>NC_135334.1:1250000-2500000 GCF_023851605.1 Tamandua tetradactyla | reverse complement strand
TTATGTTAAAAAAGACAAAGCAGCTCAAATAAGTGACCTCAACTCACACCTGGAAAAACTAAAAAAAGAGGAGGAAATGAATCCCAAAGAGAGCAGAAAAGGAAGAAAATAAGATAATTAGAGCACAGATCAATGAAACAGAGAAGTAAAAACAACAGAATTAAGGAAACCAAGTAAATGGTTAAACATTTAGCTAAGCTGAAAAAAAAATTGCAGAGGACACAAATAACTAAAACTAGAAACGAAAGGTGAGACATTATATTGATCTTAAGACAAAAAATGCTTATAAAAGAATACTATAAAAAATTATATGTCAACAATTTAGAGAATCTAGATGAAATGGGCAAATTCCTAGAAACACATATTACCTAAACTGAGTCAATAAGTAGAAGATCTCAACAGATGAATAACAAATAAGGAGAATGAATGAATAATCCAAAACCTCCCAACAAAAGAGCACAGGAACACATGGCTTCACTGATGAATTTTACCAAATAGTCAAAGGAGAATTAACACCAATCTGGCTCAAATTCTTCCAAAATTTTCAAGAACAGGGAATCCTTCTTAACTCATTTTACAAGGCCAGCATCACTCTAATATCAAAGCCAGATCAAGGTATCCCCAGTGTACTAGTTTGCCAGCTGCCAGAATGCAACACACCAGAGACAGATTGGCTTTTAATAAAAGGGGATTTATTTTGTTAGTTCTTCAGAGGAAAGGCAGCTAACTTTCAACTGAGGTTCTTTCTTACGTGGGAAGGCACAGAGTGATCTCTGTTGGCCTTCTCTCCATGCCTCCGGGTTCCAACACCTTTCCCCGGGGTAATTTCTTTCTGCATCTCCAAAGGCCTGGGCTGAGCTGCGAGTGCTGAGATGAGGTATGCTGAGCTGCTTGGGCTGTGCAACATTGCGCTCTCTCATTTAAGCACCAGCCAATTAAGTCAAATGTCTTTCACTGCAGCAGGCATGCCTCCTAGCCAACTGCAGATGTAATCAGCAACAAATGAGGTTCATGCACCATTGGCTCATGTTGGTAGCAACAGAGCTAGGTGCCTTCACCTGGCCAAGTTGACAACTGAATCTAACTACCACCCCTTGTCAACTTGGCAACTACATTCATCACCTTAAACAATCTTAAGGTGAAAAGAAAATTCTCTTCTGCCTGTGGACCCGTGAATCTCAAAACAAATTGTCTGGTGCCAATATGCAATGGAGGGACAGTCACAGGATCCATAGGTAGAAATTGGAAAGAAAACCTGCAGGGCAAACACCATCAGATTTCAAAGTCTGAAAGTCATTTATCCTTCAGCTTTAGAAAGTGGCAGTCCCACCCTTTCCAAGGGCCTGTGCAGTGGCCCACCTCTTCCCAAATCAACCTCAGGGAACATTGAGGAGACCACCTTTTTCTCAGTTCACTCTCTCCAGGCACCAGGGCCACCCCTGGGCTCTCTGCTGTTTGCGGGGCACACACTCAACCCTCCATGTGGTGGCACCCAGGTTCTCCCCAGTCCCCCAAGTAGCATGCTGTACCTTCTCCAAGGCCTGAGGCTACACAACTCTTCCACTGCAATGAGGTGGGAAACTCATCCTCACCCTTCAGGGTAAACTCACCCTCTCCATGTATGTGGGTGGGTACACTCTCCTGGCCGAGGTTTCTTGGCTTCAGACCTGAGCTTCCATGGTTCTCACTCGACAAACTCCAATTTGTCTCTTTGTGTCCCCCTTTTGTCCAGATTGGCAGTGGTTCCATTTACATCAACAGTCTCTTCAAGCACTCCAGGACTTCTCCATCATTCTCTTCACAGTTCCTCTAAAATCTTCCCCTTAGCCATCAAAAAACTGTTCCAAATCACAGCATTTGCAAATCACAGCAGCACCCCACTCTGCAGTACCAAATCTATTTTAGTTTGGTAGCTGCCAGAATGCAACACATCAAAGATGGATTGGCTTTTAATAAAAGGGGATTTATTTTGTTAGTTCTTCAGAGGAAAGGCAGCTAACTTTCATCTGAGGTTCTTTCTTATGTGGGAAGGCTTAGGGTAATCTCTGTTGGCCTTCTCTCCAGGCCTCTGGGTTCCAACAGCTTTCCCTGGGCTGATTCCTTTCTGCATCTCCAAAGGCCTGGGCTGAGCTGCGAGTGCTGAGATGAGGTATGCTGAGCTGCTTGGGCTATGCAACATTGCGCTCTCTCATTTAAGCACCAGCCAATTAAGTCAAACGTCTTTCATTGCAGCAGGCACACCTCCTAGCTGACTGCAGATGTAATCAGCAACAGATGAGGTTCACGTACCATTGGCTTATGTCTGCAGCAACAGAGCTAGGTGCCTTCACCTGGCCAAGTTGACAACTGAATCTGACTACCACACCCAGAAAAGAAAATCATAGACCAATATTTCTTTTGAATATAGATACAAAAATCCTCTGCAAAATACTCACAAACCAAATCCAACAGCATGTAAAATAATTGTACAGCATGATCAAGTGGGATTTATTCCAAGAATTCCAGGGTGGTTCAGCATAAGAAAATCAATTAATCTCATACACTATATTAACAATGCAGAAGAAAAAACACACTTGAACTTACACTCGATGCAGAAATGGCATCCCATAAATCTGTGCCATTTCTTGATAAAATCACTCAGAAAAGTAGGGGGAAAAAGGAAGCTTCTTAAAATGATAAAGAATATTTATGAAAAACCTACAATTGCCATCATGCTCAATGGTGAAAGCCTGAAATCTTTCCTTTTAAATTTAAGAACAAGAAAATGATTTCCATTTCCCACACTGCTATTCAACGTTATACTGGTCGTTCTAATCAGAGCAACAAGGCAACAAAGAGAAATTAATGACATTCAAATTAGAAAAGAGGTAAAACATTTCTTATCTGCAGGTGATATAATCCTATATCAAGAAAATACCTGAAAACCCACAACAAGGCTACTAGAGCTGATAAATGAATTCAGCGAAGTGGCAGGGTATGGGATCAACCTGAAAAGAATCAGTGGTTTTCTATACAGTAGTATTGGAAAATATGAAGAAGAGATCAATTTTAAAGTTCCCTTTCTAATAGCAACTAAAAGAATCAGTTATTTAAAAATAAAACTAACAGAGCTTGTAAAGGACTCATACATGGAAAATTATAAAACATTGCTGAAAGAAATTTTTTAAAAAGACCTAAATAAATGGAAGGACATTCCTAGTTCATGGATTGGAAGGCTAAATACTGTTCAGATGTCAATTCTGCCCAAAGCAATAAGCAGATTCAACTCAATCCCAATAAAACCCTAATAACCTTCTTTGCAGAAATGAAAAAGCCAATAATCAAATTCATATGGAAGTTAAAGAGCCCTGATTAGCCAAAAAATCTCAAAAAAGAAGAACAAAGTTGGAGGTCTCACAATTCCTGAATTTAAAATATATTACAAAGCTAAAGTAATCAACACAGTGTAGTACTGGCATAAGGACAGATATATAGACTAGTGGAATCAAATAAGAGTTTGGAAATAAACCCAAACATCCATGGTCAATTGATTTCTAACAAGGGCATCACATCCACTCAATTTGGGAAAGAATATTTCTTCAACTAATGGTTCAGAGAAAACTGGATGTCTACATGTAAAAAAAATTAAAATGGACCCCTACTTCACACCATATACAAAAATTGACTCAAAATGGATTAAAGACCTAAACATAAGAACTCCCTCTATAAAAGAAAACATAGGGGACCACATTCAAGACCTTGTATCTAGGCAATGGATTCTTAGACTTTACAACAAAAGCATGAGAAACCAAAGAAAAAAATGGGTAAAGTAAACTGCATTAAAATTAAATTTTTTTTGCATCAGAGGATATTATCAAGAAAGTGAAATAAAACCTACATAATTGAAGAAAATATTTGCAGACCATGTATCTAATAAAAAGTTGATATCCAGAAGAAAATATTTGCAAACCATATATCTAATAAAAAATTGATATCCAGAATATATAGAGAACTACAACTCAACAATTGAAAAACAAACAACCCAATCTAAAAATGTGCAAAGGAGTTTGCAGACATTTCTCCATGCAAATGGTCAGTAAACACATGAAAAGATGCTCAACATCATTAGCTGTTAGGTAAATACAAATCAAACCACAATGAGGGGGGCAGCCCTTAGGGCCTTTGAGTAGGCTGCAGATCGCTGCGCAGGGCTGCAGATGGATGCAGTGCCGGACCTGGGCTGGGGCTCTGCTGCAAGCCTGGCAGGCAGCTGGACATGAGCCATGACTTCGAGCACCATATCTGATGGAACCAGCTCACCCAGTACCGCCCAGCCCCACTCAACCTTCCCTTGACTGTCCCTAATTCTCTCTCAGCTCCCATAAGGATGACTCTGACCAGAAGGTGAAGCAGGTGGCCAAGGAACAGGTGAAGAGGCAGCCCATGCCCGTACCAATGTGGCCTGACAAGCCTGACCTACAGGTGCATCCACTGGATGGCAAGATGACTCTACCCACCCAAACCACCCAGACTAGGAGGAGTCCACTGAAAACCGAGGTGGTGGTGGCTCTGGTCTGGAGCTTTCTGGGCATGAGCTCTTCTGCTTAGAATATGAGGCCAACAGTGGAGAGGCCATGTCAGTTATATATCAGGATGATGATCCAAAAGGGTGAGTGAGGAGGTGTCAGCCCACATCCCTCTGGATCCACCCATGCGAGAAGTCCTTGAAGTGCACATCCAGGAAGAGATTGCAGACCAGTTGAGCACATTGAACACATTCTCTCCAAGCTGGATTTACTGCAACACTCAAAAGAATTCTGCCCAGGGAGCTCACCCCTAGTTCAGACATGCCAGAACCTCATCCTTGAGACCCATCACCCCACCCGACCCCCAGAGCTGCTGTAGCCACAGAAGAAGGGTGCTACAGGACTACACATAACCACCTTCCTTGCAGCCATTCTTCCTGCATGTCAGCCTATGTGACCAGCCTGATATTCTGGAATTTTTCTAGAACTCTGGTTTAGCTAGCTTGGTATTCTGGAAGCAGAGGCTCCAGGCAGAGCTGGGGTTTATGAAGCTTTCTCATTGAGGCCTTATGCCACAGGACAGGTGGCCACTGCCTCTCTCCCCAGCCCCATGAGCCAAGTTTGTTATTTTATCGTTCCTTTTTTGTGCAGGTTCCTGCTCACTTCCACCTAGTGCCAAGTTTACCAAGCCTTTTTATTTTCAGCTCTATTTCTTTGGTCTTTCCTTCCTCCCATTGTTCTGCCTCAGATAGCATCCATCAGTTCTCCTTCAGCCCTGCCCCCCTCATATGACTGCCCACCATCATGTGACCACCCTCTGGATACCAGTCGTACAAGAACATTATCAACACTGTGGCACCTCCAGCTGCCCAGGGCTTTGCAGGTAGGGAATTCTGAGAATCTACCATTTTTGCAAGCTCTCCAGATAACTGCTGCCAGTAATATGGGAGACCCTTCTTGTTCGAGGCCTACCTGCAGGGTGTCTCCCTGCCCTTCTATGGCTTTTGAAAGTTTCTCACATGCTCCATGGCTTTGCACTATCTAGATAGGAGACCTAGGAAGAAGATGCCAGAACTGAGCTGCAAGGATCTCTTGCGGGAAAACCTGCCTTGGTTAGGGCTGTGTAAGTTTAACTTATGACTTCATCTTCAGTTGGAAACAAACTATCTTCTGCTCAAGAGTAAAGGGAAATTATCAAAACAAGCTTGATACTGACTATCCAGATGTGGCTTAGCAGTCTTGAACATACATACAAAGGGAAATTCAACATTAGCAATAATTGCCTAATTATTTGCAGCTCTAACTACAAATAATAAATTAATTAATTAATTAAAAGTCCTGATCAGTGCCCTAAAGGAAATGAAATGAGCCACTCCTATCTGCCCCCTCTCCTGCCCTGGATTTTTTCATTTCCTACCTCCTAAGAGTATATGAACTGAGATCCCTGGAATAAAGACAAATAGGAATATAACTGCTTCCACCTCATGAACAATTTTTCCTTAATGCTGGGTGAGACCCAGGTCTGAGAAGCCCACAAGACTCCCTACGCACCAAGGTTCCGAGTCACTTCAGGTTTCTAGCAAGTCGACCTAACCTCAGTGACTTGAAATGTGAGGTTTACATGAGGTCATGAGGCACTGAGTCTTCCTGAAACCAAAGCCCACTGCCCCAGGGGTTTTCCACGTCAGAGTCTGAGGATCAGTCAGACCTTTCATCCCTCTCAGCAGGTTTTTCCCAAACCTAAGGGTAATGCTGGTTTTTGCCCAACACTCCTGAGAATCTACCACTTCCGAAATGGGGCTACACCATTAAAACACAGCCGGCCACAGCTTGCAGTGTCAGAAGGATGCTGTGAAGGTGAATGAAGTGGGTAGGTTAAAAGGGTCTGGTGGTGAAGTTGGCTGGGCACCAGAGTGCTTTTAAGCCAGGAGGCTGGACTAAGTTTAAACGCCTTAAATTTGCCAGTCTTGGGCTCAGATCTCCTTTGAAGTCATCTGCCCTCTGCTTCTTTAGCAGGCCTGGAACTGCCTTTTGACTTAACAAAATTAACTATCCTCCAAAGCTTCCTGAGTCGAGTCAATAACTCCACCCTCATTCTTCCCACAGGTCAGGAGACCAGTAATTTTAATCCCCCAGCTCTTCAACTGATGTTATGGCTTGGAACATAGGATTTCACTGGAATCGTCAAAGTCTCCTAATCTGGAAATGCTTTTTTGTTCTGTCTGTTCACATCTGGATCTCCTGTTACCTGGTTTTAGTATGGAACTGACAAGATCAGAAGAGCGGTTTGAGGGTGTGGCACCTGAAACTTAGTTTCCTTTCCTATTTATGAGGAGGGAAGAGGGCAGCATTTAGGGTGAGCTTCCTGCATCCTTGTATGTGTTTGTCTTGTAATCCTCACAAAGGCCCTCTCGGTAGGAGACTGATGGGAACACCTTGTTTTCTAACTTTTTTCTTGGGCTATTGTGCTTTTGGACTACATATCAAATATTTTCCACTCAAGAAAACCTTCTGTTTCTTAGCTAACTTATGCAGTGTTTATATATAGCCCTAAGGCTGGTACTTAAATGAGAGGTTGACTTGAGAGTTGGCCCACTGGAGGGTTACACACGCATTTGGGTGATGACACCATTATCCCCTACGTGCCTGAAATCCCATCTAGACATGGTCCTTAGAGCCAGCTTATGGGCCTTGTAGTTCAAGGTCATTGCTTATTCCCACCCCTCACATGGGGTCCAAGATGGTACTGTCCAGTTAATTCATCAGACTTGTTTCCATTCAGCTTCCAGCAGTTTTGGAAAATCAGGGCTTTGCCATCCAGATTATGTTCCAGAGTGTTTACTACAGTCTGCAGAGATGTCCCAAAAAGGACCAACCCTCCCTGTGGTGCAGTGGCAAAAATGTTGGACTGAGCAGCACTCTCCAGTGGGCTACTTCAGACTCAACACTCACTTAACTAGATTCAGTCTTGGCTTTCAAAACAAAAAAGTTTGATGGCCTGATAGGCATATCTTATGCCTTTCCAAAATGGAGTGCTCTTACTTACTGAGAGTAAGCCTTAAATTATAAGGCTTGGTGTTTCCTAGGCCACAGTGGGTTATGCTATAAATAGAAAGAAATGGGTTTGCAAGGGCTTTGGGCTATGCCAGAGTAAACACAAGCACAAGTTCTAGCCAGTTGGCAAGAATGGAAGTCTTTGAGGAACTTAATGCAAAAAAGTGAAAGAGGAATGTGAAGCTTTTTGTACTGAGTAGAATCCTCTGGAGCCCATCCAACCAGGAGAACCATGAGCAATAACAAATTATTTCCCCTGAAAGAGACTCTCTGTAAGAGACATTCCATTTATATGGTCCACTCTGAAGGGCACTGCCAACCTGAAATGAGACCAGGAGGGCTGGAAAAAGTCCTTTGGGCTGGTGAGTATCCAGCCTGCTGAGTATTTGGTAGGACCCATGGGTGATAGGGTAGTTGATCCCCAGCTGGCTCACAAAATCTGAGGTCTTTGCATGTGGAAAGAGGAATAAAGACATTATCTTCCTACCTTTGAGCATTCCCTTTGTAGGATCATCATGGAATGATAACAATCAGTTGAAACATGTTGAGCTCCCTAGTTGAATTCCTGTCCCTAAACACCCAGAATCAGATGGTCAAGAAGCCATATGCAGCCACCCCAAATTTCCACAGGAGCTGGAGTGATGCTAGAGGTGAAAACCTTCTGAATGAATGGCTCTTCTGTTTTCTTAGAGCCAGCATAATAAAAGGCTGGTTGCACTGGTCGTGTTGTGGTATAAATTATATAAAAAGCCATGCATTCTTCCGTTCTTTCTCTTCCAAAGTTTTTACTATGTGGACAAATAAAATGAAGTGTGCAAATTATTTGAAAATCCTGGGAAGAAGATACTTTTTTTTAACCAATAAACTTACCATTTTTTACAGCAAAAAGGAAACCCAACACAATGAGATACCATTTCACATCTGTTAGGATGGTTATTTTTTTAAAAAGGAAAATATCCAGTGTTGGTGAGGATGTGGAGAGTTAGGAACCCTCACATATCACTGCTGGGAATATATAATAGTTCAGTCACTATGGCAAGCAGTTTGGCAGTTTCTCTGAAAGTTAAACATAGAAATACTATAGGATTCAGCAATCCCACATTTAGGTATATACCCAATAAATTAAAAGCAGGAACTTCTTTCAGATATTTACACACTGATATTCATAGCAGCATTATTCACAATTGCCAAAAGATTGAAGCAACCAAAATGTCCATCAATGGATGACCAGATAAATAAAATACGGTGGATGCATACAGTGGAATTATTCTCATCATAAAAAGGAATGAAGTTCTGATACATGATACAGTGAAATAAACCAGACAAAATAACAAATATCGTATATTACTTACATCAAATAACTAAATTATGCTAATTAATTGCATCAGAAGACAGATTAGGGATTACTAGCAGCAGGGTTTGGATGGGGAAAAGGGAAAAGGACTTTAATGCTAATAGCTTTGAGTTTGGGGTGGTGATAAAGTTTTGATAATGGGTAGTGACAATTTTAGCTCAACATTGTGACTATAATTAATACTACTGAATTGGGCACGTGAAAGTTGTTAACATGGGAAATTTTATGTAATATATACATATATATTACCAAAACAAAATTTTTTTAAAAAGACTATGGTATTGCTAACTTCATCAAAATCAATTGGTCATATGTTTATTACCTGTTTTTGGACTCTTTATTCTTTCCCTTGATCTCTAAGCTGCATGACCACTCGTCAGTCATTTAACCTTTCTGAACCTCATAGTCCTAACACATGAATGGAAACAACAATATATAGTTAATTAAACTGGTGTGACAGATAAATGTTAATAATACATTATGATGAACATATTTTATGAACTCAAAGTAAGCTATATAAACTGACAAAGGATTTTATTTTTTTCTTAAGACTATCAATATGGCAAATCATTAAAAAGCATAATAACTCACTTTTCATCATTTAATAAAAATCACCTTATAAGAATATAGCTTCCAAAAATTGGAGGACCCAAAACATTATTGCTGTAAACATATAGCACAGTTACAGATATAGTTACTAAATTTTAAGTTTTTGCTGAAGCTAAGTCATTTGAAAGCTGCATGACATCTCCACTCAACTAATCATATGCCTTAGGCTGGCAAACTCCTGCTCATCCTACCAAACTCATATGTCACCTCCTTCAAACAGTCTTCCTTCTCTCTCCTCCTCAGGAGTCCTTATGCATGATTTTGTTGTAGTATTTACCACCTTTATTACAAATACCTGTGTGTTTTCATTTCACATTAGGCACTGAGGTTTTACAAGATAGGACTGTGCCTTGTCTTTCTTTTATCCTCTTCTTGTACTTTTCTCCAGAAAAATATAATTTAGTGCCTTGCACACAGTATGTGATGCATGTCAGTGCTTGTCTACCTCTGGGACTCTTCTTGCTATAGATATGCCTATAAGTGACCATGTACATATGTTCCACCTATGTTATTCAAGTGTAAACATTTTCAATCCTATCTAGATGTCATAATGGAGCCTACCTGATTGGTGATCCTCCTGGGAACCAAGGCTCTGGAACAGTGAAGAATCCTATTAATGAGGCATGTAGGAGGCACCTGGAATCCATTAGCAACAGATAAACTGCCATTACTATCATCTCTCTGGGGACTTTCCTCCTATGTGATTTATGATTGATCAACCTGCAGCAATAGTGGATGGAAAACAAAGTGTTCTTCTGCTGTGACTTGCTTTGCTTTTTTATCTCACGTCATCAAAAGTTCTCTCCCACCATTTCTTAAGGAACTAACACAATACCAACACAAATTCACCAAGAAAGGAGTACTGACCTCTCCAGGTTACACACTAAGCTGTCCTGTTTTAAATCCAGACAGAGTCCAGGGTCAGGAACACACAAGTCAACCCAATTAAGTTTATCAATCTATGTCAGTTTAATTGATATTTGTATGATTTTAAAAAATTACAGATTTGTAAGTAGAAGGTAGCAAATGGCTTACATAGAATTAAGCTTAAATATATGAGAGTTCTGAATCCAGTTTTCAAGCCAAGGTGAGGATCCCAAGGTATTAGTATCAGAAGAACCAGAAGTCAATTGGGAGTTCCATACAAATAAGAAGTAGTCATCCTTTACATTCCTCCCCTTCCACTCCTAAACACAGCTTCTTAAACATTAGTAAGAAGAAAAAAACCTTTTAGGCACTCAATCTTGAAAAATTTCAGTAATTTTTCCATGAGCTCAAGCACCCACATACCAAGTTTTTCTTACCTTGAAGAATAGCAGGGGTGAGGTTTCTTTCCCACCACATAATACAGTTATATCCATGGATTGCTTGTATTAGAACTAGCTGTTATGACAAACCACCAAATCTCAGTGGCTTGACCCAGTAGGAGCTATTCTCACTCACATGAAGTAGCAAGCACAGGTTCCTGGTCAGCTTAAGGCCCTTCTCAAGCCATTTATTTATGTGAGTCAGGAACCAAGGCTGTTATCAGCTTATCCCTCCTCCATTTTTCAATCCATGACCTCTTTTGTCATCATACTCATTGTGGTCCGATGAACAATGGTTTCCCCAAAGACATCCATGCCATAATTTCTAGAATTTGTGTATCTGTTACTTTAGATGTTTTTTTTTTAAAGAGGATTTTGTGGATGTGATTAAGTTGTAGATCGTGAGATGGGGAGATTGTCCCAGATTATCTGGGTGAGCCAATGTCATCATGAGAGTCATTATAAAAGGGCAGAAGCATAGGTGAGAGGAGAAAAATGCTATTCTGCTGACTTTGAAAGTGTAGGAAGAGCCCACAAACCAAAGAATCAGGAAACCTCCAGAAGCTGGAAAAGGCAAAGGAGCAGACAGTCTCCAGAAGGAATGCAGCTGTCCAATACTTTAATTTTAGACAATGACACTGATTTTGGGCCTCCGGCCTCCAGAACTGCAAGATGATAAAACGTGTGATCTTAGGTCACCAAGTTTGCAGTAATTTGTTATTACTTAGGAAACTAAGATAATCATCTACAACAAGCTCAGTGGGGAAGGAGCATGGAGACTGAGTATGGAACTTTTTTTTCTGGAGCTAGCCCAAAGTGGCATAAATTATCTCCACTCAGGTTCTGTCAACTAGAACTCAACCACATGGCTGCCTCTAACTGCCATTGGGTCAGAAAATGCAGTCTTGACCAGAGTTTATCAATCAACTAGCAGAGGCTGCCACAATCTCTTTTTGTATTCCTTTATTTCTCAGAGAGCTCAGAGGGTGGAAAGAAAACTTCCACCTTGAGATTATTAAATATGAGTTTACTTCATCACCTCTTTGTTATTCTTCTAAAACTGCTGTACTGCCTTGAGGACTTTCGGGGATTTGACAGCATCCCAGTTGAGCCAACTGCATAGTTAGAGTCAGAATCACTATTTTCACCTGCCTTTGGTATGCAGGCAACTTAAATTCCCAATGTTTCTATTCATTTATCCATTCATTAAAACATTAAATATTTATTCAGCATCTAACTTTATGGAAAGCACTGTGCTGGCTAGACAGAGAGAGATAAACAATCAATTTCCAGGAAAAATAGGTGATTTATCAGGTAGACTGGACTTTATTCAAGCTTAATAATAAAACTTAGAGCAGCTGAACCAGGTCTTGTTTACCTCAGATCCTAACCAAGGGGAAATGGCTTTCTCTAACACGTAACACCCCATGTGTATATGCAAATCTAACTCTTTCCTCTGTCTCCCCATTCCCACCTCACCTTGCCCATATTTCCTACATATGTTTCTTTCTGCTCCTTCTCATCTCAATTGATGTGATTGCACCATTTGTAAATTTTCTTATATGTAAGTAAAGTCATCATCTCTCAGAATGACAGAAGTGCAAAACTTCCTGAGTCAAAACATGCACATGAAGATGTTGAGAAAGCTATTGAACTATAAAAGATGTTGCTTGAAATTTCCCCCAAAAGAAAGGCAGTGAATAGGGCAGGGAGGACAGTGAAGAGAACCTCTGTCCTGAGGCTGCTACCTTCTCTTCTCATAGCTCAGGCAAAGGGGACCAGCACCCACAGTTCTGCCTGTCCTGTGGAAATCTACCAGATCAATAACTCTTTCACTAGTTCCTACCTTATATCATCATTGGATCTTCCTCCGCTCTTTTCACAATTGCTCAGTTTCTTGTTTGCAAGCTGCTGGAATGCAATATACCAGAAACTGAATGGCTTTTAAGTAGGGGTAATTTATTAAGTTGCAGGTTTATAGTTCTAAGACTGTGAAAATGTCCAAATTAAGGCAAGGCTATGAAAATGTCCCAATTAAGGTACCAACAAGAGGTTACCTTCACTTAAGAGAGGCCGATGAAGTTCGGGGTTTCTTTCTCAGCTGGAAGAGACCTCTGCTAGCTTTCTCTCCAGGCTTCTTGTTTCATAAATCTCCACCCGGGGCATTTTCTTTCTTCATCTCCAAAGGTCTCTGACTGCATTGGCTCTCATGGCTCTTTCCAAAATGGTTCCCTCTTAAAGGGCTCCAGTAAGCAACCCCATCTTGAATGGGTGGAGATACATCACCACTGAAATCATCTAATCAAAAGTTACCATCCAGCTCAGATGCAGCTTCATTCAGTGTTTTAACATGATTACTTTACAATTAGGTATTATAGGGTTTTTTTTTTTTACTATTATTACTACTTTTATTTCTTTTCTCTATATTAACATTTTATATCTTTTTCTGTTGTGTTGCTAGTTCTTCTAAACCGATGCAAATGTACTAAGAAACGATGATCATGCATCTATGTGATGATGTTAAGAATTACTGAGTGCATATGTAGAATGGTATGATTTCTAAATGTTGTGTTAATTTCTTTTTTTTTCTTTCCGTTAATAAAAAAAAATAAAAATAAAAAGTTACGAATGTTTGCATTTGTTTGGTGTTTTTCGGTATTTAAAAAAATTTAAAAATTAATAAAAAAATACTTCTGTTATCTCTATAAAAAAAAAAAAAGTTACCATCCACAGTTGGGTGAGTCACATCTCCATGGAAATAATCAAAACGATTCCACCCAGCAATACTGAATGAGGATTAAAGGGCATGGCTTGAAAACCATTGGTATGAAAAGTGGGATAAAAGCAAACAGACCTGAAAGTTCAAAGACTAAATGGATCAGAAAGAAGCCCTGGGAGGAATGCTGCCTCTCCTGCATCTTATCTATTGTTTGGGAGCCTAATTATTCCCCGGTCTAGGTCTGAAGGGATATGTACCATCATGTTTTAAGGGCAAGTGGGAAAAAGAATTAGAAAAAGAAAAGAACTTGTATACTGGACGCATCACAATCTGAAACATTAAACCAGAGCTGACCCTTGAGAATCTGTCTACAAACTGTGAGCTTGAAGGTATGCAAAAGATGTGGGCACCATTATGTCAAAGTTGCTGAGCAGAGAGAAAGAATACAGAAACAAAGCAAAGATACAGAGTATGGCCCCATCGGTATGGGAGCCTGGCAGGAGGTGAGGAATGGGAGGCTTGTGGCCAATTCGCAATGAACTGGATGCAGTCCAGATGTGTTCAGAGAACTAGGGATGAGGATACAGGAACCTCTGGGCCATTCAAAGACAGGGAGGGAGGCTGGTCATTACTAAAACTATCTCCAAGGAGATCTGATTGTAGAGTTAGGAAAGAGGCAGAGATTATAATTTCCTTTTTTTTTTTTACCCATAGAAATTGAAACAAAGTAATTTTGTGGCTCTTGCTGGGTGTCTTAGTCATTCAGCAGGTATTTAAGTGTCTACGGCGCATTTTTGGTGGTTGTTAACTCTTTAAATAGATGCAGATATTCATTTATCATTGTAAATTATAAGATAGCGTCCCCTCTTTTCTGTCTTCTCGGCCCCTGTTCTGCTCCTTCCCATGAATACACACTTATGTTAAACCTAATATTTAGAAGAATCAGCAAAGCAGTGGTCATGACTATAGAGGAAATGGGAAAGAACAGTCTGTCCTGTGTCAGTGCTTATTAGTATGAAAATGCAATGACAAATCTTATGTTTCTTGAAGGAGGAACTAGATAGGTTCACTTGCGCATCGGTTAGGAAAATTTGTTTCTAACAAATCAAAGAGCTGAGATTAGAGAACATATTTATTTTTCATTTTGGGACAAAGACTCCTGGGTGCTAGCCATCTCACACGCGAAAACGTATTAGCACCTGATGCATTTACCATGCTGTGCTAGGTGCTGTGGCTAATACAAGAGAAATTTAAAATGTGATCTCTTCCCTGCAGGATCCCACAATAGGGCATAATGAAACCACTGAATTCAAGGCAACACCTGATTAAGTGCTCCATAACTGGGACAGACAGAATATGCTGGAAGACCTTGGGGATGGAAAATCAGTGGGGGCAGGGACAACAGAGACCTCAAAAAGAACATGGAGGGACAAGCAGCACTTAGGGAGCAGAGGAGAAGAAATTCCAGGCAGAGAAGACAGCCAGGCTTTAGAATTATGAATGAGCATGCATATGTGTCAGAGAGACAAGCTAAGTGGAACAGAAGGCACCTTTGTGAACAGCAGTAAGGGGCAAATGGGGGATGGAACCAGGGCATGGCATGACAGTGCAAGGACTGGGCAGGGGAAGAGTGCTAAAAAGTATGCAACAGTTAAAAATGGAATCACTGAAGGCCTTTGATTTTGGGAGAAGATAATTCAGAATGTACTGCAACAATGCCAGCCTGAGCTGGATAAGCACTTAGACACTGGCTGCTGGAAAGACTTTACGTAATATGTTTCCTGATTCAGTGCTGGAACTAAATGAGAGGGAAACACAAAGGATGGCCTAAAATGACAGCCTGCATGATTTTAAATAGGTGCTGTCTATGAAAACAGAGAAGATTGAAAGGAGAAGTTATGAAAGAAAAAGACATCTGAAATTTAGGGTAACAGCAACACCTGCAAGTGGAGATGTATTTGAAACAATCAGGGAATCAGATCTTGAGCTTATATGAGGACTTAGATGTAGGCAGCAATCAAGGAAGGTCATCAGGGAAAAGACAGGGTGAAAATGAACCAGAACTAGTCCAAGAAGGGAAAGGATTTTCTTTAAGTCTGGAGGTTACTCTTATGCAATCTTCAGCCAGATATTGCAAATCACCACAGTATGCCAAGACCCAACCAACAGAGTTTCTGAAGACCCTAAAGAATGTCCTGGGCTCTATCTATGAAAGTTGTATCTATTAAATTTATTTTTTCAGACATTTAAAGCCTCCAGGTGGCTCCTATGCCACATAAGCCCTGCAACCCAGAGATACCATCTTTCCAAGAACATCAACCAGTTGCATTCCTCTACCCCATAATGTTGGCACCCCTTTTCAGCATGAAGTTAGAATGGTTATTGCCCAGATATCCCTGAAGATTGAGAGAATTATCAAATGAGAAGGAGGAGGAGTTGCATACTGAAAAGTTATGATTTAATAAATGATTATGACTAATGACTCATTATACACATATTTCTTTTTAGTTTCTAAGCTATTGGAATAGCCATAGAGAAATACCTGAAAGTGTTGAACTTTCATTCAATAGCCTTGATCTTTGATAATAACTGTATAACTATATAAATTTTATCATTTGACCATTTGATTATAAAAACTTTGTGACTGACACTCCTTTTATCCAATTTATGGATAAATGAGCTATGAAATAAAGACACGTGAAAAAAATAATAGGTTGGGAATATGGGGGACAATACCCCTATACGAACTATGGACAATAGTTATAGTACTACCTTAATAATCTTTCATCAATTGTAACAAAAGTAACTACTGTTAAAAAAAATAGTCAAATTATAAAATAGGGGATTTGCTTTAAAGAAGTGTATGGCAAAACAAAAAAACAAAAAACAAAAGACCGTACAAATAAGGTTAAAAGACAAGTGATATCCTGGTAAAAGTTATTGTGTCATATATAACAGACAAATAATTGATACCAGATAAATGATTCCTACAGAAAAGAATAAGGAAAAAGAAAGGTAAAATGCCTAACCAAAATATTGGTAAGGATACGAATAGTTGAACATCACAGAAAAATAAAATACGAAAGGTCTCAGTATTTGGGACCTGGTAGGATGTGATATTGAAAGATGCAGGCATGGAGGCCAGGCTCAAATGTTTGTCCACTCCTTCCTAGCTATTAAATCTTGGGCGAGTTATTAAACCTCATTTTTATTATCTGTAAAATGAGAATGATAGCAATAGAAAATACCTGAGAGGGTTGTGGTGAAGATTAAACAATTTAATATATGCAAACTGCTTAGAAAATTGTCTGGCATGGCATAAGTACCATGCAATTGTTAACTATTATTAATAACAGAGAAATACAAATTAAAATAACAATGAGATGTAATTTTTCACCCACAGATCGTCAAAAATTATAAAGTGTGACAATATCAAGTGTTGACAAAGATTTGGATGAAATGATACTCTGCAAAACTACAAGTGGGGATATAAATTGATGCATCTACTCTGGAGGAAAATTTGGCATATTTTGTAAAATTGAAACCATGACTACTTTGTGTCCCAGCAATTCTACCTTAGAGTGTATGCCTTCAAGAAACTCCTGCAAATGGGATAAGAAAACAAGTCCAGGGGTATTGATTAAAGTATTTTGTTGTTGTTGTTAGTAGCCAAACATTGGAAAGAAAGAAACTGAATGTCTGTTGATAGGGAAATGTATCACAAAAATAATTTGATGTTATCAGTATATGGTGATTTTTACACAAATGCTTCACTTATGGATCTACATGTGCTTAAAGCTACCAACGTGAGGTGGAATGCTCGCCTCTAGGAAGTGCAGTGGGAATGGGGAATCCTGGTTAAAGGGAATTTTAATCTTCTCTGTAATGCTTTATTTCTTCAAAAAGGGAAAAAAAGAAGACTAGATGAGAAGTAGACAAATGCTAACACTTGCTGGTTTGGGAAGTGAAGCTATGCATGTCAGTTATATTATTCTTTCCACTTCTCTGTGTTTTTAAATGTTAAAAAGTAATTTTAAATGGTCTTTGAACAGACATTGTGGGCGTCATCTAAAATGCTCCATGATAAAAAGAAGAAAGAGAGAAAAAGGAGGGCAAAGAGCTGAACTTCGGGAATAAAACCCTAAGCAAAGAAGAGAGGAAACACCCCAGTGCCTGGGAGATTTACAGGCTAAGGGGGTGCAGAAAGAGGCATGCAAGAGGTCAGGAGAACCAGGGAGGAGCAGCAGGTGGGACCCAAGGAGCTGCAGCCTCATCAAGTCCCCTGACGGCCCACCCTGAATTGACCAAGGACAGCACTGTGGACCCAGGGACCTGTCATCCCATATCCTGCAAGAGAGGAGCCCGCGCTAAGGGGCAGGAATGGAACAAATGTTGGGGCCATCTAGGAGTACTGGGGACAGGCGCGGTACTCCAGGGTTTGGCAGTGAAGGGAAGTAGAGACAACACTAAAATGGAAGGAGGTGGGGTAATAGGAGAGAAGGTCTAGGTGGGGGAATGGACTGGCTCAAGATCCACAAAACTGGGCAATTGGTAGAGCATGAGAAAGAGCATGTGTCTGTGGGGGAGCGAGCAAAGCTGGAGACAGTGGGTACGAGTAGGGGTGCAGGTCCACCCAGGGCAGGCCAGCGCCGACTCTAAGCCCAGACCCAGGCTGGCACTCACCCTGTGAGACCCTGGTCCTCAGGAAACAGCACCCAACCCCTGCTGCTCAGGGGCGGCTGGAGATTTAGCCTGGGTTCAGGCCAAGAGGCTCACCACAGCCACCCACAAGGAGAGCTGGCAATAGTTCCCAGGGAGGGGGCTGCACAGCAGATGCACATTCTCTCATTAAGTGACTTGCATACGGAGTGAAGACATCTCTCCCCCTCACCCGCCCTGGCTCGCTCCCCTCACGTGCACTGTGAGCTGCCAGCTCCCGGGTTCCCTGCACTCACAGCCACCCCCCACCCCCAGGTGGCCTGGCTGCAGCATGGGGCCAAGGGTACATACTCAAGCAGTAGCCCAGCAGCAACAGGGTAGGCTCTGACATTCACCTACATGCCTGTCCCCTTCCGGAGAATTGTAGGATCACTCCAGGATGGGACAGAAACAGTCACAGACAGGGGGGCTCAGCATTTTCACTTTTTCTGCTCAGTGATCTCTGCTTCTACCTGGAATCCTCCAGGGAGGCTGCCCCCAGCCAGGAGAAGAGGGGGGAGGAGGTCTGGGGTAGGAGGGGAAGGAAGGAGGAATTATCACCCTACTCAAGGACAGGGGTACTTCCTGAGCCCCTCCCCTCAGACTATGGTTCAAGTCTGATCCCTGTGAAGGAGAGAGGGAAGAAAGAGAAAATCACAGACTGTAAAGAAGCTCTGGTTACAGCAAGGACATTAAGAAGTCTTCCAGTGAAAGGCACGGTTGACATCTAGGACTGGATAAGGAGATCCCTGTGAAGGAGAGAGGAAAGGAAGAGAAAATCACAGACTGTAAAGAAGCTCTGGTTACAGCAAGGACATTGAGAAGTCTTCCAGTGAAAGGCACGGTTGACATCTAGGACTGGATAAGGAGTTCACTGACTTTTAGGCATTTCGGCAGGACCCAGGGTTGGACTTCCTCACAAAGATGCCAGGGGATGGGGCAAGCTCACTGCTAGGGCTGATCTTAGAAGGCTGGAGCCGTCACTGGAGAAAGTGACGCTGTCTCTCAGTGGAGTGGGAATCCTAATTGGTTTTGGCAGATGCTAGAAGAAGGAATAAGAAGCTGAGGGAAGTGAACATGCTGAATTGGGCATGTTAGGTGAGGCTAGAACTCCTGAAGTCTGTTGTTCCCCAGGAGTATTCCACTGTTGGCCCATTTACTGAAATCCCTAGGAATATGTTAGTGAGAGGGCCACCAGCATTTCCAAGAAGCTCAAAACAAGCTCACCTCTGCAAGTCAAGCCTTAAGGCAAGACACAGTCAGAGCACTGGGATGGTTGGTTTCTAACAGGATGATGGGCCCCAAAATAAATGCCAGAACTAGGAGGCCATGATTTCCATATGACTGGAAAGGCTGGAGGGACTTTCAGGGATTTGTGGAGATAGTTAATAGGTCATAGGGTTCACAGGGGAAAAAATAGATGGGCGGCCAGTAGGTGTGTTGTTTAATTTATAACCAATGAAAAGGTAGAATGGAAAAACAGGAGGCTGGGGATAATAGCATCAAAAAGAGTCACAATTATTTGCTCAGTTCTACACCTGAATCAGTTTTCAGATTCCAGAACCCACTGACTGAAGAGGTGGCAAGGTCCCTAGGAGATAGGACCCTGAAATGTTATGGCAAGTATAGATAATGACTATTTCCGAGTCATCTCCAAAAGCACCTACAATCATTTGATTGGGTGACTGTAGACTGGGGAAAGAGAAATACCCAGTATATTAAGGACCATTGGATGCAGTTTACATTGATGCTGATACTCACAGAATCACAGCGTCATCATGTCACCTACCCTTGTTAGAGCAGGAGTTCATGGCGGTCAGGTAATAAATGGAACCTTTGTGTGCTGGTTTGAAAGGATGTGTGTCCCCTAGAAAAGCCATGTTTTAATCCTAATCCCATTTTGTAAAGGCAGCTGTTTCTTCTAATCCCTATTCAGTATTGTATGTTTGAAACTGTAATTAGGTCATCCCCTGGAGATGTGATTTAATCAAGAGTGGTGTTAAACTGGATTAGGTGGAGGCATGTCTCCACCCATTTGGATGGGTCTTGATTATTTCTGGAGTCCTATAAAAGAGGAAACATTTTGGAGACAGGAGATTTGGTGAGACCAGAGAATGCTGCAGCACCACAAAGCAGAGAGCCCACAAGCCAGCGACCTTGGAGATGAAGAAGGAAAACACCTCCTGGGGAGCTTCATGAAACAAGAAGCCAGGAGGAAAAGCTAGCAGATGATGCCTTGCTCACCATGTGCCCTTCCAGCTGAGAGAGAAACTGTGACTGTGTTCGCCATGTGCCTTCTCACTTGAGAGAACCAAGGTATCTTTCCCTGGATGCCTTTGATTGGGCATTTCTATAGACTTGTTGTAATAGGGACATTTTCTCAGCCTTGGAACTGTAAACTAGCAACTTATTAAATTCCCCTTTTAAGAAGCCATTCTGTTTCTAGTATATTGCATTCCAACAGCCAGCAAACTAGAACACATTGGCTTTCCAATGGACCTGCTGGGTCCACAGACCTACACAATGGCCTTCTCCCTTGTCCCTTACTATTTATGTCAGTTTGAGGTCTCCAAAAAAGAAGCCACTAAGATAGGACAGGAAATGAGATTTACTGTGGGAAGTACCCGTGAAGGAAAATGGGGAAGGAAACAGAGGAGGTTGGGAGAATTGTTAGATCTTGATATAGGTTTTGACCCCTGTGAAATACGGACAGGGAGAGTAAGAACAGAAGCCAGGCCACTGACTAAATGGAAGTTCTAAGAAAGTTTTGGCAAGGCACACAGGAGGCCCTTGAGCCAGAGTCACATGTCCAAGGAATCCCATCTTCCAAGAGCAGACCTGCCTCAGTTTCCCCACTATACTCACATATTTGCTGGGAACAACCCATGGAAAGCATGGCCTTGGCACAAAAATGGAGATGGATTTCAGAGCACATTGGCTGGATTGTTGGTCCATCATCTTCCCTGGAATAGGAGGTCTGAGGGACATTCTAAGTCCAACCCAGGATGCCACACAAGAGGCTCTCTACACCGTAGATTCCTTTCTCCCTTTTTCTGCTGGGGTATGCACAGTCATCATTTGCATTCAGTTAGTTTTACGTTTATTTCTACATTCTTTGGCACTCCTTTGGAATTCAGCAATTCAACCAACATTTATTGAGTACTTATTAAGTACAAAGTTGTATGCTAAGCACCGAAAGTGGGGAAAAAATGGATTAGAGGTCAGAGGCTCTCCCTGATTATGTGGAGTTTGCAATCCAGTAGAAGGAAATAGATATGTAAACAAATTAGAGCAATGAGGTATTAAATGGCTGTCACAAAGTTCTCTAAGCATAGTGGGCACAAAGGGAGAGCTGTCATATGTGCTTTGTGGGGGTGTATTTGTGTCTTAGGGCTGCTGTAACAAGTTACCACACACTTTGTGGCTTAAAATGATCGAAATGTTTTCTTTCACTGTTCCAAAGGCCAGAAGTCCAAAATTAAGGTGTCAGTAGTGTTTACTCCTTCTGGAGCTTGGGAGGGAGAATCTGTTCTGTACTTCTCTCTTAGCTTCTGGTGGGTGCAGCTGCGTCACTCCCATTGCTGCCTCCACTGTCACATGGCCTTCTTTCTCTGTCTTCTCTGCATCTCTGTATACAAATCTCCCTCTCCTTTCTCTTGTAAAGAGGCCAGTCATTGGATTAGGGCCTACCCTAATCCAGGGTGACCTCATCTTAACTTGATTACATCTGCAAAGAATCTATTTCTGTATAGTCACATTCACGGGTACTTGAACATAGCTTTTGGGGGGGACACAACTCAGCACACTCCAGGGGATGTGTTCAGGTAAGGCTTTATCAGAGGGAATACGGTGCTGGAGCTGAGTTTGGGAAGGTAGGAGACATCATGAACAAGCAGGGGCTAGGAATGAGGGCAGAACATCTGAAGCATATGTTAAAAATCATAAGTAATGGAGCATGGCTGGAGTTAGACTGCCAGAATGGGAGTAGTAGGAGGCAAGTGGGGCCTCAAAACGAGGTCGTAGAGCCAAGGAGCTCATCCTGCAGGTTGGCAGGAGTGACTGAGACTGTAAGGATAACAAGATTCACATTCTTTAAAAAAAAAAAAAAAAAAAAACCTTGTATTTCAGCAGAGGATGGATGCCCAGGAATAGACAGGCTCAGGGAGACCAGTGAAGAGGCCATTCTGATCATTTAGAAGAGATAAGGTTGATTGTCCACTGGGACATATGTGGTAGTAGAGATGGAAATGAAAGACAGATAACCAAGATGTTAAGATGATGGAACTTGTGGGACTTGACTCTAGCTGTGTTTCCTGGGTCATGCATACACCCAGAGATGGCTATTGGGTAAAGCGATGAGGTCAAATTGGGACATGCTGAGTTTGAGGTGCCCTCAGTTCACCAAATCAGAGACATCTAGCCGATAATTACTTGGGTAAAAGATTGTGAATGGCAAGAGCAGGGTCTGGTTTATACATGAAAATAACAATGTCCTGAAGAATGAGGGAGTCCGTGTGGATCTTTGGCAGTCCTGCTTTATGATCCATCCATGGAGGGTGAGGGACTCTGGTGGGAGCCAGGAATATGTCGGTTATTTTTAGGCATGTGCAGGGATTCTAGTTGGCACATCTCCTACTCCAAGGAGCCTCTTCTCTCAATAGCTTTCTTTCCTCCCATCAGTTTATTATCTCCATGGGTCCCTCTTATTCAGATTCTGTGCTCTGTGACCTCCAAGTGGTACCCTGGGTTCCGCACAGGGGCATCTTCATGCAGCAGGGAGACTGCAAGCAGGTAGGAGGCACATGTGCTGTGTTCATCACAGCCAGGGTCCTCCACGGATGTGATCTACCTTGGAGAACATAAAAAGAACAATGGTGATGATGGACAGCCATGCCATATGCACCCCTATCCTAACTTTCCAAGGATGTTATGACAAATGCCTCACAGTGGTTTGGCTTAAGCAACAGGAATTTGTTGGCTTATGGTTTCATAGATGCCAGCAAGGCCATACTTTGTCTCCCAGCATTGGTAGGGTTCTGGTGATGACAGTTCTCTAGAATGGTAACATCCTTGGTCTCCTCATGTGGCTTTCTCTGTCTTCTGCCTTCTCTTTACGAGGCTTCCAGCAATATGGATTAAGACCATTCTGATTCAGTTTGGTCACCCTTAAAAAAGAAACTTATAAGATCTGATTCACAAATGAGTCCACAACCAAACTGACAGTAAGTTTTCAAAGGCTCCTATTTACAAATGGGTTCATACCCACAGAAATGAAGATTGAGATTAAAAATATGTCTTTTGCTGGAGGATATAATTCAATTTACCACGGTCTCCAAGCACTATGTACATACCTTCATCTGATGAGAAAAAGAGCATTCAAAATGATGTAGGAAAGATGCTAACCAGAGACACCATTTAGACTTGCTGATTTGAAGTCCATGCTTTCTTTACTTTATCAGTGGAAGTAGCTCAGAGGGAGGCCTCTTGAGCTACAGAGCATCCAATGCTTTGACAAAAACATCTCCCAAGTCTGTGTCCTGGTTAGTAAAGTCAGTAAAATCAGAGTACTAATATTACCAAAATGATAAGGTAATTTTAAGTACTTAAAAGCTAATAAAAGGTAGAAAGGAAGTACCCACACCTGAGCCTTAATAAGCTCCTAATGTAAGTAGCTTTTATTAACTGGAGGTGTAATCAAAATCTACCCAGCTCTCTAAAACACAGATTCCTAGGCCCAACCCTCAGAAATGCTGAACAAGTAGGCCTTAATGGGAGGTTTGGGAATCTGCAGTATTATAGAACTCTTGAGGTGATTTAAATAAGCATCCCAGGTGGAAAATTACTGAGTTCTCAGAAATGATTCAGGAGATGAAGTTCAAAGGCTCACACCTTCCACCTGGAGATATAGACATTAATTTTCAAAGGACTTAAGAGAGATAATCTCTGATTTCTATTATTTTGTCTTTTAGGTCAGTCATATTTTGCCACTGGTGCAATAAAAAGACGCTTAGAGGCAGGAAAATGGGGACAAGGAAATGGAGGTGAGCTAGGTTTGTTGACTTCCCCTCTTTCCCTTAGTCTTTCTTCCCTCCGCTCTGTTCTGAATGAGAGATGATGGGCAGCAGTTGTGCCCAGCCACTCATGGCCTGTCAGGAGTTCCAGCAATGTGTGTCTTTCCATGCTGAGGCAGAAGCCTTCCCCAGCTTTGATGTCCTTACTTGTACAGTGAGATTATGGAAGAGATGGGTGGACTCCCTGCTGAAAAGGGATTCACAAAGACTGCCATACTTTCTTTAAGCTAAAAAGATGTGGGCTGGCAGCAAGGGAAAATGAGGGACTGTCCTATGGTATTCAATCCAAACAGCAGTAACAGCTGAAAGAACCAGTATTCTCTAGCATGAAAAGCAAGTATGTTGAATTCATTCATTTGAACAATATTTTTAGGACATCGACTATGTGCCAATGATTATACTAAGTGTTAGGAATAAAAAGTTAAGCAATAAAGAGATTTCTATCCTCCTGAAGTGTCATACCAGAGGGAGAAAGAGGTGTCTACATTAATACTATTTTTTTTTAATTTTTAATTTAAAAAAATTATAAGAAACACAAACATTCCCAACACATACACTCAGCAATTCACAATATCATCACATAGTTGCATGTTCATCATGATGATCATTTCCCAGAACATTTGCATCAATTCAGAAAAAGAAATAAAAAGACAACAGAAAAATAAAACGAAAACAGAAAAAAAAAATTTTACATACTATACCCCTTACCCCTCCCTTTCATTGATCACTAGCATTTCAAACTAAATTTATTTTAACATTTGTTCCCCCTATTATTTCTTTTTATTCCATATGTTCTACTCATCTGTCGACAAGGTAGATAAAAGGAGCATCAGACACAAGGTTTTCACAATCACACAGTCACATTGTGAAAGCTATATCATTATACAATCATCATCAAGAAACATGGCTACTGGAACACAGCTCTATATTTTCAGGCAGTTCCCTCCAGCCTCTCCATTACATCTTGGATAACAACGTGATATCTACTCAATGCGTAAGAATAACCTCCAGGATAACCTCTCCACTCTGTTTGGAATCTCTCAGCCATTGACACTTTGTCTCATTTCACTCTTCCCCCTTTTGGTCAAGAAGGTTTTGTCAATTCCTTGATGCTGGGTCTCAGTTCATTCTAGAGTTTTTCTCAGTCCCTTGATGCTGAGTCTCAGCTCATTCCAGGATTTCTGTCCCACATAGCCAGGAAGATCCACACCCCTGGGAGTCATGTCCCACGCAGACAGGAGAAGAGTGGTGAGTTTGCTTGCTGTGTTGGCTGGGGAGAGAGGCCACATCTGAGCAACAGAAGAGGTTCTCTTGGGGGTGACTCTTAGGCCTAATTTTAAGTAGGCTTGACCTATCCCCTGTGGGGTTAAGTTTCATATGAACAAACCCCAAGACTGGGGGCTCAGCCTATTGCTTTGGTTGCCCACACTGCTTGTGAGAATATCAAGAATTCAACTTGGGGAAGTTTGAGTTTTCCCCCGTTCTCACCATTCCCCAAAGGAGACTTTGCAAATACTTTTCCAATCACTGATCAAATCACTCTGGGATTCATCAGGGCATCACCTGGACAAACCAACAAAATCTCATGTCCTATACAAAGTTCCATGTACTTAAGGTGTTCAACCAACTATCTACATAAGTTATATTAGTATAAATTTGTACCAAATAAACATTTTTTGTTTTAGTCTCACACATAAGTTGAAATTTTAAAATATTAATTACCATCTATTTTCAGCACATTGCAGTAATGGCATTCTTTTGTTCTTTTTCTTGCAAAAACATTTTTTTAATTTGTACATTTAGTCACTATCATTATACACTCTAGGGATTCCTAGATTATATCACCTCAATCTTTATCGTCTATCTTTCTTTGTGATTTCATTTATGCCCCAGCCCTCCTCCCTCTATCATTCTCATATGCAGCTTCATTCAGTGTTTTAACATAATTGTATTACAGTTAGGTAATATCGTGCTGTCCATTTCTGAGTTTTTATATTCAGTCCTGCTGCACAATCTGTATCCCTTCAGCTCCAGTTACCCAATATCTTACCCTATTTCTATGTCCTGATGGTCTCTGTTACCAATGAAATATTCCAAGTTTATTCACTAATGTCAGTTCATATCAGTGAGACCATACAGTATTTGTCCTTTTGTTTCTGGCTAATCACACTCAGCATAATGTCCTTAAGGTCCATTCATGTTGTTACATACTTCATAACTTTCTTCTGTCTTACAGCTGCATAATATTCCATTAATACTATTTTTTCATTGCAATTGTGCCAGTTACTCTGAAGGAAAGCAGTAGAATATGTCAATGTAAGTAATGCCAGCTGCTGTAACAAACAATCCCCCAAATCTCACTGGTTCATTTCTCATATGTGTTCAATGTCTGGTCTACATAATGATTCCAGGCCCCAGGTTATCTCTACTTTGTGGTTCAATTACTTCTTAGGGTCTTCAGAATCCTTGTATTCAGCCAGTGAATGAGGAAAGAGAGAGAGATTGGGGAGCATCTGCATTGTTTGGGGGCCATACCTGAAATTAGTGTTTGCACTTCCTTTCTACATCCCATTGCCAGGACGAAAGAAATAAAGAGAAGTCCATGTATGTTGGTCAGCACCACCAATTTCTTCCATTAACAGGTTAAAGTAAAATGAAAACAAGTAGGGAGATAAGCCATTATGTTACAGGTGACTGGAGGCAAGTAAGCAAATGTAAACTATGAAAAAGGGGAAGGAAGGGAGGGAGGGAGGGAGGAAAATATGTTCTTATTCTAAACCCCTGAAGGAATTGCTTTCTCCTTATTTTGATTGAGGAATGATCCATTTATAAGTAGAACGTCTGGATCTTTCCCCCGCACAGAAATATCTTCCTCTATAGGAGAGAGAACTGTCAGATCTTAGTATTACGCAGACCTAGGAAGCCACTAGCATCTCTTAAGGCTGGGCTGTTACACTCTGATCTGTCCATGGGTGACTGCAGCAAGCTTAGATAGACATGTTTCAAGGATCAAGGGCACTCTGTGGGGGCCCAGACATTTCTTTGAGGAGAAAAATACCTCAGAGAAAATAACCTGGAATATCCAAATCTCCATTGGTCATATTAAGAGCGATCCAGGCAGTTTGCAATCAAACCAGGGAAAGGTATTGATAAAGAATTGCAGAGGAAGGACTTAACAGAGAAAGAAGGGGGCATGGATAAGGGGTTGGGGGCAGAGAAGAACCCTGGAAAAGAAAACATCCCTTAGCAGGGCCTCAATTCAGCAAGAGAGTGAGATTAAGAGGAAGTCAGTTTATTCTTTAAATTACACAAGGAAGGGTGGGTGCTGGGGGTGGATCCTATTCTGAATGGAGACATCCGACGTTGGCATTCGACAGTGTTGGAGAAACTCCACTGCTTGCCTTATTACTCGTTACCACTCCAGGGAGGATTCCAAGTGCTGAAAAAGGACACATTCTGCTGCTGCTAAATTCGAGATGCAGAAAAAGTAGTTCTCCGAAATCAGTTCATTTTAAAGTTACCTGGATCTCAGTTACCTGAGAGAAGGGACGTTACGGGTGAGGTTCTGATGTCCTCTGTCCTGTCTTCTATTGGATCTTTTCCTCTATTGCCCACTCCGCCCAGAGTCAAACTCTTCTTATTCTGTTGGAGGTGATGATAATGATGATGAAAGTGACAGTGACGATGATGATGTAATGATTAGGACTGATCAGCCCTTAGTCAGGCACCGTGCTATGTGCTTATCATTTATCTCATTTCGTCCTCCAAAGAGCCCAGGGAGGGAATGCTATATTCATCTTCATTTTTAGAAATAGGATGAAATCAAGACTCAGTGGGGGTAAGAAGGTGTCCAAGGTCACACACCTAGTAAGGGGTAGAGCCTGAATTAGAGCCTTTGGGTCCTTTGCATGCCAAGCCCAAGCCCCTGCTGTACCTCTGTGGGGTAGTAGCACTTCCAGCTTCCTGGCTCCCGTGCACGTTGAACAGATCCTGCATTACTGTGTCACTTTGGTGGCAGCTTCCAAGATCCGGAAACCACTGTGGAAGAAGACAGAGGGAAACAAAGTCCTCCTCTCTCCCAATCCTTGCTGTCAGGCAAGGGAGCAATCCTGAACGTTGAAATTCTGGGCAGACAGGAGGCTGACAGAGTCTGCATGGGGGCACAATTGTTCCTGACAGGTTTATCAGCAGCTGGCTGCCTGCAGTGAGATGCAAAACATGGGCTTTTGTTTCTAGAGGCAAAGCTGCCACTAAAAGGCTGATGGACTGTTTCTAAAAGGGCCCAGAGCAGGGATTTCCAGAAGAAGGTTTCCTACAGGGCCACCCCAGTCACATACTCTCTTCTCCTTATATACCCTGTCTCTGAACTTCCTCACAACCATTCAAAGACTTTTTTCTGATTGCTGCATTGGGGCTGAGTTAGGGAATGTATGGGCAACTCTTCCTGATAAGCCCATACCCAAGGAGTTGAGTCTTAGAGGTCATCAGATGCAGGAATCTGGTGCATGTGATGAGGTGCAAAGCCATCTGAACCACCAAGACCCTTGCCCTGCCCTGAGAGTGAGGGTGTGGGAAAGTGCTGGGGCAGCAGTGCTAAACAGAGGGATGCTGAGGGAGGAGAAAGGAGCAGGCTACTTCCCAAAGCAATAGACCTGAGAAGACACTAGTGGTTAAGACAACCCCTGCTTATCACTCGAGGAGATTGTGACCCAGAGGGATGAAATGACTTGCCCAAGTTCACACAGGTATTTTTACCTTTCTCTTACCATTTACTCTTATTTGTCCTCCAGACTAGGCCTCCTCTGGTTCCCTGACATCCCCCATCTCGGGTTGAGTTGGGTTCCTCCTTTACCATCTCTTCACACCACACTTTACCATGGGTTTATTTTCAGTCTTCTTCATGAATCCAATCTCCCTCTGGGTAGGAACCTGGTGTTAGTTTTCCCTGTATTCTTTGCATTGAACACAGAACTTGACATGAAATGAAATTAATAAACACAGCCCCATTAAGCCTTTCTGCCCAGGTCTTCCAGCTCCTTCTGCAGTTTTCAACCCAATATGCTGAGTGGCCTATCCTCTCCCCAGATAGAAATTTCACCTGGCAGGGAATGCAAGATGGGGGCCAACCGTTGTGGCATTCACTGGGTGATAATAAGCAAAAGAGAATCCAAAAACAGGTGTGTGGGGCAGGGGGCAAAATAATGTCTACATCTCCACTTTCAGTTCTTCTTTATTAAAATGTGACTAAGATGGTCTTGCTTGCTGTTGCACTGCCCTCCTCATCTTCTGATGTCCCTCTGGGGAGGAGAGGCTGGCCCTCTGCTGGGGCCTGTGAGGGTACACGCCTCTCAACACACACAATCTGCAAAAGAGAAAGAAGGCAGATTAGATCAGCAACTCCAAGGTTCTGAACTACAGGGAGAGAAGAAAGGGAAGTCTGACAGTCATCTTCAGGGGACCTGAGCAGGAAGAGGACAGGAAAGAAAAGAGGGAAACTGTTATTTACTAAGCACCTACCATGAGCCACCTCCCACTCTAGTGTTTTCATGTCATTTGATTAAATACTGACAACGAGGGTAGGTGTGGTAGATTGAATCATGTACCCTCTCTGGAGCTATGCTCTAAGTCCTCATTTCTGCATACTGCACACTGTCAGTAGGACCTCTGGAAGGTGTTATGTTTAGTTAAGGTATAGTCCAACGAATGACGGTGGGACTTATCCCATACCCCTGGAGGGCTTTATTAAGAAAAGAAACGGGAAGCCAGGAGTTAAAGAAGTTCACACCAGGAAAAGTTAGAAGTCAGCAGAAACTGGGAGAGTCGAGGAAAGGAGAGGTGTCACCATGTGACGGGAGGTAGATACAAGCCAAGGAGCCCCAAGAACTGGCGCCAGTGTGAGAACACCGCGACTTCTGGGAAAAGCATGTCCTGCTTACCCCTTGATTTTGAGCTTCCAGTCTCTGACACTGTGAGACAATACATTGCTGTTGTTAAGCCAAAACTAGTGTGATATTTGTGATAGCAGCTCTGGCAAATTCAGACAAGAGCCGTCGTAATCTCCACTAGATGCAGGAGGAAATAAGTTCAGTAACTTGCTTGTGGACACACAGCTACTGTGTGGCCGAACTGTGATTAGAACCCAGGTCAACCTGATTCCACTGTCTTAGATTTTTCTACCATTCCATGCTGCCTTTCTGGAAATGGGAGACTCATCTATCCATGCTTCTCATGGCCCAGTACTGCCATCCCATCCCAAAAGTCACCCCCTGCGCCCATGAACTTCACTCTTGTGCTTCTCACCATCTCAGAAGATCTGCACTCTATGCAGGAGTGACTTTTGCATCATACATGCCACTCTTTGGCATCTTTATTAGGACCAACAGAAATAAATATGTGACCTCAATATGTCAGAGCAGATGCTTGGATGAGCCCATGCAGAGGAGAAGGTATGTCGGCCCCAAGCAACCAAAAAGCAGTGACCTTCTGCCCATTAGACCTCACTCCATTGTTCAGGGTAACAATATCAAAATTGCTTCTTTAGGAAAAACATACACAGTGTTGTCTTTCCTAGACTAATCTCAATAGGCTTTGTACAAAATAGTCCTATCATGTCCGAGATGGTTGTGGATGGATTTGGGGAGTGGCATCCTTCAGGACACACAGAAACGTGTATCTGTCCACATTCTGTAAGTGCATACAGGGCAGCACTGAAGCCCCTGCAACTAATAGCCAGAAATGAAGTAGCTTGCCCAGTGTCACAGTTAGTCCACTGCTTGCAATAGGTTTTAAGTAAGGTTTGCTCGAGTTGTACATATTCCCACCTGCCAGGTAGACTAAATGGCCTAGGACAGCTCTGTCATGAGCAGAGCTGCAAGTCAGGAGCAGGTCCAGTGTTGGCAGTGGTCAAGCTGACACCCCCTTGCAAGGGTAGACTTTGCTTAACCTCAGTCTTAGAAGCAGGGACATTGAGTTTCTGTGAAAAGTCATGGTTGTCTCACGCTGCAGTCATTTGCAACATGAATCTTGCGGCTTGTTCCATCTTACATAAGAGTCCTGTAACAGCACTACCCAGCAGCTAGCGCAACACAGAACTAATTAGGGCTGAAGCCCATACGTCTTCAGGGAGGGAGGCGGCTGGGAACTTGTAGCAGGAATATTATCCCAGTGCAACCCATTACAGAATCATTAGCAAGAAAATAACATTCCAGGTATTAATACTTGTAATAATTTCACTAATAAACCTGCTTTCCCAAATGAAAAATCTCCTCATGGATCATTTTAAGGTGCCACTTGGCCAGAGTTTACTGCTTTGGTGGATAAAGTATGTTGAATCACTGCCAGCCCTCAACTGCTTCTCTTTGAGCCACACCCATTTGCAGAAGCTTCACTTCTTCCCAACATGAATTTATTGTCCCTCGGAAGCCCACAGTGTCCTTAGTTTACTGCAGTTATTTTAGACATTTCTTAAGTATATATTTTTTTAATTTTTCAATTTGAAACTGTCTCACTAAAGTTGGGAAGAATGTGAATTTTGCTTAAAGGATATGGCTTCCTGCTTTAAAAAGAAAAACATATTAAGTTGTACCTGTAAGGAAAACAAAGGATTACTTGGATTCAATCTCAGGTACAACAGGACTCCACTCAGACTGTACAGATGGAAATGTCACAGACACTGTCCTTATGTCGCTTGCAGTTCAATGAAGGAGACAGAGAGGTTCCATAACAATTCCAATTCGATACTATAAATACAAATGTTTATAGAGAACCTACAGACCACAATTCTGCTCTCGGGAATGGTGGCCAGGGAAGGATTCTTCAAAGAGGAGATACGGACTAAATTTTACTTGTTTTCTTTTTCTTTTTTATTTCTAAGAAACATTTTAACGGCTTTATATGAGGAATACCGGACATAAACTAAACAGAACAAACTTAAAGTGTACAATTTGATACATTTTGAAATACGTATACATCCATGAAACCATCACCTCAATCAGAAGAATGAGCATGATCATTAAACCCTGAAGTTCCCTTGTTCTGCTCTGTAGTCTCTTTTCCCCTCCACCCTCCTTCTTAGACAAACTGCGATTAGCTTTCTGTCACTGTATGTTACATAGCATTTCCTAGAATCATACATAAACAGAGTCATATAGTCCATATTCTTTTTTCTGGCTCCTTTCACTCAGCATAATGATGTTGAAATTCTCCATGCTGTAACATAGCTTATTCCTGTTTGTACCTAGTAGTACTACTTTGTATTAATTAATCATAGTTATTTTTAATCCATTCACTTGGAGATGGGTATTGAGTTGTTTCTGGTTATTGGTAGTACAAACATGAATATATGTAAGAATAAATGTATTCAGTTCTCTTGGGTAAACACCTAAGAGTAGATTGGCTAAATCATATGGGAGGCATACGTTTGTTTTGTAAGAAACTGCCAAGATGCTTTTCAAAGTGGTTGTATCATTTTTCCTTCCCACCTGCTGTGTATGATGGCTCCAGTTGTTCCGCATCCTTACCAACACTTAGTGTGGGCATTATTTTTAATTTCGTCCATTCTAACAGATGTGTAGTGATAGCCATTGTAGCTTTAATTTGCATTTCCCTATTGACTACAATGTTGAACAGTTTTCTATGTATTTATCTGTCATCTTTATATCTTCTTTGGTGAAGTGTCCATTCAAATCTCTGGCTGATTTTTCTATTGGGTTATTTGTTTTCTTTTCATTGACTTTTGAGAATCCTTTATACATTATTCACTTAATTCCTTTACCACATTTGTATTTGCAATTTTTTATTCCAATTTGAGGCTTGATTTTCACTTTGAGTTTTGAAAGATATATAGAAGTAAGTTAAGGAGTTATGGTGGAAGTCATTCCAAGAGAAAATAATTTTTCAGAGGAAAGAGGTGAAGTTGTGAAAGAGCTTGGTAAATTCTGTAAACTGCAAATAGTTTAGGGTGACTTGGTTGTAAAGTACCTTTGAGACAGTTGGCAAGAAAGGCGTGGAGTTGGAGGACAGATTTTTGAAAGTGTCGTAGGAAGCCAGTGAAGGATTTTAAGCTGGGGAGGGGCATAATCAGACCTGCATTTTAGGAAGATCATAACTGTAGTAACACAGGGAGAATTGGGAGCCAGAAATTAGGGAGACCATTTAAACGACAGCAGGAACAAGCGCAAAGATTATCTGAGCAAGGATAGAGGGCCTCTACAAAGATACCAAAGGAATTAGCCAGGTCGAGGTGGGAGTTCTGAGACACGGTTGCACACATGGAAAACCTGTAAGTGTCTTGTCCGCACATGGAGCAGTGTCACCGCACCTAAAATCTAGTCAGTTAGACACATGGCTTGAAGTGTATTTTCAGACTTGGAGATGTATTTATATTGACTGATCCACAATCAGATCCCATTTTAAGAAACTGCTTCACACGACTGCATGTTTCAGGCTCTGTTCTAGGCCTTTGTGAATCTTACTTTGTTTGTACCAGTATGTTAATCTATAAATGAGGAAAGTGAGATTTGGAGAAGTTAAGGGGTTCACCCAGGATTCCACACTAGTAAGTGGCAATTCTGATACGCTTTACCCAAGTTCAGACTTCTTTTTGGCAATCAGCTGCATTTGCCAGACAACTGGCTAGAATTACAAGGCAACCCGAGGCTTAGGGGAAGGCCCACTGATCTCTATGTGACAATCTCCTAGTCATTAGCTTCGTCAATGCTAACCCACAAAAGCACCCTCGGGTCGGGGAACATCTGTTCCCTCACTCCCCTGAAGCACAACAGGTGAAAATTGGCCCCAAGTAATGCTGCAAGAATGCCAGTTCATACATTATTAATAAAATGAGCCTTTGCATGAAGAGCAGAGAGGTATTAGAACAAATGTGCTATAAAATAACTAACATCAATTAAGTTTTCCTTCCAGGTACTAGAGACTTTTCATGGAATATTTCATTGCGTTCTTACAGCAATCTTATATGGTAGGCGCTATACTTGTGCCACTTTCCTAATGAGGATTCCACATCTCTTCTGAGGGGTGACTTGTGCGACTTACTAACTTCAACAGTAAATGGCAGTGCTAGAATTTGGATCTGTCTATCTGATTCCAGCATGCAGCACTTACTGTGTCTCTGGGCAGAAGGTTTCTACTTCTGCCGATGCTTAAGGGCAGGGCAGATACATGTCCATGCAATCTGAAGGAAGGGCAATCTAGAAAATGAAACTTCTGGAGGTGAAAACCCTGACTCTCTTGCCACAGCAGAGATGGCTCTAAAGGAAATCTGTGGTCCCAAGAAGGACATCCTCTGTCATCAATGATGGCCCCAGAGCAGACATCTGCAGGATGGGCAGATGGTGCTTTCCATGGAAGAGAACAGCAGCACATGGCAGCTTCCCCCTGGAGGTGATAATGACATCCTCCCCATCCAATTAAGTTCAGAGGACATTTTGCCGGTGACAGGGCCCAGTGAAAGCCCCTCTCACTCCCTGCCTGCCTCCCTTGCAGGGCCAATCCCCGTATTCCCCGACATTGTCGTGGTACTCTGGGCATGAGACACCTTCGCGAGTCCTCCTGCCCCCAGGCCCCCAGGGTCTCTGCCTCTATCTTGACCAAAATTCTCAGCTTGATCAGGGGCTGGTTCAACAAGCTCCAACAGAGAAGAGCCCTCATGGGATGGAGCACTTCCTGACTGTTCAACTTCCAGCTATGCTTTCCCTTCATTCCTCCTTCCTTCCCTCCTTCTACCCCTCCCTCATTTCTGTTTTGCTCCATTCTCTATTTGTGATCAAATATAAACCATCTGGCTGTACCTGGATTGGGTCTGTGGACTCACCGAGAAATATGTCTAACACAATTCCTCTTTTCTTGTATTTTCGTCTAGTGAAAGAGACAGACACTAGACAAATAAGTGTACAAGTAATTAATTACAACGGAGATGAGTGTTCTAAAGCCAGGAAAGGGAAGTACTGTGGGTGGGAGAACACATCATGAGAAGCTGTGGGAAAGGCAAAGCCTTTGCTGGGAAAACAGCATTTGAGGTGAAACTTGAAGGGCTAGTAAAAGTTAGTTAGAGGGAGGAGAGGAAGGAGAGGAGTTCAGACAGCAGGACAATATACACAAATGTCCTGAGCGTGGAAAGAGCTTTGTGGATCCATTCAAGGATCTGGAAGAAGATCACTCTGGCTGGAGAAGGGAGAGGTGGAAAGCAAGGCAGAGGCCAGACCCTGTGGGGTCCTCCAAGCTGTGAGACAAATTGGGACTTTATCCTTGAAGAATTTGGAAGGAAGAGAGATATTTTTGAGAGGAGAATATCAAGGTCATATTTGCATTTTTAAATGTTCTCTTCTATTGCAATTTGAAATACAGATTTGCGAGCGGTGGCAGAAGTGAGAGTTGAAACTAGATATGGGAGGAGCAGCTGGAGAGGAAAAGATAATGTTGGAGATGTTGATGATGATAAAGGAGGAGGATAGGAGCTTAAACCTGGCTGGTGGTACTGGAGATGGATAGAAGTAGAGACCTCCAGGGTAGTAAATCACAGAACTTGGCAATTGATTAGACTGGAGGGCAAGAGAGAGGGGGAGGTATCAGAGATGAAGCCCAGGTTTCTGGCAAGAGCAGTTCCTCCTCCTCCACAGCTCTCCCCAATATGCTGTCTTCATCTCTCTTCTCAGCTCGTCAGAGAAACAGAGCACAAGCAACCCATAGGATAGAATATTTGCAGCATTAATGCTATTTTAGTACAATGAAACCTGGAGATAAAAATCTCTCCACTTGTTATATAAGTGATAAATGTCAGGAGACAGTTTTGCTCCAGCTTCTGTTTCCACCCAATTTGTTCCGGGTTGGACTCTGATGCCTGCGCCTTCCCCTAGAGGGTTTCCAGAGAAGGAAGAGCCTCTTTTTGGCCAAGTTGCTATACCACATTCCCTAGTGAAGACAACAATTCTTGTGTTGAGGTAGCAGGAAGAAATAACTGTGCAGAATTTATCTTGGATTTTAGGTAGGAAAAGTTTGCACTTACTTCTGTTTGAACATTTCTTTTTTTTTAATTGAGATATATAAGCTGCATGTCATCAAATCACCCATTTAAAATGTATAATTCACTGATTTTTAGCATACTTACAGAATTGTGCAACCATCACCACAGATAATTTTAGAATACGTTCATAATACCCAAAAAAACTCCATTTACATTAACAGTCACTGCCCTTTTACCCCAAACCTTGTCACTCCCCAACCCTAAGCAACGACTAATCTTCTTTCTGTCTATATAGATTTCCATATTCTGGACTTTGTACATAAGTAAAATCATACAATATATAGTCTTTTGTAACTGGCTCCTTTAGGTTAATGTGTTTTTGAGGTTTATTCACATTGTAGCAAGTGTAAGTACGTCATTCCTTTGGATCACATAATAGCACTCCAGTATATGAATACACCACATTTTATTCCTCATTTGATGGGTTTTCTGGTTGTTTCTACTTTTTAGCTATCATTAATATGCTGCTGCTGATATTTCGGTGTAAGTTTTGTTTGGACATATGTTATCATTTCTCTGGGGTAGATTTCCTGTGGGGTTGAATGTTTCTTAAAGGCAAAAATCATCTGCTTCTAATTCATGTGCCTTTGAGTGAAATATGCTAAACACAGTTTCTGTAAGAAGATTAAAAAGTTTCCGTTAGGGAGTCTGCAACCAGAGTGTTAAAGACTGAAAGAACATACCTACATATATATCATAAAACAAGTACAGAACAGCCCTCATGCTGAAGGAAGACTTAAGTCAGCAAGACGAAAATAAATGCTAATAAGTTTAGTGTGAATGAAAGTGTGAGTGTAAAGGTAAACGGTTACTAAGGACATCCTGAGATTGAGATGAATGGGGTCTTGTAGGTTCCCTTGAGTCTACTTGCATCATTACTTGCCTACTCAATGCCCTGAAAGAGCTAATGGGACTACATCCACCCCTACTGTTTGCAGGACAGGGTGGGGATTTGGGGACGCCTGACCTAGATGTAGAAGTGCTAAACCAAGTGCATCCTGCTCACACCTGCAAGCAAATCATGAGTCAACAGACAAATGATGTGTCTGTGAGCACCAGACACACTACAAAGGCCACCTGGGTACACCAGCAAGGTGAGTGTGCAAGAGACAGGGAGAGAAGAACCTTTGCATGAACAAAATACCCTAGTGCCTCCCCATCGGATGGGCTAGGGATTGCAGAGTAAACATGGGGAGACCCCTGGACCCTGGATGCGAGATCAGAGAGCAGGAGTACCATAAACCACTGCCTTTTTCATCAACAACATCACGTTGGAAGTCAAGGCCTCCCTCAAAGTAAGGACGCATCCCGGCTGCAGATCTGTAAGGGCATTTGAGATGGGAGGATTTGTCCGTGATGCTTTGACCCAGGCAGTAGCCTGCAAGGAAAACCCCCTGACATGGTGTCAGCATCAGAGCTGGAGGTTTGCAGAGCCCCACTGCTGCTGCTCCTCCTTAACCGGGCACTTCTGGCCCTGACAGCCAAATTTGCTGATTTCTACTGTTATATGTTGATCATCCTGCAGGATCACAGATCCAAACAAGGATGCTTTTCTTCCCCATCCAGAGAAAGACCCAGGAGGAGTCTGCACTCTCTCCTGTGCCTTTCTGCTACACGCCCACTTCCATTCTCCTGTCTTGCTCCATAGTTGATGTACCTAGTTAAAATTAAAATCAGACACTGGGTTCAGAACTAATGACTCTTAAGCTTCCCTCTCAGGGACTGTAATTACGGATCTCAACACATACAGGGTCAAGAACAGTAGATGGTGAAATTTTTCAATCCTCAAAACAGGGCTGGGATCCAGACATCAGAAAGGTCAGAAATACAAGTGCTAGGGCAGGACAAAAGACCTTAGCTTCCTGTCAATGTTGTGCCTCTCCACAAACAAACGTGGACCCATCAGAAGGCTGGGAAATTAGTTCACAGATCCTTGGCTTGTCAGAGAACTAAGAGGAGGCATTCATTTCACAAGAAGTCATTGTTACCCAAGAATTTCAAATTCCAGGAATAGGCAAGGCAGGACAAAGGTGCACACAGCATAGGAAAGGCATCAGAATCAGGGGTCCATAGCAAAGTACTTAACTCTCTGAGGCTCCTGATATTTGGGGAAATAGGTGAAAGAAAGCTCACTGATCACCAAATATCTATACAATTCTGAGCTCTTTGGACTCCCACTTTGACCTCCACTTTTTCACACGCCTCTGTCCCCGCCTGGGTGTTTTTTCTCAGCAAAGCCATTAGCTTCTCACTCAAGTCTTGAATCACCATAGGTTGTTTTTACAGCAAGTGGAGGGAGAGAAGAAGAAAAAGAAGAAAATCTGTTACCAGCACAAGTACATTTTGCTCTGTTAATCAGCATTTTAAAAATTATCTTTTCCATTCCTTAGAGAAGTTGGCAGGGGCTCCCAACTGTTTTGAGAAAATGTAGCCACCAGACCATCTGGAGCTGACATTTTCAACATGGCAGTCAGGAAAGCTCATCTCAGGAACTCCATGAAGTGAGGGGGTGGGGAGAATGTAGCTTCTGCAGGACCACCCTAGCCTGGGCAGGACATCCCAGAAACTTCTTCTATACAGGCAGAATTAGAATTGAACCCTTTGCCCTCCCCACCTCCCTTTGGCTCCTTCCCCTGCTCTGCCCCTCACAGATATCCATACTCTCAGAAGTGGTATCTTGTTATATTGGTAATAGATGTTGACTCAGAATATCAAAATGCCCTCCAAGTTTGAAGATCCACTTCTTGTTAAATAAAACTTAAGACCACGGGAGACGAGGATAAAAGCACATATATATGTTTACATGTGAAGCAAGAGTGATTGTTTAGCTAACAAGATTGGGGAATTAAGATTTCTTAATAACTAGGTCAGCCAAGAGCAGTTAAGGGAATTACAAAGAATAGTTTAGAATCACTGGTGTGTCTCTTCAGACCTCCTAAACACTTGCAGAGTCGATGTCTACCTCGTACTTATTACAGCTCCTAGAAGTCAGACGTCCCAAGGCCTCAGACCTAATCCTCATTAACCACAGAACAGTCCTCGTGGTGGCCACCTGGCCCATGTCAGGACACAGATGACTGACCAGCTCACTTAATTATTTTCCAGGAAAAGCACTATACCTTTAGTCATTTAGGTTCACATCCGGACTCAGCATCCTTTCACCAGCCTCATCTTTAATGCAAGGACTTTCTTTATGTTTATCTTTGTTGCCAGCATTGATCTTTCTCATCCAAAGTTAGTACAATTGGACCCAAAGGTAGACAAACCCTGGGAAAAGCCCCCACACATGAGCTCAATACTCTGTACTGATTTAAATCATCAGTACTTGCTCATAAGCCATTGGTCACTAGGAAATAAGGAAAGACCAGAGTAAATCAAAATAAATAAGAACAAATGCATCATTTGTATGTGCTTCCATGCTGAGTTGATAGAAACTTACCTCCGAGGTTATAATTGCAATTCATAATTACAAAGCAATTCTGTTCACAACACATTCGCTAGGTATTTGTCTTGGGCTATGGACTATGTCAGAAGTCACAAGCACTGACATGGTCCCTGATGTAAAGACTTCACCATCTAGGCACGAGACTCACAGGGAGTCAACAAATCGGTGTGATACCTCTGTCCATGGAAGAAATGCACCCAGCAAATGACAGATTCTCCTCCTGGAGTAGGTGGTTCTCAAGCTGGCTTTTAAAGGAAGAATAGGAGTTGCTTAGAGGAAGAATTGAGAGAAGAGAAACAAGCAGAGGGATGACCGTGAAGGATGTCTCAGACATGCAAAATAGCATAAACTTCAAATAATTAGGAGGAGCTAAACAAAGGAGTGATGGAAAGAGTGGAGAAAAAGGAAGGCAGAGAGGGCACTAGGCAAATTTGGGCAGGGCCCTGCAGCCTAAAAAGTAAGCCATCTGACAGCATCTACTGAGCTACAATTGACCCTCATTATTTGTGGATACTGAATTTGCAAAACCATCCACTCACTAACATTTATTTGTGACCCCCAAATCAATAGTTACACTGCTTTAACAGTCATCCGTGGACACGAGCAGAGCCGAAAAAAAAACTGAGTTGCCTAATGTGCATTTTCCCATCTGAGATTGCACAAGGTCTCTCTCCTGCTGTAAACAAGCATCCTTTTCATGGTATATTCAGTGTCATGTTTTTTCATATTTTTGTGCTTTTTTGTTGGTGATGATTATTTTGTTGGCGACTGCACTGTTAAATGGGTAGTGCTGAAATTCCCTCTGGTGTCTCTAAGTGTAAGAAGGTTATGATGTGCCTTACAGAGAGAATACAGGTGTTAGATAACTTTCATTCAGCATGAGTTACAGTGCTGTGGGCTGAGTTCAATGTTGATTCAACAATATACATTAAATAAGGTGTCTTTCTGTATATACATTAAATAAGATGTCTTGCAACAGAAACATGTGACAAACAAGGTTATGCATTGATCAATTGACAAAAATGTGGTGGCAAGAGACTCACAGGAACCAAATACCTTATTTCCCTAAGGAGCAATGGATCAGTATTGGCTAATTCAGGGTTTGCCACATTTTTATAGAACAAAACTACCATGAATAATGAGGTTGGACTGTATTTGAATATTGAAACTAATAAGGATCCATTTAGAGATTTTTTGACACTAGACTCCTAAGCTCAGATTTATATTTAGAAAGGTCATTTGAATAGCCTAGAGGAGGCATGACTGTTGGTGGGAGGGCAGCAGAAGCTGGGAGATCAGTAATAAGGCTATAATGGAAAGTCAATGCCATAATCAAACAGACTTGAATCTATTTCCCCAACCCACTTTGTAATTGACCCCTCCTCCACCACCAGCCCCTGGAGATCACTTATCTGCTTTCTGTCGCTATAGTTTTGCCTTTTTCAATATGTCATAGAAATGGAATTGTACAGTCCATAGCCTCTGAGTCTGGCTTCTTTCGCTTAGCATAATGCATTTGAGATTCATGCACATTGTATGTGTAACAATAGTTCTTTCCAATTTTTTGAGGAGTATATTTCATTGTAGAGATGTAAGACAGTTTATTTACTCACTCCTCATTCCAATTTGGGGAATATTATGAATAAAGATTTATAAAGATGCTATAAATATTCGCATACAGGTTTTTATGTGAATAGCTTTCTTTTAACTTGGGCAAATACTTAGGATTGTGATTGTTGGGTGGCATAGCAAATGTATGTCTAATTTTATAAATAATTGCCAAACTGTTTCCCAATCTGACTATATTTTACACTCCCATCATCAGTGAATGAGAGTTCTAGTTATTCAACATTTTTGCTAGCACTTGTAATTATCAGTTTGCTGTTGATGTCTTTAGATGAAGTAAGAAATTTATAGTTGTATCTCATGGATTTAATTTGTATTTCCCTAATGACCTAATAATGTTGAATATTTTCTATCTTTTGACTGAAACCTTGGTTGGCATATGATGGGTGCTCAGTAAATATTTGTTGCATAAATAAATGAATGTCCCCACCGCCATCCTCTCTATTATTCTTTCTTTGTCTCCAGACCGCTGTGAGAAATAACACACAAACAGAAATTTATTGGATCACTTTTTCCGAGGCCAGAAGTCCAAACCAAGGTACGGGCTAGAAGGTGTAGCTCCTCCCAGAGCAGGAAGTGCTCTGGCTGACTGAAAATCTTTGAGATTCTTTGGTTTTCCCATCACATAGCGGTGGTGTCCCAGTTGTCTCCTGAGTTCTGTTGACTTCTGGCTTCCTCTTCCTCTGTGACTTTCCTCCTTACAGGCCTCCAGGAATAGTATTAAGATCCACCCTGATTCAGTAGGTTACATCTTAGGTAAAAAGAACATCTTTGAGAGGTCCCATTTACAATGTGTTCATACCCACAAGAATGGAGTTAAAATTAAAATTAAGAACGTGGTCTTTTTTATTCCCCCATGAGGTCTATTACTCAATCTAGCATATTATCTCTGCAAGAAGAGATGGGAAACTGAACCTAAGCAATGGTGATTGTTCGGAAGAAATACTGAGGAAGAGAAGGTATTGGGTCCTGATCAAATTTGTGGGTCAATGAAAATGAACGGAACATGACTTTCTGGTTGCTCCATCAGACAGTCTGGTGAACACCAATCAGTGAGACGAGGAGTCCATGGGAAGTTAAGTTTGGGGGAAAGAGATGCTAATTCATGTTTTGGACATGTTGAGCCTGAGATAACTATGGGGCAATCAAGTAGAAATGATCTGGAGGCCCCTAGAAGGGCTCTATCTAGTTCACTACCTTATCTCCCGGCACCTACAGCAGTGAGTGGCACTGAGATAAAGATATAAATTTGGGAGTTAATAGCACGTCTTGTTTTGCACATATGTTTTTCTCATTTCTCACCACACCGCTATAACATAACTTAAAGATGAGGACATGCCTTTCAGAAGTTTGACTTTCCCAAGTTCACAGTGTTAATTAGTAGTTTACCAGGACTTGAGCTCACCATTGCTGAGGGCCATTTTTAGTACTTACTACCAATTAGAAAAAAATGCAAATTAGAAATAAGCACCCCTTCAGGGCAGATGCCACCTCCTATGGCTGACTGTAGCCCAAGCTATACTGCATAGTTTGTCAAGTGAAATGCAGGGTTCAGCTTCTCCTCATTCCTTCAGACAAGTACCCGTGCTGGGGGGCTTTGCCTAGGATACCAATTTCTGAGCCCCTTCAACTGTTCATGACACTCCTGATCTACCAATCAGCAAAAAGGAGCCTCATTATTTACAGCCAAGCCTCAATTACATTTCAATACAGATTATTAACTTCTACAGAAAGAAATTTCAACTCACAGCTTCCCCAGACATTAATATTTCCACCCTAAGTTATGTTTGTCTCACTTTTAAAGCGTTTTATGATCATTACCAACCTTATAATGCCTTTCAAGAACAAAAATAACAAGCATATTGAATATGCTACCACGAAAAGGCAAGTGACTACAATGAGAATAAAATGTATTTACATTGATATGTAGGTATGAATTGTGTGTTAAGCTCTCGTTGGAGTTCATATTCACTGTCTATAAATAGAGGCGTTTCTGCATATGTATATATAAATTAGTACGATTATATCATATCTCTAACACATGTGTATATAAACTTAAACTTTGTAGCATGGCAAAATATCTTGTCAGGCTTTCATTTCCCTACTTATTTTACTTTCTCACCACCTTGCATTAAGGGAAGAGGCAGTTAGTAGACAGCTGGGGCATTGTGAGTGTGGAGGGCAGCCAAAGGAGATTAAATGTAGATGTGCCCTAGATAGAAGTCTCAGCTCCTCCACACAAAGGGGTGCTGGCCTGAGAGAGCAATGGGTCTGAAGCATAAGCTCCCAAGTACTGGCACATTCATGTGAAAGCCTTTCTTAGGTCTTGAGTTGCTAATAGTTGCCACATTAGTGCTGCCATATGGGGCTAAGAACAGTGAAAGGACAATGACAGCTCATGTTTAGGACTCATCTGCACCCTGCACTTTCCTAAAAGCTATACACATTTCAGCCCACATAACCCTTACCACAACACCATGAGGTCTGCATTGTTCATAAGCTCATTTGACAGATGAGGTAAACTGAGACACAAAGAGGTGAAATAACCTGGCCAAGAGCACACACAGCTGACGGGACCCAGCCAGAATGTGAATCAGTTCTTCTGGAGTCACTACAATGCCCTGCCTTTCCAGAAGAGATATTGATACCCACATATGCATAATTGCTCGCATATGCCTTTATGGATTTATATAACACCACACCTAAAGAAGCTAGAAAGATCTATGAAGAATAATTCCTGCCCACTCGCTGTGCCTTAAAGAAAGGGAAAATCTCTATTTCATCTGCCGCACAGGAGGGAAACTTGTGATGTTGGATATCAAAGTTGGCCCTCACACAAGCCAGAACACTTCAAGGAATAAAGGGAGGAATGTCCTCCAGTCTGAACAGACACAAGTGCAAATTCCAGTGGTCTCATGGACAAAGATAAGATTAACTCCCCCGCTGCCAGCCTGCTGCTCCTGGACGAGGGACATCAGTGTGACCAGGAAGAGGGGGACGTCTCTGTGTGCCCGCCTTTGACACACTCGGACCTGAACTCAAGCACTTTTTGGAGTCAAGAGCTGGTTTCTACATAGCCCTTCTTTCCCTTTCTCTTTCATCAGTAAGTCTGACTGCTACAACCTCTGTGATACAAGTAGGAATGTTCTGAAAATTTTAAATACAACATAGCAGCTGAGCATCATTTTTGGGATACAGAAAAGTCTCATTGGCAATAGGGCCTTTGTTTGGCCAATACAGAGCTTAAATGTGGTTCAATACAGTCCAAGGGCCTTTCTTTTGACTCTCTGCACTGAGTGGGTGTTCTCTCCCATCTGGCTCCCTCCTCTACTCAACAGAGACACACTTTCCATTCAGGCACCCAATAGGGAGGTCAGTAGCATGCAGAAAGCTTTAAGCTCATGGCAGAGTCCAATATAACTGACTGCCCAGAGCCAGGCCTCATAAACAGGGTCTCACCCATACTTATACCCTCTCTCACCCCTTCAGGTCCAGAGAAGGTGCCGAGCTAGAGCCTGGGGTTCAAGGAGTTTTTCCAACTACTCCCTCCTGGGTCATTATCCAGCCAGTGATGCTGGGCTGAGTAAAGAAGTTTCCCAGACCATGAGCTGTCCAGGATGGAGGAGACAGAATTGGGTAGTCTGGGTCTAGAGAGATTTCTCTTTCCAGTGTGCAGCATTGGAAATTAGCCCTTTCCCCAAGGGTTCTTCCTATCAGACTTCCTACATCCAATTAAAACTCTGTGAAAGCCAACCTGTGATTGAGACACACTCAAAAACTTCAACAGCCCTCAAATAGCAAAAGGTATAATCCCATTTCTGTCAAAAATGTCCCCCAAGTAGAACAGAACCTGGTTGTCTGATTCTTTGCACATCCACCACATTCCACTGATCCACCAAGCCCAGGGAAAGAGGACAAGGGAGGAGAGAATAAAGTGATGGAATGAGGGTCTGCTTGCATAGCTTTCAGCTGTTGCCTACCCTTAAGACACCATGCAGGACAGTTTATAGTGTGCCAACTCATTTAATGCTGCCATAAAGCAACCCATGAAATTCTGACACCCCAATAAAGCCCTTACAACAGCTCACATCTAAAGCCCCTTATTTCTTCCAAATGTCACATCAAAAGTGAAATCAACTAGCCTCTCCGGAGAGTGAGCTCCACACTGCCTTAGTTTAATGGAAAGTCAGAGCCTGCTAAACAATAGGAATGCAGAGAGCTAAAGGATGAAGGAGGCCACAAAACCAAAACAGACTGGCCCCAAACTAAGTCATCATATGCAACTCTGTATGAAAGTGTATACATGTTGGATCAGAATCATTTTGGAATTAGAAAGAAGAAGCAAGATTGATGGGATAGTTCCCTACACAGAGTCACTCATGATTACTGGGGTTCGCTGACAGTGCAAAATTGCTGCTTACCTTCTCCTTATCTTCCCTTTCTATGAAATGGAGATAATGATCTGAGAGGATCCAATTAGGAACTATGTCAATTCACAGTTCTAATATTCTTGGCTCAGCCCTTAAAACTTTTTATTACCTGCCTGCTTCTCTGGATTTCTTCCTTTCCGTGCTCTTTTCTTCCCCCATGGAAAAGGTGCTTTTCAAACTCACCTCTCCTCTTGTGTCATCAGCTTTTACTTAGATGAAGTAAAGTTGAAAAGGAGTAGATTAAAGGGAGTTTCTGCATCCACAGTTTCCCTCTGAGAGTCTTTAGCATCCCATAACTAGGCGATGGCATCCTTCAGTCCTTCTCTCTGGATGCTTTATGGGAATAAACGACCCTGTTAACAAATAGGAGCAGAGATAAATGAAAAAATATGAGGCTGAGATGTGAAAGATGCTGGGAAGGCAATGAAGAAAAAATACACAAGAAGACGATCACGGGTGGCAGAAATGACCAAGGAGGCTCTGATATCACATTGAATCAGGAGGATTACAGACCCTGAGAGTGATTGGGTAAACTGGAAGGTTGGTAGTACCCACAGTTGGATAATAAGTTTTCTCTTCATTCTGGAATCCAAGATGGTGTTATGGTGGCTTGAGCAAGAGCATCAGACAAGCCCTCGTATGAGTCCAAGTTCTACCCTTGCCTTTGTTCATACGACTCCCTCCGACACCTGCTCTATGCTTCTAGAGCCTTCAGGATGGATCCAGGAATCTAGAGAGAGAGCAGCTTCACAGCAGGTGAGACCAGTTCCAAGATTTATGTCTTTCTACTGAATGTGATTCACAATAATAAGACTACTTAAAAGTAGTGCCAAAACCAAAAAAAAAGAAGAAAAGAAAAGATGCAGAGAAAATGGCAAATTTACTTACTTCACCTTCTCTCCCTTGATTCTATGTTGCCTATTCAGTTCTCCCCTTGTACTGACTTTGACTTTTAATTGCATCACATCCCCCATTTGTGTCACATTTCTTCCCCTCTCTCTCACTTCTTCTCAATTTTCTGCTCCCCTTATTTTGCACATGCTGCCCCTCTAAAGCAGTCCCCATGCTCCTTGACTCCTGGTATTCACATCCTTATGTAGACCTCTCCACTCCCGCAAGGTATAGGTGTCTGTGGACACCATGAAGGTGTGCAGAGATGATGGTAGATGACTTCCAAGGTTAGGTTATAAAAGCAACGCTTTCTCCTTGCTCTCTCTTAGGTCACTCACCCTGGGGGCAGCCAGTTGAGGACGCTCACAAAACAGCCCTATGGAGAGGTCCATGTGGCAAGGAGCTGAGGATATGAACATAGAAATGGAGTTGCAGATCACAATCAAGTCTCCAGAAGATGGCTGCAGCCCCAACCTAATGCTTGAGCACTCCAAGGCAAAGCTACCTAGCCAAGCCACTTCTGATCCCTGACTCACAGAAACTGTATGAGATAACAAAGGTGGATCATTTTTAAACCACTAAATTTTGAAGTCATTTATTACCCAATAATAGAGAACTAAGAAAATTTCCTATCATATATTTTAGCCTCTATCATGTATTCTGTTGGTTTGTTAACCATATCATACAAAGACCCCAAAGTTCATACATTTATCTCTGAGAACGATTTTTCAGTACTCATACAGTGGCTTCTATTGATTGTACACGTTTCTTTCCCTTTCAAACTGAAGATTCCACCAAGACTGAATTTCTTGCCTACAATAGGCTCATTCCAGAAGCCCTTACATCTGATTAATGCTCTATTATATTGTTTAATAGGGATTTTCATATTCAGTATCTGCTTCAACCATTATTATAATTTTATGAAGTAAGAAGGGAAGACAAATTAATTCCATTTTACAGATGAGAAAATTAAGATCACGTGCATTTAATTGACTTGCACAAAGACACAGCTAATTAGTGGCAGAACTTCAATTGGAAATTCTGTTTTTATCCTCTGCTCTAGCTCCCTCTTCAAGACAAGCAAATCAAATATCAAGTGAATCTGGCTTTATGACTAGACATCTAAGCAATTCAACATGAATTCAAGTGACATGATTCCATAAAGCACTTTAGACATATAAATATGAAAGCTGAAATGCTACCAATTTTTCCAAATAAAAATAGTACCTTAAAACAACAGTCTAGTCTTATTTCTCCATTTCTGAGGGTTGATGGGCTTAGCTTGATAGTTCTCACGTGGGGTCCCTTATACAGTTACAGTCATACATCTGTGGAGGCTGGAACATCTGAAGACTTCTTCACTGGCTGTGCTGGATGCAAATGCTGGGAGTTGATTGGACATCTCTCTTCATGCATCCTCTCCATGTGGCTAGCTTCTGCTTTTTTAGACACATGAAATCTTAAGGTAATTGAACTTTTTGTATGAATTAAGTGAATTCTTCCCATGCATTCCAAAAGCCAGGGTTCCCAGGCTGCAAGTCTTATGAACAAACCTCAGAATTCCCAGAATGTCACTTCTGCAACATTCTTTTTGCTAAGGAAGTTACTAAGTCCAGTCCAAAGTCAAGGAGACTGTAAAAATTGACTACACCCCAATAAGGTAATACATTCAGAAAAAGAATGACATCACGGTGACCATCTTGGAACAAGCTGCTGGAGTCCACTGGCTCCAACAATTAATGATCTCCCTTCCTGCCAGATACACTCATCCTCTCCCAAGACCACTAAAGTTTCATTCCATTGTAGCAATGGCTCAAAATCCAGGATTTTAACATCTAAGTTAAGACCAGATGCAAATGAACATCCTTTGGTATCAATCCTCACATATGTCTCCTTGAGTTTGATTTCTTTTCAACTGAAGTTCTGTGAATGAAACAGACAAGTTATCTGATTCCCACCTCCAACACACAATATATAATGGTGAGACAGGCATAGCATAACTGCAATAGACCTTATTGTTCCAAAAGAAGAGAAATATGTGGTACATAGCAATCACTGTTTCAAAGCACTTTTGAAATTCTGTTAGGCACATGTTTCCAGTTCTTTGTGTAAGGCCCTGTTCTGCTCCAGGAGAACAGTTTTTCATTTTTATCTCTGGGGTCCAGGTTCAATCCTATAAGTTTTCTTCATTCCATAGAGGTATCCCTTTTTTGTTTTAAACTGAGCAGCCTTCTCAGTTTCCTCCTGCACATGAAAGGCTGTAGGTTAAAGACTTTGTCTTAGCTTGTCAGGCCTGGAATGAGAAATGCCACAGACTGTTTAGTTAAGCAACAACAACGTATTGTCTTGCAGTTTTAGAGAGTAGAAGCCCCCAAATCAGCAGCTCTTGCTTTCTCCAAAGACTGGTGGCTCTCTGGCAATCAATCTCTGTCTCCATCTCATGGCCGTCTGTCTTCTTCAGTCTTCTCCTGTGGCTTCTATTCCTTCTGCTCAGCAGTCTGTCACTGGCTAGATTTTCTCTCCTTAGAAGTGTTGCAGTCATATTGGATTAAAGTCCACCCTGTTTCAGTTGGAATGGATCTATTTTTCTTTTTTGTATGCTGTATGGCAGGGGTCACATTTCATTCTTTTTCCATGTGAGTATCTCCTTATCGCACCATTGTTGAATTTTTTTTCGCTTGTTTGTTTGGAGAGTGCATGGACCGGGAATTGAACCCAGGCCTCCCACATGACCCGCGAGAATTCTACCACTGAACTACCCTTGCATTCCCTGGGACTTATCTTAATAAGATTTTTCAAAGAACCTATTTACACACCCAGAGGACTAGGGGTTAGGACTTGAACATGCCTTGAACATGTTTCAATATGCAACAGACCTTTTTCATTTTATTTCTGCTTATTTTAGTCCAAGCTATTATAAGTCTTTAAAAATTTTTGTGAGCTTCCCATATATCAAGTTATATTCCACAAAATAAGACAAAACCCATACTCCTTTCTTAGATAGCCTCTTTTCATCACTCTTAAGAGTTTTAAAAGTCTCATATATTTTAAAGGATATAAGGTATACCCTTAAGATTCTTTTCTACATGGAGAAAAATACACCTATTGCAAACTATGGACTATGGTTAACAGTAACTTTTAATATTCTTTCATTAACAGTTAACAAATGTACCACACCAATACTATGGGTCATAGTATCGACTATGGTCCTGGGGGAGGGGGATGGATAAGGGATATGGGAGGATTTGGGTTTTTATTTTTTATTTTTATTTCCTTTCTGGAGTAATGAGAATGTTCCAAAATTGATCTTGAAGATGTCTGCACAACTACATGATGATACTGTGAGCCAGTGATTGTATACTTCAGATGGTTTGAATGGTGTATGAGAGTATCTCAATAAAACTATTTTTAAAAAAAAAAAAGGGATTCTTTTCTAGAGAAAAAGTCTAAGAAGCACACATTGAATATTTTAAGATACTCTACTAGGCATGCTGTGATGGTTAGGGTCTGGTGTCAACTTGGCCAAATAATTATGCCCAATTATCTGGCCAGGCAAGAACTGGCCTGCCCATGCTACAAGGTGATTTCATGGCTGGTTGATAAATTGAAAGTCTGGTGTATTAAATCATCAATCAGTTGATTGTATCTGTGGCTGATTACATCTGTGATCAGCTAAGGCATGATCTCACAATGAGATAATCCAATCAGCTGAAGGCTTCTTTAAAGAAGAAGAGAGACGTTTTCACTGCTTCTGCAGCCAACGAGCCTCTCCTATAGAGTTTATCCAGACCCTTCATTGGATACAGTTGGGCTACTCTCCTTCCATGAAGCCTTTCCACATGGCTAGCCTGAGCTTCCTCAGATCATGGCAGACTCAGGGTATTCGAACTTCTTACTCAGTGGTTGGCTTTTTCCAGAATAATCATTCTAAGAGATGCATACCTTGTCTTATAAGCCCCAGAATGTCACTTTTGCTGCATTTTCTTGACAAATAAAGTCACCCAACTAAAGAGGATTCAAGGAGAGGAGAGCAACATGCTCTACCTCTGATGTGTGCACAGAGGAAAAATGAATAATGGTAGCCATCTGTAGATAAACTACCATGACAGAGATTCCCAAATTTTCTCAGTTTACAGCACTCTTAGTGTCTCAGTATCTTTTTTACAATGCCCTTAGACCAAAATAAACAAAATGAAACAAGCTAAAAGCTAAATTAATCAATTGTTAAGTAGTTAGGTCAAACAAACTAATAAGCTTTTATTTCCTCATAACTTAGTAGCTGTTTGAAAAAATACATCTTCATTGAAAGAAAACATATTTTTATTTTATTCTTAAATCACTTACTAGTGCTATATGTGCATCTGTTGGGCACTACAAAAATTCTCAAACCTTGGAATCAGATTGGTTGCTATCAGATGTATCTCCTGTTCCACAATGATCTTTATGAGATACTTGTATTTTTAATTACATAAACCATCAGAAATCTACCTTTACAAATGACTTCATACATTACAATGAATGTAATATGCTGTTGAAATTGCAAACTGCCTTGAACTAGTGTAGATTTGACTGCATCCAATAGATAGCCATGTGTTTTTCTCAAAAATGTAAAAAACCCATGATACCTCTGTGAGTTTACTGTGGCACCTCAAGGTGACTCAGCACAGAGTTTGGGAACCACCAAACCACAACAGTCAAATCCTGAAACAAGAATTTAAAGAAATAGCTTTCATTGGGTTCCAACCTTAACTTCATAACCTTATCTGCTCAATGATGATCAGGCAAAGAAATTCTATAGATTGTATTCGACTTCGATCAACTTCAGTTAAGTTATATAAGCAGTATGAGAGAAAGATTAATTCACTTTCCCTTTCATAGTAGTTAATTCTACAACATATTAATGAAGTCACTGTTCATTTGCACACCAATTCAGGGCAGCATGAAGTTCTTATATTTTTGAGTTTATATCCCCAGGGCTATCACAACTTTCTTATGTCAGTAGTAAATATTCAACAAGTATTTGTTGACTAAATGAATAAATACATGGATGCAGATATTATTCAGAGAAAATGGAGGGCACATTCCCATGGGCATAGGTTAAGGAAAGCAACCTGTGAACCTATGCCATTTCCTTAAGGAATGATTCTTCCAAAGCACAGGTTCTTAATTTTTTATTGACTTGATTCTGAGGGTCCTTGGCCTCTAGCAATTGCGTGGAAAGATATCATGTTTATGCACTTTTCTAAAGAGAGAGTCTATATTTGCTGATCAAAACTTTGGATGTACTCTGAAAATATTTTTAAAAGATGCAAAGTGCCATACTCAGAGGTTTGGAATTAATACATTTTGGGTTGGTGCCAGGCATGGATATTTTTGAAACATGATCCATTTGATTCTGATGTGCAGCCATGGTTGAGTATTACTGGCCTAAAGCCTTGCTATTTTAATTGTGGGTCTACGATGAGCAGCATCTGCATCACCTGGAAATGTAGTAGAAATGCAGATTGTTAATCCCCATTCCAGACACACAGAGTCTACAGAATCAACATTTTAATAAGACCCACAGGTTAGGTTTTTGATAAGCCCATTGAAGTTGGAGAAGTGCTTGTCTATGGTTTTCCTCAAATCATCAGAGGGAGCTGTGCTACAAAATTTTCAGGACCACTGAGGAAATGCTTTCAATATATGATTCTATCTAAAGCCTACCCCGCAGTCTTTGTACCTTTGTTATTGGCTTTATATTGTTTCAGAGATAATGTCTTGTCAAGACCAATTGCAAACAATTAATTCAGAAACTAGCATGACAATGAATCACATCCTGGCTCAAGCCACAGATTACCTATTACTCATAACTGTGCAACTATTATGGATAATTGCTCAATAATAAATCTCAATTATCATGGAGCCAACATAGCATTCATCTTACAGAGTCCAGATAGCCCTTCATGAAGAAGACAGTCGCTGAGTTGTATTAATATTAAAAAAATAAAATAAAAAAGAGAAATTAGAAGGGAAGGAGAAGATAAGAGCAGGATATGGTGTTCCACTTTTCTGAATACTAGAATCTCAGTCCTGATGCTTAAGGTTTTCTGTTCACAATCCTTGGCCTCCTCTAAAACATCTTCTACCATTTCTATGGCTAGTTTGGATAACTAAGGGTGGGAGTTAAGTGGAAATGATGACCAGGAGCAAGAGGAAACTTCCATGAATAGGAAGAAGGTGACCCAGACTGTAAATGTGACTTGACTTTTGTAAATCTAAAATATTCAACTAAATTGAATACTAAATTCGGATAATTTACCAGGTAATTTTCACTGAAATGATAACAGTAAGATAACAACAAAACATCTCATTTTCTGCCTTTTTACAAATTAATTTCAAAACCAATCCACCCACCACATCTCCAAATTTAGATGTTGTGCTGGTTTAAAAGGATGTATGTCCCCTAGAAAAGCCATGTTTTAATCCTAATCCTATTTTGTAAAGGCAGCTGTTTCTTCTAATCCCTATTCAGTACTATATGTTTGAAACTGCAATTAGATCATCTCCCTGGAGATGTGACTCAATCAAGAGTGGTTGTTAAGCTGGATTAGATAGAGACGCGTATCTAAGCACCATTTGGGTAGGCCTTGATTAGTTTATTGGAATCCTATAAAAGAGGAAACATGTTGGAGAAAGTAAGAGATTTTGAGAGAGCAGAGAATGACATAGCCACGAGAAGCAGAGTCCACCCGCCAGTGACCTTTGGAGATGAAGAAGGAAAATGCCTCCCAGGGAGCTTCATAAAACAGGAAGCCAAGTGAGAAAGCTAGCAGATGACACCATGTTCGCCACATGCCTTTCCAGATGAGAGAGTAACCCTGACTGTGTTTGCCATGTGCCTTTCCACCTGAGAAAGAAACCCTGAACTTCAATGGCCTTCTTGAACCAAGGTATCTTTCCCTGGATGCCTTGGATTGGACATTTCTATAGACTTGTTTTAATTGGGACATTTTCTCGGCCTTAGAACAGTAAACTAGCAACTTATTAAATTCCCCTTTTTAAAAGCTATTCTGTTCCTGCTATATTGCATTTTGGCAGCTAGCAAACTAGAACAGATGTATATTTTTAAATTATTGTAACCTTTCTTCTCTGGCTCTGAAAGTAAAGTAGTTTAGTTGAATACTTTAGATTTACAAAAGTCAAGGCACATTTATGGTCTGGGTCACCTTCCTCACCCAGTCACTCTTTTGGAGATTTCTCTTTCAGGTTTAATTTCCATATATTCACTATCTTCATTAAAACCCACTAGCAGTAGAGGGTCTGTTGAGCTTGGTTTGTACCCAGTCTCTGCCTTTCAGAGCTTGTATGCCCCTTGCTCTGTATATGAGGGAGCATAGCAACCTCAACATGCACACTGGGGTACCTATATGTTAGAGGCAGTCTATCAGACGGCAGCCTGAAAGGAGGAAGCAGGACACTAGTCTCTGCTAACACTCCCAGAACTTTCGCTGCAGGCAGAAACAGCTTGCAGACAGCTAAAACAGGATGTGAAACAATCAAATCAAAATGGCCAGGAGCAAAGGGTAAACTGCTTTAAGCCGTACAATAGAACACCCCACAGTAGGTGGATGGAGGGGGAGTCTATTTACTTAGAAGGAGAGGAGGCATTCAAATATCTGTATATGGGGAAATTTCTAAAGCAACCAGCACAAATCCAGGACAAGCCACAAGCTAGGAAAAGACAGATAGAACCTTACACTTTTGTCTAGGGCTAATCTTGATAAGAAGGATAACCTCTGAAAGAGAGCACCAGCCAGCACAGAGTCAATTTTCAAAGAGAGCAAAAGTTATTTTTTGCATTGGTTTGTGGTTTTGTTAGCTTTTGAACTAAAGGAAATCTTTCTCATACCCTTGCTGGTCACAAACTTCAGAAATACATATCTCAGGGACTAGATTCAAGAGTTAGCACATCAAAATATTAAAATGTACTTTGTAACAAAAGATTACAAGACAAATAAGGGAAAAGGAAATGATACCATCCAAAGGAATCAAATAAAAATTCAGAAAACATCAATGAAGAAAACCAGAACTCTGGACATACCACACAAAGACTTAAAAAAATGTTCTTCAGTATGTGGAAAGAAGTAATAGAAAACAAAAAGAATATCAGGAGATAAAATGAATGAACATTGTGAGAATCTCAATAAAGAGATAGAAATTTTTAAAAGGGAGCTATACAGAAATACTGAAGCTAAGGACCACAATATTGAAATAAAAATTGCCTAGAGAGCATCAGCAGAAGATTAGAGACGGCAGAAAGAATCAGTGAACTTGAAATAAGACATTGGAAATTATTCAGACTAAGAAGCAAAAGAAAAAAGAATGAACAAAAGTAAAGAAAGCCTTAAAGCACACGCATTATAGGAGTCCCAAAGGAGAAGAAAGAGAGAAAAGGCTAAAGGAATATTCAAAGAAATAATAAATAATAAATAAATAATAGAAAAACTCTTCCCAAATTTAATGAAAGACATAAATACACATATTCAAGAAACCCAATGAACTCTGAACAGAATAAACTCAAAGACAACAATGCCCAGACATAATAAAATAGTAAAACTGTTGAAATACAGGGACAAGGAGAGAGTCCTGAAAGCTGCAAGAGATATATTCTTCTCTACTGCACATGGATGATTCTCCATGACAGACCATATTTAAGGTCACAAAATAAGTCTCTATTAATTTAAAAGAATTGAAATCATACAATAATATATCTTTTACAATCACAGTGGAAAGCAGCTAGAAATCAATAACGGAAGGAAAAGTGGAAAATTTTCAAATACATGAAAATTAAATAATACACTCAAGCAATCAGTGGGTCAAAGAAGACATCATTGGGAAAATTAGGAAATATCATAAGGTGAATAAAAAAAAAACACAGCATCCCAAAACTTATGGAATACAACAAAGTCAGTGCTGAGAGGGAAATTTATAACTCTAAATGCCTACATTAAACAAGGAAGGTCTCAAACCAGAGCCCTAACCTCATGAAAAAGAAGAGCAAATTAAACCCCAAATAAGCAGAAGGAAGGAATTAAAAAGATTAGAGTACAGCTAAATGAAATAGAGAATAAAAAGGGAGAGAGAGAGAGAGAGAGAGAAAGGAAACCCAAAGTGAGTTCTTTGAACTGATCAATAAAATTGACAAACCTTTAACTAAACTGACAAAGAAAAATAGAGACAGGACACAAATAGCTAAAAGGAGAAATAATACCACTGACCCAACAGAAATAAAAAGGATTATAAAAGGATACTGTATAAGCTAGGGTTCTCTAGAGAAACAGAATCAGCAGGAGATATCCATAGATATAAAATTTATAAATGTGTCTCACACAACCATAGGAATGTACAGTCCAAGCTCTGTAGGGGCAGGCAGCAAGCTGGTAACTCTGATAGAGGTCCTCAATGAACTCTCAGGAGAGACTGACTGGACAACCATGGGAATGTAAGAGCCAAGGTTTGTAGGGTAGGTTGTGAAGCTGGCAGCTTCACAACCTACCCTACAAACCCACAATGAAGGGTCTGGACAAACCCACAATGAAGGGTCTGGACAAACTTCACAAGAGAATCTTGCTGGCTGAAGCACAAAGAGTGACTGTCTCTTCTGAATCCTTCTTAAAAGCCTTCCAGTTATTAGATTAAGCATCACTCATTGCAGAAGTCACTCCCTTTACCTGATTACAAATGCAATCAGCTGTGGCTACAGCCAATGTGATCATGATTTAAGTCCATGAAATGTCCTCACAGCAATAGACTGGCCAGCACTTGCCCAACCAGATGACCTGGTACCACCACCTGGCCAAGTTGGCACATGAATCTGACTGCAACAGATACCATAAACAATCTATTGTATTCCAGCAGATTAGACAACCTGGATAAAATTGACAAGTTCCAAGTAACACACAAACTACTTACACTTCTTCAAGAAGACATAATAAATCTCAACAAATCAATGACAAGAAAGGGGATTAAATAATAACCAAAAACCTCCCAAGAAAGAAAACCTCAAGACAAGGTAGTTCCATTGGTGAATTTTACTATACATTCCAAATAAAAAAAAAAATAACACCAATCCTGCTCAAATTCTTCCAAAAGCTTAAAGAAGAGGAAGCACTTCCTAACTCATTTTATAAGGCCAACATTACCCTAAAATCAAGAACAGAAAAAATATCATAAAAATAGAAAAAGGACCAATATCCCTTAAGAAGATAGATGCAAAAATTTTTCAAGAAAAACTTCCAAACCAAATCCAACAATGAAATAAATAATTATACTCCATAATCAAGTGGAAATTATTCCAGGAATGCCAGGGTAGTTAGACATAAGAGAAGCAACGAATGGCACATGTCACATGAATAGAATGAAGGAAAAAATGTACTTGATCTCTCAATTGATGAGGAAGAGGCAGTCCACAAAATCCAACATGTTTTCTTGGTAAAACTCTCTGAAAACTATAAGTAGAAAGAAATTTCTTCAATATGACAAAGGAAATTCATGAAAAATACACAGGTAGCATCACACTCACTGGTGAAAGACTGAAACCTTTAATCCTAAAATCAGAACAAGTCAACGACACTCACCCTCACCACTGCTATTCAACATTGTATTGGAAATTGTAATTTGAGCAATTGGGCAAGAAAAAAAAATGAAACTATCCAAATTGGAAAGGAAGAAGTAAAACCTTCTCTATTCACAGATGACATGATCTTACATAGAGAAAATTTAAAAACAGAAAAGCTATTAGAGCTCCTAAATGAATTCAGCTAAGTGACAGGGTGCAAGCTCAACATGGGAAAAATGGTGATGTTTCTAGAGAGTAACAATCTAAAGAGGAAATTAAGAAAGACGTCCCATTTAGCCTAGTTAACTAAAATAATCAAATATATAGAAATTAAGTTTATCAAGCAAGTGAAGGACTTGTATAAGGAAAACTATAAAACATTACTGAAAGATTTCAAAGAAGACCTAAACAAATAGAAGGATATTCTGTGTTTATTTATTGGAATACTAAATGTTGTTAAGATGTCAATTCTACCCAAAACAATTTACAGACTCAATGCAATCCCTGTCAAAATTCCAAATGCCTTCTTTGCAGAAATGGAAAGCCAATCATCAAATTTATATGGATGTGTAAGTGGCCCTGAATAGTTAAAACCATCTTGGAAATGAAGAACAAAATTGGATGACTCACACTTCCTGATTTTAAAACTTATCATTAAGCTACAGTAATCAAAACAGATGGTATTGGCACAAGGACAGACACATAGACTATGGAATCAAATTGAGAGCTCAGAAATAAACTATCACATCTATAGTCAGTTGATTTTTACCAGAGTGCCAAGTCCACTCAATGGGGAAAGAATAGTCTCTTCAACATATGGTGCTGAGCAAACTGGATATCCAGTGTACAAGAATGAAGAAGAATTCCTTCTTCACACTATATACAAGATTAATTAAAAGAGATCAAAGAATTAAATATAAGAACTAAAACTATAACACTTGTAGAAGAAACCATAGGGAAGCTTCTTGAGGATTTTGTATTAGTCAATGGTTTCTTAGACTTCACCCCAAAAGTATATGAAAGAAAAGAAAAAATAGATAAATGAGACTTTATTAAGAGTTTTTAAATTGCACACCAAATGTCTTATCATTAAAGTAAAAATCCATTCTACAGGATGGGAGAAAGTATGTGGAAACCACATAACTGATAAACCACATATCTTAATATCCAGATTATCTAAATCATCCTACAAGGCAACAACTAAAAACCAAATAACCCAATTTAAAAATACGTAATGGACTTAAATAGACATTTTTTTAAATAAGAAATACACGTGAAAAGATGTTCAACATCATTAGCCATAAGGGAAAGGCAAATCAAAACTACAATGAGATGCCATTTCATACCCATTAAGATAGTTACTGCTAAAAGGTGGAAAATAACGTGTTGGAGAGGATATGGAATAATAGGAACATTCATTCACTGTTAGTGAGCATGTAAAATGGTGCAGACACAGGGAAAAGGTTTGGTGGCTCCTCAGCAAGCTGAGTATAGAATTACTATATGATCCAGTAATCCCACTTCTAGGTGTATACACAAAGGAATTGAAAGTAAGAATCAAAACAGATATTTGTAATTGATGTTCATAGAGTCAGAAGGTGGGAACAACCCCAGCTGTCATTTAACAGATTAATAGACAAAAAAAACGTGGTGCATACATACAATGAACTGTTATTCATCTGTAAAAAGGATGAAAAATCGATGACATGACAGGATTGCTACAAGATCCAGCAACCCCATTATTGAGTATATACTTGGAAGAACTGAAAGTGGGGACATGGAGGTTTTGGTGGAGGTATTCACAATTCACAATTAATGGAGATGGCCCAAGGGTGCATCCAGTGATGAATGAAAGGAGAACGGTGATATATACATACAATGGAATATTGAGTGGCTGCAAGAAGGAATGAAGTTGTGAAACATGCAACTAGGTAGATGGGCCTTGAGAATATATGTTGAGTGAAATAAACCAGAAGTGAAAAGATGAGCATTATAACACCTCATTAATATGGACTAACTATAATGTGCAAACTCTAAGAATTGAGCCTGAGAGCATAGATTATCAGGGGAACGCTTATTGTAAGTGTTCCTAGATTGTAAACTCTTACAGCAGTCACATCTATTCCTGAGTCGTAAAGGTTATTTCTAAATTCTGAGATGCTGAGCTCTTTGTGTATAATCTGGTCAGTCCCTGAAACTTTGGGTGTCTGTGTGATGCCTGAGACGCAGAGCTAGAGTTCTGCAGCTCTTAGAGGCAGCATTATCCTATACAGCAACTGTTTAAAAAGCTGAAAAAGAGATCAGACTTCAATCAGAGATGTGAATGAAGGAGATCTAGTCAGGACTAAGATAAATCAGACTAAAGGGTAAAAGCTTCAACTTCTGTGTGAGACCAAAGGGAGAAATGTTCATTTAGTACAAAAATTATATTTTCTGTAGCACACTATCCAATTTAATTTGCATGCTCAGGTTATTTGAACACCATAATTACATGGAACCATCAACAGGGAGTGAGATCTTGTGGGTTTCTATGGGTTAGTGTGATTCACCAATACATCCTAGAGCAATTTGGGCAGAGAATGAAAACTATTTGCAAAGCCCCCTTGAGGGGAAAAATGTGGAAATATTAAACTTCCCCATCTGAGGAATTCCATATATTCTCATAAGCATTGGGGACTCTAAACTTAATAGGCCAAGCCCTCTATCTTGGGGATTGTCCTTATGAAACTCATTCCTGCAAAGAAGAAGCTAAGTCTACTTATAACATGCCTGAGAATTACCCCCAGAGAACTTCTTTTGTTGCTCAGATGTGGCCTCTCTGTAAGCCAAACTCGGCAGGTGAACTCATTGCCCTTCCCACTATATGGGGCATGACTACCAGGGATGTAAATCCCCCTGGCAATGTGGGACATGACTCCTGGGAAAAGCCTGGCCCTGGCATCATGGAATTGAGCAGGTCTGCTTGACCAAAAGGGGAAAGATAAATGAAACAAAATAACGTTTCAGTGGCTGAGAGATTTCAAATAGAGTTGAGAGGTCATTCTGGAGGTTATTCCTATGCATTAAATACATATTATTTTTTGTTTTTAGTGGATTAGAATTGCTGGAAGGAAACACTTGAAACTATTGAACTGCAATTCAGTAGATTCTTGAAGATGATTGTATGACCGTGTTGTTTTTGCAGTGTGACTGTGTGATTGTGAAAACCTTGTGGCTGACACTCCCTATATGTATGGACAGATGAGTAAAAAAATAAGGACAAAAAAAAATCAATAAAAGGAGGAATGAGGGTATGGGATATTTTGGGTGTTCTTTTCCATTTTTGTTTTTATTTGCATTCTTACATGCATTTTTCATAGGAAAAAATGTTCAAAAATTGATGGTGGTATGAATGCAAAACTATATGATGACACCGTGAACTATTAATTGTATACTTTGGATGATTATAGGGTATGTGAATATATCTCAATAAGATTTCATTAAAATGTATATTTGGGAGAGATAGTCTTTATGGCTTAAATACAAATCAAATAGAAATAATAAATATGACAGCTTTAACTGTATAAAAATTCTGTACATAAAATAAATGAACAGAGTAAAAATTTAGATGAGAAAAACATCTGCAACATATATTACCAAAGACTTAAAATATTGTCAATAAACTTTTAAAATATGTATATACACTCTTGAAAAAAAATAATTCTATAACATGGATGAACCTTGAAAGCATCATATGGAACAAATGAGTCAGGCACAAGGGCAAATATTGTGTCTCATTTGTATGAAATAATTAGAATATGCAAATTCACAAAGTCAGAAACTGGAATACAAGTTCCAAGAAGCTGGAGTAGGGGCAGGGAATCAGAAGTTAACGCCTAGCTGTTTCGATTTGGGGTGATGGAATACTTTTAGTAATGGATAGTTTGATGGTAGCACAACATTGTAAATGTAATTTATGCCACTGAATTGAATATTTAAATACGGCTAAAAGTGGGAATTTTAGGTTGTATGTATGTTACCAGAAAACAAATGTAAACCATAGAATTCTACAATACAAACAGTGAACAATGAATATAATATTGTTATTTCATCAGTTGTAACAAAGGCACTGCACTGTGCTGGTTTGAAAGAATTTGTGCACCCCAGAAAAGCCATGACCTAATCCTAGTCCAATCTTGTGAGAGCACCCATTTCTCTTAAATCCTATTCAGCACTGTATGCTGGAACTTGATTAGATTATCTCCACACAGATGTGACTCGCCCAATTGTGGATATTAACTTTTTTTTCAATCTACTCAATTTATTTTAATGCTTGTTTCCCCTATTATTTGTTTATTTTTTATCTATATTTTTTTACTCATCTGTCCATACCATAGATAAAAGGAGCATCAGACACAAGGTTTTCACAATCACACTAAAATATATATATATAGCTAAAGCTATATCATTATACAATCATCTTGAACAAACATGGCTACTGGAACACAACCCTACAGTTTCAGGTACTTCCCTCTAGAAACTTCAATACACCATAAAGTAAAAAGGGGATATCTATGTATGTGTAAGAATAGCCTCCAGGATAACCTCTCAACTCTGTTTGAAATCTCTCAGCCACTGACACTTTATTTTGTCCCAATTCTCTCTTTCCCTTTTTGGTCAAGAAGGTTTTCTCAATCCCATGATGCTGAGTCCTGGACCACTGTGGATATCGCCTTTTGAAGACAGGGAGATGTGACTCCACCCATTCCACGTGGGTCTTGATTAGTTTACCGGAATCCTTAAAAAGAGGAAACATTTTGGAGAGATTCCCTTTTTAGAGCCACAACACAGCCCTCACAGCCAGAGACCTCTGGAGATGCAGAAGGAAAACACCCCCAGGATAGCTTCATGAAGCAAGAAGCCTGGCAAGGAAGCTAGTAGATGTCACCACGTTCCCCACGAGCCTTTCCAGTGGAGAGAGAAACCCTGAACCCCATCGGCCTTTCTTGAGTGAAGGTAACCTCTTGTTGGTTACTTAATTTGGACATTTCTATATCCTTTTGTGGCCTTAGAACTGTAAACTAGCAACTTAATAAATTCCCCCTTTTTAAAAGCTGGTTCACTTCTGGTATACTGCATTCCAGCAGCTAGCAAACTAGAATACACATTATTGTGGAAACTCTAATCTCTGCATCAATTTCCTGTATACCTACATCTTTCATAGCAAAAAACAAAAAACTCTATGAAGAAAAAGCTCATATTATCCTCATTTTACAAATGAGAACATCCAACTCTTTAAGACAAAATTGTTCTAGACTCTCCAGCATCATACCAGGTTGGGAAAACCTCAGATATAAGATAGCTGGGAAGTGGTATTCAATCTGACCTATAAATATCAGTGATTACACACCCCAGTGCAAAGGCCACTCACTAACCCAAATCAGAAAAGAGAAAAATGTCCCAGACTTCTCCATTTAGTGCCTGCTAGGAAAGAGGCCACTGGAGGGCACTTTGGTAAATGGAGCTTCCTAGGTCTGCCTTTAGTGATTGAGGGAGCCATCCATCCTGAAGCTTGCTCAACTGGCAAGACTCAAGGGTCTGCCTAGTTCTGATGGGTTGGGGATGCTGGACCCTGGAAATAAGCTTTCCTTACCACTGTGCTTCACTCAGACCTCCTACATCATTTCCAGAGCATTAAGCAGCCCGCAACCTGAGAATCCTGCTGCCGGGTGACATCTGTAACATCTGACATCATTTAGAAGACACTGCAGGGGTAAAAGAGTACTTTTTTGATCGGGGACATAAATAATTCTGAGATAGAAATTAAGTTTAAAAAAACTTTTTTTTTTTTTTTTACCAAATGGATATTTTCAGGGTCTGGCTTCTCCAGCCAGGCTGCTGTGAGGAACTCTGTTTCACATTGTGGAGGAGGTAACTTTGAACAGTTAATACCAAGAAGGTGCTATGAGGAATGGTGAGGCAATAAAGGGAACTTCAGGCTGTTTGGACACCCTGTTAGAGTTTAATTATACTCTGAATAGCCTTAGTATATAAAACAAGGGACTGTATAATACAGTGACTCCTGTTATGGACAGTGACTATGGTTAATTGCACAAATATAAAAAATGTTCTTACCTGAATTAGAACAAATGTACATGACTATTACAAGGTGTTAATAATAAGGTGGTAATAATGCAAACTACAGACTATACTTAGCAGTGATTTGATAGTGTTCTCTCATCAGTTTTTACAAAGACTAAGTGTCAGTAATAGGGGGCAGGTATAAGGGGTTTGGGGTTTATCTTTTTAGAGCAATGAGAGTGTTCTTAAATTGATTGTGGTGATGGATGAACAATTTTGTGATTACACTGAGAGTATTGATTGGATGGATTGGATGGTATGTGGATAAAACTGTCTTAAAATAGTAGAGTTATAAAAAGTGCTATCACCAATTGTAACAAATGTTCCACACCACAGTAAGGTGGTGGTGGTGATGCAGTGGCGTATGGGAATCCTGTATTTTACACATGACTGCTCTTTTATAAAAAGTGGGGGGAAATGGGAGAGGACAGACACAGAGAGACTGTTCAGGAGAAAAAAATCCCTTAATTTCCAGAGAAGCTCATGGAGACCTGGGGAGGCTGCATATCTTCTGCTAAGAGGCTCCCTAAGACCTTCTTCTTCTCCATCTCAGCCCCTTTTGGCCACATGGATAAAGACCGTGCCTGCTGCTTTGTCTTTTCAAACTCAGCATCCGTGCTAGACAAAGAGAAAATAATCAAAAGTTTTAGCTTCTTTCTAAAATTTGCAGAAGCTGCTACCAGACCTTTGGCAGCCACTAGGATTCCACAAGCACTCCATCCATCTCACCTCTGATTCTCAGAGCAGGATGGTGCTGGGACTATGCCTTCCACAGTAACCCTCCTAGAGTGGTCCACTGCCTGAGGCTGCCTGGCTCCAGGAACCATAAGCATGCTGGTTTGAATCTATTGTGTACCCCAGAAAAGCCATGTCCTTTAATCCTCATTCAGTATTACTGGTGGGAGCTTTTTTGATTAAACATGGAGATGTGACCTGCCCAATGGTGAGCGGTTACTTTTGATTAGATGGTTTCCATGGAGATGTGTCTCCACCCATTCAAGGTGAGATTGCTTACTGAAGCCCTTTAGGAGGGAACCATGCGGAAAAGCTTCAGACTCCACGCAGCCAAAGACCTTTGGAGTTGAAGGAGGAAAGTGCCCCAGGGGAGCATCATGAAACAAGAAGTCTGGAGAGAAAACTAGTAGATGTTGCCAGTTCACCAGGTGTCTTTCCAGTTGAGAGAGAAACCCTGACTGTCATCCACCTTTTTGAACAAGGTATCTTTCCCTCAGATTGGACATTTCTATAGCCTTGCTCTAATTTGGACATTTTCACAGCCTTAGAACATGTAAACTTGCAATTTAATAAGTTCCCCTTTATAAAAGCCATTCCGTTTCTGGTATATCGCATTGCAGCAGCTTGCATGCTAGATAGATTTTGGTACTGAGAGTAGGATGCTACTGCAGTTTGCAAATACCAAAACATGTTGGAACAGCTATTTAAATGGATAAGGTGAAGATTAAGAGTTGTGAGGTGTTTGATAGAGAAGGCCTAGAATGCTTTGAAGAGACTGTTGGTAGAAATGTGGACTCTAATGATACCTCTGACAAGACTTTAGGTAGAAATGAGGAATGTGCCATTGCAAACTGGAATGAAAACAACCCTTGCTTTAAAGTTGCAGAAATTTTATCAAAATTGACTGCTGGCTTTAGAGGGAAGGCAGATTTTAAAAGCCATGAACTTGAATATTTAGCAGAAGAGATTTCCAAATTAAGTGTGGAAAGTACAGCCTGGTTTCTCCTTGCAGCTTTTAATGAAATGCGGCAGGAAAGAGATAAGCTGAGAACTGAACTCTTAGGTATAAAAAAACACAAACAGAAATTGATGGTCTGGAAAATTCTGGGCTTCCAGAAAGGGAGACCCCAGAGAATAGTGCCCCACATGAGGAATTAACCAGGCGTGGAACCAGTCAGCCATTCCAGAAAAAGCCAGGATTGGAAATGGAGTTGTCCAGGAAGGACTTGCGAAAACTCCTTTTGTCTGATGGGCCTGATCCCAGTATATTGCACTGAAAGTCAACAAGAGTGTTGTGAGATCTGTATAAACAGAACCACTGCCAATCTGGAGTGAAAGTCTCAGAAAAGGGGCAAAATGAAGGTAAAATGTCTTCAGAGGCAGAACCATGGAGGCTGAGGTCTGAAGTCAAGAACTCTTGGGCCAGGAGACCAGACCCACCCAAGTACTTGGAGAGGGTGCATTTGCCCCAAAGGCAGAGGATAGGCCTTCCACCTCACTGCAGTGGAAAAGTGGTGCCGCCTCAGGCCTCGGAGAGAGTGGAGCACATTCCTGGGGGATTTGGGAGACCCTGGCTGCTGCCACATGAAGGGGTGGATCGTGTGCCCCGGAGATGGCAGAAAGCCTGGGCGCAGACTCGATGCTTACAGAGGGTGGAACAGAGAAAAAGGTGGTCTCCCCAGCCTCCCCCAAGGTTGCCTTCAGAGAGAAGCAGGCCACTGTGTACGTCCTTAGAAAGGGTGGGACTGCCACTTTCTAAAGCCCCAATATAAATAACACTCGGACTTTGAAATCTAGTGAAGCTTGCCCTACAGGTTTTCAAAAATGCTTGGGTCTGGTGATCTTTGTGATTTCTCCCTATGAAAATGAGAATACGTATCATATGGTTGTCCCTCCTTTGTATGTTAGCAGCAAATAACTTGTTCTGAGTTTTACAGGTCCAGAGCCAGAGGAGAATTTTGCCTTAGGACAGACCATGCCTGTAGCTGACTTTGATGAGATTTTTGTACTATTTCTGACTTTGTATTATATATTTATCATTACTAAAATGGTATAAAACTTTCTGATGTTGTGATGAAATGAATATATTTTGCATTTGGAAAGAACATATCTTTTGGGGGTCCAAAGTGTGAAATGTGCCAGTTGAATCTGCTGTGTACCCCATAAAACTCATGTCCTTTAATCCTCATTCAATATTGCTGGGTGGGAGCTTTTTAATTATATATGGAGATGTGACCTGCCCAATGACAGGTGGTAACTTTTGATTGGATGGTTTCCGTGGAGATGTGCCTCCACCCATTCAAGGTGGGGTTGTTTACTGGAGTCCTTTAAGTGGGAACCATGTGGAAAAGCTTCAGAGCCCACACAGCCAGAGACCTTTGGAGATAAAGAAGGAAATCACCCCCCACCCCCATCCCAGGAAAGCTTCCTGAAACAAGAAGCCTGGAGAGAAAGCTAGCAGATGTAGTCATGTTCACCATGTGCCTTTCCAGTTGAGAGAGAAACCTTGAACATCATCAGTCTTCTTGAAACAAGGTACCTTTCCTTGGATGCCTTAAATTGGACATTTTTATAGCTTTGCTTTAATTTGGACATTTTCAGGGCTTTAGAACATGTAAACTTGCAAGTTAATAAATTCCCCTTTTTAAAAGCTATTCCGTTTCTGGTATATCACATTCCAAACTTCGCAAACTAGAACAGAAGGGCTGCCTGAGAGTCATAGAATCCAAGCGTTTACCCCAACGCACAAACCATTCTTAGCTCTATGAATTGAGCAGGAGCAGACATTGAGAATGAACAAGATATCCCAATATTTTTCATTCCATAACCATCTCAGCCTGAACAGGATGCCTACTAAGCTGAGTACTGGAATTTTAGAGCACTGGTACTGGAAGGGGAGGCCTCAGAGATCATCTAGGGGCCATTCATTTCACAGATGAGGATGCTGTTTCTTCAGACCACACAGCTAATTAGCAACAGGATCATAAATTCTATGAAGACTTGGAGCATAAGGATTTGTTCATCATAGTACCCCCAATGTGTAGCAAGAGCCTGCCCGCAGCACATACCTACTATGTTTCAGAAACTGCATCAAATCCCCTGGAAGGTACAGAGGATAAGTTGCAGACAAAGCCAGTGAGGAACACTCCACCTAGTGGGGGACACTGGGACATAGAAGACAAACTACCAGCAATGTCTTTCTTGTTTTCATCAATACATAGTAATGTGCACAATAGAAAATTCAGAGGTAGCAATAAATAATGTCGCCTTGGGCATTACAGTTACCTAGTATACCAGAATTGGCACTCAGAATAAAACAATGGTAAATGAGACTCAAATCCTACCCTAAAAGAGTTCACCATCCAGCATGATATTCAAAGAGTTAATTCCAATAAAGGCAGAGTGCACATGACCCAGGAAAGGAGGAAGTCAGGAAAAGACCTGCAGACGATGTGAAATATGAATTGAAATGAATGACAAAATGAATTTAGCAGATAAAGGTGAGGGACGTAAGATGAAAGGCAAAAAAGACATTCTATCTAAGAGGAACAGAATGGCTGGCTCAGGTTTGACATAATTAAGATGAAGCACAATTTTTTCAAGGGAAAGGCAGTTCTTGCTATAAGTCCAAATTTAGCCAGAAAGTGCCAATTTGTTGGTCCTGGATCTTGAGAGCTGTGAGAACCCACTGAAAAGTTTTAAACAAAGAATTGAGATGACCAGGGTTTTTTTTTTTTTTTGATCCTCTGAGCACAGATTAAGGAAGGGCAAATAGTGCAAGGCAGGAGGCTGGGGTTCCTATTAGGGTTGTTGAAATAAATCAGATGGAAAATAATGTTCAACATTTCTTAAATTAAATAGTTTTTAAACTATTTAAATAAATAGTTAAATAATGTTAAACTCCATGACAATCTGATTAAATGCTTTTAATTCCACGATTTAAAAATAAACCAAAAATGACAGTGGCCTGCAATAATGCTGTGGGTGAACTTGAGGGATAGTAAGTGGACACATTGGCAAAAACTGATAATTGCTTAAGAGTGGGGGAGAAGAATAGGAAGGAGTCAAAGACTCAGGTTTGGGCAACTGAATGGAAGTGTCATGGACAGTTGAGGGAGCAGAAGAGGAAGAGAAAAGTGCGAGGTGGGTTGTGAAGATGTTAGCCAGGAGATGGCATTAGGATTGGACCTAGAGGTTGAACTGGAGTTTTACAGAGACAGAAAAAATAGCTATGAGATGGCATGCCATGTCCACAGAGGAGGGTTGAAATCTCTTATATTCTTCATCACATACATGGAGAGATAGTGGGAGGGGGAAAAAAGAAGAGAAGTGGAGAAAGTGAAAGACCAGTCAAGTTCATTACTAAGGAAATCATCCTGGGGAAACTTCTGGTAATCATTATCTTAGAATGCAGTTCTCCTTGTTCTACTCAACACATAAAGGATGAACATAGAGGATGGGGTTGGAGGGTGGACACAAGCATTAGAAAAGGCGCAGACACACAGAGGATGCTGCCACCGTTAGTATCGCCCTAGGAGGAGCCTTCTGCAGACCCGTCCCCAGCTGCCTTCAATACAAAGTAAAGAAAGAAAAGCGGGTGAAGGAGCGTCTGGCAAGTCCGATAAAGATGGATGGAAGGGAATGAGACAGAGGCACCTGCCGGCATTGTGTCAGCTCCAACTCTCCAGCTCAAAAAACAAACTCATTAATTATCCACCAGCCTGGGCTGAAATAGCCCCAGTGTAAATACTCCCACACACCCAGCTCTCAGTGAGACAAACAGCCCTGAGGAAAGCACACCATGGGCTCTGCTGCTAACGGAATGTATAACCAGCTCTGCCGTGGCTCACACACACAAAAATGTGCTTCCCCAAAAGACATAGACTGCAGAAAGCAAAACTTCACCTGGACCCTCCTTATTTCAGACAAAGCAAAACCTAGGCTTCTTCTCAGGCATTTCCTTCATTCTGCATTCTTTCTGCCCAAGTTCTTCAAGCAGAACAAATAAATTAATAAACAACAAATAAATCTCCCAGACTCACACACATGCATGCACATGCGCACGTGCGCACGCACATACACATTGATTGTCTTGCTGATGTACTCCAATACTTTCTGATTATGAGCTCATACAGGGCATAGGCTACCTTTGCCAACAGTCAGAGGGTAGAACCATTTTTCCGCCAAATCTACTCATCTCCCCATATTCCCAGCCTCAGAGCATGGTCCTCCTCTCCTCCTAGCAGCCCAAGATACATACTAGTGTCTCATCCTCTACTTTCACTCACCTGCCTCCACTCCCATACCCAATCTGCCATTGTGCCCTCCATGTTCTAACTGTCTTTGTTGTTATCCTCTCCACCCTGGTTGGTAAACTCTGGCTTTAGCCACCACCATCTCTAGCCCACATTTCTGCAATTGGCCTTCCTGCCACCATCTACCCCCTCCAAGCCATTCTCCACCTGGCAGTCAAAGGTATCCTTTTATAACCCAAACCTGACATTGGCACTTCATTGCTTGAAATTCTTCATTGGCTTCCCAATGACTCCACGGAAATATAAATTCCTCAATAGGACATGCAAGGTCCTTCATAATCTGTGTTTTCCTTTATCTTTTCAGCCTAACCCGTCCTCACCCCCGCTGTTCTCATGCTCCATCAGCCTAAATTGGTTTTGGTTCACCAGATGAATCTGCTCTCTGGCCCCAAGGCACATATAAAACTCTGCATTACCTTTTCCAAGAATAGCCTTTCCTTACTCTTCACCTGGCGAACTCTTACTTATTCCTTTCGTAAGTGTAACAGGATCCTTATTATAACAAGTTGTAATTGCATGTTTTTTCCTCTCCTCTGCCCCACACCTGACTGTACATCTTTCAAGAGCAGGGATTTGTCTGCCCTGTTTAAAGTTATATTATCAGTCCCTACCATAGTACCTGGGACACAGGAGAGCCTTAATATTAATGAACAGAGAGAGGCAACCAAGAAGACAATAGCTTTTGTTTGGTTACAGCAAGGGAAACCACCTCTAATCAATTTCAGCAAATGGGGATTTGGGGATACTCACATGGGAATTGTACAAAGACTAGAGTAGCTCTTGGTTTCTGACAAGAAAGAATTGTAGCCATGTGACAGGATAGGCCAGTCAAATGAATGAATACGAGCCCATTTAATCCCTTTTCAACTCAGAAAAAATCAAATTCGAGGGAGAGACATGGGCTTAGCCTAGCTTTAGGCATATACCTCTCTACTTAAGGAGAGGAGGGCAGAGCACTTGAATAAAGGCTCTAATGGATAGTTTGCAATGAGAAAGAAGGAAAGTGTGGAGCTGTTAAGAAAGGGGCTGGGTGTGGGCCACGGTGGCTCAGCAGGCAAGAATGCTTGCCTACCATGTCAGAGGACCCAGGTTCAATTCCTGGTGCCTGCCCATGTGAAAAAAAGAAAGGAGTTGGATGTTTATGAGAGCAATACTTACAAATGTCCATTAACTCAACAATTCCAAGTTCTCCTGGCTGATATTTCAGAGACAACAGTTTTGGCTTTAAAAATTTTAGGGTTGAGAGTTTAAATAATGTATGAAGAATTTAGAACCCATACAAGATGTGTGCATTGAAAATAGGGGCTATTTCTTATACTTTACACTTTTATCCTAGTATAGCAGTACGCTGTTTACAATACTTTATGCTTTTATCTTAGTGTCATACACTATTTACAATGGAGAGTAGCAATAAAAAAAGCATGCACTTTGAAGTCAGAGAAACCAGGACTTTGTCACTTAATAACTGTGTGATCTTGAGGAAGTAATTTCTCTAAATCACAGCTACTTATCTGTACAATGAATCTGATAATACTTTATAAAATTGTGATTTGGCTTCAATGCAATCCTGTACATATAGCACCCAGAACAAATCCTGGTACGTAAGTAATGCTGAATAAATGGCAACTAAGACTCAGTAAATATTTGTTAATTTGGATAATGATTCTGAACGCAAAAGTTATTAGACAATAGGTGTGTTTCTACAACATTTGCTTAGTTTGCCAGAGCTACTATGACAAATACCACACGATGGTTAACAACAGAAATTTATTGGTTCATGGTTTGAAAGGCTGGAAGTCCAAAAGCAATGTGTCAGCAGGGCCATGCTTTCTCCCCAAATCCACAGCGCTGTGGTGTTGGCTTGACATAATCCTTGTGGTTCCTTGGCTTGCATCTCTGCCTCCCATCAATGAGCATCCCTCTCTTTGTTTCTGCTCCTCTGGTTTCTACAGTATTTCTCTTAATAAGGCCTCCAGTCATGCACATTAAGGCTCACCTTCATTTGGTTTGGTCACAACTACATAGGATCTTAGAAGTTCCCATTCACAAATAAGTCTGCACATTAACTGATAATACATATCTAGAAATGGGTTTACATATAATAGAAGGCAGATTAAGATTAAGAACAGGTCTTTGTGGAACCCAGTATTCTCTGAATTTATGATTCCTTCCTCTTCCTTCCTTTCATTGTAACCACCCAGCCTTGAGAAACCAACTTCTGCCTGAAACATTGCTTATTCTTTCTAGGAGGGAAATTAGACAGCTCAGGAGCATTTGGAAGCTACTCCAGAAAGGAGGTTTTTGCCAGATTTCACCTTCATTTGCTTTCTGAATTACTGTGACCCTCAAACAGAGCCAGGCCGTTCTCTTTGTGTGTGTGTTTCTTTTCTTCATATTTTGTTCCAGGAGCTGGGTCATCTGAATTGCCTTGCACCTGCCCTTTGACATATCTGCTTCCTCCCTCTCAGCTGCCCAGTTCTAGTAGAGTCTGAAGCATTCACCCCCAAGAAAGCAAAAAACCCAGCCAAATGACAATAAAGGTCAAAATCTCTGGAACCCCACTCTGTATGGCAAATACCCATTAGAAGAATTATGGCGTTTGCACAATTTGAAAAATCTTAAAAGTAAGCTGAGTCTGGCTCAGGTGGCTAACTTTATCATATTCTTCAAATTCATCATGTCTTGTATAATACTGACCTGGGTTTCTATCTCCTTCCTTGTAACTTTTATTTAGTATCCACACTCACTGCATAGAGATGCATCAGACATTGCAGACAAAGGGCAGGCTTTTCTTTAGTCCCATGTGTCTATTCCCAAAGGTTGAAGGGAAACATATACAATGTGTAAAAATGGAAGGGAATTGAAGCAGAAAGGGGCAACGGACAGAGATCTAAATTCTTGTTGAGTATCACATTACCTGATAAACCTTATCATTTGCTGACTTGGCAGGAGATTTATCCAGCATTCTAAGTCCCAATTTTCTTGAAACTCAGGGATCTTCCAGATAAGCAACTTACAGCACTATATCTAAATCTGCTGTCCAGCATATCATGACAGGTGCCCTTTAATACAATCCCACACACCTTTTTAAGGGGTTCCTCAAACCTTTATTCTGATAACTTGGTTAACCTCAGTATCATCACCCTGAAATTTCACCCTGTCTGTCAAGATTCCTTATTAGGTCTTTGCCCTTAGCTCTTCACCCCTTCATCTTTCTTAGAGACTGAAGCTTTTGAAAGAAATTAATAACTTTACACTTTGAAATAATAAGTCACTATCTGAGATGACCTATCTCTTTTGCACAGCTGGAGGTAGATGAGAAGGGATAAAAGGAAAAGCAGATGCTGTCCACAGCAGTCAAATACAATAAATAGAAGGACTGTAGAAATGCCAACTGAATGAGACAATGAGAAAGACCTATCGATAATTAGTGAGGTGCTAGAGAGGGAACGGAGATGCAATGAGGCAAACAAACCATAAACTGCTCGGTAAGGAGAGAACGAGAAGCTACTGCTAGTTAAAAATGAACAATTGAAACTAGTTGTAGAAATAGGTAATTCACTACAAATGCTCAGTGAACCTGAAAGACCAAAAGATCAGACAGGTGATTTTAAAAATATTAGTTTCAGGGCAGGTGATAGTGGCTCAGTGCAGAGTTTTCTCTGCCAAGCTGGAGACTTGTATTCAATTTCCGGTGCCTGCTACCAAAACCAAACAAACAGAAAAATAAAACAAAACAAAATAAAATAAAGAATATTAGTTTCAATTCTTAAAATTATTCACCACACCATATTATTAGCTATACTCATGTTTTTTATACTAACATGCATATACATATTAGTAAGCATATTAGTATGTAATTAGTAGTACATATTAGTATACTGTTCCATCTCCTGCGAGACACAGTTGATTCTCATTATTCACGGTAGTTATTTTCCATATTGAACCATTGCTCCTAGGGGAAATACAAGGTTAGGGTCTCTGAGCCTCTTGTCACATCATTTTCATCAATTGATCAATACATGACCTTGTGTCATGCATGTTTCTTTTTAAAGATGCCTTATTTAATATATTTTGTTGATTCATTAACATTGAGCTCATGTCTACCAGCACTGTAACTCACGCTGAACGAAGCATGTTCGACACACGTATTCTCTTTGGAAGGCACAGCACAGCTTCCTTGTGCTTAAGGACTCCAGAGAGCACTGCAGCACTCTGCTTGGAGGGCATTTTAACAGTGAAATCACCCACCAAAGCACAACAGTGTGAAAAACGTGGCAAAAAGGATACTTATTTTCAGTATGAAACCAGAAGGCAGAGCATTGCCTTGTTAGACTGCAGCTGGGAGCATGCATGTCAGGCATCTCGAGTTTTTCACCACTCTGCCTGCCCACACCTGATCATTAACGCATCACAAGCATTGACTTGGGGGGATACAAATAAGTTTTAGCAAGTAGACAAATTCACAGATACAGAATCTGAGAATAATGTAAATGAACTGCATCCCTCCATTTAATCCTTCCATCAAGAACCAGCTCAATTTCAACTTTTCTTTGAAAGGAGGCAAAAACACTCTTCTCACGCCATTGTAATTTTTTGTTTATACTCCTTTGTTTCTATTTCTTCTGATTCATATTGATTTGCCTCATGACCATCCACTGGTGCTAAACTGTGATTTCCATGAAAATGGGTTTATATCTTACTCATCATCATATTGGTATTATATATCACAATGTCTGGCTCAACAAATGTTTATTGAATGGAAGAACAAATTGATGGGACACATTAAAATAGTATTTACCAAAATTATTTTAGCTGCTCATTTCAAAATGGCTTGCAGAAAGTCCTAAAAGAAGGCCATATGTGCACCCCGCTTTTCTCAGTTAGTGTCAAAGGGATTTCCAGCTTTCGGGAATAACAGAAATCATTGTGCTCTTTGAAATTCCTTTCTTGGATCAGTTATATTCTGCATTCAATAAAAAACTAGAAAATCTCAACTTTGTAATTCCCAGTCTCCTCGTCAACCCAAAATCCTGTGTTGACCTGGGAGTTGAGGGTCAGAAATATTACTAACTGTTCTAGTTTGCTAGCTGCCAGAATGCAATATACCAGAAACAGAATGGCTTTTAAAAAGAGGAATTTAATAAGTTACTAGTTTACAGTTCTAAGGCTAAGAAAATGTCCCAATTAAAACAAGTCTATAGAAATGTCCAATCAAAGGCATCCAGGGAAAGATACCGTGATTCAAGAAGACCAGTGAAGTTCAGGGTTTTTCTCTCAAGTGGAAGGAGACATGGCGAACACAGTCAGAGTTTCTCTCTCATCTGGAAAGGCACAAGGCGAACACGGTCAAGGTTTCTCTGTCATCTGGAAGGGCATGTGACAAACACGGCATCATCTGCTAGCTTCCTCTCCTGGCTTCCTGTTTCATGAAGCTCCTTGGGAGGCATTTTCCTTCTTCATCTCTGAAGGTCACTGGCTGGTGGACTCTGCTTCTCATGGTTATGTCATTCTGCTCTGCTCTCTTCAAATCTCTCATTCTCCAAAATGTTTCCTCTTTTATAGGACTTCAGAAACTAATCAAGACCCACCCAAATGGGTGGAGACACAGCTCTACCTAATCCATCTTAACAGACACTCTTGATTAAATCACATCTCCGGGAATATAATCTAATTACAGTTTCAAACATACAATGCTGAATGGGAATTAGAAGAAACGGCTGCCTTTACAAAATGGATTAGGATTAAAACATGGCTTTTCTAGGGTGCATACATCATTTCAAACCAGCACACTAACATTGTGATTTTATATTCTTTTCCATCAAATGAAAATGGTTATACTCAGTAACTGCAATCCTTTCAATGGATATACTCTAAACACCTAGGGAGATCTATTTTAAAAAGAAGGTCCACCTACCACAGAATCAGTGGAGAAATCTACTAAAAATACTTCTTCTTACTCCTCTAGATCCAATTAATCAGAGTTTCTGAGGGTAAAACACAGGTCTCTCCATTTTAACAAGTTCCTCAAGAGTCTTGTGAATACTCAGTTTGAGAATCATTTCCTGAAGGAAATGAGATCAAGACATAAGAGAGAATAAGAAGAAGAAGAGAGAGAAGACAGAGGAGAGAAAGGAAGTAGAATGAGAGAAGGTAAAGTGCTTGCTATGTGCCAGCTACTCTACTAACCCTTGCAGTACAAAGAAATGCAAAATTTACATACAACATATGTAAATTGGAACACTTTACATCTCTATGTAATTAGATCATATTTCTAATATATATATAAAAGAGGCCCTCATATTTTGAAAGTTAAAGTGTGAAAAATGTATTAACCGTAAGATTAATAGGGCAAATATAAACAAAACAACACTTTGGTAGCTATAGTAATATAAAAATCAGGCTTTATGACAAAGAAAAGCATCAATAGACATTAAGACACTAAATAATGATTGAAATATCAATTCATTTAGAACATGTAATTCTAAACCTTCAGCATGGTATCAAAATATATAAAGCAAATACTGAAAGAACCACAAGCATTGACATATCCACCATTCTAATGGAAATTTCATTACTCAGACAAATTAGTGAAAATATGGTAGAACAATTTAATCACACAATTAATAAGCTTGAGGTAGTGGGCATATATAGAACACTTTCCCCAACTCAGAGTCAATACACATTCTTTTTAGATATACATGGAATGTTAATAAACATTGACCAAATGCTAAATCATAAAGTAAGTCTCTTGATATATTATAGGTTAGGCATTATTAATAAATGCATATAAGCATATCCTTAATAAAACATAATTTATTTAAAAACATATGTTTGATGGTGTTCAAGTAATAAATGGGTTACTATTGTGGCAGAGGGTGAGGATTATAGGGGTTACAAAAGAAGCTTCCGGAATGCTGGTAAAATTTTGCTTTGTAATCTTGTTGCTGGTTCACAAATATGTTCATTTTGTGGAAAAATGATCAATTTAAACATTCATAATTTACGATTTCTCTATATTTATATTATACTTCAATAAAAAGTTTTTTAAATGGCTGGAGATTTAAAAGATTTTTGAATAATTAATGAAGCAGAAAAATCACAATGGATATTTTGATCTAAATGATACTGAACATATTTCATATTTAAATTTGTAGGATTCAGTAAAGGCAATAATTATAGGAAAATATATAGCTTAAAATGCTTAGATTACTATTTAAGATTGGTTAAAAAATTAATAATGTAACCATCTTAAGCATTCTTACTTAAAAACTTAAGAAAAGAACAATAGAATAACCCTAAATAAAGTGAAGTTAGTAAGTAATGATAATGGCAGAAATAAATGAAGTAGAAAATGAAGGAAAAATAAGAGAAACAACAAAAGCGAAAGTTGGGTCTTTGAAAAAACTAATGAAATTCACCAAACCTTTTATAAGCTTAATCAAGAAAAATGACAACAATATTAGGAAGGAAAATGGAATGCAAACATTTAAAAGAAGAAATTATGCCAATTCTCTACAATCTCTCCCAGAAAATAGAAACAGGGAGTACTTCCTAATTCATTCTAGAAGGTCAGCATTACCCTAATACCAAAACCAGACAAAGACATGACAAGTAAGGAAAACTGTGGACCAATATATCTCATGTAAAGAAACCTCAACAAAATATTAATAAATTAAATTCAATAATATATAAAAATAATTATATACCATGACTGTGATAGTTAAGTTCATGTGTCAACTTGACCAATTTATGGTGTCCAGTTCTTTGGTCAAGATTGTTACTTTAAGGATATTTCATAGACTTAAATCATCAGTAAGTTGATTGCATCTTTGGTTGATAACATCTACAATCGACTAAGCAGACCACCTTCAACAATGAGAGAAGTCTTATCCAATCCTTTGAAGGTTTTAAAACAAGAAGTGATGATTTCATCAGCCAGAACAGAGAATTTCCATCTCTACTTCAGCCAACCAGGTTCTCCTGGGAAATTCATCAAAAACCTTCATTAGGGTTCTCAGCTTGCAACCTGCCCCATGGAATTTGGACTTTTCCATCCCCACAGTCAGATGGGACAATTCTTATAATGATCTCATAATATTTACAAATATCTCCTGTCAGTTCTGTTTCCCTAGAGAACTGTGACTAATACAACAACCACCTTGGATTTATTCTAGGCATGCAAGAGTGGTTCATTGTACAAAAATTAATTAATGTGATCCATCACATCAACACACTAAAGAAGGAAAATCATATGATCATATCAGTAGATATAGAAAAAGAATTGGACAAAATACAGCACCCATGATTTAAAAAAAAAAAAAACTCTCGGCAAAGTAGGAACATCTACAAACATCCTACAGCCAACATCACACTTCATGATGAGAAACTAGATATTTTTCCCCTAAGATCATAAGCAAGATAAGGATGTCCCTCACACCACTCAACATGGTACTAGAAATCCAAGTTTATGCAATAAGACAAGAAAAGGAAATAAAAGGTAGACAGGGAAAGAAGAAATAAAACTCTTTGTTCACAGAATATATAAGCATCTATGTAGAAAATATCAAGTAACTGGCACACATACAAATCTCCTGGGCCTAATAAGTAATTATAGCAAGGTTGCAAGATACAAGGTTAATATACAAATTAATTTCTTGCTTTCCTATGTACCAGCAATGAAAATTCTCAACTTTAAATTAAAAAGAAACACACTACCATTTAAATTATTACTCAAAAATTAAATACTTTACTATAAATCTAACCAAATATGTATAGGATCTATATGAGAAAAACTAAAAGACTCTGATGAAAGATATCAAGAAAATTCTAAATAAATAAGATACATCATATTCATGGTTAGGAAGATTCAATATTGTCAAGATGTCAGTTCTTCTCAACTTGATCTATAGAATCAGTACAATCTCAGTCAAAATCACAGCAAGTTATTTTGGAGGTATTGACAAACTGATTCTAATATTTATATGGATAGACAAAAAGACACAGACTAGCCAACACATAATTGAAGAAGAGCAAAGTTGGAAGACTGGCACTATCCAACTTCGAATCTAGTTATAAAGGTACAATGAACAAGACAGTATGGTTTTGGTGAAAGAATAAAAAATAGATCAGTGCAATAGAATAGAGAGCCCAGAAAAAAGATCTACACAAATATAGTCAACTGATCTTTGATAAAGTAACATAGGCAATTTAATAGAAAAAAGAAAGTCTTTCCAACAAATGCTGCTGAAAACAACTGGACATCCACATGCAAGTAAAATGAATCTAGACACAGGTCTTATACTTTTCACAAAAATTAACTCAATGTGGATCATAGACCTAATGTGAAACATCAAACCATAAAACTTCTAAAAGATAACATGAGAAATCTGAGGTGACCTTGGGTTTGGCAATGACATTTTAGATTCAATACCAAAGCACAATCCACAAAAGAAAAATTGATATTGGACTTCATAAAATTAAAAAACTTCTGCTTCATGAAAAACACATTAAGAGAAAGAAAAGATAAGCCACAGAATAAGAGAAAATATTTGTAAATCACATCTTTGACAAAAGAAGTATATAAAATATGCAAAGTAATCCTAAATCACAACAATAAGAGGACAAAAACCCAATTAAAAATGGGCAAAAGATCTAAACAACCATCGCACCAAAGAAGATATACAAATTACAAGTAAGCATACATGAAGATGGCCAATATATTATGTCATTAAAGAATTGCAAATTAGAGCAACAAGATGCCAAAGCAGACAGATGAGAATGACTAAAATAAAAAACACTGAAAACTTCAAATGCTAGTAAGGAGGTGAAGCACATAAACTCTCTTTCATTGTTGGTGGAAATGCAAAATGGCAGTCAATTTGTAAGGCAACCTGGCAGCTTTTACAAAGCTAAACATAGGATTACCTTACAATCCAGCAATTGTTCTTGTAGGTATTTACCCAAATGAGTTGAAAACTCATATCCACACAAAATCCTGCACATTAATATTTATAGCATCTTTATTCATAGCTGACAAAAATTGGAAGCAACCAAGATGTCCTTCAGTAATTGGATGGATAAACAAGCTGTGTTACATTCATATAATGGGATATTATCCAGCAATGAGAAAAAAGCTATTAAGCCACACAAAAGGCCATGGAGCAATCTTAAATGCATGTTGTTAAGTGAAAGAAGCCAGTTTGAAAATTATATATTCTGGAAAAGGCAAAACTACAGAAAGAGTAAAAAGATCAGTGGTTGCCAGAGGTCCATGGAAGGGGATGGGGAAGGTTGAATAGGTGGTGCACAGGGCATTTTTAGGGCAGTGAAACTATTCTGTATGGCATGTAATGGTGTTATCCAGACATCTGGCATTTGTCAAAACCCATAGAATGGTAGACATAGAGTGAACCCTCATGAAAACTATGGCCATTAGTTAATAATAATGGATCAATAATGGTTATTTTATTGTAATAAATGAACTACACTAATGCAAGATGTTAATAATAGGGGAAGCTGTATGTAGGGGGAGAAAAAGTTATATGGGAACTTCCCATATTTTATGTGTAATTTTCTATAAACCTAACAATGCTCTAAAAAATCAAGTCTACTTAAAAATGTTAACTAAATCCAACAATGTATATTTTAAAAAGGATAATGCATTTTTCCCAAAAATCAAAACGTCAAGATTTTAGACTTGAGTATCAATTATTAACTATATAATCCTCAAGCTATGAACAATACTCAAAGCTACGAACAGTTAGCATCTGTTATTTATCCATTCCATCTTGATTATATTATGATGCCATCTCTGATTTACAGATAAGGAAGCCAAGGATCAAAAAGGTTGTGAGTAAACAATGTGACTACGAAATTCTTAAGGCAAAAATTACTGTTTATCTTTGCAGTGACTGGTAAGTAAAAGATGCTGAATTGATATAGAAAAAAGGAGGAAGGGAACAAGGGATGATCAAACTTGGATTCAATCAAATTAAGTTTTTTGTACCAGAATTTTAATCTTTTCCTCTTTCTACTACTAAACTAAAAGTCCTCTTTAAATCTGAAAAAGTTCTACAATTAACCTGTATTTGGGGAAACACCAAATATAAAATCATAAGACCTATGTATAAATTCTGGTTCTATCCATCATCACCTTAGGCAAGTCATTTACATCTCTGCGTCTCAGTTGTTTCATGATTTGGTTTAAACTGAAAGAGCCATACAGATAAATTCAGCACTATTTGCATGATTAGTCTTCTTTCTGTATCATATAATGTTAATAAATATTTGAAAAAGTTTAAAACTTAGGAATCTTTGAAAACACTATGTAGATGTAAAATATTCTAAAGATAATATTTGTTGAACAACAATATTGTGTGCCAGAAATGGAAATGTTTAAAATGTATTCATTTGCCATTGTTATAACAACCCTACAAGAGAGGTTCTATAGCTGCCCTTATTTTACAGGCAGGGAACCTGAAACACATAAAGGGTAAGTAATGTTTCCAAGTTCACACAGCTAGTAAGTGGCACAACTGAACTTTGAACCAAAACAATTTGATTTTGGAGAACTATGCTCTTAATCACATCATAAGAAATGGATTTTGCAATTCAAACTCTGCCTGATTAGGAAGCTATTTTCAAAAGTAGTTCCAGCTTTGGTATATTTTCTTGATCTCTTTGGAATGACATCCAGACCAGTCATCTTACTACTTGCCAGTTCATGACACAAAATTATATGGTTTTAATCATGACCCTGTTACCCAAGTCTGTGATGTCACAAATGCAGAATCTTATGTGATGCAGAGACAATCAGTTCTATAACCTCACTGTCCTTTAACTACCTACCCATTTCTTTCCTTTGTTCACAATCCAGATTTTCAAAAGAGTTGTGTTATGGGTTGACCTTTGCCCCGACAAAAGACACATTCAAGACCTAACCATTGCTACTATGAACTTATCTGTAAACAGGATTTTTGAAGATGGCCCTAATTCAATATGACTGGTGTCCTTATAAGCAGAGGAAATTTGGACATATTAAGACAGAGAAAGAGAGCGAGAGGAGGGCAATCATATGACCCAGGTATATTGAGTTTTGCCACAAACCAAGAAAACTCATGGATTTCTGGCTATCCACCATAAGCCATGGGAGAGATATGGAACAGATTTTCCCCTTGAAGTGGAAACATGGTCTTGTGACACCATGATTTTGGACTTCTATTAAATAGCCATATTCTCCAGGGTCCTAAATTTGTACTATTTCTTTCCCCACTTAACATGCTCTCCCTGGAATATCTTACCCCTTTCAATGGTTTCAATTGCTCATAATTTCCAGAACTAATTCTCTAGGTGCCCCCTCTGAGTTCCAGATCAATATCATCAAATATATCTGGAGATCTCCACTGGAATGACTCCCAGGCACTCCAGACTCAACAGATTCAAGAAACTCATGTTCTTAATTCCCCAACCTCTTTCTCCTCCTGAGTTTGCCATACCCATGACCTAGAAATCATGCTCCCTCCTCTTTACATTCCTGCATACAATCTGTTTTCTAATCTTGTCATTTCTACTTCCTTATTGTATTTGGAACTGGCCTTCTTTTATCCAATGGCTCAGAGATTCTCATCAAACCTTCTAAAGTGAATTTGCCCTTTTTCAATGCATTCTCTATGCTCCTATTAAAATGGTTTTTGTAAAAGGTAAATAAATTAAGGCCTTTTTCTGCGTAAAACCTTTCCATGGCACCCCATTGCTTTTGAGTAATTTATAACCACCTGCCTTGGCATGGCATTCTAGCCTAGCAAGTTTATAATCTGGCCCCTATCTTCTCTCCAATCTAACCTCTCACTGGCACCCTTTGTTTCAGAAACCCCAGGTTATCATATAAAACCACGTGAAGTTTGCCATCCTACTTCATGCACCTCAAAAAATGCTTTTTTTTTAAAATTGCATTTACCATCCTTTGCTGGTTTGAAGCTTTTGTGTACCCCAGAAAAGTCATGTTCTTTAATCTTCATTTAATATTGCTGGGTGGGATTTCTTTGAACATTTCCATGGAGATGGATCCACCCAATTGTGGGTGGTACCTTTTGATTAGATGGTTTCCTTGAGTTGTGTCTCCACTCATTCAAGGTGGGGTTGCTTATTGGAGCCCTTTAAGAAGGAAAAGCTTTAGAGCCAACAGAACCAACACAACCAGAGACTTTTGGAGATGCAGAAGGAAGGCATCTCCGGGGAAGCCTTATGAAATGAGGAAAGAAAACTAACATATATTGCCACGTGCCTTCTCAGCTGACAGAGGTGCCCAGAACCCAAAGACCCAAGCTGACACCAGCCACGTGACTTCTCAGCTCACAGAGCTGTTCCAGATGTCATCAGCCTTTCTAGAGTGGAAGCAACCTCTTTTTGGTGCCTTAATTTGGACATTTTCATGGCCTTAGAACTGTAAATTTGCAACTTAATAAATTCCCTTTTTAAAAGCCATTCCATTTCTAGTGTGTTGCATTCTGGCAGTTTACAAATGAATACACATCTCCAATTCTCCATTTGTTATTTTCTATCCCTTTTTTAATCTCAACTCAATCTTGACCTCTTCCAAGAAGATTTCTCTAACTCCCTTCTTTCTGTGCCCAGAAGAGGTTATAAGGTCTTTTTCTTTATTCTGTAGTGTGCTGTAATTTCTTCTTCTTTTTATAATGGTCAGTGTGGTGGCCTTTGTCCTTCACTAGACTGTGAGGTTCTTGACAAAATGGTTTAGAAATTAGTTTTCCTCTATATTCCCAACAATTAGCACAGTGCCTGGCACATGGGAGGTATTCAACATATATTTATCAAATGAATGAAAAAAATGACATAACAAAAAGAAGTATTTGGGTACAGCTCCTAAAGCAGGAATAACTGTGCCTGGCAACCAATTTCCTCCATCAGCCACAGTTGCTACCATAGCACAATGCAGAGCTGTTTACTTTCCCCTAAAAATATAAACTCTCTCCAAAGCTGTGTTTGTGCAGAGGCTGCAATGAAAGAAGCACTTGTTTAAATAGATAAGTCTCTAGCAATTAGCAAACATGGGATAAATCCAAGATCCACTAACTTTCCAGGAGCGTTTGTGTTTGCAGTTAGAAGATATGGAGAAGCTTGTGCAGAATGAAATTCCTTCTTCCCAGAAAAGAAAATACATTATTTAAATAGCAATGCTTCTCATCATCAAGAAGGCAATCTAGAAAATCTGAGTTTGAATTCCATTAAAAAAAAATGGCTCTGTGGGGCTGGGTCAAGAGAATGTAGGAATCCTTTGGATTTCTATTCACTCCTGATAGAAAGACTTAGACTTATGGGAGAAATTTTTTTTTCAGGTAGAGTTGAAGACAAAGGTTCTGGTTGGTGTGCAAGTTCTTCCTGGCATGACAGAGGGGTAAAAAAATACATGCTATTAATCATCCAGTTGCCTTTTGGGGTATGTGTACTTGTGTCCATGGCTGTTGCTGCATGTGTGAAAATGCATATATCTCAACTTTTCTCCTACTGGTTGACTTTACTGGTTGAAAGATTCTATGCCCCTGACTTCCCCATCAAGCTGAAAAACAGGGTCAGACCATCCTTTACTGCCCTGGTCCTCAATTTTTCTCTGTAAAGTAAGGGGATTATATCAAGTGACCTACAAGGACTATTCCAGTTCTAACTCTCTGTGATACTTCTAAAACTTTGCTATTTTAATGATTTGTCTAAACATTAAAGCGCACTAAGGGGAAAATATAGGATAAATTTTGTGATAAAATTAAAACAAAACTTTGGGTTAGAAGTCTTGGATTCAAATTCTGTCTTTACTGTTCGCTTGCTGATTAATCTTAGGAGAATAACTTAAACTGTCTGAGTTACTGTCAACAAAGTAAAGCTCAATGTACCTACTTCAAAGTGTTTTTGTGAAGGTCAGACTTTAGCTTAAAAGCAGTGTCTGGATCTATAGTGCCTGAGTGCCTGAATGAGTGAACAGAGAGGACTTTATAATCAAACACACCTCTATTTTCAGCAGGGATAAATAACAGCCCACAGGTCAAGACAGAAATGTGCCTAATTGACAATAATGCAAACAGACCCCCGAGCTATGCTAAGAAATCACTCCCATCTCAGACAAGCCTCAGTGAAGGGACTTCCCAGCACAGCCATCCTGCAGGTCTTTGCATTGGTGGGAACGGATGTCAGCAGACCTCACTTTTGAAGACAATTCCTCTGGGCCTCTTGGACCTGGCGGCTTCCTGGGCAGTAGGGGAGCAGGGTAAGTAAGTGAAGGAAGGAGTGGGAGAATGTTCGGGAAACAGAAACCACCTGTCAGAAGTTGCATGCAAGAAGGAGGGAAAGGGAGGAGAACATCAATCAAATCGCCAGACGGCGGGCCCCTCATTTGTTCTCATCTGCCACCCTCCAAGAGCCAACAATCTGTCAGGCACCAGCTTTATTTGTAGGTGAGGGTCATTAATTTGAATTAATGGCACTGCACTGCTCTGGGCTTTGTTTTGCTTTGTTTCCCTCCTGTGGACACCACAGACTTCTTTGTTGCCTGGCTCTATGAATAGGGATGCACTGTGAACAAGTGTCCAATTAGCCAGGAAAACAAAATCTGTCTGGAATCCAGGTTCCAACCAGAGGATCTTCCTCTAAAGAATAAAGACCACACACTTTGGCTGTTCCTGTTGAATTCACCCCTTTCAAAAGCATTTTCCTCTGGCCTCATAACCTTACATAATAATCCCTACTCTATTGTAATATTGGTACTTTTCACCTCCACCCACTCTACCCATCCCTAGCTACTCTGGGTACAATGCACACCCCACAGGGACAGAGTGATGACCAAAGATAACATATGGCTTAGTGTCTGGCCCTTTGTAGACCCTCCTCAGGAACAGGTGTGAATCACTCTCCTTCCTCTATGGAAATGTATATTGGTCTAGGTGCATAATAGCAGTTAAGAACAACAGAAGACAAGGCATCAACGAGATCATCAGCAGCACCTCAGCAGTCCTGGGGAGTCAGGCACAGACCTTAGAGATGGAGGAACTCTCTGAGCTTATTAAGTAGGAACACCAAGTCTGCATGGCCCATTTTGTTCACCCCAACATCTCTACATCCTGAGCGTGGCCATAGTTCCTGGGCCTGCTTTTCCTGCTAGTATTTATGAACAAGGCATCCTTTTCATGAGCTGAGAAAGAGGAAAACCAGACAGCTGATTGACAGCAACCGGCTCTCAGGCTAGGCAAGGGGCTCAAGCATCCAGTGCTCATCAAGTTTGTTTTCAAACCCTGGACCATTATTAGGAAATATGGGTTTACAATTACCATCAAGGCTTGGAAGAGATTATAGTGACAGCTTCAATAACTAATGAAGATGGTTTTAGACACTCCATGTTAGTCATCCTGCTCCAGAGAAAGATTGCTCTACTGGTTAATGGCATTTGAACTTCTTGAAAAACCCGGAGGTTGTTGCTGGACATCTTCCATGTATGGAATGGGCTGAGAAGCTGTCCACAGGGAAATAGTTAAAGAGGGGCAGGGCCCTTTAAGGGTCCCTTATTAACACTGTTGGCTCTAGTAAAAGCCAAACTACTAGAAAAACAAGCATGATTTGTCACTTTGATGAATCATAGAAACGTCCCAGACATCTGCAATAGAAAGAGGCCATCATGGGAATCCTGGAACTTCCATAATTCAAGCATGTCCTTGCACAGCAGTCTCTCAATGCCGGTGCTTCTGCAGCAGTGGATGATAGGGTTGCCAACATGAGGAAGCTCATGATGATTTACCGACAAATCTGAGCACCTCCAGATTTTCTCATTCATCTACCACCTTTCCCCACCCCTCCACTTGCCACCTTCCATACCAAACTGCAAAAAGACCAAGAATGGTGGCTTTAGAGCCAATTGGAAGGGAAATATTTGTAGCAGGTGGCACCACCTGTCCTCATCTAGTTTCAGCCAAAACAATCTATTCTGCATCATTCCAAGGTGCAGAGAAATTGCAACCAGTTCAGCATGAACTCAGCCTCAAATAGGTATGTAGAGAGGAAAAGGAAAAGTGTTGCTTCCTTCCATGAGCTAGTTGGGAAAGATGACAATTAATTGTCAGCATATGCTTTACCTGTTCCTCACCTTGTCCCTGAGGTCTAGTGGCAAGTGATCCTCCTTTCAACTCATATGGCCTCCCCTTTGCCAGGTGAGTGTCTTTTGTGTCTGTGCTGCCCTTTGCCCAGGTGTCTGGTTGCAAGAGCCGTCACCTTCATAGCTACTGCTCATACCAAAAACCTCATGAGCAGCATACCTGAAGTAATATACTTCTATGCTGGACAGTCCAATCCACTTTCTTTATGAAAAACCATCCTTTTCTGTCCTCATTATAATGTCCCTGAACTTCTAGCCCTGTTAAAAATTTTGGAACCAAAATCTTCCACCATCCCTGTTCCAAAATTATTTTCCTTCTCTACATCTCTTATTCCATAGCTCACTGAATCACAGTATGTTCTATGTAAGAAGCCCCTAATATTTCAGACTTTCCAGGCCACCAAACAGACCACTTATCAGCACTAATTTGCCTCCTGCTCCAGATTCTATTTCTCACTGGTCCCTTTGGAACCCTCTGCTCTTCAACTAAGAAAGTTAAATGCTTTCTTTCTGTGTAAGAAAGAAACTTGAAGACATGAAAGCTAAATAACCAGAGTCGTTGTTACTGTATTAAGATGACACTAAAATGGATGGGAGCTAAATTGTAGGAGAATTGGTTCTATAATTATCAAAAACCTGTAAGTCCAAACACAATGTTTTTTTCTCCCAAATCCTGCATATGGCTCCCTTGAGTCTATTTGTGAGACACATTAGGCAATATCCTCTAGAAATTCTGGACACATCTACTCATTCTCCAGAGAGGATCAATAACAGCATTAAGTTACTTACATAAGTGCATGCAGATCACATCCCTTAATTTTGATCTTGGGGTCTGTAATGTAGGAATGTGCCTTTTAAAACAGTTAAGTTACTGAAAAGTCTTGACAGTGTTATCTGTCACTCAAGTGACAAGAAAGAGTGTCATGAGCTATATTTGGCACTGACTTGGCCCTTATTAGAGTGTTATGCTCTCAGTTTGGAGATTCTAATTTTCCAGAGGTACAGAGAAATTGGAGAGGGGCCAATAAAGAGCAGTGAAAATGATTAAAGGGGTGGAGAGTGGAAACTAAGGAAAAGATTAAGTGAATGCAGTGATTTATCAAAGGAAGAGGAAAATGAGCATAGATCGAGTAACTTGTAATAAAGAAGACATTATTTTTAGGAAACCAGAGGCTATTGCTCCCTGATACAAAGACACATCATGGAAAGATGGACTTAGATGGCATTTGAGTATTATGTAAACTAGTATAGTATTTGTTAACCATTGAAATCAGGTAATGAGGTTATTAGAATCATCTTTCTGGTGCACTCAAGAAAAAAATATAAGCATTTCCATATATATCAAGATAACGAATGGAGGCCCAGAAAGCCAATTGCCCAAGATCAATCACCTAGCTATCCACCTGGATGAAGAACATGGCACACCCTGGATTGTTTGATTTCTACCGCACCTGCCACACGCAAGGTCCCTACTCCTCAGTCCTTCATTCTGACTGGAAGAAGAGAGCTAGACTATAACCTAGGGAGTGTATAATTGTAAGTCTTTCATTTAGGTCACTGTGAAAAATCAGGAAAGAATTTCTCCCTCAACTATGAATCACAATTGTCTCCAGATTGCTATTTTTTCCTTAGAGCTAAGAAAAACAATAGACCCAAGTTTGCCAACTCCTTGAGAATTTTATTTGGATGACTAGGTAAACAGTGAGGCTCTGAAATTGGTCAGAGAGTGGCTAAGGGGAAGATGGTTTACAAACAGAGGAAATGAGAAGTTTTGGATATGTTGACTTTGATGAGGTCTGTGGGACACCCAGACGGGGCAGTTCATCAAGATCTGATTACAGCAGTTGGAAACTTGGGTAAGTGTCTGACTCAAATTTGAGTATCCTGGTGTATGTGGTATTTGATGTCCAAGAGCAGAGGTAGCTTTTCAGACATTTGAGTAGCATGAGAGAGCCGGGGGCAAAGGAGGAACCCTGTGACTCCTCCTTTGAAAAAGAGGAAATTTGGAATACAGGGAGAAATCTTACAACAAGGTTATTTTATAGAAATAGAAGATATGCTTCCCCAACAATATATAACATTATGAACATTTATGCATCAACTAACATGGAATTTAAATATATATAGCAAGAAAATGTTCTCAGTAAATGGAGGAGGAAACTTCATTGAACCTCTCATAAATGGACAAATCAAGTAGACAAAAAAAATTTGCAATGGTAGAAAGTATTTTAATAATAAAATTAACAGACCTGATTTACTGCATAATCTGTATATATGTATATACATGTAAAGAAAAGAATACATATTTTATTAAATGCCTATTGAACAGTTTTGAAAAGATGATCATAGTTTGACTAAAAGAAAATTTCAACGTATTCCAAAGTGTACAGACCATTTTATGACCTCAATGTGATAAAGTAGATATCAACAACAAAAAGAATAGAAAACAACAAGTAAATGAATACCTATGCTTTTGAGATTGAAAAACACTCTTCTAAATTATTGGCTACAAAATGAAATTAAAATTATATTACAGCCTATTTAGAAAGAATCAATATTGATAACACTGCATCCAAACAATTTGTAAAGAATCATAAGAAATTCACATCATGGAAGTCAAGAGAATGGAGTATTTCAAGAAAGGAATGGCCAATAGTATCAATAGCTTCAAGGAGATCCACTAATGTAAGGACTGAAATATGTTCATTGGATTTGGCAATTAGGTCATTGGCGGCTTTGCTAGAATAATTTCTATACGCCAGAATACCATTAAGCTTTCAATAGAAAGTTGAAAAGTGACTATAGAGATATAAAGCTTAGACCGCTCTTTGGAAATGTTTAGATGAAAATGAGAGAAACAAATCCAAGAGTAACTAGAGTAGAGTTCAGGAACAGCAGAGGTTTGTTTGATTTGCTTATTTGTTGTTTTTTGACTTGGAGAGATGTAAATATGTGCATAGAGTAAGGATATGGGACCAAAAGAAAGAAAATATACTTAAGAAGAGAAAATGGAAAGTGGGAAAATAGGATGTAAATCCAGGCTAAGATGACATGGAGAGGATGGGGTGAGGGCCACAGGTCCCGAGTCCAACCTGAATAACAGAAGAGACATTCCTCCTCTCAGAATGAAAGAAAATCGCTGAAGATAGAAATGGATGTATATAACTTAGGGTGATGTGCAGCAGGTTGTTTTGTCAATGAAATAAAAGACAAGTCCACGGGTTTGAGTTTGACCAGGCAATAAAAACTTAGCCCATAATAATAACTACTAAAATTATTGAGCACTAATTTATAAATATTAACTAATTAATCCTATGAAGAACTTTATAAGGTAAGAATAATTTTTAGTATTATTGCCATTTTCAAAGTCTAGAAAGCTGAAGGACAAAGAAGTTAGTAAAGTAGATCACCTAAGGATATATAAGTGAAGACAAGTTTCAAACCCAGGAAGTCATATTCTTAAATGCTATAGTATATGACATACTCTTGTATTAGGTCCAAATCATTTTATTTAGATGGAGGCTTTAAGCTTGAGCACAAAATATAAGGTTTATAAAAGCAAGCACGGGGCAGGCCACAGTGGCTCGGCAGGCAGAGTTCTCACCTGCCATGATGGAGACCCAGCTTCGATTCCCGGTGCCTGCCCATGCAAAAAATAGCAATCACACCTGATGAAATAAAGTTGGAGTGCATTGCCAATGCTTTCATCGGAGTTCTGTTGTTTCCTTCTACTGCAGCCTATTGATCTCTGCCCGGAGAAGTCACCACAGCCTGGCTCAACACACCATCCCTCTATCAGAGGTAATTTATAAGCCTGTTGAGAGAGACTGTGAAACTGATGAACCCAGCTGGCTGGTGGAGCAGGTCCCATGATTGATTCACTCACCATTCTCCTGCTCAGCCATTTCACCCTGATCAAGCCGCATTGCCTCATTCATCATATTCATCCATCACCCAGTAAATATCATTAATGCTGTAGACCACAGGCACCATCTTTTGTATTTTGTTTTCCATTCACATAGGATCTCTAAAGCACACGGTGGTTTATCTCTGTCCCTCTCTTCCATGCCGACTCATCACAGACACAACTGAGAGAGACCAATTGAGAGACACAGACAGAGTTGGATATCAATGTGATGGGAAGAGAGACTAAGTGGCTAATCTGCAATATTTTTTCAGATGAAATGGGTGGAAAGGGGTCACACACCTGCTAACATCTGCAGCAGAGGCTACAAGCATTATTTAACTTCTGGAATAGCCTTTTAGAAAGTACCATCTCCCCAAAATACAGAGGCATATCTTTTTGATTTCCCTAGATCAGTCTTTATATGTTACTTATAAGCAGCTGTAAAATATGATGTCTGGAAGCTAGTGGAGGTTTTGTGGGGAGAGAACCATGCCTAGTATCACAGAATTGTATAGGAAACTTGTGAAAAGGGAGAATGTAAAGAAAGAAAGCATGATTATTTCTATTATAAATAATAGCAGATTGATGTTTCAGTGTTTTCAGTTCTTAAAGCCTGAAATTATCTCGTATGATATTTACAAACAAAGCAAGGAAATAGTGCTACAGGACTATAGAGAAATTGAGTGGGACCCTTACCCTTCCATCTTCCTGGTGTGCTGACCAGATTCCCCACCCTCACATGCTTTGGGACAGAAAACTCATTCCCTAGGATGATGCCTGCTAATTCATGAGTCCCTCCCAGGAATTTCCTCCAGCCAAAGGGAACTGCCTTCTCTGGATGTGGTGATACAACCAAGGGCATTTCTGAATGACTATTCCAGCTTCTAGAATTCCCTATGGGGTCATATGAGGTCTTTGTGGTGACTGCTTTGCAGTTCAGTTTCTCCCACTGCCTGAACTGCTTTTTACCCTTATATATAGGAGCCCAAGAACTCTCCCCAGTGTACCACCTACTCTCAAATCTCCATCTCAAAGTCTATTTCCCAAAGAATCTGACTCATGACATAGGGAAATGGCATCTGCAGAGTTGAAAGCTGACTAAGATATTAAACGTATTAGCACTAATGGGAACAATACTAGTAATTGGCTGTCCTCTAAATCAAAGTAAGAAAATATAAGAGCTCTGTTTAAAATGGAACAAGAACGGTTTAGACAAGAGAATACAAGTCAAACGTGATATGATTTGTTGTTAACTGTTGCAAACACTCCTCACTGAGCTTTTAGATTGTCTAAAAGGAGGACCATTGGTTCTCTTTCTCCTTGTTTTTTTACATGGGCAGGCACCGGGAATCGAACCCGGGTCTCTGGCATGGCAGGTGAGAACTCTGCTTGCTGAGCACGTGGCCTGCCCTCCTTATTTTTAGCAGGTGTTAGAAATGGCTCTGGTATCTACCTAGGTCTAAATGTGCCTAGAGAGTAAACATAGAAAAAAAGAGAAAAAAATAGAGGAAGGAGAGGAAATTTTAGGATAGAGACTAAAATAAAGGGGGGTAGTAGGAAAGCAATATGGCAGCTCCTCAAAAAGTTAAACCTAGAATTATCATACGATCTAGCAATTCCACTTCTAGTATATACCAAGAGAAAGTGGAAACCATCTCAGACACTTGTTTACCAATGTTTATAGCACAACAGCCAAAATGTGGAAACAACTCAAGTGCCCATCAACAAATAAGTGGAAAAGCAAAACATGGTACATATACACAATGGAATATTATTAGATTATAAGAAACAAGGAAGTTATGCAATAGGCTGCAACATGGAAGAAACTTGAAAACATGTGCAATGAAATAAGCAAGGTATAAAAGGACAAATATCATATGATATTACTTATATGAGGAAACTAGAAATAGCAAATTCACAGAGACAGAAAGTAGATTAGAGGAAACTGAGAGATGGGGGAGAGGAGAAGGAGAAGTGTTTTCATTCAGAAAAAAAATTTTAATCCAAATTTCAGGATTATGGTGTTAATATAAAGATATTCATATGAAGTTAAACATTAGAACAAAAATATGAACCTTCCTAAAAATAGCCACCCCTCTGATGTGAGATCATCATGAAACACCATACTCCTGGCTTCCATGGCTATGGCCTCGGGGTATGGAGGCCCTGGGGGTACCTCTGTAATTTGGTGGTACATTTGTTTGAAAGCACATGGCTACGAGTATCACAAGCAGCCGAGTTATGGCCTCTGAATGTTTTGGAGCCATTTGGTTTTGCCCCCAAATGCACTGTATAAAATAATTTATACAGGGCAGTGTCATGCTTGGCCCTGGTATGAGCCACATTGAACTACTCTGTAGTTACTAGCTCATTCATCCATGTGAAATGTTTGCCACCCCTTTTTAGTTGACCTTTGACAGTCCTCTCTAAATATTGGATTCTAAGTCTTTTGAAGCATATGCCATATTGATCCAATTCTTCTGATCAGCTCAATGTTATAAGAAGTAAAAGAAAGTGCTAGAAAACATATTTAACCTCCTCCAGAGAAGGTGGTAACTTTGATAGTAATCAAAGAGGTAAGAATGGAGGAGGAAGGATAAATCAGTTCACACTCTAAAAAAAAAAAAAAACTACAAGGACGCCAAGTGTTCTAGTTTGCTCTCTGCCAGAATGTGATATACCAGAAATGGAACGGCTTTTAAAAGAGGAATCTATTAAGTTGCACGTTTACAGTTCTAAGGCCGTGAAGATGTCTAAATTAAAGCAAGTCTATAGAAATGTCCAATCTAAGGCATCCAGGGAAAGATACCTTGGCTCAAGAAGGCTGATGACATTCAAGGTTTCTCTCTCAACTAGAAAGGCACATGGTGGCGAGCATGGTGGTGTCTGCTAGCTTTCTCTCCAGGCTTCTTGTTTCATGAAGCTCCCTCAGGGGCGTTTTTCTTCTTCATCTCTAAAGGTCTCAGGCTGCGTGAGCTCTGAAGCTTTTTTCAAATGGTTCCTTCTTAAAGGGCTCCAGTAAGCAACCCCACCTTGAATGGGTAGAGACACATCTCCATGGGAACAATCAAAAAGCTCCCAGCCAGCAATACTGAATGAGGATTAAAGGACATGGCTTTTCTGGGGTCCACCACAGATTCAAATCGGCACACCGAGGCAGCAGAGATGACCAAAATGAGTGGATTTCTGGTCAACATATGTGAATGCAAGCACAAACACATCATTTCTATGTCTCCTTACACAATCCAGATTACCAAGAGTTTGCTCATCCTGAACAGGTATCAGGAGATGGCGATGATTCTGCAAAAGAATGTCACAATTCTTTCTTTCCATTTTCCAGCAGTTCTCAGGAGTTAAGACTGTTTGGGCAAATGAGAAAACTAGCTTTCCCTATTCAGTCCTCATGCAGGATTTATTTTGGTGTCTTCCCAGTCACTCTCTTCATCTTACTTGAACTAGAGTAGATTCTAGAGGTTGAACATGGATTAAGAAATTGCTTCTCATGGGTTTAATATAAAATTGGACCACCCGCATTCCAAATTCTGCTAGTGAAAACTCTGGTCCTTTGTGCTGCTTAATCCTCAATATTTATGAAAATCATGTGCATGATATTCTCCATTATTACAGGTTAAGTTTAAGGTGTTATTTAGAAGAGAATTCATTCTATTTCCAAATACATTTTCCTTCTCAATTTAATTTCAAAACTGCAAAGCCTGACAGGCAACCCACCACAGTCTGTGAACAGTGCAGGATGTTAGATCTAGGATAATTACACTGAAAATTACAAAATTCTGTCCATCACCCCCTTTCCTCAGCGGTGTCTTAGTCTCCTCACCATCCTGGTCATAAAATGCTCAGCCGAGTTAAGGATTGCTTACTGAAAATATAAGATCATTGATCATGAATATTCTAAGGCAGCAAAATCTCTCTGGGGAAAATCCCTACATGGAGTCTTCACTTTGCCTCCACTGTACCTCAGTTTCACCAAATGTCAGATGGACATAATATGAAAAGTGGGTAAACTGAATAAGGTAGAATATTCCCTGAACACTTAGACACTTTGTTCAGAGGAAAACATTCTATTGTTAAAAATGCAAAGCGTTACCAATATAATCATTATTTTTTATTGAAACATGAATTCCCTGACCTACCCCAGCCTTTTCTTGGGATTTCTTAAAACTTCATTTCTTACACAGATGTTCCAGCTGCCTTCTGTAGAGGAGGAAAATGTATGTTTCTAGGAGGGAATTAGAGAGGATATTGGCAAGGGGCATGCAGCCCAGCTCAGCTAATATATCAAAGGGAGGAGAGAGAAAGAGCAACGGATCAGGTGAATGCATTATGACATCACAGATTCCACGCTGAGTTGGGCTCAGCATGGAATCTGAGCAAAGAAGCAACCAGCACCCACATTGTGCCCTAGAGGAAGTTAGCAGGGGGCCTGGCGGCCAGAATGCATCAAGGGTGCATTTAATCAAGGACAAAAAAGAAGGATTTCAAAACCAGCTCCTGACTTCTGCATCTGAGATGGACCCAACAAGAATACGGCTTTGTTCCTCTGAAGAGGAGAGCTGCTCTGAAATATCTCCAAAGACAGCAGGGCTAGGATAACTCGAGTCATTTCCTTGCACTGGGGAAGAGCTTGCAGGTATCAGGCCAGAAGCAACAACTTGCTAATGGAGTGAAACTGTCTGCATTGTATGGTGGCCATCGGGAAATCGTTTCTGAGCTGCTTCGGCTTCTTTGAGAAGTGTGGTAGCCCCTGTCCCCCAGACCATAACTGAATTCATTTTGCTGTCCCAGATCTCCACACTAGCACAGCTCAGTCACCAGAGCCACACACCTGATTATATCCTTTCATGCACTGCTGCTGGTGATGTGTCTGCTAAATGGAACAGCTAACTCAATAAACTCCCCTTCGTTATCAATATTTTTTCCTCAAATCATTCTGTTGGCCAGGATTTTTATCTCTAATTATGGCTGCATTCCCTTTGTTATTAGAATCACTGTTATTAGTGTTAGTCATACGGCTAATAATACTCTGTCTCACGGCAGAAAGCATCACAGTTATCAAACTGCTGAAAAGCCATCTTATCGCAATGTCCCTGTGTCTGCAAACATCAAATCCTGGCAGGAAACCATGAAAAGAACAGAGAAAGGTGATTGTGTAACTCGTCACCATTTGGGCTTAATTTGTCAGGAGCCATCCGATACTGAGAACGCCTGGATGCAGAGCAGTGCCACAGGGCTGGAGAGGGTTTACGACTTGCTCTGAAAACTCTGGCTGGCTCTCCCTCCCCACACACTCCCCAAACAGGGAAGCCAGGGTGTTCAGCAGGTAAGAAGGAAATGGCGGGATGCAGCTCTCCAAGGCCAAACTGCAGTCAGGTATCACGTCTCAGACAAAGGTGAAAAGGGAAGAGCAATTACTTTTTTAAAAAGCCTTTCAGAAAACACCAGACTTGACTTCATCTCCAGAGCTCTAGAAGAAGTTTAGGGTGAAAACAATTGTCTTGTATCACAGGAGCTTTATGAAAAGATGACAGGCCTCTTCCACTCCAAGCACTGGAGTCAAACTAAACTTTCAGACAGTTCACGTTGTAGCCTCACCACCCAGAGCCACTGGGAGATGGAATGGGCGTGAGGGAGGGAGGAGGGCGGGAGGGGAGGGAGTTGGGGAGGGAAGGGTGGGGGTGGGGGAGCAGTGGTGCTGGCAGAAACTCTATTTTGCAGAAAATACGTAGAAACCGACTTTGGGCTGCTGGCTATGGTGAGCCTAGGGGTGGGGAGAGAGACTCACTTCATTAGCCCTAATTGCCACTTGAATAACTTCCCTGTCTCCCTGTCAGCCTTTATTCCTCAGGAAGTTGTCAGTCCAAGTCTTCAATGGGCAGATTTGTTATCAGGGAGCAGTTTACAGCCCCTGGGCTGGGCATTAATTAAAACCGTTTTGTGTGGTGCCTTATTCATTAGCACGCTGCTTCTTAATCACTGCCTCTTCAGCCACCAGGACAATCTATAAATCTCCTCAAATATGAAATAATGAAGTGGAATGTTTCAATTCACTCCAGCGTAATGTCAGGATAACGCGGGGGTAGACGGGGCGGCTGGGCAGCCTTCTCGCTGTCCGAGGCCTTCCCTCCTGGTTAGAAGGCGGTGGAGACGCGGGCGCTCCGGAAAACTGGCTCAGCCACCGGGTGGAAGCCCAAGCTCCTGGCAGCCCTCCGCAGACCCTCCACTGTCCCTGGGCAGCCGGAGTGGGGCGGCAGGGGAGGCCCGAGCAGGCACGTGGGTAGCCACTGCAGCGCTTAGGTCTCCTGCAGGGGGGCTTTCGCCTCCATCCTCAAATGGACTCTTCTTCCAAAGGACTCCAGAAGCTGGCAGGGAGCGAAGCGTCCCACTCCCCACTTGAGATGCTCGCGTCTGCTGCAGTACTGACTCGCGGGAAGGGATCCGGGGGCCAGGAAAGGATCTCCTTCAGTTCTCCCACCCCAGAGGACTGCACTCCATTCCTCAGGGCAGGACCCTAATCGCACCGTAGAGTCACCTGTGGAGCGGGTGAGACGCTGCAGCCGTCAGCACCACCTGCATGGATGGCGACTATTAAAGCTCCTTAGTTAATTCCAACCTGACCCCGTGAGAACCTCATCCTCCAACTGATAAGGATCACCGAAGTGCAAGTTAAACGCCAATTCCCAGGCTCCCGCCCTTGAGATGTTGATTGATTGGTCAGGGGTGTAGGGCCGCAAAAGGGGTATTCCTGTCAAGTTCCCCAAAAGATCCTTGTGATAAGGCAGACTTAAAAACTGGGGAGCTAAGGAAAAATACTGCATGATTCCAGGTATATGATGTATCGAGAATAGGAAATTCATAGAGACAGAAGGTAGTTTAGAGGTTACCAGGGGCTGGGGAGAAGAGGAATGGGGAATTTTGCTTAATGGATACAGAGTTTCTGTTTGGGGTGATGAAAATGTTCTGGAAGGTTACACAGTGTTGTCAGCGTACTTAATGACACTGTACCGTGTGCTTAAAAATGGTGAAAAGATTTTATGTTATGCATATTTTATCACAATAAAAAATGTAAAAGAAAAAAAAATATATATATATGCACACTCTGACTCAGTTGGGTTTATCCCAGGAAAACAAAAGTAATTTAACATTTAAATGTATATCAGAATAATCAGTGTAATTCATCACATAAAGGAAATTAAAATATTTACTGTTTTTAATGAATGTAAAAAACAGAAAGAAAACCATGAGCTGTCTCTAAAAAGGATGTCTTTTGCTATCGTCCCCTCCCCTAAGTCAATGATTCTCAACACTTTGCCCCACTGCACTACACTTGATGGATGTCATTTGTTTATGTGACTGACAAATCTGTCAGCTGCAATAAATATAATCAGCTGCACAATTGTGTAATTTTCTACATGCTACTTATCAATTCCCTCCTTCCGTCATTCACTGATTTTAGCACTCAGTGGCACTGGTGGCTTGCAGAGAATGGGTCCCTGGGTTCTGCCCATTCCCCCCAATCCCCCAATCTCGGGGATGGTCCTGGGACCAGAACCTAGAAACCCAGCCTCCCTTAGGTGAAATCAATGCCATCCTTCAGATCAGAGCCACAGTGCTGACTAGAATCAGCCAGACACTGCCCTGGGAGAACCACATTCACACATCTGTTCTCTCTAGGAGTTTTCTCTCCAGGAAGGAAGCACCTGGCTTTATATTTCTAACTAGAAACAACCCAAAACCAGACACAGTGGGAGTGGTCAGGAGGATCTGAAGAGGAAAACAGCTGAATCACTACAGCCATTGCCATCTATGCTGCTGAGCCCATGTCTTGGCTACAGACGTCCTGACATCATCTGGAAAGGGAGCAGCTCTGCATCTCCACAACCAGGTATGGCCCACCCTCCTCCTCCTGCCAGGCCCTCCCCTCTAAGACGGATGAGGGAGACGAAGTCCCAAGACTTAGCATGGTACTTCCTGCATCATAGGCAGCAATGGGCAGTGGAGGGTCCATTAAAGGAACTTGTCTTGGTTGACTTTTCTTGCTCTAGAACTATGTCATGAAGCTGAGTAGTGTGAGATCAAAGAGGAAACAAAACCAGGAACTGTGGCTTCATCATTTTGGATCCAAATGCTCTTCTAGCCAGAAAAATGCCAAGATTTTGCTCTATAGCATTGCTGCTTGCAAAAAGGAAGCCCTTAGTTCACCCTACACACTCTAGCTTCACTTTTTCTTGTTTTCTTTTTACTATATAGTACTTCTCATCTGCTGAACTACTCTCACATTTACTCATTATGTTTATTTTATGTTATCTAGTTCCCCCTGTGAGAAGTTAAGCACCACCAGGGCAAGGCTCATTGCTAGTTTTGTTTACTGATGTAACCCAATAAAATCTGACAGTGCCGGGAACGTAGTGAGACTCAGTAAATATTACACGAATGAATGGCAAGCTTGGAGGAGATTAAAACGATGAGGATGTATTTGATCCATCTCCTGTCTTCCCCCTCAGTACAAAAGAAGCACATGGAGTTTTCAAGATTCTGGGTATCCAGAAGTCTTTGCACCATCATCATCAATTGATAAATAAACCAAGCAATTACAAGGTCAGCCAGCTGACCTCGGCTCTGTTGGCATCTGTGGTGAGGAAAGAGCATTCTGGCACTTCCATTCCATGTTGGAGCAAGCAGATCCCCCTGATGAAATATTGGTTGTTCCTGCTTAACCAGGTGACAAATAACAGTCTTAGTAAATTATAACTGATAGAATATTGCAGAGACTCCAGTGTCAATTTTAATACTTTAAAATAATTTATTAACATGCTGTCATGCTGTTTTCTCTATCTATTATTTCTCACATTCTCACGTTATGCTGTGAGCAAAGAAGGAGATTTTGACAAGGTGAGTAAAGGTGGAAGTGAAGCTGGTTTAATGGATACAATGAGTGACATCAGAATAAACCGAATCCAGAAAGAGAAGGCTCCATGCTCTATGTCATGCAGATAGTTCCAAAAATTTCTGAATACTCATGAACCTCTATTCTGTCTGCTTTCTAGAAGATGCCAGATGATCATGTCTTCTCTGAAGGCTTCCTAACCCTCTTTCTTCTTTAAAAACTACTTATTCTATTGACCACTTGTGTACCAGCACTTACTTCCTTCACAGCAACCCTTGGCATAGTTACATATAGCCACTCAGTTAATTTCGGTTACATGAAAGGATGGATTCACTTATTTGTTTACAAGACTGTTTTCCCCATTCATCTACCACTCTTAAGTGCAGAGACCAGGGCCGAGAAGGGCTTGAGGGCCTGGAGAACTCATCCATGGCTGGTGGACATCTGTTAAACTAATTGCACTTAAGAAGACAGTTTGCTTTTGGCAGTGTACATTCAAGCATAGGAATATTTAATTTTTTTTTTTTTTTTTTTTTGTATGGCAGGCTCCGGAAATCGAACTCTGGCATGGCAAGAATTCTGCCTGCTGAGCCACCATTGCACCACCCCAAGCACAGGAACTTAAAACTCATAATTAAAGTTATTTAGAAAAAATGGGAGTGGGGCAGCTGTCCTTGCATTTTCCCTGACCCGCCCAACCCAAGGCAAGCTTTCTAGTTACTTCCATCCCAGGGATGAGCCTGACAGGGACCAGGATCCCATAGATATTTAGGTCACAACTGTGGAATGGGTGTGAACCCCAACTGATTGTCTCTCCTGGAGTCTAGGAAAGAGGAGGTGGTAAGGCACAGTGGTTTAGGGATACAGATTGCCTGGGCTCATGCCCCAGTCTCTCCACTTCTTGACTGGGTGGGATGTGTGACTTGAGCAGGTTTTATAACTCTCTGGATCTCAGTCTCCCTAGGTATGAAATGGGAAATAATAAAAGCACATCCCTCCTAGGGTTGTTTTGAGAATGATGTGAGCTCATGCATAGAAAGGGCTCAGCGAGTGCTTGGCATACACAAGTCTCAACCCTTACAAGCACCCATTTGGAGCCAGATGGACCCAGTCAGCAGTGCAGCAGCTCTACCTGAGGGCTTGGATGAAGTAATTCAGGCTCCACATTTTTATTATTAATACATTTTTATTAATTATATTAATATATCAATTAACTAATTATCAATAATATATGTAGATGAAAGCCAGCTTAAAGAGTATATTTTTTCTTCCCATTTGACCCAAACCTCCAGCTGCTTCTCCCTCACTGCCACTTTATGTTTGCATTCTGGGTCCTGAGGCTATCAAAGTGTAGCCATACAGGTGACCCATATTTCTGTTAATTATCAGGCTCAATTGTCTTGGGCTCTTTCTTTCCACTGGATAGTGAACATTTCCTGGTTCCAAAATGCAGCAGACTACAAGCAGAATTTGGGTAAAAATCTTTTGCAAAAAAAATAAAACAGACAAAATAAACTTATCGTGACATACGGGAAAGATGCAGAGACAGGGACAGAGATGGAGCATGAAGCAGAAAGACAGAGGGGGGAGCAGAAGGCGAGAACAACTCCATGGAGCAATGAGCTTGGCTCCAATTTATTGAGAGACGGCAGACTCGAGGGGTTGCTGCTTGAATACAGGTGTAAATGGTATCACCGTGAGCACAAAGCAAGCTGCCTGCTCACAAACCTATTAGCTGGTAAACAGCAATGTTCCATAATTCCAGCTATTAAAAACAGCTTAAAGAGAAATCAAATCTCATTTAGCAGGGATTGCAGGGGTCTTCTTGGACTATTTTAAAGTTCCATATTCATCTAAGGAAATGGGCTCTAATTCTCCAATGTTGGCTTTCTTGGAGGCAATGCCATTTCCAAGCTTATTAAGCATCCATTTAAAGGGACAACAAGGTTTTGTGAATGCTCCTCCCCAGACAGTTGCAAGCCTATGAATGATTTTCTGAGTCAAGGGACGCCACAGGGACAGGTGGAACATTTCCTGGAATTTGCATATGAAACAAGGTTGTCTTTGCTTTGCTTCCAATGAAAAGGAAGTGATCCATAATTAGAGGGAGGGTCCCTACCTATACTCAGTTCATGAGGTCAGGTTTATACACTGCCACAAAAGCAAGAGGTCTTACCATCACTTGAGTTTATAAGGCAGTTTCCTGGGCCAGTGTTACATCATTTTCAAGGCATTGGCCCTATCCTCTCACAGATCCCCATGGACTCTCAGAAACCAGGTTCTTCTACAAACTATCAATCACATTTGTGTATTAAAGTTTCAGAATTCCAAAAACATCAGATAACACTTGCTTAACTGATTCTCAATATATGTCTGTTCAACAGTAAAAGGCAATAAACCAAAAGATGCCATTACAAGTCAATCATAGGCATAGCTTCACATTTTCCTTCCAGCAGTCCCAAAAGCAGTTTTCTTCCTGCCTCCACCTCGACATTTTTGTAGTCTTGGGCTTCTCAGAATAACTCTCCTGAGCACACATGAGCAGACTTTAGCCTAATCACTCTCTGCAACTACTGGTGAGGGCCCTATTTCCATTTTGTATTTTTCTGAATCAGAAACCAGGCTATTCTGTAGGATCTTTTCAGAAATATTGCCATTTGAATTCTTCTGTAAGTAGTGTCCACACTCCCCAGCCACATGAGAACTGCAATGTAGATTGCACCCTGCAAAGGCCACAGGTCATTCTCTGAGCATGCAAGAGATTCACATATCCAAGCAAAAGCAGCCCCAGGTCCCCCTTAATTACCATGCACTTCCTGTGCACCTCCTTTTACAACTGATTGCAGATATATCTATGCCTCAGTAATGTCTTTCCACTTTATAATCAGGCAACTACCACTTACTCTGATAACCTGAGGCACTCCAGATATGATTTTGCCTGCAGAACGCTAATCTGGCATTTGGTCTCTTTTTGGAGGATAGGCAGATTACCATACGTTTTAAGGCAGAAAGCTGACTAGAACAACATACTAAGAAGATGAGGATTTCTTCAGCCCATCTCACTTTGCCATGGTGAGAGGTAGAGAATAGCTCTGGATACTTGCTACTGAAAATTCCCATTCCCAAATGCTACCATGGAGGAGAATACTGCATACATTGGCCTCAAATCTCCAAGCTTCTCATCTTCAGCTTCACCCAAAATGTGAAGGAGTTCACCTGCTCTAAGGGATCTATTTTCATGACAGAAATCATTATTTCATAATGTTATCATTTGCACAGCTCTTTGTGATTTAAAAGTTTCCCCCACCTATAGTCTTATGTAATAAGATTCATTTGGGAGTTTTATAAGAGAGGACAAATAAAGAGAGGCAGAAGACCTACCCCAAATCATGAGAGGAAGCATGTGCTTTAGGATTTAACTGATTCCATATACTAAGAGTGGTGCCATAATGAAGAGACAGCATGGAGTGATGGGCACAGGCCTAGCAGGAGCCAGAGACCTGGGTTGTAGCCTTAGTTTCACACCTCTAATTCACCTTGGATGTGAAATCTAAATTCCCTAGGGCAGTGGTTCTTAACTTGGCTGTGAATTGGAATCACGTGGGGTGGGAGCTTTGACAAAAGGAAAGCCTGGGTCCCACACCCAGAATCCTGATGCCATTGGTCTGGGAAATGGTGTAAATATCAGGAGTTTTAAAGCTCTCCTAAGCAATGCCCACTTGAATACATGACTGAGAAGCTATTGCTCCAGCCTCAATTTCTTCACCTGTGAAAGAAGAGTGATAATATGTGTCCTCTAAAGTTTTAATCTCATTAGGAAAATACATGAATGGGCTGGGTGGGAAGATATTGTGCAAGGAAATGACCTCACATGGAAAATAGTATGTTATGTACATCATAAGAAGATTGAGAGGTTTCAAAGCCATTCCAGATTGGCCCCCAAAATGGTGTTCTCTCTTAGTAAACTTGCTAGCAGGGATCTTTGAAGGCATTTTATGCTGTTCCAACATCAATTAAGAGGGTGTCTTTGAATAGAAAATTTCCTCTAAGTTTCTAAGTAGGGTCAGACTTTAGCATAAAGAAGACCAATCCCCAGACAATGGATACCATGTGAACCCAACTCTTTCCATATTATATATGTCTTGATTCACTCTGTTTACTCCCCCTCTGTTTGGGGTATGGCAGTGGGCATCAGGTGCAGTGGTGGGTCAGGCGCAGTGGTTGGCACCAGTTGTGTTTGTGGCACCAGATGCAGTGGTGGTTGAGAACATGCCATGGCCATCACAGAGCCTACAGCCTTGTTAATGCTACCAATAAGCAACACTGACATCAAGCACTGGCCAACAAATATGCAGGGGGACCTAGAAGGGAGGAGAGGCTTAATTCCCCAAAGGATGATGGCTGCATAGGCTTCATTTGGTCAGAATCTTGAAGGAAGAGGGTATGAAGTAGACTGATGTGTTCAGGGACCAGTTAGTTCAGCAGGGGGTGGAGAGGAAGTGAACAGAGGGGAGAGAACATTGCCTGCTTTGCTAAGCCATCTGGACTCAATAGTGTAGGCAAAAGAGAGTTAGAGCAGGTTTTTGAGCAAGGGAGTGGCATGGTTAGTTTTGTCTTTAGCAACTAGTTCAACGAGGAGATTAGAAGGACTATCAAAGGCAGAAAGACCAGATATGCACAAGGGAGAGCTGATACAGGACTGAACCCAGGTGTTGGCAGTGAAGATGAACATATTAGTTTCCCAGGGCTGCTGTAACAAAGTATCACACACAAGGTGACTTAAAACATCAGAAATTTATTCTGTCGCAGTTTTGGAGTCTAGACAGTTCAAAATGAAGGTGTCAACAGGGCTGTGCTCACTCTGAAAGCTATAGGGGAGAATCCTGCCTTGCTTCTCTAGTTTCTAGTGTTTACTGGCAAACCTTGGTGTCGTTCAGCTTGTGGATGTTGTGGATGAATCACTCTAATCTCTGTGTCCCTCTTTACATGGACTTCTTTCCATGTATGTCCATCTCTGTATCTTGTGTCTTCTTATTAGGTCATGCTGGATTATGGACCCACCCTACTCTACTATGACCTAACTTAACTGACTACATCTGCAATGACCTTATTTCCAAAGGTCACGTTCTGTGGTACTGAGGGTAGGACTGCAACATGCCATTTTTGGGAGATGCAATTCAACCCATCCAATGAAAAAGGGGGATCAGACCCCAGAGACGACCTTGAACATTATATGGGTTTGTCAGTGATGATGAGAGAAGAAGAGGAGGGAAGTGGGTTATTACAACAGCCACAGTTTCCATTGCCTCATGCAGGCCTACACCTACTACAAGTCCACACCCAGCCTGGTGATGAGTTTGCACTTACTTAAGTCCCATTTGCTTAGCTACCACAGCTTCCTAAACTTTGAGATCTACACAAGTTGGTAATCACTTGAAAATTTTCAATTAAATGTACAAAAAGAAAAAAACAAGTAAATCTATTCTTGCTGTTGACTGCTCTATTGATTAAAATGAATGTCTGTGCAGGGACCACTGAACCATGAAAAGCAATCTGTCTTAGATGGGTAACAGATCGTTAGGAAATCATTGGGTTGGAGGAAAGAGTCATGAAAAAAATTTGCACAGATCCACGTGTGGGGGTGTCGGTGTGTCTATCTGTAGCTACATAGCCGTGCATAGCTCTGTGCATTTCTATATATAGGGGACATATGCCACATACTTCAATCAGCAATCATGAGCCAAAGGCACAGGCAGGGTTCCTGACAGAGTGGTGCCATCCGTGGGAGCAGACTCTAAGCGAGACTGCGGGGGGCATGTAGTGGGGACAGGGGCTCGAGGGGCTATTCAGATAATAAATACGTCTCCCAAGCAACCCCAGTCTGACATGTCTGTTTCACAGAAACTACAAAATTGTGCTTCAAGACCATTCCCTGGGAAATTTGGAAAAACAAGTGGCATTAACATGTATGCCTCTAATTTCATCAAAATGTTAGCTTGTGAGAGCAACTTCACACACAAGAAAACTTTTGCTTAAATAAGGAGAAAAAGAGATGAGAAAGAACTCTCTCTCTCAGCGACTGCTCTCCACCCCTCAATAAAGTTATCTGCTGCCAAACTATGAGGTATACCCTAGAATCTGAGTGGGAACCCACCACTCCTTAGAAGAACCTGAAATGAAGTGTTTGCCCCCTGCAAAGTCCTCAGGAAGAGGATAAGTATGTGAGTAAACTAGGGAGTGAAGGTCTTTCATTGAGGCAGACAAACAGAAGTAAAGGGGACAAAGCTGCCCTTCCTTTCTAGGACAGCTTACTCTGTCACACGGTCATTAGCAAAATTACTCAGATTAGTGCTAACACTTCCCCAGTGGCCTTTCATTAACAGAAAAGTCTGTCTTCAGGAATTTCATCTCTGCTGTCTGTCCATGTCCTGCCACAACCTCATCCCTTCCTCCTGGGCTCTGGCTGTCTCTGTCTCTCTGTCTCTTCTGCATTGCCACCAAAATAGGACACCTGGTTTCAGAACACTATTTTGGTTCATTCATTTCCTGGGCCAAGTGTATCTTCACCAGTGCCTTCAGTGAGATCATCCTAGAGTACAGGAAGGAGGCAAAAGGTAGGAAAGTGTTTCATTTTCATAGATGATTGCCTCTTGTTCAGGAAGAGCACCCCTCTGTCTTCCAGGTCAAGTTCAAGGAATGAAGACTCATTAGGGAAGGCTCTCTGAGTAAACTTCACCTTGTAACACAATGCAATTCATGACTGCTACTCAGTAACTCAGTGGCATTGAGTACATCACTTAAACACTCTGGGTTCAATTTTTTATTGGTAAAAAAGGGAATTAATTGCTATGATGATTCCTGTCAATAGCCCTTGCAAATTAATTCACCCCTTGATGAAGGTGAACATTTTTTGAAAATCTGGAAGCATCTTTGATCCTTTGATGCTCTTTAGCAACTGAGGGATGTGAGCTGGGTCTTTTCCCACCTCCTCAGTGGATTGTGGTAGGGCTTACGTGGCTTAATACATATAAAATTCTTAGACGCGGGCTTGCTACAAGGTAAATACTGCCAGTTATTTTCTTTGCTCAGATTTGGAAGGATAATGATAGCAACTAAATTTTCTCACAGAGTATGAAATATCACACAGGCACCTATATCATTAAATCCTCAGGAATAGAGGACAGACCTGGAGAAAGTGGAGGAAAGGAGCTTCTTTAAAAATTATTGGAAAGAAACATGAGCAATATCCCAAATGAAATTGGAGAAGAGGACTGCATGACCCTCTAACCCTCCCTTACAGCCAGGCTTACACATGCATCCTATTTCCTATCGGGTCGCTGATGTTAGGGCTGCAAAGATGAATATGACATGACAACCCCGTCATGGATCAGCAGAGTAAACAGGGAAACACCACAGGTGAGAACAATGCCCCATAGGGATTAGAAACTCACTAAATAGTTAATGAGCAAAAGAATGGATTTGTGAATGAATCAATGAATGAATGAGGACCATCAAAATAATGAATATAAATTATTTACTTAAGAAACACTGTTCAGAAAAAGTCTGCTAAAATGGAAGTTGATTACTCTGTGAGTTCACATAACCTTTCATTTCAATGAGGAAAAGTTATTTAATAATCACTAGTACTAGGCACATACAGGGTACAATAAATACACAACATTTCTGAATGCACCCAGAATATTCTACGTCCCAGAAAGTTTTAATGCATCTCAGTTTTAATTGCAAGCAATTTAATCCGTTTGTTTCTTTCTTGCCTTTTTTTTTTTTTTTTGGTCAATTTTGGGTTTTTAATACATAAAATTTGATTTTAAAAATATTGACCTCTAGTAATTAGGTTCCTAGAAAGTATAATAAAACTTAAAAAGTCTGTGAAAACAGATTAAATGATACATACATAAAGGGTTAATTGGCTGTCTCTTTTAATATTTCTTTCCCAATCAAGACGTTCCATTCTCCAGCTTAAATAGCTGTCAATAGCACCTGCAAATTGATTTATCACTTTGATGAGGTTAAAGATTTTCTGAAACAGTTTTTGAATCCTTGCTGGTGTTACTTAGCATCTGAAACATGTGAGCATTTTTCTCCAGTATTTTCATCTTAGAATTTTAGCATCTGCATAAATTTATAGAATAACTCTCCTTTTCCCTAAATAAATATGGAATATGCAATAAAGTCGCTTATCGTGTGCTCAGTTTGGGCAAAGTTTTATCATGATGAAGCTCAATGAAATTCCCAAATTGCTCTGATGCAGAAGAATACCTTCATATTCCATTTGTGGAGAAGTGGCTCTACTCCAAAAATAAACTTACATCAACCTCAGTGCAAAAAACAGCAGAGTCCTTCCTTGCAAAAGCAGAGGAGTCACCCTCAAATACAGAGGTTTTGGATGTGTAAGGCAGCCTGGCTGGGTGGTCATTGATGCTTCTTGCCACACTGAAATTCTGTGGAAAGACTAAAACATAAGGGACATGATTCGAGATATTGTGGGAGAGGGGAGCTTGGCAGGTTGCAGAAGGAGCTATTCCCTCAACTTTACGAATATCTTTCCAGTCCTTTAGCTTGTATGTGTGTGTTTGCACGCATGTGCACATGTGTGTGTGCTGATCCCAGATGCAGAGAATGAAGTTAATTATAAATCTTATTTATTGGCACATTTTGGTTAAAACAGGGTTCTTTGTGTGCCTGTTCATCACTCTCATTTCCCTCCCACCCACAAGCAAACATTTGTCTTTGGTATAGATGAATAGATGATACATAAATAGATGAAAGAGAGAGAGACACAGATAGATGATAGATGTTATATAGATGGATAGAAAGATAATAGAGAGGTAGATGCAGAGATACATGGACAGAGATGCATATATATATATATATATGTATGTATGTATGTATACAGACATCCAAATAGATAAAAATAAATATGTATTATATATTTATATTATACACGTGCAAGCACACATGCACACACCTCATACATCCCTTTATTTATATAAGTTCTTGTAAAACATGCTATTTGATTTGTTGACACATATTTTGCTTTATACATCTTGTATTGTGCTATATACCCATTCAGTTTCTCCCTACATTCAACTGTGCAGTTTTAAGATCTAGCCATGCTGTGCTGGGCAGATGCGTTCTGTTGCTTCTAAATGTGTCCTTGTAATTCACAGTGGGATTCCATCATGTTTTATTTATCCTTTCCTCCTGTGACACACATTCAGGCCACCTCCAATTCTCCACTAGAATAAATAGTGCCATGGTGGATATTCTTGTATGTGTCTCCATATTGGTCTGGAAACATTTTTCTGGGACATTTGCCCAGGTACTGCTGAATCTCAGGGTATATGTATAGTTAACTTAAGCAAGTACTGCCAGATGGCTCTCAAAATGGCGGCCTCAGCCTATGCCCCTCCACAAGCACTCCTGTATCAACACTCAAATATTTCTCAGCTTATTGCATTATGTTTACATTTTAATTTCTTTAATTTCAAATGATTTGGGGCATCTCTTTGTATGTTTTGGTCATTTTTGTTTCATCTTATGCAAGTTTCCTATTTATATCCTCTGTCCATTTTTCCATTGGAGTTCTTCTCTTTTTCTTGATGATTTGCAAAAGCATCTAGGAATTGTTAGTTTTTCTTCAGACATATAGTCTCCCAATCTGTTACTGTCAACTTCAATGATGTCTTAGGTTGAGTCAATACCCTTAATTTTAATACTATCAAAGTTTGCCTCAATGATTTGTACTTTTGCCACAAAGATATTCTTTAATGATGCTTTCTACTAACTTTATAACTTTACCTTTCAGATTTAAGTCCTTCATAAACCTGTTGACCATCTTTTTATATAGTTTCAGCTAGTGATCAGTTTTAATTTTCTTCAGCTATAGTAAGCCAGTTTTCCCAGCCACATTTATTAAATAGCTCCTTCCTGATTGCTTTTTAGTTCCACTTAAAAAAAAAGTATTAAATTTGGCCTTATCTCTATCTCCATTTTGCTCCCCTGCTGTATTTGTCTGTTCTTACTCCAATGTCCAATGTCCACATATTTTAATTACTCTCACTTTGTGTTATATTTTAATATACACTAGAACAATATTCCCTCTATTACAAAGTCAACTTACCTATAGGTGAATCTTTTTTAGTCTTTCACATAAATTTTATAAGTTTATTTGAGCTATTTTTAAACATCTAACAAGCACATTGAAGATGCATTGAATTTACAGATTAACTTGGGAATATTAATATTAAGAGTATGGACTGTTTCACCATATATTTGAAATATTTTTAAATGTCCATTAATAGATTTTTATATTATTCCATAAAAACCTAGTACATTCTTTGCTAAATTAAGAATGTTGTTGTTTTTGGCTGGGTAGTATCATGGATTTTAAAAATATTTTAGTTGTCTACTGCTGGTATACATGAATGCATTAAGTTTCAAAGTTAATATCATATCTGAAAACTTTGCTGAACTTTGTCCATTCTGCTTGTTTTTTCTTTGTAAATGATCATATTATCTGCAAATGCTAGCTTCGTCTCATCCCATTGTTTCACCTAATTTTTTTTACATATTTATTATTTTTAAAGAAGAAATTAAAATATCTGTCTTAATACAGATGGTTTGGGGTCAGTTTAACTCACAATACTGGATATTTCCTAGAGACTCCATAGTGTCTTCTCATTTTGGGATATCTCAATAATTCCCATTTTCTTTGGAGAGTGCTGTAAAATTTTCAGAGATTTGACTGAAATACCTAACCCATTCTGGGGATGGGAAAACAGAAGCAGTTGAAAAACCATGTATGGAAGAAATGCTGAAGCTCTCCATTCCAAATCAAAAGGTAGAAATGAATTTGAGGTAAAATTATAATGACAGCTGTTCTAGTTTGCTAGCTGACAGAATGTGATATACCAGAAACGGAATGGCCTTTTAAAAGAGGGAATTTAATAAATTGCTAGTTTACAGTTCTAAGGCAGAGAAAATGTCCCAATTACAAGTCTATAGAAATGTCCAATCAAAGGCATCCATCCAGGGAAAGATACCTTGGTTCAAGAAGTCCAATGAAGTTCAGGGTTTCTCTTTCACCTGGAAGAGCACATGGCAAACATAGCATCATCTGCTAGCTTCTTCTCCTGGCTCCCTGTCTCATGAAGCTCCCCGGGAGGCATTTTCCTTCTTTATCTCCAAAGGTCATTGACTGGTGGACTCTGCTTCTCGTGGCTGTGTTGCTCTGCTCTCTCTGAATCTCCCTCATTCTCCAATATGTTTCCTCTTTTGTAGGACTCCAGAAACTTATCAAGATCCACCCCAAAGGGTGGAGACATGTCGTCACCTAATCCAGTTTAACAACCACTCATGATTAAATCACATCTTCAGGGAGATGATCTGATTACAGATTTAAACATACAGTACTGAATAAGGATTATTCTGCCTTTATGAAATGGGATTTAGATTAAAACATGGCTTTTCTAGGGGACATACATACTTTCAAACCAGCACATCAGCTATTCCCTGAATGCCTTTAAAGGTGACTGTCACATTCTGTGCTTATATAGGAAAATGACAAACAAGAGATAAGCTGTCCTTTCAACGTGCCACGTCCTCTTCTAACCACTTCCCATATATCACTGCATTTAACCAAACAGAGCTTTGAAGTAGGTACTATTATTTGCACCATTTTACAGATGGGGAAAGTGAGGCAAGGAAGATTTAATTCTTTGCTAAATCACACAGCCGAAAGGCAGCAGTGAGGTTCACACCCCGTCAGTCTGGTCCCAGAGCCTGTGCCTCACCACCATGCTGCCATCTCCCTGCTCAGGGCACACACCACCTCCAGGGCAATTGTGCGGTCCTTGGGAAGGTAATCCCTGCTCGGTTGTGCTTCTCCACCTTGACCAGTCATTGTGACCTGGAAGTCCTCTTGCCCAGTTACGCAGAATAAGGAATGTTCCTGCATTGCTTTTCTTTTGTCTTACTTATTTTTTGCTCCCAAGTATAGCCTTCTGTCCAATTGCAGATCTTAATTCCAAAATAGTCCACTCTATCTGCTGTCCCAAGGAAAGTCCGACCACAAGGAAAGAGCAAGCTCAGGGAGAAAAGGAAGGCAGCTCTCCCCCAGCTGCTGCTCTGTATCTGTCATGAAATGGTGCTCTCAATCCAGAAAGAAAGACTGAATAGGGTTTACCATTACAGCAAAAAGGCAGCTTCCTAGGTCCTCTGACCAGGGCATTCTAAGAGAGCCATGGCTGTTTTGTAATGCAAAACCCAGGAATGAGGTCACAGGCCTCCAGGAACGTTCTGCGAGGTTAGAACAGACTGGGACTAAGGACAGACTGAGACTAGGGATCCGTAGTTTCGGGAAGCAGGTTTCATTTTCTATGGCCATAGGGCTCAGCCGAGGAGCCTCTGAAAGTCTGAGCCCGGAACAAAAGGCAACCTTAACTTTTATAGACTGTATGACATGTTAAAGACAAGGTAAACAATTGGCTGATTTAAGTTGAGAATGGCCCAAAGCTGAACCATTAAGGGAGGGCCCCCACCCCAGGAATGTCTTATCTTGCCTATGTGCAGCTTCACCAGTTCCTGAAGGCTAGGAAGGGGGTTTCTATCCCAGGAATGTGTCTTATCTCACTTGCCTGCAGTTTTATCCCTTCCTGAAGGTCAGGAGATGAGGTTTGGGGATTTTCCACAGACAGCACAGCTGAACCAGAAAGAGGGGGAGGCCTGCCTGCTACAATTTCATCTTAAGTACTCAAAATTTCCAGATCAGACATATCCATATACAGATGTGAATATCCTTTTCCCTTTACACCCCCGTGGAAAATCCAAATATAAAATGCAGAGACATTCTGTCTTACAGTGTACATTAATGGTTCTTTCTGTTTAGATAATAGAGAAATGGCTTGATGACAGTGTATTTTCTGTTTGTAAAACAAAGCAAGTCTTTTTAAATCTGGGCAAGGTGTACTTAATGGTGCAAGAATAAGCTGGAGGTCTATAGCTAAATTTGGTACTGAATTGAAAGTGTAGATAGCACAGGCTACACTGAATGAAGATGCTAAATCAGTGTGGCTAAAGCCTTCCTGAAGGAGTGTAGGCTGAGTTAAAGCTCCCTTGCCTTGGGTTAAAGGGTGTGAAATGAGCATTTCTTCATGCGCACACACCCTTCCTTGCTCATGTTTTTCCTTATAAATCAATGAACCCAGGTTTTTTATGGAGTCCTCAAACACCAGATAGTTTTTGTTTTTGTCATTCTCACCACTGCCAGAAATACGTTTCAAATTCTAATGGTGGCAATTTTGTGACGCATAAAATTGATTTATGCTTACAATCAAAATGTAGTTCCCTTGATAATTTATGCTTAACAATTTAACATAATTATTTGTGCCACAATTTTAACATCTGTGCCTTCCTGACTGTCATCCCTCGGAGTAGAAACACACACACACACACGTAAACACAAAGCAAAATACTCGCTATCCTTCAGAGGCAGGATTAAAAAAAAAATCAATGTCATAGCAGACTCTTTTGTATTTTGTTGTGACAAGACTGAATTTAAACAGCCAAGGAAGTCAAAACAACAGGATAAGTATCAATACACATAAACCTAATTGAGCAGCCCTGCTCTGCCACCTTCCCTGGCCCTCCTGTTCTGCCTCCACTCTAACTTTCACGTGGCTATCAGCATCTCAAAACTACACAAATATTTGCAATCTTGGACGCTCATCCAAAACAAAGGAGACTTTGCATTTGTAGGAGACTTTGCTACAATCATTTTAGGAAAACTACTCCCAGGTAGGCTCTGACTCACCTGTTTGAATTCATAATTTTAACTGTCTTTTATCCAGGAAACCCTTCTCTTTGTGGCCCCAGGTTGCTTACCAGTCATAACGTCATTCTCTATCGCTCTGCATAGATCACTTTGAAAAGGAAACGGAATCAAAGGCACTTTAGCCCAAGTAAACGCACAATGCAGGGGCCCTGTCGAATCCTGGGTGAGCCACAGAGGAATTTGAAACAAAGATCTGATTAAGGCACCAGGAGTTTGAGTGATGAGGCAAGCATGCCAAGTGGGGAGACCTAGTGCACTTGACCTTTTAAATGAGCACTCCATTCCTATTCTTTCATGCCTGCGTGTTTCATTCTTTTTCCCCAAAAAGGTAATTGGAACAGACACTCCAATGGTCTCATTAAACACATAAGATGTTCCTGTTATCGAATATGAAGATAATTCCACTGGTCTGTGAATCCTCTGAGCTGTTTTGGGGATGGTAACAAGTGAGAATTTCATTGTTATCGCCTCTCTTTCAGTGTGCTGGTGATCGGGTGCCCTCCCTTGCCAGACTCCACAGGGCAGGCATCCAGCTGTGGAAACAAAGGGAGCCCAGAGCCCACCTGAGCATGGACAAATGCAGGTACCCAGGACCAGCCACACAATCTACAGAACCCCTATTCAAATTGTATTCAGAATTTCAAGTCAGAGCATTAAAGCTAGCCCAGAGCCCTTCCAAAAGGGGGCTCTGTGTGAACCCCTCAGGCCACAGGCCCATGAAGATGGACTGCTGCTGCTTTCAGCTTTCACCTGGAGATACTTGGAGGGAAGAAGACTACCACATTGCCAGCAAGGACCCAAATTGGTGACGGTCAATAGAGAAACCACAAGCAGCTCTTCCCAAAATAGCTTCCTCCACCCACCCAGAGAGGCAATCCAAAGCAACACTTCCTCTTGCCTGGGGAGAAGAGAGGTCCAATGTGAGACTGCCTCTGAGAAGGAAATAAATACATTCCCTTGTCTAATGGTTTTTCGTTCTATTCTGAAGTGTTCATCTCTCTCTAGAATCCTCTCTTCTTGAGGGAAAAAACAAAAACAATTTAAGCCTTGTTCTAATGCTAAGATTTCTGGGAAGATGAGAGAATGAAAACCTCTGTTTTTGCGTGTCCTCTTGCAACAGTTACATCAAGAAAACAACATGGCTGTGTGAGGGTTTCTAATGAAGTTCTCTGAGAGTATTCAAATTCATTGGTTTTTTTCATATAAATACAAATATTAGAGCAACTAAGTACTTGACAGCCAGTACTCTTTAGGATGACATAAAAAGAGAAAAGAGTGCTTACAAATTGCTACAAACCCTACAGTTCTCTTGAACCAATCTTGTATGAGTGGTTTTGTCTAAGGTATTGTTTCTACTAGCAAAGATTTAAAAGAGCCACCTGAAAGCCCTCCCTATTGAAATTTCTTCCCAACAACTAAAATTTAAATTTCTATACCACAGGACAGTGGGAATTGTCATCTTCGTGAGAAATTGAACTTCAAATTTTCCAAGAAGTCTGTGCAGCAGGAGCCAACCCAGGGGAATTATGTTAAAACTATTACCTGCAGGTCACCTGATGTTAAATTTGATTCTATGAACAAAATCCCACATTTGCAAAATTCCAAAGTATTTTATGTAATTGTGATTGGTGTTCAGATCTGGTTATTATTTATTGAATTCTGTCTGGCTTTAAAGTATTCTGTAGATATTTTAGATTCTAAAGTTTATAAATATAGACTGTAGAAAAATAAATATTCAACAAAAAATATAATGTACACTTGAGGTGCTTTCAACCTAATGAGGAAATGCATATGGATAGATAAATAACTATAATATGAGGTTTAAAGAAAAACAAATGAATTCCATAAGACATATAGGTTTGGTGGTGCAAGAGTTCAAAGAAGGGAGAGAGTACTTCCCAAAATAACTAGTAATTTAATTATTCCTTGAACTGTGGATAAGAATATGGAACAGTTATAGAGGAAGAGGTTTCCTGCAAAATGAAACAACCTCAGTTATACCACTCCCGTATGCAGTCAGTCTACCTCTTCCCCTCCTTGTCTGTAATTTTCCAGAAAAATATGCACTCTCTGACTCCCCTTCCTTCCCTCCCTAGCCTTCAGTAATCTGGCTTCTGCTCCAACCATCAATTGAATATATTCTCAGAAAATGTCACTTAGGAGCTCTTAAATGTCAAATGGAATGGGTGTTTTAAAATCCTAATCTCATTGGATGTCTGCTGCATTTGATATAATTAATCACTCTTTCCTTCTTGAGGCTTCTATGCCACATTCTCCCGCTCTCCTTGTACCTTGGATAGTTCCTTCCCTGGCCCCATCATGGGCTCCTTTTCTTCCATCTGCTCTGTAAAGGCTGCCATTTCACAGGGTTCTGTCCTCCTCCCACTGATTTTTCTCACTCCACATGCTCCCTGGGAACCACAGCCATTCTCATGATTTCAGTCACTAACTATACACCGAGGACTCCTAAATCTATATTTCTACCCAGTCTCAGCCCCTGAGCTACAGGCTAAGGTAGAGTTCCAAACGCAACAGACACTCAACTCAAAAGCTAAAATCAAGATCATTAGCTTTTGCCCTGAAACGTCACCTCCTCTTGTACTTTCTGTCTTGGTTGCAGTTTGATGATTTCACTTTTTACTCATTACATATTTCTCAAATCTTCCCTTGCTTTCCTAACAATAGCCTAGCTCAATACTTTATCCGCCTTGCCAGGCTGTCTTAATCTCCCCCAGCTGCAGTCTTGTCTACTCAAACCCACCTCTAAAAACCTACCAGAAAGAGCTAGCTGGGTTGCAGGTCTTATTCTCTCTCTCTCTCTCTCTCTCTCTCTCTTTCTCACACACACACACCTTGATGGCCTTTACCAACTGCATATTTCTTTAGAAATACCACGCTCCTTGACATGATATATAAGGCTCTTTACATTCTTGTAGAATACAGAAGTTCTGAAATAGCCATTTATCAGCAAACTAGGACCAGGCTTGATCAAGAAGTGAGAGGAGAGAGAAGAAGTCAGAAAAGAAGTAAAAGCCTGCATGTTCAATAAGAATTAAGAGTAGCAGAGTTAAGATTGTCGCAAGGGGAAACCGTAGTCAGGAGATCGGGCACGTTTAAGGTGAATATTGGAGATGGGGCTATTCTAGATGAATGTGTGACCATAGGCAGTTTGGGTGTGTGGCTCAAACTGGAAAGTGAAGGTGAAGGACCCTGGAACTAGGAAGTTCAGAACTCTGAAGCCACATAGAATGGTGAAGCACTTTTCATTATATTCATTATACTGGATTACAAATGTCTGTTCTTTTGTCTGTCCCTTTTACTAGATTAAGAGCTACCAGAGGCTAATGACTATATGCACTTTAAGTTTATATCCTCCAGGATCAGATCTAGCACAGTACCTGGGATAGAGTAAATGCTCAACAACATGTTGATTAAGTGACAAAAGCTTGGAAGTGGGAAATTCTAGGACATGTGCAAGGAGCAATCATTTGATTGGCTCAGATGCACAAAGGTAAATAGCAAGAAATAACATTATGGCCAACTGATGGAAGCCCTGGAGAGCATGCCAAAGAAATTGGGGTTTATTTTGTAGTTAGTTGGAAGTCACTGAAGGTTTGGGGGTTCACAATTCACAACTAGTAATTAACTATTATTAATATTTGTGATGCCAAAGCAGGGAATGATGCTAAGTTACCTTTGAATAATCAAAGAAGGATTTTTCTATGTTCTCCATAGTGGTTCTGTACTGATAAGTATATTGTTTTCTGTTGTCCAGTAATCCTTCTTCTCCATTGAGATGGTGATTCATCAAACGTTTATTATATACCTTCTACATACCAGGCTCTAGACTAGGAATTTCCACAATGATATTTTATACCATTCAAAAGATTAATTTGATAAATCAGATGGTCATATTTCCAAACTATGTTGGACAATGAACATAATATTTACATATCATAAGATCTCTTACACTTAAAGATCCCAAAGTCACATATAGGATTATGTGGAATGTATTTTGTTTATTTTTTAATAAAATTGGCATGCAATACAAGTGGGGACAGAAATTCACCTTCTATGTAGGTAGAAAAATTGAGGCTCAGAAAGGTTTAGTAATCAAAGGCCACAAGAAAAGAGGAAAAACAACCCAAAATTGGCAGTTTTCCACAGCTCATCTATGGCCCTCTGTCGATTTAGATATGGACTTTACCAATGCTGAAATGTGGTCTCCATACAACAAACAAGTGGAAAAGAGGCCATTCAGCAAAACACAGTGGAAGGGAAGCAGACTGTTGGGTAGAGTGTCATCATTTATTGCCACACTGGGCTTAAATTTTCACACCTGATTAATCCACCTTGCTCTTGTAATCGCTTTTTCTGTGTGTGGTTTTGGTGGATTTTACAGCTGTGGTTTTAATGAGTGCTGTTTATTATGGCATTTTGGAATTTAATCTGGAAAATGATTCAATGACTTGTAAAGACTTTTTATTTTGTATATTTAGCTATGTAGCTTTCCAGGGTTCTTTGGAGCACAGGAGGGATAACCACACTTTCCGTCGAGCTGCTGTTCATGCCAGTGCATAGTAGGCCAATTCCTATGGAGCTATTCAACAGATGTGGCTGGCTGCCCAGGGAGAATTAATAAATAGCAATTGGAAATACTGAGAGAATAAATGAGAGTTTGAAACTTGACTTGTGAAAAGATATTTTAAAATCCAAGAGCTCTCGTAAAATATGAGAAATTTGGGAGGCCATTCCATCCTCAGGAAACAGAGAGTTGTCAGGGAGGATAGAGAAAATATATTCACTGCAGATAGGAAACAACTACTGAATTATAGAAATACGTCAGCTACCGAGAGAGAAATAGCATGAGAAGCAAAATTTCCATTTATAAGAAACATTAATTAATATTCTATAGCCTATGAAATCCTGGTAATTACTTCCCCAAAATTGGGGTGTTTTGCTGAGAAAAGAGTTCCTAGAGGAAATACACATGTCAAAATACATTATTCCTGAGTGCATAGCACATATGGATGAGGCTAAATTGGCCTTCTTATCCCCATCACAGACCCCACAGGAGTGATAGGATTAGAGACTGGCAGTCATAGCTCTATCAAGCTGCTCATTCCCATGGATCTGTGATTCTCAAGCTGTAGGAAGCAATCTGGTAACAGGACAATTGCCTGTGAATTTTGCAGGCACTCTACCTCAAAATACCCCAATATACTGAATGGATTTAATAAGCAATTGTTCCTTTCAAATACTACAGTGTTCATAAGCTGCTCTGTTCACTTAGATCTCTCCAGCGAACATTCTGATTTAATATCTCCCGGATCACACCCTTTATCTCTCCCACCCTGAACTATTTACCCATCAAATTAATTAGTAAGTATTTGCATAGTTCACCTTTTACTGTTTTCTTCCTTTTGGTCTTCCTCAGTTCATCAACAGGTGAAAAGTCCTCAACTATAAAACCTAATCATCAATTCTGGTTTCTGGGAGGGAAGACATCACTCCAGAAAGACTGAAGCTAAAGGGTCAGAATTTGCTAATACCATTTCAAGCTCAGAGCTCATAAGTATTCTGAGGTGAAAGGGAACTTTGCAAATCATCTAAAAACCAATTGAATCAAAGAACTGACTCTATGGTAGAAGGTATTTCGAGATGGCACCACAAAAAAGCAAGGTAAGAAGTAACGCAAATCCAAATGCAAAATAATGTTGTGTTTTAAAAATTTTACACACTCACATACCCATAGTAAGTGCATTAACTGTCTCTGGAAGGGAAAACAGGAAAGTATTAACTGTCTTGCTCCCACAGAGAGGAGCAAAGATCCTGGTAGACAGGGAAAGGATTTACTTTGTACTTTATATGCCCTTTGACCCTTTTTGAATTTTGTTTCATGCACACAAACTACTTATTAAAAGCAAAAACATAGTTTTTAAATTGAAGTTCTTACATTGATAGTAAAACCCAGGTCCACAGATGGACAAATGGATTCCTTTGCCCACAAAACCCACCTTCACATCCCATTTCCACCTTTGACACAGTTCACATTCTGGCCTGTCCCCATTCCTCTCCTTAGGAATCATCCAGTCCACCATGCTCAAATTGCAAGTGAAGAATTGCTCAGTAAAAAAAAAAGAAAAGAAAAGAATAAAAGAACTTTCCAGGGTCTCCTATCTTGATAAAAACCATTAGAACCAAAATCTTCTTGTAAGAAACAGCATCATGTATTCCTAATTTTCCTTACCCTAAAGAATGCAGTCACAAAGTTCTGGTCTGAAAACCCTCCTTCCAGGTAAGTCTTCAAAACCCACTGGAAGTTTATTGCTGCCTTTTTTCTCCAACCCTACCACTGAGACCACTACCATTATCACTTTGCTCTCTTAATTGCTTTACCATTCCCAAGAATTTGCTTCCCAATACAATCAAGGAATCTAGAATTAAACATTGTGTTGATTTGGGGCTCCCCACCCCAATCTGTTCCAGGAAAAATTAGTTTCCCATCAAGGGTTTTAGAACTGCACCACAGAGAACTCAGCACAGCTGACTCCTGATGCTGGTGGTGGCAGCTGCTGTGTCTGCAGGGATTTCCAGAGTCTCCCTTAACAGTTCATAAATTTTATCAACTAATCTCATTGTAACCAAACCACATAATTACAAATCTAAACTTTGTCAACAAGCAAAGACCTCAAAGAGGCTAAAGTAGCTTTGCCTTATCTACAGTTTATCTCACTCCCTAATCCCAGACACAGAAGAGCCAGAAGGTACATGGTCCTCACTTCCAGAATTGAGATATGAAGGAAAGGGTCTGGGCCTGTCAAAGCCCCATGCACCTGACCCAAATGAGGCACAGCTTCCTAGACTAAAATCACGGTGGGGAAAATAACAACCAGTGAAGAATCTGTTCAGATCTTTGTCTTTGCTAGTCTAGGTGTTAGTAGAAGTCTCCCAACTAGTCCTCATGGGTCTCTTCTCTCCATTCTGATCATGTCCCTTTCCAGAATTGAAAATCCCAATCATGGTTGGCTACATTCAAGAGAAATCCCAGCTCCTTCTCCTGGCATATCTGGTCTTGTGGGATCAGTGTGTTGCCTATTTATTCAGTTTCATCAACCAAATATCCCTGCACCCATTGGCCATCCTGAGCCTCAAGCCTTTCCCACCCACCCCAAAAACACTCCCAAGCCTGGTGCCTTGATGCCCTACCATCCACAACCCCTTAATCAACTAATTCCAATTCATCTTTTAGTATTTTAATCAAATATCATTTCCCCTGGGAAGTCTCTTATGATTTTTGATGCTCATCTCTGAGCTTGCTATCTTACATTGTAATTATTTGCTTTGTGTCTACTGCTCTCTCTATCATGCCTTTCTTGATGGCATGGCTTACACAGCATAGGATTCCAAGAACCCTACACAGTCCCTTCTAAGTAGCTGGCATTAAACAAATATTCACAAGAAAATAGAGTGCAATGCTTAACAGCTTTGGAGCCAGAACAACTTGGGTTTTAACATTAATTCTGCCATTTAATAAGTAGCCTCGGGCAAGTTACTTAACACCTGAGTCTCAATCTCTTCAACTCTCAAGAGGTGACAATAATACCTATTTCATAGAATTGTGAAGATAAATGAGTTGACGTGTGTCACTCTATCTAATTACTAGATAGAAAGTACTTTGCAAATGTCAACTCTAATATTATCTTGGCCCAGCAACACACTGACCACAAAATCTTGGTTAAGTTTCCCATCCTCTCTAAGTCTCTGTTTTCTCATCCCTAAAATGGGTGGATATGGATTAAGAGTCATCATCCTTGCAGAGCACTTGTACACTAGCACAAAGGAAGTGTACAGTTCATATGCTGAAGGGCTCAGAAAGGGTCCAGGAGCTTCTTCACTGAGTCCTTGTTTGTTGGGCTCGATTTATGGCTTACAAAGAAAGAACCAAAGGAACCAAACTAGAATGGGAATTTCTTTCAGGCTGTCATATCAGTTGTGAGAAGCATTTGCTACTTGTACTACCCTCCACCTCTTCTCTTCCTTAAGTAAGTCAAAGCTCTTTAAATTCAGACCAAATAATAAGTTGCTTGCGAAGCGGAAGGAATAATGCAGCTGGCAGGCATCACCAGAAAGTTAGCTAGCGAATGCAGAAGACCCTGGCCACAGATATTCCTGATCAGATACGGTCGCGCCCTGGGTCCAAAAAATTTTCTCCATTTTTCTGGATGCACCATATCCTCTGGGGAGTGGGCAGGTGGGAAGAGTATCTTATTAAACTAATGGACCACTAATTCATTTCAGGTGAAGGGCTTCCTCATTTACCTTGTCAAAGGGCCATTAAAATGAAGGGTGGCAGGCTCTTGAGGCAGAGCTGGTAGTGACAGCTGCCAGCTGGTGAGAGGGTAGGGGGGTGTCAGAGGATTCCTAAGAGATGGAGAGGCTGATGGTGAAGACTTTCACTGACACAGTGCAAAGGATGACAAGACCGGCACATGAACACACTAATAACATCATGGCAGAAACGAAAGCTGTCCATGCCACAGCCCCCAAACAACCTTGTCTTGACAAGCTATATCTTTGAGACAATGTCCGTCTAGAGGAGTCTGAGAAAATTCAACTGGCTTATCTCAGAAATCCTAAAGAGATGCTTTTCCTACTACTGGAACCCCAATAAGCTCCTTCCTTTCATTCATCTTACACTATTCTTTCTGGAGCTTTTCCAGACTGTAATATACTTATTGCTTTTTTCATATATTATTGCATATGAGCATTTTCCTTGTCACGTAATATTTTCAAAAACATCTTACTAACAGAATAGCATTTCATTTAATGAATGTGCTATGAATGACGCTTCACATCTTATTGGACTTTTTCCCATTTTTTGCTTTGTGTATATTGTAAGGTGATAAACACACTGATTCATAAATTTTGTACATAGCTTATTTTGCAAGGATGCATTCTTGGAAGTAGAATAAGAAGCATAGAACTTTAGACCATTTCTAATCTCAATCTTTATTTCACAAACTTCAGTGAGCCATAGATCCTAAGCAGTTGCAAGTTGGATTCGAACATTCAGAAAATTCAGACTTTACCTGCATATTGAGCAACTTTCTTAATTTCTATGCTACTTAGTTTTCTCCTCTGTAAAATGAGAAAATTAAACCTACATCACTAAGTTTTTGAGAAAATCAAACGAATTAAAAGACAAAATCCACATGATAACTACCACTACAAAAGACGCAGAGAACAAAACTTGACAAAATTTTGTATCTATTCTGACTTTTTTTAAAAAGCCTTTAGAAAATTAAGAACAGAAGGAAACTTCCTTAACCTTAACTCAATAAAAGGTATTTTCCTGAAAACAAAAGCAATGCAATACTAAATGGTGATACATCAGAAGATTTTCTATTAAAAAGACCCTAAACTAACTGCACTGAAGTATGTATTTGAATGTGGTTAAAAAGAGAAATGTTAGGTTGTGAATGTGTTACTAGAATAATTTTTAAAAAATCCATGGAACTGTACCAGACAAACATTGAACCCTAAGTTAAACCACAAACTATAATTAATAGTACAATAATAAAAATATGCTTTCATCAATTGTAAAAAGTGTACCACACCAATGCAAGGTGTTAAAAATAAAGTGGTGTCTATTTTATCCGTGATTATTCTTTAAGCCCATAAATTCTCCAATAAAAAAGAAATTATTTCAACTCTCTCTTCATACTTAGGCCACCCATAAATTTGATAATTTTCTATTCTGTATTTTCACCAAGTAATGGTAATGTTATTAAGTAAGACCAAGGTAAATTAAATGGTAACATTAGACACATTCATTAATCATATTTTGTCCTTAAATTTTGTGAAATTTTGTAGAGAATTGCATCATCTTTTATATCAAAATAGAAAGTTCTAATGTTAAACTTTCTAAATCTATTAATTTTGCAATATCTTTTTTGAAAAGGGAGCAAATTCATACTTGATCACGTGTAATGAAAAATTACTTCTCTGCTTCTTCACTTATTTTCAAGTATGCTACTTTAATAGCATGAAGTCTTCGATGCAAAGTGTTTTGGTTTGCTAATGCTGCCAAAATGCAATATACCAGAAATGAATTGTCTTTAACAAAATGAATTTATTAAGTTACAAGTTACAATTCTAAGGCTGTGAAAATGTCCATATTAAGGCATCAACAAGGTACCTTCTTGAAGGAAACACAGATGGCATCTGGTTCCTCTGTCACATGGTGATGTCTGCTGTCCTCCACTCCCAGTATCTGGTTTGAAGTGGCTCTCTAAGTGTCAGTGGATCCTCAGTTTTGTTTCTCCTGGGCAAACTCTGGGTTTCATCTTTTAGCTTAGCATCGCCAAACACCTGTGTCTTGCTTTCATCTCTCTGGCCTCTGTGTCAGCCTTTTTAGGGACTCCAGTAAACTAGTTAAGATCTACCTTGAATGGGAGGAGCAAAATCTTCATAGAAATAGTCTAATCAAAAGTTTCCACCCAAACAGCGGGTGCCCTTACAAGATTGGATTAGAATTGAAAGTGCATGACTTTTCTAGGGTATGTAACAGTTTCAAACCAGCATAGAAAGTGATTTGAGTTTTCACTCTTATGAGTTCTGAATAAATATTTTAATAAAAAATAGAAGCCCACTATCAACATTGTTTAACCAACTTTTAATGGAGGTCCTAGCCAAGGCCATAAGAAAATATTGAGATAAAATTACTGGAAAGGAGCAAAACTGCAATAATTTGTTAAAGATATACTTGTCTACCAAAAAATCCAAGTAAATAAATTGTAAAATTATTAGAATTAACTGACAACAATCTACCAAGATGACCTGATTTTGATCAGCATCAAAAGCATGTGAATAGAAGGAACTTCCAGGGAAGATTGTGGAGTAGGTGCTACAGTTCTTACTCATCCAAAAAAGCTAGTGGACAGGCAAAAAACATTTGAAACAACAATACAAGGGCTCTCCAAGGAAGAGTGGAATGAAGGGGCTGAGACACTGTGGTAAAGAAGTATGAGTAGCTCACTCCACTGCAATGGCCAGCACCCATCCCCTACTCTGGAGGTGGACAACTTCAGGTCTAGTTCCAGGTTGACTACTTCAGATGGAAAAGAATGTGGAAGCCCTCTCCCCAAGAATGGAGATGGGGGAGGGACATGGCCAAATACTGATCATGGCTTTTAATTGGCAAATTTAGGTCACCCTGTGCAGTTGTTTTAGTCTACCCCAGCTAAGGACTGCCGTAGCTACTGTTTCATCCCCAACCCTGACAAGGGCAAAGGTGGTGGAGGTTTAAAGATGCAGAGGCTTCTTAGGGTTGCAGAGAACAGTTCTCTGCTGGGTAAGAAAGTACAGCCTTGGTGAGCCATCAAAAAAGACTTTTTGGTATCTTTCCTGAACCTCTTCCCAGGGCTCTTCAGAGCTAGTCTTCACCTCTTCAGGGGATCTTGGTCCTGTTTTTTTTTTGTTTGTTTTTTTTTGCAGGGAAGCAATGACGTGGGAAAGTCCTCTCCAGGGTGACCTCCCTCCCAGAATTTATCTTCCATACAAAAGTAACTAGAGGCAATGAAAGGGAAAAGATTTTAAAAAGAGATTATAGAGACAAAATTCAAATGGAACAGATTAATATTCCAAGAGAAAGAACAGCGTAAAGGAAGCTTTCTCCTGGGGTTGAAACAATTGCACAAACAAAGCCATCTTAAAAATTGTACTGTATACTCAGGATGAGAATCAGATGAAGAAGAGTTGAAGAAATCTGATCAGTTAAACATGGCAATTCTAAAAATCTAGAATAAATTGAACCAAGTGCCAAAGAAGAGCCTTAACATAAAGTCAATCAAAAATAAAACCCTAGACAAGAGAGAGAAACTGACCTTCAGAGTAAACTCAACAAGGTAATCAGATGCCTAGACTATCAGCAAAAAATTGCAAGTCATACTAAAAACAACATGAAAATGAGGCCAAGTCAAAGGAATAAATTAAAACTTCAGAGATGACACAGAACTTGGAACAACTAATCAAAGATGTTCAAACAACTACCCTAAATCCACTCAAGGAGATGAAAAATATGGCTAAATAGACAAAAGATATTAAGAAGATACTAGATGAGCATAAAGAGGAGTTTGAAAATGTAAAAAGAAACATAACAGAATTTATGGGAATGAAGAGCATTATAGAAGAGATTAAAAATACACCAGAGGCATACAACAGCAGATTTGAAAAGGCAGAAGAAAGAAACAGAGAACTAGAAGATAGGACAGTTGACATTTTATAGACAATGGAATAGATAAAGAAAAATATAGGAAAAACTGAACAGGGTCTCAGGGACCTGAATGACACTATGAAGTGACAAACATGCACATTATGGGTGTCCCAGAAGGAGAAGAAAAAGAAAAAGAGACAAAAAGAATAGTTGAGGAAATAATGTCCAAAACTTTCTCAACTCTTATGAAAGATACAATTATACATGTCCAATATTTATGATACTCCAAACAGAATAAATCCTAGTAGACACATACTAATCAGAATGTCAAATGACAGAGAAAAAGAAAGAATCATGAAAGCAACAAGATAAAAGTGGTTCTTCACATACAAGGGAACCACGATAAGATTAAGTGGCAATTTCTCATCAGAGAAATCTCAACAAGCAAAAAGGCAGTGATATGATACATTTAAGTTACTGAACAAGAGAAACTGCCAGTCAAAAGTTTTAACAGGCAAAATTGTCCTTCAAAAATGAGGGAGAGTTTAAAATGCTCACAGACAAGCAGAAACTGGGAATGTTCATCAACAAGACACCATATTAAATAAATATTATCGGTACAGGTAACTAACAGGGTAAAAAAGAGAGACAAAAATAAGATGTGACATATAAAAACCAAAGCATAACATGATTAAAGTAAGTGCTTCCATTACAGTAGTAACATTGAATATTAACAGATTAAACTACCCTATCAAAAGACAGATTGGCAGAATGAATTAAAAAGTGTGATCCTTCTATATGCTCTCTACAAGAAAACCACTTAAGACCTAAGGACACAAATAATTCAAAGGGAAATACTGGAAAAAGATATCCATGCAAATAGTCAACAAAACAAACAAAAACCTGGGATAGCTATACTGATATTATACAAAATAGACTTTAACTGCAAACAGTTAGAAGAGTCAAAGAAGTATAGTATATACTAATAAAAGGAGAAATCCACCTAGAAGAAATAACAATCACAAATATTTATGAACCTAATCAGGATGCCCCAAAAGTCATGAGGCAAACACTGGTAAAACTGAAGGGAGAAATAGATGTCTCCATAATAATAGTTGGAGACTTGAATATACCATTCTCATCAGCAGAGAGAACAGCAAGACAGAAGATCAATGAGAACTTGAATAATATGATAAATGAACTATATTCAACACATATATACAGAATGCTGCACCCCAAAACAGCAGGATATATATATTCTTCTCAAGTGCCCATGAATCATTCTCCAGAATAGACCGCATGGTAGGTAACAAAACAAATCTCAATAAATTTTAAAAGATTGAAATTATACAAAGCATTTTCTCTGATCATAATGGAATGAAGTTGGAAATGTGGAGAACAGGAGAATTTACAAATATATGGAGGTTAAATACACTCTTAAACAATCATCGGGTCAAAGAAGAAATTGCAAGAGAAATTAGTAAATATTTCTAGATGAATGAAAAAGAGAATACAACACATAAAAAGTTATGGGATGTGGTGAAGACAGTGCTGAGAGGGAAATTTATAGCCTAAAATCCTACATTTAAAAAGAAGAAAGAGCTAAAATCAAACACCTTATGGCATACCTCAAGAAACGTGAAGAACCAGAAACTAATCCCAAAGCAAGCAGAAGTAAAGAAAAAAGAAAGAGCAGAGCAGAAATAAATGAAATGAGGACAAAAAAATAGAATCAATAAAATCAAAAGTTGATTTTTTAAGAGGATCAATAAAATTGACAAACCCTTAGCTAGAATGACAAAGAAAGAAGAGGCAAAGAAATAAAATCAGGAGGAGGAAATTATTACTGACCCCAGAGAAATAAATAGGATCATAAGAGGATACTATGAACAACTGTATGCCAGCAAATTAGACAACATGGAGGAAATAAATAAATTCCTAGAAACATATGAACAACCTATAATAATTCTACAAGAAATAGAAGACTTCAACAAATTAATTATAAGTAAAGAAACTGAATCAGTCATTAAAAACCTTTCAACAAAGACAATCCCATATACAGATGGCTTCAGAGGTAAATTCTATGAATCATTCCAACAAGAATTAATAAAAATCGTGCTCAAATTCTTCCAAATAAAAGTGAAGAGGAGGCAACACTATCTAACTAATTCTATAAAACCAACCTCACTCTAATAACATGGAGATAAAGATGCTACAAGAAAAGAAGAATACAGACCAATTTCTCTAACGAATATAAATGCAAAAATCCTTGCAGATCAAATCCAACAGCACATTAAAGGAATTATAGCATGATTATGTGTATTTTATGCCAGGTATGCAAGAGTAGTTCAACACAAGAAAATCAATTAATGTAATACACTACATTAACAAATCAAAGAAAAAACACATGATCATCTCAGTTGATGATAAAAGGAATTTGACAAAATCCACTTTCTTGATAAAAAAAAATCAACTTCAAAAGTAAGAATAGAAGGACATTTCCTCAACACAATAAAGGGCATATATAATAAACCCAAAACTAACATAATACTCAATGATGAAAGATTGAATGTTTTCCCTCTAAGATCAGGAATGAGAAAAGTATACCCACTGTCACCACTGTCATTCAACATTGTGCTAGAAGCTCTAACTAGAGAAGTTAGGGAAGAAAAAGAAATAAAAGACATCCATATTGAAAAAGAAAACTTTTAATATTGGCAGGTGGCATGATCCTATATACAGAAAATCCTGAAAAGTCTACAACAAAGATACTAGTGTGAATAAATGAATTCTGCAAAGTGGTGGGATACAAGATCAACATGCAAAAATCGATAGTGTTTCTATTCATTAGTAATGAGCAATATGAGGAGGAGAAAAAATTCCATTTACAATAGCAACCATAAGAATCAAATATCTAGGAATAAATGTAACCAAAGATGTAGAAATCTTTTACACAGAAAACTACAAAGCATTGATTAAAGAAATCAACAAATAGAAGGACATTGCATGCTCATGGATTGGGACACTAAATATAGTTAAGATGTCAATTCTACCCAAACTGATTTATACATTCAATGTAAACCCAATAAAACTTCCAATAGCCTACTTTACAGAAATGGAAAACCCAATTATCAAATTTATTTGGAAGGGTGAGGGACCCTGAATAGCCATAAATGTTGAAAAAGAAGAACAAGTTTGAAGGACTCACATATCTTGACTTTAAAGCACACTACAAAGTTACAGCTATCAAAACAACACGGTACTAATATAAAGATATATATATATATATATATGGACCAGTGGACTTGAATTGAGAATTAAGAAATAGAATCTCACATCTATGGCTAATTGGTGTTTGATAAGCCTGCCAAGTCCACTCAACTGGGAAAGAGCAATCTCTTCAACAAATAGTGCTGGAAGAGCTGAATATCCATATACAAAAGAATGAAAGAGGACCACACCTTAAACAAAAATTAACTCAAAGCAGATAAAAGACCAAAATATAAGAGTCAGGACATAAAGCTAGGGAAAAAATGTAGAAAAGCATTTTCAAGATATTATGGTATGCAATGGTTTCTTAGATTTTACACACAAAGTACAACCAACAAAAGAAAAAATAGATAAATGGAACCTCCCCAAAATAAGAAATATTTCTGCTTTAAAGGATTTTGTCAAGAGAGTGCAAAGGCAGCCTACTCACTGGGATAAAATATTTGGAAACCACATATCTGATAAGGGTTTAATATTCAGAATATATAAAGTAAATTCTACAATCTCAAAATAAAAAGCAAACAACCTATATAAAAGGCAAAAGACTTGAATAGACATTTTTCCAAACAGGAAATACAAATGACCAAAAAACATATGGAAAGATGCTCAACAACGCTAATTAATAGGGAAATGCAAATCACAACCACAATGAAATTCTATTTCACATTTACTAGAATGCACACTATCACAAAAAAAAAAACAGAAAACTACAGAGTATGTGGAGAGATAGGAATACTCATTCACTTTGCTGGTGGGAATACAAAATGGTGCAGCAGCTGTGGAAGAGTTTGGCAGTTCCTCAGGAAGCTAAGTGCAGAATTACCACATGAAGCAGCAATTCCATTACTAGATACATACGTAGAGAAACTGAAAGTCAGAATGTGAACAGACGTTTTCACACTGATGTTCATAGCAGCATTATGACATTCTAGTGTCCATTAACCAATGAATGGGTAAACAAAATGTGGTATTTACGTATGTGATGGTTGGGTTCAGGTGTCAACCTGGCCAGGTGATGGTGCTCAGTTGTCTAGTCAGGTAAGCACTGGCCTAACCATTACTACACGTATATTCCATGGCTGGTTGATAAACTAGAAGGCTGGTTTATTAAATCATCAGTCAGTTAATTGCATCCATGATTAATGACATCTATGATGAACTGAGGGTGTTTCTCCCACAAGCAAGAGAATCCTATCAGTTGGATTTCATCCATCAGTTGAAGACTCTTAGGGATGAAGAGAGAATTTTCACTGCTTCTTTAGCCAGTCAGCCTCCTGTGGAGTTCATCTAGACCCTTCATCGGAGATGCCAGCCTTGCTGCCTGCCCTGTGGATTTTGGACTCTTGCATCCCCAGGGTTGTGTGAAACACTTTTATAAGGCTTATATTTACAGTTATCTCCTGTTGGCTCTGTTTCTCTAGAGAACACTAACTAAAACAACATGATGGAATATTATTCAGCTCTAAGAAGGAATGCAGTCCTGATGCATGTGACCACATGGATGAACCTTGAGGGCATTACGTTGAGTGAAGTAAGTCAGACTCAAAACATCAAATATTGCATGGTCTCACTGATGTGAACTAATTATAATAAGCAAACTCATAGAATTAGAATACAGAATATAGGTTACCAGGAAATAGAATGGAAGTAGAGAATTGGGAACTGTTGCTTAATTTGCGCAGAATTTCTAATTATGTCGATTATAAGGTTTAGAAGTGGATAGTGGTGATGGTAGCCCATTTTTGTGAGTATAATTAACAGTACTGAACTATGTTTGTGAATGTGGTTGAGAGGAGAAGTTTAGGGTCATTAATGTGTATATTACGAAGAGGAAAGTTAGAAGATAAACATGCGACTGTATAATGCAGTGAACCTAGTTGTGGATGATGATTGTGGTTAATAGTAAACATATAAGAATGTTCATTCATGAATTATAGCAAATGTATATTGCTATTACAGGTGTTAATAATAGGATGGTACATGGAGAAAATACACCTAATGAAAACAATGGACTGTAGTTGACAGTAATATTTTAATATACTTTCACCAATTGTACCAAAGGGACCACACCAATGCAAAGTCTCAACAATTGGAGGTATATAGGAATGTCATATTTTTACATGACTTTTATGTAAACATACAACTTTTATAACTAAAGAAAATAATAGTAATAACAATAATTTTTAAAACTAAGTGAAAGAAACCAGAAACAAAGAACTACATAAGGTATGATTCCATTTGTATGAAATGTAACTATAAATCTATAGAAACAGAATTAAATTAGTGGTTATGTACAGATGAGGAAGGATAGAAGAATTGAGAGGTGACTGCTAGGATGTATCGAGGTTTTTTCTGGAGTGATGAAAATATTCTAAAATTGATTGTGGTGAAGAATCACCAATTATTATACTAAAAGTCATTGATTGTACACTTTGGATGGATTGTATAGTAGGTGAATACATCTCAATAAAACTGCTTTTTATTAAAGCATGTGAATATCCAACAATATTAAATTATAAAATGATATTAGAAAAAGTAATATTAATAATAGAAAAATACCTTGTAATACTTATGAATAAGCCTAATGCAATTTTTAACTATAATGCTTTACTGAAGAAAAATGGAGGCCTGTATAAGAAGTGGGGAATAATGCTATGTTCCTGCATGGAAAGAAAGATTCAATTATAAATATCCCTCTGCCCCAAATTAGTCCTTAAGCTACATAAATTCAGCCATTCCCATATCCTTATGAAATATTTTATGAATCTCAGTAAGATGACTAAAAAATTAATCTGGACAATAAAGAGTGCACATCAGCTGATAAAATATTGGAAAGGAAGAACATTAAATGAAGATTTGCCTGACAGAATATACAAATATATTATAAAACTATAGTAAATAAAATAGTATGAAAATGTCCCTAAAGTATTCAAACAAACCAGTGGAACAAGACATTATCCCAAAGCAGACCATATCTATGGAGGAATTTAGTGTATAGTAAAGATTCTGCTTTAAGTTAATGAGAAAAGTATGGATTCTTTAACAATGTTTGAACTACTGACTGTCAATGAGAAGGTTATACTTATCAATAAGCCTATATCCCTATTTGAAAACATACTGTGGTAGTTAGATTCAGATGTCAGCTTGGCTAGGTGAAGGTGCCTAGTTCTATTGCTGTGGACATGAGCCAATGGCATGTGAACCTCATCTGTTCCTGATTACATCTCAGTTGGCTAGGAGGCATGCCTGCTGCAATGAATGATGTTGATTTAATTGGCTGGTGCTTAAATGAGTGAGCTCAATGTGGCACAGCCCAAGCAGCTCAGCATACCTCATATCAGCACTTGCAGCTCAGCCCAGACCTTTGGAGATGCAGAAAGGAATCACCCCAGGGAAAGTTGTTGGAACTCAGAGGCCTGGAGAGAAGGCCAGCAGAGATCACCCTGTGGCTTCCCATGTAAGAAAGAGCCTCAGTTGAAAGTTAGCTGCCTTTCCTCAGAAGAACTATATGTTAACTAGATAAATCCCCTTTTATTGAAAGCCAATCCATCTCTGGTGTGTTGCATTCTGGCAGCTAGCAAACTAGAACACATACCAAGGAAAATATATTTTCAATAGATTAAATAATTAAACCTAGAAATCAAATCATATGGCAGTTAGGAATGATTATAGGATAACGTTCGCAAACATAGAATAAGAAAGACTCCCCCTGTGTTTGGGACCCAGATAGAGAGTTAAATAAATCAAACTTCCCAGTTCGTGAACTACTATTATCATTTATCTGTACAGGTTTCTTCTGAGTTGTTCTTTTCTTCCCCTTCATTCTTGATCACTGCTCCAATTCCTCACTTTTCCTCAAAGAACCCAATCCAATGAATTCAGTATGCTTTATTAGATTTAGTATTTACATTAATGTTACAAATGTACATGAGTGGTACTGAGCTATAAATCTTGTTCCATTTCTTACATTCTCAACTCAAGGTTACTATGTATAACTCCGTAATACTCATCACATATGGTCTTTCCATTTTCAGAGATGGGCACTTAGATTGGCTTTAACTCTCTATACTACAAAGATGACTACGTTTAAAGCATGCATTTTTACAGATTCATGCACGAGTTTCCTTGGGATACATACCGAGGAGTAGGATCACCAAGTCTGTGATAATTACCAAACTGATGGCAGCAGACTTACTACTACTGACTATGCATGAGTTTTCATTTCTTTACATTTTCAACATTTGTTATCATATGCCTTTTAAATCTTTGCTAATCTAATAGGTGTAAAGTTGTAGTTCATTGTTTTAATTTGCATTTTTAAAATTACCAGTAAGATTGAGCATCTCCATAGACAGTGGTTCCATATCAGGAGAAGGAAGCAAAGAGGACCTCAGGCTCCTGCAGACCACCCCCAACACACACACCTGAATCAAGTACTCAAATCTGAAAATGGGGGTGTGGCTTAGGAAGAATCTTGTCATCACTACCCCCAGCCACAGAACTCTTGTTCAAGATTTTACTGGGGGATGGTAGCAGGCCATAAAATAAACAGCTCTAAAAGAATTGACTTCATTGCAGCACAGCATGGATAAATTCAAACCTAAGAAGTTCAGCTACTCAAAAATGGAGGTTGTGATGAAAGGCAACTGGGAAGAGATTCATGGATTTTGTGATGATACAGCTTAGATTGTAGGCTGCTTAGTTTGGTGGAGAGAACCAGAAAATAAGAGAACTTCTAAATAACTGATGAACCAAAGAAGAAATCAAAAGTAAGTACAAAATACTTTGTGATGCATGAAAATGAAGACACAACATGTCACAACGATGGGATGTAGATAAAGCAATGCTTAAGTGGAAATTTGTAACTGTAAGTGCCTATACTGTGAAAGAATATATCAAAGCAATAACCTAGACTCCTTAAATTTCTGGAAAAAAAAAGACCAAAGTAGAAAAAAAAAAAAGCAGAAAGGAGGAAATAATTAGGATTTCTGCAGAAATTACTGAAAAAAAGAATCAAAAAACAATAGAATCATGGATGACATCATCAACATGGCAATAAAAACAGCTACTGAAAACCTCTCCCCAGAGATTCACCAGAAAAAGGGCAATTCTAAATTTTTCAGAATTTTTAAGGGAGATCTAAACTGGAGAAGGACCCTACAAATGCTGAATGAAGAGAGAAAAAACTGTCAAGTAGGGAACACCCGTACCAGACCAGCTGGTGCTCTTCCTTCCTCTCATTCAGTCTCACACACAGCACAGAAAGGACACAGAAACAGCGCTGTGATCCCTCCAATTGGGGACAGAATACAAATTTTATCACAGACAGACCCCTTCCATTTGGCGACCCAGGGGACAGTGGAGAGCATTTCAAGGCCCAGGTAGTGAGAGATAAAGAGTCTGAGAAAACATGGACAGAGTCTGTATTTCCAGCCCTGGGCCCAAAAGCCATTCCCCATCCATGAGAGAAACAGTACCAGGCACACTGATCCTTGTCTGGGGGTCAACTGAAAACTGGGTCAGCTTGTGGAGTCCTGTGCCACAAACAAAGTGGGGGACACAGCCCCACATTGAGCCAGATTTTGGCTGGCAAAGTGAGGGCACAGGAACCCTACAGGTCCAGACCCACCTGGTCAGAAGTAGCCTGGGATACAAGGCAAACAGCTTCTAAGGATGATTAAATTGTCGAATAGTGCCATCTGCTGAGCAGACTGGAAAGTGCAAGGGAATTGAAAGGCTTTTTCAGAGACTCTTCAGAAAAATATTTCAGAACCAGTGGAGGTGGTCTGGCTCCCCTGCACAAGAGCACGACCATGTTTTGACTAAGAAATATGATAACCCAACTGTTAATGCAGTGCCCTGAAACAAACACAGGCCTTGTGGGCCACTGAAAAACAGAGCACCACTGGAAACCAGCAGGCTTGCTTTACCCACAAACAGAGACCTTGCTGTGGTGTAAAGTGCCTACCCCCATCCCTGGACCAGCCCACTGTGGGCATCTGGTTTTGGGGAGAGTCTGGAGGGGCAGAGCCAATCTGACAGCTGGCTGGTGAGAGAGATGAATAGTTAGAGAACAAAGCAAACCAACAAGAAAACCCTGAACAAGAGAGAGAAAATGACCTCCAGAATAAATGAAGCAAGACAATCCAAAACTTAGACACCAGCAGAAAATCATAACACATGCCAGAATGCACAGCAACATGGCCCAAACAAAGGAAAAAACTAATACCTCAACTGAGATACAGAAGTTGAAACAACTAATTAAAGATGTTCAAACAAATCTTCTAAATCAAATCAATGAAGTCAAAGAAAATATAGCAAAAGAGGTGAGGGATATCAAGAAGACACAGGGTTACCATACAGTAGAACTTGAATGCTTGAAAAAAAACAAATAGTAGAATTTGTGGTAATTAAAGTCACAATAAAAGAGATGAAAAACACAATGGAGACATACAAAATAGATTTGAAGAGTGGGAAGAAAGGATTAGTGAACTAGAGGACAAGACATCTGAAATCATACACACAGAGAAAACAGATAGGGAAGAGAATGGAAAAATATGAGCAGGGTCTCAGGGAATTGAATGACAGCATGAAGTTCACAAATATATATGTCATAGGTGTCACAGAAGGAAAATAGAAAGAAAAAAGGGAAGAAAGAATAAAGAAGGAAATAATCACTGAAAATTTCCCAACTTGTGAAAAACATAAAATTACAGATGCAAGAAGTATACTGTATCCCCAAACAGATTAGATCTAAATAGACCTACTCCAAAACACTTACTAATCAGATTGTCAAATATCAAAGACAAAGAGAGAATTATGAAAGTAGCAAGAGAAAAACAATCCATTACATGCAAGGGAAGCTCAAGAAGACTAACTGCAAATCTCTCAGAACAAACCAAGGAGTCAAGAAGACAGTGGTATGATATATTTAAGATACTGAAAAAGAAAAACTGCCAACCAAAACTTCTATATCTGGCAAGACTGTCCTCCAAAAATGAGGAAAAGTTTAAGATATTTACAAATAAACAGACACTGAGAGCATTCATAAACAAGAAACCTGCTCTACAAGAAATACTAAAGAGCACACTACAGACAGAACAAGAAAACACAGGAGAATGAGGTTTGGAGAAGAGTGTAGAAATAAATACTGGCAGTAAAGGTAACTAATAGGGTAAAAAGAGAGAGAAAGAGAAAAAATATATAATAGATAAAAGACAAAATCATTGAAGAAAGTGTTGCCTTTACAGTAAAAACATTAAATGTTAATGAACTAACCTCACCAATCAAAATGCATAGATTGGCAGAATGGATTGAAAAAAAGGGATCCATCTACATCTGTCTACAAGAGATTCGGTTAAGACTCAAGGACAAAGATAGTTGAAAGTTAAAGGTTGGAAAAAGACATTCCATACAAACAGCAACCAGAAGAGAGTGAGGGTAGCTATGCTAATATCAGACAAATTAGACTTCAAATGAAAAACAATTAAAAGAAGGACACTATATATTAATTAAAAGAATAATTCATCAAGAAGATATAATGACAATAAATCTCTATGCACCAAGCCAGAGAGCCCCAAATTGCATGAGGCAAACACAGAAACAAAGATCTTGAATAATACAGCAAATGAACTAGACTTAGCAGAAATTCACAAAACATTGAACCTAACAACAGCAGGATACACATTCCTCTCAAGTGCTCATGAATCATTCTTCTGAATAAACCACATGCTGGGGCACAAAGCATGTCTCAGTAAATTTAATAATATCAAAATTATACAAAGCACTTTCTTGGAACATAATGGAATGAAGCTGGAAATCAATAACAGGTGGAAGTCTAGAAAATTCACAAATTTATGGAGACTAAACAACACACACTTAAACAGCCATTGGATCAAGGAAGAGATTGCAAGGGAAATCAGTAAATATCTTGAGGCAAATGAAAATGAGAATATAACATATCAAAACTTAATGCAGCAAAGGCTGTACTGAGAGCAAAATTTATTGCCCTTAATGCCTATATTAAAAAAGAAGAAAGAGCAAAAATCAAGGAATTCACTGCTCACCTGGAGGAACTAGAAAAAGAACAGTAAACGAACCTCAAAGCAAACCAAAGGAATGAAATAACAAAGATTAGAGCAGAAATAAATGAAATTGAGAACGTGAAAACAATTTTAAAAATCAATAAAACCAGAAGTTCGCTCTCTGAGAAAGTCAATAAAATAGATGGGCCCTTAGCTAGGTTGACAAAGAAACAAAGAGAGAGGATGCAAATAAATAAAATCAGAAATGGGAAGGGGTACAAAACTACTGACCCTGCAAAAATAAAAGAAATAATAAGAAGGTACTATGAACAACTATATATGCTAACAAATTAGACAGTTTACATGAGATCAACAACTTCCTAGAAAGGCAAGAATAACCAAAACTGACTCAAGAAGAAATAGAAGACTTCCCAAATCAATCAGAAGTAAAGAGATTGAATCAGTTATCAAAAAATTCCCCCAAAAAGTCTAGGACCAGATGACTTCATATGTGAATTCCACCAAACATTTAAGAAATAATTAGTAGCAGTCCTGTTCAAACTCTTCAAGAAATCTGAAGAGGAGGGAAACCTCCCTGACTCATTCTATGTAGCCAACATCACCTTAATACCAAGACAAAGAAACTCCAAGAAAAGAAAATTACTAAACTCTTCAATGAATATAGATGCAAAAATCCTCAACAAAATATTTGCAAATTAAAAAAAAAAAAAATTTGCAAATTGAATCCAGCAGCACATTGAAAGAATTATACACCATGACCAAATGGGTTTTATTCCAGGTATGCAAAGCTGGTTCAACATAAGAAAATCAATAAATGTAATCCACCACATCAATAAACTAAAAAGGAAAACCATAATGATCACTGAGATTGATGCAGAAAAGGCATTTGACAAAATTCAGCATTCTTTTTTTTTTAATATTTTTATTGAAAAATCTTCACACATACATTCCATACATGATGTACAATCAGTGGTTCACAATATCATCACATAGTTATATATTCATCACCATGATCATCTTTGTAACATTTGCATTACTCCAGAAAAAGAAATAAAAGGACAAAGAAAAAACTTATCCATACCATACCTCTTAGGCATCCCTCTCATTGAGCACTAGTATTTCAATCTACCCAATTTATTTTACCCTTTGTCCCACCTATTATTTATTTATTATCAGTGTTTTTACTCAACTGTCCATACATAACCCGAATAAAAGAAACATCAGACACAAGGTTTTCACAATCACACAGTCACATTGTAAAAGCTAGATTGTTATACAATTGTCTTCAAGAATCAAGGCTACTGGAAGCTCAACAGTTTCAGGTCTTCCCTCCAGCCACTCCAATATGCCATAAACTAAAAAGGGATATCTACATAATGCATAAGAATAACCTCCAGGATAACCTCTTGACTCTGAAATCTCTCAGCGACTGAAACTTTATTTTGTCTCACTTCTCTCTTCCCCCCTTAGGTTAAGAAAACTTTCTCAATGCCCTGATGCTGGGTTCCAGCTCATCCCAGGATTTCTATCCCACGTTGCTAAGGAGATTTACACTCCTGGGAGTCATGTCCCACATCAGGGAAAGTGCGGTGGTTTACCTGCCAAGCTGGCTTAGACAGAGACCATGTCTGTGCAACAAAACTCTGGAGGTGACTCTTAGGCCTAGTTACAAGTGCTTAGCAAGAATAATATCTGTTGCAAGAATAAGTTGTATAGGGTGAACCCCAAGATTGAGGGTTCAGTCTATTGATTTGGTTGTCTCCACTGCTTGTGAAAATATAAGAAATTCTCCAGATGGAGAAGTTGAATATTTCCTCCTTGCTCCCCAGTCCCCCAAGGGGACTTTGCAAATATTTCTTTATTCACTGCCCAAATTACTCTGGATTATATTGGAGCACCACATTAACCTGAACAAACCAACAAGATCTCATGCTGTATTCATGATTCCATGTACTTATGGTGTTCAACTAAACTTATCATACAAGTTAAATTAGAAAATGCACTACCCAAAATATGAATTTTGCACCAAATAAACATCTCTCTCTCTCTTTAGTCTCACACAGAAGTTGACATTTTAAAATATGGACAATATCATCCTTTTCCGTATATTCTGATTTACCCCAATCTTATTCAAATCAGCTCTACTCGAAGTCTGATCACTTTTTCAACTCATACTGCTGACTTTCATAGCTTCAGAGTTCTAACTCTGAGTCTCCGGTGTCACATAATACCCAAAGTTTCTGGAAACAACCAGGTTACAAACAAACAGCTCAGTATCTCAGAATTGAGAAATAACAGTTATAACTCCTGAATATATGTGACTGCTGTAAGAGCTTACAATCTAGGACTCTTTACAGTGGGCCCAACCTGATAACTCATGTTCTTGACTTCAGCTCATGTTTTTTTACTGTAGTTAGTCCAAATGATTGAGGCATAATATCTTTTTTTGTTCCTGACGTTTCATTCAACATACAGTTCTTAACTTTCATACAACCAGTTAGTTGTATACCACACATCTTCATTCCTTCTAGCAGCTGCTCGGTAGTCCATTGTGTGTATACACCATAGTTCCCCCTTCCATTCCTCAATTGTTGTACCCTTAGGCCACCTGCATTCATTGTGGATCAGGAACACTGCCACCAGAAACATCAGTGTGCAAATGTCCATTCGTGTCCCCATACTCAGTTCCTCCAGGATCCTAAGCAACAAGGTTTCAGAATGATATGGCAATTCCACACCCCAAGCCTCCTAAGGAGCCACCGCACTGCCCTCCAGGGGGCTACACCTCTCAATTTCTCTACTGACAGTGAATAGGTTCATCTCTTTCTCCACATTTTCTCTTGCACTTGTTTCTCTCTGTTCATTTTCAAACAGTTTTATTTACACATCATACAATTCAACCTAAGTAAATAGACATGTCTTTGCAACCATAATCTCCATGAAGACATTTCCTTTTCTTCCAAAAAAAACCACTCCCCCATGGCCCCGGCCTGTTGACATTTAGTTTTGGCATAGTACCTTTTTATATTCAGTGGAAGCATATTACAATGTAACTTCCGACTATAGACCCTAGCTTGCATTGATTGTACTTTCCCCCATATGCCATCTATTTTTAATACCCTTCAATGTTGACATTCATTTGTTCTCCCTCATGCAAACACATTTTTTATTTCTACATTTATTCACCATCATTGTCCACTCTAGGCATTCCTAAATTATACCATGTTGGTCTTTATCCTCTATCTTTCCTTCTGGTTTCATACATGCCCCCCAACCCTTCTCCCTCGATCATATTCACATTCAGTTTCATTCAATGTACTTATATTATCGTGCTACAATCAGGTAGTATTGTGCTATCCATTTCTGAATGTTTACAATTAGTCCTGTTTCATAATCTTTATTCTTTTAGCACCAGTTTCCCAATCTCTACCCTATCTCTGTCTCCTGATACCCTGTGTTCTTAACTTTACGTCTCAAATTAATTCATTAATGTTAGTTCATATTAGTAAGACTATACAGTATTTGTCTTTTTATTTCAGGCTAATTTCGCTCAGCATAATGTCTTCAAGATTCATCCACGTTATTACAAGCTTCATGACTTTATTATGTCTTATAGCTGTGTAATATTCCATCATAGGTATATACCACAGTTTGTTTAGCCACTTATTCATTGATGGACATTTGGACTGTTTCCATCTCTTGGCAGTTGTAAATAATGCTGCTATAAACATTCGTGTCAGCATCCTTTCTTGATTAAAGTACTTTAAAGAATAGGAATGGAAGGAAACTTCCTTAACATGATAAAGGAAACATATGAAAACCCCACAGCTAACATCATACTCAGTGAGAAACGCTGAAAGCTTTCCTTCTAAGGAAAGTGCTTGAGAAAATGTGAGAGAGCTGTAACTATTCACTGTTGACAGGTTATTAGTGTGTTGCAGCCCATCTGGAGGGCAGTATAGTGGCTCAGGAGGCTAGGGGTGGTGTTGCGTATGATCCTGCAACCCCATAGTTAGATGTGTACTTGGAGGAACTGGGAGTGGGAACAAGAATTGACACTTGCACACTGGTGTTTATGGTGTCAGTGTTAGCAAACTGCAATGGATGGAGGTGACCTAAGGGTGCATGGACTGAAGACTAGAAGGAGGAACTGTGGTGTATACATCCAATGAACTATTGAGTGGCTGTAAGAAGGAATGAAGTCTTGAGGCCTGCAACTAGGTGAATGAACTCTGAGGACAGTAAATTGAGTGAAATAAGCTAGAAATGAAAAGACAAATATTATAATGCCCACTAATATAGACTAACTATAATGGACAAACTTTGAGACTTGAACTCAAGAGCATAGGTTATTAGATGAAGGACTACTATAAAGGTTCCTAGATTATAAACTCTTACATAATTCACATCTGGTCTAGAGTTATAACTGTTACTTCTAAGTTCTGAGGTGCTGAGTTCTTTGTATGTAACCTGGTCATTCTATGAAACTTTGGGCATTTGTGTGACACCTTTGAAACAGAGCTAGAGTTCTGTAGATATGAGAGTCAATATTACCCCATATAGCAACTATTAAAAACACCAAAAATTGGTCACACTTCAATTAGAGATAAAAATGAAGTTGATCTGGATAGGACTAAGGTAAATCAGATCAAAGGGTAAAGGATGATACTGACTGTATTTTAAAACATCAACTTCTGTGTGAGACTAAAGGAAGGGATGTTTATTTGGCACAAAATTTGGATTTTCAGTATCACACTAATTTAACTTGTATTGTCAACCTATTCAAATACCATAATTACATGGAACCATGACTAGGGAGAGAAAGCTTGTTGATTTATACAGTGTGGTGTGATGTTCAGATATATCCCAGAGTAAGCTGGGCAGAAAATGAAAAAAGCATTTGCAAAGTCCCCTTAAAGGACTGGGGAAAAAAGGTGGAAATATTAAACTTCCCCACCTGAGGAAGACCTGATATTCTCACAAGCATTTAGGACTGCCAACCTGATGGGACAAACCCTCAATCTTGGGGGTTGCCCTTATGAAACATTCCTGCAAAGAAGCTAAGCCATATTATGATTATACCTAAGAGTCACCCCCAGAGAACCTCTTGTGTTACTCAGGTGTGGCCGCTCTCTCTAAGCCAGCTTGGCAGATGAACTCATTGCCCTTCCCCCTACATGAGACATGACCCCCAGGGGTGTAAATTTCCTGGTGCCGTAGGACATGACTCCTGGGGATGAGCCAGGCCCTCACATTGTGGGAATGAGAAAGGCTTCTTGACCAAAAGCGGGAAGAGAAATGAAACAAAATAAAGTTAAGTGGCTGAAAGATTTCAAGTAGAGTTGAGAGGTCATTCTAGAGGTTATTCTTATGTAATATACAGATATCCCTTTTCAGTTTTTAGTGTATTAGAGTAGCTAAAGGGAAATCACTGGAAACTGTTGAATGTAATCCAATAGCCATGATTCTTGAAGATGATTAAATAACCATAGCACTTTTAAGGTGTAAACATGTGAGTGTGAAAACCTTGTGACTGACACCCCCTTTATCTAGTGTATGGACAAATGAGTAACGAAAAACGCAACAAAAAAAATAAACAATAGGGAGGTATGGGGGTTGTGGGATATTTGGGGTGTTTCTTCATATTCTTTTTTTTTTTTTTTGATGCATGGTCCAGGATTTGAACCCAGGGCTCCTGCATGGAAGGTGAGCACCTTTATAATTTAAATTTTATTTTTATTGTTTTTGGAGTAATGAAAATGTTCAAAAATCAATTGTAATGATGAACGCACAGCTTTATGATGATACTGTGAACCACTGATGATTATATTGCAATAAAAAAAATCATTGAAGGAGAAAAGCTGTTAAAAGAATGCGAATGGGTAACTCTTCATTGCTTTGGACTTGGCAAAGCATTCTTAGATAAAACACCAACAACACAAGCAACAAAACAAACAATAGATAAATTGGACTTCATCAAAATAAAATACTTTTTTCTTCAAATGACATCAAAAGTGGTAAAAAGAAAAACCCTACACAACGGGAGAAAATATTTGCCAATCATATATCTGATAGGGAACCTATATAACAGAATATAAAAAGGGCTCTTATAACTCAATATAAAAGACAAATAACCCAATTTAAAAATGGTCAAAGGGTCTGAATGGATGTTTCTCAAAGGAAGAAATACAACTGCCAATAAACACATGGGAAGAGTTCCTACATCATTGGTCATCAGGGAAATGAAAAGCAAAATCACAATGAGATACCACTTCATATCTACTAGGATGGCTAGAATAAAAAAGTCAAATAATAACAAGTGTTGATGAGGAGGTATTGAAATCAGGACCCTCATTACCCTGCTGGTGGGAATGTGACATCGTGCAGCTCAAATGATTAAATATAGATTTACCATATGATCCACAACCCCCTTCCAGGTACATGCCCAGTAGAAATGAAAACATGTCCACCCCAATATATATGAATATATAAGTACGTGAATATATAAGGTAGCATGAATAAGGATAATAAGCCAAGATATGGAAACAACCCAATTATACATCAATGGATAAACAAAATATGGTATCTATTTAACCATGAAATACTATTCAGTCATAAAAAGGAATGAAGCATAGATACATGCTATGACATGGAGAAACTTTGAAACCATTAGGTTAAGTGAAAGTAGCCTATGACAAAAGTCTACACATCCTATAATTCCATTCATGTGAATGTCTAGAATAGGGAAATTTAAAAAGACAGAAAGTCGATTGGTGGTTGCTTGGGCTAGGAGGGTGGGAGGGATAAGAGGGTGACAGCTAAAAGAGTTTCCTTTTGAGGAGATGAAAGTGTTTAAAGTTGACTATGGTTATGGTTGCACATGTCTGTAATATACTGTAATATATTACTGTAAATATTCTAACAGACATTGAATTGTAAATTTTAAAGAAGGAATTGTGATATGTGAATTATATTTCAATGAAACTATTTTTTAAAAGAGTTAGCATCTCTTTATCCATATAGTTAAATGTTTGGAGTTTCCTTTTTTGTTTGTTTTTTTTTTGAACTGCTATTCATATGCTCTGCCCATTTTTCTATTGGATTCGCTAATACATTTTTTCTGACTGACTTGCACAAACTTCTTATTTAGTCTCTTTATCAATTGTCAATTTTTTATTGCATTTTGCAAATATCTCCCATTAACCTGTCATCCATCTGTCAAAGTTGTCTATAGTTTCTGTCATGGATTAGAAATCCTTAATTTTTATGTGATCAAAAGTCTAGTTTCATATGAAAGATACAAAAGTAAATGGCCAAACAGGAAAGGTGATCAATATATCTACAAAAAAGTATGCAACCAAATACAACATTAACAAAGCAAACTGCATACTGAGAAAATACAGCAACACATTTAATGGACAAAGCATTGATTTCTACTCTCTATCTAAAGAACACCAACATTTCAAATACACAGGATACGATTAATGTGATGAAAAAGGAGGGGCAGACAAATTCTGTGACTAGAAAATGTGCAGAAGGGGAAACATGAGTAAACTTGTGAAAAGATGCAAATTAAAAATATGAGATGCCATTTTTGTACATATCTGGCCAGAAAAAAAAGGTATTGGGTAAAAGAGATTCTCATACATTTTTGGTGAAAGCGTAGATTGTTTGTTCTTTCTGGAGGGCATCTATTAAAATTTAATATGTGCATGGCCCTCTACCCACACATTCTGCATACTGCAGCATTGTATATAACAGTGAAAAATTATAAACAACCAAAGTAATCAATAAAGAAAATAATAAATGAGCTATCACACATACAAACTATGGATTAGTTAAAATGAGTTCAAACAAAATAGGTATTTTACATGCATTTACATGGAACAATCTTGATGATATATTTGTTGTATAGTGACAAAAAGCAAGTTGTAGAGTATGTACATAATACTACCTGAGTAAGCAAACAAACAGACACTGCAAAACACAAATGAAACATGTACAATGTTATATAAATACATAGGAAAACTTTTGGAAGAATTCACACCCAGCTCAAAACAAAGTTTCCTTTAGAGGGAACAGTGAGTATGAAAAAGAACCAATGGAGACCCGACTTATTCTGTGTCTGATGTTTTTTACTTATAAGAAAATTCTCATATTCTTCTTACGTGAATATAAATAAATGTTCAAATGATTTTTAACAAGGATTAAATGAGATAGTAGTGTGTAAACTCTTTGTAATCTGAGAAAATACTATGCAGTGTCTAGACATAATTAAGGAAAGATACAATACAGAACAAGTTTTAATCAAGTTATAAGTATCTTCTGATATTAAAACTCCATTATCACCAACTGCTGCCTAACTCAATTCTGGATTCTTTAGCCCGGGGGAAAGTAGAATGCAGGAAAACTATGATCTTTCAACTTGAATTCTAATACTTCTTCATTACCCTATGTCAATAAGCATATAGCCCATATGTAAAATCTTGCATAGCACCTGTGTTTGGATGGCCTACATGCTAAGAATGGCTTTTATATTTTCAAATGTTTGAAAAATAAACAAAAGAAGAAAAATATTTTATGAGTTGTGAAAAATATTTAAAATTCCAATGTTAGTGTCCCTAAATAAAGTTTTATTGGGACACAGACATACCCATTTATTTACATATTGTTTTGGTCACAACAGCAGAGTTTGACAGTGGCAACAGAGACCAAATGACCAGCAATGCCTTAAATATTTAGTATTTACTATCTGCCCCTTTAGAGGAAAAAGGTTCCAATCTCTTGCCACAAGCCATCTCTTCTAGGTTGTCACACCTCATTTTTTGGGTTCCATGAAACTTGGCATGGAAACTTTTCATTCACATTTGCTCCCCATGTTCAAGATAGCAAAGCCTTGAAGTAGCCATTTATCAGTTGTAAATACCATAAATGTTTCTCAATCTTCACATTTTTTTCTCGTTTCATCCTGTTTGACTTGTCTATTCTGAGTCTCCTAACATAGAAAGGAGCTATCTGCTGAGAGGAAGCATAACTGGCTAATTGTGAACATCAATTCTACTTTCCCTCAACTATATATACCCAGGATGAATCTCATCCTTATCCTGAGGGACTAAACCAAAGGCACCACTGTTCACCGCGGAGGTGGTAGCCTGGCACCTGAAATGATCCATGAGCAAACAACAGCTTTAGCAACAGTTCTTCATTACTGAGGGTCATGGGAATTCTCAGGATCTGGTGAAAATTATGAGGGCCTTCCCTCTTCAAAGAAATGCAAGTACAATATCTTAATCTACCAGGCTGGAATTCATTGGCTCATGGTTTTGAGGTTAGAAGTCCAAAATCAAAGCATCTGCAAGATGCTGCTTTCTCCCCAAAGTCTGTACTGTTTTGGACCTGGCTGCCACCATCCTTGGAGTTCCTTGTCTCATGACACATGGAGATGTACTTTCCTTTCTCTTCTGGATTCCACTGACTTCTGACTTCCAGCTCCTCCCTCTGGCTTTCTCTTACTATATCTTAATTTCTTCTGCTTATAAAGGAATCCAGACCCAACTGGATTCAGACCCAACCTCACTCAGTTAGGCCACACCTTAATTTAAAATGACAGCTTCATAATGGGTTATGAACTCATATCTACAGTAGGTCCATACCTCAAAGAAACGTAATTTAAAATTAAGAGCATGTCTAAATTGGGGTACATAATTCAGTCTACCACATACGTGCATAAAAATTTGGAGTAACATTTTAGGGACTTCATAGAAATGCTGAAGCCCGTCCATCCCCAGACCTTAAAGTGTCCAAAAGATACAAGACTTAAAAGCCCAGATCTAAAAAGTATCACAACAAAGGATGGCAGTAGACTTGAGTATCTTGCTTTGAGCACATAACTGGAAAGTCACACACAGAATAAGGTACTGAAGGGAGTGAAGATCCTCTGTCCCACCTCCCACTATCACTACTCAGCCCACCCCATGGCAGAGTGAATCATGTCACCCACAGAGACATGTTCAAGTCCTAACCCTGATCCTGCGGTTGTGAACTCATTTGTAACTAGGACTTTCAAAGATCCTATTTGGATGAGTACAAATTGAATCAGGGTGGGCCTTAATCTAATATGACTGAAATCCTTATAAACTGAAGAAATTGGGATGCAGTCAGTCAGAAGACACCGAAAGTCAGTCAAAGCCAGAAGTCAATGGAAATCAGAGGAAAGACACAAGGAAAGAAAGATAACACCATGCGCGATGGTTTGAAGCTGTCTATAACCCAGAAAAGATCATATTCTTAAAGTTAATCCCTTCCTGTGAGTGTAGACCCATAGTGGTGGGGCTTTTGGTTAGGCTGTTTCAGTTAAGGCATGACCTTCATGGGTCTTAATTCTCTTACTGTTATCCTATGTAAGAGATGAAATGCAGAAAAAAGCCCCAGAGAAGATGAGAAAGAAAAAGCATGCAAAAGAGAGAGGAACCACAGAAATGGAGAGGAAGCCATTGAAGCCAGTAGCTGGAAGCGACAATACCCAGGAGAGAAGGGAGAGACCAGCAAATGTTGCCATGTGACAGAGGAGATAAGGATCACCAATAGCCAGTGTTTGGGGAGAAAGCATCACCTGCTGATCCCTGATTTGGACATTTTCACAGCCTCAGAACTGTAAGCTTGTAAAGTAATAAATCGCCATTGTAAAAGCCAGCCCATTTCTGGTATATTGCATTTCAGCAACTTTAATGGACTAAAATACAATGTGCAGAGGATTGATGGAATGCTACAAACTCCACGAGAAAGCAAACCCTGCCAGTAACTTGATGTTAAGACTTCTAGTGTCAAATTCATAAGCCAAAAAACTCCTGTTGCTTAAGTCAATACATTGTGTGGTATTTGTCATAGCAGTTTAGAAACTAAGACATTCCTTTCCTGTCTTCTGACTAGAGGGATTGAGAAGTACTGCCTTCAGTGTTTTGCTTCATACATGAACAAAGAAAAGAATCAAGGGAATCCAGTTAGTTAGGTGTAAATAAAACTGTTCAAACTGATTTGAAGATCTATAAAGAAGAGAAAGGCTTCCAGATTTTCTAAGAAAATTCACTGAGAATGCTTAAGACCTCAAACTGTAGGACCAAGGAACTGTGAATCTATGCAGTTCTCAGTGTATCCATTTCTAACTCCTCCCTGTAGCTTTCTCTCACTATATCTGAATTCTTCTGCCTATAAAGAACTCCAGTTATTTCCCCCAGATTTCCTGGGGAAGATATCTTGGGGGAGATGTTTTGAGATGTAGACCTCTGGTCCTACCCAAGACATACTGAGTCAGAGTGGCAAAGAGATAAATAAATGAGTACACGAACACATACACATGCATTTTTAAACAAAATTCCAGGTGACTCTCCAGCCAAGCACAAGTCTGTAGACATATGCAAAGAAATCACTGAGTAACATAGATGATACACAGACCTGGTGTGTTTCAAGAAAAATAGTAGTAATGAACAAAGAATCAAATAACTTGAATTCCATCCATGGTCTTGCCATTAATTTGTTGTGTGGTTTGGGATAGATCACTTTGCTTCTCTAGGCCTGCAAGTCTTCTCCTAAAAAATAAAATAGAAGAATGGACAATACAACTTTCAAAGGCTTTTTGATTTCTAAAATTCCATGACTCTTACTCAGAATCATCTACAAGCCCCACTTCATGAAAAGACTGAATCAATTACAAGCAATTTCTAGAATATAACAGGTTAGCAAGCCCTAAATGTTTGCTCAGGCACAAGCTGACTTCACTAATCCTGAAGAAAGAAGGTTAAAAATCTACGGTTTGATAGGAGGAAACTTATCAAACCCAAGAGGGTATGTTTTGAAGTGCCTCATAACACCTAACAATAGAGCCCCCAAATGTATGAAAATTTACAGAATTGAAGAGAGAAATAGACAATTCAACAACAATAAGTGGAAACTTGAACACCCCACTTTCCATCATGTATAGATCAAAGATCAATGAGGAAATAGAAGACATGAACAACAATCTAAGGCAACTAGCCTGAACAGACATCTATAGAGCTTTCTACCCAATAGCAGCAGAATGCATATTTTTCTCAAGCACCCAGGGAACATTCTCCAAGATAGACCATATTTTAAACCATAAAACAAGCTTCTATAAATTTAAAGTGTTTGAAATCAAAGTATTTTCTCTGGCCACAATTAAATATAATTGGAAACTAATAACAATTAAATTTGGAAAATTCACAAACATGTAAAAATTAAATAACACACTGCTAAGTAACCTAAATAACCACAATCCAAAGAAGAAGTCACAATGGAAATTAGAAAACATGGTGGGATGAATGAAAATGAAAATACAACATTTATAGGATGCTGTTAAAACAGTGCTTAGAGGGAAACTTACAGCTATAAATACCTACATTAAGAAATGAGGGGGTGCACAGGTGGTTCAGTGGTAGGATGTTCACCTTTCATTCAGGAGACCCGGGTTCGATCCTGGACCATGCACCCAAAAAAAAGAGGGATTGCAAATCAATAACCTAACCTTCCACCTTAAGAAACTAGAAAATGTTAAAATAAGCAATAGAGAAAATCATGGGAAGACAAGTAGGTTCTTTGAAAATATCAAAAAGAAAAGAAAAACGTTCAGCTATATTGACCAAGAAAAAAGAGAGAAGGCTCAAATCATTAAAATAAGGAATGAAAAAGGAGAACTTACAGAAAAAATATTAATGAGGGAATATTCTAGCTTGCTAGCTGCTGGAATGCAATATACCAGAAACAGAATGGCTTTTAAAAAGAGGAATTTACTAAGTTGCAAATTTACAGTTCTAAAGCTGTGAAAATGTCCCAATTAAAACAAGTCTATAAAAAGGTCCAAATTAAGGCACCAAAAAGAGATTACTTTCACTCAAGAAAGGCCAATGAATTTCAGGTTCTCCTCAACTGGAAAGGCACATGGTGAACATGGTGACATCTGCTAGCTTTCTCTCTGGCGTCTTGTTTCACGAAATTTCTCTGGGGATGTTTTCCTTTTCCATCTCCAAAGGTCTTTGGCTGTGTGGACTGTCATGTGGCTCTGTAGCTTTTTCCAAAATCCTTCTTTTAAAGGATTCCAGTAAAGTAATCAAGACCCACCTGGAATGGGTGGAGTTACATCTCCATCTAATCAAAGGTAAGTAAATAAAAACAAACAAACAAACAAACAAACATGTGACACAATTGGATGTGTCACATCTCCATGCATATAATCTAATCAAGTTTCCAACATACGGTACTGAGTAGGGATTAAAAGAAACAGCTGCCTCCATGTGATGATCAGGATTAAAACATGGCTTTTCTAGGGCACATAATCCTTTCAAACCAGCACAGGGAATATTACTTGAAAACTTGTATGCCAAAAGTTAGATAATGTAGATGAAATGGACAAATGCTTAGAAAGACACAAACTGTAGAAATAAATTACAGAAGAAATAAATAGTCTAAATAGAATATGACAAGTAAAGATATTGAATTATTAATTTTAAAACTTCCCACAAAAGAAAGCTTAGGCCCAGATGGCCTCTGGCTTCACTGGTGAATTCAACCAAACATTTAATCTAGAATTAACATCAATCCTTCATAAACGCTTACAAAATATAAAAAAGGAGTGAAGAATTCTCAATTCAACTGTCAACAATAAAAGACAAGACATAATAAGATAATAAAAATGCAGACCAATATTCTTTATGAACATAGATGCAAAAATCTCCAACCAAATACTAGCAAGCTGAATACAGTGGCATATAAAATGACTTACCTACCATGACCAAGTTGGACTTGTCATGGAATTCAAGGTTGTTTATACTGCTTTTCAACCAATCATTATAATACACCATATTGATAGAATAAAGAATAAAAATCACATGATCATCTCATATGACATAGAAAAGACATTTGACCATATACAACACCTTTCATAATAAAAACACTTAACTTGGAATATAAGCAAACTTCCCCAAACTGATAAGGGCATTTACAAAAATTCCACTGCAAATACCATGTTTAATTGTGAAAGTAACCGATTTAACCCCAAGATTAAGAACAAGACAAGGATGTCTCCTAGCACCACTTCTGTTCAATATTGTGCTGGAGGTTCCAGCCAGGATATCTAAGTAAAAGAAGGAAATTACAGGCAGGCAGCTAAGAAAGGAAGAAGTAATACTATGAATTGGCAGATTGTATAATCCTATATACAGAAAATACTAAGAAAGCCATTAAAAGAATTCTTGAATTCTCACAAGCAGTGCAGACAACCAAAGCCCCCAATCTTGGGGGTTGTTCGTATGAAACTTAACCCCACAGGGGATAGGTCAAGCCTACTTAAATTTAGGCCTAAGAGTCACCCCCAAGAGAACTTCTTTTGTTGCTCAGATGTGGCCTCTCTCTCCAGTCAACACAACAAGCAAACTCACCACCCTCCCCCTGTCTACGTGGGACATGACTCCCAGGGGTGTGGACCTTTCTGGCAATGTGGGACAGAAATCCTAGAATGAGCTGAGACTCAGCATCAAGGGATTGAGAAAACCTTCTCAACCAAAAGGAGGAGTGAAATGAGACAAAAAAAAGTGTCAATGGCTGAGAGATTCCAAACAGAGTTGAGAGGTTATCCTGGAGATTATTCTTACACACTAAATAGATATCACCTTGTTAGTCAAGATGTAATGGAGAGGCTGGAGGGAACTTCCTGAAAGTGGAAAGCTGTGTTCCAGTAGCCATGTTTCTTGAAGATGATCGTATAATGATATAGCTTTCACAATGTGACTGTGTGATTGTGAAAACCTTGTGTCTGATGCTCCTTTTATCTACCTTATCAACAGACAAGTAAAACATATGGAATAAAAATAAATAATAGGGGGAACAAATGTTAAAATAAATTTAGATTGAAATGCTAGTGATCAATGAAGGGGAGGAGTAAGGGGTATGTTATGTATGAATTTTTTTTCTATTTTCTTTTTATTTCTTTTTCTGAATAGATGCAAATGTTCCAAGAAAACAAAAGGTATTATAACTAATAAACAAGATCAGCAGAGTTACGGGATACAAAATCAACATAACAAAAATCAATTTTATTTGTATGCACTACCAATCCAAAAGTGAAATCAAGAAAAGAAATTCCCTTCACAACAGCATGAAAAAGAATTCAAAATTTAGGAACAAATTTGACAAAAGAAGTGCTCTGAAAACTGAGCATTGAAAACTACAAAGCAATATTGAAAGAAATGAAAGAAGTCCTAAATAAATGGAAATATAATGTATGTTCGTGGTTTGGATGATTTAATATTGAGAAGATACCAATACTCCCCAAAGTGACCTACAGAGTCAACTATATCCCTATCAAAATCTTAGATGATTTCTTTGTACAAATTTGTATGGAAACACAAGTTACCCAGAATAACCAAAACAACCTTAAAAAATAACAACAAAGTTGGAAGACTTGCATTTCTTGATTTTAAAACTTACTAAAAAGCAATAATAATCATTACAGTGTGGAACTAGCATAAGGGTAGACATATAAATCAATGAATTAAAATTGAGAGTCCAGAAATAAATCCATGCATTTATATTAAACTGAGTTTATTTTCTTTTTATTTTTAAATAACGTCAAACTTACAGGATAGTTACAAAATTAATACAAAACCTATACAAAGAATTCCAACCCATGCCCCCAGATCCACAATTTTTAACATTTTGTCTTATCATTCTATCTATCTATCTATTTTCTGAAAAGTGGAGAGTAGATTGTATACCTCACTCTCCTTGGACATATAATACTTTTATGAACATTTTTCTTTAACAAGGACATTTATTTATGTAACCATGTTAAGTATAGTTATTGAATTTAAGAAATTTATATTGATATCAAGTTTACCATCAATATTTCAATTTTTCATATGTCCAATAATGTCCTTTTGAGCCTTTTTACCTCCATTATTAGATCCCATCCAAGACCATGCATTGCACTTAATTGTCATTGTCTCCTCAATCATTCTTGTTTTTAATTGTGGAAACTTATACAGCATAGACTTATCTTTCTCAACCACTCCCAAGCATACAATTCTGTGACATTAATCGCATTTACAATGTTGTACTACCTCACCACCATCATTGCCAGAAGTTTCCCATTACCCCAAATAGAAATCCAATACCCATTATGAATGAACTCCTACAGCCCCTATCCCCACCCCCAGTACCCTGTACTCTACTTTCTGTCTCTATGAGTTTGTGTATTCTGGCTACTTCATATAAGTGAAATCATGCAATATCTGTCCATTTATGTCAAGATGATGTCCACAAGATTCTATGTTGCAAATATCAGAACTTCATTCTTTTTTAAGGCTAAGTAACTTTCAGTTGTATGTATATACCACATTTCTTTTATTCATTCTTCTGCTGATGGATATTTGTGTTGTTTCCACCTTTTAACTATTGTGAACAGGTGTGTACAAATATCTGTATGGGTTCCTGTTTTCAATTCTTTGGGATGTATAGCTAGATGTGGTAGTTCTAGTTAATGGAATTTTGGCAAGGGTGCCAAGATAATTCATTGAGGAAATAATATTCACTGGGGAAAGAGTATCAGAAAATAGTGCTGAACAACTGGATATCAATATGCAAAAGAATGAAGTTCACCTGTATCGTGCATCATATGAAAAAATTAACTCAAAATAAATAAAAGACCTTCAGGTAAGAGTTAAAACTATGCAGCTTTTAGAATATACTGTAAGAGCAAGTCCTTCTGACCTTAGATTAGGTAATGGTTGCTTAGATATGATGACAAAAGCACAAGCAACAAAAGAAAAATTAGATAAATCAGCTTTCATCAAAATAAAGCCCATTTGTATTTCAAATAATCCCATCAAGAAATTAAAATACAGTCCACAAAATGGGAGAAACTATTTGCAAATCATTTATCTGAGAAGGGGCTTTTATGCAGGATATATAAAGAACACTTACAACCCAGCAATGGGGCAGTGCAAGGGCAGTTTAGTGTAGAATGCTAGCCTTCCATGCGGGAGATCTGGGTTTGCATCCCAGACCATGTACCCAAAAATTAAAAAAACAAAACAAAACAAAACTCAATCATGAAAAGACAAATAATTCAATTTAAAAATGGAAAAATGATTTGAGTAGATATTTCTCCAAAGAAGATATACAAAAGGTGGATAAGCACATGAAAACATGCTCAATATCATTAATCATTAGGGAAACACAAATCAAAACCACAATGAGATACTATTTCACATCCACTAGGAAGGAAATCACCCAAAAGATGGACAATACCAAATGCTGATGAGGATGTAAAGAAATCGGAGCCCTCATCCACTGCTCATGGGAATGTAAAATGGTGCAGCCACTGAGGAAAACATTCAGGTTTTTCCTTAAAAACTTAAACATAAAGTTATCATATGACAAAGCAATTCCTCTGCTAGATATGTAACCAAAGAAATGCACAGGATTGTTCATAGTAACATTATTCATAATAGCCAAAATGAGGAAACAAGCCAAACAGCGATCGGTTGATGAACAGATAAACAAAATGTGACATATTCATACAACAGAATATTATTCAACCACTAGAAGGAATAGATGAACCTTAAAAAGGAAATAGATGAAACTTAAATATTATAAGTGATTGAAGTCAGATACAAAAAGCCAAATATTGCATGCATACCTTTAATATCCAAGATAGGCAAACCCATAGAGATAGAAAGTAGATTAGGGATGACTTGGGAAGGAGAAGTGGGGAGTGGGGTGAGACTACTCATGGTTACCAGGTTTCTTTTGGGAGTGATTAAAATGTTCTGAAACTAGATGGTGGTGACAGTTGCATGATATGCTATGAATATGCTAACAAACACTGAACCATGCACTTTGAAGGCGTAAATGTTATGGTATATGAATTATATGTCCATAAAGTTGTTACAAAAAAACAGATGAGAGCAGAGGCTTTCTGACAGAAGAGGACACTGCTGTCATCAGACCAGTGTCGTACAGCAAACCAAACCATAGCAGCTGTCAGGAGCTTGAGGCTGAGGGAGATGACACAGAGAAGTTCCAAAAAGGCAAAAGACTCTCTGAATAGCCTTAACAATTTTGAAAATGAAAACATCCAAGGTGTGGGTTCAACATGGGAAGAACTAGCAGGTCCCATGGTGGTGCTAACACGAAACGCCATGCAGTTTTAGCCATGCCGCTGTGAGGGTCGCAGTCAGCTCTGAGGGATAATTTTTAAATATATGGAGATTGATACACATAAATGACCACTTACTTTTGATCCGCACCTTACAGTTTGCAAAATATGTTTTCATTCATTAACTCACTGATTTTTCAAACCATCCCTGACATCATTATTCCAAATTTGTGGAAACTGAGGCTCTGAAAGCCTTAAGGGACTTTCCTAAAAGTATCTCTGCAGGCAATGAGATGGAAACCTAAAACAACAGTGCACAAGAACAGACAGTAAATGGCATAAAAGAACCCTGTTGCCAAGAAGTTACGAATCTGACAATTTTGTAAATTAGACCACTTTTCTCCACTGGCTTACTCAGAAAAGATTTGGGCCATTTCCAAGTGTTTATCATCTCTTCTATTGCTTCTGCTACACCATACACAATTACAATAAATGTACACCTTGGTCAGTCTAGCAGCTCCAAGAAACCTCTGCCTGCAGGCTGAGTGTCACAAGCTGGTCCAGCCCAGCCCAGGTCTACCGACAGCCCATGGAAGTACAGCAGAGTCATGTGATGGGAAAACTGAGGTCCCAGCACCACGCTGCAGTGTATCTGCTGGGAAAGTGAAGTAAGGGAGCAAAGTAACCCCCTGGGTCTGGTACTCCAGGATCTTGCAAAGGGATTAAAGTCATTTCCCACTGACTATGCCTCTGCCTCCAGGATAACCCATGACTTTATTAAAGGATTCAGGAGCCACAGACTAGGAAAGCTTAAATGCAAGTGGTGAGGAGGGTCAGAAGAGATGTGAGCTCAGTAGGGTGGGTGGAATGTTTAAAGACATGCAACATTGTGGCATCTTTTAAAAAGCCAAGGGTCCTAAAAAGGGCAGTGGGTCTGCCTTCTCATAGCTTAATAAATTGGAGATTTACTAACATTAAATCCTTGCACTTCAAGATTTACTAACATGAAATCATTGTGTTCTCACCTTACAAAGGGAATGGATTTATCATCCCTTCTTGATACAAGAGAAACTGAGACACAGACTAAGAAACTTGCACAAAGCCACATAGGAAGTTGCAAAACTGAGACTTGAATTTATGAAATATATGGGATTCAGGCATTTTAAAAAAGAAACCAAAAGCATGGATTTTATCATGCAGTTCGTCTACTTTCCCTGCTGGGTGGACTCAGCCAGATAGCTTAACCTCTCCAAGTCTCAGTTCTCGCATCTGCAGATAGCAGCAGCTTCATTATCTGCCACGTCTATTTCCAGAGGTTATCTTGAAACCCAAATGCGATAGCAATGGGAATGCCCTCTGCGCACTCTAAATTGCTAACTGCAAGTTATTATTATCCCACCCTAGGATTCTATAGCTAAGGACTCTCTTTTCCAGGACTGTCTTCACATAGGAAGGGAAAACAGGATAATTATGAATTAATTATGTACCAGAGGCTAGGTGGATCTTTCACACACATCATCTCCTTAAATCCTTTACGTCTTTTGCCACAGATATGTCATTCTTCCCATTTTCCAGGAAGCTGGAGCCCACGGTCACTCAACTAGCAGGCAGGGCATTCAATTCAGGTGGAGGCAGCAAACAACCATCCCGGGCCAACGCCAACCATGTCCGTTCATTTTCGTGTCATTTCTGTGGCTTCTCTCACACTGCAAAGGTAGAACCTTTGCACGGCCCACTAAGCCTAAAACAGGATCTGGTCCTTCGCAGAGCACGTTTACCACACTCTGTACTGTAACAGCTTGAGCACCAGGCCACCTGGCTTCCAAGATCAGTGTCCAGACTTAGCATGAGACTGAGAGTCCCTTAACTTCTTGTGAGCTTCGCTTCCTTCCACATAAATTGGGGTTAAAGACAGTGCTGCTTCATAGGATGATTGTGGCGCTTAAATAAGATGTTTCATGTGAAGTTCTCAGCCAGGACTTGGCAGAACACCTGGGCTCGGTGAATGTGATCAGGGGCTAAAACAGAGCCACTGCCTCTGTCTCTATGACAACTTTGGGTGCTGCCTCTGCCCTTTCCAGACTTATATTATGACCAGTCTCAGGAAATTATTGGATTGTTTCTTTCTTCCTATCCCTCAACTAATGAATCACAGATTCTCCTTCCTATGCACTCTCTCCTGCTACACCAACAGCTATCATCAGGTTAGGTGAGGAGTTAGAGCTAGTAATTCCTCTGGTTAATGGTCAGCTTGGGGTTGAGGATTGCCAGGTGATAGGGTGGGTCTATGTTCAACTTGCAGAGGAAGAACCAAACAGTTTTCCACAGTAGCTACACTATTTTGCACTCCCACCAACAATGCACAAGAGTTCCAATTTCTCTGCATCCTTGCCAACACTTGTTAATATGTAACTTTTTAATTCTAGCCATCCTAGTAGGTATGAAATGGTATTTCTTGTGGTTGGGATTTGATTTGCATTTCCCCAATGACTAATACTGTTGAGCATCTTTTCATGTTCTAATTCATCATTTGTATATTCTCTTTGGAGAAATGTCTCTTCAAGTCCTTTGCCTAAATTTTTAATTGGGTTGTTTGTCTTTTGTTGTTGAGTTATATGATTTTCTTATATATCTAGGATATTAAACCCTTATCAGATATATGAGCTGCAATTATTCTCTCCCATGCTGTAGGCTTTCTTATATATATATATATATATATATATATATATATATATATTTTTTTTTTTTTTTTTCTTTTTACATGAGTAGGCACTGGGAATTGAACCCAGGTTTCCAGCATGGCAGTCAAGAATTCTGCCTGCTAAGCCACCGTGGCCTACTCTGTAGGCTTTCTTTTAACTTTCTTGATAATGACCTTTGATAAACAAAAGCTTTAAGTTTTGATGATGTTCATTTTATCTATTGTTTATCTGATGTTCATTTTATCTATTGTTTCCATTTTTGCTTGTGCCTTTGGTGTCAGATCTAAGAAGTAATTGCCAAATCCAAGGTCATGAAGGTTTTCCCTGTGTCCCTTCTAAGAGGTTTATGGTTTTAGCATTATATTCAGGTCCTTGCTCTATTTTAAGATAATATTTATATATGTGTGAGGTAGGAGTCTGTCTTACTTTTTTGCCTATGGACAGCTAGTTTTTCCAGCACCATTTGTTAAAGACATTATTCTTTCCTCATACATCAATGTCATAGCAGTATTGTTCCTAACAGCAAAAAGGTGTAAGCCACCCACATGTCCATTAAAAGATGATGGATAAACAAATGTGGTATACACAGATAACGGAATATCATCAGCTGTAAAAAGGAATGAAGTTTTGACACATCCTACAATAAGGACAAACATTGAACGCATTATGGCTAAATGATAGAAGCCAGATATAAAAGGACAAATATTGTACAATCCCACTTACATGAAATATCTATAAGAAGCAAATTCATTGAGACAGTAAGTAAATCAGAGGATATCAGGGGCTAAGAGGAGAAGGAAATGGAGAGTTATTGCTTAATGGATACAGGGTACAGTGTTCTGTTTGGGGTGATGGAAAAGTTCTGGTAATGAAAAATGGTGATGCTACCACAACATTATAGGTGTAATCAATTCCACTGAATTATAAACTTGAAAGTGGTTAAAGTGGGAAATTTTGTGTTATATATATGTTACTATAATAGGAATCTTTTTTAAAAATGGGGGTAGGGCAGGGACTAAAGCCTGTTGAATGGGAAGAGATGGGAGAGGAAGGGGACATATCTATGTCTAAGCATTTGAGGATGACTCTCAAGTTTCAGCTCAGGATGTTGTTGCCTGGGATCATAAGAATGTCCTTGAGGCAGGGCAGGTTCATGAAGTTCTGCCAACATTTATTTTTAACTGTCTATTCTCTTCTCCCAGTCCTTTAAAGAGCGCTGTTCAAATGCACATTTCCAATAGAACTATCCTTCTTTGCAAGCAGTTGCGTTTTGTTTTTTTTTCCTGTAAGCAACATTAGAGGTATGAAGTTAATTTCTCTAGATCCAACTTTGTAAAGATTCATTATTCATTCCTTGGGTGACTCAGAATGAGATTCACCTTCCTGGTCATAAAGCCTCCAGTCGTTGGTACCAAAAGCCAGAGTTAGTATCTGGCTCAGATTCTGGAATTCCTGTGTCTTCACTTCACACCCAAATGGAGAGAAGGACACAACCTTGGGTGACCAGGCAGCTAGCCAGGAGGCATGTGGACACGTGGCTAGAACACTGGCTGGGGGGTCCTAAAGACCTGATTTTGATCCTGACTGCCCCTCATCTCTCTCAGCTGCTCTCTCTTCTGACCTAATCACTGTTGACACTGTCCCCTCCAGCTCATCAGGAGCCCCAAGAATCTTCATCACTCTTGGAAACTGACATCTACTGAGCCATGCTAGTCCTTCAATTAGGAAGTGGTTGCATTAGTATTTGATTCCACATTGGTTCTTAGCCAGTTTATTCTGCTCCATCCACCCTTTTCCATATTCAGTTCTCCTCTGGTAACTTCCAATATCATCCCTCCCACCTGGAACAGGGAAGCCTGTGAGGAGGGAGGATGCAGTAAATACAGAGTATGCAGGATCTCTGCTTCTCTGGTAGACCTGTTCTACTTAAGCTTTCAGAGTTTATCTGCTTCTAGTTGGAAGAATTGAGGCAAGAGGGGAGCAGGAGGCATGCACTTTATCTAATACTCTGAGGTAAATCTAATACACGCAGAAATGCTAACTAGTAGACCTACTCTTAAAGAGGTCAACAGCAACAACACCAAAGAAAACTGCAAAAGTCCCAATACACATAATCTGGAGCTATGACTGCTTATTTTCCAAGTAACTGAAACCAACAAACCTTCAGCTCTTGTTAACCTAGATTATTTTTTAGTAAAAGTACATGCTAATGTTGTGCTACCATCACCACCATCCATTACTAAAATACTGCCATCATTCCAAATAAGAGTTGTGTATATTTTAAGCCTCAACTTGGTTAGAAGGGGAAATGTTGGATTGTATATACGGTAACAAAATAAAGATGTTTTAAATGTCCATGGGACTACACTATGCAAACAATGAACCCTAAGTTAAACCATGGACTATAGTTAATAGTACTATATATAAAATGTGCTATCATAAATTGTAACAAATGTTCCACACCAATGCAAGTTGTTAATAATAGTATGGTATATGGCAATCCAGTATTTCATGCATGATTGTTCTGTAATAAAGGAAAAGTTGTTCTCTAATAAGGAAAACAAATGTCAAGAAAAAGTTTGTTTTAAGAGCAATGAGAGTTATTTGCGCTCCTGGTTCCAATTTCATAGTCTTCTCAACTTCTATCATATTCTGTCTGTTAGATGTAAAGACATAGTGAGAAGAAATAGAAGCTCTTAATATGAACAAGGTATGAAGCCAAGGGGGAGACAGGGCACAGATTTCCAAAAGACAGAGTATGCCATGAAAATGGTCAATAAGAGTAAGCAGCAACAAGCAGAATAGAGCAAACTGAAAGTCCTTCAGGCCTCCTTCCACAGGACAGGTCAAGAGAGAGCCTCAGTCCTCGTCTCTGCTTGGGACCCATATGCACAGGAAGAAGCATGCTTGCATTGGTATATGCCTCCAGCTTCTAATTTCCAGAAAGCTTTTACAGATATTAACTAATTAATTTTGTTCCACACAACTTGACACAACATCAGAGCTGCAGTCATAGGGAGTGTGTCAAAATGTCAGCAATTATTGATGAAGCCAGAGAATCAGTAGAGAACACAGACAGTCTGTAGGCAGGAACAAATAAGTTGAGAGAGATGATGGTCTATGGCAAGTCAAGGGGAAGGCAAGAGGATGAGCCATCCGAGACACATGAGGACTTGTTTGTTTCCCAACCTCCTATTCTCCTTGAGGACCAACACTCAACGAGGTAGTGTGATATTCAAGGTCATGGGTCTAACCTTGGCTCTGCCACTGAAGAGAGGCATAGCTTTGGACAAGTCATCAGTTTTTGTGAGCCTTGGCATCCTCATTTTTAGCCCCTCTTATATCTGGATCCTATACAGCAACTGTTCTCACCCAGCATTCTGGACATACTGGAGGGTTGGGCACAGCTGGGAAAAAAGGATGGAATTCATCATTCATGTCAGTCAGTGGAGCATCTCCTAAGACCAGGCTTAAAATATAGAAGTATGTCTTGGGCGTATGTCAGAGAAGTTGGTTGAAACCCCCCTGCTAAAAACCATTTCCTGATACACCCTCCTAGGCATTAAACATAGAAAAGATTATCTCATATGGTTAGTCACAAAAATATAGGAAAATAACCTATTGCAGTACTCAGTGATGGTCAGACTTTTATGGAAGCCATACATTACATGGCAAGAACTGCAGCTTGAACTGGGACTTGAAAAGGTTAGGAGGAGAGCCACTGATAATAATCACAAGCTGAGAAAAAAGGCCCTGGAGGAAAGATAAGGGCAAGTGAGTGACTTAAACTGAAGAGCAGAAGCCTAAGGAGGGATTCATAGAGGGAAAGTATGAGAAGGATTAATATTTGGAGCATTCTTCTGCCAAGTGAGCAAAGGGTGGGGAAGCCTGGATTAAAATGAAGAAGATGGGAGCCCAGTTATGGACTTCAGGAAGATTCTGTTGACTGGGGTTGTAAAGGCAAAGTAGAAAAAAATAATCACTCATGGTTTCACAACCCAGCATTTTAGCACATATCCTTCTAATGCTTCTCTAGGCTCAAACATGGATCTCTGTCTCTATTTGTCCCTCTCTCAATTCATTCTTTGCACAGTTCACTTATAAAAAGCATCACGAACATTTTATAAATCACCAACCTTCACTCTACACCATCATCTTAAGTAAATGAATAATAATGTATTCTATTGTACGGTTGTATCACAATTTATTTTACAAATTCCATCTCGTGGCCACTTAGATTCCCTTTAATTTTTCACTACTATAAAGAGCACTCTGATGAATAACCTCAAAATCTAGTTAATTATTACACCTTCCTGATGTTTTTCCTTAGAATAAAATCTTGGATGTGGAATTGTGATTTAAAATTATGAACGTGTTTAAGGATTCTGAAAGCTATAGTTAAACTACCTTCTGTTGATAGACTATTTACACCATCACTAGCAATTTTCCCTCACTAGATATACTTCTTTTGTTTCATCTTTGCCTGAATTAATTTTGAGTAGGAGAACATCAAAGAAGAGATCATGGATGATGTGGTATTTGGGTTAACCCTTGAGTGAGTGGTAAGATTGTGTAAGTAGAGAAGTTAGGGAAGGGGCAAGGAATTTACCATAGCAGCTTGGAAGGTGGTGGTCTCTTTGGAAAATCCAGTAACATAGATATATTGAAGTGTCGGGGTCATGGGCAGGACAGAGGAAGATTAGACCAAAGAAGGAGGCTAGAACTGGGTCACAGAAGGTCTTGAATGACATCGTAAGGAGCTTATATTTTATTCTACACCAATTGGAAGCCATTAGCAGTTTCTGAGCAGGGGAGTGATGTGTTTTTGCTTGCTATCCAGAGGGTGCCAAGAACCTGCCAGAAGGTTGCTAAGTGGCAGAATTGGGTTTCATAGTTTTGACAGTAACCAGGAGACATGTCTATTTTTCCCACTCTGGTATGACATTGAGGTTGGAGCACTTCACTAGTGTTCCAACATGCTTCCTATTAACAGGACAAAACCTTCACCCAAAAAAAATCAGAAAGGAGAGGGAAGGGCCAATGCATGCCGATCAGGCAGAACACAAATGTAATAGGCCTGCAAAGGAGCACTTGATAATTTATCTTAGTCCTTATTTCTCTTATCAATATTTTATGTCACTAGGAAACTCCAGCTTCATTTTCTGGTAATGAATTTATCATGAGACTAAGAGCAAATTGCTGAAGCAGCTGCCAGGGGAAGACTGGGAAAAGGGCAGCTCAAGCCTCAGCCCCACTGGCTCTGCCATCCCACAAGGCAGGGGGCTGCAAGGACTTCGAGGGGAGTGTTGGCCCCAGAGTGGGGCTTCCATCTTCTGTGGATCGTTGGTTTCTCAAATAATAAAACCTCTTCAGAAAAGGCCTTCTCTCCCTGGGAGCCTGAGGAGTATCATAGCTAGACACCACCAGTGATTAATCACCCACTGGGTGAAGAGCGCGGTTAAAGGACTGGGGGAAAATAAAGACATTCACATAGCAGCCCTCGTCCTTGTGGAATTTGCCATCTTTGTCCACATCCCAGCATCAGAAGAGTCCTTGGAAAAAAACAAGATTCCATTAAGAATACTTAATGGAATAAGATGACTAATTGCAGCTCTAACTGGAGTCTAGCCTTAGAATCTGTACAATCTAGCCTCAGAATCCTTACTTCACAGAGTGAAAAAATAAAAAAGAAAGAAAAAGCAGCAGTAGATGCCTGCATAGCACTCACTATGTGCTTCCAAATTAACATATTTAGTTAATGTTAACAATTCTAAGGGAGATGCTATTATTCCTACTTTACAGATGTGGAAATTTAGGCCTAGATAGGCTAAGGACCTTGCCCAAGGTCACAGAGCTAATTTTAAATACAGGAACTCTGACTCCAGAGTCCATGACCTTAAATCACCTCTCTACACTATCTCTCACCTGGTTCATTAGGGAGAGCAGCTCTTGTTGCAAGTGATCAAGAAGAAAAAGAAAACCAAACCAAAAAACACTTAGGCTAATGTAAGTAATAAGGGAATTTATTGGCTCATAGAAAATTCTAGATCTATTACTGGTTTCAAGTATGGTTTGATAAAAGGTCTCAGACTATGCCACCAAGACTCAGTTTCTCTCCCTCTAAGGTGCACTTTGTATAGAGGCTCCTCTCCCAGGCAGGTACCATCGCTATGGAATCGAGAGGGTGGTTATTCCGAGGTTTGCATTCTCTTAGCATTTAGTTAGCAGGAAAAAACAGATCTCTTTTCCAGTACTCCCACCAAGAGTTTCAATTTATCGCACTCAAATTGGAGGGCCGTGTGACTCTCCAATCTCTCATCCAATCTAACAGCCATGGGAATGCAATGTATCAATGGGCAGAAGCGTAGATTGTAAGCTCCACCTTTCAGTGGGTGTGGCGTCCCATCCAAATGCACTGGCCAAGCCCTGAGAAGAGGTAAGTTCCACAGAGAGAAAGCAAGATAGGGTTGACCAAGAACAGGAAAGGGACACTTGGTGACAAAAGCCACAGATGTTTACTCTATATTCCTTCTTTCTGCTACTCCAAGAAAGATACTGAAATGCTGATGGAGAGACATCAATGAAGTACCACTATCAAAAGGAAGGTGAGGTGTCTTTCAGCTCAATTCTTTGCCAAAGATGCAGAGACAATCAGCCAGCCCAGGAGCTAACTCATCATCAACATACTCTTCCTCCTCGCTCTACTCTGGACCCAGGGGACTATTGTCTGTTCCTCAAACACACCCTGGACCCTCTTGCCCCAGGTGTTTGCAGTTGCTGCTCTTTCTGCATACAGTGCTTGTCCCTTTGAATTTTGCATAGCTGTCTCCCTCCTTACATCCAGGTCTCTCTGCTCAAACTCCAATCTTATCAGAATGGCATTTTCTGACCATCCATCATTCATGATGCTTCTATTTATCTGAGAGCACTCATCACCAACTTAGAGTCCATAGATGTATTTATTTCTTGCTAGTTTGTTGTCTGTTTCCTCACTAGAAAGTCAGCTCTGAGTAGAAGAGCTTTGTTTTGTTTCATGCTGTATCCCTAGCACCTGGAACATTTTAGGTCTTCAATAACTATCTGTTGAATGATAAATGCATGAGGCAAGACTGCTTCTGTAACTATAGTTGGGTGCACCGGGGCTGCAGCAGGGAATAAAAGGAATGCAGGAGTGAAGGCTGGGGCAGGGGCTGATGCCCAAAGTCAGCACCTATAGACCTCGGGTGCCAAGGCAGCATGACCTCAGGTGTCCCTGAAGCCTGACAACAGAGAACAGGGGGAAAGAGAGAAAACAGTGTGGAGACAGGAAGGCACAGACACGGAGAATAAGAAAGAGGAAGAAGCAGAAAGGGGCCTGTGGCAGGGATTAGAAACGGGCCACCATCACCTCCCACATTGTGACATTAGAATCGTGCTCATCTAAGCCTGTCCAGTCCAAGAGGAGCCCCTCCCTCATGCCAGAATCATGTCATCATAGAATCGTGCCTTGAAAGGGACTGCGGAGAAAGAAGAAAACTAAGGGAGGGTGATCAAATTCTTATTTCACTGAGCAGGAAAATCTGTCTTCTTTGAGAAAGCAGAAAGATCAGTATTTTTCCATGCCATTTAATACACAGATTAATTAATTTCTTAAATAAAGCTGAATTATAAAAATTAGATAATTTCAAAGGATCATAAATATGCAACTCAGAATTTTAGGGTAATATATGCAAAGTCCTATATAAAGAGTATGGGATAATCTTCTTCCATATTTCCCCCTTTAAAATTAAACTTTGGTCATTTATCATTTTCCCAGGGGTTTTATCGCTGATATCTATTGGATATTTAAAGTTCATTATTGCAAGGTAACATTATTGCTTGTACGGCACCCTTTGAAGATAATAAATATCCTGCAAACAATCCCATCTCATCCTATGAGGCAGAAATTATGTTCCCCCCTTATTAAATTGTTGATGAAGTAATAAATGATTGAGAAGTACTTTGCAAGCATGGTAAATTACATGCTGACTTCTATGGTCAGTCTGTACATTGGCATCAAGACTAACGCTGGATATTGTAGTCCTGGATGAGCCAGGGGTACTGGTCAAAGGGAGACAGAATTCTACAAAAGGCAGCTAGAGCATGCCCACAGCTGGGCTTCTTTCCCTCTTGGAGCTCATGTTCCCGAGACAGTCCAGGTTCTCTTTCCTCCATCAACCTTGTCACCAGCCCAATGTTCTCTCTGCAGAAAGTCCAATGTTCTCCCTGCAGAAAGGGAAACCTGGGAGATACAGAGAGAGATGACTTCAGAACACCAATGCTTCTGCTCCCAGACATACTCACCTGCCTCACTGTCACCCATGCCAGGAATCTCCTTTCCCCCTTCTCCACTTATTCCTGCAAGATCCAACTCCATGCCTCTTCCTCAGCTCTAATATTGCATGTATGCTAAGTGCTCCAGACTCATTAATTCATTTCATCCTCATGACAGCCCAGGTTTGGGGCAGAGAATAACATTACCCCATTTCACAGGGATTGAACAGAGCCTAAACATGGCTCCAGGTCAATACCTCATGGCAGTGCTGGGGTAAGAGCTGAGGATCTGGCCTCTCTACACCACAGATATCAGCCACCAGCCTCCAAGGATGATGCCCTGCTGTAAGCCCCTCTAGCAATTAATGTCTCATCAACTGATTTGACAGTGAATCACAAACTGCCTGTAATAGCTCTGCTATTGTTGGCTTCAACTATTAATTATTTCCTTTATTTAGATATTTATGCCTCATGTCCCCAGAAGCCTGTAAACACCTTGAAGGAATTTATCTTCACCCTCGTACCATGCCCAGCACATAGAAGAGATGTATTAATTACATCTTGATTGTGGTTGTGAGAGCTCAGGGTGGCAAAAGCAGACCACGTGCAAAAGCCCTTGATTCTGCAGCCAAGACCTCGTGGGGCCTTCTTCTCCAACCTGAAAGAATAAGGCTGCAGGCTGGGGAGTTTCCTAGATAGTCTGTGACATCCCATCTGGTCCCCTCTGCAGCCTCTTCTCCTATGGGCCCAAAGGGAAGTAATGGCATCCGCACACTATTTTAAAAGGTCAATGGAATGCCAAAAACATCATTGATAAAAATATGTCAAATTAGCTTGGTTACAAACTCATTGGCAAGTATATAGGTTTCTTTATTGGTGAAAACTGAACTAATTTGTACCTACTAAATTATATTTACATCATAAATAAAATTATTCCAAAACCTGAGGTTCACGGTGGTGGGTGGACGTGGTAAAGGAGACTCCATGGAACTTGTCATTGGAGGGAAACAAGGGGAATTACTACGCTATGGTATTGTGTGATAAATGAGAGACTCAACAATCCCTTTCTTTCACTCAAAGTCAGGCTACAATTATTTTAGTTTCTCAACATGAAGAAGTATATATTAAGAAGGGGTATGATCAAGTTCTATTAAATTATGAACTGCTGGAAAGGGCAAAACAGACCAAATCATAAAGTTGTAAGTATTTCTATAAGTGAAACCATCTTTTTTTTTTACATGGGCAGGCACCAGGAATCGAACCCGGGTCCTCTGGCATGGCAGGCAACATTCTTGCCTGCTAAGCCACCGTCACCTGCCCTAAGTGAAACCTTTTCAAGCAAACAAACAAACAAAATCACTTTTGAGTAGATGAAAAGTAATTTACAGCTAAAAGTTTGAGCAAGGAAAATGGAATCAAGTTCTGGAGGAGTTCAACTGAGACTGATGATGAGTCCATAACCAGGCATTAGGGGAAAACTAGAAACAGTAAGTGTGAATATTTTGAGAGCACTTACTATATGCCAAGTACTCCTCCAACTGATTATCTGCATGTTAATTTATTTAACCCTCACAACTACCCTATGAGGTAGGCACTATTATTTTTCCCATTTTACAGATGGATAAACTGAGATACAGAGAGATGAAGTAACTTGCCTAAGGTCACACAGCTAAGAAGTGGAACTTGACACTGTAACCTGGGCAGTCAGCTCCTGTGAGGGCTGAAGCATACCCCCAATTATCAAGTGCTAATCCCTGGAGCCTAAAATGTGGCCTTATTTAAGAAGAAGATTTTGTGATGAAGAGCTTACCTGAGATATTCCAGTTGGGCCTAAATGCCTTGACAACAATCTTTATAAGAGGGAAGCAGAGAGAAAATCCACATGAGGGCACCCAGAGGAGAACACTATGTGAAGACAGAGGCAGAGGCTGGAGCAACACAGCCAAGGAAGCTGGAAGAGGCAAGGAGCATATTCTCCCCGAGGGCTCCAGGAGGAAGTGCAGCTCTGCTGGATTTCAGATTTTGTGAGAGAGAGTAAATGTCTGTTGTTCTAAGTCATTTTCTGTTAATTTGTTTCAGTAGCTGCCAGAAACTAATACAGCTTCTAACCAGCATGTCGGAATAAAATTGGATGATTTCACCCTCACCTGGCTCAAGTGGAATCAGAGCAAGCACCACAAGTGCTTCCAAAATGGTGTCGGTACAGAGAAGGTACGGAGCTATTCAGAGCATCTGATAAAACGTATTTTATTGGTACCTGACACTTTTCAAAGTACCTTCCCATTAATCCTAACATTTGACCATCTGACCCTCATCTAACCTCCTTGGTACACATGAGAAAAAGTGAGGTCACTGTAGTAGGTTGGATTACATACCCCAATTTAGACATGTTCTTAATCCCCATCCTTTTCCCCATCCCTATTGCAAATAGGACTTCTGGAGGTGTTATTTTTAGTGAAGGTGTGGCAACTGAACCAGGACGGGCCTTAATCTGGATTACTAAAGTCTTTATAAAGAGAAAGTCATAGGGTGAGGCCAGAAGTACTAAGCCAGCAGGAACCCACAAGAGAAAGGAGAGGTCACTGCCATGTGATGGAAAAGCCAAGGAACCCCAAGGATTGCCAGCCAGTCTGCGGCAGTTCATGACAGTCTTTGGGGAGAAAGCAGGCCTCGCCAATGTCTAGATTTTAGACTTTTCCTACCTTCAAACCTGTGAGCCAATAATTCCCACTGTTTAAGTCAGCCCATTGTGTGGTATGTGTCACAGCAGCCTGGCAAACTAAGACACTTATGTGCTGAGATGGGAGCTCCAGCTGTCTCCTTCAGGCCGTTCTTCCCACTGCATAATACTCCAACTCCTAATGAAGAGAAAAGAAATAACAAGAGAGGAAACTAATGTGTGTAGATGATAGTTTATAATGCCCATGCATCTATATTATCATATTTAATTCTTACAACAATGTGAGGTTACTCTTATTATCTCTGTTTTGCAGAGGAAGAAAACCAAGGTTCAGAGAAATCTGTGACTTTCTCTAGGCCACACAAGGACCAGAAGTGGTTCCACCTGTAACCCAAGGCCAATGCCTCCATCACAGCTACTCTGGAATTTTGCATACATAAGGGCCCAGGCGGAAATGCACAAATGCTGCACCCAAATGCACATGCTGGGGTTTTTTTTTTTTGTTATTGTTGGTTTTTTTTTTTCATTTAAAAAATAAAAATAGTCTCGATGTAAAGTTAAAAACAGGAGGGATGATTTGCATGAGACCCTGAGCTCTCGATTACACCAATTACTTTATAATTACAGGCAATGCCATCTTGGGCTTCTCAAATCCTACGTCTGTTCTTAAAGAATCTGTCAGGAAGAAGGCTTCTTCTCGGGGAGAGGTTCAAATTAGTATGCATGTTGTATTCAGAGAGAGAGAGAGAGCCTGCCTGAGCAGGAGAGAAAAAAAGACAGGAGCTCGAAATGCCAGCCACTCAGCAAATGGGCCCGCTGGCCCAATGGGAAACCAGCACATTTAGAAAAATCCCCCCAACTCTCTGCCCTGGGGGAGAATTATGTCAAGGCAAACTCAGCCTGAACCCTCTTGTCCCGGTCTGCCCTCCTCCCACCTTATCATTGCCCCAGCAGCCACCTCTAGGTAGGAGAAGAGCAGCTGAACACGCCGAGCTTGGATTTCTCACAGCCTCCCTTACAAGCTGCTGGGGACAATGTGTCTACCTTATACTCCTCTTACTGCAATGATTGTCTTATTTTGTTCTTGCTCAGTATATACTGAATAGGGAAATGTCATTGTCATCTCTGGATCACTGCTATCCAAGGGGGTATTGGCTAAGAGACCTTTCTTGGAATGCAGGGGCTGGAGCAGGGAGGGGTGGTATGGGCATACACCATCAGTAATAGAAGTGTTTTTATGTCTTTCAGTGTTCCATCTCTGGTTCTAAATAACCATAACACCATGTAAAGTCACTGTTCCATAAAACACACATCCCTGACCCTCGCCCCAGATGAATAACCATATGACAATAGGACAATTTTTCTTCAACCGATGGACCTTGTCTTCCTCTGACTACAAATGTTTGCAGTGACTGCCCATCGTGCATTTGGTTCTCAGCTCCAGAAGGAAGTGTCTCTGTCTGTCCATCTCCCTCTCTCTCTAAAGGGAACTGTTGCCCTCCCACAAGGATCAGTCTCTACGGGCATACTGATCCTTCTAATGAGATCTGGTTCATGCTTGAGAACTCACACTTCTTCAATGTCAGAATCACCCTCCCACCCTGCATTCATTTCTTTAACAAGATCACTTCCAGTTGCAGTTTACAAAGCACCTGGGTACATGTTAACTCAGGCTCCAGGGTGTGAGAAAGCAGTTTCCACTCTTCATGATCTCTCACACTCTGCTCTCACTATTTCTACTCCTTGGTAGACTGCTAAAAAAGGAAAAGAAACAAAAAGAAAGAAAAAAGTTCAGCACACAGGGCTTCAGGAGGCTAAAGTTCTTGGTTGGGTCAAACCCTGTGCAAGAAACAAAGTCTGAGCTCTCTGGCAGGGTCTCCCACAATGGAATGGCCTCTGCTGTCCTCCTATGCCCTAAATCCCAGTCTTCTCACGAGGGCAAAACCCTTCCCTGAGCTAATCACAAGGAGCATTTATTTTTATTTCCCTGCTTCCATAGCATGTGTACCTCTACTAAAACAGCATTTACCTAGCTCTTATCCTGTCTGTGTCTCACCAGTGTTTCAAGTCCCTTGCTCTGTGTACCCCACACAGCATTTCTAATTCCAGTATTATCCCCCCTACCTTGCAGATGAGAAACGGTTTTCCAATTTCCCCAAGGCTACATAAATAATAAAGGGAAATGTGAACCCTAGTAGGAAGGCAATATGGAGTATTGGTGAAAAGCATGGACTCTGGAGTCTCGGCCTGGGTTCAGATCCTGCAGTCTGTATTGGAATCTCTCTGTGCTTCAGTTTTTTCATCCATAAAAGGAAGATCTTAAAAGAAACTACCTCATAAAGTTGTCATGAGGATTAAATGAGTTCATGCATCTAGAATTATTAGGAAAATGTCTAGCCCTTGGAACACACTCACTACTGCTTCACTATTTTGATCAATATATTCAGTCACCACAAACAGCTCAGTACTCCCAGGCCACCCAAAGTGTCCCAGACTCTAATACCCACAGTCTCTCAGCCTCAGCTTTCTAACTTCCTATCACTGTGAACCCATCCTTAGCAGACCTCTATCTCTAACATCCTCTACCAATGCCCCCCCACATTCCCTGGGGAAAGGGGTCTCCTCTGCATACTCCAAGGGACTCATTGTCCTCAGGGCCAGGACCCAGGGTGTGCGCTTCAAGCTGCTCCCACACCTTCCCACCCTTTCTATGTGGACGTTTCCCTGCCATGTCATCCTACCAAGCCACCACTTTCCACCCTTGGCGCAGTCATCTAGTGCCCCTTTGAACTTGAAGAATGTAGCTCCTAACTATCACTCTCTTCAACACTATGTAGATCAGTCAGGGTTCCCTAGAGAAACAGAACCAATAAGATATATTTGTGTTTGCGCATGTGTGTGTGTGTGAGTGTGTGTGTGTGTGTGTGTGTGTGTGTGTGTGTGTGTGCGCGTAGAGACAAATTTATTTTAAGAAATTGGCTCATGCAATTGTGTGGGCTGATAAGTCTGAAATGTATAGGACAGGCCAGCAGTCTGTAAACTCAGGCAAGAGCTGATATCAAAGCCCTGAGACAAATTTCTTCTTCTCTGGGAAGACACAGTGTTTGCTCTTTAGACCATCAACTGCTTGGCTGAAGCCTGCACACATTATCAAAGACAGTCTCCATTAAGTCAATTGATCATGGATATAAGTACATCTACAAAATAACTTCAGAGCAATATCTGGAGTCATGTTTGATTAAATAGTTGGGTATCAGAGCCTAGCCATGTTGCCATGTAAGACTAGCCATCACACTATTCTTTTTATCACTTTGGTGATTTAAGTTTACAACAAAACATGCTTCAAATACCCTGATCACCACTCCTCAAGGAGTCTTTTCTCAGTCCAATCACCCGCATGGCCTGACCCTCAAACCTGTCATCACCGAGAACTGCCATCTCCTTGAAAACCTACTTCAAACATCCCACATTCTCACCATCACCTCCTGTACTTCAAGTCCATTTCTTCAAGTATCCCTGCTCCAAGCATCCTGAGAGCTGCGCTGGTCTAACTCTGTTATGCACCCTATAAACGGCCATGTTCTCTTAATCCATCCCTGTGGGGGCAGATCTATTGTTCGGTGGGACATTTGATTAGGTTGTTTCCATGGAGAAGTGACCCAGCCCATCAAGGTGGGTCTTAATCTCCTTGTTGGAGTTCTCTATGAGGGATAAAACTCAGAGAGCTTGGAGAATCTGAGAGAGAAATGCCCACAGACATTTGGAAACAGACATCGAAACCAGAACCAGGAAAGAAGGAGCAGCAGACATCACCTTGTGCCTTCCCGTATGACAGATGAACCCCAGAAGACAGCAGCCTTTCCTCAGAGAAGGAATCTTCCTCTTAATGCCTTAATTTGGATATTTTCATGGGCGTAAAACTGTCAATTTGTAACCTAATGAAATCCCATTGAAAAAGCCAACCTATTTTTGGTATATTGCATTCCAGCAACTGTAGCAAACTGAAACAGGAGGTGTAACTTTTGATGTGTTGATTCTACAACTAGTTCCGTGCTCCTTACTTCCTCCAGCTCCTAGCTTAAATTCCATGGCCAATTGTCATGCTTTGCCCCTGGCTTTGACATCACCCCCATTGCCCTCATTCTTTCTGCTCCTACTTTCTTTCATGCATTTGGCTAAATCACCATCAAGTCTTGTCCATCCCTCCACCAGTACCATGTACAATTGCACAAATGAGCATGTTTGAAGAAAAGCACACAGCAATGCTGATTTATTCAATTCATGGTCAATAAACTCAGGGGGCCTCTGATGCTGCCTGATTTTCATAACCATAGCACATTGGTCCATTTCCCCTGCTACTCTGCGAGATGACTGTTTCAGACATTTTCACCATTAATGTTGAATGTCTCCTCACTAATCATCTCAGCTGATGACCTTGCTTCCTCTTTGATTGAGAAAACTCAAACAATACGAAAAGAATATCTGCAGACCCCTTCCCCACAAAATCGTCCTAGCATTAACATGTAGCATTTCCTTCTCTTCCATTGCCATGAGCAAACTGACTGGGCTTCTACCAATGGTCAGCTCTCTTCTTGTCCATGAAATTCCTTCCTTCTCATCTATCTAAGGGCAATGTCCTAGCAATTTTCCCTTTTTTCTCCTGTAACTTCAATATATCTCACTCTTCTGGATCTTTCCCATAAACATACAACATACTGTTTTTTATTTTTCCTTTTAAAAATATCTCTCAACCATCCTTACTCCTCCAGCTATCCCCCATTTTTCTCATTCTTTAGAGCCAAATTCCTTATAAAACTTGTCTATACCCACTGTCTTCAGTGATTCTCCTTGCATTTTATTGAAATCATTCTACTTAGTTTTCACTCCCAATTCTTCACCAACTCTGCTCCCATAACATCACCAATGTCTCCAAGTTTCTGAAGCTTACGTCAATTTTCAGTCTTCACCTTTTCAATTGTCAGCATTTTACACTGTTGATCATTTATCCCTCCTTAAAAGCTTTCTTAGCATAGTTCCTTGGATCAAACAGCAAACTGGTTTTCCAACAGCAGATTTGAACATCCTTTCTCAGTGTCAACTACGGATTCTAGCTCATCTCCCCAAACCCGAACACTGGAGTGCCTCAGACCTCTCCTTCTAACATGGGATGACATGCCCTATATGCTGTCATCCAGCCTCTGTTGTCAACACCATCTATGTTCTCATGTCTCCCAGATTTGTGTCTCCAGTCCGGGCCATTGCTCAGAACTCAATTCATACAAATTATCCCTTGAGAAATATTCCTATATGGATATCTAAAGACATATGAAACTTAACATCCCTAACACTGTGCTCTTGATGTATTCCAAACCTGTTCTTCCTATTATCTTCTTAATATCATTTAAAGAAACATTATCCTTACAATGACTATGCTCAGAACCTTGACATTTCTTTTACTCATTCCTACATCCAATCCATTAGCAATTTCAGTCATCCATCCCTTTAAAACACACTGAGTATATGATGTTTGCTCACCAAGTCCAGCCATCGATCTAGTCCAAGCACCACAATCCATACTGGGATGATTGCAAAAGCAGAGTCCTACATCCCACCTCTGCTCTCCTTGCTTGTGCTGGTTTGAATGTATGATGTGCCCTAGAAAAGCTGTGTTTTAATCCTAAAAGCCATGTTTTAATCCTGATCCAATCTTGTGGGAGCAGCCATTTCTTTTCATCCTAATTCAATACTGGAGGTTGGAAACTTTTGATTAGATTATCTCCATGGAGATGGGACACACCCAATTGTGGGCATTAAACTTTGATTAGATGGAGATACGACTCCATCCATTCCAGGTGGGTCTTGATTAGTTTACTGGGATCCTTTTAAAGAGGAAATATTTTGCAGAAACCTCTGAAATGGCAGAGCCTAGAAAAATAACAGAAGCTTCAGAGCCAACAGAAACCTCACAACAGAGCTGACACAGATGCAGATATGTGGAGAACAGAGATGCAGATGCTTCGAGATGCTTGGAGCCCAGCCAGACATCACCATGAAATGTTAAACAAACCAGAACCTGGAGAGAGACAAGGGAAGCTAAGAGATGGAAGCCAACCCTGGAGAAGTAAAGTGAGGAACGTCCACAGAAACAGAGGCTGAAAGCAACAGAGCCCAGGGACAAGGAACCAGCAGGTGCCAGCCATGTGACTACCCAGCTGACAGAGGTGTTCTTGACCCATCAGCCTTTCTTGAGTGAAGGTAATCTCTTTTGGTGTCTTAATTTGCTCACTTTCACTTCCCTAGAATTGTAAACTTGTAACTTATTAAATTCCCCTTTATAAAAGCCATTCCATTTCTGGTATATTGAATTCTGGCATCTTGCAACCTAACATGTTGCTCAACAGCCTTTTCTCAACGTGGTTACCAAAACAGTGCTATATAGGTCAGACCACTTCAGTGCTTTGATTGGAACCTTCCACTTAGTTCCCAACTCAGTCAAAGAGTTGGGCCACCTCACTGTCTCTGGAACACAACAGTTATCTCTTACCTTCAAACTCTTGTGCTTACTGTTTGCCTGAAAATCTACATCATTCAGTCCTTCAAGTGTCTGCTTAAATTTTAGCACTTGGTGAGAACTTCTGTAGACACGCACCTAAAATTTCCACTTTTTCTATATTTCTCTTGTCTGTTTTTATTTTTCCCCACACTTTCCAGCATGCTATATTTTATTCATCTTGTGGGTTGCTTGCCTTCTTCTTCTAGAAAGTGTGCTCTGCGAGAAGAGGTGTTTTGTTGTTTTTGGTTTACTGCTATATCCTTCAGTGCCCAGAACAATGCCTGGTGCATAATAGATGCACAATTAGTAGTGGTTGAATAAATAGCTGAGAGCTGTTATTATCTGTTGAATATCAATAATCTATAATAGACCTCTTCATTTCCACCACCCCCAACCATATACACTCAAGCCTGATTTACTTGTTGTCTTCCTTAGTTACAGCTAGCAACCTGGGATTCACACTTGATTCCTCCTTTTCCCTGGCCCCCATACCCAAGCCACCACAGGCCAGTCCACCCAGCTGTAACCCATTCCAAGTTCCATGTCCTGAATGCATCCCCTTCACTCCACACCCTGTCTGCCACCATGTCAGTGCAAATGACACTCAAGACCACTTTTAACTGCTTTCCCCACCTCTCCTCTTCCTTCCCTTGAGAATCTTCCTTCACATAGATGCTTCAAAGTTTTTTCTTAAAAGTGAAGTAGACCATGGCATGCCCCTGCTTCGAACCCCTGCCTGATTTTCTATTACACTTAGAATAAAATTCAAATGTCTTTAGTCATGCCTCCCATCCCTATGTGGTCTGTCCTGACTCTCCCACCTCACCCTTGCACATTCCACCTAACTCAGCTCTGCATACTTTGGCATCTCTCCATTCCTATCACATGGGCCAGCATGTCCTTTCTTCAAATGCCATTCCCCAGCTCTTGGTTAGGCTGCGTCTACATCTTTCAGGTCTCAGTGTAAATGTCATCTACTCAGAGCACCACCCCAGCCACCCACATCTCCCATCCTTTATTCCCCATCACCTGGATTATGCTTTCAACCATTTATCAAGCTGCAGCTACCTTGTTTATTTATATGCATATCTGTTTTCTACATCTCCGTTAAAACTGTGACATTCATGTTGGCAGGGTTCTAGCATGGAATAAACAAATAATAGGTCCCCAAATACGTTGGAAAATGCACAGTGGGATCAATAAAAGTGAATTCAGACAATGGCAGTCTCAGAAGCCACCAACCGTCCCTCACAGCCCCATGGGGCAGCCATGCAAATGAAGGAACAATTCTTAAAATCTCTGGCCACTGACTCCAAGAGAACTTGCTTCCCACTCTTTTTAGCCAACCCTTGGTCTTTTTCTGAAGCAATTTCTCTACCTCCCTTTTGAGGGAGCGAGGAGAGCCCTCGCCATCAAGCACCACCACCCAGACGATATTATTTGAAAGGGCTTAAGACGCAAAAAATAACTCATCCCAAAATAACCCTTACTTGGCTCTCAGCTGCTCTGAACAGCTGGAATGCTTTCTGCTAGCCAGATAGCTTATGTCTCTAAACTAATAATATGGGGAGAAGCCAAATATGTTGGGATATGCTAAATGGGGTCATTGTTTCTCCTTCCCTTGGGAAGATAAACACCATTGGTTTCCTCTATGCAGATCTCCAGCTAAAAGTCTTGAGCTCTGTGCTTAGCATTGGGCTGAGCACATCATGGAATCATGAAGTGACTTCCCTCACAAAATTAATAAACTAGCTGTACAGAGGAAAGAAATGACACATACTGAACAATTAGCAAACAATATGACAGCACATAATTAAGTACTAAATAGTGTCATTTGGGTTCAGAGAAGATGGAAGGCTAGAGAAATTGAGAAAGGTAGTTTTGGGGGAATTTCAGGCTACAATTTGGAGAGTATGGAAAATTGAAGAAAAGGAAGGGGGCACAGAGGGGGTGAATATTAGCAAAAAGTATATATTACTTCTTAGCTACCTCAGAGAGCTCTTGCAGGTGTCCAAATGTGAACTAGATGTGACTGTTTTTCACACTGTGGCAATTGTTTTGCCATCCATTCACACCACTAGGGGATAGGGGACATGATGTGGACTGGAGAGGAGAGGCCAGATTGCAGGAAGTTTGAAAGCCAGGTTGAGCTTTACAAGCACTCGGCTTAAAAGACCAGTGAAGGTTTTTCAGCTTGGATATAGCAGAGTGCATACTTCATAGACACTTTCTTTTCTCACGTTCCACAGAAGATGGCATCAAGCCAAGGACACACACTAGCGAATGACAGCAGCTCCTGGCCTGACAAAAGATTTTGTATACAGGGCATCCTGTATTTTGTATACAGGAAAGTTATTGTGTCCTAAAGTTATACTTTTCCTACCCTATGACTTCTTTGCCAACTTTCTGTGGCCAGACTTCATTCCCTCATAAAGGCCTCCATCTGAATTTAGAGTATGAGAAGCCCGCTAGTTTGTCTGGCATTTTGCTACCTTCCAAATAGGACACAACTTTCCAGGAATGAGGCGAGCTGCAGCCTGTACCAGGCAAGGCTTACAGAGAATATAACCAGCTAAACTGGGCCACGAGCAAGTGGAAATTTGCTTAACACTCCCAACTCTTCCTTCTTTGCTGAATATGCTTCTTGCGTCCCGCGAAACAATTTGCCCTAATACAGAATGTTATGTGTTGAGGGGTCCTGCTAGCTCATTTCTGAGCTGTGTAAAAAGAAATGTGCAGTCAGCTTAGTGAGGAGTCCCTGAATTTGGAAACAAGTGACTATAAGCTCAGGCCCTGTCACTACCAGGCACCAGCTAGTTTTCTCTAACCAGTCGCTGAACCCACTCTGTACCCAATCTTTGAGTCTAACTCACAACCTCAACGAAGTGAGAGATTGGCCTACTTCAGTGTATCTTAAATTGAGCTAATTACCAGAATCATCTGGGATGCTTGTCTAAAGACAGATTCCTAACCTTGTCCCCCCAGGGAATTCTGATTTAGCCATCTCAAGTAGATGCCTGGTGATGTGTGTTTTAAACATGGACCCAGGATGAACCACATCTGGGATCCTCAGGGTCACTGAAACTCCTCCAATTCTGATGTCCTCTTATACTCTGACTGGTTCAATACAGCAGCTTAGGCTGGATGAAAAAGTTTAAGAGATGCCTATTTCTGCTATGAGGACTTCCCTGGGCCCTTTCCCTGCCCGTTTCACCAAGCAGAACTAATTGATTCCTCCACTGCAATCATGCGCGTCTTTAGGCATGACTAACGTTGGAATAGGTTGTTCGCTCTCTCTCTCTCTCTTGCCATCTGTGAGCTCCTTGAGGGCAGAAGACATGTCTTATTCATGTCTCCTGATGCAACACCTAACACAGGGCCTGCCTTGGGGAGCACACACTAAATTCTGAGCAGGGATAGTGAGAAAACCCTCAGTTTCATAGGGCTATGCTGTGTTCTTTCTAACTTCACCCGTGACTGGGGAGAGCCTGCATTATGACTACAACTAGCCAGTCGAATACCTTCAATTTTGCACTGGGACAGTAGTCTCCTGGGTCCCAGCCACCTGGCATCACCAAGAGGAGTAATTCATGACCATGAAGGGTTCTGAGTACTGGTTAATTTCCTGTATCAACTTGGCTAGGTGATGGTGTCCAGTTGTTTGGTCAAGCACTGGCCCACTTACTACTTCTAGGGTACTTAGAGATGGAATTTGCATCTACAATCAGTTGGTTACATCTACAAACAACAAAGGAGATTGCCTTTATCAATGCCCCTTATTGATGAAAAGCAAGACTGGGGGTGCAAGGGTAGTTCAGTGTAGAATTCTCACCTGCCACATGGAAGATCTGGGTTCAACTTCCAGCCCATGCACTTCCCTACCCACCCCCCAAAAAATTCAACAAATGGTGCTGCAATAACAGGATAGTCACATAGAAAAAGAATGAATGTGACCCCCACCACACAACATACAAAAAAATACCTGAGGATTTCAGAGGTCAGAAAAGAAATCTGGACTCAACATCAGCATTGACAGTGTCTGAATTTTCTCTGTTTATGAGGATTTCAGTCTTGTTGATTCATTGGGGTTTCACCTTAACTAATAACATCTTTAAGATCCTATTGTCAAATGAATGCTTGCACACAGGACTGGGGGTTAGGACTTGAATACGCCTTGCAGGGAGGTATGGGTAGGCAGAATTTAATCTACCACAGCTGCCGCCTCCCCTTCCCATCAGCCTGAACTCCCAGCGATGGGAGCGGGTTAAACAAAGCCGAGAGGCTCCGAGTCGGAGGGGTTACAATTCAGCTCAGTACACTGAGTCACTTCTTAGGAAGAAAACTCTTCCCAGTGGAGATGAAGGCCGAGCCCCTCAGCCACAGCCTCCTCTCTGCAGTTTGCTGGCTCCTCTGGTCCGGCCTGCCCTAAGCCCATATCCCCAGCCATTGCTTCTCCTGAGAGAGGAGTGTGTTTAAGATTCCCGGCACAGGGCCGAGGAGGCGATGCCAAGCATCTTGCAGCAGAGTGAACTAATCCTACCAGGTTAATTCTCTCCCTCAGTTCATTCCATCTTATTAGAGCCAGCAGGCACCCTGCAGACACTTCATTACCTGTGCCACTCCAAGGCAAGGCTTTCTCTTAATGAGCTGAGCCATGGAGGGGCACCCTGCTAAGCACCCCAGAAGGATGCATTTGTCCTGGTAAAGGGGAAGCCCCAAGTTCCTGGACCAGTCCACAGGGAAAAGTTGTTAGGAAATAGCACTGATGGAGCTAAGAAACTGAGGTTCTATGTGCCTGGCCCAGGTCAGAAGGCAGAGCAAGAGAGAGTGACCTTTCCCTCTTCTCAAGCCCCAATCACTCTCCCTTCTTTCACATGTGACAGCTTAGAGGAAATGTTTCATTTATTTCAAAAGCCCCAGTGCTGGGAAGGTCCCACCCTCTCGCCCACTTAATCCAACTATGGCCCTTCAATCATCACACCCTGTTTTCCAACAGAGAAAGTGCCATTTACTCCAAAAGGGCTCATTTCCAGGTCCTTGAAATTACCCCAGGAAAGAAGGGAAGAAACGGAGTTTTGCACTGGCAAGTGGAGAGAAGAAGGTGTGGGCACGTGTATGTGTAGATGCTCTTTCACGGAGGGAGGGGGCAAGGGAGGGTAGGGTGGGAGTGGAGGATGAGGAGGCTATGCAGACGCTGCATGTTTTCCTCCTTAAATAGTACCAGCCTCCCCCACCAGGCTGGCTGGCTGTGGGAAAGAGATCTCCACTAATTAATCAGGTCCTCTCCACCTCGGGTGAATGAGGGCTCTTGCCAGAAGATAAAATACTGCTGCAGCTAACAGAGGATGGCAGGCTTGGCACACAGAGCCAGGGACAAGGCAGAAGACTCTATCAGGAGGACACAATTATTTCACCATCATGCTATGCCTCTATTCCCAGAAACCTCGTTGCCAAGCTGACTCTCCTTTGCTCTCGCTCTCCGGCTTTGTTTGATCCACATTTTATTTCCCCGCATCTCTCTGCTTTCAGGTTCCCTACCCTTGCTGGGTGGCATTTAATTTGTTCCATTCCATGTACTCCTTTTCAGGAGCCCATGTCTGTGCACAATTCTGGCTTTTACTACATTTCTCAGTTTTTGTTGTCCAAAGTGAGGAGAAAAGAAAGTGACTAAAGGGAGAATGTATGTGTGTCGGGGGAGCTTCCTGGGGTGGGGGCAGCTGCTCAGATGAAAAGGCTTTCTGTATGCATCTCATGTAGGACAAAACTCGGAGAGCAAGTGGAAAGAAAAAGGAAAACAGCTCACTGAACACACTATGGCTTCCAGCATGAAAGGGTTGCATGGAATAGCCCCTCTGAGGCCAAACACATGAGAAAACAGCAAAGAACTTTCCAGAAGGAAACCAAAGTAAAACTATTCTGGAAAACAAACCCAAAATGGTCTCAGGGCAACTGGCAGGAAATGGCAAAGAGTGATGAGATTTTAAGATTCTTCTCATGTTTATTCACCCTTTCTCCTACCTGTCACGCCTCTATCCCACCCCTGCCACAGGTTCTTAAATGTTCAATCTTTGGCCAGATGCCTGAACAGCTTACCAGAATAGGGGTCATGAACTGCGTAACTGCTCTGTGCCTCAGTTTCTCTTCCCATACAAAGGGCACCCTGACCACGCCTCCGTTTCATCAAGGACATTGAAAGAATAATATGCTTAAGATGTGAACAGATTTGAGTGGGTTTTTCTGCCTGCAGGAAGAGCAAGGGCAAGGAGTTTGGGGAGGTAGTGGGTAAAATAGCTAGCATTCATAGATTTGGAACTTGTACAGCTTTCTACAAAGAAAGAAACACTGAGCTCTTCCTTCCCATCCATCATCTGCCCACATTTCCAGCTTTTAAATGCCTCTTTATTCTCCCCTCCCACACCTCAGGCTTGTCTGCACTACCACTCTGGGCTGACCTTCTGATTCCCAACATCATATTCTCCCCAGACCCCTCTCCTCCTTTGCTTCCTCGCCTCCCTCTCCCTGGTCTCCACTGAGGGTTGATTAATGGAAAGGCCACTTAGGCAATGCATTACTAGATTAAATTCCATAAAGAGCAAATCCTACAATACTGGAGACTCCTGCATCAGCAACACGTCACACCTGGGCTAAGTACAGCTTACTGTGGCATGAGAAATGGCCCAGGGAGAGGGCAGCAGCAGGCCTTGGAGTCATTGCAACACAAGTTTGAGTAGGATGGGGTTCCAGCAGTCAGCGATTTCCCTACCTGACCCAAATGCCCCTGCAGCACATCAACTAAGCAGTCATCCATGTTCCCCATGGAGTACCTTAAATGTGGGAAACCTCATGTCCCCACAAGGTGGTTCAGTCCATTGTCATAGTTTGTTAGAAAAAGACGCTCAAGTTGACTCACTTTAAATTCTATCTCTACCACCCCATTCATTCATTCATTTGTTCATGCATTCATTCATTCATTCAGCAAACATCTCCACCTCAAGAGACACTGGTACATGTGACATCCTGGTCCCTGTCCTTGAGGATATGGAGTCATGAAAAAGGTAGCAATGAAGAGGCACCGACAGTCTGTTAAGGCCACCATATAGTAGAGCTGCACAGGAGAGGTGGGGTGACCTCTGGGGACACATGGGAAAGAGGCTCACCAAGATGAGGAGATGTGAGCATCAGGAAAGGCCTTCTGGGAGAAGCAGCAGCTCAGCTGAGACCTGGCAGGAGAGGCAGCAAGTCAAAAGGAGGAGAGACAGGAATGAGGCAGGGGCATCAGGACACAAGCAGGAAACCTGTGGGGAAGCTAGAAGGCGATAAGAAGTGAACTAGATTGGGGACAGCAGGATAGAAGGATGGACACCTGAGGTTCATGAGCCATTTACCTCGATGACTAGGCCCCAAGTACAGTTCCCAACATGGGCCCTAAATTCCTTCCACTTCTGCCTCCATCTCAGCCTCTCCACCCAACACTTGCCTTAGCTCCCATCCAGTGCCCACCTCTGGACAGACCGCTCTGGCCACTCCTCATTCCTGCTGGACAGCATCTCGTGACACTTGTTGACTCTGTCGGTTCACCACTCCTGTAGGCACCAGTACCTAAGCTGACTGACTTAGTCCTGCTCCCAAAACACCTCCCTAGGGCCAGCCTGTGGATGTGCGCTGGCCCTGCTTCTTCCACCTGGAAGCACTCAGAACAAGCCTAGGTCTTCTGTGAGTGCTCAGATGTCTGGAGGTCTCAGGACTCCACCCCAAGCCTCTTCCTCCCCAAGCTCTACCTGATCCCTGGTTTTGAAGCACCCGTTCTCCATTTTGATTCCTAGATGAGACTCCTATTTAAAACTACCCTTTGCCTGATACACTGCATCTTATAAAGCAGTTTCATATCACATACACTATTTCATCTGATTCCCACAAATTCCCCTTTGACACTGATGGAGTGAGGGCACTAAGGATTTCCTTGTCTGGTGTTCTGTCTGGGAGGCCCGGGTCTTCGGATGCAGGTCCATCTTCTCAGCCCCATACATCCCGACCAATCCTGGAACTCAGGCGAGGGTGACCAGCACATACTCTTGACCCAATACTTTCATTAGCACAGGTTAAGGTGGACTTCAGAGCATACTGTGCTGGTGAAGAATTTTATTTTCCCCACTTTGCAACAGCGATGTACAATACTTGCTCAGGACCCAGTAGGCTCCCTCCTAGGCACACCCAGGCAGGAAGGCTGGGCAGGAGCAGCTCCAAGCATCACTTCCCTTGGGTCTACTCATGTAAGCAGGAGGGGCACTGGTTTTCCTCTTCACCTCAAAACCTCATCTTTGGTGAAGGGACTTTTTCCACACTGAGGCATGACCTCAGCCTAAGGGTAGCTGTCCCCTGCCTAAGGCAGCCAGTCCTGGAGGTCCCAAAGCCACAGAAGGGGAGATGGTGATAAATAATAGCCAAATCCTCATAGTTAGTAAGTAGCAGAGCTGATCTTCAAATTGGGGTTGGTCTGACTCCTTTGATGATGTTGTCCACTACACAGCACCACCTGGGGTCACTCCTGAGTACTGGTCACTAGCTGAGTTAGCATCTTCCCAAGGACCAAGTGCGAAGAGGAGAGCCAGACAAAGTAGACCTGAGGCTGAGCACCCGGCATGCAGTGTGCTGTGGCATTAACTGTGGCCCATCCATTGTCCAGCCTGCTGCCTCCAGCCACAGCCAAAGCCCCTGTATTCCCTGGGCCCGGAGCCAACACCCAGGGCCTTGTTTTAAAAAACAACTTATGGAAGAAGCTATCTAACAGGAAGCATTCGTATTTTCTACTAATTATTTCCAAATTCAGAGACCATGTAGGTTTTCAAGCAGGGGCCTCAATCACAGGTTTGGAAACAGGATGTGACCCATGATTTTTCAAGTCGGCCACAGGGTTGTCTTTGTCAGTCATCATTCTGCAATTGAACCCTACAACTTCTCCTTTACCTAGAGATGGAGTGAGGCATTTAACCACTCTGAAGCTCATTTGTCCCTTTAGGAAGTCTCATGAGAACCAGGCATACCCCAACCAATCCTGCTCTGTTGCTCTCTAACTGTGACCTTGACAATGCACTTGACCTCTGGGAGCCGCCATGTCTTTATCCATTAAAGGGAGAAAATAACTGCTGCATACATTTGTATTTTCTGTGTCTGTCCAACATCCATCCTCCTTTGTTCTAAGGATACCACCATAGCTCTCCCTTGGCCACCACCCCTCTTATCACATCCCACCTCTTTCTGATGGGCCTGTTGGAGCCAAGTCTTTGCAGGATATACCGGGTTGACCTTGCGACCCAAGTATGACCAGCCAACATATCCCATCCCAGCCATAGTGGTCAGTTCAGGGATAGCACTTACTAAACCACATGCATGGAACTCAACTCCAGGACGTTTGTTGGAAATGCTGAGAAAGGAAGTTCCTGTCTCTGCGGGGATTACCTGCAGTAAGGATGTCATTAGCCCAGGACCCCCTGGGGCCATCCTAAAGAAAGGACTTGACTGAGAGCAATACCAGTGTAGAGGAAAGCAGAGCCCAGATAGGAAGGGAAGGGATGAGAGAGAAACATAGGAGGGATGAGAGAGAAACCACGTCCCATTGACATGGTTTCCTGGAATGACTGTGCTTGACACCAGTACTTCTCCTCCGCTTTTGGTTTACATGAACAATTTGAAAATGGTTTTTTTGTCACTAAAACAGAAATGGTGCCTGTGTAATAGGTTTGCTGTGAGGCTTGGATGAGATAGTATAAGCAAATCACTTAGCCCATTGCCTGGCACATGGCAAGCCAGACCTCAGTAAATAATGATAGCTCTTACAGGGAGCAAATGAGATGATGGATGTAAAAATACTCAGAAAGGCATAAAACACTGTAAAAAAAAAAAAGTAAGGCACCTATTATAGGTTTTCTTGGGCTCTGATGATCTATACCTCCTACTGCGGCTTTATTGCCCACTCTCTCGTTCACTAAATATTTCACGTGCCCAATTAGACTGTGAGAACCTCATGGCAGGGACTGCCGTGTGTATTTCTGCTGTAGCCATTGGAGAGCAAACGTGGCTGTCAAGCCCATCATGGCATAGCAGAGCACTTAAGATAACAGAGCCACGCAGGCTCTACCCCGACTAACTGGGTGACCACAAGCAGGCTATTCAACCTTATCTAACCCCTCTAGAGTTACCTACTTAGTGCAATTTACTTAGTTGTTACAAGCATTAACTTAGTTGATAGATGTAAAACATTGGCAACAGGGCTTGGCACTTAGTAATCCCTATAAACATATTTAAGTAAACACATACCAACTATTTTACTATTGTAACTCAAAAGCATTTACTGAATACTTAAAGGATATATATCCCTTTCCTTAACACTAAGAAAAAGATATGCCAGAAGTGTAAAGCTCCCTAGCAACGTGGGACAGAATTCCCAGTATGAACTAGGACTCTGCATCAAGGGACTGATAAAACCTTCTTGACCAAAAGGGGAAAGAAAGAAATGAGACAAAATAAAGTTTCACTGGCTGAGAGATTTCAAAGTCAAGAGCCTATCCTGAAAGTTATTCTTATGCATTACATGTATATGCCTTTTTAGTTTATGATTTATTGGAGTGGCTGGAGGGAAGTTCCTCAAACTGTTGAGCTGTTTTCCAGTAGCCTTGATTATTGAAGATGATCGTACAAAGATATAACTTTTACAATGTGACTGTGTGATTATGAACACCATGTGTCTGCTGCTCCTTTTATGCAGGGTATAGACAGATGAGTGAAAAAAGATGGATAGAAATAAATAAATAGTAGAGGAATAAGGGGTAAAATAAATTGGGTAGATTGAAATACTAGTGGTCAATGAAAGGGAGGGGTAAGGGGTATGGGAAATATGAATTTTGCTTTTTATTTCTTTCTCTGGAGTGATACAAATGTTATAAAAATGATCGTGGTTATGAATACACAACTATGTGTTGATACTGTGAACCATTAATTGTACATCATACATGGACTATATGCGTGTGAAGGTTTGTCAATAGAAATATTTTTTAAAAGAAAGAAAAGAAAAAACTACACCCTGCCTTTAAAATAATAGCAGCTATCATTGAGCAAGAGCTGACTTTGTGCCTTCCTCTGTGGAGTTCTTGCTATAATTATGCATGTTAAAGCTGGAAGGAACCACATTGGCCTTCTCACTTTGCAGAGGAGGAAGAAAAGAAGCCCAGAAAGGTTCCACGATTTATCCAAGGGGGCACCACTTATTAGAAACAGAGCGAGAAGAATCCAGGCCACTCCCCCATTCCCAGACCTGATAGGCCCTCCCCACCACACTACACTGCCTAAGGAGAAGATACACTAACATATGGCTGCAACTCATAAACACAAACAAACAACTGCAGCTGCAAAGAGATGCCTCCCTTCCTTAAACAAATATTTAGTTAGCACTGAAATATGTACAACTGCCAAGAAATTAGGGAAATGGACTAGAGAGAAGCAGAGCCACAGCACCCTGTGGTTCTTGAAAAACAGGTAGATGGAGTTACCTTTCATCCATTCACTCAGCAAATGTTTGAGCATTTATGATGTACAAAGCACTGGGGATACCTTGTCAACATAAAGAACAGAGTTCTTGCCCCACAGAGCTTAAGATATCATGGGTTTGATTTACTACAAGTGTTCAATAATGTTTATTGAAATAATGAATGAATACATGATGGGTGGATGGATGCATGGGTGGACAGATGGATAGACAGATGAATAGAAGGGTGGCTAGATGGGTAAAAGTGATGGATGGACTGATGGACATATGGTTGGATGGATGGATGGATAGATGGGTGAATAGATGGGTGGATGGATGGATGGATGGGTCATGAATGGGTGGGTTGATGGATGAATTCTTCAAGGGACACACATGTCTTTGAGTTTCATGCGTGTAAATTTGCACAGTTGTCTTCCATTGATTCCCTCCCCCTACCTTCCACCCCCATCCCCACCCCCACCCCCACCAAAGGATATGATGTATGGCATGAGAGATTGACTCTGATAATTTAGGAAATGAAAGAAATCTAAGAGATTAGGAAATCCTTAACTTTAAAAGGATTTTAAAGTCCCCAGAGAAATGGAGCTCACATATATCCAGGTTGGTTTTGTAGCCTCCTTTGCAAACACAGCCATCAGCTGCATAGACTCCTGCCCTTGAACAGAATCACAGGCTAGGGCTGTTAACAGTTTCATCTCCACAGCTCCTCCTTGACTGAGGGAAGCCAGACTTCACAAGGCCTAGCCCCAGAATGTGCTTATCCAGGGCTAATCCTGTCTTCGGACTCAAAGATCATCGTATGGGTCTCTAAGCACCAGTTGGTAAGGCTGCTAATAAAGTCCATCTGCTTGCAACAGGAGCCTGCCTCTGCCTGTGATTACTGCTCAATAATTGTTCTTGAGGGAAAACATCTGTTGTTACTCTCCCGTTGCTGGTTGTCTTCTCTTATTTGCCTCACCCCATGTACCTGTCCAGTTGTGTCCAAGCAATACAGAAGAGGATCTGGATCAACTATGCACCCTGTGTGTCTTTGCTGGTCCTGTCCCTTTCAAGTCCACTGTATTGCTGGTTGCTCCTTGTCCATTTAGTATCTTGGATCAGGAACATCTATTCTCACCAAAAGGCATTGAGCCTTCTTTCTTAATCTCCTAGACTGCATTGAAGGTTCCCAGGCCCAAGAATATCCCCAAAGCATACTTCTTTGGGATACTAATTTGGTTTGCCTAGTTTCAGTGAGATAATCTCATGAACCAAAGGACTCCAAATCGAGGCTTGTAGGTGATGATGGTGTAATCTCCAATAACTTAAAACAGATGAGGAGGCAGGAGCATTTATTCCTTGAAATTTCATTGCAAACTGTCAAGGCTAGTATAAAATTCCTGAACACAATTCAACTGCTGGAAGGCAATGAAATCCCTCAAACCCTCCCTGCAGAAGCAAAACATCAAATGACACAGGTTAAGAAATGCAAACCCAGCCACCTGCTATGCTCTTCAAATATTTCTAACGATTCTTCTGATGCTTTGAACTGATTTAACCCAAAGTGCATTTGGCCCCTAAACAACTTTGCCTTTGATTTTTAAACTGGGGTATAATTTAATTCAGAGTTTCAACTCAACTCTCCTCTACTCCTCAGGACAAGGCTGGGAGCCAAAATCCTCAAAATCAAGTGATACATTTTTCCTTAGGAAAATAAAATTATAGATATTTCTGTCCAAACATGACCTAAGTCAGGGAGGAAACTGAGGAAAGCTGCAAAGCCTCCGGGACAGACAGAAATTAAGTTGAACTTGAAAAAACAAGGGACGTGGCATAGAGAATTTGGAAATGTGTCCTCATCTAGGCACCTGGTCCTGTCCTTTAAGATGGCACTCAATGGATGGTCTTTGGGACGGTGAGAGAGGCAGCAAGCCTGGGGGTTATTAAGGAAGATGATTACAAGAAGTCCATCTTCCTGCACTTGTCTTCATCTCTGAACCAGAAGATATGCTACCAGTCTGGGGTGCAATCATCTGGCAAGATTGTAGAGGGGCAGAGACAGAGAAGGAAACACAAGCTTGAAATCAACAGGGGAGAAGACTAAAAAGGGAAGGGGCTACCAACTCAAACTTGGGATGTCTGGCTTCCATTGAGATTGTCATTGTATTAGCTCCTCAACTTTGTACTGAAGAGCCAGTGTGTTTGTCCTGAATGCAAGAGCTTCCCTACAACCCCATCCAGAACCATTTGCTGAGCCCACGTACTTAAGTGTTCACAGTGTTTTAATTGAGTATTAGGAAAGCCCTTGGTAATTTGCAGCAATTTAGTATGCTTGCTTTGCTTTTAGAAAATCCATGCCAATTCAAGAATCACCCAGTCACCGTGGCTGTTAACAGACATGCGGTATCTCTCTCCAGCTGCCTGCCAGCTGTCACTCTAGGAAAGTGAACCATCAGAGCCTTCCCCAGCTCCCCCTTCTCTGTAACCCCCACTGCAGCCTCTCTTCTATCCAATGGGAAGATTGTCCCTGGAAAGCCGAGTCCCTCTCTAGCTTCCATTCCCCTCTGCTCTGGGGCCTGGGTCATGGGTACCCTACCCCCAAAGCCCCTGGCACACAGTCAGCCTCACCTGCCTGTTCCACGGACTTGTGCTGCTGGGGCCATCTGCTGCATTGTCAGGGTTGAGCAAGACCCTAGAAGAAGGATCCACCTCCCCATCTGCTCTCTTTAACAAGAGCTGGTTCAGAAGTGCTGAGCCTTGTCCCAGACACACACTTGCCCACATGTACCAAGGCAATCATCTGGACTTTCCCACTCAAGCCTGCTTCTACTTGTTCCAGTGTTTCATTACTCATCTTTAAATTACTGATAATGCTGCTTTTACCTATGTTCCCACTCTCCCTCAAGTTCTAGGAATAACCATGGACATTCTGCTGGAATAAATATTCTACTCTTTACCCCTTCCCAAAGAATACCCTTGTCTTACTCTCCAGTTAAGCCCCATAGGTCCCAACCTGTGGATTAAATCTGCATTCCTGTAGAGATCTTCTTAGGTGGGACCACATCCTTCATGCCTTATCTCCGGGGTCCCTAAAATGGGTCTGACATAGGATAAGCCCTTAATAAATATGTATTGACTTTAATAAATGAAATAATTCCTTAATGTGCACTCTTGTCTTCTTTAGAGAGTGGCGCATAAAGAGGCTGCTGGGCCCTTTGCATTCCATCACGTCATTGAATTCAAAGCCAAGGCCTTCCTAGAGAGCCTCCTCTGCAGCCTCTAGGCACCTCTGCATTCAGTTACTCTCAATTCTATCTCCAAACAAGACGAAAGACCTTGACATTCACTAAGTAAAGGGGACCGTGCCCCTCCGGCATAAGGTGTCCCCCAGCAGTTAAACATTCAATAAATGTCCAGTGACACTTGCTCATGGCCACCAGGTGATGAGAGGCAGTCCTGCAGGGCACCTCACCATCACCATTACCCATCGAGATCCCTTTCTCTGGACCAAACTCGTTAACAGCAATTAAGACCTGAGCAAATCTGCCCAGCTCCCACCCCTCTGCAGCTCTTCTCAGTGAAGAGGAAATTGCTTGTGCTCACACAGAGATCCAGGGAAGTCCCTGGCACTTTAATCTGACACCAAAGTGAGTGCCCTGGATTCCTAGAGGCCAGGTCACACATCCCACCTGGGACGATGTGGACTGTGCCAGAAGTCTGCTTCAGGCTCGCTGTTCTGCTCAGCCCAGACTCACCTTCAACCCCAGGAACACCCGCAGCCACACAGACACTTCAGCAGGGAACTGGCCACTTTGGGGGTTCAATGCCCTGCCTCCCAACTGCAGACACTATACTGTGATCCGTGCCTGTGAGGCAGGCCGGTGTCCCAGATATTTCCCACTCCCATGCCATCCTCCAAAAGGCACGGCCACCTCACAGCCCCCAAGCATGCAGCCTCCGGTGAGCATGGCGCCAAGAAAAGGACCGGACAAGGATGGCAAGCAGGGTTTCCCACATCTATGGGCTGGACTGAAAGTCCCCAAAAAAGGCACATTTGATAAACTCACACAAAAATCACAGGCAACCAGGAGTGGGGTATGATGGATCCTGCATGCACACACAAATTTATTAAATACTTAAAGTCTCTATGTAGATTTAAAGAGCTAGGTTATTTGTTTCTGCAGGGTTGATCAATCATTTGTTTCCCTAAAGAATGCCAGACCTTTAACTACTCATCTGACTGTGTCTGGGGCAGCTACACTGCTGCTTGGCCTGCTACTTAATATTTTATCTGCATAGCTCCTGGGTAGCCCAGAATCTGCACGAGGACCACCCCCTGGCCGGACTCCCATGTGCTTTCAGAAATCATTTTTCCCACCTCCATTGCCCTCAACCACCCCTGCCCCAAAACTAAAAGGTAAAGAACTGAAATAACTTTATTTCTTTCCCTTCTCATATCAAACAGATTTCCTTTCAAAACTCCATTGCGGGTTTGATGTGTTTGTTGAAAAACTTCTGCTGAGTTAAAAAGTATCAGCAAATTACACTGGCCTGTAGCTCCCAGGAGCTGCAATATGGTGAGATACAGGCAGGTTCCCATCTCAAATGCAGTGAATGGCTTGAACAGATACCAACCTGAGTGGGAATTACTTTCCCACATGTTGGGTGGCAGGAGAGATTTGATCATTTGTCAGTCTCCAAGATAATGATAAACAGGTGGTAAGTGGCTGCAAGTAAGCTGTACCGGGCACAGAGAAATAAAGACTGTCCTCAGGTTGCTTCAGCCTAGGTGAGATAAGGCAATGGATCTGTTCCTGGTTTGAACTCATGGTCTCAGCAGAGATTTGACTTCCAATTGACTGCCAGGTATTCTCTGCAGCGTCACAGAAAAATCTTACTCCTTTGCTTTACCCAAGATTTGGTCCAGGCTACAAAGGCTACCTTTTGCACTGATGTGGGGAAAAAAGACTGGCTATGTCCCGGGCAAATAAATCCTAGGAATAAAAGGTTGGGGAGAACTGTACTACCAAAGAAAACCACCAGCCTGACATAAATACTGATATAAATTGCCTAAACACAATTACTTCCTCATTCCATGGGCTGATGGAACTTGATATCAAGGGCTGTCACACGCTCTGTGTGTCCAAGTGTGGAGGCAGAAACCTTTGCACACATTCGAGCTGGAAGAGGCATTTTAGTTCTAATGCAGCCACATAACAGATATGGAAGCTGAGACCCATTGTGTCCGGTGTTTCCATGATGTTTAATGATGGTATTTAACCTCTCACTTGCAGGAATTTAAGGGAAATGAGCACTAGGAAGCCAGTTTAGGCAGATCACACACACACACACACACACACACACACACACACACACACTGTGTAAGTTCATATTATTATTTTCAAAATAATATGAAAATAATTATCGGCCTTAGAAACAATTACAGTCTAATTAGGATGATTTGGCTTCAGAAAAATTTAGAAGATGAAAAACCCTTAAACTAACTGAAAAAGTATACAATGACTCAGTACAGACTAAAGCCAAAGTCAGCTCCTGGAGGTGGCAGATCTTGTCATTCCACTCGAAGGATGGGTTTGGATAGGGGAGGGAGAGGACACAGAGGTGCACAGGCCTGGAAGAGGGGGAAACAGGGCAGATGCCACAGCGCAGCTAGCCGGGACTTGGACAAATATCTGCACCGCCCCCAAGCCACCCTGGTCTCTCCGCAAGACTGCAGAAATAGCCGCTGACTAGTCTGTCTGCTTCAACACTTGCCCTCCACATTCTTGACAAAGGAGTGAAAGAGAACTTTTAAAAATAAGTCAGATCACATTGAGCATTGAGGTCCTGCTTAAGCCCTCCGTGGCTTCCCATTATGAACCCCCAGGCACTTCATGAAAACCTTGCCAACTTGTTAGCAGCTTTACTTCTCCATGTCCACTGTGTTCAATTCCTCTCTCTGCTCCTCAAGCTTAGCAGGGTGGCTCATATCACAGGACCTTTGCACTGGCTGCTTTTCCTACCTAAAACTTTCTTTTCCAAAAACAGAGTTCAACCATACTATACTCTTGTATAGTATATATATATAGTATGTATTTTGCTTTTTTCATTTTTGAAAAATTTGAGCAGTGTAGGTTTACAGAAAAATCATGTAGTAAATTCAGAGCTTCCATATAACCCAAAAACAAATATGCAGTTTTCCCCATTATTAACATTTGGCATTAGTATGATACCTTTGTTACAACTGATGAAACAACATTACCATAATTGTACTATTAACAATAGTCCAAAGGTTACATTAGGGTTCACTCTTTGTGTTGCATAGTTTTGTTTTCTTTGTTTTAATTCTTATGCTAGTAACATATATACCACCTCAAATTTCCCATTTCATTCACGTTCAATTATACAGTTCAGTGGTGTTGATTGCATTCCCAGTTTTGTGCTCCCAACGCCACCATCCATGACCAAAACTTTTCCATCACCCCAAACAGAAACTCGGTACCAACTTATACCCCATATCACTGTCTGAAACTATCTTATTTAATCAGTTACTTATGTGTGTATTGTCTACCTACCTGTAAAGTGTTTCTGGCATCCTACAGATTGGCACGAAGACAGCACACACGCATAGCAGAATTAGGTGAAGTTCCAGAGTGGACCTGCTGAGGACTTTTTCAGGAGAGAAGCTGATGCCCAGTGGAGGAACAGCAGACCCAGGGCACTTTCTCCTGACTCCAAACTCATTATCAGGCACCCCACTGCAGAGCTGAGGACTCAGTTCCTGCTGCTCCCTAGAACTTCTCTCACCCTTCCAGAGCCTCTGCACAAACAAATGTTTCACTTCTAGGAAATGTTTACAAAATCAAGTTCTCCTGGTGCTCAAAGTTCAGCTCAGTTTTGGCAGGACCCATTGGGTAGAGCTAGCAGTCAGGGCCCAGATGTTGCAAACAGCATCTCCATCTCCAGCTTTCCAGCATCTGCAAAGAGCCCTTCTCCCATGCTCTCCACCTGAAATGTGAGGTCCATAAGCCACAAGGCCCTTGATGAGCTCATCATCCCCTGCATTCCCCGGGTAGTACCCTGAAAACAGTGTCATGCCCTGGGTAGGTGTGCAGAAAATTCTCAACGAATGAATTGAAAATGAAGAAATTCACAAACGATGCCCACTAAATCAGGTATTTCTTCTAAATTCACTCTTGCTTTCCCTTCAGTAAGGTTAATTTAAGAAGGTTTACAAGTGGATTCTCTCATCTCTGCAGTAAATCCCATAATACTTTCTAACTCATTGATTTACTTTTGGGCCTCAAGTCACCAAAGATTTGCAGAGACTTTGAAATAATTGAGGAATTTGGGATAAAGAGAAAGGTATAGGAGAAGATAAGAAAGCCCAGTGAAAATCAGTTCATAGGAATGTATATAAAGTGGGCCCACCCACTTGCTAGAGGTCAGCTGCTGTTTGGCTCTGTGACTGCTGGAAGCCAAAGCAAGCTTTCTGCATCCGCACCATAGGAACTGCCCTCAATCTGGAAGGTCTGGCCTCCTCCACCACGCAGAGGCACATGCCACACTGGTCATGGTCTCCAATTACAACACAATTTTTATTTTTCCCCCAAAAAATGATTGTTATTTTCTTCTTTATCTTTTCTCCATTATTACAACCCTGCTGTCATTTCTGTGTATGTGGAAACTCCTGTAAATCTTTAGTGACGTGAGGCCCAGAGCAAAGCAGTCAATGGTTTTAAAATGTTTGGTTCGGTTTGGTTTGATTTGAATCTTGGCCAAGTTTAAGGCCTAATCTTTCCTCCCGAATTTTTCAAACAGAATTTTTAAATGAATAAGTGAACTAGTCCCCCAGAAATTCTTCCCATCATCCACTCCACACGGACCCTTGGCCAGTTGTGGGCAGATTTCCTTGGGTCTGCAGGAGGTGAGCCTTATAGGCAACGCCGGAGGACAAAGGACCCCTCAGGGTGGTGGACCTGGAAGGCCCAGGGATGCGGAAAGTTCTCCTGCTGGAGCAGGGAACATTGTACAATGGCCCTGAAGCCCAGCCTAACTGGGAAGGGAGGGCCCTGCTAAGCAGACCCAGTCTGAAATAGGACTCTTGCAATCTTGAAATCATGTAATTTTTCGCCTCAATGAGCATGCAAATGTATTAAGAGGGAAAAAAAGGAGAACGGGGTCTCAATTCAAAGACATCTGAAAGTGACAGATGTACATGATAGAAGCGCTTAGATTGCAGTCACAATAGGTGGACCAGCTCTCGCCCCACCCCACTAGGCACAGTGAAGGGGGAGATGCCCAGCTGCAGCCCACGGGAGGCCACAGAGGCATGTGGACAAGCCAGTGAGGGAGGAGGAGGTGACAAGCGCTCAGATGCACCCTCTGCCTTGAGAGGACAGAAAGACAGACAGGGAGGAGAGGACCACTTGGAGCTGAGCCCCCTTCAGCTCATCATCTCACAGAACAAGCAGGCTGCATTGCCATGTTGGAATCTTCCAGAGCCAGGGCAGCTGTCCAGGTAATTCGGGCAGGTCCTCACCACACAACTGGAAGAGATAATCAGTCTTAAAGGAACCAGTCCACATCAGAAGGGGACAAAAGATTGAAAGAATTTTCTGACAATGTCACAGGAATCAGAAAAGAGGGACTTGGGAGTAATTCAGTAATTTAGTTCTGTAATCCTCTAGAACATGCTGTGTGGCTCCACAGAACTGCCTCTTTCACAGGCACCCCTCCTGGTTCTTATTTAGCCAGAAAGATATGGGTTGCCCTATCCGAAAAAGCCACAGGCTAGATTTGGGATGAAGCAGAGCGGCTGCCTGCCTGGTGCCAGTGCCCAGACGTGCCTTATGGTCTTTGTTCACTTAATTCCAATTACGCTCATTGAAAACCAGTCAACGCGCAATTCCAGGGACGCCTACCTCTCCACCATAGAGCTCTCTACCATAATGTCACTAAGACGAATTAACATTCTCAGGACTTACAAGTCTTAAAGGACAAGAGCACAATGCACACAGCCTGAAAACCCTGTCGGAAGTAACCCCCTGCTTTCAACAGGGGAGAGCAAGTCAAGAAAGGGTAATGTCCGACGTGATGAGGAAGTCTCAACGATTGTGGCAGGGCAAACCTCAGCTTGCTATTCTACAGAAGTGAAGACTTTGGTGGCAGCATACTAATCAAGAATTTAGAACCCAGGAAGGATAAAATGATCGTATCTCCAAGAAAGAGCATGTATCTTCCCCTTGCTAAATTCCTAATTCCAAAATAATCCCGTTTTAATCACATTTATAAATTTAAAATGGTTAATGCCGTGCCATGCAAGACACTCACACTCGCCTTAAAAACTGCACTTTAATTTCCAACTCAATTGCACATATAAATTTGAAAACTGAACACTGGGCAGATGAGAACAATTTCACAGACTCCCTCACATGAGCCGCTTTGAAAACCACAGTGCACTTTAATTCCACTTCAATTGCATGTATAAATTTTTAAAAAGTTAATGCCATATTGTAGAGAAGAGCTTTAATTGAGTGTTAACGAGCTGCCAGAGCAACTTCTAGCCAGCCCCATTACACAGCAGGGAGTCTCAGAGGGTCCCTGTGACACTGAACTAAAAGCATCTAAATAAACCATATGCGCCAGCCGCCTTCCACGCAGCCAGCATCCAAACCTGGCCTGGGTTTTTCAGATGCTTGCCCCTTGACCTGGCCTTTACTTTGAAAGGGGCAGAAGCAGGCCCACTGGAGTTGCATGAAGCTCCAGGGGTCATGTGGGAATTGAGGCCATTCTGCTTACGGGGACCACGGCAACTGAACCCTTTTAGTTCTAAGACATGAGGCCCAGAAAGGACCTAAGAAGTCATATCATCAACTGCCTTAATTGTTAAATTAAGAAATAGAAAATATGTTACAGAAGAAGTGAATGACCAGATCAATGTCACATGGCTACTTTGTGTCCATAATCAGAAATCAATCTCACACTTTTGAAAACTTATAATCCACTGTTGCATCAAGACACTTTTACACTTTGATATAAGGAAATGACCCACACACATATTTAAAAGACAGAAAAGCCCGTGATGTTAACTAGCAGCCTCTGGCCCCACCGCTCTTCATTGTTACTTCCCATTCTCCAGAAGGAACCACTTTCAACTACTGAGCCATTTCCTTTAGGATTTACCTCTATATTTCTAAGTAACCCATCTGTCCTGGCATGGTAGACTGAATACTGACTGACTAGAATGTTCATGTCCGAATTCCAGAAATCAGTGAACCTCTAATGGTGATTCTTGTGTGTCAACTTGGCCAGGTGATGGTGTCTAGTTGTGGTCAAGCAAGCACTCGTCTGATTGTTACAGTGAGGGTATTTTGTGGGTTTAAATCATCAGCCAGTTGATTGCATCTATCGCTGATTGCATCTACAATCAAAAAAGGAGACTGTCTTTCAGCAACAAAAAAAGTCTCATCCAATCAGCTGGAGGCCTTAAAAAGAGAACTGGTGATTTCGGCAGTCAGCAAAAAGAATTTCTCTCTCTACTTCAGCCAGCCAGAGTCTTGTAGGGATTTCATCACAAACCTTCCTTGGAGTTCCTATCTTGTGGCCTGCCTTATGGAATTCAGACTTGCCAATCCCCACAGTCTCATGAGCCATTTCCTATAATAAACCTCATAATATTTACATATATCTTGCCCGTTGTTTCCCTGGAGAACCCTGACTAATACAATACTTATACGGCCAAAAAAGGGGGCGGATTTTGCAGATGTGATTAAAGTAAGGAGCTTGAGTTGGAGAGGTTTTCCTGGATTATCTGAGAGGGGCTATTGTAGTCCTTATAAGAAAAGAATGAGTCATGGTACATGTATCAGTGTATTAATTTCCTATTTTTGCATAACACATTTGCACAAACTTAGTGACTTAAAACAACACAAAAGTTCATTCTCTTACAGTCCTGGAGGAGAGAAACAAGTGGTTGGGGTGATGTGAGAAAGGGGGCACCAGCCAAAGAATGCAGGCAGCCTCCAGAAGCTGCAAAAGGCCAGCAAACAGGTTCTTCCCTGAAGCTTCCAGAAGAAACACAGTCTTGCTGACACTTTGATTTTAAACTTCTCACCTCCAGGACTGTAAGAGAATGAACTTTTGTGTTGTTTTAAGTCACTAAGTTTGTGCAAATGTGTTATGCAAAAATAGGAAATTAATACACTGATACAGTGATTTTCTGTTTTGGACATCAACTCTTGGTGTCCTTTGGACCGTTCACAAGGTTCAATACTAACTATGAGTGAGGAACAAACCTTTGTAGTATAAGCCACAGAGAGTCAGCATAGCCTTGACTATCTTGAAATAGAAGGAAATTGCTGCACAGAAATAGGGGGCTACCATATCAAAGACCTGTGATCTGTAGCAGGGACTTAATGGCCCAGCAGTGGGCAACAAAGACATTTAACGCAGGTTAGAAAAAAGGTGACCCATGTTAATGGATGGGGAAACAACTGGTAAAATTATCACCTGAGGTATTCTGGGAGATAGATAATAACTTAATGAATTTTAATGCTAGAAAAACAGGTTGGAAAACAGAATATTAAGAACATGCATCAGTTGATGTTCATTGCTTTTAGAACATAGCCAAATGCAAAAGACAGTGATGAGTTCAAGATTGAATATGTAGGTATTCACACAAGAATGAAACAAACTGAAAGTTAATGATCAGGGGATTTGCCTGGTTGAAAGAGGAAGCTACTTTTAAACCCCAAGGAGTGATGGAAAAAAAGACTGAGTAGACCTAGGAGAAAAGAAAAAATAAATTAAAGGATGATTTTAAATCAGTCTTAAAGTAAAAACACACAAAAGTATGTCCACCATGCCCAAAGCTAAAACTCCTGAATGGACTAAGACCTCTCAGTAAAGATACAGCTAAAAAAGTGTGGCAACCAGAAAATCCTTCTAATAGGAAAAATGGTCACCGTAGGGGCTAAAAGTGTGGATCTCCCATCAAAACCTGGTTGCTCGAAGGAACCTGCATGCAAATTGAGAGGCCTGGAGAAAAAAAGCAAGTAAATACAGCAAATCTGGGAAGTTTTTCTACAAGAGAATTACGTATGTGGTTGTTAGCACATGGAACCATCAAATAGGTAAAAAGCCAACTGGGTAATTGAAAACATGATACCTCTGAATGAACTGTCAGCCTGGACTCTTCAAAATTTAAAATGGCTCTTGGTTCCTCTATTCTCAAGAGGACATGAACTAACCTGCCCACTCCTAAAGACAGGCAAGTCGCCAGTGTCCACTCAGATGAGCAAAGGAGAATGATGGAAAAGCAAAAACATGGAAAATAGCATTGCAGATTACTATAGAACACAAGGAACAAAGGAGAGGAATCAGGGAAACCTCCTCTCCCTCGGAGCCCCAGCACAGGACTGCCCACCACTGGGATCTTAGAATTGCTGTACACCACTGCCCACAGCCTGGCTCTGCTTATTATGGTCACAGATTAGAAGGATGGAGGGGAGGCAAATAACTTATCCTGTCTGCCTTTTTGAGATGTGTGGTTGTGTGTGTGTAAGTGTGGGGTGTGTGTATGCTGTGCATGTGTGTATGGTATGTGCTTATGTACGGCATGTGTGTGGACATGCTGTTTGGTGTGTGTGTGTGTGTGTATGCATGGTCTGCTGTGTGTGTGCAGTATGTGTGTGTGTTTCTGTAGGTGTGGTATCTTGTGTAAATATGTGTAGCGAATGTGATATGTGTATTTGTATGTGTTATGGGTATGTGTGTGTGCCGTGATGGGTGTGTTCTATGTGTGATGTGTGTAGTATGTGTAGAGTGTGGTTTGTGCTGTGGTGTGTGCATGTGGGTTGCATATGTGTATGTAGGAGTGATGGGCATGGTGTATGCATGTCTGCTGTGTGTAGTACGTATCATGTACGGCGTGTGTATGGTGTGCATGCGAGTGTCTGATGTACGCATCATGTGTGTGGCTTGTGTGTGTATTGTGTGTGGTATGTGTGCAGTTTGCATATATGTGTGGTGTGCGTGGTATGTGTATGTGTTTGTGGGTGTGTGTTTAGTTCCTAGATCACCAGGTTGGGAGAGGCCAGGCCTGGACCTGAAACAGAACCTCGTGAGCTTGCCTTTGATAGGGATTCAGTTTTGGGGAATCACTGATGGTGAGGTTGAGCTCAACATCAGTACTGGAAATGACAATAGTTATTGACTTTAGGGGAGCATCATTTTCATGTGGGAAAGAGAGGGAATAGAGTGTTCAGTGACCAGAGGGGAAGACCACTGTCCAGGTTGCTCACAAATGTTCCCATTCTTTCCCTTCCTCTTCCCAGTCCATGGTAAAATTGCACCCTTAACCAAAAAGTTAGATGTGGCCTTACGACCCGCTATGGCCCTTGGAAAAGTGCACAGGAGTCGTGGGTGCCACTTCCATGGGGAGCTTTAAGAGTCAGCCCACAATCCACCACATGCTTTCACACCACGATGGGCCCTGATAGTGGCTTCTTCATCTGCCTAGATCCTAGGACCAGGTCAAATGGAGCAGAGTCTCCAGCCAACCCATGATGGACTTACAGCTTGAGGGAGAGAGAAACTGCCATCCTGAAACTTTGTTGGTGAGATTAATGGTTTGTTACTTGACCTAGCCTAGCCAACACTGCCTGCAAAGCTTGGTGGAGAACTTTACTGCAGATGGGTAAGTCGGTGGGTTTGTTTTTATTGGGCAGGACTCAATATCTGGGAATCTTCTGTTGAAGACCAGTTTCCCCAGAGAGGAAACATCCTATTCCCTGCCTAGGAGGATTGCGAGCCTGGTTTGAAGAATGAGAGAAGAAGGCCAAAAGTCTCAGTGTTTAATACAAACTTTCACTTAGTCCTTCATTTTCAGAGTACCATCCCCATCTTCCTCCTCCATGCAAGTCCCCCAATTTCTGCTGGGTGGGGTGGCACTGGGGACATATGCTGGGGTCTGTGGCCTTGGGTAATCAAACCTCTTTCCTTATCAACTGTTTCCTTTTTTCTCATCTCATACAAACACACACATACACACACAGAGAAGCCTAATTCCACTTAAAATTTTTAAGGCAGTTATCTTTCTTTCATCTGTTTTCTACTTTTAATATTTATTGTCATCGCTCACACGCTTGTTTTCTCTTAATATCTTAACATTTACTGATATGCCTTTTTTTTAATCCTCACTGTCATTTTAGCAAGGTTTGGGAAAGGAGCCAAGACAAAGTCCATGTGCTCATGCCACCAAGTTTTTAACCAAAAATCCTCTACCATTTACTATTTCCACTTATAATTTACAACAGTTCTTGCTGCTGTGGGAGAATTAGGTTTATTAATCAGTCAATTTGTAAGCGTTTACTGAGAAACTTATATGGAAGATACTGTCCTGGAAGCAAGAAAAAGTAAAGCATCGCTTCTTGGCCTTTTGGCTAAGATCAAGTGTAGTATCTGTTCTTATCAGTTTAATATCTGATACGTTCTCTATCCGAGGACAATATATTAAATGGATTTTTGGAGCAGGGAGATGGAAGCTTGCTCCGTCCACTTCACGCATCAACCTGGTATTGCAGTACTTCCAGGAACAGTGCACCCCCTCCTCAATTGTGGTGTGAACTGACAGACTTGATTTTTCCTTGCTCTCCTGCTTTGCTTCTTTTCTTTACCAGACCAGGATGTCTGCAGCTCTCTTCGTGTTTTTCCCCCTGAGTTGCTTGTACTGTCGTTTCTTCTTCGTCTCTTTCTTTCTTTTTTTCTTTTCTTTCTACTGTCACATCCTTTATTCGTGGCGATGGCCAACCCAGATTTCGGGCAAGTGGTAAATAAATGCTAGGTAGTAAAAAAAAAAAAGAAAAAAGAAAAAGTAAAGCAATTTATTTTATTTAAAGTTTTCTCTTTCCTCTCTACAACCCCCCCCACCCATCTCGTTCCTCGATTATAAGACTCAAGTGCTGTTCATCTTTTTAGCCTCAGAACCTGCTCAATGGTGATTATTTGATAATCAGTAAATATTTGTGGAATGTCTATGACCCACTTCTAATCCTCAGAGGGTCTCAGGTTATCTGAGCAGCGGATATGTTGGTAGATAGATAAATACGAAAGATAACACACAGTGGTACATTTTAAGGTGATAAATACAAATAAAGTCAAGTTGCCGGGTTTTTTTTTTTCTTCCTTCTTTTTGGCAACAATAAAAGTTCTTAGAAACAGAAAATAAGAGACTCGGAGAGACTTAGTAAATTGTTCAATATTCCAAAGTTCTATAATTACTATCCACTCGTTTATATATAACGAAACACGATCTAGAAAGGGTCTGAATCAGCTAGACCTGTTAGCAAGTGGCATAAGCTGACCTTTTGGTACACAGGCTAATATCTTTAGTCTTACACAGACTTCACAGAGCTGCAGGCTGGCTTTAACTTAGGAACTCTGCCAGAGCTTCTGGGAGGAGGTGGGCCCAATGGGGGTGCAGAGTGGTCACCCCAGAGGAACCCTCCAACCTAAATGATTCCAAGAGAGTCCTGCTTTCAGTAGAACGGGTAGGAGTACTCACAGGACCCTGGCTTTCATCTCTGCCCACCAAACACCTCCTGCCCTTTCTCTTAAATTCTCAAAGTAAAGATAATAAAAGTCAATCCTTGTAGCCTCTAGAGGCAGGGAAACCTGACTGGTTGACATGGAGGCATATGGGTCATTTGCTGAGTGTCCACTATGGGCTCTCTTTCCCATGTGCCTTAAGGTATAGTAGGAGCCTCACAACAACTCTGTTATACTAACGAGAAACCCGAGACCTGCAACATCAGGCAATCAGTGACTGGCCAGACCCAAATTCCACCCCAGAGACTCTAATTTCAAGTGCCCTGCCTCTCTTATTGTTGCATGCTGCTTCCATTCACGTTATCTTAAATAATGTAGTCACTCTCTGGTCCCCATTTTCTCACTCAATGCCCCCTACCTTTGCCACATTAGGAACAGGTGCCACAGAAGGATGACATAAGACAAAGGCAGGCAGAGGAAGGGATGGAAGCACTGGAATGCCTGAAGTGGGGACAAACATAACCTTAAAGCTCAGCATGGCTCTGTGAGCAAAGTCAAAAAAACAGATCATACCTGAGAGAGGCCCTGACTGCACAGCCCCACCTGCCCAGGTGACATCAGGAACATGGCATCCAACCCAGGCTCCTTGAAGATGTTTCTTGCTAGAGATAAACAGAAAGAAACTAGGGAACACAGCAGAGCCCATGCAGATAATCATAGATGCAAGAGGTAGAAGATAGGGAGGGGTGGTGGGTAGAGACAGAGCTAGTGCATCAAGTGCCATGCTTTGCAGCAGGGCAATGGCTGGGTTTGCAGAGACGATGCCTGGAAAATATAAGAGGGTTTGTAGAGACACTGATCTATGAACGGTCACCCAGCTGGTTTCAGTCTGTGAGGAAACTGTGAGGAAGTTTTTGGGTTGGATGCCATGTTCCTGATGTCACCTGTGCAGGTGGGGCTGTGCAGTCAGGGTCTCTCTCAGATCTGACCTGCTTTTTTGACTTTGCTCACAGAGCCATGCTGAGCTTGAAGGTTATGCATGTCTCCACCATTCAGGCACTCCAAATGCTTCCATCTTTTCCTCTGCCTGCTTTTGTCTTATCTCATCCTTCTTTGGCACCTGCTCCTAATGGGGCAAGGGAAGAGGGGCATTGGATGAGAAAATGGGTTTCAGTCTGTGAGGAAGTTTCAAAGGATTTGAAACCTGTCTGAACTCACAGATGGAAATGGGAGATTTGAGTCAGAGATGCTGTTGATGAGGGGATGAAGTACAGGGAAATGGGAAAGCTTTCAAATCAGGTTGAAAATCTCCACTCCAGTGTTCTGAGTGCCAGGACTTTGAGGGCTTGCCTTTTGGTTTTTAATGTCGCAAGAGTTCCAGGCTTCAACAGCTAATCTCAGTGGAATCAGATTCATAGATCTCGCAGAGGAATCAAAGTAAATTTGTACAAAACAGGAAGCCCATGAAAGGACCAGGGACAAAAGCAGTAGCCCTGTCCTCTCCACTTTGGTTAAGAAATGCCTGAAATTTCACTTCTAGAAGTCCCTAACCAAATGACTAGCCAATATTTAAAAAGAGTCTTCAATACCCTGGTTCTTCTAAATCAACACACGAAGTCAGATCAGTTCAGCTCACAGAGTCAAGGTTGAAGGTCCAGGAAAGGCTCCCAGCACACCCCTCAAGGATAGAAGGGGGCGGGTGGTAGACAGACACCAGCCTTTACTGAATTCTTACCAGCTCCTAGACAGCAGTATAATCTTTATGAAAGCCCTCAAAGAGGGCATTTATTATTATCCACTTCACAGATGAGAAGACTGAGGCTCAGAATAGCTAAGTTGCCACACAATTTAACAGTTGTAGCAATGCTGGCCTTTGCAGCTCTGTCTCTCGGGTTCCAAAGTCTCCATCATTCCCCTGGGTCATGCAAGAAGAAACATGCCGTGTTCTGTTACTCCAAGCCTCATCCATGGCAAGGAACCTACTTCATCCCCTGTTTTTCCATAATACGGCTCAAACTGAAGGATGCCCTGGAAGACTGTAAGTACCTCTAGGATTCCACTCCATGTCAACCCTTCTTGCGACTTCATCGCTGTGAACTAAGGTGGCCAAAGGCAGAGAGGAGAGGCCTCTCTTTCCCTCACATGTTGGGTGAAGTCACTCCATTTGTTGCCAACTGATTTCCCCCGGCCCGCTACCCTCAGCCCCAGCTCCAGCAGTCTCTCTTGCCTTCTGATTCTCAGCAATGTATTCATGTATTCATTTAAAAGTTCTGTCTGTGCTGAAGCCGGTGCTGCTTGTAATTGCTGGCGGCCAAAAGCTGTTCTGTTTTTTCTGGCTGAGTGTACCAGGCAATCATCAGCTGTAATTATTTCGAGTCTTGTTACAGATGGAACTTCTAGGTTTTCAGTCTTAAACAGAATTCATTATTCAAATGTCTCCAGAGCCTATGGTGAGGGTGTGGGGTGAGCCTCCTGTTGAGCCCAGGTAGCCACAGAAGGTTTTAGAGAAGAGGACACGCTAAACGGACCATGGTGTCCTGGCCACTTAGCCCAAGTCTGGGGTTTGCCCATAGCTTTCATGTCCTCATCACACCCTGGGGACCTGGCTCCTTCCCAGTCACACTGATTTCTTCCCCTCACCATCCAAGGAACACAGATGTGCACACCACCCCCCAATCTCCCTGCTTCTAACCCAAAAGACCCCATTAAGCGCATCTTCAGCTACAAGAAATACAATCAGTCTCTCCATCTGAACCTTCCTCCAGTTAATAGTGTGTTTCCTGGGAACAGAGGTCTTTAGAGAAGCGGAGCAATTCTGAAGCTCTGAGGGAAAGAAGCAGTTCTCAGCAAAACCAACTCCTCTGGCACCAGACTCCAACTCAGCTCTAGAAATTTCCACTAGCAGTCCCCAGGCTCCTGGGAATGTTGCAGGGCAATAAGGAATAGACAGCCCCTTTCTCTGAGAAGAGACCCCAGAGGAGGGGTTGGCAGGTTTCAAGTCCTTGGGCCAAGGGTTCAGTCTCCTAGGACTCCTCAGAGGCTAGACATCTGCAAGGTAGTTTAGGGCCAGACTCCAGAGAGTAACTGGGGAGTCAACAGTTACTTAAGGATTGGGTCCCGTGGAGAGTCACCACTGCACACCCCACCACCCTCTTGCCAAAAGTGGCAGGAACCAGCAAACATACAACCTCCCTTCGTCTCCTCACCCAGAGAGAAGGCAACACATGCTAGGAGGACCCAAACAACAGGAAATCCCATGCTCCTGCCCAGGAGAGCAATCTCAGATTCAAGAGATAGCTGCATGTCAGATACTTCTTCCACTGTTCTCGGCAATTCCAAACTTATCTTCAGTCTGCTGTTCAGCTGCTGCTGTGTCCTGGTTTCAGTCTCTTGTCCTTTGGCCTTGAAATGCTATTTGCAGAGTCTTGCTCTACAACTAGAGTTTCTCTCTGTCTCTCTCTCTCTCTCTCTCTCTCTCTCTCACACACACACACACACACACACACACACACACACACACACACAGAGGTTTTCTCCACCCCCTGTCCCTCTCATCCAGCCCCCTCCTACTCTAATTCTTTCTAGTTTCCCCCTTTCTCCCTCCTGCTTTTCTCACTCTCTCTGCCTCGTTTCCTTTCTCCCTCCCATTTTCTCACTTACACTCATTTTCCCATACTCCCACATACTTCTTACACCCCTCCTGCTCCACACATGCAGGTCCACACACTTCTCTCTGGTCACTTCCTTCCCTGTGGGGGTTTTGGGGCTCTGCGAACAGGCTTATGGCCAGCTTGAGGCCTCTGGACAAAAGGCTGAAGCACAGAGAGAGTGGCAGGCAGAATGGAACTGAAGCAGGAGGAAGAAACAGCAGGGAGTTTCAAAAGCAGATGGCAAGTCAGCTCTGGCTGCATAGAAGCGGAGGCACCCCTCTTTGAAAATACCTTCCCCTGGCTGGCGTTGGTACCAGCCCCTCCTACCCTTTTCCTTCAGTGACTTCACACAGCCTAATCCTATGCACCTTGGTGAGTATGGGTGATGAGCCTACTGTGTGCTCAGTGCTTGCTAGGTAGGCAAGGCATTAAGACAAGCATTTAGAAGATGAGAAGCTCATCCAAACAGTCAATCTGCAACCCATGTGGGAAATTCACAATTACATAGCTGCTTGCAGGCAGGTTTTACGTCCTCTGGGTTCCACCCGGAGAAAGAGTCTTGGAGGCTTCCACTCCTAACTCTACTTAGAAGGCTGGAGCATGAGGTTTCCTTCATTCCTCTCTTTCTTTACCAGAGGATACTGTGAAAATTGTGAGTAGGGAATATCTGACAGACTAGGTACCTTTTAAGATGGAAGCCACCTTGACGGCAGCTCTGTCTTCATTAGAGGAGAAGGGAAACATTATTTACTGATAACCTTCAATAGATTAAACACCACAAAAGACCATAACATGCATTATTAATTTAATTTAACCCTGTTCTATAAAGATCTCCATCTAACAGATGAAGAAACCGAGTTTGAGAGATGCCACCTGCCTTGCTGGTTAAGTGGTACAGCAGAACTTGACCTTAGAGGTCTTGCTGAGGCCAAAATCTAGACTGCAGAAGGATCAGCAGTCATGGTTCATTCGTGCCTGTACCCCACACTTCACACACTGCCCAGGCCATGGAAGGAACCTAATAAATGGCATTGAAAGACTGTTGTGCAAAAGCACACAGTCCTGCTCAGAAGAAGTGGACAATTTTGTCAGCATGGAATAACTGAACACCTGTATCTGAAAACATGCAATTAAATCCCAGAGTGAATAGTACATGCCGCAGAGATCAGAAGAAGCAGGAAGACTCTGCCTTGGAATGATTGACTTAGGCTTAGTCGTTGAGAAGGGACTTCAGTTGAGCCCTGAAGCCCTTCATATGGATTAGTGGAAGAGAGGGGAGTGGATGGCCCAGCAAGGGGAGCAGCTTGATCCTAGGCTAGTGTGGGAACATTGTGTGATTTAGAGCGTGAGCTCCCAGTATAGCTCATAGAGAAGGTGGCGTTACAAGCTGGGGAAAGCAGGAGGGGCCCATTCACACCCATCAGGGAAGACGGTTCCTGAAGGCTTGAATGGCAGAGTAGCCACAGAGGTGGAGTTTATACATTAGCAGGCAGGGACCATGGCTTTTTCTAAGAAGAGCAATATAATGACAATAAACTTCTTTTCAGGAAGTTTCAAAGGGTAGCGGGTAGAAAGAGCAGTGGAAAGGAGGATTGTAAAGAGAAAATTACAAGAATTCAGGGGTGAGAGTCTGAACTAAAACGGTAGCAGTGAAAATGAAAAGTGTGATGGATTCAGCATGCCTTAAAGAAATAACAGAGAAACTTCCCAGAGGATGGCAGAATAGGATAGGTTGAGTTCACCCCTGCTCCAAGGAACAGCTAGAAAAGAGACAGAAAAATGACCAGGGTAGTGATTCTAGGGTGTAAATGACCTGAGAGGGTCTTCTACACTACTTAGAGAGGTTCTGGGTGAAAAAGCTGAAGAATTGAGATGCAGAGAACCACAGGCCATTCAGCTAGTACAAAGATCCTGACATGCTCTTTTCCAAATGGAAAGCATGGACAGAGAGACAGGGACTAGGAAGTAAGCCAAACCATGCTCTTTGAATGTGGCCCCCACACATGCACCAAACACCTCTACCCGGTGACCCCTGCCACCCCGTGCACCCCATGTACCAGAGGCCCTCCCCCTGGAACCCCAAGCACATGTGCCCCAAACACTCAAATCCTACACCCCACACTCAACACCACACACTCACACCAACCCCCTCTCCATCCTGGGCCCACCCTCTCCCCGCCCCAGGCACGCATGGACCCCTGCCCTCCTGCCCTATGCATGCATACACACCCACCACCCTGCACCCTGCAAACACACACCTCCATGCCCTGCCCCCCACCCTATGCATGCATGTACCCTCACCCCAGCACCCCCCGCACCCTGCACATGTACACACCTGTGCCCTGGCCACCCCCCATAACCACTGCACCCTGCCCCCCACATGGAACACATCTACTGCCGCCCTGGTCCTGCCCTCCCTTCACCCCCACTATTCTTCGGCACTTGTGCCCTGCCCCCTGACCCATGCCCCACCCCCTCATGAACCACACAACTGCACCCTGAAATGAGCACCCAGCTCCCACGCCCCACATATGCATGGGCCTGCATCCCGCCCCTGTACATACATGCATCCACACCCCGCACCCTTACACCCACCCACCACACCAGCACCCTTGACCCCGACAACTTCTGTACTCCATGTGTGCACCTGCACCCTGCTTGTGCACCCTCACACCCATGCGACACCCTCTTCTTCCTTGAAACCCACCCTCAACTATGCTCCATGCACCCACACAACCCCCCTGATCTGCCTCCCACCATACCTCTGTGGCCCCATGCTGCATCCTGCCCTTGCACTTCTAGGAGCTGTGGAGCTGCACCCCACACCCATGACCCAATGCTGCCCCCACACAACCCTGTGCACTGCATCCCACATTCCCGGGCACCAGGGTAGCATCCCCACCCACACCTCACCTTGCACTGCACCTGCCACCGCACCTCTGTGACCCTCCCCACACTCCTTGTCCTGCCTTATGCCCATCTTGCAAATATAAAGTCTCACACTATTGAAGCAAATCAACTTCTAGAGCTACCCTATCAAGATAATTAAATGCCTCAAAGGCAACAAAAAATCACAAAGCATATAAATATGCAGACAGATACAGCCCAGCCTTAATGACCAAATTAAAACACCAGAAGAGACACAGACTTTGGAACAACTAGTCAAAAATGTCCATAAAACTCTATTAAATAAATTCAATAGGTTGTCTAATGGCACAAAGGAAATCAAGAAGACACTAGAAGAGCATGAAGAATAATTTGACAGAATAAATAGAAAAACAGTAAATATCACAAAGATGAAAGATACTGTAGATCAAATTAAAAATATACTAGAAACACACAATAGCAGATTTGAAGAGGCAGTAGAAAGAATAAGTGGACTGGAGGACAGGACAATTGATTTCAAGCATACAAAAAGAACAAATGGCGGGCAGTGTGTTGGTAGCTCAGTGGCAGAATTCTCACCTGCTATGCTGGAGACCCAGGTTCAATTCCCGGTGCCTGCCCATGTAAAATAAAAAGGAAAAAGGAACAAACAGAAGAAAAGGTGGAAAATTTTGAAATAGATCTCAGGAAAATAATGGATAACATGAAGTGCACAAATATAAGAATCATCAGTGTCCCAGAAAGAGAAGAGAAGAGTACGAGGCTAGGAAGATTAATTGAAGAGATAATGGAGGAAAACTTCCCAACCCTTATGAAGACAAATACGCAAATCAAAGAAGCCCAATGAAACCAAACTGGAATGAATCCAAATAGGCCTATTCCAAGACACATACTAATCAGTCTGTTAAATGTTGAAGAGAAGCAGAAAAATCCTGAAAGTGGGAAAAGAAAAGTGACCTACTGCATACAAGCATAACCACCTAAGACTGAACTCAGACTACTCAACAGGCACCATGGAGGCAAGAAGGCAATGGCCTGATATATTTGAAATACTGAAAGAGAAAGAAGTCCAGCCAAGAATTCTGTACACAGCCAAATTGTCCTTCAAAAGTGATGAAGAGATTAAAATTTGCAAAAACAAATATCCAGAGAATTTGTCAAGAGACTAACCCTACAAGAAATAATAAAAAAAAAATTTCTGCTGGCTGGGAGAAAAAGACAGAACAAGGAAGTCTGGAAGAGGGCACAGAATTGAAGGATGCCAAGAAGGGTAACTTGAAGGATAAAAAGGGAAAGAGGGAAAAGAAAAATATATATCTGACAAATAAAATCCAAAAAATAAGATGATAAATTCAAGCAATGCCTTTACAGTAATAACTTTGAATGTTAATGGACCAAACTCACCAATTAAAAAGATAGATATTGGCAGAATGGATTAAGAAATATGATCCATCTATATAATGTTTATAAGAGACTCATGGTAGAACCAAGGGAAAAATAGACTGAAAGTGAAAGGATTGAAAAAGATGTTCCATGTAGGCTGTAACCAAAAGAAAGCAGGAGTAGCTATGCTAATATACCACAAAATAGACTTTAAAGGTAAAAACATCATAAGAGACAAAGAAGGACACTACACATTAATAAATGGGACAACTCACCAAGAAGAAATAACAATTATAAATGTTTATGTTCCCAGTGAAGGAGCTCCAAAGTACATGAGGCAAACAATGGCAAAATTGAAGGGAGCAATAGAATTTTTAAAATAACAGGGTGAGTCTTCAATACAACACTCTCCTCTATAGATAGAATAACCAGACAGAAGATCAAAAAAGGAAATAAAGAACTTAAATAATTTGATGAATGAATTAAACTTAACAGACATATATAGGTGGTTATACCCCAAAACATCAGGATATACATTCTTCTCTAGTGCTCATGGAATGTTCTCCAAGATAGTTCATTTACGGGAGGCACAAAACAGGTTTTTATAAATTTAAAAAGATTGAAATAATTCAAAGGACTTTCTCTGATCACAGTGGAATGAAGTTGGAAATCAATAACCACCAAAGAATCAGAACTTTCACAAATATATGAAGATTAAATAATGAACTTTTAAACAAGAAATGGGTCAAAGAAAAAATGACTAGAGAAATTGGTAACTATCTGGAGCTGAATGAAAATGAGAATACAATGTATCAGAACTTACAGGATGTGGCAAAGGTAGTGCTGAGTGGGAAATTTATTGCCCTAAATGCCTATAATGGTATGATTTCTAAATGTTGTGTTAATTTCTTTTTTCAAGGACTTAAGTGTTCCCCTGGTGTAACTAGAGAAAGAACAGCAAACTAACCCTAAAGCAAATAATAGAAGAGAAATAACAAAGATTAAAACAGAATTAAATGAATGGGAGAACAAAAGAACAATAGAAAAAACAATAAAACCAAAAGTTTTTTTTTCCAGAAAATCAATAAAATCAATGGACCTTTACCTAGGCTGACAAAGGAAAAAGAGAGAGGGTGCAAATAAACAAAATTAGAAACAAAAGGGAGTTTTTTACCATGGACTCTGAAGAAACAAGAAAGATCATAAGGAGATACTGTGAACAACTATCGTCAATAAACTAGACAATGTAGATGAAATGGACAAATTCCTAGAAACACACAAATAAGCTACACTAACTTAAGAAATAGAAGATCTCAATAAATCAATCATAAGTAAAAAGATTCAATCAGTCATCAAATATCTTCCTACAAAGAAAAGCCCAGGGCCAGATGGTATCACAGTAGAATTTTATCAAACATTCCAAAAAAGGAACACAATCTAACTCATTTTATGAAGCTAACATTACTCTAATACCAAACCTGAATAAAGATGCTATAAGAAAGGAAAACTATAGCCTAATCCCTCTAAATAATATAGATGCAACAATTCTCAACAAAATACTAGCAAATCGAATCCAATGGCACATTAAAAGAATTATACACGATGACCAAGTGGGGTTTACACCAGGAATCCAAGGGTGGTTCAAAACAAGGAAATCAATCAAAATGATACAGCACATTAATAAATTGAAAGGAAAAATCACATGATCATGTCAATTAATACTGAAAAATCATTTGACAAAATCCCACATCCTTTTCTTATAAAAAACACTTCAAAGAGTAGAAATCAAAGGAAATGTCCTCAATATGAAAAAGGGCATATATGAAAAACCCATAGTCATCACCATACTCAATGGTGAAAGACTGAAAGCCTTCCCCCTAAGATTGGTAATGAGACAAGGATGCCGTCTATCACCACTATTATTCAACATTGTATTAGAAGTTCTAGCTAGAGCAATCAGGCAGGAAAAAGAAATAAAAGGAATTCAAAATGGAAAGGAACAAGTAAAACTTTCATTATTTGCAGATAACATGATACTATACTTAGAAGATCCTGAGACATCTATGACAAGGCTTCTTGAGCTAATAAATTCGGCAAAGTGGCAGGATATAAAATTAATATGCAAAAATCAGCAATGTTTCTATACACAACAATGGCCTTACTGAGAAGACAGCTAAGGAAAAAGATCTGTTCAAAAGAGCAACTAAAAGAATCAAGTATGTAGGGATAATCTTAATTAGGGATGTAAAGGACCTTTAAACAGAAAACTACATAACATTGCTAAAAGAAATCGAAGAGCTAATAGGTGGAAAGACATTCCCTGCTCATGGATAGGAATGTTAAATATAGTGAAGATGTCACTTCTACCCCAATTGATCTACAGATTCAATGCAATACCAACCAAAGTTCCAAAAACATACTTTGAAAAGCTTGGAAGAGCTAGTTAGCAAATTCATTTGAAAGAGAAAGAAACCTCAAATAGCTAAAAAAAAAAAAAAAATCCTAAAAAAGAAGAACAAAATGGAAAGATTAACATTTCCTGATTTTAAAGCTTATTATAAAGCTGCAATGGTCAAAACAGTATGGTACTGATACAAAGACAGAAGTACTGACCAATGGAATCAAATCAAGGGTGCAGAAATAGACCATCAAATCTATGGTCAACTTATCTTTGACAAGGCCCCCAAATCCACTAAACTGGGACAAAATATCTTTTCATTACATGGGCATAGTAGAACTGGACATCAATAGCCAAAAGATGAAACTTACACCCATACAAAAATTAACTCAAAGTGGATGATCTAAATATAAGAACCAGTACCAGAAAACCCCTAGAAGAAAATATAAGTTAACATCTTCAAGACCTAGTAATAGAAGGTCCTAAACTTACACCCAAAGCACAAGCGATGAAAGAAAAAATAGATAATTGGAAACTTCTCAAGATCAAAAGCTTCTGTGCCTCAAAAGACTTTGTCAAAAAGGTGAAGACACAGCCAATTCAATGGGAAAAAATATTTGGATATCACATATCAGATAAAGGTTTGATATCCTTCATTCATAAAGAAATCATGCAAACCAGCAAAAGAACAACCAACCCAATTATAAAATGGGCTAAACATGTGAATAAGCATTTTTCTGCAGAGCAAGTACAGATGGCTAAAAAGTACATGAAGAGATGCTCGTTTTCAATTGGTTTAAGGGAAATGCAGATCAAGACTACAATGAGATTCCACCTCACACCTATAAGAATGGCTGCTATTAAACAAACAGGAAAATACAAATGTTTGAGACAATGTGGAGAAATTGGGACACTTATGCAGTGCTGGTGGGAATGTATAATGGTGCAACCATTATGTAAGACAGTCTGGCAATCCCTTAGAAAACTAAATATAAGGTTGCCTATGACTCGACAATACCACTACTCAGTATATACCCAGAAGAGCTGAAAGCAGTGACATAAACAGGCATTTGCACATTGATGTTCATTGCAGCATTATTTGTAATTGCCAAAAGATGGAAACAATCCAAGTGTCCATCAACAGACGAGTGGATAAACAAAATGTGATGCATATATGTGATGGAATATCATGCAACAGTAAGACAAAATGACGTCCTAAAGCACATGAAAAGATGGATGAGCCCTGAGGACATGATGCTAAGTGAAAAAAACTAGACACAAAAGGATAGATACTGTATGGCTACATTTTTATTACCATGGTAAAGGTAAACTTAGACCTTATAATGCAGAATACAGGGGACCTTAAGATACACAGAAGCTAGAGATGGGTGAATGGTTAGCTAATGAGGTTGAACTTAAATGTAAGGGGATGGATAGAAGTGAAGGCATTTCATTATTGGGTCTATAAGTAATGTCATATTGAAAGTGAACTTGATTGAATGGGGTTTTATTAGAGCTATGTATCCCACCCATTAACACTACACATATGAATACATTTTTGCATGAACTGCTTCAAGGGAATTTTGTACAAAGAGTTTATAATATCCAGGTAGAGGGGAAAACTCCTATTGTATGCTAAGGACTATGTTTAACAGAAAAACATCAACAGTAGTACAGCAATACCAGGGTAAATAATTGAAGTGGGGGTTGGAGAGGACAAGAGTTAAGGGGAGGTTTGGATTTTCTATTTGGTGAGGGTGTGTTTATCGGTCATTTTTCTCTTGGGAGCAATGAAAATGGTCAAAATTGAGAGTGTTGATGATTATATCAGTAAGTGAAGATAATGTGAAACACGAATTGTTGACACTGAACATTATACATGACGCCCAATGGATGGGGGTGGCTGAAGGATGCACCGATTGAGAAGTAGAATGGCAAACTGTGGTGTAAACACATGATAGACTATTGTGCTGCTACAGAAAGGAATGAAATCGTGAGGCATGCAACAATGTGAATGAACCTATGGGACATCATGTGACACAAAATAAGCCAGAAACAAAAGAGCAAATATTGTATGCTCTCATTTAGAAAATACTTATAAGAAAATTGGGACCTAGATTGTAAACTCTTTTGGCAATCACATTTAGTCTGGAGCTGTAATTGTTTCTAGATTTTTTTTTTTTTTACATGGGCAAAACAGCAAGGTGTGTTCAGAAGATGGGTGGAAGCCAATGGCCAGGACATCAGAGTGGTGAGACTGGAGAACTCAGAGAAGCCACAGAATCAGGTGTTCAGGAGGTTTACCTGGTAAGAACAAGGCACTGACTGTCAGACCAGGGAGGGGACAGTGTTCCAGCTCAGGTAGGGGGATGGCGAGAGGCAAGGGAGCCACACTCCTTGAGGGACCAGGGGAAAAATAAACACCACACAACGATGAAGACAGTGACAGTGAAGTCATAGTTGCAAACAATAGTGACAGTAGACAACAATAATGAAACAGTAGTATTGGCCTCATTTTGCAAAGGAAGAAGTAGAAAGTCAAGTGACCACTTTGCTCAAGTCATTGGTAGCAAAGTAGCAACTCCAATCTGGTCTACTCTACTCCAAGAATAGAGGTGTTCCAGAAAGTGTCAAAGATAAACTACAAGAGCTAGGAAAAGACCTTGTTCCTAGAACTAAAGATAACTCTAGAAGTCCCCTCATCTGGGATGGCTCCATGCGAAACCACAAATATTTGATAAGTAAAACCTGAGCATCTGTCCTGCAGAGTTCAGGGTCAGACCTGTGTTCTGCAATTGAACCTGAGTCTACTGAGGATGGCAGGGTAGGGAAATCAAGCTGGGCTTGACCATTTGCTTCCAATTTGGGGAGCTACTTCAAAATCACATCTAGGGCCATAGTTTTTCAAGTTCTGCCTACACCGTTGTGGCCTTAAAGGGTTCATCAGCTTAGGTGATTCGTAAAGTTCTCTGGGCTTCAGTTTCCTTAAGTGTGAAATGAGAAGAGTAAACAAAACAGTATCAAAAATCCCTTCCAGCAATATGATCCTATGACTCCAGTGTCCTTCACTCCATCTAGAATGCAGGATAAGATGCCTCAGAACCTGGGGTGGCTCCAGCTAGCTCTGGGAGAGCAAAGAGGAGGGCAAGGACTCTTTACTCAGGGATATTCTTCAAGGGACCTGCTACGTGGCATCTCAATAGCCCTGTGGCTGGGGTTGGGGTGGCCCCACTGCTGCAGCTGCCCAGCCTTATAATAAGACATGAGGCAAGACTCCTGGGAAAGTGGAGGTGTTCTAAAGGTCTTTGCTTTCCAGTTTGCAGGTATCACTAAATTATTTGGCCCTTTCCAGATTGTGAATTCTATAACCCATAAAATCTGTAGGCTCAAACTACTAACTTGTTGGCACATGATTTCCCTTTGGAAGTATGCTATGAGCCAAGGATTGTGCTGGAGAGGGAGAGAACAAGTGACAGTAATACTGCAGAACAGCAGAGGAGCTGTGAATTTCACCTTTAAACGGGATCCAGGTCCCCAGGCCCCAGATCCCAGACTCTCAGCAGTCCTGCAGTTTGAAGAGATAAGCCCAGCACAGCATGTTTGCGTCTTTCTTCTCTCATGTTGTTTCGGAAAAACAACTGAGTCTGACAGCTTCTTTGCCACTTAGTAATGTTGTTTTTATCTTAAATATATATTTTGGTGTGTGTGTGTGTGTTTTTTATTTGAAAGCCCTAATGAAATGAAAATATTCTAATTACTTGTACTGGAGTATTTGCTTTTATTAGTCCCTATTTTTAAAAGATGCAAGTTTGGAGAGTTTTTAGCATTCTAATGAGCTTCTTGCCTCATACCAGGACCAACAGATTTGATTTTTGGAAACATTTTGGTTAGGTTCCTTTAAAAATTATTGTTATTTGGTTTTTAAGTGTTTTTTTTTTAATTTCCCACATCTCTCTAAAACTGGAAAAATAATTAATTAGTTTCAAAGGGCTTTTGTCTTTATGCATTTTTGTTCCTTTCAAGACCAGATTGGTAAATCAGTTGGGAAGAATGTGACAGAAAACGAAACACACACACACACACACACACACACACACACACACACACACACATGCACGCACACACAGTGTCATTCCTATACGAATCACTATCTGGTATTTTGAGATCCCTAGGGTTGGTGAAAGGGGCTAGGCCCAGACTTTCATACTACCTTGGGTTAATTTCTAATCGTTTTTTCCAAAATCATCAAAGTACTCCATAATGCTTAATTTATTCTCAAAATATCCCTGAAAGACAAAGAGCTGGCATTGTAAATGAGGAAACTAAAGCTCAGAGCAGTAAAGACCCAGCCAGGCCCTCAGGGAATTTGGGATGTGCCCGGGGCAGGGTTCCAGCTGCTGCCCACCTCAGAGATAAAACGTAAGGCCAATCTAGCTTTCCTGCCTGGAGCCTTTTCTTTAGATCCCTTGGTGTCCTCTTCCGTGATACCCAGTAACCTACCTTGGTTAACAACAGAAATGGGCATGGGCTAAGTTTAAGAAAGAAGGGGTGTTTCCTGGGAAGAGAGTGGCAGCACTTATTAAATCAAATGGTGCCCTCACATCCAAGCCTTGGGAAGGCCAGGGAGCAGCCTCAGAACAGCTTGCTGCATTCCTCTGGATAATGTTCTGGACGCCTCACTGCTGACCATCTTTGTCCACTTCTCACCTCCTGAGTCCCTTCAGGGTAAGACACAGCTTCTGTGTTGGGTTGACCTGGCTTGGGCTACTGGTTTATCCTTGTACTCAGCAAGGCAGGGTACACTGACTAACAGCCCTGCCCAAAGCAGGTAGAATGGGAAAGAGAGAGTGGACAAATCCCCAAAGGAGAGGTCATTGAGTGTTGTTCCCATAGAAGGAGGAGAAAAAAAAGATACCCATGTGATGAAGGTCTTGCCTGAGATGACATGCTTGGGAGCACAGGTCAGCACTCCCATCCCTTGCTTGCCCTCCTTCGTGCCTATTAGAGGCAATGTTTTGTGCCAGTCTCAGCAAGCCTCACTCCCAGGGAGACATTATGATCTCCTCGGGATTCATTCCTTCACCTACTGAGTGATGTACCAATAGGGAGTGTAAGGAAGGCAAAGAGAGGATGAGGCAGAGAAAAGAGGAAATAAGCAAGCTTCTCATGGATTCAGATTTCAGATCTTCTACGTTTCACTTCCCAAACCTCAGCTCGTTTTTTCAGTTACTAGTTCCACGAGGTCTTCATTACTTCCTAAATCGTCCACATTGCTTTGTTTTCCGTTCTGGGAACTGATTTGCCAAGTACACACAAGAGTCCCAGGCAGTGGAAAGTCAGCATTAATTTTCTCCTCTCATTCATTAGTGGGTCAGTTTTTCTCTCTTGAATCTCTTTCTCCTTGAATGTAATTTCAACTACAAAAAGACTGCCTGAGCCTCCTCCGACGGTTTTTCTGGCACTGTGGAGCGAGGCCTTTTCTTCTATTGTGATATTGATCTGTCGCTCCAGCCGGCTTTGACTGAGGAAGCACGTCCATGCCTGTGCTGTCCTTCACATTTCTAAGAAAGACGTATTCCTTTACCTGGAGGCCTCTCCATAAGGCATCCTCTAGGAGGCAAGGCTTTAGGGATCTTATCCAGACTTTTTCTTCATCAAAGGAATGGCAATCTTCTGCCCATGCAAAGAGAAATAAAAGTTCCCCAGGAGCTCTCAGCCCAGTCCTCACACATAGAAAGTCACCCTCACCAATGGTGCTCCATAGTCTTCTACCATTTCCAAAGTCTTACTTTGGAGAATGACACCCCGGGATGTCCCATGGAAACTGAACCCTATAGCTGACCCCAGAGCCCAAAACTTGACCCTGGTTTGCTCAACAATTTTTGTTCAGTGCTTACACAGTCACATAGAAGTGTGGTTTTCAAATTTGTAAAAGACCCTCTGCTGAAAGATGCAAAAGAAACATTAGCTGATAGAAGTGGTGACTGACCAGCTAAAATTCTGAGGAAAAACTTACTCTTTTAAAATGGCATAGCTTCTCCTTCCAGCCAGCACTGTGCAGTGGGCCTCTGCCAGGATGACTGGCACAGGGGGTACAAGACCAAGGTCAAGGGAAAGTCCAGTCACAGGAAGCAGAAGAATGGGCTGGGACATCCCTCCAGCTGCCCCTGCCACGTACACTCAGCACTGGTACAAGAAGGCAACAAGAGCACCTTGTCCTGAGCTGGGTGTGGGAAAGTCCTGGAGCTCTGAGTGTAATACTCTCAAACAAGAATCATCGACACTGTCTACCAGCATTCAGTGACAAGGTGGTCTGCACCAAGGCCCTAGTGGACACTGTACTGTGCTCATGGACAGCACACTGTACCAGCAGAGTCCCAACCCCTGGCATTGCCCATAGACCATGAGAAGGGGCCCAAGAGACTCCCAAGGAGGAAGAGATTTTAAACAAAAAGCAACTAAAAAAATTCAGAAGAAATAGAATAAAAGGAGAAGGACAGCAAGGTCAGCAGTCTTCTGGGGGAACAGTTCTGTTGGGGCAGATTCTTGCATGAGTTGCTTTGAGGCCAGGCCAGTGTGGCTGAGAGAGGGCATGGAGTTAGAGCTCTATCTGAGGAAAATCAAGTCCCAGAAAGGCAAGTAAATCCTCCACCCTCCCATCCTAGCTCATGAAATAAAGTGCTTATAGTTCTATGGAAAAAAAAAAGTAATAAAGTAAAAGGTAAAGTTCTTAAAATGGAACAAAAACAAAGAAAGAAGAAAGGAACTCATTGTACAAGTGTTGGTTAAGAGTGCTTTGAAGCAACACATAGGAGAAAGACTTAGTCCTTAGTACATGATAAGTTGGATAAGAGGAAAAGGAATTGTTCTTGTTATCTCTTGCTATGTAACAAACCTGCCCCAATTCCAGCAGGTATTTTGCAGAAATTGACAAGCATATCATTACGTTTATATGGAGGGTGGCAGAATTCTTTCCTGCCATGCTGAAGATCCAGGTTCGATTCCCAGGACCTGCCCATGTAAAAAAAAAATTATATGGAAATGCAAAATACCTTGAAAAGCCAAAACAATATTTTAAAAAATATGCTTGAGGACTCACACTTTCAGATTTCTAAACTTACTACAAAGCTATAGTTGTCAAAACAGTATTGTACAAAACTAAAGACAGACATGAAGATCAATGGAACAGAATAGAGTCCAGAAATAAATCCTAATTATTTATGGTCAATTGACTTTTGGCATTGGGGAAAGGATAGTCTGTTCAACAAATGGTGGTGCTGGGAGAACTGGATAAGCCAAGAAATTAACCTGAACCCTCACCTCATACCATTCACAAAAATTAACTTAAAACATATTGCTCCATATCAGAGACTCCTTATGAAGATTTCCAATGAAATATGAAGAAGTTGAAATCTCTGTACTGGAGAAGATTTAAGAATAGGCAGAATAACCCTTTCACAAAGAATTAGCAGAAGATAAAGCATCAGAACTCATTATTTGGGTTACTGAAATCTCTTATAGGCTTGTTGTTTTTTGTCCACTCGACCTATCATTTATGACGAAATGCATGCAGAAATCTCCCACTATACAGAAGGATTTATCAGTTTCTTCCTGAAGTTCTGTCAAATTTTACTTCATAGATTTTGAGGAGCAATTATTAAAGACAATTACATTTAGCATTGTCATATCTTACTGGTGAATTAAACACCAGTACAAGTGTTTTATTATGTAGTGATCTATTTCATCCCTAGAAAGAGGTTTCATCTTATAGTCTATTTTATTTGATAATTACATAGCCATTGATTTTTATTAATAGTTGCCTGAATTGTCTTTTTATATCCGTTCACTTTTAATCTTTTTGTATTACCTAATACACGGATAACTTACATTTAAGGTCAATAATTTCTTCCTGACAATCATAAATTCTATGTGAAAACAAGAATCAGGAGACTAATCTGTATTATTTTATTTTTCCCATAATCCATTTCACTTAATCAAAAGCCACTGATCCAATTCCCAAAATACAGATAAACACAGTAAAATGCCTATATGTTGGTATTAAACTTGTTCTTAAAACATCCCTTCTCAATCACCAAAAATCAACCCAGATGTTAACAAAAGATTTGCTCAATTGCAGTCATTTCTCTTCCATTCAATCATTACTTGCTTTCACAGTTTTCTTCAGCATCCTCTCAACTTTCTTGAAGACTCATTTTATAACACTAAACTCAATATCAATGGCACTGTGGAAATATGTTCAAAATAAGTTTACAATGGCAGAGAATGGTGCTATTGATTGCAATGGACTCTGAGAGGCCACTCAGCAAAATCTAATATAAACATTCTCTTTGTTAACACTTGTCAAGATTTTCAAAATCTCTACACATGATTTCACCAATTATATTTAGGATATAATTTGGTATTTTCCTTGCAATCATTTTGCTAAAAATTGAGTTGAGTTCGGTAGGTGTATATATACATTTTTTCCATAAAACATGGTTGAAAATGATATACTGAGACATAAGCATGTTCTCTGGAGTTTGACTAATAAAAATAACTTTCTACCAGGAAAATTTCAACCTATGAGAAACCCTGTATGTATGCTTTATATCTGGATATTTCTTATTCCAATGTAGCAATAGTTGTCTTATAAATGGTAAATTTAGTCCATTTACATTGTTTGTAAAACTGATAGATTTGAACTTGTCCATAATACATAATTTGCTTTTTCACTTGAATTTATTCTCACCTTTTTAAAAAATACCAATAATTACACCTAATAGACAAGAATTTTAGCTCACTCATATCCTTTGATCTTCTCCCCAATGCTAGTCATATTCATATTACTCTATAGTTTTCATGAATAAATCACAAATAAACTTCTTTTTTTAAACAAGATAACTAAGATATTTAATTACCTTTACTTCTTTTAGATCTGAGAAACTATCCTGTATTATCCTTTCTTAATATTTACGTATTTCTTCAAAACTGTTTTTAATATGGATCATTGGGAAACAAAGCCTTGTTTGCCTGAGGATATTTTTATTATGCCCTCATATTTAAGCAGAAATTTGGCTGATACAACTCTAGAATAAAATATTCTTCAATACTTTAAAAATACTATGTAGGCTTCTGGTTTTTCCTCAGGGAGGTAGAGAGTGAGAAAGAAGAATTATCTGAAGCCCACAACAAGATAAGCTGAGAAAACAGCAATTTTATTATTTTTCTGGAACCAATTGGAATGTGAGTCACAAGGCAACCAACAGGCCCAAAATCTAAGGAGAGATATGTGCTGATGGTGAGAGATGAGAGGCAAGACCTGGTTTACTTTGACAAGATGCATCCAGAAGCTAATAAGGAGAATCCACCTAGGGGAATTGGCAAATGATGGAGAATGAGAGTACTGGTGGTAGATTATTAAGCCCTGAGGGAGCAAAGAAGCTGGAGAAATCCATAACTCTTATGACCCTTTTTTCTCTGTGAAAAGACTGGGAGACTCTTAGAATATCCCCTGTGGTTTATTAGGTGAATACCAAGGGGAGAAAGAGTAGATTCTGTCAGAGGAGCAAAATCTCCACTGGGACCATCTTTTCTAACCCTTTTATGGAAGAAAAGCATTAATCTGTAGAGGAAGGAGCAAAAACCACTGTCCCTTGTGCCCCTGATGAAACCTATTGCAGCTGGGAAATGGTAACAGGGAAAAATTTCTTCCAACTGTAGAGGAGGGAGACTCAGATACACAATGTCTGTCAAAGGTGGACACTTAATCAGAACAAAAGCAAATATAAACCAACCTCCAGGACTAAGCTAGCAAGGAGGATGTAGCGATAAAATTACAAGAGACATATCTTCACTGAGGTTCAGGGCAAAGGGAAAAACTCAAGCTGGAAGATGAAGCACATATTGAAAAGGCTCTGCTGGCAAACAAGCCCTCTCCCTAAACACAAAGTAATACTAGGGAAATTTGAAATATGTAACTCATTAAGCATAGCCATAGCAACAACTTCAAAAGCCAGCCCAACTCCTCATTAGATTAACTCAAACTCAAACCTTAGCAGAATGGTATGCTCATTTCTAGGTGTAAAGGTATTTACCTCTGTCTCTACTGTCCTACATAAGATGTCTGCCTTTCAGCAAAAAAGAAAAATTACAAATCATACAAAGAGAAGCAGCACACTTCCAGGAGAAAAAGTAATCATCAGAAACAGACTCAAATATGACACAGATGTTGGAACTACCTGACAAGGATATTAAGATATGTATAAGAAACATGTTAAGTGTGTTAAAGGAAAAGGTAAACAGCATGCAAGATTCAACGAGTAATTTCAGAAGAGAAATGAAGCTATAAAAAAAAAATCCAATGGAAATTCTAGAAATAAAAAGCATAATAGCAGAGGTGGAAAAAAAACTTCTACTGGCTTGTCAATAGACTCAACTAAGGGGGAAAATCAAGTAACTTGAAGATATCAAGAAATTACTAAAATGTGGCATAAAAAAGAAAGAGAAAAGTTGAACTGAGGATCTAAACATTGAGAGATAAATCAAATAGTCTAACAAATGTGCAACTGGAATTCCAGAAGAGAGAGAGAGAATAGGAAAAAAACAAATATTTGAAGAAATAATGGTCAAGACAGACACCTAACTACAGATTTAAGAAACTCAGGAAAACCAAGTGGTGCAAATGCCAGAATAAACAAGAAAACAAACAAACAAAAAGCATATCTAGTTGTAGAATAATCAAACTTCTGAAAACAAATGACAAAGAGAAAATCTTGTAGAAAGCCAGGAGAAAAAGTTATTGTCTATAAAGAAACAAAGATTTTTAAAAAAAACATGGCACTTCTCTTTTCTTTGAATATCTTAGAAATAAAATACACAGGAGTTGTTCAACGTTCCATACGAAAAAGAAGTTGTCAACCAGAATTCTATATCCAGTGAAAATATCTTCCAAAAAAATGAATGAAAAATAAAGACTTTCTATGACAAAGACTGAGTAAAATTCATTACCAAAAGAAATACACTATAAGAAATATTAAAGAAATTCCTTCAGATAAAACTTTCAAAACTGTCTTAAAATAGGCATAGTCAATAGAGAACACAAAATGGGATAAAAATTGTTCAATTAACCAAGAGTAGGGAGAAAAAGAGACAATGGACAGATGGAACAAAGAGAAACAGCTTTTAAAGTGGTAAAATTTTAAAAAGCATATCAATAATCATATTATATGTAAATAGGGTAATGGCACGACATACCAGTTTAAGGTTGAATTTATCAAGTTCGTTTAAACATAAAATTTATCAGATTCGTTTAAACATAAAAACATAAAGAGGGGGATGCATCAGTATGCTGCCAACAAGAAACCTACTTTAAATATAAAGATCAAGATAAGTTAAAAATAAAATTATCAGGGTGGCCCACAGTGGCTCAGCAGGCAGAGTTCTTGCCTGCCATGCCAGAGACCCAGGTTCGATTCCCAGTGCCTGCCCATGCAAAAAATAATAATTAATAAATAAATAAAATTATGAAAATCTACTTCTAGGAAGATGAATTTAATTTGCTTTTCTCTCTTTCTGTCATTAAGCACAACTAAAATCCCTAGAAATTATATTTGGCAAATATAAGAAATCTCTGGAAGATCAAGAGAAAGCAGCAGACCCCCAGCTACCTTAAGATCTAAAGAACATGATGTGTTCCATGTGTTTTCTTTCTTGCCTTATATATCTTAAATTTGGAGCTGAAGATGCCAGTAACCCAGAAATACTAATATGCACAGACAAAACAACTCCAAAACAAACCTCATTCTAGTCAAGACCAGAAAAGTGGCTGTCTAAAAAGACAGAAAACTTAGTCAACAATGCTTTATTCCACACAAACACCACTGAAAAAACTGTGCCCACACTGCCACACATGCCAGCAAAGACCAGATGGAGCGCCTGAGCTCCCACCCTCACCAGGCTATGCAGAGGTGCTGATCATTCCTGCTGGTGTCATACTAGAAAGGATGTTCACCCCTGCCAGCCAGTCAGAAGTTCCCCCTCCCATGCTTCCAGAAGAGATCATATGGGGTGCCTGAACTTCCACTCCAACCCATCAGCAACAAGGCATCACTCTTCCACCCCTCTGCAATTATGGCAGGGAAGCCTAGTGGAGAGTCAGGACTTTCATTATTTCCCAGTGGCAACAAAGTCCCATCTGCCATGGTGTCAGTGGAGACCACAGGGGGACCAAGAACTTACACCCCCAACCAGTGGTAATGAGGCCCCTGACTCGAGTGTCAGTGGAGGCCAAGTGAAGAATCTGGACTTCTACCTCTACCTGGTAGTAATAAGGCAGCACCCCCACCCCCACTTGATTTTTCCTGCCAGAGCAGTATCAGAAAGATATTTTTTTTTAATTTTTTTTATTAATCAAAAAAAAAGAAAAGAAATTAACACAACATTTAGAAATCATTCCATTCTACAAATGCACTCAGTAATTCTTAGTATCATCACATAGATGTATGATCATCATTTCTTAGTACATTTGCATCGATTTAGGAAAAGAACTAGCAAAAGAGCAGAAAAAGATATAGAATGTTAATATAGAGAAGAGAATTAAAATAATAATACTAATAAAAAATATATATATATATAAAGGAAAAAGAAAAAAACAAAAACAAAAACAAAAACAAAAAAGATACAAACACACAAACAAACAAACAAAAAACCATATTTCAGGTGCAGCTTCATTCAGTGTTCCAACCTAGTTACATTCCACTTAGGTATTATTGTGCTGTCCATTTTTGAGTTTTTGTATCTAGTCCTGTTGCACAGTCTGTATCCCTTCAGCTCCAATTACCCATTATCTTACCCTGTTTCTAACTCCTGCTGGTCTCTGTTACCAATGATATATTCCAAGTTGATTCTCGGATGTCGATTCACATCAGTGGGACCATACAGTATTTGTCCTTTAGTTTTGGGCTAGACTCACTCAGCATAATGTTCTCTAGGTCCATCCATGTTATTACATGCTTCATAAGTTTAGTCTGTCTTAAAGCTGCATAATATTCCATCGTAGGTGTACGCCACAGTTTGTTTAGCCACTCGTCTGTTGATGAACATTTTGGCTGTTTCCATCTCTTTGCAATTGTAGATAATGCTGCTATAAACACTGGTGTGCAAATGTCCGTCTGTGTCTTTGCCCTTAAGTCCTTTGAGTAGATACCTAGCAGTGGTATTGCTGGATCGTAATCCATTCTGCCATTCTATGTCTTTTGATTGGGAAATTCAGTCCATTAACTTTCAGTATTATTACTGTTTGGGTAATATTTTCCTCTAACATTTTGCCTTTTGTATTATATATATCATATCTGATTTTCCTTCTTTCTACACTTTACTCCATACCTCTCTCTTCTGTCTTTTCGTATCTGACTCTAGTGCTCCCTTTAGTATTTCTTGCAGAGCTGGTCTCTTGGTCACAAATTCTCTCAGTGACTTTTTGTCTATAAATGTTTTAATTTCTCCTTCATTTTTGAAGGACAATTTTGCTGGATATAGGAGTCTTGGTTGGCAGTTTTTCTCTTTTAGTAATTTAAATATATCATCCCACTGTCTTCTAGCTTCCATGGTTTCTGCTGAGAAATCTACACATAGTCTTATTGGGTTTCCCTTGTATGTGACAGATTGTTTTTCTCTTGCTGCTTTCAAGATCCTCTCTTTCTCTTTGACCTCTGACATTCTAACTAGTAAGTGTCTTGGAGAACGCCTATTTGGGTCTATTCTCTTCGGGGTGCGCTGCACTTCTTGGATCTGCAAATTTAGGTCTTTCATAAGAGTTGGGAAATTTTCAGTGATAATTTCTTCCATTAGTTTTTCTCCTCCTTTTCCCTTCTCTTCTCCTTCTGGGACACCCACAACACGTATATTTGTGTGCTTCATATTGTCATTCAGTTCCCTGATCCCCTGCTCAAGTTCTTCCATTCTTTTCCCTATAGTTTCTGTTTCTTTTTGGAATTCAGATGTTCCATCCTCCAGTTCACTACTTGTAGCTTCTGTCTCTTTAGATCTACCATTGTAGGTATCCATTGTTTTTTCCATTTTTTCTTCTTTGTCCTTCACTCCCATAAGTTCTGTGATTTGTTTTTTCAGATTTTCTATTTCTTCTTTTTGTTCAGCCCATGTCTTCTTCATGTCCTCCCTCAATTTATTGATTTGGTTTTTGAAGAGTTTTTCCATTTCTGTTCGTATATTCAGCATTAGTTGTCTCAGTTCCTGTATCTCATTTGAACTATTGGTTTGTTCCTTTGACTGGGCCATATCTTCAATTTTCCGAGCGTCATCCATTATTTTCTGCTGGTGTCTGGGCATTTGATCAGATTTCCCTGGGTGTGGGACCCAGCTGGTTGAAAGGTTTTTCTGTGAAATCTCTGGGCTCTGTTTTTCTTTTCCTGCCCAGTAGGTGGCGCTCGTGGTGCTCGTCTGTCTGCACGGCAGTCGGCCCGGGAAACCGCGGGAAACCCGCGTGGAGGCGGGGGTCGCTGGCCACCTCGGCTTGGGAGAGTGCCGGTCCTAATTGCCCAGCTGGCCCGAAACGCCAAGCGTGACGGGAGGGCCCCGCTATCCAACATTCCCAGTCAGACCGGGGAGCCACGTGCATGGAGGGGACCCCAGTCGCCAGCCGCCCCGGCCGGGAAAACGCGCGCCCCTCGGGTATCTCACCGCAGCAGATTCTCCCTGCCCGTTCAGCTGTTCCAGATTGGGGTACGCTGTCTTTTTGGTCTCTGTCGTGACTCTGGGAGCTGTTTCGTATTGTTTCTGTTTCTTTAGTTGCTTTTCTGGAGGAGGAACTAAGACCCGCGCGTCTTACTAAGCCGCCATCTTCTCCGGAAGTCAGAAAGATATTTTTTTTTTTTTTTTTTTTTTTTTTTTGAGGGAGGAAGGGAAGGAAAGACAGAGAGAAGGAAGGAAGGATGGAAGAAAGGGAAACATCTTCTTGTTTTATTATATTTTGTTTGTTTGTTTGTTTTTTACATGGGCTGGGGCCGGGAATCGAACCGAGGTCCTCCGGCATGGCAGGCAAGCACTCTTGCCCGCTGAGCCACCGCGGCCCCCCCAGAAAGATATTTTTTTAAAGCTAAAACAGAAAGTTTAAATATCTTCAGAGTCACTTAATACAATTTGAAAATATCTTTGATTTAGCTGAAAATCAGTTGCAACACCAATAACCAGGAAAATCTCAAAGTGAGTTAAGAAAGATGATGATGAGAGGCCAGCAACAAGCTGACAGAGATATATGAATTATCTGGCAAAAGTTATAAAGCAGCCATGATAAGAATGCCACAATGAGCAATTATCAATATACTTGAAATACATGAAAAAATAGAGAGCCTCAAAAATGAAATAGAAACTCTTAGCAAATAAAAAGAGGATATAAAAAGCACCAAGTAGAAATTCAGAACTCAAAAAATACAATAACAACAAAAAATAGTTCAGTTGATGGGCTTAACAACAGAATGTAGAGGACATATGAAGAATTAGTGAACTAGAAGATAGAATAATAGAAACTACTCAATCTGACAAAGATAAAATAGATTGAAAGAAATGAACAGAGCCTCAGTGATCTTTTGGGGATATAACAAAAAATTTAAAATTTGTGTCATTGGAATTCCAAAAAGGCAGGGCTTAAAAAGTAGTCTAAGAAATAAGCTGAAAACTCATTCAGCCACTTAATGGCTGAAAAATTCTCATATTTGGCAAGAGATATAAACCTATAGATTCAAACAACTTAACCCCAAACAGTATAAACCCAAATTAATTCACATCAAAATTCATTATAATTAAAATTGGGAAAACAAAAGACAAAGAAAAATTCTTGGAACCAGCCACGAAAAAAAATGACACCTTTACTACATGGGGGAACCAAATGGAATGACAGTAAATTTATCATTAGAAATCATGGAAGACAGAAGGAAGGGGCACAATATATTTTAAATACTAAAAGAAAAGAACTGTCAATCCAGAATCCTATACCCAGTGAAAATATCCTTCAGGAATGAGGAAGAAATCAAGATAGTCTCAGGGAATTCTCAGCAAGAAAACATAGAAGAGAATTTATTGCCAGCTGACCTACCTTGAAAGAACAGTTAAAGGAAATTCTGCAAACAGACAGGAAACAATAAAAGAAGGAATCTTGGAACATTATAAAGGAAGAAGGAACATGTAAGTAAAATATGGGTAAATACAATAGTTTTTCCTTCCCATCTTGAGTTTTCTAAATTATGTTTGATGGTTGAAGCAAAAATAATAACACTGTCTTGATGTGGTTCGAAATGGATGTAGAGGAAATATTTAAGACAAGTGTTTTATAAACAGGGAAGAGTAAAGGGACATAAGAGAAGTTAGATTTCTACACTTCACTTAAACTGGTGAAAGGATGACACCAATGAATATAATTTGTGCACATTATATACTATCTATAGCAACTACTAAAAAGTTTTACAATGAAATACACTCAAAAACACTGTAGATCAATCAAAAAGGAATTCTAAAAAAAAAGTTCAAGTCACCGCAAGGAAAGATGAAAAAGAAAACAGAGTAATAATAAGCAGAGAGAACAAACAAACAAACAAAAATTAAATGGCAGACTAAATCCCCAAAATATCAATAGTTACATGAAATCTAAATGGTCTAAATAGACACCAATTAAAAATACAAATATTTGGCAAAGTGGATTAAAAAACATGATCCAATTATACACAGTCTAGACTTCAGACAAAACAATATAATCAGCTTAGAACTGAAAGGGTTGGAAAAGATATATTGTGTACACATTAATCAATTGAAACCAGAAATAGCTAGGTTAAAGTAGACTTCAGATTAAAACAAATTATTAGAAATAGAGAAGTTCATTATGAAATAATGAAAGGATCACTCTACCAAGAAGGTAGAACAATTCTAAATCAAGAGTAGAATATGTAGTCTTTTCAAGTATCTTTGGAACATATATTAAGGTAGACCACATCTTGAACCATATTTAGGATGGTTCTCAACAAATTTAAAAAATTGAAATCACATAGATTTGCTCTTCAATTACAATAGAATCAAACTGGACATCAATAAGAGAAAGATATGAAAATACCCAAATACTTGAGAACTAAACAACACACTTCTAAATAACCCATTAGCCAAAGAAGTCCCAAGGGAAGTTTTAAAAATACAATGAACTGACTGAAATGAAAATACAACATATAAAAACTTGTGGGACACACCTAAAACTGTGCTAAGAGTGAAATAATTTATAGCATCAAATGCATATACTAGAAAAGAGAAAAAGTATTTAATCTATTACCTAACATACCACCTCAAGAACCTAGAAAAGGAAAAGCAAATCATATCAAAGCAAGCAAAAGGACAGAAATAATAAAGACTAGAGCAAAAAACAATGATCTTTTTCTAAATAGAGAAAATTAATAAAATAAAGAGCTGTCAATTTGAAAATATCAATAAAAATGACAATTTCAAACATTACTGACTGTGGTAGTTAGATTCAGGTGTCAACTTGGCCAGGTGAAGGTGCCTAGTTCTGTTACTGTGGGCATAAGCCAGTGGCATATGAACCTCATCTGTTGCTTATTACATCTGTGGTTGGCTAGGAGGTGAGCCTGCTGCAATGAATGATGTTTGACTTAATTGGCTGGTGCTTAAATGAGAGAACTCAACATAGCACAGCCAAGCAGCTCAGCATACCTCATCTCAGCACTCGCAGCTCAGCCCAGGCCTTTGAAGATGCAGAAAGAAATCACCCTGGGGAAAGTTGTTGGAACACAGAGGCCTAGAGAGCAGGCCAGCAGAGATAACCCTGTGCCTTCCCACATAAGAAAGAACCTCAGGTGAAAGTCAGCTGCCTTTACTCTGAAGAACTAATGAAATAAATCCCCTTTTATTAAAAGCCAATCCGTCTCTGGTGTGTTGCATTCCAGCAGCTACCAAACCAGAACACTGACAAAGGAAAAGAGAAGATAGATTATCAATATCAGGAATGAAAATAACAGCACAAACCCTGCAGACATCAAAAAGGATAAGAAAATACTATGAATAACTTTACATATATAAATTTAAGGCTTAGATAAAATAGGCTAGTTCCTCCAAAAACACACACTACCTCAGTTCATCCAATATGAGATAATTTTATTGCTCTATAATTATTAAGGAAATTAAATTCATAGTTTAAGAAGCAAAATATGAAATCACCAAGCTCAAATGGTTCACTGGAGAATTCTAGTAAATGTTTAAACAAGAATTAACACCAATTCTACATAGTCTCTTCCAGAAACAGAAGAGTGGGGAACACCCCCTAATTACTTTTTTGAAGCTTGCATTTCCTGGCACCAAAACCAGACAAAGACAGTATTAAAAAAAAAAAAAAACACTAAAGACCAATATCCTTATAAAATAGATGCAAATGTCCTTAACAAAATATTGACAAATAGAATTCAGGACTATGCTTTTTCCAGGGACACAAGGATGGTTCAATATTTCAAAATCAGAAAGGCAATCCACCACATAAATATGCTAAAAAAGAAAAGTCACATGATCATATCAATTGATGCAGAAAAGCATGCAGAAACAATCAATACCGATTCTTAATAAAAACTCTCCTCAAAGTAGAAATAAAGGGAAAATTTCTCCACTTTATAAAGAACATCCATGAAAAACCTACAGCTAACAATGTATTTAATGGTGGAAGACTGAATGCTTCCCCCTAAAATAAGAAGCAAGGCAAGGTGTCCACTCTCATCACTTTTATTCAATGTAGTGCTGGAAGTTTTAGCCAATGCAATAAGGTTAGAAAAGGAAATAAAAGGCACATAGGTCAAAAAGGAAGAAAGAAAAGTGTCCTCCCTATTTGCAGATGATATGATTGCCCATGTACAAAATTCAAGGAATCTACCATAAAATAAAACCTCATAAAACTAAGATGTGAGTTCATCAGGTCTCACAATACAAGATAAATATAAAAATTAACTGTCTTTCTATAAATTGGCAATGAACATGAGGCCACTGAAATTTAAAATACAACACCATTTAAAATCACTCAAGAAACGAAACGGAATACTTAGTTGTAAATCTACCAAACATGTGAAGACTTATGTGTTGATAACTTCACAATACTGATGAAAGAAATCAAAGCTCAAAGTAAATGAAAAGATATATCATGTTCCTGGATTGAAAGACTAAACATTGTAAAGATGTTAATTCTCCAAAAGTTGATATGTAGTTTTAATATAATCCCTACCAAAATATCACCAATTTTTTTTGTAAAGTAGACAAGATTATTCTCAAATTTGAAAGGAAAGGCAAAAAAACTAGAATAGCTAAAACAGTTTTTAAAGAAAATAACAGAGTGGGAGGGATAGTCTACTTGATTTCAAGACTTATATATCTACAGTGGTCTAGACCATGTGATATCAGTGGAAGGAAAAACACATAGTTCAATGGAATAGAAGAAATGGAATCCAGAAATCACTCCATTCAAGTATGCCCAATGAGTTTTTATAAAGATGGAAAACCAATTCAATGGGGAACAGATAACCTTTTCAACAACATCCATAGGCAACAACCACAATAAAACCTCGACCTAAGTCTCACACCCTTTACAAAATTTAGCTGACAATGGATCACAGGCATAATGCAAAGTGCAAAACTATAAAACTTTTAGCAAGAAAGACAGGAGAAAATCTTTAGTGTCTAGGACCAGACAAACAACTCTTAGACTTGACATCAAAAGTACAATCCATAGAAGGAAAAATTGGTAAATTGGACTTCATCAAAACTGAAAACATTTTCCCCATGAAGGGTCCTGTTAAGAGAGTACAGGCAAGCTGCAAACTGGGAGAAAACGCTTGGAAATCATATATTTGACAAGGGACAAGTATCTAGACTATACAAAGAACTCACAAAATTCAACAGAATAAAACAAACGTGCAACTAGAAAATGGGGAAAAGACATGAAGAGAAATTTCACTGGAGAGGATATACAGAATGGCAAATAGCTCATGAAAAAACACTTAACATCATTAACCATCAAGGAAATGCCAATTAAAACCACAGTTAGGTATTACTAATAATAGTATCAGAGTAACTAAAATGAAAACAGTAACAGCACCAAATGTTGGTGAGGATGCAGAAAGATGGAATCACTCATCATTGCAAACAGGAATATAATGGGGCAACTACTCTGGAAACAATTTGGCAATCCCTTAAAAAAAACTAAACATGCAACTACATATGACCCAAGAATTGCACTTTTTGAAATGTATTCTAGAGAAATGAAAACACGTTTCCACAAAAATCTGTCCACAAATGTTCATGTCCTTCCCTGAGTGAATGGTTAAACAAATTGTGGCACATCTGTACCATACAATACTACTCAGCAATAAAAACAAAATGATCTATTGGTACATACAATCTGTGTGGATCTAAAAGGATTTATGCTGAGTGAAAGTTGATCTTAAAAGGTCATATACTACAAGATTCTATTTATATAACATTCTTGAATTGACAAACGTTATAAAAATGTAGAAGAGGTTAGTCATTGCCAGGAATTAAAGAGGGGTGGGGTCAGGAGGAAAGGGGGTGTGCTAGTTTGCAAGCTACCGGAACTACAAAGGCTATTTATTAAAAAAGGGAATTTAATAAGTTGCAAGTGCATAAGCTTATAAAAATGTCCAAACTAATGCATCCAGGGAAAGATACCTTAATTCAAGGAAGGCCGATGGGTCTAGAACCCCTCCGTCAGCTGGGTAGTCACATGGCTGGCATCTGCTGCTCCCTTGCTCCTGGGCTCCATTGCTTTCAGCCTGTGTTCCTGTGGGGGCTCCTCACTTTGCTTCTCTAAGGCTGGCTTTCATCTCTTGGCTTCCCTTGGCTCTCCCCAGGTTCTGGCTTGTATAATATCTCATGGTGACATCTGCTGGGCTCCAAACATCTGTGTCTCTGTTCTACAAGTGTCAGCATCTGTATCAGCTCTGCTCTGAAGTTTCTGTTGGCTCTGTCATTTCTGGCTGTCTCCCAAATATTTCCTCTTTTAAAGGATTCCAGTAAATAAATCAAGACCCATCTGGAAAGAGTGGAGTCACATCTCCATCTAATCAAAGGTCACATGCACAATCGGGTATCACGTCTCTGATGATAATCTAATCCAAAATTTCCAACCTACAATATTGAATTAAGATTAAAAGAAACAGCTGCCTCTACAAGACTAGATCAGGATTAAGACTTTTTTTATGGGGTAGGTAATACTTTCAAACCAGCACAATGGGCAGCTGTAAACGTATAACATGAGGAACTGCTGTGGTGATGGAAATGTTCTGTATCTTGGCTGTATCAATGTCAGTATCATAGTTCTGATGTTCAACTATAGTTTTGCAAGATGCTATCTTCGGGAAAAATTTAATAAAGGGTATATGGAACCTCTCTGTATCATTTATTATTATATCAGCATGTGAATCTACAATAAAAAGTTAGTTCAAACCAAACAATGTGCAAACAACAAGCACATAAAAATGATAATGCTGTGTGGGTTTAGAGTCCCCAGGATCACCTCTACATTTGCAGATTTTCCATAAGAATTCGTGGGACTCAGCTTATAGATGCACTGGTGGCTGAGGTCTATTAGAGCAATTAGTAAAGATTCACATCCAGACCATAAGGGAAAAGGATACCAGAAAAGCCTGGAAGAATCCACATGTAGGCTTCCTCGTGCTCTCCCCATCTCATGAAGGATTGCACAGAACTCACTCCTTTCCCAGCAATGAAAGTGCAACAACATGGACAATTTTCCATCCAGGAAAAAACATTAGAAATTCAGCACCCTTGGTTTTTACTGGTGGCTGGTTACATGGGAATATTACAGAAAAATTTAGACTCTCAGAGGGAAATCAAGGGCTCAGCATAAACCAGATGTTAGCCAAGGACCCACCTTGCCCACAAGCCTCTCTAAGAATGGCAGCTTCAGTCTAAAGCCTTTTCTGCATCATGCAAACACTAACCAAAGGAAAGTTGGAGAGGCTAGTTTAATATCAAACAGAGTAGACATGAACAATGAATATTATTAGGGATAAATAGGGACATGACCTAATAATAAAGGGTTCAACTTCCCAAGAAAAAATAAGTCTAAATAAGTCTAAAAGCAAAACTTCAAAATATATGAAGTAAAAACCAAAATACCTGAAAAGAGACATAGCCAAATCCCCAATTATAGCTGAAGTCTTCAGTAGTCTTCTCTAAGTAATTGACAGAACAAGTAGGCAGAAAATCACTAATGATATAAAAGGCCTAAACAACATTATAAGCCAAATTGATGTAATTGACAAAGAATTCAGATTCTTCCTAAATTTACACAGAACATTTGCCAAAATGCATGATATTATTGGACATTCAAAAACACTTAACAAAATTAAAAGAATAAGAGTCCTAAAGAGTATGCTTTCAGAGCATAATGGAATTAAACTAGAAATAAATAGCATAAATGTAAATAGAAAATATTCAAATATTTGGAAATAAAACAAAACATTATTAAATAGTCTGTAGGTCAAAAAGGAAGTCTCAAAGGAAATTAAAAATGTTTTAAATCAAGTAAAAATAAAATTACAAAACTTATGGGTACAGCTACATTAATTAGATGGAAATTTATAGCATTAAATGCTTATATAAGAAAATAATAAAAATCTCAAATCAATAATCTAAGATTCCACTTGAAGAAATTATTAGAGCCAGAGCAAACAAAAAGAGGGAAATAATACAGCTAAGAGAAATGAAAATCAATGAAACTCAAAACTGTTCTTTAGGGGAAAATATCAATAAATTTGAAAAGTTTCCAACCAGACTGACCAAGTGAAAAAAAAAAAAAGAAAAGACGACATAAATTAACAAAGTCAGGAATGAAAATGGAACATCACAACTGTCCTACAGTTAATAAAATGATAATAAAGGAATATTGTGAACAGTGCATACCAATAAATTTGACACCTATGCTGATAATGGTATGATTATTTGAAAGGCACAAACTATCAAAATACATTCAAAAAGAGAAAGATAATCTGAATAGTTCTTTCTTTATTGAAGAAATTAAATTTGTAGTGAATACCTTCCCCAAAAAGAAAACCCCAGGCTCATAAGGTTTCACAGGCAAATTCCATCTAACTTTTAAGAAATAAATAGTACCAGTTCTACATAATCACTACCAGAAAATGTCAGAGGAGGAATTGCTTCCCAACCCATTCGATGAGACCATCATCACTCTAATACTAAGACCAGACATAAACATTACAAAAGTTTTTAATATCGATACAGTTTAATTTATTAATTTTTCCATTTTACGGATTGTGCTTTTAATGTTTGAATACTTTCTGTCTAGCCCAAGGTAGCACAGGTTTTTGCCTATCTTTTTTAGAGAAGTCTTGTGTTTTACACAAAATGTGCAAGAAAATATTTGTAGACCATATGTCTGATGAAGGAATTGTTTTCAGAATGTATAAAGAACATTCAAAGCACATTAAAAAAAATTAAAAACAGACAAAATATCTGAACAGGCCATCAAACAGATGGCAGAGAAATAAATGGAAAGATGCCCCACATAATTAGTGATTAGGGAAATGCAAATCAAAACCACAATGAGATGCCACTACACACTTATTATCATGTTCAAAATTGCAAAGACCAACCATACTAAGGGTGGGTGGGGAGTGTAGCTATTTAAACTATCATACGATAATTTGTTTGTCATCAAACTTTTAAATGCTGGAGATAATGGAAAAGTATTTATTTAACTTATTATTTTGTAATAACATAGACTTCTAGAAGAGTTGCAAGATACTACAGGCTGTTTCCTTATCTCCTTTACTGAGTTTCCCTTATTGTTAGCATCTTACATAAGCATAGTAAAATTAACAAAACTAAGAAATTTACAAAGGCACAGCATGATGAACTAAATCACAGACACTATTCAGATTTCAACCATTTTCCCGCTAATGTCCAGATTTTGTTCCAGGGCACATCCAAGACCCCACATTGCATTCAGATGTCGTGGCTCCATAGTCCCCTCCAATCTATGATATTTCCTCAGGCTCTCATTGCCTATCAGAACCTCGATGCTTTTAAAGGTAAGAGTCAGGTATGCTGCAGACTGTCCTGTTTGGGTTTGTCTGCGCTTGTCTCATGGTGAGATGGAGGTTACAGAAGTTGAAGGTGATGTGCCCTTCTCAGTACACCATATCGGGGTAAGAAGTTTACCCCAGGGTAAGAAACTATTAGTGACGCTAACATTGACCCCTCAGTTTAGGTGGGGTCTTCTGGTCTCGTTACATAAAGTTACTATTTCTCCTTCCAATGATGAATGAGATCTGGGCTTTTCCTTATATCATTATACATATTTTATCAGCCTGAGATGATAAAACTGAGACGGTCAGTTTTAGGTATCAATTTGGCCAGGTCACGGTTCTCAGTTGTCTGGTCAGGCAAGCACTGTCCTAATTGTTACTGCAAAGCTAATTCATGGCTGAGTGATAAACAAGAAGGCTGGTTTATTAAATCATTAGTCAGTTGATTGCATTTGCAGCTGATAACATCTACAGTCAACTAAGAGTGTGTCTTTTGCAATGAGAGACTTCAATCCACTGGATTTAATCCAATCAATACTGACTTTAAAGGGGGAAGAGAATTTTCATTTCTTCTTCAGCCAGCCAGCCTCTTCTGTGGAGTTCATCAAGGACCTTCATTGACCCTGTCAGCTTTCGGCCTGGCCTACAAAATTTGGACTTGTGAATCCCCAGAGTTGCGTGAAACACTTTTATAAAAGTTCATATTTACAGATATCTCCTGTTGGTTCTATTTCCATAGCGAACCCTAATGAATACACAGCCCTTTCAATCTGAGGTCTTTTTTTTTTAATGTTCCTAAAAATTTGTATCCATTATTTCCTCCAAGAACTTCTCCTTTCCATTTGTATTTCTTGTTTCCTTTGTGGCACTCCTAATAACTGGATAGTAACTCTTCAACTTCTTACTTCTGTCTCTCTTAGCTTTTCTATTTCTTTGTTCTTTCTGTCTTTTTTCTCAGAAAAGTCCTAGGACTGGTGTGCCAAGTCTCTAATTCATTTCTGAGCCTTACCCATTTTTATTCAACTAAATAAAATAGCCCATTTTATTCAACTGAATAAGAAGTCATATCTAAATGTTTACTCTGCCCATTTTATATTCACTTGTTCTTTTTTTCTTAACTTTTTTTGTTGTATAGTATAACATATATACAAAGCAAAGAAATAAAAAAGCAATAGTTTTCACAGCACTCTTCAACAAGTAGTTACAGGACAGATCCCAGAGTTTGTCATGGGCTGCTATACACTCCTCTCCTATTTTTCCTTCTAGCTGCTCCAGAATATAGGAGGCTAGAGGGCATAATTATTTTTTTAATCATCAAAATGTACTTTTTTCCTTCTTTTTTATGAAAAATAACATACATACAAAAAAGCTATGAATTTAAAAGCACAGCACCACAATTAGTTGTAGAACATATTTCAGAGTTTAATATGGGTTACAATTTCACAATTTTAGGTTTTTACTTATAGCTGCTCTAAAATACTGGAGACTAAAAGAGTTATCAATTTAATGATTCAGCATTCATATTCATTTGCTAAATCCTATCTTGTTTGTATAACTTCATCATCACCTTTGATCTTTCCATACCTCTTTTAGGGGTGTTTGGGCTATGGCAATTCTTAATGTTTGGTATTGGAAGGGTCTGTCACTAATATGGGGTAGGGAGATGGAACCATTTGATGTTCTGCAGAGGCTGGGCTAGGTTTCAGGATTTGTCTGGACCAGGAACCCATCTGGAGGTTGCAGAAAAGTTACTCTAGTGCATGGAACCCTTGTGGAATCTTATATATTGTCCTAGGTGTTCTTTAGGATTGGCTGGAATGGTCCTGGTTGGGGGTTGGCAGGTTATGGTACATAAAAAGATCTAACTGAAGTTTGTGTAAAAGCAACCCACAGAGTAGCCACTCAACTTCAAATATTGGAACTTTCTCTGCCATTGATACTTATTTAATTACACTTCTTTCCCCCTTTTGGTCAGGATGGAATTGTTGATCCTATGGTACCGGGTCTGAATTCATCCCTGAGAGTCATCTCCCATGTCGCCAGGGAGACTTTCACCCCTGGATCTCTTGTCCCATGTAGGGGGGGGGGAGGGCAATGATTTTACTTGCAGAGTAGGGCTTAGAGAGACTGAGGCCACATGTGAGCAACAAAAGAGGTCCTCCTGAAGTAACTCTTAGGCATCCCTATAGGTAGTCTAAGCTTCTCCGCTACCTACATAAACTTCACAAGAGTAAGCCTCATGATAAAGGGCATGACTTATTGATTTGGGTGTCCCTGAAGTCTGATGCAGTATCAGGGAATTCCTCGATGGTAAGGTTTTAATAGTTCCATATTCTTTATCCCCTCCCTAAAAAAGCTTCACCAATACTTTTTGATTATCTACTTAATATGCTCTAGGATGTTTCCAGGCATTACAATAATCTATACAGGATTAAAGGACCTCTATCTTATTATGTGCTCCCTGTGTTTTCAGTTGTTCAAATGAGTATACAGATAGGTTAAATTAGATTATGCACTATAGAAAATTTCAGGTCCAGATCAAATAAACTTTTCTTCCAAGGGTCTCAAAGAGTATGTGTGGTTCTAAAACATAGACATTCTCTTCCTTATCCTTATGTTCTGAAAGACTTTAACCCCAACCTATTTGGCTTTATTCTTGTCTCTAAATATCAAGTTACATATATATAACAGCCTCTCAAAATCCAGAAATAACAATCACCACTCCGGACTTATTGTGTCTGCTCTAAAAGTTTACAATCTAGACCTCTATTTTCTTGTAAGCATTTTCTAGAGGTGACCCTACCATTGTTGTTCTTTTGTTTCTGGCTTATTTTATCTCACCAAGTGTCCCCCATGTTCATTCACATTGTCGAATGCCTCACAACTTAGTTCCTTTTTGTAGCAGCACAACCTTCATTCATAAGTATACACCATTGTTTACCAATTTACTTCTCTGTCAGTGAATCCTTCAGCCACCTGAATTCATCAGGCATCATGTAGAAGATACAAAGTTCACAGTCCATCAACATTCTCAATTTTAGATAATTTTGTTGTTCCCAAGACAAAGAAAAGGCACCTTCGCCAAATGGGAAATCTAAACCTCCTCTTAAATCTTGTCTCTCCCCCCCACCCCATTATTTACCTCTGCTGTTGCTGTGGTAGTGCAGATGGTTTCCTCTTGAACATAGCTGTTAGCATGTGTGTTAGTCAGGGTTCTCTAGAGAAACAGAATCAACAGGAAACACTCACAAATAGAAAATTTATGAAAGTCTCTCATGTAACCACGGGAAAGCAGAGTCCAAAATCCACAGGGCAGGCTGCGAAGCTGATGATTCCGGTGGAGAGTCTGGATGAACTCCACAGGATGGTCTTGCCGAAGCAGGAAGAGGGCTTGTCTTTTCTGAATCCTCCTTAAAAGACTTCCAGCAGCATCATTCATTGCAGAAGACACTCCCCTTGGCTGAATACAAATGGAATCATCTGTGGATGCAGCTGACATGATCATGATTTAGTTCTATGAAATGTCCTCATGGCAACAGACAGGCCAGCACTTGCCAAACCAGACAAACAGGTACCACCACTTGACCAAGTTGACACATGAACCTGACCATTACAGTCCACCCCTTGTCAACTTGTCAGGTATACATATCACCATAAACCATACCTAATTTCTAAATAAAAAACAATAAAACACACATTTTTTTTCATTAATCTAACAGTATTCAACTGTCTGGCATATAACTGGAAACACATTAAATCTCTCCAAAATAGGGTACAAATCCTTGGGTAATATTCATTCTTAAACCTGATATCTTACAACTTAAATAGTATAGCATGAACAAAATAGCATTACAGTCCTTGTTTCTGTAACTGATCATGTGATCGAAGTTCTTATCACTACCTTCCTCCACTACCCATTCCATGTTCCCTTTACCCTCAGCAAGCACTTCAGCTGGCTGTGGTTCTTTGCCTGGTGGGGTGACCGAAACCTTCATTCCTGAAGTTTCAGAGCTGTTGGTAGTCCTTCCTGGATTGGGTTGTTGCAGTTTTCAAAAGGCCATTCCACCATTCTATCAATCTGCTTCTGGATGATGGGGAACATGGTAAGACCAGAGAATTCCATGAGCATGTGCCCATTCCCGCACTTCATTTGCCATGAAATGTGTTCCTTGATCGGAAGCAATGCTGTGTGGAATACCATAGATAAGGCATTCTGTTAGCCCACGGATTGTAGTTTTGGCAGAAGTATTGCATGCAGGGAAAGCAAACCCATATCCAGAGTATGTGTCTATTCCAGTTAAAACAAATTGCAGCCCCTTCCATGAAGGGAATGGTCCAATGTAATCAACCTGCCACTATGTAGCTGGCTGGTCACCTCGGGGAATGGTGCCATATCGGGAGCTGAGTATGGGTCTCTGCTGCTGGCAGATTGGTCACTCAGAAGTGGCTGTAGCCAAGTCAATCTTGGTGAGTGGAAGTCCATGTTGCTGAGCCCATGCATAACCTCCATCGCTACCACCATGACCACTTTGGTCATGAGCCCATTGGGCAATGACAGGAGTTGCTGGGGAAAGGGACTGCCTGGTGTCCACAGAACGGGTCATCTAATCCACTTGATTATTAAAACCTTCCTCTGCTGAAGTCACCCTCTGGTGTGCATTCACATTAGGAACCAAATATGTTCATCTTTTTAGCCCACTCAGAAAGGTTTATCCATATACTTCTTCCCCAGACCTCTTTGTCATCAATTTTCCAATTATGGTCTTTCCAAGTCCCTGACCATCTAGCCAAACCTTTAGCAACAGCCCATGAGTGAGTATACAAACGCACCTCTGGCCAGTTCTCCTTCCAAGCAAAATGAACAACCAGGTGCACTGCTCGAAGTTCTGCCCACTGGGAGGATTTCCCTTCAGGACTGCCCTTCAAGGATACCCCAGAAAGGGGTTATAGTGCTGCAGCTGTCCACTTTCGGATGGTACCTGCATATCATGCTGAACCATCTGTAAACCAGGCCTGAATTTTCTCTTCCTTGGTCAATTCACTGTAAAGAACTTCCAAAGAGGCCATAGCTCTGGTCTGAGAAAGAGAAGGTAATGTGGCAGGAGTGGAGACCATAGATATTTGGGCCACTTCCTCATGTAACTTACTGTGCCTTCAGGACCTGCCCTGGCCCTATCTATATATACCATGTCCATTTTACAATGGAGTGCTGCTGTGCACCCCCAACTTTATGGCTTGGTGGGTCAGACAACACCCAACTCATGATAGGCAACTCAGGTCTCATGGTAATTTGGTGGCCCACGGTTAAGCATTCAGTCTCTACTAAGACCTAGTAGCAGGCCAAAAGCTGTTTCTCAAAAGGAGAATAGTTATTTGCAGCAGATGGTAAGGCTTTGCTCCAAAATCCTAAGGGTCTGCGTTGTGATTCTCCTATAGGGGCCTGCTTAAGGCTCCAAACAGCATTTCTATTTGCCACTGACACTTCCAGCACCATTGGATCTGCTGGATCATATGGCCTAAGTGGCAGAGCAGCTTGCACAGCAGCCTGGACCTGTCACAGAGCCTCCTCTTGTTCAGGTCCCCAGTCAAAATTACCAGCTTTTCTGGTCACTCGATAAATGGGCTGGAGTAGCACACCCAAATGAGGAATATGTTGTCACCAAAATCCAAAGAGGCCAACTAGGTGTGGTGCCTCTTTTTTGGTCATAGGAGGGGCCAGATGCAGCAATTTATCCTTCACCTTAGAATAGATATCTCGACATGCCCCACACCACTGGACACCTAGAAATCTCACTGAGGTGGAAGGCTCCTGTATTTTTTTTTATTTATCTCCCATCCTCTGACATGCAAATGCCTTACCAGTAAGTCTAGAGTAGTTGCTACTTCTTACTCACTAGATCCAATCAACATGATATAATCAATATAATGGACCAGTATGAGGTCTTCTGGGAGAGAGAAAAGATCAAGATCCCTACAAACAAGATTATGACATAGGAATGGAGAGTTGATATACACCTGAGGTAGGACACTGAAAGTATATTGCTGACCTTACCAGCTGAAAGCAAACTATTTCTGGTGGTCCTTACTAACACCATTGAGAAAAAAGCATTTGCCAGATCAATAGCTGCATACCAGGTACCAGGGTATGTAATGATTTGCTCAAGCAATGATACCACGTCTGGAACAGCAGCTGCAATTGGAGTTACCACCTGGTTGAGCTTATGATAATCCACTGTTATCCTCCAAAACCCATCTGTTTTCTGCACTGGCCAAATAAGAAAGTTGAATGGGGCTGTGGTGGGAATCACCACCCATGTATCCTTCAAGTCCTTAAGAGTGGCAGTAATCTCTGAAATTCCTCCAGGAATCTGGCATTGCTTCTGATTTACTATTTTGCTAGGTAGGAGCAGTTCTAGTGGCTTCCACTTGGCCTTTCCCACCAAAGTCCTCACTGCACAAGTTAGAGAGTCAATGTGGGGATTCTGCCAGTTGCTCAGTGTGTCTATTCCAATTATACATTCCGGAACTGGGGAAATAACTACAGGATGGGTCCGGGGGCCCACTGGACCCACTGTGAGATGGACCTGAACTAAAACTCCATCGATCACCTAGCCTCCATAAGCCCCCACTCTGACTGGTGGATTAGAGTGACGTGTTGGGTCCCCTGGAATTAATGTCACTTCTGAACCAGTGTCTAATAATCCCCAAAATATCTGATCATTTCCTTTTCCCCAATGCACAGTTATCCTGGTAAAAGGCCGTCGGTCTCCTTGGGGAAGGCTTGGAGGAAGATTACCAGTATAAATTTGTGGCAGTGTAACAAGATTCTCCCCCAAAAGGGCCTGGCCTCCCCTTCATTCAAGAGGCTCTGGGTCTGTAAACTGTCTCAAGTGTGGAAATTGATTAAAGGGCCATGACTCTGTGTTTTTGTAATTCAGGTTAGACTTCTGTTAACTTGACCTAGAACTCTTTTGTTTATACAGCTCAAACAAGAATTTAGTAGACTACGCTTCTATTGTATTTCTAGGTACCCCATGATTTACTAACCAATGCCACAAATCTCTGTGAGTCATATAATTTTGATTCCTGCTTTGAGTTTGCTATCTATTATAATACCCACGTCTACCCTGTCTTTGGTGATTAAGTGCTGCCACCTGGCTTCTGCCAACTTGGGATCCGGTCATCCCCATTGTGTTTAAGGATTCCAGCTCAGTGACAGCAGTTCCCATAGTAATATCTGACCTACAGAGAAGTGCAACTACAGAGCTCTTCAGGAATGATGGCGCTAGTCTCACAAATTTATTTCTCACTGTTCTGGTAAAAGGTGCATCCTCCGGACATTCCTACGGTGTAAGAGCCGGCTTTGCATGATAAATCCATTCTAACATTCCAGTATCTCTAAGCCTCTGGACCCCCTCACCTACATTATACCAGGGCAGTTCTAGCATTTCAACCTCAAGTAATGTCGGTCACCTTTTGATCCATGTTTCAACCAACCATCCAAACAAACTGTTAATACCTTTTTCTAACCCCTCAAGCTATAACATTAGTTGCAGAATTTCTGCTTAGTGGGCTCATATCAATAAACACAGCCTGATCCAGCCTTATATTCCTCCCACCACCATCCCACACCCTCAAAATCCATTGCCACACATATTCCCCTGATTTCTGTTTATATAAATTGGAAAACTCACACAGTTCTTTTGGAGTATAACATACCTCCTCATGAGTGATACTTTGTACCTCAGTTTAGGGGCCTGTTGGGACTTTTGTCTAGTTATAGATCTGGAAGAAATGAGGGGTTGCAAGGGTGGGTCATGAAATGAATTGGAAATATCTTCCAGACCATTTGCTTCAGGGCATTCATTTGCAGTTTCATCTGGTGAAACAGATTAATTACTCTAGGACTAATCCCTTCAGGAGGGGATTGGGTGGCCAACTCAAGGGAGACTGGTGGTGGGGTGGCTATGTCCTAAGGGCAGACTATTACAGGGTTATCTAGAGAAGACTCAGCATGACCTAGGGTTTCATCCTCAACCCCGACATCATTCTTAATCCATATGTCACCATGGGATTAATCCCATTTTTCAGAGTCCCACTCCTTTCCAATCAATGCCCTCACTTTAATGGCAGACACCATACAACATTGAGATTTCAGTTTATGTTGTGAAGTTACTACTCTAACAATAAAATTCTGAGTCTTATTTTCAGAGATCTCAAGTCTATGGCTACAGGAAACAAGATTTTCCTTCAGGATACTCATAGAAACTTCTACATCTGTCAGATGGCTCTTAAGCTTCTCATTTGAAGCCTTAAGCCCATCCCTTTAATTCTGTAATGTATCCAGTGTATCTAACAACAACCAGCCAACATCCCTATACCTCTTATTTCCACAAAACTCCATAAAGGTGGCAAAAACATTATCCCCCCGAACCTGGCTCTGTACAAGCAAAGCATTAGGAGAATTGAATGGTAATATTTTGACTATCTCCTTTGCCAACTCACTCTATGGATCGGGAGTGTCATTCTGATTATGGGAATCAGAGTCCAAAATCCGCAGGGCAGGCTGTGAAGCTGATGATTCTAATGGAGAGTCTGGATGAACTTCACAGGAGAGGCTCACCAGCCAAAGCAGGAACAGAGCCTGTCTCTTCTGAATCCTCCTTAAAAGGCTTCCAGTAATTCGATTAAGCATCACTCATTGCAGAAGACACTCCCCTTGGCTCATTACAAATGGAATCAGCTGTGGATGCAGCTGACATGATCATGATTTAATTCTATGAAATGTCCTCATTGCAACAGACAGGCCAGCACTTGCCCAACCAGACAAACAGGTACCAACACTTGGCCAAGTTGACACATAAAACTGACCATGATAGCATGCAATAGCAGTATTCACCCATACCCTGGACTTAAACATTCTTTACACAAGAATCATATCTTTGAAGTAATTCTTGCGAGAACTAATTCATATTTCTAGCATGAATCAGTTGGACATATAGATCTGTACAACCCCTTTCAATCTGTTCATCTTCAGTATGGCAATACTGCTTTAGACCCACTAGAGAATCACTTTCGTTCCTATCCATTCCCTTATATTGGAGTTAACCTCATTAGCTAACGGTTCACATATCTCTAACGTCTATGTATCTCTGAGTCCCTTATAATCTGTATTATAAGCCTCTGAATATACCATTATGCTGGTCGTAAAAATGGAATCATACAGTATCTATTCTTTTGTGTCTGGCTAATTTCACTCAGCATGATGTCCTTGAGCCTCATACATCTTGTCATGTGCTTCAGGACATCATTTTGTCTTACAGCTGCATAATATTCCATCGTACATATACCACATTGTGTTGATCCACTCATCTGTTGATGGACATTTTGTTTGTTTCCATCTTTTGGCGATTGTGAGTAATGCTGCTATGAACATCAGTGTGCAAATGTCTGTTTGTGTCACTGCTTTCAACTCTTCTGGGTATATACCAAGTAGGGCTATTGCTGGGTCATAGGGCAACTTGATATTTTGTTTCCTAAAGAATGGCCAAGCAGTCTTTCATAGTGACTGCACCATTATACATGCCCACCAGCAGTGCATAAGTGTCCCAGTTTCTCCATATCCTCTCCAATATTTATATTTCCTGCTTGTTTAATAGCAGCCACTCTTATAGGTGTGTGATGGTATCTCATTGTAGTCTTGGTCTGCATTTCCCCTATAGCCAGTGAAAATGAGCATGTGCTTTTGAGTCATCTGTATTTGCTCTTCAGAAAAATTCCTTTTCATATCTTTAGCCAATTTTGTAATTGGGCTGTTTGTTCTTGTGTTGTTGAGTTGTATGATTTCTTTGTATATATATAAGAAATCAAGCTTTTGTTTGATATGTGATTTCCAAATATTTTCTCCCATTGAGTTGGCTGCCTCTTCACCTTTCTGACAAAATCTTATGAGGTGCAGAAGCATTTGATTTTGAGGAGACCCCATTTATCTATTTTTTCTTTTATTGCATGTGCTTTGTGTGTAAAGTTTAGGAAGCTACCTCCTATTACTAGGTCTTGAAGATGTTTCCCTACATTTTCTTCTAGAAGCTTTATGGTGCTAGTTCTAATATTTAGGTGTTTGACACAAGTTGCATTAATTTTTGTGTGGGATGTAAGACAGGGTCTTCTTTCATTCTCTTGGCCATCAATATCCAGTTCTTCAATGTCCAATTATTGAAAAGACTATTTTGTCCCAGTTCAGAGGATTTGGGGGCCTTGTCAAAAATCAGTTGACCATAGATTTGGTGATCTATTTTTGCATTCTCTATTTAATTCCATTGGTCAATGCTTCTATCTTTGTGACAGTATCATGCTGTTTTGACCACTGTGGTTTTATAATAGGTTTTAAAGTCAGGGAATATTAATCCTCCCACTTCGTTCTTCTTTTTTAGAATGCTTTTAACTATTCAGGGTCTCTCTCCCTTCCAGATGAATTTGGTAGCTAGTTTTCCCAAATCTTCAAAGTAGATTGTTGGACTTTTGATTGGTAGTGTGTTGAATCTGTAGGTCAATTTGGGGAGAATTGACATTTTGACTATATTTAGCCTTCCTATCCATGACGGGGGAATGTCTTTCCATCTATTAGGTCTCCTTTGATTCCTTTTAGCAATGTTATGGAGTTTTCTGTGTAAAAGCCTTTTATGCCCCTTGTTAAGTTCATTCCTAAGTTTGATTCTTTCAGTTGCTATTTTGAATGGAATTTTTTCCTTAGCTGACTCCTCAGCTAGGTCATTGCTTGTGTATAGAAATGTTGCTGATTTTTGCACATTAATTTTATATCCCACCACCTTGATGAATTTATTTGCTCAGGTAACTTTGCTGTAGATTTCTCAGGATCTGCCAAGCATAGTATCATATCATCTGCAAATGAGAGTTTTACTTCTTCCTTTCCAATTTTATTTCTTTGTCCTGCCTGATTGCTCTAGCTAGAATTTCTAGCACAGTGTTGAATAATAGTGGTTACAGTGGGCATCCTTGTATTGTATCTGATCTTAGGGGAAAGTTTTCAGTCTCTCTCCACTGAGTACGATGCTGGCTATCAGTTTTTCACATATTCCCTTTATCATATTGTTTAATTAGTATTAATAAGTATTAATAAGTATCTTTTGGAGTGTTTTTTTTTCAAAAAAGATGCTGAATTTTGTCACATGCTTTTTCAGAACCAATCAAAATGATCATATGATTTTTCCCTTTCTATTTGTTAATGTGCTGTATTATATTAATTGATTTATTTGTGTTGAATTATCCTTGCATTTCTTGTATAAACCCCACTTGGTCATGGTGCATAATTCTTTTAATGTGCTGTTGGATTTGACTTGTTAATATTTTATTGAGAATTTTTGCATCTATGTTCATTATGGAGACTGACCTGTAGTTTTCCCTTCTTATAGCATCTTTACTCAGTTTGGGCATTGAAATGATATTAGCTTCATAAAATGAGTTAGGTAGAGTTCCTTTTTCCTTGGTTTTTTGGAAAAGTTTGAGCAGGATTGGTGTTAGTTCTTTTTGGAATGTTTGATAAAATTCTCTTGTGAAGCCATCTGGCCCTGGGCTTTTCTTTGTAGGAAGATTTTTGATGACTGATTGACTCTCTTTACTTGTGATTTGTTTATTGAGATCTTCTATTTCTTCCTGAGTCAGTGTAGCTTGTTTATGTTTCTCCAGGAATTTGTCTGTTTCACCTAAGTTGCCTAGTTTGTTGGCGTATAGTTGTTCATAGTATCTTCTTACGATTTATCTTATTTCTTCAGGTCTGTGGTAATGTACCATTTTTCATTTCTGATTTTGTTTATTTACATCCTCTCTCTTTTTCTCTTTGTCAGTCTTGCTAATGGCCCATAAATTTTATTGATTTTCTCAAAGAATCAACTTTTGGTTTTATTGATTCTTTCTATTATTTTGTTCTCCCGTTCATTTATCTCTGCTTAAATCCTTGTTATTTCTCTTCTCCTATTTGCATTGGTATTGGTTTGCTGTTCTTTCTCAAGTTCCTTCAGGTGTGCTGTTAAGATCTTGATTTTTGTTCTGTCTTCTTTTTTAATAAAGGCATTTAAGGCAATAAATTTCCCTCTCAGCACAGCCTTTGACACATCCCATAAGTTCTGATAAGTTGTATTCTCATTTTCATTCATCTCCAGATAGCTGCTGATTTTTCTAGCAATTTCTTCTTTGACCCACTGATTGTTTAACAGTGTATTATTTAATCTCTATATATTTGTGAATGTTTTCATTCTTTGGTAGTTATTGAGATCCAGCTTCATCCCATTGTGATCAGAAAAAGTTCTTTGAATAATTTCAATATTTTTAAATTTATAAAGACCTATTTTGTGCCCCAGCATATACTCTATCCTGGAGAATGTTCCATGAGCACTAGAGAAGAAGGTATAACTTTGTGCTTTGGGGTGCAATGACCTATGTATGTCTGTTAGGTCTAATTTACTTATCAAGTTATTTAACTTCTCTATTTCCTTGTTGATCTTCTGTCTGGTTGTTCTACCTATAGAGGAGAGTGGTGTATTGAAGCCTCCTACTTTTATTGTTGAAACATCTATCACTCCCTTCAGTTTTGCCAATGCTTGTCTCATGTACTTTGGAACTCCTTGATTGGGAGCATAAAGATTTATGATTGTTATATCTTCTTGGTGAACTGACCCTTTAATTAGTATATAGTGCCCTTTTTTGTCTGTTATGATGCCTTTACATTTAAAGTCTATTTTGTCCAATATTAGTATAGCTACTCCTACTTTCTTTTGGTTACAACTTGCATGGAAGATCTTTTTCATCCTTTCACTTTCAATCTATTTGTATCCTTGTATCTAAGATGAGTCTCTTGTAAGCAGCATATTGCTGGATTATGATTCTTAATCCATTCTGCCAATCTATACCTTCAATTCTGTGCCCTCTTCCAGACATCCCTCTCCTGTCTTTTTTTTTTTCAGCTGCCGAGCTCCTTTTAGTATTACTTGTAAGGTTCTTGTTGACAAATTCTTAGAGGACGTCTTTATCTGTGAAAACTTTAACCTCTCCCTCAATTTTGAGGGACAATTTGGCTGGGTACAGAATTCTTGGCTGGAAGTCTTTCTCTTTCAAGCTCTTGAGTATATCATACCACTGCCTTCTCACCTCCAGTGTGCTAGTTGAGTAGTCTGAACTCAGTCTAATTTGATTTCCCTTGTATATAGTAGATTGTTTTCTCTTGATGCTTTCAGGATTTCTGCTTCTCCTCAACAGTTGGCAGATTGATCAGTGTATGCCTTGGAGAAAGCCTATTTGGATTTATTCTGTTTAGAGTTTGTTGGGGTTCTTTGACTCGTATATTTATGTCCCTTATGAGGGTTGGAAAGTTTTCCCCCATTATATCCTCTACTACTCTTCCTAGCCTTTTGCTCCTCTTTTCTCCTTCTGGGACACCAGTGATTCTCATATTTGTGCACTTTGTTTTGTCTATCATTTCCCTGAGCTCCCATTCAATTTTTTCTATCGTTTTTCACCATTTGCTGTTTTGAGTCTTCAAAATCAATTATCCTGTCCTCTCTATCACTTACTCTTTCTTCTGTCCCTTCAAATCTGGTGTTGTGTGCCCCTAGTATGTTTTTATTTGGTTTATAGAGTTTTTCATCTCTGTGATATCTGCTGTTTTTCTATTTATTCCTTGAAATTCCTCTTTATGCTCTTCTACTGTCTTCTGATCTCCTTTATGTCATTTGCTATCCCACTTATTTTATTAAGTAGAGTTGTATGAATATTTTTGATTAGTTGTTCCAGTGTCTGTGTCTCCTCTGGTGTTTTAATTTGGTCATTAGACAGGGCTTTATCTCTCTGCATTGTGATATGCTTAGTGATCTTCAGCTGTCTTTGTGGCATGTAAATATCTTAAGGGATTTACTTTGGGAGTTGATTTCTTTCAGTGGTCTAAGGCTTTGTGTTTGCAGGATGGTAGTTCAGCAGGGAACCGGGCAAGGGGTGGGTCACTCAGTGCAGTGATTTGCTTCAGGGTAGGTATAGGTGTAGGTTAGGGATTTTACACTGATACTTGTGAACATGGGCACCCAGCGGCCTGGATGTAGCTATGTGGGTGCGCTGTTCTGGGGGTCATAACCCTGGTGTGTGCTGGTCTAAGGCACAGGGCCCTTTGTGCATATGCATAGAGCTGTGGCAGCAGGTTGACATTATGCCTTCATGGATTGGGGGCAGATGTGACCTGGCTGCACAAGTCAGCACTTTCTCAGAGCTAGAAATTGTGGCTGAGGGCCAGGTATGTATGCGGTTTTAGGACTGCTGTAAAGTGCAGTTCCCAGAGCTGAATGACATGATTGGGGTCCCATGCACATGCGTGGGCCTGGGAGTGCTATAAATGGATGCACAGGGCTCAGGTGGGGTGGAGTGGGGCTGTGTAACACTATGGGCACAGTGAGGGGCAGGGGTTGCCTAGATATGGAGGTTAGTGCCTGCAAACTTTATGCACTGGCAACAGCCTGCAGGGAACAGAGAAGGGGAGGTAGTGCTCAGGAGGGGTTCAGGAGAGGTGGGTTGGGATGCACTTGGGGTGGGGCTGTGGAGCAGATAGGTGCACTGGTGGCTGGTGGAGTGGGGGCAGCTGGAGTGTAGGGAATGCGATCAGGTAATGACGTTTGGGTGCATGGGATGTAGGGTGAGTTGCCAGTCATGGGGCTACAATGGTGAGGGTAGCGCACCCAAGGAATGCAACTGGCTTGCTTCCTGGTTCTGGGCTCCCGTCTGTGCACTCCCACAGGCTCCGTGGCTCCGCATCTCCACACAAGGCTCCAATCTTCTGCCTCTCAGTTCCTCAGCCTCTGCAACCAGTGCTGCCACATGTGATGCAGAAAGCTTTGCCAGGTCAGCTGCACTCCTGAATCACCATCTCAGTCACCCTCGTGTCCCTTCTTTAACTTTTCCATGGAGCAGGTCTAATCTCAAGCCACTCTATTTGGCCATCTTCCCAGAAGTTTATATTCCTTTGTTGTTGTTCTATGTCTTTTTGTCTGTTTTAATATGTTTATTTAGGCTTATTTTTTAATCTTGTTCTGTATGTTCTACTATTTCTGCTTCTGAAGGAATCCATAATGCACTATGCCACTTATCTTTTGAAATAACTGCAATTTTTCCAACGTCTTGCTATTTTGGCTAGTGAGCTCCTTCCCCCAAGGATATCAGCTACTCTGTCAGATGATATGTATGAGAATTACAAACTGCAGTCAATGTTAACCTAACAAATTCATATGAAGGAGCCCTAGATTGCAGATCTTCAGGTACCAGCAAAAGACTGTCAGTCACCTCCTGTTCCACATGACACCTAGATTCAAGACTATCTTTTGTCCACCCAGAAGAAACAACTTTGAACCTGAATAGGAAATGGATTCTTATTATTCTTTATAGGTTAATGTAATACCTGGATACATTCCAGAGTAGTGTGGGCAGAAAATAAAAAATTATTTGCAGGGGGTACATGGGTGGTTCAGTAATAGAATGCTCACCTTCCATGAGGGAGACCTGGATTTGATTCCCAGACCATGCACCAAAGGGGCCATTTGCAAAGCCCCTTGAGGGATTGGGGAAAAGTGAGAAACTATTATACTTCTCCACCTGGGGAATTCCTGATACTCTCTCAACCATTAGGGACTCCCAACTTAATAAGCCAAGCCCCTGGTTTTGAGGCTTCTCCTTATGAAAAATATGTCTTTAATGGCAAAGCTAGGCCTACTTGTAATTATGCCTAAGAGTAACCCCAGAGAGTCTCTTTTGTTGCTCAAATGCAGCCTCTCTCTTTAAACCAACCCTTCAAAGAAACTCACTGCCCACTTCCTTATGTAGGACATGACTTCCAAGGGTATAAGACTCCTTGGCAATGTGGGATGTGATTCCCAGGAATCAGCTTTGCCATGGCACCATGGGATAGAGAAAACCTTCTTGACCAAAAGGGGGAATAGAAATGAAGCAGAATAAAGTTTCAGTAGCTAAGAGAGTTCAAACAGACTTGAGAGGTCATTCTCAAGGTTATTCTTATGCAAGCCTCAGTCAGATATTGCAGACTACCACAGTATGCCAAGCCCCAACCAATAATATTCTTGAAAATTCTAGGGAATGCTCTGGGCTCTAGGTTTCTATAAAAGTTTTTCTTAGCATTTTAACTTTCCCTGAAGATTAAGAGGAAGATCAAATGAGAGGGGGGAGGTGTAACTGAGAAATTAATATGTAACCTGACTGTGACCACTGAATCATTACATAGATATTTCATTTTATTGTCTAGTATTTTAGAATAGCCAAAGGAAATACCTGAAGTTGGTGAACTGTAATCAGTTAGGACTGGTCTTTGATAATGATTGTAAAACTATATAGCACGTTCCAGAAAGATAGTGGAACCGAATCAGAATGCCCCAAAATACGTGAGGAATATACTACAAACACTGAAAAGGGAAATAGACTCATATACCATAATAGTTGGAGACTTCAACTCACCACTCTCATCAATGGACAGAACATCTAGACAGAGGATCAACAAAGAAATAGAGAATCTGAATATTACTATAAATGAACTAGACTTAATAGACATTTATAGGACATTACATCCCACAACAGCAGGATACACCTTTTTCTCAAGTGCTCATGGATCATTCTCAAAGATAGACCATATGCTGGGTCACAAAGCAAGTCTTAACAAATTTAAAAAGATTGAAATCTTACACAACACTTTCTCGGACCATAAAGGAATGATGTTGGAAATCAATAATAGGCAGAGTGCCAGAAAATTCACAAATACGTGGAGGCTCAACAACACACTCCTAAACAACGACTGGGTCAAAGAACAAATTGCTAGAGAAATTAACAAATACCTCGAGGCGAATGAAAATGAAAACACAACATATCAAAACTTATGGGACACAGCAAAGGCAGTGTTAAGAGGGAAATTTATTGCTCTAAATGCCTATATCAGAAAAGAAGAAAAGGCAAAAATTCAGGAATTAACTATCCATTTGGAAGAACTGGAGAAAGAACAGCAAGCTAACCCCAAAGCAAGCAAAAGGAAAGAAATAACAAAGATTAGAGCACAAATAAATGAAATTGAAAACATGAAAACAATAGAGAAAATCAATAAGGCCAGAAGTTGGTTCTATGAGAAAATCAATAAGATTGATGGGCCCTTAGCAAGATTGACAAAAAGAAGAAGAGAGAGGATGCAAATAAATAAGATCAGAAATGGAAGAGGAGACATAACTACTGACCTCACAGAAATAAAGGAGGTAATAACAGGATACTATGAACAACTTTACGCTAATAAATACAACAATTTAGAGGAAATGGACGGGTTCCTGGAAAGACATGAACAACCAACTTTGACTCAAGAAGACATAGATGACCTCAACAAACCAATCACAAGTAAAGAAATTGAAGCAGTCATTCAAAAGCTTCCTAAAAAGAAAAGTCCAGGACCAGACAGCTTCACATGTGAATTCTATCAAACATTCCAGAAAGAATTAGTACCAACTCTCCTCAAACTCTTCAAAAAAATCGAAGTGCAGGGAAAACTACCTAATTCATTCTATGACGCCAACATTACCCTCATACCAAAACCAGGCAAAGATATTACAAGAAAAGAAAACTACAGGCCAATCTCTCTAATGAATATAGATGCAAAAATCCTCAATAAAATTCTAGCAAATCGTATCCAACAACACATTAAAAGAATTATTCATCATGACCAAGTAGGATTCATCCCAGGTATGCAAGGATGGTTCAACATAAGAAAATCAATTAATGTAATACACCATATCAACAAATCAAAGCAGAAAAATCACATGATCATCTCAATTGATGCAGAGAAGGCATTTGACAAGATTCAACATCCTTTCCTGTTGAAAACACTTCAAAGGATAGGAATACAAGGGAACTTCCTTAAAATGATAGAGGGAATATATGAAAAACCCACAGCTAATATCATCCTTAATGGGGAAAAATTGAAAACGTTCCCCCTAAGATCAGGAACAAGACAAGGATGTCCACTATCACCACTATTATTCAACATTGTGTTGGAGGTTCTAGCCAGAGCAATTAGACAAGAAAAAGAAATACAAGGCATCAAAATTGGAAAGGAAGAAGTAAAACTATCACTGTTTGCAGATGATATGATACTATACGTCGAAAACCCGGAAAAATCCACAACAAAACTACTAGAGCTAATAAATGAGTACAGCAAAGTAGCAGGTTACAAGATCAACATTCAAAAATCTGTAGCATTTCTATACACTAGCAATGAACAAGCAGAGGGGGACATCAAGAAACGAATCCCATTTACAATTGCAACTAAAAGAATAAAATACCTAGGAATAAATTTAACTAAAGAGACAAAAAACCTATATAAAGAAAACTACAAAAAACTGCTAAAAGAAATCACAGAAGACCTAAACAGATGGAAGGGCATACCGTGTTCATGGATTGGAAGACTAAATATAGTTAAGATGTCAATTCTACCTAAATTGATTTACAGATTCAATGCAATACCAATCAAAATCCCAACAATGTATTTTTCAGAAATAGAAAAACCAATAAGCAAATTTATCTGGAAGGGCAGGGTGCCCCGAATTGCTAAAAACATCTTGAGGAAAAAAAACAAAGCTGGAGGTCTTGCACTGCCTGACTTTAAGGCATATTATGAAGCCACAGTGGTCAAAACAGCATGGTATTGGCATAAAGATAGATATATCGACCAATGGAATCGAATAGAGTGCTCAGATATAGACCCTCTCATCTATGGACATTTGATCTTTGATAAGGCAGTCAAGCCAACTCACCTGGGACAGAACAGTCTCTTCAATAAATGGTGCCTAGAGAACTGGATATCCATATGCAAAATAATGAAAGAAGACCCATATCTCACACCCTACACAAAAGTTAACTCAAAATGGATCAAAGATCTAAACATTAGGTCTAAGACCATAGAACAGTTAGAGGAAAATGTCGGGAGATATCTTATGAATCTTACAATTGGAGGCGGTTTTATGGACCTTACACCTAAAGCAAGAGCACTGAAGAAGGAAATAAATAAATGGGAACTCCTCAAAATTAAACACTTTTGTGCATCAAAGAACTTCATCAAGAAAGTAGAAAGACAGCCTACACAATGGGAATCAATATTTGGAAACGACATATCAGATAAATGTCTAGTGTCCAGAATTTATAATGAGATTGTTCAACTCAACAACAAAAAGATAGCCAACCCAATTACAAAATGGGAAAAAGACTTGAATAGACACTTCTCAGAGGAGGAAATACAAATGGCCAAAAGACACATGAAGAGATGCTCAATGTCCCTGGCCATTAGAGAAATGCAAATCAAAACCACAATGAGATATCATCTCACACCCACCAGAATGGCCATTATCAACAAAACAGAAAATGACAAGTGCTGGAGAGGATGCGGTCAAAGAGGCACACTTATCCACTGTTGGTGGGAATGTCAAATGGTGCAACCACTGTGGAAGGCAGTTTGGCGGTTCCTCAAAAAGCTGAATATAGAATTGCCATACGACCCAGCAATACCATTGCTGGGAATCCACTCAAAGGAATTAAGGGCAAAAACTCAAACAGACATTTGCACACCAATGTTTATAGCAGCGTTATTTACAATTGCAAAGAGATGGAAACAGCCAAAATGTCCATCAACAGACGAGTGGCTAAACAAACTGTGGTATATACATACGATGGAATATTATGCAGCTTTAAGGCAGGATAAACTTATGAAGCATGTAATAACATGGATGGACCTAGAGAACATTATGCTGAGTGAGTCTAGCCAAAAACTAAAAGACAAATACTGTATGGTCCCAATGATGTGAATCGACACTCGAGAATAAACTTGGAATATGTCATTGGTAACAGAGTTCAGCAGGAGTTAGAAATAGGGTAAGATAATGGGTAATTGGAGCTGATGGAATACAGACTGTGCAATAGGACTAGATACAAAAACTCAAAAATGGACAGCACAATAATACCTAATTGTAAAGTAATCATGTTAAAATACTGAACGAAGCTGCATCCGAGCTATAGGTTCTTGTTTTGTTTTGTTTTGTTTGTTTTGTTCTTATTATTATTACTTTTATTTTTTTTCTCTATATTACCATTCTATATCTTTTTCTGTTATACTGCTAGTTCTTCTAAACCGATGCAAATGTACTAAGAAACGATGATCATGCATCTATGTGATGATGTTAAGAATTACTGATTGCATATGTAGAATGGTATGATGTCTAAAAAAAAAAAAAAAAAAAAAAATGGTCAGCACAATACTGCCTAACCGTAATGTAATTATGTTGGAACGCTGAATGAAGCTGCATCTGATCTATAGTTTTTTTTTGTTTTTTTTTTTCTCTTATATATTTTTGTACTTTTTATTTTTATTTGTGTTTTCTCTGTGTTATCACTTTATTTCTTTTTCTGTTGTCATGCTATTTCTTTCTCTAAATCGATGCATATGTACTGAGAAATGATGACCATACACCTATGTGATGATATTAAGAATTACTGATTGCATATGTAGAATGGATTGATTTCTAATGTTGTGTTAGTTAATTTTTTTTTAATTAATAAAAAAAAAAAGGTTAAACATACTGAAAAGCAAAATGGGAAGTAATTTGAGTTAATCTGATAAAAAAAAAGGTTACTGTCCTTAATTTCTAAATAAATGTTATATATTAATTTAAAAAGTAGTAACGCCCACCCTGGAAAAATGCCAAAAACAATAAAAGCAATTTCATTAGAAAAAAAAAAGAAAGATAGTGGAATAGGATAAGTTGAGTTCACCCCTGCTCCAGGGAACAATTAGAGAAGTGGCAGAAAAATGACCAGGACAATGATTCCAGGGTGTGAGTGACCTGGGAGTGTCCTCTACACCACATACGGAGGCCCTGTTTGAGAAAGCAGAAGAACTGAGATGTAGAGAACAGGAGATCAGCCAGCTAGTGCAAAGAGCCTAGCAGATTCCTTTCCAATCAGAGGCCCTCAGGAGTGCACAGACAAGGAGATGATGACAAGGAAGTAAGCCAAACCACGCTCCTTGAAAGTGCTATCCTTATGGGCACCACCCCTGCCCCACAACCCACAACTTCCCTCACACCCTATACACTTGGACCCCATCACCCACCCCCTCATCACTCTCCAAGCACCCCCACCCTGAACCTTCTCCCTGCACAAGCCCACCACGCATATGTGTGCAAGCCTATCCCACCCTGATCCACCTCTCCCGAGCATGTGAACAGTTTTGCCCCACCCCTCCTAAGACCCTCACACCCACATCCAGTGCCTCAACCCCCGCCTCCCCTTCCTGGCCCCTGTAGGTGGTCACCAGTGCATCTAGCCTACAGGTGCTCACCTTCTTATCTTGGCCATACCTGCCCCTAGCCCATAAAGACATGAGCCCCACCCTCTAGCTCTGCACACACACATACATCAGCATCCAGATAGAGACGCTAGAGAAATCAGTAGCTATCTGGAGATGAATGAAAATGAGAATACAACATATCAGAACTTATGGGATGTGGCAAAGACTGTGCTGGAAAGGAAATTTGTTGCCCTAAATCCTTATATTAAAAAAAAAAAAAAGAGGGCAGGCAATGGTGGCTCAGTGGCAGAGTCCTTGCCTGCCATGCCAGAGGCACAGGTTTATGCCAGAGACACTGGAGCCTACTCATGCAAAAAAAGAAAAAAGAGCAAAAATCGAGGAATTAACTACTCACCTGGAGGAACGTGAGAATGGACAGCAAACTATATGCAAATAGAAGAAGAGAAATAACAAAGATTAAATCAGAGTTAGATGCATGGGAGAACAAAGGAACAATAGAAAGAATCAATAAAACTAAAAGGTGATTATTTGAAAAAATCAATAAAATTGATGGGCCACTAGCAAGGCTGACAAAGGAAAAAAGAGAGAGGATGCAAATAAACAAAATCAGAAATGGGAGGGGGGTCATTACCACAGACCCAGAAGAAATTTTTTTTAAAAATCATGAGAGGATACTATGAACAACTATGTTCCAACAAACTAGACAACTGAGATGAAATAGACAAATTCCTGGAACACACAAACAAGCTACACTAACTCAAGGAGAAATAGAAAATTCCAACAAACCAATCACAAGTAAAGGGGGCCAATCACTCATCAAAATTCATCCTACAAAGAAGAGCACAGGGCCAGATGGCTTCACAGGAGAATTTTATCAAACATTCCAAACAGAACTAACATCAATCCTGCTTAAACTTTTCCAAAAAAATTGAGGAAAAAGGAACTCTACCTACTTCATTTTATGAAGCTAACATCACTTTAATGCCAAAACCGGTGAAGATGCTATAAGAAAGGAAAACTACAGACCAATCTCCCTAATGAACACAGATGCAAAAATTCTCAACAAAATATTGGCAAATCAATTCCAACAGCACAGTAAAAGAATTATACACCATGACCAAGTGGGGTTTATACCAGGAATGTAAGGATGGTTCAACACAAGAAAATCAGTTAATGTAATATAGCACATTAACAAATTGAAATAGAAAAATCATACGATCATCTCGATTGATACTGAAAAAGCATTTGACAAAATACAACATCCTTTTATGATAAAAACACTTTAAAATGTAGGAATCAAAGATAACTTCCTTCATATGATAAAGGACATATATGAAAAATCCATAGCCAACATTGTACTCAATGGAGAGAGACTGAAAGTCTTCCCCGAAGATCAGGAATGAGACAAGGATGCCCCCTGTTACCACTATTATTCAACTAGTACTAGAAGTTCTAGCTAGAGCAATCAGGAAGGATAAAGAAATAAAAGGCATCCAAACTGGAAAGGAAGAAGTAAAATTTTCGTTATTTGCAGATGACATGATACTATACTTGGAAAATCCTGAAGAATCTACAACAAAGCTACTTGAGCTAATAAACAAATTCAGCAAGGTGGCAGGTTATAAAATTAATGTGCAAAAATCATTAATGTTTCTATATACAAGCAACGAATTAACTGAGGAGTCAATTAAGGGAAAAAAAATTCCATTCAAAATAGCAACTAAAAGAATCAAGTATCTAGGAATGAGCTTAACCTGGGATGTAAAGGACTGGCACACAGAAAACTATACAACATTGCTAAAAGAAACCAAAGAAGATCTAAATAGGTGGAAAGCCATTCCCTGCTCATGGGTAGGAAGGTTAAATGTAGTTAAGATGTCAATTCTCCCCAAATTGATCTACAGATTCAACCAGTACCAATCAAAATTCCAACAACCTACTTTAAAGACTTGGAAAGGCTAGTTACCAAATTCATCTGGAAGAGAAAGGGACCCCAAATAGCTAAAAGCATCCTAAAAAGAACAAAGTGGGAGGATTACCACTCCCCAACTTTAAAACTTATTATAAAGCCACAGCAGTCAAAACAGCATGGTACTGGTGTAAAGATAGATGTTTTGGCCAATAGAATCGAATCAAGAGTGCAGAAATAGACCACCAAATCTATGGTCAACTGATCTTCGACAAGACTAATTCCACTGAACTGTACAAAATAGTCTTTTCAATAAATGGGCAAGGAAGAACTAGATATCAACAGCCAGAAGAATGAAAGAGGACTCTTACCTTACATCCTATACAAAAATTAACTCAAATTGGATCAAACACCTAAATATAAGAACCAGTATCATAAAGCTCCTAGAAGAAAATGTAAGGAAACATCTTCAAGACCTAGTAATAGGAGGTAGCTTCCAAAACTTTACACCTAAAGCACAAGCAACAAAAGAAAAAAATTGATAAATGAGAATTCCTCAAAATTGAATGCTTTTGTGCCTCAAAAGACTTTGCCAAAAGGTAAAGAAGCTGCTAACTCAATGGGAGAAAATATTTGGAAATCACACATTAGATAAAGGTTTGATATCCTTTACACATAAAGAAATCACACAACTCAACTACAAAAGAACAAAAACCCAATTATAAAATGGTCTAAAGATACGAATAGACATTTTTTCTGAAGAGGAAATATAGATGGCTAAAAAGCACATAAAGAGATGCTCCTTTTCATTAGCTACAAGGAAAATGCAGATCAAGACTACAATGAGATACCATCTCACATCTATAAGAATGGCTGCTACTAAACAAACAGGAAACCAGAAATGATAAAAAGGATCTGGAGAAATCAGAACATTGATACATGACTGGTGGGAATGTATAATGGTCCAGCCTCTATTAAAAAAACAGTCTGGCAGCTCCTTAGAAAGCTAAATATTGAGTTGCCATATTACCAGGCAATACCACTACTCATATATTCAAAAGAGCTAAAAGCAGTGAAACAGAGATTTGCGCACTGATATTCATAGCAACACTATTCACAATTGCTAAAAGATGGAAACAATCCAATTGCCCATCAGTAGAAGAGTGGATTAACAAAATGTGGTACATACATACAATGGAATATTATGCATTAAGACAAAATGATATCCTGAACCACATGAGAAGATGCGTGGGCCCTGAGGACATAATGCTGAGTGAAATAAGCCAACACAAAAGGATAGACACTGTATGATTCCACTTTTATGGCCATAGTAAAGGTAAAATCAGAGGTTTATATTACAGAATATAAGGGACCTAGAGATACATGGAAGCTAGAGGTGGGTGAACAGATAGCTAACGAGGTTGAACTGAAATTTAAGAGAACAGATAGAAGTGAAAGTGGTTCACTAGTGGGTGTATAAGTAATATTACCATATTGAAGTTGAACATGATTGAAAGGGGCTGTGTGGACTTATGTGTCCAACTGATTAACATTACAATTACAAATAAGTTCCTGCATGAACTATTACAAAGGTATGAATCTTGTACAAAGGGTGTATAATTTCAAGGTATAGAGGGAAAAATAATATTGCATACTTTGGGGCTATGTTTAACAGGAAAACATCAACAATACAACAATACCAAGGGTACATAATGGGGGAGGGACAAGAGTTAGAGTGAGGTTTGGATTTTCTATTTGGTGAGGGTGTGTTTACTGGCTGTCTTTCTCTTGGGAACAATGAAATTATCTGAAATTGAGTGACTGTTGACTTTGAATGTTAGCTATGAGGCCCAGAAGACAGAGGTGGCGGAAGGATGCACTTGAGTAAGAAGTAGATTGGCAAACCATGGTATATACATATGATTGAACATTTTACTGCTACAAAAAAGAATGAAGTTTGTGAAGCATGCAACAATATGAATGAACCTGTGGGATATTTGGTCAGGCAAAATAAGCCAGAAACAAAATAGCAAATATTGTATGATCTCATTTAGAAAACACTTATAAGAAAACTGGGGCCTAGATTATTGCAGTCACGTTTGATCTGGAGCCATAATTGGTTTTTCTAGATTTGGAAAAGCAGTTTTATATATGCATAACCTGGTATTCAGAGATAAGAATGAAGCCAGGGTCAGGATTAAAGTAACTCAGTATACAGGAGTGAAGAAGACATTGTATTTTAGAACTTCACCTACTCTTTGAGACCAAAGGAAAAAATGTTTATTGTGTCCAGAACCTAAATTTTCTGTAGCACATAATCTAACTCAACATGCCTGGATAGATTATTTAAACAATCCAAACACAGGGAGTCCAGAATAAGAATGAGGGCATTTAACCCTGTATAGCTTAATGTAATGCCTGGATACATCCCAGAGTTTATTAAGTAGATAATCAAAAAGCATTGGCAAAGTCCCTTGAAGGATGAGAAACAAAATGAAACTATTAAACTTTACCACCAGGGGAACCCCAAGTACTGTGTCAACTATATATATTAAATGAAGTGTCTTTAAAACAGAAACCTTTAAACAAGAACCTCTCTGCAGTTCCCCTAGAATCAGTGGTTCAGAATTCGCTAATTCAGTGTGGCTGGCAACTTTATAGAACATAACTACTGCAAACAACAAAATTAACTGGTTATGCTTAACTTTATAAGATCTTAAAGGAAACTGCCGAACCTTTCCAAAGATGGTTGTACCATTCACAATATCTACAGTGTATGAGAGTTTCAACTGCTCTAAAACCTTAGAGCAAGATTTTTGGGTTCTGTATCATCAAGCTTTTTATTATAACCATTCTAGTGGTTATGGAATGATATTTTGTTGGACATTGACTCATATCATCCACAAAAAGCATATTTAAGTCCCAATCCTGGTTCTGTGGGTGTGAACCCATTGGTAGACAAGACCATTGAAGATGTTATCAGTGAAGGTGTGCCCAAAACAAATGAGGGTGAGCCTTCATCCAACATGGCTGAAGGCCCTATATGCAAAGGAAATTGCACATGGAGAAAAAAGTTACAGGGAGCAGCCAGAAGGTGCAAGTCAATGAAATTGTGGGAGAGGAAGGAGAAGCCAGGAGAGGCCGCCATATGCATTACCGTGTGACAGAAGCCAAGGACGAGGATCGCCGTCAGCCAGCCCAGAATGCCACAGCTTCAGGAAGAAAACACTGCCTTGCTAATGCCCTGATTTTGAACTTTTCCTAGCTCCAAAACCTTGAGCCAATAGATCCCCATTGTATAAGGGAAAAAAAAAGTATAAAGCAAAAAAAAAGTTGGTTGCCTGTGTTTATGTAGATCTACTTCCGGATGTTTTGTTCTGTTCCACTGATGATATATATTCCTGACAATATGACAATACGACACTGTCTTTTAGTAAACCCACCTCCGCTGTAAGTCTTAAAATTGGGTAGAGTCCAATACCGGTGGTCAATAAGAGGATGGGAAAAAGTGTATGGAATGTTTTGGGTTTTCTTTTTTCTCCTTATTTGTTTTTCTGGAGTAATGAAAACGTTCCAGATCTGATCATGGTGGTGAAGGCACAACTATGTAATGATATGTTGAACCACTGCTTGTATAACTTGGATAGACTGTATGGCATGTGAATATGTCTCAAAAAAATTACATTCAAAAATAAAAAAAGAAACCATTTGAAAAGGAGCCACTCCTTAGATTATAATTCACGTTGGGAAGATAAGGGTGGAGGGGAATGGGTTAGATGGAATGGGGTGGGAAGTAACTGCCCAAAGCATGTGAGCTCCCACCCATTTGCATCAACTCCTGACAAGCACAGGCCTTTTGGGCTGTAACATTTCATTCTAGAGAATGCCAGGATCAGGGCTCGAGTTGCCATAAGTACGGGGGCAGACTCTATATTTCCTAAAGTAATTATGGGAGGAAAGCAAAAGTGAAACTCCAAGGTTCTTATCCATCCATTTCTGTGCCTTGATATGCTGCCCCAAGTTTGAAAACTTCTATAACTCCAAGAATTTTCTCACAGTTTTGTCTTCATGTTCATGTTTTCACTCTAAAGCAAGTTTCTCAACCTTAGAACTATTGATGTCTGGGCCAGATAATTGTGGTGGGGACTGCTGGTGCATTATAGGATATTTAGCAGCATTGCTGGCCTCTGTCCACTAGATACTAGTAGCAGCCCTTCCAGCTGCGACAACCAAAACTGCCTCCAGACATTGCCAGATGTCCCCAGGGTGGGGAGATCCTCCTTGGTCGAGTACCCCTGCTCTAGAGTTCCTCTGGGGTTGCTTGTGGGGGTGTGAGCCTCAAGTTCATGCTACTGTGGCATCCTGGGAGAACCCCCAAAAAGCAGTTTCTCCTGGCACGTACCTGAAAAGGTGCTCAATAAGTGATGTCCCCATCCCCCAAAGCAGGAAGATGAGAAGACCAGTCAGGACTCAGCCTGGACCTGCATGGTACTAGGGACAACTGAGGAGAGAAAGTATAATGGGGAAAACTGAGCATCAGCCTTTGAGGACACATTGCCCTGCTGCTGCCTGGGGGACAAAGGCTTCTTTGCTATTGCAGAGGCAGAGTACAAAGATTCCGATGGCACAGCATCCACCAGTCACTGCCAATCAAACCGCCCTGTCTCCCAAGACCCGGTGCAGTCACCAAAGCCAAGAAATCCGTGCTGGACAGCTCACAGCATCAACTGCAAGGGCTTTAGCTCCCCTGCATTTAATTGGTATTAAAGATTAAAAAGCAAATTACCAAAGCAATCACACAGAATTCACTTGTCTATATCTCGCTTCGGCTCCCAAGCAGTTTGATATTTACTGTCAGCTGGCATTTAATTACTCAGCCAGATTTGGAGGCCATAATTGACAGAATGCTGAAGACTAATTCTTTCAAAGGACGCTTTCCCCATACGAGAACACTTGGGCTCAGGGGTGACGCTGCCTCCCTGTTCCAAGGGAGACAGACACGGGAACAGATTGGCTCCTTTTCTCCTCAGTCCTTCCTACTGTTCTCTAGCTGCATGAGGCCCTCAAGCTGGAGTCATGGGGGAGAGCAAATGAAACATTGAGACGGGAAGCATTTCCCCTTTCTAGTCGCCACATCCAACTTCATCCTAATTCCACAGGAAGCTCCCAGAGGTTGGAGCCAGCCCTGCCCCTAGGCAGTGCTACCCAGCCAGCACAACCACCTTCTTGCCAAGAACAAAGGATGAAACTCTAGTTAGAGCCATAGTTTGAGGAACAACAGGATGACATGGACTATTTAATTGTATACTTCTAAAACGTCACTGCACATAACACCGCACCTCATCTCTGCTGCCCCTGCCTCGTACTGCTATGTGTTATTTTAACTTCCTAATCCAGCATCAATTACATCATGTACCATTTAATAATGTAGATATTTACAACTTGATTGGGCCAGTCGCTTAAAATAGAGAAAAGAAGGCAAAAGATACTTTTCTAAGGAAATATGGGAACGGCAATACTGGATGGGTTACTTCTGTTTCTAATCTTTCAGAGTTGGCATTGATGACGTGGACTCAGGGCTGTATGGAAAATACAGAGATCCACATACGAAGAGAAGAGTTGGTTGCATGCTGGTCTCTGGCTTTTCAGGGTTTTGTTTTGTTGATATGTAAATAAATAAATAAATAATACCAAATGCTGAAAAGGTAACATTTTCAAAAGGGGGGAATAAAATGCCCCTCAATATTTCCAAATTTCACCTAGTGATCCATCAAGGTCAAGCATCAATCTGAGTAGATAGTATTTTATTTCCTGGAATTTCCTTTTCTTCAAACAGGTAGGCTCAACGACAACAACAAAAAAAGCTTATTAAAAAAAAGTGAAGTAAAAGAGAAAGGCTGGGGAGAACAACTGCAGGAACCGGGACTTGTTTTCTTTTAAACATGTGATCTCCCCCACATCGTCTTCCTGGTCTCAGCCAATTCTTGGCAGCTCAGGTAACTAAGGCTCTCCTTCCCAACAGGAAGGACATCATTCTGCAGTCCTCATCTTTGAATCTGCATAAGGCCAAATTCTCCAGCCCTGCATGAAATAGCATGGTCTGGGATTTTATACACTAGATTTGCATGCAAATCCACCTGGCTTTACGTGGCGATGGAAACAGACTGCGGCTATTCTAAGTGTTCCTGTTTAAGGCCCTGGAGCTGACCTGCATGGATAGTTGTGGGATTACAGTGAGGCAGGCAGCTGTCAGGCCTCGCAGCCAGGATGGCCCCAGCAGATGGGATCAGTCAGCAGAGGTTGGGGAGAATTTGGAGCCTGGACACTCTCCAGCATCCCAAGCACTCCCAGGCCCCGTTTTTCTCACGCACCTCCTCCCAAAGCGAACCGCCACCTGTCCCTGCCCCCAGGAACTTCCCAGGGGCCATGGCCTCCATTCAGGGGCACTAACAAAGCTGTTGTATAGCTGGTGGAAGCCGACTTTACTGAACTAGTAAAGGAGCGATTACCAGCCATTCTTTCAAAGTCTCTTTGTGTTTCTCCTCACAGGTGTATCCAAAGGTGACTACAAGAACCCACCACCGTTTGCAGTTCTTCGTTCACCTTCCTCCTCTGCAGCTTTGGGCAGGGAAGTGGGCACCTCCTCTTCCTACTTAGACCCTGCTTCAGAGGGTCTTTCATCCTTGGTCGCAGTGTGACCAGACTTACCTGCTCAAGGCACCCATGGCTTCCAGATGTCAACAGAGAATCTGTGCTTCTTATTTTAAAAATTTATATTATGACTGTACATTCATCTAAAAGTAATGTAAAAAGCAGAGACTTTTAATTTTAAAACACAAAAACAAAAATATGCACAATCCTAATCATTACTAACATTTTGAGGCATTTTCTTCCAGTGTTTTTAAACACAAATTTTATTTTTTAATCAATATGAATATCCCATATATTTACTTTTGCATCCTGCATTTTAAATTTTACATTTACATTGAAAATTTTATGTTGAATCTTAATACCCCCATAGCATGGAGTCACCCCAATTTATTTCATGTTCTGCTACGGCTGGGCCTGTAGGTGATTCCATTTCTTAATTATGATGAATAACCTGGAACAAACATCTTCAGACATAAATTTCTGACTCCATCATTGATTCATTCCCAGGTTTCTTAAGAGTGGAATTATTGAGTCAATAGATAGAAACGTGAAAGTTCTTAAAATAAATTGCCAAGTTATATCCAGAAAGGTTGTTTCAATTTATTGTCCCAACGATGGTATATTATTTTCATTTAAAAAAATCTTTAATAATCGGATAACCCCAACATTGTGGGTAGGCAAAGTTATCAATCTTTTCCATTCCTCTGTGAGTTGTTCCACTAGTCCAATGCTAAGAAATACCATCCTCATTCAGAAGGCAGAAAAATAGTCTTCTAGATTTCTCAAGGATCCATTCTTTTATAATTAACTCTATCATCTATGTGGAACCATGGAGGAATACAGTGAGAGCCTCTCTTTGGCGTGTGAAGAACTTCCCCACCCCTTCCTGTTTCCGCATGGAGGGCTCACTTCCTGGTGCCCCAGGCAAATAGTCCCATGGGAGGACGGAGCCCAGTGTTGCACAAGGAGTGCGGCTACCCTCCTACCCAGAGTTCTCATTCTAGCCTTTCCTTGCACTCAGTAGCCTTACAGGGGCTGGTCCCATGGGAAGGCAGGGATCACACCTTGTAACCCCACCTAGTCAGGTGCAAAGTGTTAGTAAGCCTCATGGCTACTAGATCTAAACCTATATTCTCCAACCAATCTTTATCAGTGATCAATGGGATAGACTGATCTCCACCTGCCTGGCTCTCGTGTCCATTTCTCAGCATGTGGATAGCATAGTAGAGGTTTTTGTTTTGTTTTATCCAAAAATTTTAATTGATTTTGAAAAATAGCTAGGCAATAATTCTAACTGAATAACAGGCACCTTACTTCTGATCCATGAGTCTTCCTTCATTATAGTGCAGTTGAATAGTTATTATATACTTAAATCTGGGCTAATTATTCTGTGTCAAAGTGTAGATCAGCATCAAACCGGTTCATAATGTTTTATTATTTGTGTTCAGAAAAAGGCTATAATGATGTTATTCATATGAATTGCAGTAGAGAAACCTTTAGGAGAGTCATTTCCAAACTTTCCTGTATATTAGAATTATCTGGGAAGCTTTTAAAAGTCCCATTGTTCAGTTTGCTCCTCTGGAAAGGAAACCAGGCATCAGTATTTAAAAAAAATTATCCAGGTGATTCCAATGTGCAGCAAAGTTTAGAAGCTATTGCCTTAGAAGTAAACATTTGTGTAGAGCTCAGAGACCAGGAATCCATGATCTATGCCAATTTCTTCACTGCTCACCTCAGTCCTACTTGCAGACACCTGGATATCACTATGTAACCACCAATTCCCACTTGGGGAATGTTTTCAACTAATAAAATAATGCCTTGGGCGGGCCACGGTGGCTTAGCAGGCAAGAATGCTTGTCTGCCATGCCAGAGGACCTGGGTTCATTTCCCTGTGCCTACCCATGTAAAAAATTAAATTAAATTTAAAAAAATAAAGTCTTCTTATACTTTGCACTGCCCAGAAAAAACATACAGAATATACTGAAATAGAACAGGTCCCTCTTTGCACCAGGGGTCGTATGCTGTAGACTACGGAAATGTAAGCCAACCACAAAGAATGAGCCATGGACACATGAAGCTCAAACCCATAAACTAAGGACAAACCACTAAATAATCACAGAATGCATTCGTTTTATCTATTCAAAGTAGTAGAAGGTTGGAAAAAATTCTTTTTCATTTATAACATTTGCAGAACCTTGAACCTGGTCCAAACTATAGGGGAAAAAAGCCTGGAATTTATATAGCATATCTCTCCTAAGGAGTCAGCATCTCCACCCCCAGCCCCAAATGTGCGTATACCGTTTTAGCTTTCTGTGCCTCTATTAGTGCATCCGCGTGGGCCAGAACCTCCTCGGCTTCCCCAGTCCCTGGCTCCAGGTTGTAATCTAGCTGGACTGTGTCTACTTGGGGGCAGAACTCCAACATCCTCTGGGAGCCACTTGTGGGCCCCAGCTGTCATCCTTCTCTGAACTTTGCCCAGACTGAACTCTATGCTACACTGCAACTTGCAGTCACCTCATTTTAGTCCAAAAGACGTGCGCTCCTATGTTTCTACCTTTGCCTTTTGGATTTCTCCAGAGCCCCAACATTCTGCCCAGGAGTGAGCTTTGGACTCTCATTCTCCCTCCCCTAAGCTCCCCCTGTGCTCCCACCTGGCTCCCCTATCCCTGTGCTTGGCTTCCTCCTCCACTTCTCATGTGCCACCAGGCAGGTGGTACAGCTGAGCCAACCCCTCACAGAAGACATGTAAGCCAGGCTCCATGACTTTACCCAATAACCCTCCTCCTCTGAACTTCATGTTGTACAATTACAGCATTTTCTCTCGGGCCTTCCAAAGTCAAATAAAACATTGCTGTCAGGACTTCTGGACCCCAATTTTCCTTTCCAGCCATCCTTGCCTAAGAACAAGTGCACCTGAAAGCTTTGTCCTCTTCTCTCCTCAGTCTCTCCCTGAGATATCTAGTTCAACACACAGTTTTCATATCACCTTTGTTATTTGTCATCAATCCCCCAGCATCTCCAGAGCTGCACATCTGTATCTTTGCTGATAACCAGAGATTCTCTTTGCAGCTTTCCATTCCCCCAATCCTCCTGTGAGACTCTCATCTCTCTCTTTTTTTTAATTGACAAGTCTTCACACACATGCATTCTATACATGTTGTACAATCAGTGGCTCACGATATCATCACATAGTTGTGTATTCATCACCATGATCACTTTTTAGAACATTTGCATCACTCTGGAAAAAAAAATAAAGAAAAAGAAAAAAGAAAAAAAACATATATACCATATACTCTTGCCTCTTTGAAAAAGATAGCTTCTTCAACCAGGGCTTATTAGAGTAATAATAGCAGCAATAATGACAACCATTAGGGGCAGTTACAATCATTGAACACTTACTGTGGGCCAGTGCCATACTAGGCCTTTGCGTGTGTTAGCTCATTCAGTCCCTGCAACTCCCGCATGTGGCAGGCTCCCTCTTCTCCTTCTCACAGCTAAGCAAACTGCAGCTCAGAGAGGCTTGGGAACTTGCTCGAGGTACCACAGTGAATAGGTGTACTCTATTCCAAGTTCTGACCCTGCCCTGACTCTCCCTGGGATAGCTTTCCCCTGTTCTCTCCCAGGACTTCATGATGCAGAGTGGATAGATATAACCCAGTGCTCATTCCACCCCAGATGGTTTCTGCCAATCACGTTTAGTTCAGGGACAAGTTGTCCTTGGCCAGTTGGTGATACCGATGCTCAAGAAGGGAGCTGCCCAGGCACTCCCAGAAGGGAAGACACTTCCTTTCCCCCAGTGGTTTTGAAGAAGAGCTCTGCAGTGGAAGCAAACACGGAGCTGCGCACAGGTGGAGCAGATCCATGAGGATCGCTAACGGGGGGCCCTGATTGCTGTGCCTGAACACACCCCTCCTTGGAACTTCCTGTCCTTTGATAAAGTGGACCTCTGCTATTCAGGGTGAGTTGTGGGTGCAATAGCAAGCATCGTATCCCCATTTTTCAGAGAGCTTAGAGAGGTAAGGTATCCTGCCCAAGCACCCACAATTTTTAATGGGCAGCAGAGTTTGGGACTTGAACTCAAGTCCATTTGACTCCAAATTCAGGGCTCTTACCCACTATGCAATACTGACTTTCCTTTGATAAAAAGTGTGATGATGGCATCCTGAGCTGCTCAGGGCAGTATGAGGTTTAACTCTTCGTATTTATGTGTACCTTCTCACCTTACCCTCTTCATATTTTAGTCTACTTCTTTGTCCCTTAACCTTGATGCTAATGCAAATAGACAGATCCTTTTCATCTGTCATGCTGTCCTTCAGAAAAATGCCACTAGCCTTCTGGTCCCACTCACCTCAGAGCTGCCAACACATGAAGCAAACACTGACCCTCTCCCTTCTGCATACTGTGGCATCTTGTCCCAGGTTGAGCCTCCCCTACCACTGCTACCCACCAGGTCAGCCCCAGGAAAGGAGGGGTAAGAAACTGCCTCTACCCCCTCTTGCCTATGCTTTATATGTTTGCTCCCAGATTAGATTGGAGTCCCCTTTGGATTTTTTAATTCTGACCTGGACTTCAGACCACTTAAAAATCAAGGCAGTATCTCATGGCTTTGCTATAGCAAACAGTTTCACACATTCAACAAATGCTGAAACACCTGCCATGTGTGAGGCAGGATGGCAGTGGGTCCCACTCGCATGGAGCTGAAAACCAGACAATTGCAATGCCCCGTGACAAGCTCCACAACAGAGAAGGTGCAGGGCACGATGGGAGGGGCTCAACATTGGAGGGGCACCAGGAGACCCACAGAATGCTGTCTGAAGGAAGGGACCCAGTGGGTCAGAAGTCATCATCTAAGCAAGAGCAGGGGTGGGGGAATTTCAAGGGGGAGAGTCTTTAGGTGTGGTGGAGGTGGCATGACATGGACGATGTGGTTAAATGCACTGCATGGCATGCTGCGGAGTGGTAGAGATGGGGAATTCTGTGTTACATATATGTTTCCTTTAAAAGACAGAGAGAAAAAGAGTCTGGGAAATGATGACAAGTAAGTGCAATATGTGATTCTGGACTGAATCTAATAATGGAGGAGAAGAGGCCCAAAAGGACATTATTGGGACAATTGAGTTAAATAGAATACAGACTGTGAGTTTTATATGAACGTTTAATTTCTTGATAACTGTACTTAATAATGCCACAGGAGTGAATATTTTTGTTCTTAAAAAATATACATGGAAGTATGGAGTGTTCAAGGAGCATAACGTATACAACCTACTCTCAAATGCTTAGAAAGTAGTTACTTATAGATAAATAAATATACACACACGTACATACATACATAGATGGATGTAGAGTGATATAACAAGTGGAGCAAAATGACAAACGTTTGTAAATCTGGGTAGGAGTGTATTAGAGTTCTCTGTATTGATTTTTATAACTGTCCTTTAAGTTTGAAATTCAAAATAAAATCTTTTCATTTCAAAATAAGTGCAAATAATATTACAAGTAGTGCTATATGTAATATAGTAATAAAAATAGTAATTTATAATATACAATAATTTACAATGGAATATATATATAAATAAAAGTAAAAATTCTATTTTTTATTTCTAAATAAAACTTTTAAAGACAAAAAGGTGGTCCATGTGTCTGGCACATGGAGTTTTTCGGAGGTAAAATTAGAGGAGTGAATAAAAGGTCCTTATAAGCGTGTCAGTTACTGATGACTATCACCTAGGATGCACACGGAGTGTCGTCACTCATTGCATCAGAATACAGAGTTCCATTTCACCATCAGAAGGGAAATCAGCAGCCCAGAAGATATGAGGTGGTTGCTAAGTCAGCTCACACACGGAGGCTCACTTAGAGCCAGGCATCTGCCTCCTCCCCGCCCCAATCCTTTCCTGCGAGTCTACTAGGAACTGCCGATCTGGAGAAACAGATAAAAATCTCCCTCTACCAAAACTATTTCCTATCAGCTTGCCTTGGCCTGGGCCCTGCTGGGCTGCAGGGCACTGGGCTGTAAGAACTGTGTGCAACGTGACTCCTTTGATGTTTTCAAAGGTCGGAGCACAGCTCTCCCCTTTTAGAGTGTCACTCGGCTGCAGGTAGAGAATGTTTCAGCTGCAGGGAGAGCCAATTAGAGCCGATTATAACCCAGCGAACCTCCCAGGACACTGAAACTCCTTGTAGAACTTGCCAGCTCCTTGTGAAAAACGAGTGGGTCTAGGCCGAACTCTGGTGTGGTGTGTGTCTTGAATACAGAATCACTGCGGGGCAGTCACTCTCCACCCTGGCGATGAATTACAATTCCCTGGCAGACTTTTCATGACTGACACCTGAATCCCACCCCAGACATTCTGACTTAATTGGGCCAAGTTGGGGTTTCAGGCATTCAGCATTTAAAAAAACTATCTCCAGGGTTGAAAAACAGTGACATATCTGAATTCACCCAAAGAGAGAGCTGGGCTGTGTAAAACCCATTTTTGCCCTTCCTTTCCCATTGTCGACCCATTTTTCTGGATTACCTAGCACTTGCCTTCTTTAACGTCAGGACCTTGCTAAATGTTTTCTGATCATTCACTCTCATTATTATTTGCCCTTCCTCATATGTTCCTGATGCATTCGTATTTTAATTGAGCTCTATTCCATTTACTCAATAAAATATGTCCATTATCTTGAACTAAACAAGTGGACAGAGTATAGCGTTTTGAAATGTATTTCTTTTTATCCAATTAATAGGAAACTGAGTCCATAGCATATGAAAACAAATTGGCATCTTTTACACACATCCTCTGTAAAAGTGTGTGCATTTTCTATATATGTCTATAAACATATTTCCATTTTTTATACACGCACATATACACATGCTTCTCCCTTAGCACAAAGTCTTGCACAGATGTTTAATAAGTCTCCTTTCTTGAAGGAAGATGTGAATGAATACAACATGGGAGGATGCACAGAAGCTGAAACTAAAAGATAAATACTTTGGTTCGTATATATAGAAATCTGGATCTGTAGCTTATATGTAAATACAACCTTATTTCCAGTGACATCTGACAATGTGAGGACATCTGCTACAAATTTCAAATTTTTATTCAATCAGTATATGTATATAAATGATGCACGCATACAACAAGATATGGCTTTTAATTTTTTAACGTTAATATAGTGCATCGATACCTTTAATAATGATTTAACAAAACTTCATTACATTCTTATTATTAAGCACATATTTCTTAGATGAATTTTAGAATGTCAACAGTTCCATGATAAGACTCCATGCTGGGAAATGAAAAGAAATAGCAACTTGCAAAACAAATCAAGTTCCAAGCCATGGGAATAATGCTGACTAGCATCAGAAACATTGAGTCCAATAATTTTCTTTAAACAAAACTTTAAGCAGAAAACCAATATATATAACTGACAGAAGCTCAGATGCTGCAGTTGAAATGAGGGAGCGGGACCTCTGGACCCCAAGCACCAGTTTCCCTCTGCTTCAGGGAATCACAGTTTGGCAGCCATTGGTCCAGTTTAGTGAATCTCAATCCCAGCTGCATATTAGAATCAACTGGAAAGCTTTCAAAATGCAAACTTCTAGACGCCCCAGAGATTCTAATATAATTGTGCCGAGGTAGGCCTGAGCACCTCAGTATACTTTTAAAGCTCCCTTGGTGATTCTGAAATGCAGACAAGGTTGAGAACCACTGATGTGGTACATATCCTCTTACATATGAACGAGACGAAGGTCCAGTGAGCTATGATGACAAGGCAAAGATACCACAGGGAGTTTGAGGTAGTGCTCCCCAATTCTGCACAGTGATGATCTGTGTACAATAGATCCTCAGAAAAATGCTTGCTGTAGAAATGGACTGAATGAATGACTTCCGGAAGTGTCTGCTATTTGCCAACAGGGATGGGAGGTGTATTAGTTAGGGTTCTCTAGAGAAACAGAATCAACAGGGAACACTCACAAATATAAAATTTATAAAAGTGTCTCATGTGACCACGGGAACGCAGAGTCCAAAATCTGCAAGGCAGGCTGTGAAGCTGACAATTCCGATGGAAGGTCTGAATGAACTCCACAGGAGAGGCTCACCAGCCGAAGCAGGAATAGAGCCTGTCTCTTCTGAATCCTCTTTAAAAGGCTTCTCGTAATTAGATTAAGCATCACTCATTGCAAAAGACAGTCCCCTTTGGCTGATTACAAATGGAATCAGCTGTGGATGCAGCGGACGTGATCATGATCTAACTCTATGAAATGTCCTTATTGCAACAGACAGGACAGCACTTGCCCAACCAAACAAACAGCCACCACAACTTGGCCAAATTGACACATGAACCTGACCATGACAGAGGGGGAGTTTAACATCATCTCCAAGTTCTAGACATCAAACTTCTCCCTCAAGACACACAGCCACAAACAATTGCAATCCATTTTGTAGAGTTCTGGTTAGGAAAGCGGGTGGAAGGAAGAATGGTTAGAGGCCTGGGTTTCACAAGGCTGTCTCTCAGAAGAACAGAAAGGACGTGAACTTCACATGGCAAATAACATCATCATCATCGTCAATAGCTAAGATTGACATATTTTATCACACTCTTTACAACAAACTAATGAGGATGATAGCCACCACTTAGATAAGAAAACTGAACCTTGGAGAGGTTTTGCCATCTGCCCTAGATCATATAGCGCTTGATTGGCTGAGCCAAAAGTTAAGCAGGGGTCTATCGGATTCCAGTATCTGGGTTTCCAACCACCAGAGTATAAAATATAAAATAAAATAATTTTCAAAGAAAATGAAGGAAAAATGCTAAGATATTCAATTGCTCAGATTTAGGGGCCCTCAATTTCAACCCAAGGTCATGACAGAACACCCACATCTTTCCTTTCCTAAAATCTGAAGTCTGCGGCCAAGTTATATTTTCCCACCCAGGATGCCCATCCCCTAGCTGGAAAAATCCTTGGAGCCTCCTTGAATAAAGCATTTCTATAAATGAGTCACATTAGCTCTCTTTGTTTTGTTTATTTATTTCTTTATTGTTTGCTCTCGTTATCTAGAAATCTATATTTTAACCCTAATTGTCTCCCTGCGGTAATGATTAAGGCATGACTGAGATTTGCATTGCAAACACCATGAGGCTTTCCACGCAGCAGATGCATTCTGAACTCGGCATCTAACAGCACTTAGTGCTTCATTTTCATGTCTTCCCAGCTCATTTGGGGCCAGATTTGTTAGTGTTTTTTTCAAGTTCCAAAAGGGTGGGAAGGGGATGGAACCCAGGATGTTGGCACAAGGCTACATCGACTCTATCGGGAGGATCGAATCTAAACCCTTTATTGCTGAAACCATATCTTTAAATAAAAACTCATGGATCGCTGTTTTATACACATTTTATTAATGAATATTTATAGGACCACCCACAGGTTATACAATCCCAGATAAGCTACTCTAGTTAGACAATGGTTATTTGGGAAGCCCAGAAGAGGCCTGAGAAACAGAAGTGCCATAAGAAGGAAGCATTTTTATCCCTCCCAAAACCCTCATTTTGGTTGTTTTAAAAGTTTTATTTATTTTAGAAATAGTCACAGCCCATCCAGGTAAATGTATCATCATAAATTCCATTTAACTTTTTCCCTCATGGAATAGCCTCATAAAAGACAACAAAAACCTGCAGAAAATTCAATGAGGGAGTAAGATTGTCAATACACTATATGTGTTTGAAAATAAAATGGCACAATCAGGTATAAAGAAGAGTCTGCATTCAAGTTAATAAAAATCAGTCTAGAAGAAAGCAAACTGCATTTTGGTGTCTAAATAATCTTATCTTTTGATAATAATAAAACTTTCCACTTTATAGGGCTCTTCCTTTAAAGTCCCTAAGAATTTGTCAACCAAGAGCTGAGATGGTGTTGTTGGAGCACCCAGAAACTGAGGGTCTGTCCAAGATCATCCCCAACTCAGAACGGACACCGAGACCCCATCGTGGGGGGTGGGAGGTATGGTGTTCCCACTTCACACTAGATTCACCAGACTCACCATGCCTCAATGGTGACAAGTAAGCATGGTCCCAACTACCTAACCAGGTATAATTAAGAAGAAATGGGAATGTTGTAGAAATATGTTCACAAATAATGAAATGTACCTAATAAATAGCAGCTCTGCCATATAAGATGAGCCCAAATGCCTAAAGTGAAAAATGAGCCATCTGACCTCCAGAGCCAGCTAAAACAACTTTTTTTTTTAATCAAACTACTATACTTTCATAGCTCTAAGAAGCCATTGATTGCAAGACAAGCCATCAATTTGATAACTCTCCAGGGGAAAAATTAAAGCACTACCACGTTAAAAGTACATATCAATTTTAAGAAGAATATTGACTTTAGAAATGCTAAACTTGGCTCTTTACCACAATTTCATAAGGTCTCCATGATTATGATTATTATTCCCATTTTCCTGATGAAAATATCAAGACTCTGAGATGTCAATTTGCTCAGGATCAGACAGTTAATAAATAGGTACTCTGGCCCTTGGAGTCGAAATCCTATAGTCCTTCAAACACCCCATACAATTTTTCTGTTTTCAAATAGTAGAACTTTTTTATCTATAATATTTTGCTGACCACTAGTAGCCAAAGAAAGCTTTTCTAAGAGGCTGCTACAGTGAATTCTTCACAACTGCTCTTGAAATTCCTACATGCATAGCTATGATTCCTGTAACCAGCTGATAAATCAGATTTCATAATTTTTGTGAACAAATGGGTTAAATAGAGATGCAGCTTTCCCAAAGATGCAGCCCTCCAAAAGAGCATGTGGGTCACAGAACTAAAGCCCTGACAGACATTGGAGCAACAAGCTCGCTGCTGTTCACTTCACCATTTATCACTGGACAGAAGACGACTGTTTTCGTGGATTAAAATGATGAGTCAGTTACATTAATCACCCTTGGTCTATTGTGAATCTTAACTAACTTCTTTCTGAATTCTCTGGCTAGGAATCATGCTGTACCCAGAGAGCTTTCATTAACTGGGTATGCAAACAACTGTCCCTATGGATCCAAGCCATCAGAAGAGAGGTGTGCAAGTGGCTTTCTCAGTTGACTGGATTGGTAGGAGGTGTTCTGCTGTAGGGGTTTGACTAGGCCTGGCTATGACTTGGAAGCCTCCTGACAGCTCATCAAATCTTGATCTGGAGACACATTTGCATATTAGTGTCATGCTCTGTGTTGGCAGCGTGCAGGACCCAGGCGTTGGATGGGTGGCAGTAGGAAACATCCACCCCAGTGCTTGCCAGCCAGTAGGGTGGCCACACTGTGTGTAGTGGAGGAACAGAAGCCTTACCATTGTCAACTCAATTGGTGTCACCACCTGACCACCTGCAAGAAATTCAGAACACCTTCAAGAGGGTAAAGGAGGCCACATCTGCTTCTTTTTCTCAGACCTGCAGAAAGAGCTTGTGAGGTTGCTCCATTGGTTCATTTTCCCACCCTAAACAAAAGGCGACTGTGTTTTGTGATCCATTCCTCCAACTCATTCATCCTGGAGACAACAAAAATAAGTGGGGGCCTTCTATTTTTGCCCCAATGAACACCAACAAGTAGAAATATTTATTTATGCTTATTCATGAAAGAGTCCCTCAAAAGGGGTAGTTGCTTAGTGGTTTCGTGGGAATTGTTTAAGAGTTTGGATTTGGTATTAGTATTGACGGGATGACTTTGTGCTTTGGTCCTGATGCCCATATTAAGTTACTTCCCAACACTTAAAGAAAAGGAGGAAACTATGCCTGAGTGATTGTACAGGACAAGCAATGAGATCAAGGACATAGAGAACACCAGAGAGAGAAGTGGGTGATAAACTTGGAATCCAGAGGAGGCTCCAAAAACAATGCCAACCCAAACTTCCCCTATAATAATTAAGTCCTTCGAGAGACCTATGGGTTCTTCATTTAGCCACATGATACAGGGCCCAAGAAAAGGCAACACAGAATATAGAGACAGTTCTTTAATGCAAGAGAAAACTTGTTTTAATTCCTTTAAAAAGATTCTTTGGAAATAAAATCAGATACTTCCAAAACAAATATGAAAATTGAGTTTGGTCATTTAAAAAAAAAAAAGCCTGCCTATAACAAACACCCAAAGCAGTTACTTTAAGAGAAATCCCCTCTGCCAAAAACCATTCAAAATGGGACAGTGAGGTTGCCATCAGTTATCACCAACCCTGTCCAGAGGCTGAGGATTGAGAACGAGATTACCCCAGCAGCCCCCTTGCCTTAGAAAACTTGGATTTCACTCTTTCCACTGTTGTAGAAAGGAAACAGATGTCCCCTAGGCAATTTTTCTCCAAAGGACCTCAGAAAATAGCAGCTGCTACAGGCTTCAACCATGCCTTCCAGGCGCTTCTGAAGCAGAGGGAATTTCCTTCCTTTCTAGCTCCAACCCCCCCCCCAGTCTCCACCCACAGAGCCCCAGCCGGCCTGGTCTCCTCCACTGCAGTGTAAGGACAGATCTGATATACATAAATCAACATATTACTCATTTTCTAGCATTGCCTTTGACAGCTGTTACATGAGCACATTGTTAGAAACTGTCAAGCAGTGATACATAGTGCCTTTTACAACATATGTTGACTTTTATCTAATGTAGTTCCATAATTAGCCCGAGGGAATGCGAATCCCGGCACCCACCTGGTTGTGTGAGCTCAGTTAACCTTTGCTTTCTTCAGAGGAAAGTTAGCCGGGTGGGATTAGAGACCCAGGCAGCTGTCCCCAAGGACTCCGAAAAGGAAGACTTCTTGTGCCCTCCTACCTGCTGCCCAATCTGCATGGAAAATGCATTAACAGTCAGAGGCTAAGAAATATAGATTGCAGGTCCAGAGGTTTTTTTCATATGCCCCAGGGAAGGGTGAGTTCTGGAAACATTACTGGAAAAATCACCCTGGAACCTAGGCCACTCAATATGAAAGAGCCTGAAAAAAGAATCTAAGCTTTGCTTTACATTATTCTTGTGCTTGTCTATGTTTCTTTTTCAGAAAAAAGAAGCTGGCAATTTATACTCAACAAGAGAAGCCCATTTCCACTGACATGGGTTCAATGGCTCAATTAGACATGCAGGGTAAGTAGACCTGGATTCGAGTTCTGGTCTCTTCTGCTATCAACAGATCAACCACAGGCAACCTCATAATTTGCAAAGACCTCCATTTCCTCAGCTTAAAAAATGAGAATAAGAGCAGCATCTGGCTATGGAAATGTCATGAAATCATAGTGCGACAGAGTTGTTCAGCACCCTGGACAGTGCCAAGATCAAGAAATATTTTGAATGAATGACTTCCAACCACACAGTATTCTAATGGAGGCTAAAAGAGAATATGTAGAAACACTTTTAGGACAGAAAATACACGTCCAAATATTAGTTATCTGATTTAATTTTCTATGTTTGTCTTTGGGGGTCAGGTTGGAGGTGAGGCTCTGGTTTTCTTAGGAGCAATGGACCAGAAACCTGAGGGAACCAGACAGGCATGAATTGGACTAAATGCATGAGAGATTTCTAAATATTTATTTTAAATATTTAAAGAACTCTATTACCCCCCGCAGACACAGCCCAAGTCAAAAATGTGGAAAAGAGAGATCCCCAAAAGGATCTCAGTCCTCCCCTTCCGCCTAAGCCATCCATGAACTTCCCTTTTGCCTTCCTCTCACCCTGCAGGCATTGCAGCATCAGAGGGACTGTGGGAATTCATGAACCAAAAGCAAGTTTCCTGTCTTCAGGGGACGCCACTGCCAGGAGCTGGGTAGCCCTGAGGATATGGCTGGCAGGAGAGTGCCCCTGCCATCAGGGCACAATTAGATATAAATAAATTGGCAATGTAATAAGGGGTATGACAGATAGTAGAGAAAGAGAAAAGAACCAAGGATATAACCCCAAAGAAAAGACATTTAAGGGATGGGTGAAGAGGAAGCTCCAAAGCCAGAAGGAAATTAGAAGATAATGATGCCATGAAAGCCAACAGAGAACATTTCAAGAATGATTTATTGCCTAACAGCCTAGAATGCTATGGAAAGATCAGCTGAAGTATGGACCAAGAAGGAGTCAATGGATTTACCAAGTAGCAATGTGTATATGACTTTATTGAGAGACATGAGAAATTAAGTAACATTATAATGAAGGATATGACCAAGTGTCAATGGTAAAATAATAAATACTACAAGAACTCAGAAGCTAGAGGGAAAGACCTCTGCAGAAGAGAGAAGTTAAGGGTACTTCATATAGAAGTTAGCAATTGAGGTGGGCCTTGAAAGAGCAGTCAAATTTGGATGTGAAAAAAAGAAACAGGGAAATAGTTTGCAAGTGGGGGCAATGTCTGGTGAAAGCACTGGGTTGTGTATGTTACAGACATTTCAGGGAGCTGGAGCAGCAGGTATGAGGCAGATGAGAATGGGGAAGGGGGTTGTGGTGAGATAGTTAAAGGATCCAGATGCCAGATTCCCGATTGATCCCACACATTTTGAGCAGGGCCTGACATGATGAGACGGAGTGATTAGAGAAGAGTAAGGTGACAACAGTGTACTGGATAGATTGGGGAGGAGGAAAAAGCTAGCCAGGAGGCCAAGGGAAAGGAGGATTGGAACTAAACCTAGCAAACATAACAGCATGCTCTTCCATAAAAATAATATTTTCATTATAAAAGGAATAAGAAACTACCTGCCCCTATAACACAGCATGGAACAGATTCCATCCCTTGAATCACTGTGGTTGATGTCCTTAGGACTTAAGAACATGATCTCTGAAGTTAGACAGACCCAGTTCACAGATCAAATCAGTGACTTCACCAAATGACCTTGCTATGTTGCTTAACCCTGAACTTTAATTTCTGCACTTGTAAAATGGGAGAGTGATAGTACCTACTCAAAGAGTTTTAAGTATATTAAAAGAGATGATGCACATAAAATGGCTGACAAAGAATAAACACTCCATAGATGTTACTATTTTATTATTAAAATATTGCTCGATGGGGTCAGAATACATCTGTAAGAGAAGAGCATACGAAAGGAATATGGCTCAAGAAATGCCAGTCATCAACAAACATAAAGAATTGCTTAACCTCAGATATTCCAAAACTGAATAGTCTAATAATTGAAAATTAAACAATCTGACAATACTAAATGTGGTAGGCAGATTCCCACCCATAGCATATAATGCCCTTCCCTAGAGTTCAGGTAGAACATGTGAATCTGACATCATTTCTGTAATTAGATGTTAGTCATCAGTTGACTGTGCTCATCAAAAGGGAGTTTATCCTGGGTGGGCCTGACCTAATCAGAGGAAACTCTGAAAGACAGTGATGTGTCAGAGACGCAGTGCTCCTGCTGGTCTTGAAAACACAGCTTCCATGAGTCCCACAGCTGTAAGAAAATTAATTCTGCCAACCATGTGCGCTTGTATGAGGACTGCAGCTTCTGATGAGACCCCAGCTACTGCCTACACCTTGACCACACACTTGTGAGACTCTGAGTAAAGGATCCATCTAACCCTTGTTCAGATTTTGGGCCACACAAACCATAAGATAAAAAATTTAAGTTGTTTTAAGCCATTAAGCTTGTGTAATTTGTTGTGCAGCATAGAAAATCAATATATCAAATGTTGGCAAAAATGTAAAGGATTCAGAAATTACATCCACTATTTGTGAGACTGTACTTGAATTCAACTTGGAAATGTTTCTTATTATCTTGTATATTAGTCAGGGTTCTCCAGAGAATATATAGATATACAAAGAGATTTATTATAAAGAATGGGCTCATGCAACTGAGGGAACTGGTGGGTCCAAACTCCATAGGGATGGCAACAGGCTGGAAATTCAAGTACAGGTTGATGTTGAAGTTTAGAGTACAAATTCCTTAGGCTGGGCACTGAAGAAGAAGTAGGAGGTGCAGTCTTGAGGAAGAATTCCTTCATCCTAGAACTTTCAATTCTTTGGAAGGAAGGCCTCCAACTGACCAGATGCAGCCCACCCACATTGCTGAGGGCCACCTCACAAGCCAACTGATTTTAGATGTTAATACCATCTACAAAATATCTCCAAGACAATATCTAGGCCAGTGTTTGACCATACAACTGGGCACCAGAGCCTAGCCAAGTTGACACACAAAATTAGCCATCTTGTCTAGTAAGGGTGAAGATTTACTTATGCTATTATCTGTCCAGTTGCATGCTTAGGTACATATCCTAGGTAAACTCTTGCACAGGTGCATATATAAAGAATGTTCATGGTGGTGTGGTTTAAATAGCCAAGTACCAAAAATGACCCCAAGTGGATGTCATTATGATAAGAATAATGAAATTGTGGTATATTCATAAAATGGGACTCCAGTCAACAATGAAAATGAGCAAACCACAGCTATGTAACAGCATGAAGGAAACATAGCATTGAATGAAAGAAGCAAAAGAACACATGCTCCATGACTTGATGTTCAGAGGACTTGGAAACAGGCAAAGCTAGACTGATCTATTTAGTGGTGTACACAGAAGTATTAAAAATAGATTTTTTAAAAGGTAAGAAAATGAGTTTCATGAAACTCATTCAGGATAGTGATATCTCTGGGGAGAGGAAGGGACTGTTTCGGGAGCGGCAAATGGGGACTCTCTCTCGGTGCTGGTACGTGCTCATCTGAGTGATACCTGTTTTGTACTTACTTCTTACACAGATTGGCTTTATAATTTTTAAACTGTACATGTATTATATGCAGTTTCCTATAGGAGGCTGAATGTCATAATAAAGAGGAGGGGATTGAAGACCTTTGACCAGTATTTCTTACACACGTTTATCTGCCTGAGCTGTTCCTGGGGGAAGCAGATGTAGGGGTTCCTCTGGCACATGGGAGCCCCGATGAAAGCCAGGTTTCCCACCTACCACCTCCTGAGTCTTTCAGCCCTGCCCAGTCCCCATGCCTGGGAGGCATCCACTTCCTGATGGAAGGCCAGCTCTGCAGCCACGGTGCGGGGAGGGAGCCATCAGGCCAAGTCGCTCAGACTCATAATGAGATCCATTTCTTTGAGACTCCTGGGACACAATCCTGGAAACCTGGAGAATGCTAATGCTGCCAGCCAGGGCTCTGGGGGCTGGTTACTTGTTTTTATTTTTTAAGGTCAATTGCTTCAGGTCGGTACACTTATTAGAGTGGGGATTAGTGGAGAAAGAGCGTGTGCCACAGTTTTAAGACTAAACAGAAAGGCCAGACAAAAGGAAGTCATTCATCTCTAATCGGTGTCTGCATTCTTCTCTGCCTGGAGTGGCCGTGGAGCAAGGAGAAACCTGAGTCAAGATTGTCTCAAAACTTGGGGGATTTCCATGGCCCTTTCTTAGCTCCAAGCCTCATTTCTTTCTTCCTCCTTCATAGCTGTATTAGGTTTTCTATTTCTGTAGACCAAATGACCACAAACCTAGCAATGTATCACCTCACATCTCTGTAAGTCAAAAGTCCAGGCATAAGTGGCTACATGCACCCCTCAGGCTGTTCCCAGCTGAAATCAAGGCTCTGACCAGAAATGCGTTCTCCTCTCGGCTCAGGGTAGTACCTCTTCCAAGCTCTCACAGGTGTTTACAGAATTCACTTCCTTTCAGTCCCAGGACTGATGTTCCCACGTGCTTCCCATGACCATCATCAGGAGGTGCCCTCAGCCCTCGGGGGTCACCCACAGTCTTCATCACATGGACTGCTCCATCTTCAAAGTCAGCAACAGAGAATTTCCTGTGCATCGAATCCCCTGCGTGCTTCGAATCTCTGACTTCCTTTATGACCAAGGAAAACTTTCTGTTTTTAAGGAGCTTATGTGATTAGGTCAGTCCCCCAGAACATTTTCCATATCTTAACATCAACTGATTTGGGAATCTTAATTAAATCTACAAAATTCCTTCAGAGCAGTACCTAGATTAGTGTACGGTTGAATAATTGGGAAAAAGTGTGTGTACACCAGAGGCCAGGAATTTGGAGCCATCTTAGATTTCTGTCCATCACAGCCACCAACTGGTAGTACTTTTATTCTGAACACAGACTTCATAGGGATGTAAGCAAAGCAATGTGTCCGAAAAGATGAAGAATGTCACAGGATGCTCCATGCACTAGAGAGATTTATTAGTCATTTGAACTGAAATGCACCCTGGAGCTGGGAATTAATGGCTTTCATTCAGTCAGTCACTCAACGAGCATGTGCAATTCACTGAGGGAGGTGCAATGACAGGGGCACAGATGAAAAACATAGACTTTCCCAGGAAGGATTGTACAATTTTTTTAATAAAAAAAAAAAGAAAGAAAAAAGAGAGATACTCAAAACCATATCCATCCCTTTTAACAAGTATTTATTGGGTGCCTACATGGGAGCAGACTGTGTAAATATTGCAGATATTGTGGTGAATGCCTATAACACGTTCCAAGGTGCAGTGCTGTAAGTTAAAGCATAAAATAGATCTCACAGAAATTCAGAGTCAGAAAAGAGCTTTCCTAGGCAGGGGAATGCAGCAAAGCATCATCCTTACAGAAGAGGAGGTAATGGGCTGTGCCTCATTTAAAGCAGAAAAACAAAGGATGGGAGGGAAATGGCACACTGGATAGAGAAACTGGTGTAAAGAGAATCCTAATGGTGAGAAAGAGCAGAGAGTATTTGGTAATCGATCCACTCTGGATCAATTACCAATAATGTGAAGGGGAATGAGGGAAGTTGGGGGCAGAGTTTGGAGGAAAGAAAATCCACTTTATTAGGAAATGACATGCCCAATGCTTTACTCTGAGAAAATGAATTTAATAATACTATGAAAGAAAGAAAGAGAGAGAGAAGGAAGGAAGGAAGGAATGAACAAACGAACGAACGAAGGAAGGAGGGAAGGAAGGAGGGAAGGAAGGAAGGAAGGAAGGAAGGAAGGAAGGAAGGAAGGAAGGAAAGAAGGAAGGAAAGAAGGAAGGAAGGAAGGAAGGAAAAGAAAGAAAGGGCCAGCCAATGAAACAAAATGTGAAAATTGATGAACCTGGGTATTGGAGGAGGGGGGTATGTTGGTATTGTTTGTATGAGCTTTGTATTAATTTTACAACTGTCCTGTAAGTTTGAAGTCATTTCAAAATTAAAAGTTTAAAGAAAATAAAAAGTTCACTCAGAATTGGAGAATCATAGGGAACAAGAGTGAAAGAGAAAACCTAGTTTTATCTACTGCTACAGTCCAGATGTGATGCAATGCCAGCTAGACTAGGAGGTAACTGTGTCAGTGGTTGGTTTGGGAATATATTTTGAAGAGAGCCAAAAGACCTTGCTGATAGTTTGTATGAGGCAGCGAGGGAAAGAGATGGATCAACATTGGAAGGATGAGAGCCTGGAGTGGGGACAGGTAGGAGTCTATTACAGATAGGATAGGCAAGCAGGAGTGAGGGGCTGCATCAAGGCAGGCAGCCAGAGGAGGAGAGGACCAGCGAGGAAGGCTGTGAGAGGTAGAGTGGTCAGGGCTTAGTGAACAATTGTAGGTGAGATCGAAGAAGGAAGCAAACGGGACTTGAATTTTTCTGACCTGGATTGTCAGAGGTTCAAGGGAGCCCTCTAACAGAAAGGGGGAGACGAGAAGAGGAGCAGCTCAGGAAAGCATCTTGTGAGTTGGTTTTGGACACCTGAGACCTTCTGGTGACAGGTACCCCAAATACAAGGAAGAGTGATCATGGGTCTTAGTGAGCAATGGGGAGCTACATCAGAGCTGGCTACTCGTGAGGTGCAGAATGTACCTGAAGCTGCATGCAGAGTGGAGAAGCCTTTGCCGCCCCTAGCACTCACGTGGATCTACCTGGTTCCTTTCTGAAAACCCAGGTCCAGGCCATTTTCCAGGCAATCATGATGGGGTAGAGAGTAGACAGTGACCTGAGGTCCACATCCTCCATGGCTCAGAACCGGCATGCTCCCTTGGCCCAGCATACTTAAGACACACTCATCCAAGCCTCCTCAATGGTTAACTATACCCTGACATGTTGAGTCCTGAGAACACACAGAGCTTTTCCCACACCTAAGGCAGGATTTTCCTCACTTCCTGTGTCAATCCTGACCACAGGATGTGCCTAAAACTTCTACTCACTTTTTCCACATTATGTAACCTGATTCCCTGAAATCTGACATGCTACCTGTCTCCTGTCAACTGTCCTTAGACAGGACTAGCCTGTGTCCATACGTTCATCCACTGGTAAGGTACTACATGCTCTAAGCACATGCTCATATACTCAACGACTTCCCCACTGGACCCACCTCCAGATCCCAGTGTCCCGGCCCCTGCTGTGGCTCTCCTCTTTCCTCCCCTTCCCCACGTTTTTGGCTAAGAGCTTCACATGCTTTTACACCTAGTCTACCCACGTAATTTCTGATCCTGCCAAGCTCAGAGCCATTTAGGAAGGCAGGTGGACAGGGCTGAGGGGCCCTGTGAGCTTCCTGAGCATGGATACAGCCTGAAGGTCCTTGCCGGAGCTCACAGCCTGACACATGGAAAGCCACAGCCGTGACACATCACTGCACGTGGGGCCCGTGACCTCTTGTCCATATCTATTGCTCCTTGGATTCCTCCATGCCTCAAACACCAAACCTGAGCTCATCATTTCACCACTAAAGTTCTCCCCATCCACTGGTCCCCACCTCAGGGAATGGTCCAAAGCTGACCCCATCCCACCGCCTACCTCCCACACTTTGATTAGCCTTTGACCTCTGTGTTTGTGGGAAAGACTGATGATGACAAATAGGCTCTCATTCTAATCTAATTTCTTTGTAAGTAGTTTGATGACTCTCTTTAGTTGCTTTCTTTTTCTTTTGATTCTTGATATGTTGCTATTTCGCTATTAGATATTTCAAAGGGGATTTATTCTGGTATATATTCTGCTCACTAATTGGAGTACACATTCAATGTGAGGGTTCATCTTTTCTTTGGATTTTAAAAAAGCCTCAGTATTATCTCTTCAACTTGTGCTTCCCTACCACTTTCTCTCTTACATCTTGTATCCCACCCTCCTCCCCCTGGATTCACTTTTCTTCTTGTTGTGAGGGCCATATGGGTAGAAAACTTTATTGCTGTGTTTCCCCCCAATAACATTGAGCTGGAACTAAATCCTAGCTGACAGTTGTTTCTTTAGCATTTTGAAGGTGTTACTTTATATTCTTCCAACTTCTATTATTATAGCTGTAACTTCTATTGTGGTAGACAGTGTTGGTAACTTCCACCTGGGCTGCTGCTCTTTGTCCCCCCGCTGCTAGGAGTACTGGATGCTAATGGCTCACAGATTCATCCTTCTCAGGAGATTTTCCATTGCCTGGGAGGAACTGCCCATGCTGAAATGGCAAGGAGGCGATATCACTCCCACACCCTTCCACCCCATTCAGTGACTGACTGACACTGGAGTAGAAAAGCTTGGTTCTCTCACCTCAGGCAGGACAACTCTGGGTGCCATTCCCAGACCCCCACAGGATCCATCAGAGAATCGAATTGAGCTTTTGTCTATTGGCTACACTCTAGCCTCTTCCCTCACGCAATCTTGCTTCCATCATTCCTTTACAGATTTAACCCCTTTAATAATAATAAAGTTGCATATGAATCTCTATCTCAGCCTCTTTTGAGGAACTGGACCTAAAACATACTTTTACTAGCAATAACGATTAGAATAACAGCAGACAATTATGGAGCAGTTCATATGGCCCAGCACTGACAGGCAAGCTCTTTATCTCTGTAATCCCATTTAACCCTTACAGTACCCTATGGAATGGAAATACTGTCATTGTGATTGGTTGTTTCCTGTAGCTGGTGTAACAAACTACCACAAACTCGGTGGCCTAAAACAATAGGAATGTATTCTCTCACAGCTCCGGAGGCAAAAAGTCTGAAATCAAGACGTTGGCAGGACAACACGTCTTCTGTAAGCTGTAGGGGAGGACCCTTCTCTACATCTGTCTAGAGGCTGTCAGCTCTCCTCGGTTTGTGGCTGCATCACTCCAGTCTCTGCCTCTGGGGTCATTCTCCCTCTTCCTTGTTCTATAAGGATTTTATGGTTGCATTAGGGCCCACCCACATAATCCAGGACAAGCCCCTCCTCTCAAGATCTGTAAATTAATCATATCTTTTGCCATACAAGTTAATAACCATAGGTTTTCAGGAATACGATGTTAGCATATCTCTTTTTCTTGGGGCGGGGGGGGGGCACCATTCAATGCACCACATCAGTTTATAGATGATGGGAAAACAGGGGAAGGGAAAAACAAAAAAGTATGATCAATAGAAACTGCAAAATAAGATGGAAGAAATACATCAGTAAACACAATTTTTAAACAGAAAGAGCATCTCAGAATCAAAATCAAAATCAAAATTTAGCAAAATATGGTTTATGGGGAAGAGATCTAAGTCATAAGACTCAAGAAGTTTCAATGACTTGAGAAGAAATAGAAGATTTTTAACAAGCCAATTATAAGAAAAGTGATTCAATTAGTTACCAAAATTCTTTCTAGAAAGAAAAGACCAGGGCCAGATGGTTTTACAAGGCAATTTTATCAAATATTTCAAAAAGAACTTATACCAATTCTGCTCAAACTCTTCCAGAAATTTGAAGAAATCGGAACACTACCTGTCAGGTCCCAGCTCAAGGCTCGGTCATCCTGTCCTGGTAGAGGGGTCAGGCTTTATTCATTCCCCTCCACGTGCTGCAACACACAGTGCCGGGTGTTCATACCATCGTTACACAAAGGTGCAGCATGCCAAAAGATATAACAAGTGCTGAATCATGGTGTGTTAGTTAGATTCAGTTGTCAACTTGGCCAGGTGAGCATACCCAGTTCTGTTGCTGCGGACACAAGCCAATGGTACGTGAACCTCATCTGTTGCTAATTACATCTGCAGTCGGGTAGGAGGCGTGTCTGTTGCAATGAGTGACGTTTGACTTAATTGGCTGGTGATAAATGAGAGAGTGCAACAGCACAGCCTAAGCAGCTCAGCATTCCTCATCTCAGCACTCGCAGCTCAGCCCAGGCCTTTGGAGACGAAGAAAGAAGTCACCCCGGGGAAAGTTGTCGGAACCCAGGGGCCTGGAGAGAAGACCAGCAGAGACCATCTTGTGCCTTCCACGTAAGAAAGAACCTCAGTGGAAAGTTAGCTGCCTTTCCTCTGAAGAACCAACAAAATAAATCCCCTTTTATTAAAAGCCAATCCGTCCCTGGTGTGTTGCATTCTGGCAGCTAGCAAACTAGAACACATGGTTCCATAACATGTGCTGAATCATGGTTCCATAACATGTGCTGACTCATTCTCTCCAGGAAGTTCTTTAGGCAGCTGTTTTAGCAGCAGACTGTTTACGTCTTCAAATATCCCTTAAACGGCCAGCCTTTTGAGGGATACCTTACTTCACAAAGCAGCACCTTGGGCCCACAGACCGCAACAGCAATAGAGGAGCAACATAAAACTACCAAAAACCCAGCCAGACAAGCCAAGTTTACCATCACCCATCACCAAGTCCCCATCATGGACGTCCATCAGGATTGCTAAGGGTCTTGTGGGAGAGCTTGAATAGCTGGTACCTCCCCATCCATTTCATGCAAAGTACCCCAAACAGAATCTTGATTGTCAGGGACATATATCCAACATTCAACATGTAAAACTGACAAATTCCTCCTTGAGAAGCTTTCAAAAGGGCCATTATGAATCCAACCCTGGCACCGTGGGATCAGCAATTCCATCCTGACCAAAAAGGGGAAAAGAAGCATAACTAACAAAGTATCAGTGGCAGAGAGAGTTCAAATAGAGTCAAGAGGCTACTCTGGAGGTTGCTCTTATGCAAGCTTCAGGTAGGCCTTGCTACCTATCATAACCTGCCAAACCCCAACCAGGACCATTCCAGCCAATCCTAAAGATCACCTATGGTAATGCATAAGATTCCACAAGGGTTCCATGCACTAGAGTAACTTTTCAGAAGCCTACAACCTCCAAATGGATCCCTGGACCAAATCAGTCCTGAAACTTAGAGGATACAGCCTCTCCAGAACATCAGATAGTCTCATCTTCCTAGCCCATATTAGTGACAAACCCTTCCAATATGAAAAATTTAGAATAGCCATAGCCCAGATAGCAAGATCAAAGGTGATGGTGGAGTTATACAGTGAAGATTTAACAAATGAATTTGAATGCTGAATCATTAAATTGATATCTCTTTTAATCTCCAGTATCTTAGAGCAGATAGAAGTAAAAACCTAAAATTGTGGAATTATAACCCATATCAAACTCTGAAATACATTCTACAACTAATTATGGTGCTGTGCTTTGAAATGTATTGCTTTTTTGTATGCCTGTTATTTTTCACAAAAAAAAGGGAAAAAGAGTCAATTGTGATGATAAAAAAAAAAATATCTAAGCCCTCCAGCCTGCCTACTGGAAACAACTTTTCTCCTGGAGAAGAAAAGAGAAAGAACCAGCTTCTGGCTCTTAACTCTTCCGTTTGAGTGTGATGCTTCTCACTTGCACACAGATTTTACTGGCCAAAGGAAGTCACAACACTAAACCTTAGGTCCAGGGGAAGGGAAATATAACCTTCCCCCGCCCACTCTGGGAAGTGAATATCTTGAACAATAATCCTACCTACCATAATAGGTCAGTGCCAATAACCAACAAAATGATTCACTAGGAAATCGTAGCAATTCTGTTATTTTATGAAAATAACAAGGTTAACTCAAAAATATTTTTATGCAGTTTTTTTCTTTGTATGCTGTATGGTGGGGTCATATTTCATCCTTTTTCCATGTGAGTATCCCCCTATTGCAGCACCATTTGTTGAATTTTTGTTTGGTTTTTTATTTGTTTGCTTGTTTGTTTGGGAAGCGCATGGGCTTGGAATCGAACCCGAGTCTCCCGATTGGCAGGTGAGAATTCTACCACTGAACTACCCTCACACACCCTAATGCAGTTTTACTGAGATATATTCACACACCATTCAAACCATCCACCGTATAAAATCACTGGCTCACAGTATCATCACATAGTTGTGCATACAACCCCATGATCAATTTTAGAACCTTTTAATTACTCCAGAAAAGGAATAAAAAGAAACAAGAAAACTCAAATTCCCCCATGCCCCCTATACCCCCTATTATTGACCGATAGTAATGTACTACATTTTTTAATGTTGACAAAAGAATATTAAGATATTGCTGTTAACTATATTTCATAGTTCGCAATGGGTACATTTTTCCCATAAACCCCTCTATTATTAACTCCTAATAGTGTCATACATTTTTTCTGATTCATGAAAGTTCATGAAAGAACTTTTTAATATTCGTACAGCTAATCGTGGGTATTGTTCACCACAAGATTCACTGTGTTATACATTTCCATGTTTTAACCTCCAACATTCCTTCATATATGACTCTGAAACAACCCTTTCCAGCACATTCATGTGCTTTTCAGCACTGTTAATCATTCCCAGAATAATGTGCTATTGTCACTTCTGTCCATTTTCAAATGTTTAAATCCAACCTAGTTAAGCATTCTGCATATATTAAGCAACCACTCCCCATTCTTTATCCTGGTAAACTATATTCTATACTTCATGTCTACAGGTTTATATATAATGATCAGTTCGTATCAGTGAAAGCATACAATGTTTGTCCTTTTGTGTCTCACTTATTTCATTTAATATAATGTGCTCAAGGCTCACCCATTTCTGTGCATGCTTCAAGACTTCATTCCATCTTACCACTGAATAATATTCCATAGTAATGTATACACCACATTTTGTTTATCCATTCATCTGCCCCTAAATATTTTTTAATTGACAAAATTACATGTAGAAATTGAAAAATTTACAGTTATACTGGGAGATGTTTACACATTTCTATGCAAAATGAGTAAATCGAGTAGAAAAAAAATAAGGAATTAAAGATTACACAATAAAGTAAACAATTTGATCATGCAGACATGGATACAGAATGCTGCAACAACAAAGGAAGGACATATATGGCACATTCATAAAAACCAAACTTGGACTAGCCCAGGGAACATCTCAGAAAATTTAAAAATATCAGTATCCCATAGACCACACGTTCTAACAAATTGTAATTAAATGAAAAATAACAAAGACTGTCTAAGATAGTACAAGAAATACTTTCATTAAAAATCTTAAGGCATTCTTAAATAATCACTTGGGTATAGTAAATCACTGCTTAAATAACAAAATCTTTAGAATCGAACATAAAAATATAATGCACCAAAACTTATGAGGTGCAACTAAAGCCATTGTGCCAGTTTGAAGCTATTATATACCCCAGAAAAGTCATGTCCTTAACCCCTCATTTAATATTGCTGAGTGGAATTTTTTTGTTGTTTCCATGGAGATCTGACCCACCCAGTTGTGGGTCGTAACTTCTTATTAGATGGTCTCCATGGAGCTGTGTCTCCACCCATTCAAGGTGGGGTTGCTTCCTGGAGCCCGTTAAGAGGGAACCATTCTGGAAAAAGCTTGAGAACCACCACAACCAACAGAGCCACCAGAAGGGACAGAGCCCCTGGAGAAGCCATTGAAGAAGCCTGGAGAGAAAACCAGCAGATGTTTCCATGTGCCTTTCCAGCTGAGAGAGAAATCCCAAACATCATCGGTCTTCTTGATCCAAGCTTCTTTCCCTGGGTGCCTTTGGACATTTTCACAGCCTTGGAACTATAAACTTGCAACTTACTAAATTCCCCTTTTTAAAAGCTGTTCTATTACTGATACATCGCATCCTGGTAACTCATAAACTAACACAGTCATACTTACAGGTAAAAATATAGTCTTAAAGGCCCCACCCCACAGTCTGCAGCTCCGCCCCTCAGGAACCTGGCACCTGAGCCCAGGCCTGGGTGGAACACCGAGCCCCTGGGCACCAGAGCAACGGGTGGGCCAGTCGGAGCTGAGCGTGAGGCAGATGTGAGTAGTTTCAGACCAAGATGGCAGTGCAGGTGGTGCAGGCAGTTCACCTCAAGTCTGACACTTTCCTGGTTTGTCTCAACTATGCCCTGAGCACAGAAAAGGAGGAGGTGATAGTGCTGTGCATAAGGGAGTTGAATGATGACCCAAGGAGTGACTCAAAATTTGCATATATTTTGCAATATATATGAGCGGAAATGAGCACAGTCGTGAAAAGGTTGACACTGTGAAAACTGTTCACATTCATTCTGTCATCATCTTGGACGCTCTGATAAGAGGAAGGACTGAGTGGAAATTTCTCCAGAGTAGCTGTCTTCAGCTTCAACAGAGGTGGTGAGGTTGGCTGAACTAACAGGTCACAGCATGAAAGCTTTGGTATCATTCTCATCCTCTTGTAACTGTTTGGCCTTCACATGTTAATGTTTGCACCCAACCCATGTACCAGTTAATGGATCGAGGCTTTGTAGGACTTATTTTTTCCTGTTTCATGGAAGATACAAACATAAAGACTGGCCGGGTTCTCTACACTTGTTTCAAATCCATATAGGCCCAAAAGAGCTCAGAGTCCCTTCACAGTCTCCTACTGGAGCTCAAGATGGCACATTTCCATTTGGAGCCAGAAGGATGAGGAAAGATACGAAAGAATTGAAATCCCAATCCATATTATACCTCACGTCACCACTGGGAAAGTGCCTTGAATCAGCAGTAGCACTGCCCAAGATCTTGTGCCAGGGAGGAACAGGATGCATCAGGACGATCCACAGCCTTACACATCTGTACTCAACAACCAAGATCCATAAAGTCTCAGTGTTTACTAAGAATCTGTGCAGTCAGATGTCAGCACTCAGCGGGCCTCTCCTCCAGTTGTTGGAGGACAGACTGGAGCAAAACCAACAACATTTGCAAGAGTTGTAACAAGGAAAGGAAGAACTTATGCAAGAACTTTCTTCCCTAGAATAAGGCAGGAGACAAAATGGAGAAAGATGAAAATATCAAGATGTAAGACTAATTAACCTAAATCAATTCTGAAGAAGAATAAAGTTGGAGGACTCACATTACCCAATTTTAAGACTTGGTATAAAGCTACAATAATCAAGATTGTATGGTGTTGACAAAGAGATAATAACAGAGATCAACTGAACAGAATAGAGGAACTGGAAATAGACTCATACAAATACGTCCATCTGATTTTGACAATGATGCAAAAGCAATTCAGTGGAGGAAAGATAGCTTTTTCAACAAATGTTGAAACAAATGTGAAAATACATTTGTTGAAAAGGCTATCCTTTGTGCTGGAGCAGTTGGACATCCACAGGCAAAAAAAAAACCTCAACCTAAAGCCCACAGCTTATACAAAAATTAACTCAAATGTGAATCTTGGCTTAAACCTAAGGTGTAAAACTATAAAATTTTTAGAAAAAAAATCATGGAAGAAAATCTTTGGGAAATAGGGCCACGTAATAAGTTCTTGGACTTTACCCCTGAAGCACAATCCATAAAAGTAAAAAAGCTGATATAATAGACCATCAAAATTTAAAACTTTGGCTCTGACAAAACTTAAGAGTAAAAGACAAGTTACAGATTGAGAGAAATCATTTGCAAATCATGTAGCTCACTGATCTAAAATATGTAAAGAATGCTCAAAACACAACAGTAAAAAAACAATCCAATTAGAAAAAGGGCAAAAGATATGAAAATAAATTTCACTGAAGAGGACATATGGATGGCAAGTAAGCACTTAAAAAGGTGTTGAATATAAGTAGTCATTAGGGAAATGCAAATTAAAGCCACAATGAGATATCACTAAGATAAGTGAGATATCACTTATCAGAAAGGCTGAATTAAAAATAGTGATAACACCAAATGCTGTTGGTATATGGACAAATTACATCTTTCATACATTGCTAATGAGACTGTAAAATGGCAAAGCCACCCTAGAAAATAGTTGGGAAATTTCTTATAATGTTAAGCATACATTTAACATACAACCTAGCAGTTGCACTCCTGGACATTATCCCAGAGAAATGAAAACCTATGTCTGCACAAAATCGTGCATGTGCATATTCATAGAAGTTTTATTCATAGAAGGTTTATTCATAGTAGCTAAAAACTGAAAACAACCCAAATGTCCATCAATGGATGGACGGTTAAACAACGTTATGAATGGTTGAACACAGTATAACATCCATAGCACAGAATATTACTCTGCAGTGAAAAAGAAAAGGCTATTGACATATGCAACAACTTGGGTGAAATTCCAGGGCATTATGCTTAGTGAAAAATGACAATCTTAAAAGGTTGCATACTGTATGATTGTATTTATGCTACATTCTTGAAATGACAAAATTACAGAGATGGAGAACAGATTAGCAATTGCCAGAAACAGAGACAGAAAGAGGGATATGTGCAAATATAAAGGGATAACATAGGGTGTTCCTTTGTGCTGATGGAACAGTTCTGAATCTTGATTAGGGTGGTGATTACATGAATCTATACCTCTGTAAAAATTACATAGAACTGCATACACATATAAATGAATACATGTAAAATCCAGTGAAACTGAGTAAAGTCTGTAGTCTAGTTAACAGTAATATATATATATATATATATATATATATATATATATATAGTCTTAAAATGAATTTACTAGCAAATAAGGTTCGAAAATACTTAAATATCAATAAGATATAAAAATAACAAGGGAAAAGAAGGTTTTTTAAAAAACGGAAAAGCTAAGAATAATTAATAAAATCAAAAAGGAATTAGAAGCAATAAGAAAGTCCAGCAAGTTTGTTACAGATATAGTCAACTTATAAAAATCAACTCTGTTTTTATTTACTACCACAGATCATTTGAAAATAATATTTTTAAATTTTAAAATATGACCAAAAAGTCAAAAACTATTAATAGTGTACAGGAATATTATAACAAAAGATGTATGTTCCTGAAGAAAAGAATAAAAGTTTATTGAAAGACATAAAAATATATAAGTAAATGGAGATAAATCATGGGCATAGGTGGGGAGACAGTATTATAAAACTGTCACTTCTCCTCAAATTGATCTAAAGACTTTGTTTTATTCCAGTTAACATCAGACGAGGACCTTCAAGAACCATGACAAACTGGTCAAATTCTAAAATGTATATAGAAAATCAAAAGACCAAAAATTGCCCAAAATGTGTGAAGAAAAACAGTGGAGGTAGTCATCATATCAGATATTAACACATCGTAGAGCTCTAGTTGAGATAGTGTGGCGTTGCCGCAGCAATAGAGGGAGAGAACAAAATAGAGGGCCAGAGGCAGAACCTCGAATATGATGAGACATAGTAAGTGACAGAGCTGATTATATCAGTCACTGGGGAAGGTCTGGGATAATGAATAAATGATGCTGGCACAACCAGGGGCTCGTGTGGAGAAAAAAACAGAATTATATTCCCCACACCACACTAGAAATATATTCCATATGGATTGAAAATCTAAATGTGAAAAGCAAATCTTTAAAAACCTTCAGAAGAAAATTCAAGAGAAGGTTAGGGAAGGATTTCTGAAGACATAAAAAGCACAAGCCACAAAGAAAAGGGCTTATAAATTTCACAAGATTAACACTGAAAATGGATGAACATCAAAATTTACCATATACAAATTGAAAAGACAAATCACATATAAGGAAAAAGCATATGCAAGACATATAAACAATAAAGGATCTACATTTAGAATATATGGAAAATACAATTCAAAAAGTAAAACAAACAACATTGTAAAAATGGCAACTGGAATAAGCAATTCACAGGGGGAACAAGTGGAAGTGGCCTATATACATATTAAAATATGGCTTAGCCCACTCACTAGCAACAAAGAAATGCACATTACAATAGGGGTATACTATTTCACATCCATCTACTGACAGGGATAAAAAAAAAAAAAAGCATGATTATACCAAGTGTTGATGAGAATACAGAACAACTGGAACTTTCAGCAACACAAAATTAGTAAAACCACTTTGGAAAACAATTTGGCTAAATCCAGTTAGTTGAAGATGTGAAAAGCCTTAATATCTAAAGCGATTGCAATTCTAGATATATTCTCTAGGGAAATGCATGCATTAGTAGACATGCATGAGAATATTTTTGTAAGATTTTTTCTAATTGAAAAAATAAGGGGAAAAACAACCTGAATGACCATCAATAGAAGAATGATTAAGATGCGATACGTGCATGTAACGTAATACTCTACAACAGGGAAAACGAAAAAGTTAGACCTTCAGATACCCACAAGAATAAATCTAATAGTGAGTGAAAATATGTATAAATTTTTTATAGAATAAAACCAATTACATAAAATTTAATGCCAAACAAAAACAATACTTTATAATGTCAACAGCATATTAAACATGGTAAAATTATATTTTATAAGCAACAAGTTAAGAACACTTGCTACCTCTCATAGAAAAAAGAAAGAGAATGAAATGGGACATGTATAAGAAACTTCGATTAAATACAGCAAAAGGGAAACATGGTGAGTACACAGATGTTCACTCTGTTATTCTCTTTACTTCCCTCTGTATCTGAAACATTACTTAATTATTTTTAAAAAATGTTTTTGAAATAAAGAGGTAGAAATAAAGAGTATAAGCTTCATCTCCAGCTTGATCCTACATAAAGAAGAGGTAAAATTCCCTTTCTCTGCGGGTTGAGGTTGACACGTGAGGAGAGAGAAAATGAGGTCTCCCTGATCCACTGAAATGGAATGTGGTGGCCCTCCTAAGAGTTGGAAGACTCTTCTCTCCATTTCCCTCCCCCCAAATAGTCTCTCATCTCTTCTTTTGTGGGTATCTATTTCCTTCTCCTATCTCCTCAATATACGTGATAGTTTGAAGATGTTATGTACCCCAGAAAAGATCATATTACTTTACTCCATTCTTGTAGGGAAAGCTCTGTTGTGGTTCTTAATCCTTCCTCTGGGCTCCTTTATGAGTGGAAAAAGTAAAAAACACCAGCAGAGAGGGTTTAGAGAGAGAAACACCCAGAGACATTTAGAGAGAGCCACTGAAACTAGAAACCAGGAGAGAAGACTAAGAGCTATCACCATGCGCCTTTCCAAGTGACAGAGGAACTCGGGATGCCAGCAGCCTTTCCTCAGAGAAGACATCTTCCTCTCGATGCCTTAATTTGGACATTTTCCTGGTCTTAGAACTTTAAATTTGTAAACTAATAAATCCTCATTTTAAAAGTCAGTGCATTTTTGGTTTTTTGCATTCTGGCAGCTTCAGCAAACTAAAACAGATTTTGGTACCAGAGAAGCGGTGTGCTATGGTTGTTAAATATAACTGGAACAGCTTTATGAATGGATAAGGGGAAGATTCTGGAAGAATTGTGAGGAGATTGATAAAAAAAGGCCTAGAATGCTTTGAAGAGATTGTTGGTAGAACTATGCATGCCAAAGTTGCTTCCAAAGAGGTCTTAGAAGGTGATCCTTGTTTTAAAGTGGCAGAGAATTTGGCAAAATTGAGTACCGTGCAAAACTTATATTTTCTGTAGCACACTATCTAATCTAACCTCTGCGGTCAGTTTATTCAAACAACATAATTACATGGAAGCTTGAATGAGGAATGAGATCTTGTTATTTTGTATAGGTTAGTGCAATGTCCTTATGCATCCCAGAGTAATTTGGGCAGAAAATATGAAAGTATTTGCAAAGTCCCCTTGAGGGATTTTGGAAAAATGGGGAAATATTAAAATTCCCCCCTGGAGAATTCCTGATATTCTTTCAAGTATTGAGGACTTCCAGTTTAATAAGCCAAGCCCTCAATCTTGGGAATTGCCTTTAAGAGACTTAATCCTGTACCACCTTTTTAGTTAAGGTATAATGGAGAGGCTGGAGGGAAGTGCCTGAAAATGTAGAGCTGTGTCCCAGTAGCCATGTTTCCTGAAGGTGATTGTATAATGATATTGCTTTCACAATGTGACTGTGTGATTGTGAAAATCTTGTGTCTAATGCTCCTTTTATCTACCTTATCAACAGACGAGTAAAACAAATGGATTAAAAATAAATAAATAACGGGGGAACAAATGTTAAAATAAATTTGGTAGATTGAAATGCTAGTGATTAATGAAAGGGAGGGGTATAGTATATATGAATTTTTTTCTGTTTTCTTTATATTTCTTTTTCTGAATTGATGCAAATGTTCTAAGAAATGATCATGATGGTGAATATACAACTATGTGATGATATTGTGAGTTACTGCTTATATATCAAGAATGGAATGATCATATGGTAAGAATGTATGTGTTTGTATGTTATTATGTTTAATAAATTTAAAAAAATGGCAACTGGCATTTTGCCACTAACACACACACACACACACACACACACACACAAAGAAACTTAATCCTGCAAAGGAGAAGCTAAGTTATGGAGCCAAGAAACCTTGAGCTAGGAGAGTGGACCCAACCAAGCACATGGGAAGGGTGAGTTTTCCCCACAGTTTGCAGAGGATGGGCCCTCCCACCCCATTCAGGAAGAGCGCTACCATCCCAGGGCTCTCAGGTGAATTGAAGGGAGCTTGACTGCCCCTTTGTTCGGGAAGAATGTTGCTGCCCCAAACCTTAGAGAGGGTGAGGCACATCCCCCAGGTACTGGGGAGAGCCTGGCCACCACCTCACAGTTCTAAGAAGGTTGAGGGTATGCCCTGGAAATGGCAGAGAGTCCAGCTGCTACCCAGGTGCTTGAGGAAGGTGGGGCCAAGAACAAGCTGGACTTCGTAATGCTTGGAGATGTTGGAAACCTCACCCCAGTGTTTGGAGAGAGTAAGGCCATTGTGTAAGCCTGGAAGAGAGTGAAACTGCTGCTCTCTCAAGCCCTAAGGATAAAATGTCATTCTTTAGATGACTTTCAGACCTAGAAACCCTATGAAATATGCCCTGCAGGTTTTAAGAACTGTTTGGAATCTTTGACCCCTGTTTTCCTTCTAATTTCTCCACGTGGAAATGGTAACATTTATCCTATGACTGTCCTTCCTTTGTGTATTGTAAACAGATAACTTGTTCTAAATTCCACAGGTCAATAATTTTGTCTTAGGACAAATCATGCCTGTAACTGAGTTAGATAAGACTTAGTACTTAATATTATTACTGAAATGATTTATGGCTTTTGTGATATTATAGTAGAATGAATATATTTTGTCTATGGAAAGAACATGTCTTTTTGGAGTTCAAAGGGTGAAGGGTGCTGGTGAATCTGTTATGGACCCCAGAAAAGACCATGTTCTTTTAATCCACTTTTTGTGGGGGCAGATTTTTTGTGGATGGGACCTTTTGGTTAAGCAATTTCAATTGAGATGTGACTCAGCTCATTCAAGGCTAGTCTCAACCCCTCTTCTGGGGTCCTTCCTGAGAGAATAAAAGACACAAACACCAGCAGAGATGGTTTAGAGAGAGAAACACCCATAGACATGTGGAGAGAGCCATTAAAGCCAGAACCCAGGAGAGAAGGACCAGCAAACATCACCACATGCCTTCTCATGTGACAAAGGAACCCTGGATGCCAGCAGCCTTTCCTCAGAGAAGGTATCTTTCTCTTGATGCCTTAATTTGGACATTTTATAGCCTTAGAAATGTAAATTTGTAACCTAATAAATCCCCATTGGAAAAGTCAACCCATTTCTGACATACTGCATTCTGGCAACTTTAGCAAACAAAAACACCATGGGTCACCTACTCATTATATTCTCATGGCCTTCAGAGGACCAAGTCTACACGACTTTCCAGCTGTACCTACATGGGCCATTCCTCCATATCTCATTTCAAATTCTTGAGAAAGAGGGCCTGACTGAGCACTACTAAACCCATGGATGAGCTGACCTGGCACCAGGTGTTCACTTCTAATGCAATTCATTGTAGCTGAGGCAAAAGGAGTGATGTAATCGGGAAGCATCACTTCAAGAGACATGTGGGTAGGACAGGATCTCAAGAAAGGCTTGGATAAAGCACACACATTTCCCCCTCCAGTCCCTCCATCTGGTCTGGTTGGGTAGGAACGTCCATGGAATTAGGGCCCAGAAACAAAGAGTAGGCATGAAGCAGGAGTACTCTAGCATTGTCCTTACTTTGGGGTGATCCTCTGAAGAGTTGAAAAGATAATAATTGCTCACATCAAATTCTTTGCAAAGACAATAGACTCAATGTGTGTGTGAGAGCCAGATGGAAAGGTAGCATTGCATAGAGAATGGAGTGGGCAAGCTCAGATTCTGTAAAGAGACGTCTTCCGTGAGATGAGCAAGGGGTCAAGCATGACATTGAAACAGAGCATGATGGTGTCCAGGTCATAAACTAACTCATTATCTCTACCCCCAGCCCACTGCTCTAGAATTCTCAACTCAGTAAATGGTCCCACTATTCTTCCAGTTGTCTTAGCCAGAAACCTGGGCCTCGCCTTCTACCGCTCCTCCCATCCAATCTGTCACAACATCCTGCCTGTTGTGCCCTCTGAGTGACTCTCAGGTTGTGCCCACTTCTTTCCATCCGTCTTTGCTACCTCCACTTGTTTCCCCCTGCCTTTTGTTCTCTGCGAGCCTCCTCTTAACATTTGCTCTTGCCTCAAAAATATACATTCTCCACAATACGGCAAAGGAATCCTAAGAACTGTAAGTCTGACCCATTTGTTCATTCAATAATCATGTATATTCCCCAATGTGTCAGCCACAGCAATAGCACTGGATATAAAGTACTTAGAAAAATCATGACGGTCCTTGCATGTTAGTGATAGAGGGAGAAAGACATTTAAAAAAAGAACATTGAAATAATTTTAATTACAAGTTGCCTAAATGCTCCAGGGAAACCTAATTTATATGAAGGCATTGAGGAGAGACCTCTCCAAGAGAGAATGACTGTCAACCTGGAAACTTAGCAAGTCACAATTCCCCCCTCTTAAAAGCTTTAATCACTTTCCATTTTTTTGGACAAAGATAATCCATCACAGAACTAGACGTAATTCAGCTTCTGGTTTCCCTCCTGTCCAACTTCATCTTCATTTTCTCCCTAGCTCTCTACTCTGCACCTGCCCTGGCTACCTTTTTGTCCCTTGAAATGCCCTTTCCCTGCCCACATCAGCACCATCATGCAGGCTATACCCTGCATCTAGGAAAGACCTTGCTGTCATTTGATGATCAACTTAAGGATCGGCTCCCTTCACCTGGCCAGCACCCTTCAGGTATCAGCAACATCACCTCCTCCCAGAAGCCATACCTGAACCCCCCTGAGTGCAGAGTTTGCCCAAGCTGTGTGTTCTATGCATTGATACTCCCTTTTATATAATACATTTCCAACTATCTCTTTAATGCCAGCCAGGATTCTGTGCTCCAGGGGGCAGAGAGCTTCTATCTTCTTCATTGACTTATTAAAGGTGTTCAGTGCAGAACTGTGGAATGAACAAATGAATGAATGGCTTGGCTCTGTAGAAATTCACAACCTTGGAGTTGGAAAGGACCTCCAAAGCCTCCTAATTCTCCCACTGAAGGAATCTGCAGCAGAGCACAGAGCACAGCCTTTCCTTGGGACCTGATGTAGGTCTCCCTGTCTACAATATGAGCTCCTTGAAGGGCAGGGATAGCAGCTTCTTCATCTTAGGGTCTCCTCTCTCTACAGTACCGCCAACTGGCTTGCTATTCTGGAAGGTTCCAAGAGGATCATTATCTCCATCCACAATCTAGATAGAAACTAGCCAGCGGGTGATTTGCCCAAAGGAGCCAGCAGTTCTCAATTTTGCCCCAAATATACTCATCGCCTCCTCCTGCCTATTACCCTCATCTGCATAGTTCCATCAAGGGGCCTCCTAGGCTTATCCCCACCATCCCCTGTATGTCAGCCCATGGCACCCAAGATCCCCTCTTTATAATGTTTCTTTTTCTTCCAAGAATCCCCTCCCCAGGCTGCTGGCCAAATACCTGGAAAACCCTGGACTTCTTGGCACTGTGATCCATGTCAGGGAACTAACAAGGAACCAGAGAGCACCCTTCCTCCATACCCTCCCTTGCCTGACTGGTAGATTCCAGAAAGGGAGTTGGCTTCATTACCCCATCTTTAGGGCAGCCTCCAGCTTTTAAGGCCCCCGCTATTGGCAGCAGACTTTGCCTTCGGATAGAAGACAAGCAACTTTAGAATGATATGGAAATCACACCCTAAACATTTGCAAGCCTTGCAGGACTTGGACAGCTTCCCAAGCCAAATTCGATCAGTCCCTCCCCACTCCCCCTGCTCGCTTCCTCCAGCTGAGACCCATCTCAGACTGTGGAACCCAATGAATAAGGCCCCCCTGAGAAGTCCCAAGAGCCCCCAGCCCCACAGACAAGCACTGTGAGGAAGGGAGTGGTGGGGGGAGGAAGGAAATGGGGCAGCTGCCATACTGAGCACACTTTGGGCAGAAGCTTCTGCCTGCTTGAGAAGGACTTTCAGCTAAAGCACAAATTTACACGGCAAGGAAATGATCCTGCTGGACAGTGGGCCCCATTTCCATGCTTTTAAAGGCTGAAAATGTTCAGCTTCTCAGACAACCCTAAATCCCCCTGGCTTGTCAGATTAATAAAAGATATTTGCACCTGGATGTTGTGAGACCGGTATTTCTCCCTGTCTCTTATCCATAGAAACCTAATTGTAAAGGATTTACTGGATTCGATCCTCCAAAGAGACGATGAAATTTCAAAGGGCCCATATAGAGAATTTGAAGAAAGCCTTCTGTACACAGCCCTATGTGCTCTGCAAAGATAATAAGGCATGTGCATTATTGTGTCTCGCCAGCAATAGAAGCACAGAGGGAGAAGCGGAAGGACAAGGGAACGAGCAAATGATTATAAGGAGAATGCTGCAAGAGTAATTCCAGAGGCCAGCCACCCAGGGCAAAATTCCAGCTGTTTGACCCAATCCTTCTCAATATCAAGTTAAACACCATCTTCTCCCCAGATGTCCTACATTACACACCTGCTGACTTCCCTTGGTACACTCTAACCAGGTTTTCCCCAGCAAGTCCCCACCACGCCCTGTTTTATATCGAAATAAGTATCAAAACATTCAGAGGATTTGGATACCTTTAAGGGAATTCTCTGTCTCCATGATGTCCAAGGGGAATTAGGAAGTGGAAGGGTCACATACCCACACCATGGTACTTTAAAATGCTGTCTCTTATAGTCTTTAAACAATAGCCAAGAATTTTGTTTGGTTTGGGGTTGCCAGCACTCCTGTGTTGGAGAAACAAAACCTCAGCCATGGCACCAGGTGGTCCTGAGTTTTAATTCAGGCTTTCCAATCCCATGACCTGACACACAACATTTAACTCCTCAGAGCTTTGTCCCTGGAGTAGGCCTGGGGCAGGGGTGGGAATCTTATCTATTTCTTTGTTTTGTTGTGAGACCAATACTTGTTGTCATTCCCAGTGGTGTGTGGGATTTATGCGAGCTGCTGCATTCATCACAAAGTCCCTGCAATATGCAAAAATCTTAGTAACACACACTGGTCTAGCAAGGCTGATACATCACTAGAACCTACAAACTTACAACAGGAACATGAAACCCACATTTGCTGGTCCTTAGTGGTGGGTGATGCCAAATCCTCATGGATTATACAAGAGGCCTCACGTGTCAACAGAGATATCATTTCATGTAACAAAGTCATTTCTGAATTGTGCTTCAGTCACTATGAACTATGGATTCCTGCTTAGCTGCAACTTCTCATTTCTGAAATAAATCCCCCATCTCCCAAGAAGACCAAGCACACATCTTTACCTCTTCATTGAGGATGGCCACCTCTAAGAGCTGCCTGCAAGGCTCCTAGAGAGCCAGACAGCTATACTGACCCACAGGAGTCTATGCTCCTTCCTGGGGGCTGCCCATGAATTCTAATTATGGAGACGTTTCCCAAAATCAGTGTGGCTGATAGGGTCAAACTCATTTTCTGCCTCCAGCCTGTTTCATCCCTTCTGGGCCCCTTCTCCTGCACTCGCCCCAGGATGCAGCTGTGTTTGGGCTAACGTTTCTGCAGAGGGGGGAGAGAACATTGCCACAAGGCAATAAGAGGACGGTAATTAAAACAAACAATAAAGTGAAAATTTCATCAGCATTTGCAAAACATGAGTTTTCGAGTAACAGCATTTTGCAAGGAGTTGCTTACAATTCCGTTTGGACAAACATTCAAAATCCTTTGAAGCAGGGAGACAACTCGTGTCCCTTTAAAGGAGGGGTCTGGCTAGGGCCTCCACTGGGCTGACCAGGAGAAGGGCTCTTTCTCACTACTTCAGGTGTTTGTATTGGTTTGTGTGATTGGTTTGTCAGCTTAAATGATGTCGCTTTGCAGTGCAATTGCTAGAGCTCTCTGAAGATACTCCTCTCAGAGGCAAGCAAGGACAGGGCACACTCACTGGTCCAACAAATGACAATCATCTCTGCTTTGGGAAATGAGACAAGTCCAAGCCAAGTGTGTCTGAGAAAATCACAGCCAGGCCTAACAGGACTACACTGGACCAATAACTAGAGAATTCAAAATACACCAAAGTGTAAAAGCCAACCTTAGAACCTGGCCATTTCTCCTTCAGTAAAGCCCATCAGGACGAAGAGTAGAACTTCCAGGATCCAGGGGAAATAAGAAAGGCTCAGGCTAACAGGAGAGTTAGGAAAAGGGCAGAGCAGCATAACCTTCCTGCAGTTCCTAAAACTGTGTTTGGTGGCCAGAGTGAGTACTTGAGAGAACTAAGCAAGATCCGGTTCTGAGGAAGTAAATGTCTTCATCTTCCCAACAGCCGGAAACTGCAGTCCAGCTGAACTGGAGCAGAACTGAGACTCAGAGACCACTATGTGGGTCCACAGCTGGGGAAGCAAGAGCTGCTGTGTTATGGAAAGAGCTGAGCAGACTCCCTGTGACCTGAGGCTACCTCCGCAGGAGGAGACAAGCCCAAGAGAAAAGCCTGCCAACCAGAGTTCCATCATTTTTATCCCAAACTATTTTTTATGTTTTGTGTTTTTCAATTTCCTTTTCAGATAAAAAGTACATTTTAAATCTTCTGATTTTTTTCTGGTTACTAAAATAATATATATTCTCACTATTTTAATTTTCGAAGTTCAGAAATTACCTATACTCCCCACCCCTTTCTGAGATAACCATTGCTTATGTATTGGCATACAAGCTATATTCTTTATATAGCTACACATAATTATTGTCACGAATTCAAGAGCATAATGTATCATCTATTTTGTACCCTGCCTTCTTCCCTTAAAATACAGTGAACACTCTCCCATATTGCTTCTGTCACAGTCAGCAGTGGTTTGTAATAAATGAAGACCACTAAAAACCAGGTTGAGTCAAAGGGAGTTCATTAAATGAATAAGGAACCACTCAGAGAAGCCTGAAGAGAGGACAGCTGGGAGAAGTAGGACCAACCCCCATCTCCATCCTTGTGTGGCACATCTTCTCTGGAGACCTGCTTCCCCGCCTCTGTGTGCAGTAGCGAGCAGTGGCTACCCAGCAATTCAGCTCAGTGGGATCTCACACACCACTAATGTGTAACAGCCCCTATTAATCTCCCAGTTCCAAATGCCTAGGGTAGGTGAACTGGCCAACTCAGTTTCTGTCATCCGAATAGCCTTGGAGGAATCAGCCATAACCAGTGGAAGCGGGAGAGGCCAGGAATCGGTGTCCATCCATTAAAGGAACTGTACTTACTTTCAAATGGTATTCACTGTTTCTTCAAGTTATGCCAGAAAAAAAAAAAAAACTTATGCCAGGAAAACAGCTCCTATTGTTCAGGTTGTCTAGCTGCTACCTGCAAAAGCTCTGAAGGCTGGTTTCTTGCTCACGCCCCAGTCTTCCCCGGATCCTGGTGGTTGTGAAGGTGGGAGTCAGATGGGGCGCTCTTGCTTTCCACCATTCAGAGACCCAGGCCCCTTCCATCTGAGGCTCCCCTATCTCATAGAGCCTTGGGGTCCTTTCTGGATCTTCTGAACCCAGCTGGCAGACAATGAAGGGTCAGGGTCGTGCAGAAAGTTTTAGGGGCAAACCAGGAGGAGATGCCCATCATTCTACCCAAATCCTCCCAGCCATAGCCCAGTCCCATGGCCTCACCTAACTACATGGAAGGCAGGAATATGCGGCCTGCTGCAGGCCCACAGAGAAGAAAGGAGTCTGCTAAGCTTCTAGCTAGTCTGTGCCACAGCCCACCTTTCTGGCTACCAACTGTGCATTTCCATGCTTCCTCTCAGGCATACAACACGTGGACCCCTCTCCAAGGGAGACAGTGATGTCCAAGCCTGTCCCTGTATTCAATGCCCTCTCCACGTCGTCTGCGTGGTGCTCCTCATTGTCTGGGGACAATGAAATAAAAAGCGGAGGTATTTGCCACCCAGAAACCCAATCTACAATAATGAAACTGGGACAAGATAAGCTTGATGACCACAATAAGCACAATAAACACTTCCATTTGGAAGGAGGAAAAGGAATGGGAGACCAGTCTGAAGCAGGTCTGCATCTTTCCCAGGGCAGACTTCATGAAGTTCTACCTTTCAAAGGTAGTGAGGCTCTTGGTTGGGCCCTGATTCTGTCCTCTGGGACTCTTCATGAACCCCACTCTACCCACTGGGAAGTTTTTCCCTGTCCAGTGTCTTCCTTGGTTACATATTAAGTGGATTAGGGGATCATGCTTTCCTTGAAACCTTCATGACAGTACAACTTCCACTGCTGGTTCCTGCCCAAAAGTTGATTTCAGGATCATGGGTTTTGTTGCTTTGTTTAGAATACAATTACCAAAATCCATACCCAGTGTTCTTTCCTAGACATAATTCTAGGATATGTTTTATTTCTTCATTTCCTCCTTCACCTTCATACTTCCCTTTTTCTCAGCCTAATGACAGTCATATGGATTGATAAACATAGGTGGGTCTACCACACCCTAATCTGACTTTTTGGTAAAGGGCCAAGACACTTTGTTCAATGAAAAAAATTTAATAGGTCTATGTCACTTACAAACTTCCTCAATCATATCTCTTATTGTCTAGGAATCAACTTTTCCTACTGTCTTCTGGCAGACTGCATTTTCAAAAAAATGGCCATGGCCATAGCAATTTTCCCACCTCATGTGCTCTCCCAGAACTTGACACTCATCCCATCTAAAGATAGAATCTGATTCCCTTATCTCTGAATAGGGCTGACTTCAGTGGCTTGATTGTAACAGACAGCATGAGGCAGAAGTGACACCATACAACCTCTGAAGCTAGGTCATAAAGAACATACAACTTCTGCCTGAGAACCCAGTCACCATGCTGTGAGGAAGCCCAAGATAGCCCAGGCGGAGACTCAATAGAGAAGCAGTCACCCAACAGCCCACTTCAACCACCGGGCTGATGAATGAATGAGCCTTCAGATGATTCCGATCTCCAGCTTCATCTCTTCCAGATGAACCCCACACATTGTGGAGCAGAAACAGGAAGACCTTGCTATGCGTGTTCAGATTTCCTGAAGCATAGAATGTAGAAGCATCATAAATGGTTGATACTGCTAGGTTTGGGGGTAATTCATGACGTAGACATGAAGGCTGGAACATGTTTGAGGCCCCAAATTTCTGGACTCTTGCAAATCAGCAAATTCTTTCTTAACCTCCTTTGTCTTCTTGCAGTATCTTGACAAAAGCTATAAGTAGAAGCCCACCATGCAAAACAAATACATCTTGCTAATTCTATTTCCCAAACCCTTCTCCTGAGCTCAGTAGGCATGCAGTTTCCCTTCCAAATTATCTCTGTACATTTTTATCAACTATATGCCACAGTAAAACAGGGCTCTCTGGTGTCCAGCTCCAAGTTTATGTTTCTTCACCACCTGACTGTTGGATCTATGCCCCATGTTTTAGACTTTTTGTTATGGAGGCATCCACTTCCATGGGACCAATTCCTATATTATTCAAGTTAGGCTAACTGCTATTAAAAAAAAAATGTGCCAAAGGTGCCATAACAAATCATGACTCTCAAAACTCAGTGGCTCAGCAGTCTAAAGACATATTGGTCATTCACATCTCAGTCTGATGCATTCAGCAGTGGGGGAGGGGCGACTGCTCTATCTCGCTCATTCTCCATCTTTTCTCCACACTCACCCCTGAGCCCTCTGTGTCCCTCCAACAGACCAAGTGAGGGAGAAAGCAAGGAGGGCCATCTGGACAGTCCTAGGATCAAGGAAGCAGCCCACCTCACTTCTGCCCATATCCCTCAAGTCATGCAGCAGTCCCTTTGAACTAATGTGGTCCAGTCATGCTCCCAGGAAGAAGAAACTGGTTTAGTAAATGTCCATTCAGTCACTTCCATAGCTCTCAGAACAAGGTTGAAAATAGAGACCCAGTAGTGTCATGCCATGTCTCTGCAGGGCTTGCAGACCTCCTCCCCAGAGTTCCCGGCTCTGCAAGTACCAGGCCTTCTCAGCAGTTCCTTTTAAGGACTTATAGAGGCTCACCTAGGAGCTGCTCGTGTGGCCAGCAGAATCACGGCCACCACAGATCCAGGCCCCAACCCCCAGGACCTGTGACTGTGCTAGCTCACATGACTTTGCAGAAGTGATTAGGATTAGAGTCTTGAAATAGGGAGGTTGCCCTGGATTATCCAGGTGAGTCCGATTTATTCACATGGGTCCTTAAATTCAGAGAACCTTTCCCAGCCATGATCAGAGAGGGTCAGAGAGGTGCTAAGTCACTGGCTTTGAAGATGGAGTAATGGGCCATGAGCCAAGAATATGGGTGGTCTCTAGAAGCTGTAAAAGGCAAAGAAATGAATACTCCCTTAGAACCTCCAGAAGGTATGTAGCCCTGCTGACAGGCTCTCCCATCCTCCCTCTTCTGTTCTACCAGAAGCTAAGCTCCAGGAGGACAGGTCCATGTCTCTTTTATCCACAGCAAGTAGGCAGCCCAATTTTTCTATACTCCACTTCCCTCTTCTCTTTACTACCCTGTGCGACACCTCCAAGCCTCACACACCCCACCCTGGAAGAGGGACACCTTCAGCCAGCCAGTCAGCAAACACTCATATGGAGGGGCTTTCTGTGCCACACACTGTGCCCTAGGATTCCCCTTGGAGTGGGGAAGACCAGCCTTTGCAAAGGCAGAGAGATTCATCATTGTGCCTCACAAGGCACCATTGGAGATGTAGCACCAGGCATAGCTCTGTGCAGAAATATGGCCATGTGGCCACCCTGTCCCAATACCCTTTGCCCCACTTCTCTCTTACAGCTGCCACTCTCCCCTCAAGGCTTCTAGTGTCCTGTCTTCCTACCACCTGCAATAACTCCCCTCAGGTAAGGATCTGGAAATTATTCCCCCCAATGGCTATGATGGATGTTAACTTAAACGGTTACACACACCTTCATTTACATTCACACGGATGAAGGTCCCTTTAATGTGAAGCATAGATTTAAACTGAAAAAAAAAAAAATCTAACTGGACGTTTAGGCAGCAAGGAAGGTGAGAGTAGGAAGATTAGTGTTTCTGAGTTTCTGAGAATGTTCTAAATAACCAACATGTCACCTCCCCTCTATAAATGGAGTCTCATCCAGTCATTAAAGATGTACTCACTTTGGAGGAAGAGAAAGAGAAGAGCTAAAGTAAAGGAAAGAGAGAAGCCTTGAAGGCATAGATATAGAACAAGATAATACTCTGGCTAAAGTTTGGGAAATGAAACCTACTGTGGCTAAAGGTGTATCTTAAAGCACGTGAGTGAGAAGAGACCAGAAAGAAGCAGCAGGTGGCATCTTGGATGTTCGCCACTGAAGGTCTAGGCTCCTAGACAAAGCTCTGGGGTACAGTTCAGTGAGTAGCCAGCAGAGGGAGATGAACCCACCCCACAGCCAACCCAGTTGCCTGCCCCCAGTCCTTTGCTGCCCCTGCTGGAACCAGCTGCCCTGGAAGCTCCCTGTTCCCTCTGTGGGGATTTTCTCCAATTCCTGGGGCAACACCTCCCCCAGCCAGTCCACCGCCGGGGCCAACAGTGGCCTCCTACCACAGGAGAAGCTTCCCAATTCTTCAAAGGTCTTGGGAATTCTCCAACAGCTTCCCAAGTCCTGGAGCAGCCTCTCCAGAACCTCTGGGGAATTCCTGACACAGCCCAGCAGGAATTTCCTCTGATGAGCCATAAAAATTGATTAGCATAATTGGATTAGACACACTGTGATGTTATTACACTCTTCTCTGCTGTCTTCTCCCTTCATTAACAAAATGCACACTCAGAATATAATTGTCAAATCCTTGTGTGTCTTGGCCTTGAATTGGTTCCTTGTGTACAGAAGGAACAGGGAGGGAGAATGGGGTTAGTTGGAGACTTTCACTCTCCTAACGCTGCTGTTTTCTTCCATCTCCTCACTCTGCACCTGGACAGACCAGCCCCTGCACCGAGGGGAGCCAGACTGCTGGGCACTGGCTGCCCTGCCCTGTGGAGAAACTGCACATCAAAGTTGGGAACCAAGCTACTCCTGTCGGCCAGGATGGTTCATGGAAAGCCTTTCTGGGGCCAAAGGAGAGACTAACCAAGATGGCATTAGGGGAAGACAAGTCCAGCTGGGCAATTTATTAGGATGCAGAGACCTGGGCAGCTGAGGCAATAACAGTGAAGAAATAGTTCAATATCAGGAAAAGTTAGAAGTGAAGAAACTGTCTTAGTTTCTTAGAGCTGCCATAACAAAGCACCACAAACTGGATGGCCTGAAACAACTGAAATTTATTGTCTCTCACAGTTCTGGGGGCCAGAAGTCTGAAATCAAGTTTCCGGCAGGACCACGCTTCCCGTGAATTTCTGAATCTGTTCCATGCTCCCTTCCTGGCTTCTGGCCATGGTTTGCCAGCAATCCATGGTGCTCTCTGCTTCAGTTGTCACCTGGCCTTCTCCCCGCTCTGTCTCTCTCTGTGTCCAAATTTCCTGTCCTTATCCAGACACCATTTCTATTGGACCATGGGCTCACCCTACTCCAGGTTGACTCCATTTTTTGTGTGCTGTATGACGGGGGGGTCACATTTCATTCTTTCTGTGTAAGTATCCCATTATCACAGCACCATTAGCTGAATTTTTGTTTTGTTTTCCTTGTTTGTTGGTTGGTGAAGTGCTTGGGCCAGGAATCAAACCCAGGTCTCCTGCATGACTGGTAAAAATTCTGCCACTGAACTACCCTCGCACCCCTCTTGACTTTTTTTTGTATGCTGTATGGCAGGGTCCCCACATTTCATTCTTTCTCCATGTGATTATCTTGTTATTGCACCACCATTTGTTGTATTTTTTGTTTGTTTGTGTTTTCTTTCTTCTGTTTGCTTGTTTGTTTGGGAAGTGCATGGGCCAGGAATCAAACCCACATCTCCCACATGGCAGGTGAGAATTCTGCAACTACCCTTGCACCTCCTTAACTTTCTCTCACCATATTCCATCTGTGATGACTCAATTTCCAAATAATTCCCATTCTAAGGTCCTGGGAAGTCAAACTTTAATATTTCTTCCTGAAGAACACAGTTCAGCTCATAACAAGGGCCTTGGAGATGACCCATTCCTTCCACTATTGATGGACTTTTGTTCCTTCAAAGCCCCTTTCAGCATCATTCTCTTCAACCCTTGGATGCCAAGAGTTTCTGAACCATCTTCAAATAGTCTCCCTAGTAGGAAATGCCTACATTTAATGAGTAAAGAAACTGAAGCAAGAGGTATTATAAGACCTAGCTGGTTGGTCTTGAACTTGGAGGCAAGTCTCTCAATATCAAGTAGCTATCAGAGAGACTGGGTAGAAAAAGTGGGAACAGATCTGAGGATTTTAGAGCAAAACCCCCTCTTCTTTCTTACTATGGAGGTTCATTTCATTAATGTTTCTGTGATGAGGTTAAATACAAAATACATCAACAGTAAGAGACATGAGAAAAGGCAGATGTTAGTGTTAACCACATCCATAACAAACATTAGGTAACATTCACTGAGCACTTCAGTATGGCAGGCACTCTTTTAAGCATTTTTGCATATGTTATACATATATTATAGTAGTCAAGCCCCATAACAATCCAATGAGGTAAATACTGTTAGTGCCCCACTGTACAGCAAAGGAACTAAAATCAGAAAGCTGAAAGTGCCCTCCTGTCACATGGTTAATACATCACTGAGCTGGGATTCCAACCTGATCTGGGTGACATTCTAAGCCCATTTGCTCCGACCCATCCCCATTGATCCTGCCCCCCGTCTTGCAGTAGGAACCGGGCACCTTCAATCCACCCATCAGCAGGTGTTACTGAGCATGTGCTACCTGTACAATTCCCTCCCAAGTGCTGAGACTGCTTCAGGGAACAAAGCAGCCAGAATCCCAGTCTTTGTGAGCTTATGCTGTAGTGCCGACAAAAAACTGGAAAATTAGTAAACAATACCCTCTGCTAGATGGTGGTATGGATAAGTGCTATGAGTGAGAATAGAGTAGGAACAAGATCAGAAATGCTGGAGCAGTAGCGTTATAAATAGGGTGTTCAGGGAAGAGCTCACCTAGAAACTGACATCCGAACAACACTTGAATAAGGAACGTAGTGGGCACAGGGTTTGGAAGTAGCTGGTGGCAAAGCCCTCTCCCTGCAGGCATGGGAGACCTTCACTTCATAGAATCCGAGAGTGCGGTAGCTAAAGAAGACTCAAGACATCTGATAATGCCAGACACATCATAGATATTCTGCACATGCTAATTCTTGCTCCTTTTCCTCTTCAGATGGATTGACTTCCTTTCCAGGTAGAATATTTGAAGAGAGTTCAGAAATTTGGGGCATCAAAGGGTTAAAGTAGATATGACATAGAAAGGGGCTTTGTTAAGGCCCATTAAAAACCTTCAGTTAAACAGAAGGATTCAGACCTGTAGCAAAGGTCACTTTATGAATGCTGCCTTTCCTTCCAGGTCTGTCACTTCAGATGGCTCAAGGTGACTGTCATCAACTTGAGAGAGAGAGAAGGCATGGAGGAAAAGAAGAAAAAAATGTAAGCACACTTGAGAACTCTATCTAGGAAGAACTTTGGTGCTGTTACTAGCTTTTGGGGGTTGATTGGAAGCAAATAGTTCAGAAATCTACTAAGTTTTTAAGGGAATGGAATACAAAAAAACGCTACTAGCTGGCTAAAATAGCTTGTGAAAGAGAAACTTAGAACAGTAGGAAGCAGGCTATGAAAGTTGGGAAACTACAAGGAAAACATTCTCCCCAGTGCCCTGTAAGATGGGACCATGGAGGACAATGGAAAATAAGAAGCTCCCAAGGTGGAGTCAGTAGCTCTGGAGAACAAAAGACAAGGTAATTTCTCCCAGAGAGCAGAGTAGGGTCTCATCAAGGAGTGTCCCCCATTTCCAGGGTAAAACATCCTTACATTGCCCAACCAGCAAGACTCCATCATTTGGACAGACCACAGACTGTGGCGTGTCTGCCACTGGGCCCTGTCCACATAGGTGTTTATTGCAGTTTTCCTGTCTCACTCTGCCATTGCATCTTGGCGGTCATGGCAGGGTAGGGGGAGACCGTCTTCCTAGTTCACTGGTAGCCAGACCGTGAGAAATCACATGGTGACTTGATAGAAAAAGGCTTGCATCTTCTGAGGCTAGGGATGTGTGTTTTAGCACAAGAAAAGAGCACCGACAAATATTTGGTGAGCAGAGAATGACCTGGAGTAGAGTTTGCTAGCTGTTCACCAGAGTCTGGTTCTCTCCTCTCCTATTCTTTCTGGGCACACAGCTAGACTATTTGTTATGAGTTGAGTTGTGTCCCCCCCCCAAAAAAAAGATGTTGAAGTTCCAACAACCAGCACATCAGAATGTGATCTCATGTGTACATAGGATCATTGCAAATGGAATCAGTTAAGTGATAACGAAGTCAAACTAGAGTAGGTGGGCCCTTAATCCAGGATAACTGGTGTCCTTATGAAAGGAGGAAATTTGAACACAGACTTCAGACAGACACAGGAGAAAATGCCATGTAAGCCTAAGGACTGCCAGCAAACCACTAGAAACTAGGAAGAGGCAGGGAAGGATTCTTTCCTACAAATTCTGGTCTTCTGATCTCCAAAATTGTGAAACATTAAACGTCCATTGTTTAAACCCACTCTGTTTGTGGTGCTTGGTTACAGTGGCCCCAGAAAGCTATGACTGTATTCTCCTTGAAATTTAATGTGGCCACTACATGAGCTCTAGGAAGGAAACATGAGCAAAAGTAGTAATGGGTGCCTTTTCTAGACCAAAGCTTTGAAGAAGTACCTGTGCCTCCTCCCTGCTTTCATTGTCTTTCCACCATCTGGGTGAAGAGGTACAAGGTCTGAGGAGTACAGGTCTACAAGATGAAAACATTGTGTTCTTGAACCACCATGAGATAGAAAGTCATCTGTTGATCAGAAATTCCTTTATCAGACCATTACATGAGTGAGAAATAAACTTCCATTATACTAAGTTACTGGAACATAGGAGCACCTGAATACAGCAGAAAGTGTTTGCACACCTAATGGAAACAGTAATCCAATCCAAGTGAGGGACACCAAGAGCTCCTCTACCAGGAGAAATCTTGGGTCACAAAGCCTGGATTAGATTTAGACCTAGAATCAGCGGTGCTACTAGTCTCCCTTGTGACCTGAGCAAGTTCACGTAACTTCCCTTAAGGCAGATCTGCCCTAGATTGGGGGTTTTCAAATCATGTTCCATGGAACCCTGGGGTCTGCAGTGGGGCCTGAGAGCTAACTGGATATGGCCCCAGGCTGTATCCTCCAGTACAAACAGACCTGCCCTGCTTTCTTTTGTTAGGCATCTTTGGTCTTCCAGGTAAGACTTCTGTCTGAAGAAATAAGAAAGTAAAAGCATGCTGATAAAAATGAAGTTTGTAGCTGCTGCTCCAGGTGCTCTCAGAAGACCTTTGCTTTTGCCGTGGGCATGCAAACACTCCCTTCTCCTAAGCCCACCAACAGCATGCTCCCCCCAGCTAGTCAGAGCTCAGAATCAGAATGCAGATCTTCTTCCCTGATCATCTGGTAGGAGCATCTCGAGCCCCGTCTTTGAGGAGAGAGGAAAGACACAGACGAGTACAGAGACTTCATGTGGATTAGGCATTGGCCCAATGCCCAGTGGCATTGATGCATTATTCCTTTTAATCCTCAACAGGCATCACCTTTCTCGGATGCAGATGGCAAACTGAGGCTAGGAGAGATTCATAACTGGCCAGACGTCCCATTGCTAACAGGTGGCACAGCTGGAATTCCAACCCACATCCGAGGCCTTTCCACTACACCCCAGTGTCCCCCCACTGGGTGTGGGGCTGTCTCGCTGTCCCCTCACACGTCACTGTCACGCCCTGCCCCACCGCCACCGCAACAGGCAGGAGCACCCTCTCACAGCTACCCGGGGGTGCCTATTGTTGGGCCAGAAAGACCCTCTGAATCTGCAGAGAGGCTGCCCCTCAGAGGCCCTTTCTCCCTCGTCAGCAGTGGAGGCAACACCCAGACCCCATCGATGTCCCTTCTGCCCCCTCTTCCCTGCCTGCCCTTGAAGGAATGGTGGCAGTTCCACCTGCTCCCAACCTTCGATAGTCACACTCAGTGTGAAGTAAAGTAAATGGGGAGTCCCACTCTTGGTATGAAGCCATTTCAAACATTATGCAAGGAATCTGGATAAACCACCCTCTCTCCCTCTCCCTCCCTCTGCTCTCCTCTCCTCTCCTCTCTTTTTCATGCCAGCCTAAATACCTTCTGATAACAGTCTGTCTAAGTGCTCAGGCAATGTAAGCTAATTATACTGGTAAATTTCCTGGATAAAGAAAATAAAAAAATCATTTCAAAGTCACATAAAAATAATTTTTATTATCCTCTGTTTTGCATTACCCATGCCCTGTTCTCTTTCAACAGCAATTACAAATCAAGATTTAACTGAGAGTGGTAATGCCTGATGTTAATGAAGAGTTTTACAGCTTATGAAACGCATTCTGCCCCCAGTTTTATGTGAGCTGCACAGCTGTGGGTAGTGGGTAGTAAACAGCTGTCGTTACCCCCATTTAACTGATGCGGAAGCTGAGGATGGCAAGGTAACCTGAGAGAAAATATAAAGGAACATTTCCCAGGACCTGCTCGGTCCCAGGCCCTGGGTCCCTGCCTGGACCCCCAGGCATCCCAACTCCTGTCCAGCAGGAAAGCTGGCCCAGGCAATGTCCTCGTGTCCTTGGGGGCTCTTTTTTTTAACCCCTAACTCTCAATTCGCATTTAGTTGACCAAAAGTGAAATTAGAGGTCTTCATTTTTCATAACTTTAATAAAGGCCAATTATATGTCCATTTCCATTTTGCAAGCTGGAGAAATGGTAACACAAAAGTAAGTAACTTTTCCCTAAGACTCTTCAATAAATTATTCCAAGGGTGGAGTCATATACTCTTGAAAGGTCATTTAATTTATCTCCCACTTTCTGACAGAACTGACCCTCAGCCCTCTCTATAGATCGAGAAACCTCTTCACCCCACTTCCATCGACTTCTCCTCTGAGCACAAAATTGCCCATCCCTACTCCCCACATTTCCCTGCCAACAGTCATATCCTTTCCCCAAGTCTGGAGGAAAGTATAAAAAAGCTTTAGCAGCAAAAACAGAGGCTTATTTTCCATTTGAATGGCAGCAGGTTGCATGCGGACGAATTTCAGAATTTAGGGCCAAAGATTGAACTTAGAAGTGGGTTTGCATTGGAATATTAATGTCGAAGGTGGGAATGGAGGGGATGAGGCAGAAGAAGTCGGAGAGGAAAGAGAGCTGTCTGCTCCTGTCAGGCACCAGCTCCAGAGCGATAGAGATAGAGTGGAAGTTCAATTTCTGTTTGCCCGAGCCAGGGAGAAAAATCTAATTAAATATGGTGTCTGAGTTTGGAGAAGCTGGATGGGGTTGGAATATAAAGTATGGCAGCTACCCATAGATCAGAGGGCAATATTAATAAACCCACAGAAAGGGACAGCAGGATCCACTTGTGTATTGACAAAATGCAAAACACAGACAAAGCGGGCTGGGAATATTGTATGATAGTGCCCATAAAAACCTGCCAGGGATGCAGCCCCAGCGCCGGGGTCCCGTCCTGCTCTCTGAGATCCGGGACCCATTTCCTCTTCCTCTTTCTCCACACCCTGAATCTGGGTTTCACTTCTCGGGAGCATGACAACTCAGACCAACGAGCTTGTCTGACACAGTCCAAAGCCAGGCCCGGTGATGAAGAGCGACCAAGAGGAATAAGTGAGCCTCACTTCAGCAAGAGACTCTGTGGGTAAGGAAGAAATAATGAATGCTTCAGAGCTCTTTTCCCTGAGACATTCAGGAATAGGCTGGCTGCCCATTTGGCTCAAGTAGAGAAAAAATCTAGTTTGGAGGCTGAGGTCCACCTTAGGTGACCTTTATGGAAATGCTCTCTGCAGGCTTCCCATCATCTGCTGGACACTTGCAGAAGCAGAAGCCATAGGGACATATCGTTTTCAAAGAATACTAGAACTCCTTGGAAGTGTTAGGGTGTAGACCAGTTGGGTTTCAGGGTGAAATTAAAATGAGTTGAACCCTTGGTAGAATGCTTGCCTTCCATGCTGAAGACCAGGGTTTGATTTCCAGACGATAAACCCTAAAAAAAAAATAATTAGTTGAACTCTCTTTCAGAAATTCCTGGCAACTAGCTTCTCCCCTTCCTGGCTCCCCAGGCTTCCTCAGAACTGTTTTTGGGAAACTGGGGATGTTTCCTAGAGGATAGCATCTCATACCTTACACCCCTCCCCACTGTGGGACAAGACGCCTCAGAGTGCCTGCTGCCTTAGCTGGAGCCCAGCTCTTGCATCTTGGTTGAACTATACTGTTCTTTTGTCATCTGCACTTAATTGCCACCAGCTGCTAGTTTCATTTCCCCATGCTTTCTGTTAGAGCTAGCATCTTCCTAGAGTATAATCAGCATATTCTTTATTAGAGAAGTTGTAGGTTTACAGAAAACTCATGTATAAAATACACAGTTCTTATGTACCACCTTATTAATAATACCTTGCATTAGTGAGATACATTTGTTATAATTCATGAAATAACATTTTTATAATTGTACTTACTATTAACTATAATCCACAGTTTACATTAGGGCTTACTGTGTTGTACAGTCCTATGGATTATTTTTAATTTTTGTTCTAGTAAAATACAGACAACCTAAATTGTCTCCCCTCAGCCACAATCAAATATGTAATCAATAATTGTTCATGTGAATTAACCTGTACTGTCTATAATGTTGCATTATTTTCCAGGGATTCCATGTATGGCCATAACAACCTAACAACAGAAAATGCCATTACTCTAAATAAGTTCATTTCAACCCCATACCTTAACATTTTCCATTACATTTCCCCATATCGCACCTCCACAAGCTCCTAGCCTCCTCTTCCCAGGGACTGAATTTCGAACCTGAAATTATGGTTGACATCCCTTCTCCGTCACTCACTAGCTGTGTATATTAACTTTTCTGACTTCTCTGTGCCTCTATTTCCTTTTCTGTTAAGTGGTGTATTAGTTAGGGTTCTCTAGAGAAACAGGACCAACAAGAGAGATCTGTAAATATGGGATTTATAAAGGTATCTCACACAACTGTGGGAAAGGAAGAATCCAATATGCACAGGGCAGACTGTGAAGCTGGAGGCTCAGATGAAGGGTTTGAGTGAACTCCACAGGAGAAGCTGATTGGCTGAAGAAGCAGTGAGTCTCTCTTTTTCTTTAAAAGTCTTCAACTGATTGGATTATCTCATTTGCAGGAGCCATGCCTTAGTTGATCACAGATGCAATCAGCCACAGATGCAATCAACTGACTGATGATTTAATACACCAGTCTTCCAGTTTATCAACCAGCCATAAGATATCCTTGCAGCTGAGGTCAGGACAGTGCTTGCCTCACCAGACAACTGGACCTCATCATTGGCCAACTTGACACCAGAACTCAACTATCACAAGTGGGGATAATCATACTTCTAACCACTCTGGATTAGGTGTGAGGATTAAGCAGGACAATCCATGAGAAAAGCACCCTTCAAGGGTGGAGACTGTTCAGGCCACTAGCCTGGAAAAATGGAAATTCACTCAACAATCAGGAGAGGGCCTAATTATTGCAATAGCAGCTTGTGTTTGTGTTGTGCATCTGAGCTTCAAGGGGCCCTTTATCAAGCTTTTTCCTTGATCTTGACAATAACGTATTATGTTTGCAGCACAGATCTCACTGTTCTCACTTTATAGATGAGAAAATGGATCACAGAGACAGCCATGAGAACTTTCAAGATGCGAAACAGGCCATGTCATTCTGCTGCTTCTTTAAACCTTCACCATAGGAAAAAGACCAACTCCTACTCAGGGACCCTGCAGTTAGAAGCCCCTAGTGTCCTGTTCTTCTCTGAGGGCCCTTGTCCACACGAAATGCATCTTCACTGTCACCCTCCCACCCACCCTCCCCATTCCCCCATACACACTCCTTGTGGGACCCAAGGCCATGAGCATCCAGCGCCACAGGTGTGGTAGTGTGGAGGCTCTCTGTACCCCAAAAAGGATTATGTTATTTTAAGCCATTCCTGTGGGTATAGACTTATTGTAGATGGGACCTTTTGATTAGCCTATTTCATCCAAAGTGGGTCTTATTTCCCATACTAGAGTCCTTTATTAGAGGATAAAACACATATAAGCTAAAAGATGAAATAGAGAGCAACACCCAGAGAAGCTAAGAGAAAACACCACAGACAGAGAAGCCAGAAGCTGAAGCAATGAAACCCAGGAGGGAAGGACCAGTAAAGGCCACCATGTGCCTTGCTATCTGAGAGAGGAATCCAAGCTCACCAGTAACTAGTCTTGAGAAAACGTAACATCCTGTTGATTCCTTAATTGGGACATTGTCATGGCCTTAGAACTGTGAATTTGTAAGCTAATAAATCCCCATTGTTAAAAGCCAGCCCATTTCTGATGTCTTGTATTCTGGCAGCTTTAGCAAACCAAAACAAAAGGCAATAGGAATTGGACAAATGTTGAAATAAAGAATGTAGGACTGACTCAATGAATACCACATAGGTCATACCTACCGGCAAATGTCTGAGTAGGGACTTGAATCAAGGTTGTCTTATTCTAGGTCTTGATGAGTGACTTTCCTAAAATCACTCAGGATCTCCACCGAGCCAGTAGAGTATTACCTACAAAGAACCACTAACTCTCCAAGCAAAAACAAATCCCATGGTCTGAGTGGTGGTAGGGGCTCATTCCTATTTCTAGAATGGCACAGCAGAGATTGTTCTGCTGCCCTCATGCAGTGACTGGCCTTCAGGCCTCTTTCCCATGGTGTGGACTGTGGGTCCCAATCCACCTGCATTGGATCCTGTTTCCACTACGTGGTCTTGTGCCAACTCCCTAACACCTCCCAGTTCAGCCCGCAACACCCTAGCCCTTTCTCCTTCTTGCTCACTCTGCTCCAGCCCCAAAAGCTATCTCTTGGACAGGCCAAGCCCATTATTGCCTCAGGATGTGAGCTCCTGCTGTTTGCTCTGCCCAGGCCCTCTTCCCCAGACACCCGCGATGGATGTCCTCACTTCATTTGGGTCTCTCCTTGAGTGTTACCTCCTCAGCAGAGCCATCCATGGCCATCCTCAAGAAAAGAGCAACTTCTAGTCATTTGCTATCTCCTTTCCAGACTTCACCGCTAAAGCATTTACAGCTACACAATTCTATAGTTTATCAATCTGTCTGTCTATCTGTCGGTCTGTCTACCTACTTACCTATCTTCTATCTACCTAGTCTATCTGTCTATCTATTCATCTGGCCATCTATCACTATCATCCATTACCTCAATCTGTTTACCTACCTATCTATCATCTATATCTACCATCTGTCATTTATAGACATATCTATCATCTATATCTACCGTCCATCTATCCATTCCTCTATCCATTTATAAATTTGCTTATTGACTACCCTCTCTCCCCAGTATGATGTAAGAGTAGGGACTTACTTTTATTCACTGCCACAACATCAGAGCCTAGAAGCATGCCCAGCAAATAAAACATGCTCAACACATGGCCACAGGAATTATCACTGTTATAGCATTTGATCTCAACACAACCTCAGATTCTGAGAGGTAGTATGTTTAACAGTTAGATGCACAGGTTAGGAGGCAGGCAATCTAAGCTAAATTCTCGATCCCTCCATTTGGAATCTACATGATCTTCTGCCATTTTTCCAACCTCTCTGTATCTCAGTTTCATCCTCTGTAATGAGTGGTAAGGACAGCGCCAACATCATAAGGTGGGTTTGAGAATTAAATGTGATAATTGAGCACATCGTAAATGCTCAGTAGATGTTACCTATTACCATTATTAAAATTTTTATCATCATCATGAGCTCTAACCCTGTGAGTTAGGTCCAGCAAATGAACCTTAACATTTTCTTTAAGGCTTAGAGGAATTAATAGACTGAAGAGACAAAACAAGTCTCTGCCCCAGCTGGAACTGGCATCCAGTTTCGCTCACAACTCTGTCAGTGTTCCTGCCACAGCCCCACGTGCTTTGGCAGATCCCTTCGGCAGATGCTGATTAATGGAAAGTGGGATGCTGATCAGTGTCCAAATGGGGCACTGAGAAGACACTGCTCCTAGTCCATCCCCACCTGCACAGAGCAGCCACGGCCCAGCCATTTGCACTGCTTCCTTCCCAGTTCATGTGACAGGCAGCTGGTTGCCTGCCCAGCAACACTTTCCCCTTCTTCCTGGGAACAGAAACCCCAATGTACCCAGACAGATCCCAGGGTGCACTGGCTTAGGCAGTTCATGGAAACCAGAACTCTCCCCTTACCACTTGTTTTGGTTTGTTAAAGCTGCCAGAAGGCAATATACCCAGAAATGGAACAGCTTTTCAAAAAGGGAATTTATTACAAGTTTACAGCCCTGAGGTCATAAAAATGTCCAAATTAAGGCATCCAGGAAAAGATACCATGACTCAAGAAAGGCTGATGTCTGTCACATGAGAAGGCATATGGCTAACATCTACTGGTCCTTGTTCCTGGTCCCATTGCTTCCAACTTCTTATTCTAATGACTTTCTCTCCAAGCATCTTCACTTCACTCCTCTGGGACACAACTCTGGGTTCTGGCTTGTTTAGCATCTCATGGGAAGACACATAGCAATGTCTACTGGACTTTCAAGTAACTATGTTCTCCCAGGGCTTCTGCATTTCGAAACTTCTGAGCTGCATCTGTATCTGAGGTTTCTCCAAAAGGTTTCCTCTTTTAAAGGATTCCAGTAAACTAATTAAGGTTCACCTGGAATGGGTGAAATCACATTTCCATCTAATCAAAATGCCACACACACACAATTGGGCATGTCACATCTCAATGGAAATAATCTATTTAAAAGGTCATGCCCACAACTGGGTGACTCCAGTGGAAACAATCCAATCAATGTTTCCCATCTAGGGGTGCACGGGTTGTTCAGTGGTTAGAATGCCTGCCTTCCATGCGGGAGACCTGGGTTTTGATTTCCAGACCATGCACCCCCCCCCCAAAAAAAAAAAGTTTCCCATCTAAAATAATAGGTCTGGCCCCACAAGACTGGATCAGGATTAAAGATGGCTTTTCTGGGGTATCTAATAATTTCATACCAGCACACAACTTCTGACCAATGAAGCTGAAAGGGGACTCTGCTGAAGTTTCCAGGGGAATATTTCCTCCCAAGTGAAAGCAAACAATGGCCCCAAGAGAAGATCTTTTTGCCTCCTCTCTTTACTTTTCTGCTTGGGCTGGCATTGTGTGTTAATGTGGTACCTGGACAGGGTGGGCATGCCAAAGATGCTGGAAGATGCAGAAAGAAGTGAAAGAGGTGGGTCATTGTTGTCATCACTGGACCACTGGCCAGTCCTGGAAGCTGTGATATGAGATGACTATAGGACTTGCGTGTTAAGCCACTGTTCACCATGTGTTCTATTACATGGCATAAAAGCATCCTAACTTACATTATCCATCCTTGGGAGCCCCATTCTTCCTCCACCATTACTTATGTTTACCTGGTTTTCTCTTTATTCTTTGACACCCCAACCTGCTAAAGTAGGAACTGAGCCCATTTTTTTGATTTGTGGGACTCCCATATCTGTTCACCACACCAAGCTACCCCTTAACTGACTGGCCTCAACACCTCCTGAAACAAAGACTCTAAGCATCTGTCCTCTCCAGCATCACTCCGCCACTCCCATAAGCTGGCGTCCAGCTGAGACCCTCCCCAGTCGCCTTCATGCATTCATCTGTGAATTCCCACATATGCCTGTTGCTAGAGGTGCAGTTGCAAGCAAGCTACTCACATTCTTGTCCTCAGGGAATGTATAACATACTTTACAGTTCATAGAGACCAATCTCATTCTTTACTTCATGCAATCTGCCACTTATACTATAAAATAGGCAGGGAATCTATAGTTGACATACACATATGAACTACATATATATATGCACATTAACTATATATACATGACTATACTTATGAACTATTTATATACCCAAACTATATACATATGCACATGAACTATATACCCTTTAAAAATACATATGCCTCAACTATATACATATACATGATCTATGTATACATATAACTATACATATATGAAGTGTATATATATATGAACTATATATAATGTACATATATTAGATCTACATATATTTTAATGAGACTCAAAGACATTAAACAACTTGCCCTTGGTTACGAACTAGGGAGTAACAGACCTAAGACTCCAAGTTTGAACTTCTTTCTGCCATATCAAAACCTATACTCTGAATAGATACATTTGGGGGTGACCATGATACAAAGAGGACTCCAATGGTCAATCACAAGAGCTCATTGGATCCAGTAGTGACCAAGGAAGCCATTTCCCTATAGCCACTTGTTCAGAGTCCTGCAACATGATAGGACAACTTAGAGCTGGAAGAGTAGGAGGTAGGAGGAGCCCTTCTTCACTGAAGGGACCATTACCAAGTGACAACCTTGAAAAAGTCCTCATACCTTGGAACCTTGTACGAGACCCCTCCTTCCAGGGATTCTTCTCCCTTTCTGCCAAGCACAGCTGTAGGAGTGGTGGCTTCACTTATATCTGCTCTATTTGTACCATTCTCTTGATGGGTGTGTGAGTGTCTACTCCTAGCAACAGAGTAAACATCCTGATTGGGACTGTGATGCTGAAGATGAGTGTTGTCAAAGGTAGATAGAGAGATGGTGAGCAGGTAGGTAGGTAGATACATAGGAAGATGATAGATAGATAGATAGATAGATAGATAGATAGATAGATAGATAGATAGACAGACAGACAGAGTGGTAGGTTGAATTATATACCCAAGAAAAACATATTCTTAATCTTAATCCCATTCCTGTGGGTGAGAACCTAGGACCTTTTGAAGATTTTATTGCTAGTTTAGGTGTGTCCAACTGATGGATCGTAATCCTATTACAGGAGTCCTTATAGAGAAGGCTGCCGGGAGAAAGCCACCAAGAAGGAGTAGAAACTGGAGTCAAGGGAACCAGGAATAGAAAAGAGAAGATGTCACCATGTGCACTGCCATGTGATGAGAAAGCCAAGGATCTCTAAGGATTGTCAGCAACCAGCCCCAGACCACCAGTCTTTGGGGAGAAGGCATCACTTTGCTGACACCACAGTTTTGGACTTCTCCTAACCTCAAAACTCTGAACCAATAAAGTCCCATTGTGTAAGCCAATCCATTTATGGTGTTTGTTTTAGCATCTGGGAAACTAAGAGAACAGAGACAGATATACCCACAGATAGATGGATGGACGGATGGTCAGATGGATGGTCGGTTGGATGGATGGATGGATGGATGGATGGATGGATGGATGGATGGATGGACGGATGGTCAGATGGATGGTCGGTTGGATGGATGGATGGATGGATGGATGCATGGATGGATGGATGGATGGATGGATGGATGGATGCATGGATGGATGGATGGATGCATGGATGGATGGATGGATGGATGGATGGATGGATGGACGGATGGTCAGATGGACGGTCGGTTGGATGGATGGATGGATGGATGGATAGATGGATGGACGGATGGTCGGATGGATGGTCGGATGGATGGATGGATGGATGGATGGATGCATGGATGGATGGATGGATGGATGGATGGATGGATGGATGGATGGATGGATGGATGCATGGATGGATGGATGGATGCATGGATGGATGGATGGATGGATGGATGGATGGATGGATGAATGGATATGACAGATAAAGAGACCCACAAGGGGAGGAAGCTTGTGAAAGCTGTTTGGGGCTTCTCCTTTCTCTCAGTCTTCCCGTTCCCTCAAAAGACCTTTTGAGTTCAGTAGTTAAGTCTAAACAGCAATCACAGAGGACTGACCCTGAAACTGTCGATTGCTAGAGAAACCACTATCTGAGTATTCTTTGGAGAGATGCTTCCTACAGCCAGGGTTCATTTCAGAGGCATCTTGTCCCACCCATGACAGAATTCCTATCCAAGAGGGAAATGCAGTTTGCCGCTCAGAGTGAGCATTGCTATTGATGGAGGGTGGGAAGGGGGAGCCAGGGAAAGATGTGGGTATTGGGAAGACAGAGCTGGAGATGGTATTACATTAGCCTGAGTCTTAGAACACAATGAGACAAAATTGGTGGATTAGGCCACACTGAATCATTTCAACATTTATTGAGCACCCACTTTAAATATAGATGGACAAGAACTCTACACCATCTTCCAGAGCTGGGAGCAAGCGGAAAAAAGGAAAAAAAATCCACAGAGGATGTAGCATTCAAGCAGGGGCCTAAAGAGGAGTGGAAAGTTCAAAGTAGTGAACAGGGGTAGGGTATTTCAGCCTGAGGAAATAGAAGCTACAGGCAGAGCCGTGATAGAAAGGGTTCAGCCCCCAGGAGAGGCCCAGGACAATGTCAGAGAAATGGGTCTTCACCTGTCTGGGAGGGGGGAGTGTGACCTGCAGGAGGTGGAGCATGGGCAGGTGTACCTGGAGAAGCCACCTCATCTAAAATAACTATGGTAAGTAGAGAACTGCACAAACATTCCAAAAAGGCTTACATACATACCATCCTACTTGCTAGTTGCTAAGAGTAAGGGAATCTATCATTGTCTAAACTGAGCTTCCTTAAGCCTCCGGAATTGGAACTGGAAGGGATCTCTGGTTTCAGTGTTTCACAGAGAGGTCTCCTTTTTAGCTGTGGAAAGGAAAACAATGCAATGTCCAACTATCAGGAGTTGACGTGTCTTCATTGGCAACATTTTCTGTGAACCTCTTCCCTTCTCCTTCAAAGCAGGAGATGGTGGATGCCTAGCGTAAAATGTAGTTTTTTGGACAGAAAAGTCTTAACAGTCGGAGGCAAGAAAAATCTGTCCTCCCTTCAGAAATGTATATTTATGAGGCACTTAGCAAGTGTGTAGCCTGCTTTTAAAGCTGTAAGTGCCTTTTCTCTGTTTCTTAAAGAGTCTGCTGCACAGATATTCTCATTCCTATTTTACACTGAGCTCAGAGAGGTGCAGTAACTTGCCCAAGGCCACACAGCCAAGCCATTCAACACAGTTTATTGTCTCTTATGTGCTAGGTCCTGGTGACTCCCAAGTTCAAACACAACATGGTTATGAAAGACAAGGCAAGTCTCTGGGGACTGAGCAGAGCAAAGGACAGTGGAGCATTCAGGACCTGGCCAGCCTCCAAAGCAGGGGGGCATGAAAGTGTCAGTCTAACACTCTTCCCTGCTCCAGCCCTTTCCACCAAGTTCAGCCAGTAAAGGGGCTTCAACAGTCCCATTTCCCAGGGAGATAAGCTAGAGTCTAGACCTGAAATGACTCTCCCAAAGACTGTTCATTCTTGTTGGAGAAAAGGGACAAGGCTGGGGTTAGACAACCCCCATGGGACACAGCTCCCGCCCAGGCACCACCCTAGAGACAACACACATCCCTCATCTAATGACATAGCACCACAGAGGGAAGGTTATCACTACCTCACAGGTGAAAGGAAAAACAACAGCCAAGGACCCAGAGCTAGTAAAAAACAAAAAGCCTCAGGACCAGGTCTGCTGCCTCCAGCTTGGCTGCTCAGGGCCCCAACAAAAGGAGCTGAAACTGACCAAATTCAAAGGAAAGCATGCTTCTTTCTTCTTCTATTTACAAGGATTTCTTGACCTTAGTGCTAGGATACCCAGGGTCACAAAATGATCTCAGTTCACAGCCCCTGCTCCTTGCATGCATGTTTCTGTTTGCATCATCCTGTTGAGGCACCTGGTAGGTGGGCTTGTCCCCTGACCAAAGCAAAACCAGCCCCTTCACAGAGGATAGTAAAAGCTCTAGGGAAGAAGGAAGGGCATGGTAGCTGGCAAAGGAAGGATTAATAGGCTCGAGTCAAATGAGTGTGAGTAGTACCTGCTAAACCAAATTATCTACAGATTTGCTTCTCTCTCTGCTCATTTCTTTTTCAATAACTATCTTGGACAAAAGCGGAAACAGGACACCTGGAGGTGGTCCCAGATGGAACCGGCAAAAGGTGCTTCCACACGCCAGGTGAGCAGGTGAAGGGAGCAGACCATTCTCTCCCTGGAGCTGACCCTGCATCACTGAGTTCTGTCTTCTTTAGGAAGGCAGCGTTTCTTCATCCCAGCACGTCTTGCCTCCTAGCCTGAAGGGAAGGATACAAATGCAGGCTCCTGGGTTCCATCCTAATGCTACCAATCGAAAGGAGGGGTGGTGCCCAATAACCTGCATCTTCAGCAAACCCTTGCAGAGATGTGCTTGCCCAGGAAAGCCAAGAAGCTCGGCTTCACTCCCCATGCTGACAAAGAGGACACAGCCCTGAGCACCCCTCCTTACAGAGCATGCTAGGTGGCTGGAGAAGTCCCAGGGCATGTGCAGGAAGGGGATACGCCTTTGTGGGTGGCTTCTGCCTGCAGCCTCTAGTCCCCCCATCAACTAAGACCTGTCCTCCACCCCCTCCCAAACCAGGGAGTCAGTTCTGCCCTGGACAGGCAGGAGAATTTGCCCGACCAGGGGAACTTGCACAGGAACTAACCACAGATGCTAATGGGAGCATGCTGGTGGCGGCTTGTTTACTGTGTATGTGCTGAAAAATATCTGAGAAATCAACAAACAGCTTGGGGGTGGGGGGCATCATCTAGGGGCCAGCCCCTGCAGTACTGGATCAACAGCCCCATCTGCTGGCCACATGTTGCCACAGCACCCATCCTCCTGGCCAGCTCTCGTCAGCACCTCTCTCCCCAGACCCTAAGGGAGCTGGAGACCAGGGGAAGCAAAACCCCTCTGAGCTGGCACACAGGCCCACAGAAGTCCCCATCCCAGAGGCCACCTGTCTGTGAGTGTGTGGGAAGTCAGCAAGTCCTGCCGGGTCTGCAGGGAAACCCCTCTTCAAAGCCCACAGAGCTGGGTCTCTGGTTTCTCCAGGTAAACTTTCTCAGCTTCCTTAAAGAGGCATGCACCCTGTCTTGACTAAGCATAAATCTACCTTAAATGCATACATGACAATTTTGGTTTTACTTTATATTTTCCTATTGTCTCCAGCATTTTTCTAGGCTCCCAGCATAAGCTCCTAGAGGGCAGCAGCCGAGTATTTCTTTATAGACTGACGAGGTCACAGCTCAGGCTGCCAGGGCTCACAAGAGCATTTTGTGAGTCTCCATGTCACTGTGAGTCTCCATGTCACCATCACAAAAGGTCTTGGCATGCCCACACCTCTCGCCCACGCAAGCGTTTAGCACAGGCGCGCCTCATGCAGTTTACAGGGGTCATGTCACTGGATCTCACAAGGACTCCAGGAAATGGAATCACAGAGAGATTAAGCCACCTGTCCAAGGTCACACAGTCATTAAGTGGTGGAGCCAGGATTCCAGCCTGAGCAATGTAACTGCAGAACCCAAGGTCTAAGCATCTGGGAAAAAGCACGTCCCAGAAAAAGCAAGTGCATGCACACACGTGCTCACACACACCTCTGTGAAGTGCAGCATTTTTCTCACTGAGCCTTCATGCATCTGACTCACAATGCAGGAGCCGCTGGCTGCGACCTGCTCTTTGCTCTACAATCACCTTCCCTCATGTGACCCTTTCTGCTTTCAGTTCCCGGGCCTTCAGGCCCAACTCCAACAGGTGTCGTCCAGAAGACACCAAACGGAAGGTCCTGACAGGGCAGCAGAGACTCCAGGACTAAGGTGAGCACTGGTGTGTCTCAGTGTCTGCGCTGGGCCTCCAGGAAGTGCCTTCTAATGGTGGGGGCAGTAAGCAGAAGAAATTGTGAAAGATCACAGACTGTGGGGGTGCAGGACCTCTCCACCCCAGCGCACCTGCTCTTTCCCTCAAAGCCCCCCACTCTTGAGGACCTCCTGGGCTCAGTCCGCTTGAGGAAGCTTAAGGCATTAAGACATCCACTCCCTGTTTGCTCCTAAGGCCCTGGTGGCCTCGGGATCCCCAGGGGCAATCACCGCAAAAATGAGTGGGTAGGAAGGGGAAGCCCGAGGAAGGGCATGCGGGTGAGGTGGGGAGAGAGGCCAGAGGGGGATCTCTGAGGAGACCGCACTGGCCCCCCAACGCCCCTCCCCACCCGCTCCGCTCCCTTCTGTCTGCCTGGGAGCAAAGTTCCCCAAACTTGCTAAGAGCAACCATCGCTTTCCCTTGCCTTTGTTTTTCGCCTCTCAGGATGGAAAATGAATTTCAAGCATCGCTCTGGAGCCTGCCAAGTAATTGGAAAACATGTTGAGCAATTTGTTTGGTTGGTCGGCGGAGCCTGGGTCGCTTTCTTCCTCTCGTGTTTTCTTTTTCCTTCCTCTTGCTCTTGATGAAATATCAATCCCGCCTCGCTCCTTTCCGCCGAAGTTAATCAGCTCCGCGCCCAGGTGCCCGCCAGGTGCCCGGCCCCGCCCAAGTGACTGCCCTCCCAGGTGACCCGCCCCACCCAGGTGCCCACGAGCCCAGGTGCCCGGTCCTGTCCAGGTGCGGGCCCTACCCAGTGCCCTCCCGCCCAGGTGGCCCGGCTCTGCCCTTCAACCTCGGCGCCCCACTGCCTCACCCGTCGCCTCCGGGGACCCTGGGACTCCGGAGAATCCGGTACCACCTGGTGCACCCACCTCGAGGTCCCTGGGTCGCCAGCTCGGTGCACGGCGCCCCACCCCCACCCCCAGCCTGCAGGGAATTGCAAAAGCAGCTCAAACTGCACGGGCTAGAGGACTCTCCCCGGCACATAGTAAATACACTGGATTTCAGAGCTGTCGGCGCGATGATTTAAAGACTAAACCAAAGCCAGGGCCGTTGCCAGCGCTACGGCGTCGCGGCCCGCGGATCAGAAGCCCGAGCGTTGTAGCTGCGCCGCGGCCGGCGCCCGGACTCGCAGCGTCCGGGGGACCCTGGATAGGGAGAGGGAAGAGGAGGAGGCGTGGTTCCAGACGGCCCTGGGCTTGTCATTTAGATAGCAGGCTCCACCTTCCCCCGACCCGCCGGCGGCGGCTTGATAGCGAGTCTCAGAGCCTAACCCTCACTTGGGAGAAGGCAGAAGCCCAGAGAGATCCAACAATTTATCCAGAGTCACACAGCAAGAGGCGCGCCCGGCTGTGGGAGCTAAAGCCTGGGTCTCCTCGCTGCTTTCTCCACTTCTCTATGACACCCCGCTTCCTCCTCAGCTGGCTGTCCTTGCCAAACCTCGCTCCCCGAGGTTGGCTGAGGTCCTCTTCCCAGCCGTGCCTGAAGACCTCCCTATCCATGGATAGTGACACACTTGGCAGTGACACACTACACACACATTCACACACACCCTCACCCAGGAACCCCACAGGCTCGGGTGGGGTCTTCTGTGCTGGGTGTCCACGTTTGGTACCATTTAATGGAGCCTCCGCCTAAGTCCCCACTGCTCCTGGCTGTGCGGTGAGCGATCTCAGGAGGGCTGTTCCCCCACTGAGGTGGACAAACCCGTCCTATTTCCTTTCCTGTGGAGTCTGTCTTGCATGGGTTCTTATATGGGTGGCTGTCCCTGTCTCTAATTAATGAGGTTCCAAGTAGGAAATTACATACACCTGGATGACAAGAACAGGCTGACACCACCACCACCGAGACACCCTGGGCAAGCCCCTACGTGCCTCAAGCCAGGCCAGCTCTGCAGCCCACCTGCCCACCCTCACACTCTCCCCCTCGGAGGGACCCATGACCCCTAAGCCTTTATTAGCTCTTTCAGCTTCATTTAACGACACAAATGGCTTGGTCACAGCTGACTGGTCCCAAATTTGCCTGTGATTTTCTTGTAATTTACCGTGGCTCAGGCCCCCTGTAATACAGGTAGAGGCAGCATATTTGTTCCCAAACTCCCCTCGTGGGGTTAATCATGCACAGAACAAAACTCCATCTGAGCTGTTTAATGATTTCATTTCCACCCTGGGTTTGAAGGAGTCGTGACAGTAATATTAATGGACATTCCTCTCTCCCCAAACTCCAGGTGTTTGTGGTGAGAAAGGGTATGGTGGCTCTCCCAGGCAAGATCACCAGATAGGAGGTTTCATTTACTTTGTGAGTGTGATGGGCTTCCCCTCTTTTCCAAATGCCTGAAACTAAAAACTGTAGGTGCCCCCACCCCAGGGAAGCCTCTCCCCATCAGCACTGCTCTCTCTGGCCCTCCTTTCCCTCTGTCTTCCCCAGTCAAGCTTCACACGCACATCCACACTCCAAGGTCAGCACCTGTCCACCTCTCAGGGGCTTACCAAGCCCCTCCCCTCCACACACACACCAAGTGCAGGCAGCTGGACAGTTCCCGCATCCTCCATGGCTTCCTGTCTGCCTGAATCCCCTCTTCCCTTGTCAGAGCCTGGCAGCGCCTCTGAAGCTCTGCTTCGACATCACCTCCTCTGGGAAGGCTGCTGAGATGTTTTCTCTCGAGCAGAGAAAATCACTTCCTTCTCTGTTCTACCATTTAAAGGCTTCGGGTTTATTTTCCATTCCATATTGCATTATTTGCATTCCAATCCCCCACCACCACCACCACTCTTAGCATCCAAAGGATAGGACAGAATTTTCACTTGGGGGGAGTGTCTCCATCCTCTAGCATAGAGCAGGGCATGGGGGCTCTGAACATTTTATTTGAATGAATACCCCCCAATCTATTTTATGTCTGTGGCTGTGAAATGAATTCCTAATTAAACTAACATTCTCAAAGGCCTTCCGTCTGTCTAAGCTCCCTGAACGGCACTGAAATCTATACCTGGCCCTGCACACGGGCTCTGACTCACGGGAAAGAAGAGCGCACCTGCGGGAAATGTTTCTGCATGCAGATGGCGCCACCTGGTGGTCGCTGCTGGCCGCAGTATGGAGGGAGTTCTCGCCCTCTCCTGACTCACCCACTTTCATCAGGTTATCAGGTAGGTTTCCTGCAGCAGCGCTGGGGACTCTGGAAAGCTCAGCACTACTCCTCACCTCCCCAAGAAGTCAAAGCAAAGATTTGGGAAGAGAAAATCCCCTCCAGAACTGCTGATGCAGGCCTCCTGACTCCTCTACACCTCTCCTCCCACTGGAATCTTGCCCCAAGTGTGCTGGGCCAGCCCTCCCACAGGGCCTTTGCATATTCATTTCCATGCCCTGAACAGTCTCCTGCCTTCCACCACAACTGATGCCAGCCCAGCCCTGGCGCTGGTTGACAGCTACCGGATGTCTCACAGGAACCTAAACTTGTGGTCTCCTTTCAAGTCTAGGCCTCCATATCTCCATAGAGGGCCATGCCACTGCCCAGTCACATCCCCAGTGGCACCCCTTCCTGTGCCGCCCATCACTGCATCACCAGTCCTAGCTCAAGCCCAGCTGTGTCTCTTCAAACTCCCACCCCCACATCCATCCAGGCCACCAACACCTTGGCCCTGAATCCTCCAGGGATCCCCTACTGGGACCCCTGCATCCACCTTTACTCCATGCCAAGCCGCGACCCTCCACCCACATCATCTCCTCATTCCTACTGTCTCATGCGTCCCCTTCTCTGCCAGGACAAAGGCCACTCTTTCAGAGGGTCTCCAATCCCAGCTTCATCCAGCCCTTGCCTCCTCCAGGGCCCCTCCTTCTCCCTCTCTCCTTCCCATCAGTGGTGCCCTTTCTGTACTTCATCACACCAGGCTCCTCTCCCGGCCTAGGCACCCCCATACTTGCAGTCCCCAAGACTTCTCTCCCACACCCTGTCTGGTTAAGCCTAACCCACTTCTCCTCCTTCTGCCTCCCCCACAGGTGCAGGCAAGGGAGGCTGGGAAGGGACCAGTGATGGAGGGGGAAGGAGCAGGCAGGCATTCCTGACTTCTAGAAATAGGGGAGGGTGGATGAGGACTTTATCCTACCTCTACCCCTCTCCCTTCCTCCTGTGGCATCTAGCTGCCCAAAACCAGAGCCACCACCATCAACCAATATGACCGCTTGCTGCAACTCAGCTGTACAGGGGGTGGCTAAAGGCACTGGCCTTGGCAGAGAACTGCCCAGATCAAACTTTGGCTCTGCTGTGTGACGTCAGGGGCTCTACTTAACCTCTCTGGACTTGTAGGCCTTCAATTGTCAAGTGGGGATAAGGATTTAAAAATAATAATATTCTCTTCCAGGTTGTCTTCTCTCTGATTAGGGAAAGTTCCCAGTTGTTATATGCAGTACTTCTCCTTTATAATAGTTATAAAAATTGTGACCATAGATAACTAGCTTGTTTGATATTAGTCTTCCCTGTCAAAACCAAAGTTCAACCAGGACAAGGACCAGGTGGGCCTCATTTACTGCTGTCACCCCCGGGGCCCACCCCAAGGCCCAGCACCTAGTATAGTGGAGGGGCTGAGCGAAAGGAGGTGTTGGAGCCAGGAGGGCAGGATTCTAAGCCCACCAATAAGATACTCATCCTCCTTGTTCCGTGCTGTTTCCTCTCTACAATGGGGCTAATAATAATAATGATAGTATCTACCTCTCAAGGCTGCTTGGGTACATGCATAGGAAACACTCAGGAAATATTAGCTGCTATTGATGATAGACAATCAACAAATGTTTGCAGGAAGCAAACGAGACGAGTCCGGTTGGGAAGTCATCCTGTTAAAGGTTGGAGCGCCTGTCACTGCCTGACCCCACAGCCCCGCGATGGCCCGCTGTCTGCCCCTGCCCACCCACCACACACACACACACACACACACACACACACACACACACACACACGTGCATGCACAGCTGAAAGCTCTGTCCTGTTGGTCATCCCATCCCCCAAGCCAGACCTCAGGCACTCTGTGTCTGATGAAGGGATGGATGGACAGACAGACAGTCGGATCGATGGATGGATGGATGGATGGATGGATGGATGGATGGATGGATGGATGGATGGATGGATGAAAGGATGGCTAAGCACATGCCAGAGACCTAGGGAGAGTCTTAAATAGCACGTCTCTTTATTAGCAGTTTAGTGTGAAGTCCCCAGGGCTTCTCCCACTGACACAGTGAAGAGTTCACCTGTAGAGTCTCTCTGCCCAGGTCTCTCTGCTCTGGTCACTCGTCAGGTCAAGGTGGGGAGGTGGACACTGTTCTGACACAGGCCTTGGCCTTGAAGGACGCCAACCTGGAAAACAGAGAAAGGCCAAGGGACCCAGGACGGAGGTGTGGGTGGGTGAAGAGAACCCCAGACCTGCTGCTTCTCACATTGCAAGGCTGGTCTGAAGAGCAGGCACCCCACGAAAGGAAAAGGTGGGGTGTGCCAGGCAGACCCGAGGGCTCAGCCTCTCCCCACTAAGTAACCCCTGGCAAGGCGCTCAGGTTCTGGAGCTTCAGGTTCACATCTCTATGGATGAGAGCAGATTAACAGCATTTCTCATGAGCCTGACACTACCATCCTCAGAGCAACCCTCTGAGATAGATGCTGTTTCTGCAGAGGAGGCAACTGAGGCACAACTGCATTAGGTAAGCTGCAAACGGTGGAGCTGGGTTGGAGCCCAGCCCTCTGATTCCAGGGGCCTGGCCTGCCCTCTGTATAACAAGCTCACAGAACGCCCTCATTTTAAGGTTGGTTTTGGGTCAAATGAGAAATCAGACAGAAGCTACCCATGGTTAGTGCCCAATCATTGAGCACCTCATCTCCAGACCTGATTCTATGTGTCTGGAGGCCCAGCTGTGTCTACAACACCCTTGAGTCCCCACAATGCAGCATGGTCTTTTGTGCACGGTGGGAGACGGGCAGCGTTCCCACATGAGCAGCTTCTGTAGTTGGGTCTCCGCTCATTGGCCTCAGCCCCCAGGAGCCACCTACACAGTCGCTACTGTGCCACTGGTGCTTAGCGCAAAGGGGCCACATGCCCCTCAGTCACGCCCCTCATGGGACAGCACCCAGACCATGTCTCCCTCCTCCTGGCCAGCGGCAGGGTTACCAGGAGCTGAGGGACACAGCATTGCAGGCCCCCTGCAGATCTGCTCCATCACACAGCCCTAGTCAGCCCGGCCATGCAAGCTTTTGAGAGGCAGCACAGCTGAGAGGCAGAGAGGCCAGTTGGAAACCTGATTCCAAGGCCTTCCAGAACATTGAGAGGGGCCCCCCAGGAGCCTGTCACCGACAGCTAAACCTTATCAAGTCCTCCACTTCCGCACAACTTTTTGCCGCCCTGCATAACTATCGTCTCTGCCCAGCCCCCCACCTGCCAGCTCTCTTACCTGTTGCTCTTAGCTGTCACAGTTGGGAGGTCTGATGTGTGGATCCTGGGGCGAATCAACCGTAAGGTGGGAAATGCTGCAGAGGGCAGAAGAAGAGGCCGAGGAGCAGGAGGGGCTGCGGGCAGAGAGCCCACACAAAGCTCGAGGCACGAAGGGGGGCGGGCTGGGGTACCTACCCACCTCACCTACGTGTGCAGCCCTATGAAGTAGGTATCTGCGTGGGAGGGCTCCAGGCTGCAGCTGAGGGAGCCAGCCCTGAGAAGCCCTAGGAACTATCATTTCAAAGAGAATGTCGTTGGGTTCAGGCAGAAACCCAGCAGCCGCCCCACGCCACGTGCCCCTGATAGGGAATATGGGTCAGCTTGTCCTAAATGACTTACCTTCGTCTCACCTGCTCTATCCGATCCCGCATAGCTTCCTCTCTCACCTCACTTGGCACTTGGAAGATACGGGTATGGCTGCAAAATGCCATTCAAACATTAGGATGCCTGTGTGTCTTTCTCACCAGTCGTTGGGAAACCGCTAGGGCTACCTGCATTGTGAGCTTCTGAGCTGGTCCTTATCTTTCTTGATAATGGGCACAGTTTGTTATTTTTGCTAATCAGATACCCCTGAGCACCCAAAAATCCCTAGCAAGTAGCAAATGGTCCTTGGAGAGTCCAGGGACCAGAGAGGCTGAGTGACTTTCCTAGAGACTCACAGCAAGTTTGTGATCTTCTAAGAGGCGAAATCAAACTTTCTGGGTTATCAGCTCCTTATGATCAGGGTAATGAGGTTTTAGGGATACTTGTAGGAAACTGTCACAAGAAATCTACAAGCACCTCTCATTACGCAGGCTGATGGATAGGGAGTGGGGAGAGAGAGGTGCTGACCAACCAAGCCAAAACCTAAGGGCTTCTTTTATATGCCAGGGCTGGAAAGCAAACAGACATATGGCTTGGTTTGCCTCGCTTTGCCTTCCTCTTTGTGACCCACTTCACATTCTGTCTGACTTCACACCCAAGTCCTCCCCTCCCCAGCCTTCCTCTCTAGGCAGAGTGTTCTGTCCACTGACGACCCCATTTCTGTGTCTCCTGAAAGCTTCCTGCCTGGGCAGTGCCCTTTCCTAGGGGCACTGGTGCCACCTCCAGTGACTCACAGCCCCGTTGGGAGCTAAGAGGGTCTGTGGAAACCAGGCAGGATGGAGCTGGTCGGTGCCCAGGGAACCAGGTAAGTAAAGAACACAGGTGCTCCAGAGAAGGGAGTGACTGACCCAGCCCCAGGAGGCAGGACAGCCCCAGAGGATGCAGGTGCAGCCCTGAAGCCAGGGGAGAGGGCCTAGAGAGGCAGCCCTTTGTGCTCTCTCAAGGCAGCTCCCTCCTGTTTACCCAGGTCCTGCCCAGTTCCAGAGCCAGCTCAGGCAGATGTCATGCCTGCAAGCTCTGCTGTGTGCCCTGGGCAGCTCTCACCATGGCATGCCTATTAGCCAGCTCTGGCAGATATTCCTCCTGGTTTCTCCATGTTTCCTCAGTTCACCTACCTTACACTCCTAGTTAACTGTTTTTTTTTTTACATGGGCAGGCCCCGAGAATCGAACATGCCAGGTCTCTGGCATGGCAGGCGAGAATTCTGTCACTGAGCCACCAGTGCACCACCCTCTAGTTAACTTCTCTCCCTTTGAAACTGGCTGCTGGGTCTTACTCTTTTCTTTCTTCCAAGGGGAAGCCTTGCAACAATCAGGTGGTCAGTTCAAGTCTATTTTACAAATAGACATTAAATGGTGTTTAATAAAGGATATGTATCTCCTGTTATGTTTTATTGAAACTAAGATGAGGATCCAGAACTAGCAGGCTGAGAGGAGAAGCAGGCAGCCCTTGTTCGTTTAGAGTCTTCATAAACAATCCAGAGTGGAAAAATTATTTTTAGACAATGATTCCCGTAGCAAGTCTCAAAAACTTAAACCTAGTCATGATGTTCAGCTGAGGTCTCAAAACCATCAGGCGGTGATGTTCATGACATCCACACCACAAGAGGTGATGCTTGGAGTTCCCACAGAGCAGCTGCAGAGCAGGGAAGCCTCCTGCTTCTGGGGCTGTCACCAACCCTGACTCCTTAAGGGGCCTTGGCATTCCCCTTTTAAACAAGGTCTCACGTTTCATCCTCATTTCTTTCTGTTATGTAATTACTATGCATTTGAATCCCCTCTTAAAATGCTAATGCCTAGAAAGGGAAAACACATGAAAACTTTCTATCCTAAAACAAAAATATACTTCTTGAGTAATATTTCCTCCCTGGTAGAAGAGAGCAGAGCTCGGACGGCAGCATGGAAAGGGAGAAAGTACAGAGACAAGAGATGGCTCCCTCACACTTTAGTGAAGGGCCATTCAATCCCACAATTCTGCTCCTGGGAAAGAATGTGCTGAAGTGGCCCAGAGACCTAGAAGTGAGCACAAGTTCTTGGAGTGAAATAGAATCTATACCCAAGGAATCGGCCATCTTGTAGACCCAGCTCCTTCTGCCTTTAGCCCCAGCACCTTCAGACCCAGAAAAAGTCAGTGGGGAAACCATGGGTGGGCTGGAGGGGCAGCTGTTGGATGGGCTCCAGGCCCATGGAAGGCTGGAAAGAGCTGCCTGGATACAGAGAAGAGCACTGTAGCCCAAGGCACTGAAAAAATGCCTTTCTCCTGTTGCAAGGGCGCACCTTGACTTTTGCATTTTAAAAGCTTATTTTCTTTCAGCATTTTAATGTGCAGCCACTTCTGAACAATTCAAGTGCGAAAGTAACAGAAATCTGAAATATATTCAGACGCATTTAAGAAAGGGCCTGTTTTCCAGCCCCTCGAGTCATTTAAAAAATTAGGAATAGGCTGGTCTTTCAAGATGGCAAAATATTCTCTCAAGACCTCAAAGCTAGGCTGAAAAACTTTCTTGCTAGAGAAAAATAGTGGTGGGTTTGCATAGGCCAGGAATCCTGACGAGAGGGGACAGTGCCTTCTCAGACCCTCCCTCCCCATTCTCTCGCTGGGGCAAGTGGGGCTTTTACCTCCATCTAATGAACTGGATTCTCGTTCTCTCCTCCAGGACCTCTTGACTCCGGTTTGCTAAAACATCAGACTTTGAGAGTTGATGCTTCACCTAGGAAACCCAGGCAAAAATCCTCACGATTACTGCTTACAGGGACTGTGCCTGGCACGAAGCTAAGGCCTGCACAAGCTGCTTGCACTGCCCAGCAGTCTTGCAGGAGGCCTCCCCTCACCCACAACCCCAGTTACCACGTCTCTGGTCACATGGATGTCTTGGCCATGGGTGGAAGGGCACTTGCTATTGGATATCTTCTCCTTTATGTCCTGGGAAGCCTCTTCTTCTGTCTGCAAGGGAATTTCCTCTGAAACATCCTATCCCTGGTCCCCCTCTCTCTTCTTTTTCCCCTTTCTTCTTCTCATCCCAATATGCATACCCACATACCCACACCTACACACTCCATATCTCACAGACTATACGATAATCTTGTCTATTGCTCCCCTCCTGGGAGGTTCTCGGATGCTCACTAAGTCCCCATCCCCATCCTCAAGGCACTCCTGAGACATCTTAAAGCCCAGAGCAAAGCATCCCACTCCCTTCCATTGGTTATACTCAAGAAGCAGGGCAGGCACCAACACCTCTCCTACAAGAACCCTAGGGTCCCCTAGGACAACTGGATGAGGTAGGCTCAACTCTAGGTGGGTGGCTCAGCAAAGGCAAATACCAGTTGAGCAATGAACTTGAGTGTCTGAATTCTGTGGAGGGAAAAGTCCAGACCCCTGCCCTGAGGCCAGCTCTCTCTAGAATTCTGGATACCTTGAGTCACAGAGGAATATTACTCACCTTTTTCAACCAATGTTGAACCACGGACACTGCCTCGCTCTCCACAACTTCAATGTCCTGCAACAAAATGGGGAAGTCGACACCCTCCAAATGCCCAGTTCCATTCTTACTTAAGGATGCGTATTATAAGAACTTCTCTGGTAATGCAACAGGGAAAGAAGTTACAGAAGAAACAATTCTATATGGTGAGCACCACCTTCACCTACCGAGCTGGTATTTGGCGGGAAGGGTAACCCTGAACCTTTCCGGGCAAGAATGTACATAATCCATGTTGTAATAATCATCTCTGGACTTATGTCAGGCCTCCTCTGTGGTCCCCTTCTTCCATTGAAGCCACCTGAGACCTCCTACGGGCAGGCAGTTCATCAAAGGGAGGCACCCACCTGATTGGCTGGCCAAAGATGATGTGACAAAGACCTCCTTAATCTACAGGGACAGAGAAGAGATGGGAAAGTCAGGAGGGTCTGCCTCGCTGATGACCATCGTCCAGAGCAGTGTGATGTTGGGATGGGATGGGTAGCGGAGGACGTAGCCAACATGAGCCTGAAGGAGAGGCACGGGGAAGTTCCCCAAACTACACAAAGAATCTCAGTGGGAAACAGTTGTAGGCTGATCATCCAGTCACGAGCTGTGCTGGAGGAAGAGATTTTATGAATCAAAAAGAAGAAATTTGAGGCAAAATGACCTCAACCCTGTATACATTCATTCAAAACATTGCCACATATACTTCATATTCTTATTCTTACAAACAGGGGGAAATGGAGAGCTTAGTGTCCTTCTCCCCCAAAAAAGAAACATCAAAGGTAGCGTAGCAAGAATCTCAATGAGGACATTTTCTTCTATTTTTTTTTTGGTCTATTTTGTTTATATAAGTGATTCAAATCATAAAAAATAATGCAAATAAGAGATAAAGAGTAAAAAGTGAAAGTGCCATTTCCTGTAAAAGATGTTTCCTGATCTATTTCAGAATAACAGAACTGCGTTGGTGGTAGAGCAGTCAGGTGGAAATGGGGTGGGGAGTGTATTGTGACTTCAGAATTGGCGGGGGAGGGGGGATGGTAGAGGTTCAAATAGTTACTGTTCCCATCCAGAGCCTTCATCGGGAAATTGAAGGAATTCAGAATATCCTAAAAGACCTGCAAAAGTTCAGCTGCTCCCAGAAGTCCTTGTAGTTCAACCCTGAGGCTATTCCCAAGATGTCAGAAACTAGGCTTGTAATCCACGAACTTGACCTAATGATTAGACTTTCTGGCCCCAGTTTCTTTGTCTTCAAAATGAAAGGGATAGAATAATGACTCTAATTTTCTTCTAGCTCTAATATTCTATAAATGTCCCCATCCTCATTCTTAGGACTAGAGAAAACATTTATCGCTCAGCCGCTGTACTGCTGTATCGCCTCACTTTCAACAAATTTCCTAAACTTTATATCCTTTCTGGTTAAAATAGGCTAGGCTATGTCTCTCTCTAAGTCAACACAGCAAGCGAACTCACTGCCCTCCCCATTCTATGTGGGGCATGACTCCCAAGGGTGTAAATCACCCTGGCAATGTAGGACAGAAATTCTGGGATGAGCCAGGACCCAGCATCAAGGAATTGAGAAAGCCTTCTTGACCAAAAGAGAACGAGAGAAATGAGACAAAATAAAGTCTCAGTGGCTGAGAGATTTCAAATAGAGTCAAGAGGTTATCCTGGAGGTTATTATTAAGCATTACATAGATATCCCCTTTTTAGTTAAGGTATATTGGAGAGGCTAGAGCGAAGTACCTGAAACTGCAGAGCTGTGTTCTAGCAGCCATGTTTCTTGAAGATGATTTTATAATAATATCACTTTTACAGTATGACTGTGTGAGAAAACCCTGTGTCTGATGTTCCTTTTATCTATAGTATGAACAGATGAGTAAAAAATATGGATAGAAAAATAAACAATAGGGAGAACAAAGGTTAAAATAAATTGGGTGGATAGAAATATTAGTGGTCAACGAGAAGGAGGGGTAAGGGGTATATGGGTGTATGAGTTTTCTCTTTTTTATTTCTTTTGCTGGAGAGATGCCAATGTTCAAAAAAATGATCATGGTGATAAATACACAACTATATGATGATATTGTGAGCCACTGATTGTACAGCATGTATGGAATGTTTATATGTCAAGAATGTTTGTGTGTTTGTTGTTTACAGTAAAAATATTAAAAAACAAAAATAAAAAGGCTAGGCTAGGCTGAGACAACCAATGACGCACACACACAGCAATCCAAAAACCCCAGTTGGGGAGCTCTTCAGGGTAGCTGTCGTCTATGTGGTGATTTAGCAAACCAGGAAGCTCCTATCTCGTGCTTTACCATCTCAAAATGTGCCCTTCATGACTGCTAAAGCACCTGGAGGAATCAACTCAGCTCTTCCAGGCTTCTGCCCAGACGTTACACATCACTTCTACTTAAAGCTTTTTAGCCAGAACTAGTCACATGGCTCCAAATTTCACTCGTTCCGAAAGAGACTAGAAGAAACTGTAAAATAGAAAAAATACCTGTGAACCTCACAGCCTCTGCCGTTATCCGCTAAAAATTATTTTCTACCCTTACTGATGTTATTTTAATTTTTGAATATTTTAAACTTTAATGCGATTCAAAAATCAAAACTGCACAAGAAGACGTACTCAGGGAAATTCATTTCCTCCTCTCTCTCTTCAACCCTAATCTCACTCACCTGAGAAATGAAAACCTCGTTAGCCTCTAGGTTATACATTCTATGTTTGTTTTAAAAAATAAAGCAGGTATATACATCTATCCTTTTTTATTACTAAATTATAAAATAAATCAATAAAATGGATAAATATTAAATGTGTGGCTCAGGAAATTTATATATCTATATATGTGCATCAGTTTAACCATCACCCAGATCAAGATATAGAACATTTCCAGTATCCCAGAAGGCAGTTCATTCTGGCTAAGAGGGTCTCCTAGTCATTTTCGTTATCACCATCAAAAAGTTTTGCCTAGAATTATGCAGTATGTTCTCTTTTCTCTCTAGTCTCTTTCACTTATCATTATGTCTGTGAGATTTGCCCAAGTTGTTGGGCGAAGCTATAGTTTATTATTTCGTTTCTGGATAGTATTCCATTGTATGACTGTGTCACTTTCAAATTTAACTAATAGTCATTCGTGTTGTATCTAATTTGATGCTTTTAAAAATAATGCTCCTATGAAGGTGGGCCACAGTGGCTCAGCAGGCAGAGTTCTGACCTGTCATGCCGGAGACCTGGGTTCGATTCCTGGTACCTCCCCATGCCAAGAAAAAAAAATACTCCTATGACCATTCTTACCAACGTTTACTGGTTGGCACAAGCATGAAATCTGCCCAGGAGTGGAATTTCTAGGTCATATGTTTCATATATATTTAGCACTGGTCTGCATGCCCATAAGCAATGCATGAGCATAATTCTTGTTTCATATTCTTGCCAGCATTTGGTATGGTTAGTACTTTCAATTTTCGCCAGTCTGGTGGAAGTATGGTAGTAACTAATACTTATTTTTAATTTAATTTATTATTAATTATGTTAAGCATCTTTTCATTTGCTAATTGGCCCTGTTGAATATGATTTGGGGGTGGGGGTCTCTTCAAGTTTTGTGTTAGGTTGTCAATCTTTTTCTTACTGATTTATAGGATTTCTTTACTTGCTTTGGGTAGGAGTCCTTTGTCAAATATGTGATTTGCAATTATTTTCTCCCAGTCTATGGCTTGTCTTTCACTCTTTTAGCCCTATGAAGTGGTATCTTACTGTGGTTTGAATTTATATTTCCAAGTGACTAAAGATGCTGAGCACCTTCTCATGTATTTGTTGGACATCTGTATATCTTCTTTGGAGAAACATCTGTTCAATTCTTTTGCCATTTCATGATTGGATTGTCTTTTTATTGTTGGGTTTTAAGGTTTCTTTATATATTCTAGACACAAGCCCCTTATCAGAAAAATGTTTTTAAAATATGTTCTCTTATTTTTTGTGTTGTGTTTTTCACTTTCTTGGTCATAATATTTGGAGTACAAAATTTTTGAATTTTTAAGAAGGCCAATTTACCTATTTTTTTCTCTTGTTGCTTATGTTTTTGGTGTCATAGCTAAGAAACCATTGCTAGCACATGGTCATGAAGATTTATTTCTATTTCTTCAAAGAGTAAAATAGTACAATATGTAGCTCTTACATTTAAGTCTATGGTACTTTTCTAGTTAATTTTTGTATATGGTGTGAGGTTGGGAGTCTAACTTCACTCTTTTGCATGTGGATATGCAGCTGTCATAGCAATATTTGTTGAAGAGAATGTTCTTTCTCCATTGAATTGCCTTATCACCCTTGTCAAAAATCAATTAGCCATAAATATAAGGGTTTATTTCTGGATTGTCCGTTCTTTTCCACTGATACATGTGTCTGTCCTTAGGCCAATACCAAATTGCCCTGATCACCGTAGCTTGTAGTGTGTTTTAAAACCAGAGTGTGAGTTTTCCAATTTTTCCTCTTTTCCAAGATTGTTTGACTATTGTGTTTTCCTTTAATTTCCATATGTATTTTAAGATCAACTTGTTAATTTCTTTAAAAAAAAAAAAAAAGAGCCTGCTGGCATTTCTGTCGGTCAATTTAGTGAGAAGTGTCATCTTGACAATAGTAAGTCTTCCAGTGTGTGAACATGGAGTGTCTTGCCATTTGTCTAGATCTTCTTTAATTTCTCTCAAGAAAGTTTTACAGTCTTTAGTGTTCAAGTCTTTTCACTTCATTTGGTAAATTTATTCTTATTTTATACTTTTTAGATACTATTTAAATGGAGTTTTCTCTTAATTTCATTTTTATATTTTTCATTGCCAGTGTATACAATTGATTTTTGGATATTGATCTTGTATATTGCAATTTTGCTAAACTCACTTACTAATTGTAATAGATTATTAGTGGTTTCCTTAGAACTTTCTATAAACAAGAACATATCATTGTAAATACAGATAACTTTCCTTCTTTCTGTTTTAGTTTGTAAGCTACCAGAAGGCAATATAACAGAACTGGAACAGCTATTAAAAGGGGGAATTTAAGAGGTTACAAGTTTACCATTCTAAACCTATAAAAATGTCCAAACTAAGGCATCCAGATAAAAAAAATACCTTAATTTGAGGAAGGCCGATACATCTGTAAACACCTCTGTAAGCTGGGTAGTTACGTGGCTGGCACCTGCTGGTCCCTTGCTCCTGGGCTCCATTGCTTTCAGCCTCTGTTCCTATGGGGGCTCCTCACTTTGCTTCTCTGGGTCTGGCTTCCATCTGTTGGCTTCCCTTGGCTCTCTCCAGGTTCTGGCTTTCTTAACGTCCCATGGTGATATCTGCTGGGCTCCAAGCATCTCCAAACATCCATGTCTCGGTTCTTGCAGCAACTGCTCTTCAACCATCTACATCTGGTCTTTGTCAGCTCTGAGTTTTCTGTCATTTCTGACTCTCCAAAATGTTTCCTCTTTTAAAGGATTACAGTAAACTAATCAAGACCCACCTGGAATGGGTGGAGTCACATCTCTATCTAATCAAAGGTCACACCACCAACTGGGCCTGTCAGGTTTCCATGGAGATAATCTAATCAAATTTTCTGCCCTACCTTATTAAATTAAGATTAAAAGAAATGCTGCCCCCACAAGTTTAGATCAGGATTAAAATATGACTTTTATAGAGTGCATAATACCTTCCAACAGGCACACTTTCCAATCTGGATTACTTTCATTTTTTCTTTCTTGCCTAGTTGCCCTAGCTATACAATGTTGAATAGAACTAGTGAGAGCAGACATCCTTGCCTTGCTCCTGGTTTGCAGAGGAAAACATTTTCTTTCATCATTAATTATTTTAGATGTGATTTCTTTTTGTAGATGTCCTTTATCAAGTTGAGGGAGTTCCCTTCTTATTCCTGGATTTTTTACTCACCAAGAAAAATTGGGTTTTGCCAAATACTTTTTATGCATTTATTAAGATGACGATGTGGTATTTGTCTTCTATTCTATTAATAAAGCGTATGACATTAATTTTTTGATTTTCAGATGTTAAATCAGTCTTGCACTTCTGGGCTAAATCTTCCTTGGTCACGCTGTATAACACTTTTATGTTGCTGGATTCAGTTTGCTAGTTAATATATTTTGTTAAGGATTTTTATATCTATATTTATAAGAGATACCGGTCCATAGTTTTTTTGTCTAGTTTGGGTATATGGGTAATACTAACTCATTGAATTAATTGGGAAATGTTCCTTTCTCATCTATTCCTTAGAATAGTTTGTGAAGGATTGGTAGGAGTTCTTTAAACATTTGATATATATTTAACTTGTTAAGAAACTGTCAAACTGTTTTACAAAGTGGCTGTAACATTTTACATTCCCAACAGCACTGTATAAACATTAAAGTTTCTCCATATCCTCATAATATTTGAATAGTCTGTCTTTTTTATTATAGCTCATTGTGGTGGGTGGGTGTAGAGGTATATCATTTGATTTTAATTTGCATTTCCCTGATGACTAATAACGTTGATAATCTTTCCATGTGCTTATTAGCTTGTATATTTAGTTGGCATGGTGCCTATTGAAATCTTTTAAAAATTAAGTTGTTTGTCTTCTTCTTACTGAGTTGTAAGAGGTCTTTAAGTATTCTGAATGTAAGCTCTTTTTCAGATATATAGCTTGCAAATATTTTCTCCCAATCTGTGGCTTGTCTTTTCATTTCCTTAATAGTGTCTTTTGAAAGGAAAAGGGCTTTAATTTGATCAAGTCAAATTCTTCAGACTTTTTCTTTCTTTTATGGAGTATGCTTTTTGCATCATAATTAAGAACTCTTTGCTTAACCCAAGGGCATAAAAATTTTTCCTTATGCGTTCCTCTGGAAGTTTTATACTTCTAACCCTCACATTTAGATCTTTGCTCCTTCTGAACTATTTTTGCATGTATGATATTAGTAATGATCTAAATATATCTTTTTGCATATAGATACACAGTTGTCCCAGCATCATTTGTTGAAAAGACTCTCCCTTTCTTCCATTGAATTGCCTTGGAATCCTTCTCTAAAAAATCAGTTGACCGTAAGAGTTCATTTCTGTACTCTCAATTCCATTCCTTTGTCTCATGTGGTTATCCTTACACCAACCAGTGCCACACTGCCTTAATGAGGATAGTGTTATAGTAAGTTTGAGAGTGGTGGTATAACTCCTCTTTTATGTCAAAACTCTTCTGACTATTCTAGTTCCTTTGCAATTCCGTGTGAAATTTTAAGAATTTCTACACCCAATTCCCCTGCCCCCCCCCAAAAAAAGCCTGCTGGAATTTTGATAGGCATTGTTTTGAAGCTATAGCTCAATTTTACCTAAATTGTCTAATTTGTTGACATAAAGTTGTTCACAGTATTCCCACAGAATCTCTTTAATATATGTGGAGTCAGTATTAATGCCCACTCTTTCATCCTTAATTTTGGTAATTTGTGTCTTCTCTCTTCTTCCTGCTCAGCTTAGCTAAAGGTTTGCTCATTTTTTTAATCTTTTCAAGAACCAATTTTTGTTTCCATTGACCTTTCTCCTCTGTTGCTTTTCTGATTTTTGTTTCATTGTTTTTTGTTTGTTTGTTTTTCTTTTATTTTTGTTTTCCATCAGTCTTTAATCTAACCTTCATTATTTGTTTGGCTTTATTTGCTCTTCCTTCTCAGTTCTAATTTCTTGATACTGCAGCTTAGGTCAGGTTGATCTATAGGGCTGTTCAAGTCTTCCTTACCCTTATTGATTTCTTTACCTTATTGATTTCTGTCTAATTCTATCATTTATTGAGAGTGAGAAGTCCCCAGCTCTTTTTGAATTCTTTATTCTCCTTTCAATTATGTCAGTTTTTGTTTCATGTATTTTGTGGCTGTCTTGTTTTGGCCATTATTATTGCTATATCTTCTTGATGAATTGACTCTTTTCGTCATTATGAAATGTCCCTTTTAATCTCTGATAATATTTTTTGTTTTAAAGTTTACTTTGTCCCATATAAGTATAGCCATTCCAGTTCTCTTATAGTTATTATTTACATGATATATATTTTCCACCCTTTATTTTCAATCTTTTGTGTTTTTGAATCTAACAATCTCTACCTTGAGTGGAGTGTTTAGTCCATTCACATATCGTACAATTATTGCTATCATTGAATTCACGTATGTCATTTTGTTATTTGTTTTTTATGTCTCATGTGTTTCATTACTCTGTTCTTCATTTACTGCCATCTTTTCTGTTAAATTGATATTTTTTAGTGTACCATTTACTTCCCCTGATTTTTGTTATTTTCTTGGTGGTTGCTCTAGAAATTGTAATTGCATCTTAATCTATCACAATCTAATTGAATTAATATTAATTCTGTCAAACTATAGAAAATTTGGTCCACTATAGCTCTATCTCAGCCCTTTTGCTTTGTATAATTGTCATATGTATTACATATATGCATGTTTCAAATCCAGCAGTACAGTGCTATAATCATTGCTGTATGCAAACTTAGGCCTGTGAAAGAAGTTAAAAGGACAAAAGTGAAATTCATAGTCATTTATATTTACCCACATATTCACCTTATTACTTATCATATTATTTCCTTTCAGCCTAATGTAATTCCTTTAAAATGTCTTAAGTCAAGCACGGCAGCAATGAATTTTCTCAGTATTGTTTATTTGGTAATGTCTTTCACTTTTTTTATTTTTTGAAGGATAGCTTTGCTGGATATAAAATTAACAGCTAACATTTTTTTCTTTGATAATTTTAAATATGTTATTCACTGCTTTGTGGTCTCCATTGTTTCTGATGCAAAGTCAGATGTTAATTGTTTCATTGTTCCCCTGTTACATTTCTGACTATTTTTCTAGTCTGGTGCTTTCCCTATGGGGATTGGCCTACCCTACTGAAGTGCCATTGACATCACCACACATACTAACAATGCCACAGGCTATGGGACTTTTCATACTCTTCTCCAAACTAACAAACTGTGCCAACTGAGCTGGGAATAGGGGTTGGAGTGGGTATAGTCCCAGGCAGAAATGCCATATACACACACTGTTCTTACCCAAAGTTAGTTATTTTTGTAAAAAAAAAAAAAAAAAAACACTTCTCAAATTGTTGTATACCTTTAATTGATTTGCAGAGACTTTACATGTTTGTTTCTGACAATTTTGTCTAATTTTATCACTGCTTTGGGGGAGCATGTTTGCTGAACTTCTCACTCTGTTATACCACTTGTCCCAGAAGCTCTTAATATGTAAAAAGTTCAATTTATCAATATTTCCTTTATTTTATGTTTTTGTTTCATGTTTAAGGAAAAAAATGCTTACTCCAAAGTCATGAAGACATTATCTTACGTTTTCTTCTAGAAACTTTATTATAGTTTTAGAAGGTTTTATATTTAGAGCTAGCATCCACATGAAAGTGATGCTGTATATCCTGTGACAAATTAGGGCTCAAAGTACCATTTATCTTTTCCATTCAGAAGTTCTGATTGGGGCCACGGTGGCTCAGCAGGCAGGAATGCTTGCCTGCAATGCCAGAGGACCTGGGTTCGATTCCCAGTGCCTGCCCATGTAAAAAAATAAATAAATAAAAAGAAAAAGAAAAGAAGTTCTGATTGATCCAGCACCATTCATTGTAAAGATGTTCCTCATCCCCACAGAAGTGGAGTGGTGACTTTGTCATAGAACAGATGACAATGCATATGTGGACCTGTTTCTGGGATTTCTTTTCTATTCCATTGTGTGTTTTTTCATCATTACAAACCTTTCTTAGTATTTTATTTTATTATTGGTCTTGTATCTTTCAGTGTACATTCTCCCACTTTTTTAGTCTCCTTCATGAGTGCCTTGGCTATTCTATGTCTTTTGTATTTCTACATATGTTTAGGATCAGGTTGTCAATTTCCACAAAATTTCCTCTGGAATTGTGATTGTATTTTATTGGGTCTATGGGTCAAATTAAAAAGAATGGACTTAGTTTAAAATGAAATTTCCATCCTTGAACATAGTATATCCTCCATTTATTTAGGTCTTCTTGAATTTTACCAACAATGTTTTTAGTTTTCAGTGTAGAGGTTTTGCAAATCTCTCACTTGATTTATCAGTAGATATTTGATATTTAGTGCTATTGTCAATTGTATTTCTTATTTCAGCTCAGGTTTATTTTAATAGTTGGTAGTAAACAGAAATTTCTGGATATTATCCTTGTATCCAGAAAATTTATAAAATGCATTTATTAATAGTAATTGTTCATAGATTCATTTAGATTTTCTACATAGGCAATCATGTCATACATGAATAATGATAAATTTTCTTCCTTTCCCATCATTAAAGCATTTCTTTATTTTTCTTGCCGTATTGCACTGGCAAATATCTTTAGTAAAATGTTGTATGGATGTGGTGAGAACAAGTTTGCCTTGTTCCTTATCTTAAGGGGAAATTATTCACTATTTCAAGTTTAAATATAATGTTTGGGTTTTGGTAGAGTCTGTTCATCAAGTTAAATAAGTTTTCTTCTATTCAGAGTTTCCTGAGAGTTTGTACCATGAAAGGATGTTGAATTATATTAATCTTTTCTCTGCATTTGCTGACATGATCATGCTTTTTTCTTTTGTTTTATTATTGCAGTAAATTACATTGACTGATTTTCAAATGTTGAACCAATAATTAGAATTTCTATGACAACCCTACTTGTTCAAGATTATTTAAAAATATATATATATAAAAACACAGACATATATATACACATTCTAGTTCATTCATTTCTGTTCTTCTTATTTCCTTTTTTCTACATTTCTCTGGATTCAGTTTATTGGTCTTCTTATGGCTTCTTAATACAGAATCATAGATAGTTGATTTTCATCCATTCTTCATTTCTAATGTGTGCATGTGGAAGTATGAATTGCCCACAGAAGACTGCTTTAGATGTATTGCACAAGTATGTTTCTTATCATCTAGTCCAGAATATTTTCTTATTTCTATTTGGTTTCTTCTTTGATCTTTGGATGACTTAGAATTGTGTTTCTTAACTCAAAACATTTGGAAATGTTCTAATTATCAATTTCTATCAATTTGTTAATGTCTAATTCAATTCCACAGTAGTCAAATTACATGTGATTTTAACATTTTGAAATTGGCTTTATGCTCTGTAATTTAGTAAATTTTGATGAATGATCCATGTGTACTTAAAAAGAATATATACTCTGCGGTTCTTGGCTATATAGTCTCATACATCAGTTACTTTAAGTTATTTGATCATGTCATTCCATTTTTCTAGATCTTTCCTAATTTTCTCTTTGCTTGTTCTATAAGTTTTTGAGAAAAATACATTAAAATCTCCAACTATATTTGTACACTCCTCTCTTTTTTAGTTCTGGAAATTTTGACTTCATATATTTTGGAGGCAGGTTATTAAATGCATACAAATTTAGGATTGATGTGGTTTCCTATTAAATCGCCCATTTTACCATGATGAAATATCCCTATGGATCAACAATTATATGTTACCTTGAAATTCATTTTTCCTGATTTAAAATATAGCTATATCAAATTTCTGTTAGTATTTACATAGGATATATGTTTACATTTTATTACTTTCCACTTTTCTGTTTATTTATATAAGGTGTCTCTTGTAAACGACATATAATTGTGCTTTTCATCCAGTCTGACAATGCTTACCCATTAACTGGATTGTTCAGTCCATTTGAAGTCAATGTAATTAACTGAATATTCCAGAAGGTCTTAAGATTAATATCTAATTTTTTTCTATTTCTCCTTTCCCTTTTTATTTATCTTTTTTTATTCTCATTTCCCTTTTTATTTTATATCAATCATGTGTTTTTAATTATTTCATTGAGTGAGTTTAAGTTGGTTGTTTCTCTTGGCACTTTAAAGATATATTTCCACTGTCCTCTGTCTTCTAGTATTTATGTTAAAAGACTGTCATTAGGATGATCATGCATCTATGTGATGATGTTAAGAATAACTGATTGCATATGTAGAATGGAATGAAAAAAAAGACTGTCATAAGTATTATTGTTGTTCTTTTGAAAAAAGTTGTGCTTTTTCTTCTGAATCCTTTTAAGATTCTTTTTTTATATTTGGCTTTCAACAGTTTGACTGTGATATGCCTGGTGTATTTTTCTTTGAACATATCTTGTTTGAGATTTATCAAGCACCTTGAAATTGTGGGAAGACATCTGACCAATTTAGGAAATTTCTCAGACACTATGTCTTCAAATATTACTTCTGCCCCATTTGTCCTCTCTTCTCTGTCTGGAACTCCTATTGCGTGTGTGTACAATCTTTTTTGTGTTCCACATCTCTTATGCACCATTCCATTTCCCCCTTTCTTCTTTGTCCCTGGACTTCAGTTTGGACATTTCTTATTATTTATCCTTTCAGTTCCCTAATCCTGTCTTCTGCATATGTTAACTGTATTTTTTATATAGTTTTATTCCACACTATATAGTCCAACCTAAGAGTACAATTAATGGCTCTTGGTATAATCACACAGTTATGTATTCACTACTACAATCAATGTCTTTCTGATATTTATAGGTTTCATTTTCCAGTCTTTTTACAAGTTGAGCCATTCTCTTATTAAATGCTACACACCGTGTATAAAAGAATCATAGACACTGCAGATGCTGTACTATTCTGCCAGAAGGAGCCCCCTTTCTTCAGCCAGGTAGAAAGGCTGAGGGGCAGATCCCTTCCGTTGAATCAGAAATTCAGCTGAGCAGGGACTGCGTTGTAGATTTAGTAAGACTTAATCCACTTCTTTTTTTACCCTATTTCTGTTCACATAGCCTTCCCTAGCTTTGGGTGGTGAGTCTGGTGGTTTCCCATCTCCCCTACCCTGAAAGCCTTTTGAAAATGTAGTTGTATCCTACAAGGATTTTGAATTTAGCTCTTTAGCATACCCTCCCCTGTGCAGTTTCAAAATCTGGAAAATATTTTGAGGGAAAGGCAGGTTGTGTGTTTGAGGCAGGGCCTTCTCCCTGACTGGAGTTAGTCTCCTAAGCACTGTAAGATTACAGAATGTTTCACTGTGCCTTTTTAAAATGCTTGGCCTAGCTCTCCAATTTCCTATACATAGCCCCTATCTCAGAATATCTTGTGGGAAAAATTGATCATGCATTTCAAGTTCCTTGAGTTTCCAGTATGTCATGCCAGCTCTGTGTGATCACCAAAAGCCTCCTGATTTGTTTTTCCCAGAAGAGTCCCTCTGAAAGGGCTAAGCCTCAATATAAGACTGAGTCCAAAATTAACAAATACCCTCAAAGATGAAAATCATGGGCAATCATCAGCTTTTCTTAAAAAATGTTCCACTCTCTTTGGAATTCCAATTTACTTCTTCCTATTGCTTCCATGATCTCCAAAGTCTTTATCTTAAAATCTGGCTTTTTATGTCGGATTGCTGACATTCTACTCAAATGCAGAAATCCTAAACTCTATTCTTATCTCCCCTTATTTCTTATTCAAAAAGTACACACACACACACACACACACACACACACACACACATACACACCATCCTTGAAAACAGCTCCTCTAAGAGCCTCCTGGTGTTCATGTCCTCGTATAGTCTCCCCCACATGAATAAGACTGGCCTGTGTGAACAATAGTATACTGCAAAAATGATAATCCATGACTTCCCAGGCGAAGTCATAAAAGACATGGCATTTCCTCCCTTGACATCTTGGATTGCTCAATCTTAAAGAAGTTGAAGACATCCCAAGCAGTCCTGTGGAGAAGTCCACATGGAAGTTACTGAGGCCTCCCACCAACAGCCGGTGTCAACTTGCCAGACATGCCGAGAGTAGATCTTCCAGTCCCGGAGAAGCCTTTGTATAATCAGTGAACATTCTGATTTCAACTTCATGAGAAACCCTCTGCTGGTTTGAAAGGATGCATGTCCCCTAGAAAAACCATGTTTTAATCCTAATCCCATTTTGTAAAGGCAGCCATTTCTTCTAATCCTATTCAGTATTGAATGTTTGAAACTGTAATTAGATCATACACAATTAAAGATGTGATTTAATCAAGAGTGGTTGTTAAACTGGATTAGCTGGGGGCGTGTCTCCACCCATTTGGGTGGGTCTTGATTAGTTTCTGAAGTCCTATAAAAGAGGAAACATTTGGGAGAACGAGAGCGATTCAGAGAGAGCAGAGCAGGACAATGTAGCCACAAGAAGCAGAGTCCCCCAGCCAGCAACCTTTGGAGATGAAGAAGGAAAATGCCTCCCAGGGAGCTTCATGAAACAGGAAGCCAGGAGAAGAAGCTAGCAGGTGATGCCTCTGTTTGCCATGTACCCTTCCAGATGAGAGAGGAACCCTGACCATGTTCACCATGTGCCTTTCCAGATGAGAGAGAAACTCTGACTGTGTTTGTCATGTGCCCTTACACTTGAGAAAGAAATCATGAACTTCATCAGCCTTCTTGAATCAAGGAATCTTTCCCTGGATACCTTAGATTGGACATTTCTATAGACTTGTTTTAATTGGGGCATTTGCTTGGCCTTAGAAGTGTAAACTAGCAACTTATTAAATTCCCCTCTTTAAAAGTCATTCTGTTTCTGGTATTTTGCATTCTGGCAGCTAGCAAACCAGAACAGATGCTAAGCCAGAACCACCCTAAATTCTTGTCCCACAGAAACTGCCACAAATAATATTTGTTGTTGCCTGAAGCTGGATTTGGGGGGTAATTTGTTATGAGGCAATAGATAACTAGTACTCAGTGTATATATACAGATATTTGCACTGTATATTTTTTTCATTTAATAGTAAGAATATCCTAGAAATTACTATGTATGAGTTCAAAATTTTTTCTCATTCTTTTAATGACTTGTAGCACTACACTGTATGGATGTGGTGTATTTTAATGAACTATGTTTTTTAATGGTTATATATTATATATTCATATACCATGTAATCATCCAAAGTATACAATCAATGTGAACCAGGTTTTTATAAATGTGCAATTGGATGTTTCCCATATTTTTCTATTAAAAATAATGTCAATTAATTATGATGTGCATATTTGCTTCTGTAGCTATTGGTGGTGGTGGTGGTGTATCTTCAGAGTAAAATCCTAGAGGTAGGAATGCTGCTTCAATGTGTGATATATTTGTACTATTGTTAGATATGTTTGCATCTAGCTCCATAAGGTTATGCCATTTTTACACTCATTGACAATATATGTGTTTATTAGTTAGGGTTCTCTAGGGAAACAAAACCAACAGGAGATATCTGTAAATATGATATTTATAAAAGTGTCTCATGAAACTGCAAGGATGGACAAGTTCAGGTAAAGACAGAAGTTCTCTCTTCTGACTGCTGAAGTCGTTACCTCTCCCTTAAAAGTCTTCAATGGATTGGATTCTCTCCTTGTGGAAGACAAACCCTTAGTTGATCGTAGATGTAATCAGCCCTAGATGCAATCAGCTGACTGATGATTTGAGTCCATGAAATGTCCTCGCAGTCATGGTCAGGCCAGTGCTTGATTGACCAGACAACTGGGCACCATGACCTGGCCAAGCTGACACACGAACTCAACTGTCACAATAAGCATGCATATTTATTTACATAGGTCCTCACCCACAAAATATTTTATCATACTTTTGAACTTTTGCCAGTCTGATGGTTGAGAAATAATATCTATGTGTTGTTTAATTTGTCTTCCTGTAATTATGAGGAAAGTTGAGCATCTATTCATTTTTTGTGTGTAAACTCTCCCACGTTTTGCCCATTTTTCTATTGATTGTTTAGTTCTTTTATGTTGATCCTTGAAAATTCATTGTATATTAAGTATATTAGCCCTATATCTATGATATATGTTGCAATTATTTTCTCCCATTTGATCATTTGTCACTTTTGGCCTTGCTTGTGGTGGTTTTTGCCATACAAAAATTTTCCTCATATTTAAGTAGACAAATGTATTCATTATTAAATTGTATCTGGTTTTTTAGTCATAGTGAAAAAGTATTTTCCCACATGTCAAATTCAAAGGGATTTGTCCCTGTTTTCTTCTAATACTTGTATTGATTCAGTTTTTATATTTAGATCTCTGATCCTTTTGGAGTTGAATAAGAATATCAGTTTGTTCCATGCATCACATACTGCTGTGTTAAAAGACAACTAAAAAATTATCAGTGGCATATTGCAATAAGTGTTTATTGCTCATCCACCTGGAATCATCTAGGAGTCAATGAGGTGCCTCTGCAGGTCTGGGATCAGCTGATCTAGACTAGCTTTTGATAGAGGCTGGCTCCAGGTGGAGTGCTCCAAGTGCTCCAAGCAACTTGGCTCTGCTCCATGTGTCAGTCACCCTCCAGCAGCTTAGCAGGGCAGGTTCTCATGGCAACGACCGAGGCACAACAGAGCAAACCCAAAGCACAGGCTCATTTCAAGCCCTTGCTTGTGACATAACTACTGACATCCCAGTGGCCAAAGCAAGATACCTGACCAAGTCCAGGGTCAGAGAGGAAAGGCACTAGAAAGCTACATAGCAACAGGTTTGAATACCAGAAGGGGTCAAGAATGAGAGCATCTTTGCAGTCTATCATTTCTTGCAATATTGTTTAGTTCATTCTAGATCTCTCCTTATTATATTGGGCTTCTTGAAAGAGTCTTTATTACTCACTATCTCCATTCCCTCATCTCCCCTTAGCCCAGTCCACGACAATTTAGCTTGTTTCCTGGATCTTTCCACTAGATCATTTAAGCAAGGTTGCCAATAGGCTTTAACCTGCTAAATCCAACAAGCATTTTTTGGTTCTTATTTTATGAAATAGAACCAGTTGGTTGAGCAAAAGTCTAAGTCATAGTTTGTAGGCAGGTCACATGTGTGCCAGGTATCTTCCCTCAAAAGTGATTTTGCATTCTGCCCAATTCGCATGGCAGGAGTAGTGAACCTACTGAGATACAAGGTTAACTGTGGCCACGTCCTCCAAGCTGAAGGAGGGCTCTTGGGCTCCCACCTTCCCAGCAAGCCCAAAGATACCCAGGATTGACTCTGGAGTTCATGAAAGCCTTCTGAGGATTCTAGAAAATATCAGAATAGGAGAACCTGGAAAACTGACCTTCCTATCTATTTGGCAAATGAGACGTGAAGGCATTGAAACTTACAGTTTCACTGGAAAGCTAACCTTATTTTTACCCAAGCTTGTGAAAACATACAAATGATCTTCACAAGCTTCCTATCCTATCTGCTTCTATTAACTACTGACTCCTTGAAACTCTCTATTCCCTGGTTCTCCTCCTAATTTTCCAACCTATCTGTGGTTTTCCTCTTAGGCTCCCTTTTCTCTGCCTGCCCCTTACACATTGGGGTTCCTCAGGATTCTAGTCCTGTCCATTGCTCACCTGTTCTCCTTAAGCGATGTCAACCACTTTCATGATTTAACCTGAGACTCAATCTGCTTTTCCTCTGCAACATTTTGATTTGGGGACTGGGGTTGGAAAAATCTCAGGGCCAGGTGAGGAACCCAAGGACCAGGTGAACTCTGGAGAAATCTTGGTGTGCAGAGAAACCTGGCCCCCAGGAGAAGGAGGCAATAGCCCATGGGATTGTGCCTGTTCTCTCCATCCCCCAGGGAACAGAGGAAGGGCTGAACAAGTGAGCTGAGTCTACTTCCCACAAAGTCTGGAAGAGCAAGAGATGATCAGGGAACTTAGAGGCTCCTCTGGTACTTTGAAAGATGATTGAAAATTGCCTGTTGCTGCACTGCTAACTCAAGGAGTCAAAAAAAGATGCATTCAGGTATGCGTGGTCCAGAGAAAATATCACCTATAAACCTATCAAGAAAAGAATTTGAGAAAAGACTATACTCTCAAAAACAAAGTCAGCCCAGACACTTCAAGATAAAAGGTGATCCCCAAGCGGCGCGCGAATTCCCAAGCAGCGGCAGCTGTGGCAGCCGGAGCTCCTCCCTCCCTCCTTCCCGGGCCGGCTGAGAGTCTCGGAGAGGCAAGTTTCCCAAGCTGAGGCACCTGGCGCCCCTTTTTTGCGGGCGGCTTCCTGGTCCAGCTACGAGTCTCGGACAGAGGGCTATCCAAGCCGCGGTGGCCCTCCCCCGCGGGCAGCTTCCTGGTCCAGTGGGGAATTCCCCAGGCCGCGGCGGCCGGTGACTGATGCCCCTCCCCCATGGGCGACTTCCTGGTCCGGTGGCGAATTCCCCGGGCCCGCTGTGGCCGGTGACAAGCCACAGGGTCCCCTCAAGCCACGGCGGCTGACGCCCCCATCACGCGCGGCCCCCCGAACCAACGGAGAGAATTGGATTGGAAATCCTCGGGCCGCAGAGATCGGTGACCGGGGGGATCCCTTCCAAACACGTGAGACAAACATGTTCCACGAGCGCCACCTACTGGGCAGGATAAGAAAAACAGAACCCAGATATTTCACAGAAAAATCTTACAACCTTGTTGGGTCCGACACCCAGGGAAATCTGACTAAATGCCCAGACACCAGCAGCAGAAGATAACAGTCCACGCTCAGAAGATTGAGAATATGGCCAAGTCAAAGGAAAAAACCAATAGTTCAAATGAGATACAAGAGCTGAGACAACTAATACTGAATATACGAACAGAAATGGAAAAACCTCTTCAAAAATGAAATCGATAAATTGAGGGAGGACATGAAGAGGACATGGGTTGAACATAAAGAAGAAATAGAAAAACTGAAAAAACAAATCACAGAACTTATGGAAGTGAAGGATAAGGTAGAAAAGATGGAAAAAACAATGGATACCTACAATGATAGATTTAAAGAGACAGAAGATAGAATTAGTGATTTGGAGGATGGAACATCTGAATTCCAAAAAGAGACAGAAACTATCCAGAAAAGAATGGAAAAATTTGAACAGGGTATCAGGGAACTCAAGGACAATATGAACCACACAAATATACGTGTTGTGGGTGTCCCAGAAGGAGAAGAGAAGGGAAAAGGAGGAGAAAAACTAATGGAAGAAATTATCACTGAAAATTTCCCAACTCTTATGAAAGACCTAAAATTACAGATCCAAGAAGTGCAGCGCACCCCAAAGAGATTAGACCCAAATAGGCATTCTCCAAGACACTTACTAGTTAGAATGTCAGAGGTCAAAGAGAAAGAGAGGATCTTGAAAGCAGCAAGAGAAAAAAAATCCATCACATACAAAGGAAACCCAATAAGACCATGTGTAGATTTCTCAGCAGAAACCATGGAAGCTAGAAGACAGTGGGATGATATATTTAAATTACTAAAAGAGAAAAACTGCCAACCAAGACTCCTATATCTAGCAAAATTATCCTTCAAAAATGAGGGAGAAATTAAAACATTCTCAGACAAAAAGTCACTGAGAGAATTTGTGACCAAGAGACCAGCTCTGCAAGAAATCCTAAAGGGAGCACTAGAGTCAGATACAAAAAGACAGAAGAGAGAGGTATGGAGAAGAGTGTAGAAAGAAGGAAAATCAGATATGATATATATAATACAAAAGGCAAAATGGTAGAGGAAAATATTATCCAAACAGTAATAACACTAAATGTTAATGGACTGAATTCCCCAATCAAAAGACATAGACTGGCAGAATGGATTAAAAAACAGGATCCTTCTATATGCTGTCTACAGGAAACACATCTTAGACCCAAAGATAAACATAGGTTGAAAGTGAAAGGTTGGGAAAAGATATTTCATGCAAATAACAACCAGAAAAGAGCAGGAGTGGCTATACTAATATCCAACAAATTAGACTTCAAATGTAAAACAGTTAAAAGAGACAAAGAAGGACACTATATACTAATAAAAGGAACAATTAAACAGGAAGACATAACAATCATAAATATTTATGCACTGAACCAGAATGCCCGGAATACACTGCAAACACTGAAAAGAGAAATAGACTCATATACCATAATAGTTGGAGACTTCAATTCACCACTCTCATCAATGGACAGAACATCTAGACAGAGGATCAATAAAGAAATAGAGAATCTGAATATTACTATAAATGAGCTAGACTTAACAGACATTTATAGGACATTACATCCCACAACAGCAGGATACACCCTTTTCTCAAGTGCTCATGGATCATTCTCAAAGATAGACCATATGCTGGGTCACAAAGCAAGTCTTAACAAATTTAAAAAGATTGAAATCATACACAACACTTTCTCGGATCATAAAGGAATGAAGTTGGAAATCAATAATAGGCGGAGTGCCAGAAAATTCACAAATACGTGGAGGCTCAACAACACACTCCTAAACAATGAGTGGGTCAAAGAAGAAATTGCTAGAGAAATTAGCAAATACCTCGAGGCAAATGAAAATGAAAACACAACATATCAAAACTTACGGGACGCAGCAAAGGCAGTGCTAAGAGGGAAATTTACTGCCCTAAATGCCTATATCAGAAAAGAAGAAAAGGCAAAAATGCAGGAATTAACTGTCCACTTGGAAGAACTGGAGAAAGAACAGCAAACGAATCCCAAAGCAAGCAAAAGGAAAGAAATAACAAAGATTAGAGCAGAAATAAATGAAATTGAAAACATGAAAACAATAGAGAAAATCAATAAGACCAGAAGTTGGTTCTATGAGAAAATCAATAAGATTGATGGGCCCTTAGCAAGATTGACAAAAAGAAGAAGAGAGAGGATGCAAATAAATAAGATCAGAAATGGAAGAGGAGACATAACTACTGACCTCACAGAAATAAAGGAGGTAATAACAGGACACCATAAACAACTTTACGCTAATAAATACAACAATTTAGAGGAAATGGACGGGTTCCTGGAAAGACATGAACAACCAACTTTGACTCAAGAAGACATAGATGACCTCAACAAACCAATCACAAGTAAAGAAATTGAATCAGTCATTCAAAAGCTTCCTAAAAAGAAAAGTCCAGGACCAGACGGCTTCACATCTGAATTCTATCAAACATTCCAGAAAGAATTAGTACCAACTCTCCTCAAACTCTTCAAAAAAATCGAAGTGGAGGGAAAACTACCTAATTCATTCTATGAAGCCAACATCACCCTCATACCAGAACCAGGCAAAGATATTACAAAAAAAGAAAACTACAGGCCAATCTCTCTAATGAATATAGATGCAAAAATCCTCAATAAAAATCTAGCAAATCGTATCCAACAACACATTAAAAGAATTATACATCATGACCAAGTAGGATTCATCCCAGGTATGCAAGGATGGTTCAACATAAGAAAATCAATTAATGTAATACACCATATCAACAAATCAAAGCAGAAAAATCACATGATCATCTCAATTGATGCAGAGAAGGCATTTGACAAGATTCAACATCCTTTCCTGTTGAAAACACTTCAAAAGATAGGAATACAAGGGAACTTCCTTAAAATGATAGAGGGAATATATGAAAAACCCACAGCTAATATCATCCTCAATGGGGAAAAATTGAAAACTTTCCCCCTAAGATCAGGAACAAGACAAGGATGTCCACTATCACCACTATTATTCAACATTGTGTTGGAGGTTCTAGCCAGAGCAATTAGACAAGAAAAAGAAATACAAGGCATCAAAATTGGAAAGGAAGAAGTAAAACTATCACTGTTTGCAGACGATATGATACTATACGTCAAAAACCCGGAAAAATCCACAACAAAACTACTAGAGCTAATAAATGAGTACAGCAAAGTAGCAGGTTACAAGATCAACATTCAAAAATCTGTATCATTTCTATACACTAGTAATGAACAAGCTGAGGGGGAAATCAAGAAACGAATCCTATTTACAATTGCAACTAAAAGAATAAAATACCTAGGAATAAATTTAACTAAAGAGACAAAAAACCTATACAAAGAAAACTACAAAAAACTGCTAAAAGAAATCACAGAAGACCTAAATAGATGGAAGGGCATACCGTGTTCATGGATTGGAAGACTAAATATAGTTAAGATGTCAATCCTACCTAAATTGGTTTACAGATTCAATGCAATACCAGTCAAAATCCCAAAAACTTATTTTTCAGAAATAGAAAAACCAATAAGCAAATTTATCTGGAAGGGCAGTGTGCCCCGAATTGCTAAAAACATCTTGAGGAAAAAAAACGAAGCTGGAGGTCTTGCACTGCCTGACTTTAAGGCATATTATGAAGCCACAGTGGTCAAAACAGCATGGTATTGGCATAAAGATAGATATATCGACCAATGGAATCGAATAGAGTGCTCAGATATAGACCCTCTCATCTATGGACATTTGATCTTTGATAAGGCAGTCAAGCCAAGTCACCTGGGACAGAACAGTCTCTTCAATAAATGGTGCCTAGAGAACTGGATATCCATATGCAAAAGAATGAAAGAAGACCCATATCTCACACCCTACACAAAAGTTAACTCAAAATGGATCAAAGATCTAAACATTAGGTCTAAGACCATAAAACAGTTAGAGGAAAATGTAGGGAGATATCTTATGAATCTTACAATTGGAGGCAGTTTTATGGACCTTAAACCTAAAGCAAGAGCACTGAAGAAGGAAATAAATAAATGGGAACTCCTCAAAATTAAACACTTTTGTGCATCAAAGAACTTCATCAAGAAAGTAGAAAGACAGCCTACACAATGGGAAACAATATTTGGAAAAGACATATCAGATAAAAGTCTAGTATCCAGAATTTATAATGAGATTGTTCAACTCAACAACAAAAAGACAGCCAACCCAATTACAAAATGGGAAAAAGACTTGAATAGACACCTCTCAGAGGCGGAAATACAAATGGCCAAAAGGCACATGAAGAGATGCTCAATGTCCCTGGCCATTAGAGAAATGCAAATCAAAACCACAATGAGATATCACTCACACCCACCAGAATGGCCATTATCAACAAAACAAAAAATGACAAGTGCTGGAGAGGATGCGGTGAACGAGGCACACTTATCCACTGTTGGTGGGAATGTCAAATGGTGCAACCACTGTGGAAGGCAGTTTGGCGGTTCCTCAAAAAGCTGAATATAGAATTGCCATACGACCCAGCAATACCATTGCTGGGAATCTACTCAAAAGAAGTAAGGGCAAAAACTCAAACAGACATTTGCACACCAATGTTTATAGCAGCGTTATTTACAATTGCAAAGAGATGGAAACAGCCAAAATGTCCATCAACAGACGAGTGGCTAAACAAACTGTGGTATATACATACGATGGAATATTATGCAGCTTTAAGACAGGATAAAATTATGAAGCATGTAATAACATGGATGGACCTAGAGAACATTATGCTGAGTGAGTCTAGTCAAAAACTAAAAGACAAATACTGTATGGTCCCAATGATGTGAATTGACATTCGAGAATAAACTTGGAATATGTCATTGGTAACAGAGTTCAGCAGGAGTTAGAAACAGGGTAAGATAATGGGTAATTGGAGCTGATGGGATACAGACTGTGCAACAGGACTAGATACAAAAACTCAAAAATGGACAGCACAATAATGCCTAATTGTAAAGTAATCATGTTAAAACACTGGATGAAGCTGCATCCGAGCTGTAGGTTTTTGTTTTGTTTTGTTTTCTTTTGTTTTGTTCTTACTATTATTACTTTTATTTTTTTTCTCTATATTAACATTCTATATCTTTTTCGGTTGTATTGCTAGTTCTTCTAAACCGATGCAAATGTACTAAGAAACGATGATCATGCATCTATGTGATGATGTTAAGAATTACTGATTGCATATGTAGAATGGTATGATTTCTAAATGTTGGGTTAATTTCTTTTTTTCCGTTAATTAATTAAAAAAATAAATAAATAATGGGGGCATAAGATATTTAAAAAATTGGGTAGACTGTAATACTAGTGGTCAATGAGAGGGAAGGGTAAGGGCTATGGGATGTATGGGTTTTTTCTTTTGTCTTCTTATTTCTTTTTCTGGGCTGATGCAGATGTTCTAAAAACGATCATGATGAATACAAAACTATGTGATAATATTGTTAGCCACCAATTATATACTTTAGATGGACTGTATATGTGAAAATACCTAAATAAAATTTTTAAAAAAAGACAAAAGGTGATGAATGATAGAAAGAAAATATGGAGTAATAAATATATGCAAATTTATATAAATATATATATATTTATATATGCATTCATAGTTATTTTATAAACACATGAAGTCAAGTATGCATTGAAAATGATTACCTGAGGATGTATAACCTTTAAGGAGTCTTAAGATAAAAGGGACATTTTGCAAGATAAATCTAACAATAGCTTAGAATAAATGTACTAAACCCCATCAGCAAAACCAGGGTTTAGGATCAAGAGATGGAAGTAAAAATATTCAAAGGTAGCATTTTCAATTGGGAAAGAGGAGGGCAGCAAGCGAAAATTTTCTACCATTTCATCTTATACAGGGTGAAGGGAGCAGAGGGGAAATTGAATGTCTTGGTAAGGGAAATGGTTGAAATTTGCTATCATTTAATAGTGGTGAAGGAAATATGGACTTCATTGAGTACACGGAAAGCAAACATAATCCCTAATACAGTGGGAAATTATAGTTAAACCCCAAAACTTAATGAGGGCAAAAAAGTGCTATAATAAGTAACTAAAAAATAAATAGCAAACTAACAAAAATAAGGTAAAAGAAAATAAAGGAACCACAAAATAAAATGGAATTTAAAATCTAAAATAAGATAGAATTCCAAATAAAGGGTATCAGTTATTATTATGAATATAAATAAACTGAATAATGCTCCTTTGGAAAAAAAAAAGATGCCATCAGATTGAATTAAGGGAACATATTTATAAATAGGTTATCTATTTGTTTAAAAATCACACTTTAAATAAAGACAGAAAATATTTTAAGACTTTTAGAGCTGGGAGAGCACATGGTCAACTACACAACTTAAAAGCCCCCTGCGTTAAATATCTAGAATGCTGGATAAAATAGAGTAGGATTCTTCTGAATGAATAGCTGAGTTTACAAGAAAGTACATGAGAGTAGCTGCTGTGAGCCAAAATCCAAGAGGGAATTGGAAACCAGGTTCTAAGCATTAGCTGATGGTACTATGGACCTGCTCAGGAAAAAAAAGAGCAAAGAGGAGGGGTCCAATCTTGTAAATAAAATGTAGATATTTAAACACATATGGACGGGATGTGAGTCATGGGCCCATGTAAAGGGGAGAGTTGATCTTGACATGGAAATCCAGGATCCTTGAAGGACCACATCCTCAGTGAAAGTAACAATTAGAAAACTCCAGCCATCTACAGAGGGAGATGTTGTCAACACAGATGCTTGTCTGTCTTGGGCTGACTAAATTTCATCGTTTTATCTATAAACATCTTGCCCACTTTTTGTTAGATTCATTCCTTTAATTCTTGTGTTATTACTTGTCATCACTATTATAAAATATATTTAAATTACTTTTTTTGTTGCTAGTATAAAGGAACACCATTCACCTTGGATCCAGCCATCTTGCTGAGTTCTCTTACTATTTCTAATTGGTTGTCCATAGATTTTTATGGATTCTCTATGCAGACCTTGACATTATTTGATAATAATGAAAGTTTTGTTTTGCTTTCCAATTTTTAACCCTTTTATTTATTTTTCTAACTATACCAGTTAGATCTCCAGTACAATATTTAATAGTGGAGTTGATGTCTTATTTCTTTTCTTATTCTAGGCTTTAGAAGGAATGATTCTAATGTTTTACTGTTGATGCCTTTGTATCAGCATCTTCAATCCCACCCTACAAAGGATAACCACTGCTGAGCTTCTCATTGATGCTGGTGTCTTTCAGAGTCCTCCAGCCAAATCAAAATACATGGTCAGCTGGTATATTTAGTAGATCTATTCTAGCACACCCACTTCTCTAAGCCTTTTGATCTGTCTATCATAGCTTGCCATGGTATCTACTTCATTTAATATAGGCTACTGCTCTTATCAAGCTTGCAAAAACCATTCCAGCAGCTATCAGAATCATCTTCCAAGGTCTTTGCCAGATTGTTAAATCCTATGTCATAGGAAAGTACCTCCCTTATTAACAAACTCTCCCATATTTAACTTTATAGTCTGTCCCCTGCTTTAGTACCCTCAGGATCTCGTCCTAGCCACACTCTTCCAATACATGTAGGTAAGTTCTTTGGTGTATAGCCCCTCTCTTCTACCAGCAGACTCAACATTTGCCAAGCAGTGTCAAGCTAAGATTTGGCCCTTATTATGTGTGACCAGAAGGGACAGCTTCTAGAAAGTCAGTACTGTCTCATAGGATACCTGCTTCATTTGAGGCATCTGCATGTTCTTCAGGTAAGGAGGGAATTCTATCTTCTAGTAAAGGAGAATGGGCTATTTCTGTGGAGCCAGAGGTTGCAGAAAAATCTGGAGATTCAAAGACTTCCAATGCATTTACCTATATATTTCCATCCCAAATCTCAAGGTCTCATTATTTTCATATCAGAACTATGAACTTGGCATAGGAAAAAAAATAATAAGATAGTAAGGAAAACAAGATAAGAAAAGGGACCCAAGGATGTGGTCTCATCCACAGAGATTGGGGTAGAGAAATGGGGTGTTAAAATAGAAAATATTAAAAAAAGATTAAACCAAATCTCTACCCTTTCTTGCTCTGGAGCAGAAATCACACCATGGTGATGTCTCCACTTAAGGCAAGGGGGTGGCCTTTCACATCCCAGTACCATTGGCTATGAGCCAACTTGGGGGAGGAGCATTGTTTTAGTTTGTAAACTGCCAGAGTGAAATATACCAGAAATGGAACAGCTTTTAAAAAGGGAATTTATTGTCACAAGTTTACAGTTCTAAGGCCATGAAAATGTCCAAGTTAAGGCAAACCTATAAAAATGTTCAAACTAAGGCATCCAGCAAAAGATACCTTGACTCACGAAGGCCAATGACATTCAGGGTTTTTTCTCTCAGCTGGAAAGGGGCATGGCAGTGTCTGTTAAATTTCTCTTCAGGCTTCTTCAATGGTTTCCTTAGGGGTATTTTCTTTATGCATTTCCAAAGGTCTCTAGCTGTGTGGGCTCTGTTGGCTCTGTGCTTTATCCAAAATGGTTCTCTCTTAAAGGGAATCAGTAAGCAACCCCACCTTGAATAGGTGGAGACAAATCTCCATGGAAACAATCTAATCAAAAGTTACTACCCACAGTTGGGTGGGTCACTTCTCCATGGAAACTATCAAAAAGCTCTCACCCAGCAACATTGAGTGAGGATTAAAGTACATGGCTTTTCTGCAGTATCTAATAGCTTCAATCCAGCACAGGCATATAGCTTCTTGGACGAGGAGACTCCATCAGTTAGGGACACTTCCCCAAGGATGAGGGGAAACTGTGATCCATTAGCTGTCAACACTAAAAGAAGCTGTGGGATTGGTGCACTGGTCCAGTACAGGGGATCTGGATGGGGCACAACAGTATCTACTATCTTCTTAAACCATATGCAATGTCCTGGGAAACTTTCCACTCTGATCACCAAATCCCCCCTGTTCCAGAGCATTTCCTCTGCCTCCTAGTCCTAGGTTGGTCAGTAGTCATTGTCTCAACTTTCTTGTCAGCCTACTTCAACTGAACTTTTGCCCCCACTGAGTCTTCCTATGTCAACGTCACCAATTACCTACCTCTGTGTTGCCCAAACCTATAATCATTTCTCTGTACTTATCGTACTTTTCTTCACTCAGTAGCATTCTGAACATCTCTTATGCATCCCCTTCTCTTATCTTCCTCTTATCTTCCTACATGCCCTTCCTAGGACTTAAATATATTTTCTATATGATGACTCCCTAACATTTATCTCTGGCCCTAGTTCCCCTCTGGAATTCCACACTCATATATCCAGGGCTTACTTGCCATCACCAATTGGATGGTGAATAATCACTTGAAAAGACAGTTCTCTGAAGAGGATATACAAATGGCCCCAAAAAGCACACGAAAAGATGCTCAACATCATTAGGGAAATGCCAATCAAAACCACGATAAGATACCATTTCACCCCACTAGAATGGCTTCTATTAAAAAAAAAATTACAAGTGTTGAAGAGGTTGTGGAGAAATAGGAACACTCATTCATTGCTGGTGGGAATGTAAAATGGTGCAGCCACTATGGAAGACAGTTCGAAAGTTCCTCAGAAAGTTTGAATATAGAATTACCATAAGGCCCAGCAATTCCATTGCTAGGTATATACCCAAAAGAATTGAAAGCAGAGATCCAAACATCTATTTGTACAACGATGTTCATAGGCGCATTATTCACACTTGTCAAAAGATGGAAGCAACCCAAGTGTCCATCAACCAATGTCTGTGGTTTATAATGAATGAATGGGTAAATAAAATGTGGTAACTAAATATAATAGAATATTATTCAACCATAAAAAGGAATGAAATTCTGATACATGCAACAACATGGATCAACTTTGAAGACACAATGTTGAATGAAATAATTTATACACAAAAGGACAATATTGTTATGGTCTCATTGATATAAATTAATCAGAATAAACAAATTCATAGAATCAGAATGTGGAGTATAGATTACCAGAAGCTAGGCTGGCATATGGAATGTATTGGAGGTAGGGAATGAGGAGTGGTGTAGTGAATGGGGAATTAATCCTTGAGTTGTACAGAATTTCTGTTTGGGTTTATTGTAAAGTTTTTGTATTGGATGGTGGTGATGCTAGCATAACATTGGGAATGTAATTAATAACATTGAATTATACATGCAAATGTGGTTAAAAGGGGAAATTTTAGGTTATATATACTTTACTAGAATAAATTTGTTCACATAGTCCTGTGAACCCCATTGTAAATGATGTACTATAGTTTATAGTTCAAGTTTTAAAATGTTCTTTCATGAATTGTTTCAAATATACTGCATTAATATAGGATGTTAATAATCAGGTGATATGTGGGAACTCTGTTTTGTATGTATTTTATGCATGGCTTTTTGTACAACTTATCGAATAAAAATATATATGTATGTATGTATATGAATGCTAGACATTGGCTTGAAGAAAGACTTTTAAAAAATGATTCTCAATATGCTGAAGGAGATGAAGGGTAAACATGGAGAAGGAACGAAAGGATATTAGGAAAACACTGCGTGGATAATAAGAGAATCTCCATAAAAATACAGAAATTTTAAAAAGCAACCAAAGATAAATACTGAAGCTGAAAACCATAATAACTGAAATGAAAAAAAAATCTTAGTGTTTCAACAGCAGGTTGGAGCTGGCAGAAGAAAGAGTTGGTAAACTCAAAGACAAGACAGTTGAAATTATTCAGGTTGAAAGCACAAATAAACAGAATGGAGAAAAGTGAAGAGAGACTAGGGACCCCATCATGCATACAAATATACACATTATGGTAGTCTCAGAAGAGAAGAAAGAGTGAAGGAGGCAGAAGGAATAGTCAAAGAAATAACATCAGAAACATCCCAAATTTAATGAAAGATATTAATATATACATTCAAGAATACCAATGGACTCCAAACAGGATGAACTCAAAGAGAACCAAGTCCAGACACATAGTAGTCAAGCTGTTGTATGCCGAGGACAAGGAGAGAGTTTTAAAAGATGCAAAATAAGAGAACTGCTTTATGTACAAGGACATTCCAATAAGATTAAGTCCCACTTTCTCATCAGAAACCATGGAGGCAAGAAGGCAGTGGGTTGAGATATTTAAAGTGTTGAAAGAAAACAATTGCTAAACAAAAATTTTATATCCAGCAAGACTGTCTTTCAAAAATGAGAGACAGGTTAAGGTATTCCCAGATAAATAAAAGCTGAAGGAGTTCATCACCTCTAGACTTGCCCTGCAAGCAATGCTAAAGGGAGTTCTTCAGACTGAAAGAAAAGAACACTAGATAGTGGATAGTCTACTAGATAGACAAAAGCAACTAAAGAAATAAAGAATGCCTGTAAAGTTTACCATATGGATAAATATAAATGCTAGTACTGCTGGTATTTTTTTGTATGGAACTCCTTTTGTTACTTATTATAGATTCTAAAGTGAAAATGCATAAAAAGTAATGAGTTTGGACATACAATGTATAAAGTTATAGTCTGTAAAAAAGTACAATAAAAAGGTGAGTGGATAATATACTATTCAAGGTAAGTTGGTATAAAATAAAACATGATTTTTATAGATTTATGATATTAAATGTAAGCCCCATTATAACCACTATGGAAATATATGAAAAATATATACAGAAATAAATGAGAAGGGGCTCAATATGGTACAATACAAAAAAACACATAAATATGAAAGTAGGCATTAATAGACGAATTGAGAGATAAAGGTACCTTTCTTGATAAAAAAAATTACTTAGCAACTACGAATAAAATAAACCTTCATTAACATAATAAAGGATGTCTATGAAAAACCCACAGTTAACATCTTACACAACGGTGAGACTGTAAGTTTTCCTCCTAAGATCAGGAACAAGACAAGGATGTCCACTGTCACTACTGTTGTTCAGCACTGTACTGGAAGTTCTAACCATAGCAGTTAGGCAAGAAAAAGAAATAAAAGCATCTGAATTGGAAAGGAAAAAGTAAAACTTTCCCTATTTGCAGATGTCATGATCCTATATACAGAAAATCTTGAAAAATCCACAACAAAGCTACTAGAGCTAATAAACTAATTTGTCAAGGTGGTGGAGTTAAAAGAGCAACATGCAAAAAAAAAAATCATTCGTGTTTCTAATAAACTACTAATTAACAATCTGAAGGGGAATTTGAGGGAAAAAATCCATTTACAACAACAAATAAAAGAATCAAGTATTTAGCAACAAATTTAACCAAGGGTATGAAGTACTTATACAAGGAAAACTGCAAAATCTTGCTAAATTTAAGGTGTTAATTCTATCCAAAGGAATTTACAGATTCATCATAGTGCCAATCGACATTCTAACAGCACTCTTTGCAGAAATGTAAAAGCCAATCATCAAATTTACATGGAAAGTTAATGAGTCTCAAATAGCCAGAAAAACATCTAAAAAAGGAAAATGAAGTTGGAGGACTCACAGTTCCCAATTTTAAAGCCTATTACAAACCTACAGGACTCAAAACAGTATGGTACCAGAACAAGGACAGAAATTTAGACCAATGGAATCAAATTCAGGGTTCAAAAATAAATCCTTAACAGATTTTTGGCAAAAGTGCCAAGCCAATGGGGAAAGAATAGTCTCTTCAACAAATGGTGCTTGGAAAACTGGGTACCCATATGTAAGAGAATGAAGGTGGACCCCTACTTCACAACATGTACAAAAATTGATTCAAAATGGATCAAAAACCTAAATACAAGAACCAAAACTAAAACTCCTGGAACAAATCATAAAGAAGCATTCTTCAGGACTTTGTGTCAAGCAATGGTTCATTACACCATTTTCATTACCCCAGTAGCATGAACAAAAGAAAAATATATATAAAATAGATAAATTATTTCACCTAAACTAAAAACTTTTGTGCATCAAAGGACTTCACCATGAAAGTAAAACAACAACCTACAAAATATGAGAAAATATTTGGAAACTACATATCTGATAAAGGTTTAATATCCAGATTATATTTTAAAATCCTACAACTCAATAACAAAAAGACAAACAACCCAATTAAAAAATGGGCAAAAGACTTGAATAGACATTTCTCCAAAGAAGTTATACAAATGGCCCCAAACACATGAATAGATGCTCAACATCATTAGCTATTAGGGTAATGCAAATCAAAACCACAATTAAGTACCATTTCAGCCCACTAGAATGGCAGCTATTTAAAAAATAACAATAAAATAACAAGTGTTAGGATGTGGTGAAAAAGGAACACCCATTCATTGTTGATGGGAATGTAAAATGATATAGCTGCTATGGAAAATAGTTTGGCAGTTCCCCAGAAAAGTAACTATAGAATTACCATATGACCCAGCAATACAACTTCTAAGTATATACACAAAAGAATTGAAAGGGGCACGAATGGATACTTGTGCAACAACATTCACAGAGGCATTACTCACAATATCCAAAAGATGGAAGCAACCAAGTGTCCATCAACAGATGAATGGATAAACAAATACAGTATATACATGCAATGAAATATCATCCAGTCATAAAAAGGAATAACGTTCCAATACATGATACAACATGGATGAACCTTGCATACATCATATTGACTGAAATGAGCCAGAAACGAAAGGACAACTACTGTTTGCTTTCACTGATATGAAATAAATAGAATAAACAAAGTCATAGAGTCAGAAACTAGAATGCAGGTGACGAGGGGCTGGGGCTGGGGCTCGGGTTCGGGTTAGGCAGTTAGGGCTTAATTAGTACAGAGTTTCTGTTTGAGGTAGTGGAAATGCTTTGGTAATCAGTGGTGGTGGCAGCACAAAATTGTGGATATAATTGCCACATATTTGCATGTGGGGAAACATACTTTAGGCTATATATATTACTAGCATAAAATTTACAACAAACAAAATATAAGACTGTACAACACAAATGGTGAACTCAATTGTAAACTTTGGATTTTAATTAATAGTATAATTAAAATAATATTTCATCAAAGGTACATTACTACAAAGTATAAAAGGGAAAACATTTTGAGGGTGGTTTATTGGGAACAGTGATTTTCTGTATGATTTTTCTGTAAAATTTCTCTAATGAAATGTTTTAAAAATTAACTTACCTTGAAGAAATCCCTACTGGACCATCTTAGCATTAACAGTTTTCTTATAAACCATTTCACATAAATGTTTTTCTTATGAAAGTGATACAACCTGCTTCAACAGAGATGAACTAAAAGCAAACTGACAAGTACTTACTAATAATAAGTTTATATAAGTTTATATATTTATATATAAAAACATACAAATTTATAATTAGTAAGATGCAATAAATCTCCTTCTCTCTGTTCAAATCTCATGTCTGTTAAACAGCATAAAATCGCATACAAGAGAAAATTGGCATATTTGTACATTTATGAACTCATATTGCACACATTTCTAGATAACTGTTGAAAATAAACCATTATAATAGCCCCCAAAATTATGAATACATGCTCATAGGATCTGACCACAAATTCCTATCATTTAAGCAGCTTCCCCTTCTCCCCCCCAAAAAAATGAATAATCAAGACTCCAAACCATTGGGTCTATTTGTCTGTTTATCCTTATTTATTCATCAACCTGAGATTCCATGGCTTATTATAAATATTACCTTATAATACCCCTTAACTACTCTCTTTCTCTCCCTCCATCAGATGCCTGAACTATCCATAACTCTGGATGAACCCCAATCTATTCATAATCACCAGCCTCACATGGACACATGAAGCAAGCAGCTCAGCAATTCTGCCATGTTGCTCTATTGAACCAACTAATTCTTCATATTTCCCCACCCCATCATGACTCCTCCAACCTTGCAGCTGATAACCTTGCCTCTCACCTCATGAGAAAACACAAGCTCCCTTCTGTTCCCATCACATCCTTGCATCTTCTTTTCTGGACCAAACAATAAATTATCTTGCCTTGTCTCATAGCTCAATCCATCGGAGTGAGGTCTGGATTCTCTTTGCTGTTACTTTATCGAAGACCTTATTCCTTTAGTTATCACTTTTCTCCTGGTATCATTAGTCTCTCCTTCTATTGGATCATTCCAGCAGCATAAAAATAAATAAAATCCCCCTTGTGGCAACATGCCTTTACTGAATACCACCCCATTTCTCTGCTCCCCTTTGCTACTAAGTGTCTCAAAAGTGTCTCTTATTAGTTCCCAATCTTCAACCTGCTTCAGCCTGGTTTCTGCTACCATCGTTCCCCTAAATCTCCTCTTACCAAAGTCACCAGTGACCTCCATTATAGATTGAATCAAGTCCTCCATAAAGACAAATTCAAGTCCAAACCCTGGTCTTGTGAATATGATCCCATTTTTAAATAGGTTCCTTGAAGAGTTATTAGTGAAGATGACACCCAACTAGATTAGGATGGGCCTTAATCCAATGCGCCTAGAGTTATTATAAGCAGAGGAAATTTGGACACGTAAAGAGGAGACAGAAGAGAGAGGTGAACGTGTGACAAAGGCAGAGATTGAGTCATGGATTCTAAATGAGCTACCACCAGAACCCTGCAGACTTCAGAGAAAGCATGGCCTGCCAACACTTTGATTTTGGACTTCTAGCTTTCAATACTGGGAGACAATAAATTCTTACTGTTTTAGCCAACTGGTCTGTGGTACATTCCTATGTCTAAAAAACAGTTAGACAGCTACAAGAGGGCTGGTACCTCCAGCATAGCTCACCAAGAGGCATAGCGTTTGGCCCTAGCAGCACTCATCACCAGGAAAGCAAGGTAGAAGGGAAGACGGGAAAGGCAAGATTAGGTTTCTAAGGAGTGCCTTAAACGCTAAGTGGCTTTAACCCTCCACCTTCTGCACTTCCTCGTTGAAGCTAAATGAAATGAGGGCTCCAAAAGATTCTGTCCTGGAGATCAGGGACAGTAGCTTCTCCCTGCTTCCATGGAGCGGCTGGGGAGTTCTCAAGAATGCCCAGGTGTTGGGGTGCATGCGAATGCTAAGGATACAAGCTTCCCCCTGCTGTCATCAGAGGAGGTGGTGTGCAGGGTCACCCCCTTCAAGAGGCTAAGTTCTTCAGTTCCCAACTGGCATAGCCAGAACAAGGAGTTCTTCCCTTGGAGGCAGGGGGCGGTGGGGAGGGGGCGGAATAGCAAATGGCAAGTACAGATGGTTCGCAGCCTGGGACTGAGGAGCAAAAAGGAAAGGCCTGGCTCTCAAAAGCAGAGTGATGAGTCTGTGGTCTGGAATTTTGACTAAGAAACTACAGCATCTGTGTTTTACACCAACTCGTAGACAGAAGGGCACTAAGCCCCTGATGGTAGAGGAAAATGTTCTCTGGAAATAGGTGGAGGGGTCAAAAATGGGGAGGCCAGGGGCACAAAAGACAAGCTTCGTTCAGTTCACAGGTCTGACATGGGCCCCCTCTGTGCCATGCCATCTGCTTGATGGGGAAAGTATCAAGTCCCAGGACTAGACTGGTTTCAACCCAGAATCTAACAGCAGTGGGTCTTGATCCCGGAGCCAGTGTTATCTCGAAGTTTATGAAGTCTGCTGTTGTGTGGTCTCTCTAATCCTTTCTTTCTCACTGTAATTTACCCGAATATCCACTAATAAAATGATTGGCATTGCTCAGTAGTATTCCCAAGTGTAATTTTCTAGACGCGAAAGGCAATATGACGTCATGTGGGAACACAAGTATCCTAGACCTGTGTTGTGCTCATCTGGAAGGCAGCCTAAGGTACTGGACCAGCCTTGAAGCGTTTGGGAAACAAGGTGGGATACAGTAGGAGAGAGGGAGGGAGAGAAGGAGAGAGGAAAGAAGGGACACTGTTTGATGTCTTCATTGGTTCTGACTCATAAGTTCTTAGCTCTAAATTTTAGAGGTAAAAAAAAAAAAAACCTAGTTCGCTTAACCCATAAGGTTATTCTGAGCACCAAATGAAATAAATGTGAAATAAATTTTTAAAGTATGGAGCTCTGTGTCAACATAAAATCAGGGTAAATTTTAAAAGCAAGTAAAAACCCTTAAGTAACACAATTTAACTGGGGCAAAGAAGGGCCCCCTGACCAAAAACATGTATTTTTCTTCACTTATTTTTTTTTACATAGCTTTGCCAGAGAGCCTAAAAATGTACAAAAAGATTTATTTAGACTGATCAGTTTCCATTGTAAGATATTCCCAGCCAGAAAAGGATGAAGGAGAATGCCCATCATTCACAACCTAATGTAAATGTGTTCAAGAGTTGGCATTTACAGGCTGGGCTGAAGGCAAAGTTGGCCACATTCATTCATGTTTAAATAGGAGATGACAAAACACATCATGTGTCCATCTGCTAAGAAAAAAGGAGGGCAAAGGAAAGGGGCAATGGAAAATAGGTATGGATGAGAACTGTAACAGATAACTGAGGCAAAAGAGAGCTCTACAGACACTGGCATGGTCTCCTGGAGCGGCATCCGCATCCCATGACTCCCAGTGAATTTTATATGGATACTTTTTTAAGCCACAGCAGGTATTTTTCTTAGTTATAAACCTACCTATTTTGGTTGGAATTATAGGTAAAAATAGGAAAATAGGAATGCCATATTTTGTATTTGCCCGAACCTACAGGCCAACTAAAATTTACAAGTATTGCAGGAGTTGATAGACAACCAGAGAGCAGTGTGAAAAGGATGACTACCTAGATAGAGCAGAAGAAAGGATGCCAAGAGAAGAGAAGGTGATGTGTTAAAGGAGTCAAACCAACCAAGACAACCTCAGCCCTGGAGATGATAGCCTAAGGATGTGGTAGCCTGCAATTCTCTTCAAAGGAAAAAAAAAAAAGGAATTCCCTTCCTTCAAGGAAATGCCTTCAAGGTACAGGAATAAATACCTTCAAGGGAAAGGGAAGGCAAAGTTCCATTGCGGAAGAGTCAATGGCACCACGGGCTGACAATCGGTACCAATGGATATGCTGTATTAAATTTTGCCTAGGGCCAGCCCATTACAGTTGGAAACTCACTGAGACAAGATTTTCACTTTAATGAAAGTGAGCATGTCTTCCCCTAGTTCTTTGCAAAATGCCTACAAAGTAAGAGAATTAAGACTCAAGCAGTCAAATCTATGCAGCACCTGATGTGCATCTGGCACTAAAATAAGCTGTTCCCTTTTAGTTTTTGCAAACCATCTCTCCCAGTGCTCCCCAGATACCCTGACCCTGCTCTAATTTTTTTCTTTTTCCAAAGCACCTCTCCCGATACTGCAGTCTGTGTGATTTATTTATTCTGGTTATTTTGTCTTCCCACCTCGAAAGCATAGGCCCTAGAGCAGTTGGAACCGAGGCTCCTTGTGAACAGATAAGAAACTTGCACTCAGTGTGTCTTCAATGCACACGTGTCCAATGAACGAAGGGTACAGTATTCAACCTCCAGACTCAGATCCTTTCTAACTCATGTTGAGCCACGAGTTGAAAATAGGTTGTTTGGGAGGCTATAAGGCAAGGGGTAAGATTGGTAACACTGGAAAATACTTCCTAGATGTAAATAAAAATTAGAAAGTGAGCTTTTTAGGCAAATGTTTATTTATATCAAAATACAAAACATTTCTGAAGCAGAGTAATGTTACATGAGGAGCAATTAAATACTAGATTTTGTTTAATCAATTTAACGCGCAAGACTCCCAGGTTCCTTGGACGCCACACAGCTTGACATTTGATTTACCTTTTCTTCTGGTTTTGTGTATGTCCTTGCTTGCTTGGTTGGTTTTTAATTCAGTCTATGAACATGCAGCAGTACTGGTGATGAGTTGGTTAGGATGTGGCAAGCCTGAAAATACCAGCAAGTGGAGCCTGGAGGGCAGCACCATTCAGGCAGGTTGCACATTCTCTCCCTAACTGAGTTGGGGGTGTCAGTGTTTGAACTGGCAAGTATCTAAGGCCAAAGGGATACTGTCCTTGGTAGCCAGGGCAGGCGTTATTGCTTAGGGTCACAGAGCAATGTGGCTTAAGAGTCCTCTCCAGTCAGGTCTTCTTTGTGGGTTGGGAAGATAGGGTACAACAGTCAACAGGAATCCACCTGGAGGGAGGCTGAGGGACTCTGCAGAGGATCTCCAATTCCCAAAGGGCCAGGCAAGGATTGGGGAGGAGAACGGTCATTACCAGTCTTGGCAGTCCATAACTCGGTCGAGGTACCTGCCCCTTGGATGGCCCTTTATAACAACACTTAAGAGTTTGGAAATTGGAGTGGGGGGTGGGGGGTGGGGAAGCACCTGGCGGACAGTGCAGCTGTTTCCAATATACATCCATTCCTGGCTAAGGAGGTAAGGAGGGGAACAAGAAACAGGGGAGAGAGCATGTCCCCCTTTTCTTACTGTACCACCCCACCCCCAGAGCTGAACTAGGGATCCCAGGCCCCCTGTGAGTGCATTCAGTTTGGTGTTGTGCACCTGTGAGCACACCTGCACACACAAGCATGCACACACACACACGAGCCCCCCTACCAACATGCACTCACACACCCCCTGCACAAGCACATACATGTATGCGCACACACACACATGCCTGGCTGCCTTTCAGTCTACTCAGGGAGTAGAATGCTGTCCCATCATCACCATCATCTTCTGCCCCATGGTTTCCTTGACCAATAGGTTCTCAAGAACCAGTCACAGGCTTGGCACAGGCTGGCATTCCCAGGCTTTTGTGGTTGATAAAGCAGGAAACTCAACAGAGACAGGTTGTACAGAGTGTAGATTATGTTCATATAAGGCTTTGGTACAGCACCGATTTAATGTTCTTATAGTTTATATTTCTAAGTTGTCTTTTAGAAGAAAAAAAAGCTTACTGAAAAAATAGTGTTTTTATTTACTTTTGAGTTACATACCTGAAGTTCAAAAAGTAAGCCTCTAGTTGCCATTCAAATCCACACTCAAAGGTGCTCTTCTTTGTGCAGCTGTGCAATTTGTTGGTTTTCTTAAATATCTAGCCAAAGTCAGCCAACCAATACCATAAAGTCAGCTGCCCATCATAACTACTTTGACCATACAGAAAAAGAAAGAGATAGAACACAAAAACCACCCCTAAGTTTCCTACCCCAACCCCCTAGGGAAGAAATCAAATAGAAGACAAAATACAGCAAGATTTAAGGAACCAGTGGGACAAAGGAGATTGCGTCCAGCTGGCCTCTTCAAAAACAGCACCATAAAGCACCCTAGCGCAGTTACATTGTAATACTCAACATTCAAGAAATGGAATGAGGTTTAAATGGTCTTCACAAGAAAGCCATCTGGCATGGATATGGGGTCACCCCCAAAGAAAGGTAAAGAAGAAAAAGAATAAGAGTTAGAAATGAGAGCAAGAAATCCCATGACGAAACTGGTTGCCATATCCAGATTCATCAGGAAAGAAAGATGGATGTGAGAGGCCACTGGACATCTAGAGGTACGAGTTCCTAAAGGGTCCTGGGAAGAGAGGATTGGGAGCCCACCCCTCCCACACTGCTTAGCCCCCACCCTTTGTGTATCTATAGACCACTGGGTGAAATGGGGAAAAGAAATTCATATAAAAAGTGCCTCTAAGTACACCATGGGATAATTATAACTAGGTGATAAAGTCTCTCTTGGTGGTAGAGGAAAAGATGGAGATCAAGGGAGCCAAGAGTCACTGATATTAAGCAGGATATAGTTCCTTCAAACCAGGGGCTGTGGAAAAGAAGCAACAGGTGCAAGCTCACCCTGTACATGACCTCTATCTCTGGACCCACAAATAACATTGAGGGAATTAACTCTGAATGGGACTTTTTTTTTTTAGATCAATGTATACAATTTGGTAAATGAAGCTTCAAACTGTTCTTCTTACCTAATCCAATCATTCTGCCTTCTAACACCTTAGTCTAAAGTTCTAGCAATTAAGACCATTCCATATGGCTCCTTCCCATTCCAGTCCTTGGACACCACACAGGTAGTTCACCCAACAACAGGAGGGACACCCACATGCCAATACTGTGATCAACCTTTTACCCTCAGGAAGTGTGCAATGTAGGATCTCTTATTTCCCCCACCTCCTTTTATGTTGCCAACATGAAAATCTACAGCAAGGAGAGGAAGGGGCTAGCAAAGAAAAAGCCAACGAGCATAGAACAAATCTTTACTTACTCCTCAAATTACTGCTTGATGATAAAAAAGGAAGGGACAGAACCCACACTGATGCGTGGGTGACAAATTCCCAGGGGATCTGTCTACTTCAAACTCTTCCTCCATTTAGCAGATAGAAGTAGCAAAAGTAAAACCATTCTCTAGATCCCCTACTCCCTATCAAAAAGGAAAAAATGGGGACCAAGGTGTATTCCACGAGTTTATGGAGCAGCTTACCTTCCTGACTTACAGTTTTATGGGTTTCACAGAGAACACAGCCCCACAACCTGCCCCACCGAGAGGCTGCAAGACAGGACATCTGCTTGCTTCTTCCATATTCAATCAGATCTCAATCCACTTTGCCTTCTGTGCCTTTGTGAAATGGCTGCCCATCCTTACCCACCAAAACCTACCCTTCACCATCTTTTTTATTCTGGATCATGGCCAGGATCATGGAAAACGTACAGGGTGGTACTATTTCCCTCCAAGCTTCAAGCTCCAAAATGTCAAGGTAAGGGGCATGCCTCTTGTCTTCCCCTTTGCCCCCAAAATGAAGACACTTCAATTGGAGGTTGAGGAATAGAAATGTGCAGGTCAGTGATTCTTCTGATCTCCTAGACCTTGATGCAACTGAGGATTCTAAGGATCAAGCATTCAATTAATGAGAGAAAAGAGTAGAGTTTTGGAGTAACCCAGAACTTCCTAGCAGGACCTATGGTGCTGAAGCAATTCCTTTTGCTGGTTGGCTGTGTACCCAAGTAGGAATGGGCCAATGGAAAAACAGAGCAGCATGGCTCTAAGAGCCAAGAAAGCAATGATGGAAACCCTCTCAGTGTGGAGGCTTTGGTAGGTTGGAGGGAGCCACAAGCTAGGAAGAGACATGGAATCTGCTGCTCTTTCTATTGCTCAACCTCCCTGAAAAACCTTACAATGAACATCTGGCTGTACCTTCCTTTGGCCTACTGAGAAGCCAGTAGGAAAGACCATCACCTGCCAAGGGTGGGCACATCAGTTGATCAGCACTGAAACCCCTTCCAGTACTGCATGGACAGCCCATTTTTAATCAGTGTCCTTGAAAAATGGCAAGTGTTTGGAGCAGCTAATCTTGGAATCCCAAGGTCCATGCCTGGGTTAATGGCAGGACCCAACTGGTCCACTAAGGAGCATGGAAATAGGAGTCAGACCCAAGCTTCACCCCACCAAGCCTTCCAATAACACTCATGAAATGAACCCTTCCCATGACTGGGGATTCCCAGTTCCTCTCATGATCCAACTCCACAAGCCAATCGCTCTTGGAGAGTACCATATCAGAGTGGGAGAGGAGTTAGTCTTGCCTTTTCTGTTGATGGGCAAGAACGAACACAGGGAGAATGCAGCCATGAGCCAATCCTGGCAGCCACACTGCCTGGCTCCACACCAGCTCCCCCACATCACTCTGAGCTCTTGGCTGGGGAGAAGAAATAGCTAGCACCCAGGAGACCCTTGCTGAGGCTGCAAGGTGTATAACCCTTCAGTGTATATGAGGTCTTGAATTCTCAGGGAGGTATTCATCAGGATACACACAGTTTCCTGCTCAAATGCAATTGAGTTTATTCTCCTAGAATTTCCATTTCTAGGTTAAAAAAAAAAAATCTCTCAATGCATTGTTCAGCTCTATAAAATCCCAGGTCAGGTGCCAGGAGGAAGGTTCTACAGACACACCTCCTAGTTATGCCCAAAGTTCTGGCACTTACCCTTTTCTCACTCTTGTTCCATCCCTCAGTATCCCAGTATTGGACCATGCTATTTCCAATGGCACTTTATTTCCCAATTAAAAACAGTAACTGAAAAATAGAATATACTATATATATATATTTATACTACACATCACATTCCACACTGGTTCAGGAGTCTGCAGCAAAAATAACCAGGTGTCTGTTCCCCAAAACTAAGCCCATGCAGTCAGCCTCCAATCTCTCGATGCCATGCCCACCAGGAGCTGCTTGAGTCAACATGGTACAAACTGAGACAGGTTTTCCAGTGAGTCCCTAGCTAACCTTCACCTACTCCTTGCTAATTCTGGAGCTGGATTCCTCCAGAGGAACTGGGTACCACAGAGCAATATGGAAATGGAGCCACAGAGTTTGTATCTCCCCATTATCCTCACTCTATGAAGACCTGAGCCAAAGACTTCAAGGCATAGTGACCACAGACACTGTGGATCCCAGCTCTTTGGATCTGATAGTCTTGGGACTATCACATCCAAAGCTCCCCCCAACCTTTAACTCACTTGCCTTTTCTATGAGTGGGTTGTTTTGTTATTTTAAAATTTTTTCATGTGTACAAATTGACCCAAGTGACTCTGAATAGAGGGCATACCAAAGGAAGAGGTCTGAAGGAAGGATGGGGAGGGAAGTGGCGTCAAGGCTTAAGCTAGAATCCCAGACCACCTCGGGAAGGTGGTATTGCTCAAAACATCTCTAAGCACAGGTACAAAAATAAAGCAAACTATGACTTCATATATATATAGATAGATAGTTAGATAAGATAGATAGAATTTATATAGGTTTTCTTGATATTTAAATATGTGTGCAGAGGTCAAGAGTTCCCACGCCTTTTGCCTAGCTTTAACATCTTGCCCTCCCATTTCCCATTTCCCATTCCCAAGTGTACCAGCTGCCTAAAGCCTACTGGTCACTACTATTGCATCACATCCTTGCACCCCACCCACCCCTTTAGGTAAGTTTCCCTCTCTCCTTAAAATAGAACAAATTATATATATATATTTATATAATTTTATATACACTCTCCATAAAAATACAGTAACGATGGTATATTACTAATCTGACCCTCCTACCAAAGCAGAAGTTGTTTAACAAAGAAAGAGCCAACCAAAAAGAGAGCCACCTAGGTCTGACACTACTCAGACAAGACAGCATGTCCCCACAAATCTCTAACACATATGCGCGCATGTGCGTGCGCGCATGCGCACACACACACACACACACTCCCTTCCTGAACCCAGGAAAGGAACATATGGAACGGACAGCTGACTAGGGATTTGAACCAGGGTGCTAATCCATCACTGCCGAGGGACAGGTATGACAACAACCCTTCTCCACCCAACCAGGACACTGTCCACCTTAGGAGACCTCTCAGAGTGCCTTGGTCTCAATAGGTAAAATAAGTATCTGTTGATAGAGTGATTGACAACTTCTCTCCCAAGGACTGCAAGAGGACTATGAGAAGGTCTACTTCTCTCCACCAGAAACCCATTTTCACAGATGTCCCAAGCCAGAAGGAAGCAAAGAAAGTCCCAAAGCCCTTGTCACCTGTATGAGATTGGGACATTTACCCCTTCCATTTATTCATGTGAAAACCCTACACAACACCAAAGCATGCCCACAGTATTTCTAAGGCCGAAAGTGAAAATCCACCCCCACCCCCCATCAGCCCAGCCCTTCTCCCCTCCCAGATTATCATAAGTCATGCATAAGTACAAGATCCCTGGAGCCATAAAGAAGTGGGGTAAGGAAGAAAAGGAGGAGAGGGGGGCAAAAGTGTCCTAGTTCCTAAAAGAAATTCAGGAACTCCAGTGCCAGGGAGAGGTGCAGATGGTGGAGTACATTTCCTCAAGACCTGGAAAAAAAAACAGGCCCGGGCAGCCACTCATGTCACCATCTAGTGGGATGGGAAAGGTACATAATGGAGGGACAGGAAACAGGAACCAAGAAGTTGTACCACTTTAACTCCCAAAACTCTCTCTCCCAGCCAATGGTCCAAAGCCAACAACAATTTTACCAGCCCTCTTCACAAGCCCTAGCTACCTTAGTGATCCATCACCAAAGAGAACATCCAAGTGATTTCAATTACTGGTTGGTATTCTACCAAAGTGTTTAGCAACTGAGATACCCTAACACTTCCTTCTATAAGGTATAGCAAACTATTAAAAATATTTGACTAATGCTTAATGTTTACTTATCCTACCCAGAAATCATTGGGATACACGGATACCTTTAGACCAGACTCTGACTACTCATAATTATTCTAGCAGCTTAAAATGAGGTCATAGGAATACTGCTACTCTCTCAGCAACCCAACACTCAAAACATCTGGTGGATCTATTATATTTGTTCATGAAAGATTTATTTAAAAGTATACACAGGGGGTCCCAGAAGTAAAGCATCAGACCAGTAGAGATCTACTGCCCATCAGTGGCAATAGTGGCAATAGACACACCTAACCAAATATCAAGTTGTTAAGAGTTTGAAGGCCCAATGTGGGCTTTGATCCTTGATTTACTGACTGCTAAATAAAGTGGTTTTTTTTATTCTGTCTCTTGATCTGAGAGAAGGCAGAATTGGAGACCCAAAGGAACAGAGGAATGGTTAGTCTCTGATTTCTGGGCAAAACTCACATCCCCTACCTCAACCACAAACCAGTGGCTTTAACCTACCAAAAGAAGAGAAAGCAAGGACAAAACTGCAAGTACAGACCCACAGTGTAGCTCACTGGCCTGAAGGAAGCCTATATACCTCAAGCAGAAAGGGTGATGAGAAAGCAAGCTCCAATTCCACCATCCCCATCACCATCAACACTGTCTTGGGAACATTTTCAGAAAATGGAAGAGGAAAAAAAGGCAACCTGCCTCTTCTGCTTACAAGAACAAACCTGAAGCTCATAAGAATACTTCCTTCTCCACTGACAAAGAGGTGGTGAAAGGACGGGGATCTCAAGATAAGTCTCCTAGCTGTGGGCTGGAGGAGCCCCAAAAAGAAATAAAGTTGGTATACATCACAAAGAAGATGTCCATATCTGGTTTGGGCACTTAGTGTTATAGCTAATTCTAGAAAAAGCAAGTAAGTCTAGCTAAGAAGCAAGACCTCTTCCAAGATCCAGTCTGGGCCTACATGCCAAGACCCCACCCTCACAATCTATTTTCAATGACCACGTCACCCTCCCAGCTCCCACCCCCAAAATGATCTTCACTGTCTTCACCCTCAGCCTACCCCCTACTCTCAACCCTAGGGCAATTACTCCTCTTTTATTCCTTGAGATGATCCCACATCTTGTACACTGCACCCTTAGGGGGTGGCCCTAAAGAGAATGGTAAGGCTTCATGCCCCCAGGTTTTGGTCTTACTCCCACATCCCAAGATCCATGGCCCAGACTGAATGACCAATCTAATACTCTATGCCCTTTACAGCCCGACCTGTACCTGGCAGAAGAATTTTCCCTCCTCTCCATGCTTCTCCAGTTCTCTAACTCCCCTTCCCAAACACACCTGCCCTACCAATTACTTACTCAGTCTAGACCTAGACATTAAGAAATCTCTTGAGCCCTTTACCCAAAGCAACAAAACACAGCCATGATGGGGGCTCCAACTCTCCATCCTACTTGAGACCTGCCATCCCTTGCTTCTGGAAAAGATACAAAGGCAGAGCTTGGTGTATATGTACCAGTGAAACTGTGTTCTGTGCCCAGAGGGAGGGGGATGGGCTCACGGGAGCCCTTCCTGTCCCACCACCACATTTTGACTCCTTCCTACTGCTCCCCAACATTCCCTGCCATGCCCCAAAGCTCCTTTACATGCAAGCAAAGCAAGCCCAAGATTAACCATTAGCTCTTCTTTTCCTATATTTCTCTATATATTTATAAAATGTCTTTTATGTACAATTCTTTCCCCAACCCACCCCAACACCCCAAAAGGCTTTTTCTAACAAAACTGGGAGAAACCGCTCCAACCACGCACATCTCAGCCCTGGATTCAAATCCTGGGGCAAGTGATGAAGCCCTGAGGCTCAAGAAGTCTGTTTCTTCCCAAAGAAGCTACAGTTTGTCAATCTCATGCCAATAAAAGTCATGAAATTTCCCATCTGAATCCTGCCCAGTACCGTCTGCCTGAAAAGGGCAAGGAAGAAACAACTGAAATTAGCTTAACTTCAAATCTTTTAAATCATATATCAAAAATAAAGACCAAGAGCAGGAGAAAATAGTAATAATTTCTCACCCCACCTAACCCCAATTGAGATTTCCTTCTCTGTGAGAAACACCATTCTACAGTCCCCTCCTCAAAGGAGGATGCATAGCCCTTTGGGATGAAGGCATCCTTCCAGCTGAGAAAATGGAATCTTAGATGCCAACACCTCAAGGAGAGCTGCTGGGGAGGCAGGCTGGCCAACAAGCATAGTTTCCCACCACATGCCTGGTCCAGGACCACCAGACAATTCATCCAAGAGTCTCCTTTCCAAGCAACGGAATCAACTCTTTTTGGTGCAATCACAAACCTAGAAACAAACTTTGCCTTCTCCTCCTTATTGCTCATTTTCTTCCCCAAGACAATTGCAGCTTCACAACTCCCAAGAGCTCCCAGTCTCAGGACCCTTCAAGAACTGTGCCACCTTCTGCCTGATCTGAAAATCAATGACACTGACAGCCACTTATTTCAAGCCAAGATGCAGAAAGAAGGGGTAGGTACAAGTCCAAAACTCAGGAACTGATCTTTTATCTGAGTTGGGTCTACTGCAAAGTCAACAGACCATAATAGGGGAAGTTTGGAAGATGTGTTTGTTCTCCCTGGAGTGGAGCATGACCATCCTAGGAAGCTAAACAGTGCTTGTTGCAATTGTTCAAGGGCAGAATACAAACATTTGGTCCTAAGAAATGGTATACCCCATTGACTCCTTCAAATGCACACACACACACACACACACACACACACACACACACACACACACACACACACACACACACACACACACACAGCACTGTCAGTGTGTCCCAGCAGCTTCACATTCCCCACGGCAGAGGTGGAGGACTACCCGGCCAATTTCCAGTGCAGTCCTGAGAGGAAGAGCTGAAGTCGCTCTCAGGGGGGTGATCAGTCCACTGGCCTCCAGGATACCACCCAAGAAGGAAGCCCTCTTGGGAGGCAAAAATAAGTCCAAGGCCACGGGAGCACAGGTTGGCCTTGTGCCCATTCCCAGCCTTGGGGATGCTGCTGGACAGCTGCCACCAAGGAGCAAAAAAGCCCAGCTCCAACTGTTTGGTCTGATGTACTGAGGTAAGTGGCACTGCTAGAGCACAGGAAAGAAGGAAGGAGTCAGCACCTTTGTTAGCACTGGGGACACAGCTTTCCAGGGGGACCTGAAAAGGCAGGTCCCCTGGAAAACATAGCCATCATCCAAATCAGCTGAGCCCCCAGAGAAGCTGGCTCTCAGCCCCACATGCCATCCTGAAGAAACAAAGCCTTCCACCTCCTTATTCTTTTTTCTTTCCTAACTCAGGGTCCAGAGTTCCCCAGACTCTGACAGGAAAATTCTCAGGATGGCCTGGCCTAACTCATCCCAGCAGCCCTGACAGTCACGTTGATGTTATAGCCCAGGATCTGGGAAGACCACCCAGATTTCTGCCCTGGTCAAGGAAGAACATGCCAATAGGGTTCAGATGAAGCTTACAGAAGGATCCCATCCAGTATTCCATGCCCCAGTCCTGGTAACTCAGAGAGGCACCGGAAGATACTTGAGGGATTGGCATATTGTGGAACAGTGCCCCACCAAAAGAAGACAGAATGTCATCCAACCTTGATTCTTCAACTTCCCTAGAGCAACGTGGTCTGGGGGTGCTCCTAGAGAAGAGCATCACCCGGAAGGCCCAGGCTCTACCCTAATGGCACAAAGCCCACCCCACAGCAACAGACCCTCATCAAGATGAGGACCAGAAATGCCATCCCTTTCTACCTCCTTCACCCCAATTCATCTCTTTTAGGAATGAGCTGTGGTTGTATGCCTTGCCTCAGGTGAAACTCAAGGGCAGACTTGGTCCCCAGCTCACTGGGTTGGACCAGGGCCTGTCTGGCAGAGAAGAAATCAATCTCCTAAGTTGGGAGCTCCAAGGAAAGATCAGCCTCCCAGCTCTTAGAAGTCCCATCTGGACCAGGTCATAGGGCCAAGCCATCGGCAGCTGCAGAGAGACCAAGAGAAGCCTCCACTGCTCATGAATTGGCTTAAGTCAAAGGGGAGAGGTGGATGCCCCCGAACCCACCAAGATAGCAGCACCAAGAAGGAAATACTTCAAGGAGCCTGATGGTCACCTTTATACTGGGGTAAGCTGAAAGGCCTAAAAGAGATGCTGGATATATTCACCACCCACCTCGGGGCCTTCTGTCCTGCATCTAGGCAGCACCTTTGTCTTACTGGAAGAGAGATACATTGTTGGTAGTTGTAAGATGGCTCCACAAAAGCTTCTGGATGCTAAGAGTTTGAACTAGGACAAGATTTTGGAAGAGGAAGGATCAGAGCCCATGACCTCCCTACCTGTCTTCTACCTTCATTACCAGGCCTCACCAATCCCACAGAAATAGAACTGGGGAAAGACAGGGATGACCTGGAGTGCCCCTGGAATCCAGAAATCCAAAGTATCCTGACTTCACCTAATCCCACCATGCTGAAGTCTGGGTCCGTGGGGTACAGGAAGGAGTAGGGCAAAGAAGAATTGCAGGCAGCCGTGGAGAGCAGTGAAAGGAGCCGTGGGGCGGGCTCCACACAAGTGGCAATTAATCAATCTGAGGAATTAGCTCCCACAAAAAGGAAGGAGGAATCCAATCAGCCGCTATGGAGCAGCACTCCAGAGGGTGCCAAACCAAAGATGGTATAAATAGAGCCGCGGCAGCCTGGAGCTCAGCACAGGTGGCCCTGGCTGGACCAAAAGGACCTGGAGGTCTCCCCTGCAGCAGGAGCCAAACTGAGGAAAGAAGAAGCCAATTTGGTTTTTTGCCAGCACCCCACCCCCACCCCTTTCTTCATTTGGGAGCTAAGGAATAACAGCGTGTGTTTAGTTCTGTGGTAAGTCATTGCCGAACCCCCAAAGCAGGCAGCTGGAAATCATGGCAAGGCCCCATTCCTGCTCTGGATGTGAGAAGGCAGACAGACAAGTGGTAAATTCAACCAAGAACGCCTGACTCCTGTTTCAAGAGGAACAATTCCCCAAGACAGATGCCAGGACACCCAGAAAGCCCTCTGCCAGTTCCACTCATGAAGCCCCAGTGCCCATTGCCCTCATCCTCCTCCTGCCATCAACCCCAGAGATAAACCACACTCAGCTCCAATGTACATATATATATATATATATATATATATATATATATATATATATATATATATATACATAGAGAGACCCACAAATGATGCACATGTGCATTTGTGTCTATATCTATATATATGTAGAGTTGGGAAGACTGGATGGAAGTCTAGCTCTCTTCCAGGACTTGAAAAACTGGGACAGAAGCAGAGGGCAATAAAGGGCATTGCTTTCCTCATCTTCCTGTCCAAAGATACTTTGAAAAGGTGAGAAAAATCAACCTACTGGAGAGGAGAGAGGTGAGGAGGAGGCTGGTTTCTCCCATCCTCGGTTGTCTTCCCAGCCTCTACCCAGAACCTCAAGGTTTGGCCCCAGCCCTGTCCTGGGAGAGACAGCACAGGGAGCAAAGATCTGGGCAAGCCTCAGAACTGAAGGCCAGGGCCAAGCCTTCGCTTACAGTAGAGGACTAGTTACCGTGCGGTGTTCCTCTTTGTGGTCTTCTCACCCCTGACCATGCATCCCATCCCCTGCCCCCTCAACCCAACTCTCGCCCATGGATGTGCGGAGCTGTGTCGAGTCACAGCAGCGTGGCATGGCCCGGGTCGTCAGGGTCCACACTGTTGAGGATCGCTGTCTGGTCTTCAGGGAGCTGACGGTGGCACAAGTCTGAGAGGCGAGCAAAGGGGTCAGGTCGAGAGTGTCTCTTCTTCTTTCGGAGGCAGACAGCTTCGTCGGGCCACAGAACCTGGGAGTTTGGAAACTGCTGAGCCTGGGAGGCAGAACCGTCTAGGGAAAAGGAAAGAAGTAGGCAAAAAGAAAAGGGAAAAGGGGTGGGGGGAAAGTACGTGAAAAGAAAGAATGCAGCCCCACATGCCCACCTAATTAAAGCATATAAAGTAATCACCTAACTGTACAGGAGACTAAAGTAAATAGCAGGTGAGAAATCACCTCTTAACCAGGAAGGCAATGAGCAATTCACCTGGGCTCCCCAGATCCCATCAGAGCCCTAGAAAGTAGGACAGATATGGCTTTTCTTTCCATGGATTCATGAACGTAGTCAATCAGTCTAGAAAGAATATCTTCTGCATCCCTTGGGCACCAGGCATCACTCTAGGTCCTGGGGATCAGGGCTTCTAAGGACTGGCCAAGACTCAGTACATTTTTTTCATCCCCACTCCTCAAAGCAATGATGGACTGATTGAAAATCTTTAGGCAAAATTTTAATCAAATGCAACTGATCAGGCCTCCAACCTTTCCTGGATAGCTGAAGCCACTCTACTGACATATTGGTCCCTTCTGAGGATATGGCAGTGAAGCCCTGGCTTTCTAGGAGAATAAACTTTCATAGGGACTGGGGAAGGCAAGGGGAAAAGAGAAAACAGGTTAAAAAAAAAAAAGAAAGAAAATTTCCAGAAACTGAAATTGCTACCAAGAAAGATAAAATAGGGCAGGCCACGGTGGCTCAGCAGGTAGAGTTCTCGTCTGCTGTGCTGGAGACCTGGGTTCGATTCCCGGTGCCTGCCCATGTGGAAAAAAAAAAAGAAAGATAAAATAGAATCAGGTGATAGCAAGTGACAAGGATACTGCTTTTCCCCTTTGAAGAGGTAAATCTTGTGTTGTCTTGAATTATAATAAGTAAGCAGCCTCTCAAAGATTGGAGGGGAAATCTTTCCCAACCAAAGGAATGAAAGCATGAAAGTCCTGAGGTGGAAGCAAATGTAACATGTTTCAGAGATGGAAGGAGGCCACAGCTGGAAGAGAGTGCTCCAGAGATGGAAGAAGGCCATAGTGGATGGAGGAGAGTGTTCTAGAGACAGAATAAAGGAGATTATGACAGATAGAGCAAGTAACCAAGTACAACAGTAGAGGACACTGAGGCTTGAAAAATAGGGACCAGTAGGGAGGGCACTGTACAGTGTGGCTTCTAGTCTGGTTGCAATGGGATGGATCTGAAGAGTGTGAGAGTGTGTGAGCTTGTGTATGCACACAGCTCACAACTGATAGTGAGGGGAGCTTACTCACTGTTGTTCAACCTCACTTTGGTTGCCGTGTATAGACCATATGCAGAAGAGGAAAGGCATGGTACAGGAACACCAACTAGGAGGCTGTTGCAATAGGCAAAATGGGAGGTGGACGTGACTCCAAATCAGGTTTTTGCAGTCAAGTCAACAAAAGTGGTCAGTTTCAGGATTTGTCTCAAAGTGTAGCCAATAGACATGTGGTGGTTTGGAGTTGTGTGCACCCCAGAAAAACATGTTCTTAAACTTACAGAGAGAAAGCCAAAGGGAGCAGCCAGAAGCTGAATACCAGTCGGAACCCTGAAAGGAAAGGAGAGACCAAGAGAAACCTCCATAAGCCTTGCCATGTGACAAGCTAAGGACCAAGGATCACCAACAGCCTGTCCAGGAGGCCACAGTCTTTGGAAAGAAAGCATTGCCTTGATGATGCCTTGATTTGGACTTTTCCTTAATCTCAAAATACATGCAGCTGATATAGTAAGTGGCTAGTGCCATTACATATGATGCTAGACAAACAACAGTCAACAGCGAAGGTTAGATGTAAGACTTCTGCTTCTGGGAGAAGAAAAAATGCTTGGAGCTGTTGTGCTGATGAGACAAGGTTATAAAAAGAGTAGTTATTGAAACTAAAGGATGCACTAAAAGGCAAAAAGAAAAAGAAATAGGACAACACTTTTTTTCTGCAATACTTATTAAGTACTCCTACTTCTTTAGCTAGGGAAAGGAGAATGCTAACTTATTTTTAAATGAAACGCTTACAGCTCAATTGAAATGCATAACTAATTAGAAAATAACAATAAAACAGCATTTTTGTTCCATAAAAAAAGACACCTAATCCATTCCTGTGCATATGAACCCACTGTAAGTAGAACTTTTTGATGAAATTACTTCAGTTAAGGTGTGAGTCTTAATCCTATTACTGGAGTCCTTTATAAAAGGAGTGAAATTCAGAAGATAGAAAAGCCACAGAGGGAGTACCCAGAAGTTGAACATCAACAGAATTCAGAAGAGAGGGGCGAGGCAGGAGAGGCCCCATGTTCCCTGTCATGTAAAAGAGGAGCCAAGGATTGCCAGCAGCCAGCCCCAGAACACCTCAATCTTCAGGACAAAGCATCACTTTGATGATGCCTTGATTTGGAATTTTTTTCCTAACCTCAAAACCATGAGCTATTAAAGTCCAGTTCTTTAAGCTAAACCATTGCATGACGTTTGCCTGAGCAGCCAAGGAGATTAAAACAAAACCCTACCAGTTAGACGGGATATGAGGTGGAGGGCAAGAAAAAGGTGAGAGATGAAGAGGCCAAAGCAGCTGGCAGATGGCTGTGCCAGATATCAAACTGGAGAAGAGCTGTGGAGAAGGAGATCTGGAGAAGATAATCAATAATTCTATCTTGGATATGTAACGTTCCAAAGACTTACAAAACATCCGCGTGCAAACGTTCAGCAGGCAAAATTGGAAATATTAGGCTTGAACTCATGGAAGAGGTCTGGGCAAAAGAGAAATTTGAGAGTAGCCAATATATGGCAGATAACAAGCACACTGTAAACAGAACAAGAAAGAAAACAGACATTTGGTGGGTCTTATTTGAAAAAAAGTTATATATGTGTGTGTATATATAGGTATGTGTACACATCACTGGTCTAAAACTGAGATGGACTGAAAATTCAACTGGGGCTCCAATTTCTTACTCCAGCCCTGAAAAGCTTTTTCTTTTTCTATGCCTGCAGTGGTCTAAAGTTTTATGGACTACAGAAAAGATCATGTTCTTAAAGCTAATCCATCCCTGTGGGTGACAACCTACTGTGGGTGGGACATTTTGATTAGGTTATTTCAGTTGAGACATGCCACAGGTGGGTCTTAATCCTCTTATTGGAGTCCTTTATAAGAGGATAAAAGAAAGAAGACACAGAAAGAGCACCATAGAAGCTCAGAAAGAAAAACCAGAGCTTATAGAGACAGATATATAAAGCTAAAAGAGACAGAAGCTGAAAGAAACACACAGAAGCTCAGAGAAGAAGCCAGAAGCTGGAAGCAACAAAACCCAGGAGAGAAGGAACAGCAGATGCCATGTGGCAGAGGTGAGGATAAATGGTAGCTGGTTTTTAGGGAGAAGATATCGTCCTGCTGATGCCTCAATTTGGACATTTTCATGGCCTCAGAATTGTAAACTTGTAAGTTAATAAGTCCCCATTGTAAAAGATAGCCCATTTCTGGTACATCGCATTTCATCAGCTTTAGCAAACTAAAACAATGCCTCAGTATTTCCATCTGTAAGCTGATAGGATAATAGCACCATGCAGAGGCCAAGCAACAGGTAAGTAATCACATTGTCCCAAAAATTCCCAAGTCACTGTACAAAATTCTTCAGGACACTATTCAAAATATGCAGAGAAAACTGCCCATAGTCCCCCTGCAGAGCCACCAAGTCCAAAAGCTATTGCTCAAAGAGTACTTAATAAATACTAAAGAATGTTCTCTAGGCCTAAGGGCCAAATTATTTCTGCACTATCTCAGAGTCCCCTCTCAGTGCACACTTTCACAGGGACGTCCTTCCAATGGTATAAGGGGGTTCTCTCCATCTCACAGAGAAGATTTTGGTCAACCTATAGACACCAGGACCTTGTCACAATGTACCTAAGCACTGAGCAGGACCCCTCAATTCCCACGCTCAACTAGAAGGCCTGAAATGATACAGAAGAAATATATAAGGAGATAAGAATATATCAGAATCGAAAAAATATATGACACTATTTATGCCATTAAAAAATAGATATTTAAATGGCACAATATATTTTATAGAGGCCTGTGCATAGAAAGGGTTCTGGAAGCACACATGGCACCTAGGAGTGACACTTTCCTGGGGCAGACGAAACAGAGTTGGGGAAGGCAGTCAGAGACTTTAAACTGAACTTTCTAATTGTCTCTTTTTTTTTTTTTTATTTTATGGGGGTAAGATATATATATACCATATAACATTTCCCATTTTAATTGTTTTCCTCTCAACAATACAGTGGTGTCAATTGCATTCACAATGCTGTGCAACTTTCACCACCTAATTTTTCGGATGAAATTATATTCGTGTATTACTTGAAAATTAGCATCTAAAAAAGCATGAAGAATAAGAGAAGCTGCTGGATTCAATTCTAAAGGAAATCCAAGGTTGGGACCGGCGGCCAATAGCTCTCATGGTAACGTCAGTGTAGGGCAGAAAAGGGGGAGTGGAACTCAAGCCCCCACCCGAGCTGGCCACCTACCGGATCGTTTCTTTGATTTCGAGGAGCCCTTGGATGACTTTTTGGGCTTCTTTATCCGCTGGTATTTCAGAGCCTCCAGTCTCTCAGGTGCAGCAGCACTCCCGGGGGCAGGCGACTGTGTTCTGGAATGGACAACCAGAGGGGCACACATCAGCCCCCAGAGAGGGCGCTCTGGAGAGGAGTGGCAAGGAGATGGCCCCTTGGAGAACAGACTGCAGCTCCGTGGAGCCCGAGGGGTCTTTGACGGCTCCCTGGCACCTGCTTTACCATTGCTCCTGGAAGGGAGAAAACCCAGCAGAAAGCTCCAGCATTGGGAGGCTACCTTGGATGGAAACCAGTCTGTAGAGTAATCAGAAGACCCTGGAAAGGAAGTGACTTTAATAGTACGCCCATTTAACTCAAGCTGGGATGAGGAAGGGTGAGGGAAGGAAGCAGTTTCAACATCTAAAGTCCCCAGAAACCATTTCATCAAGACCCTTCAATGAAAAGCAAAAGGCAGGAGATGAGCACCCTGAATCCCAACTGGTTGACCTACAGAACTGTTCTCCTTCTCCAGAAAAGGGAAAGGTGGGCTAAGTGAGAAGCCCAGTACTCCAGGAGATGGAGGGTACACAAAACTCACATTCACGGGGCTTTTCCTTCACTACCTAGATTTGGGAAGAACCCGGCAGCTAAGAACAACAAACACTCTGAATATTCAGCAGGGGGCGGGGGAGGGGGGCTCCTTGCCCCTCCGCAGATGAGGCTTAGACTTCCTCTGTCATGGAAGAGAAAAGAAGAGGGTGGAAGCAGAATGTGTTGGTTAGAGTATGCAAATCTGGCAGACTCCCAAAGCCCCTGCCATCTGTAACAAGTATCCAGGAAGCCTCTATGTTTAAGATTAAACAGACCGAAGTTGCTGGGAGAGCAGACCCATGAAGACAGGTTTTTCTTTCTCCATGCCAACTGTGAAGTGGAGTTTGCCAGTTGCCTGATAGATCAGCTGACAATACTGGAGGGCAAAGCAAACAATTTAAATAGAGCGTGTGTCCCCCAGTGACAAAGGAGACCAGGGAGAGCTGAGAGGAAGGGCTTTCAGTGATGACCTGTGCATACTGGAGAGAGATTTTCATAAGTCATAGGAGAGCAAAATCTAGAAGACGTTATTAATGCCATTTCTTCTGAAAGTAAGCTGAATTTGGAGCCTGAGGAATATGAGGAGCAGATCACATTCTCACCCAGCAGCACGGCATCAGCATGAGGCCAGGGAAGTGGCAGCATTCTAGGGTCACGAGAGAAGAGGCAAGTCACACTCTCCTCCCTTCAGTTCCATCCCTACTCCTCCAGCTCCATCATAACCAGTTTTTGGTAAATCTGGTTAGAAAAGGTAAGACAGTCAGTCCTGCGAGGAAAAAAGCAGTCCCTACAAGGGGTCAGCAAGCAGTCCCTGGAAAAAAACCAGAGGGTTGGGAAAACTTCAGTCCCATCTTCCCCAGATCAGAGCTACAAGTGTAGACAGGCCTCTCTGAAGTCTCCTACACAAAAGGGGGATGAAGTGATCTCTAGCTTCTTCAACAGATGTCACTCCATAGCCTGTTGGTCCATAAAGTCTGAGGAAGTGCCCTCAAAGTTCAGGTAAAGACAACAACTTGATTTTCTATAGACCTCAACACCACCAAACTAAGAAGCATATACGGGACTGCACGTGTGTGCACACACAGGACCACATGCACATGCACACAAGCTGCATGCACACAGGGCCATGCATATAGACAGGACAACACACGTCTGCACACATGTGCACATAGTACCATACACATCACGGGTACATACTGGACCACACACATGCACACACAGTACACATGCAGGACCACATTTTGAACACAGGGCCACATACATGGCTTCACAAATGTGCACACAGGACACAGATATCACATGCACATGCATGACCACAAATGTGCACACAGGCCACATGCACACAGGGACACACATGCGTGCACAAAATCATATACATGTGCACACACACAGCCACAAGAACACTGCAGAATCACATATATGTACATGCATGAGCACACAGGGGACTGCACACATCACATGTGCATACACAGGAGCACTGGCAAGTACACCCATGCAGGGCCATGCACGTATATACGTGTATGACCATACACACTCACATGACCACACACGTGTACACATAGGGTCATGAGTATGCACAAGGACAGTACATGTGCACACATATACATGCAATGTGCATGCACGACTACAGGCATGTGCACAGGGAACACCTACATGATCATGGTAGGACCACTCGTGCACAGAGAACCATGTGCATAAACACAGGACCACATACATGCACACTCGTGTGCACACAGGACATGTGCACATGAAGGACCACGCACATGTGCACACACGTATATACACGTTGTCTCTTACTGAATTAGTCCACCTCACTCTGCAGAAGTAAGGTCGCCACCCCAAGCCCCATATGTCATCACCCCACTGCCTCTTTCCCATTCTCCATAGCCCTCCCCCCAACAGAGATCCAAGGCAGCAGTACCAGCAGCGACTGAAAGGGAATTTGGAAGGGAGAGAAGGATGGAGAGGAGTAGGAGATGAGGGAGAGTGATTTTTTCCAGGGCTGACTGAATATCCTCACCCTCCTGAAGATGGCTTCTCCCCCTCCTCGTCCTTGACTAGGCTTCTTCATGCTGCCTACAAGGAAAATCAGAGAAACAAACCTTTCCATTAAGCTTGATTCTGTCTCCCAGTCCTGCCAGCCTCCTCAGAAAGGCCAGAGGTACATGAGGTATGATCTGATGAGGCTGCAGACTGGCAGGTGGGTCCAGGGAACAGGGCTCTGCAACAGGACGCAGGGGACCCACTAGGGCAGGAGAGCACCAGGACAATGAAAACCTCTAAGGCTCCTCCAAGTCAGGAGAAACTTCCAGAGATGATATTATTACAACCCACGTATTATTATTATTCTCGTCAGTATCATACAGCATTCCCTCATTACTTACCATACCAGACACTGTTTCAAGCACTCTACAATGAGGGTCTCCAATTCTTTTGACAACCCTAAGTTGTCAATGCTATATGACCCCATTTTTCAGAGGGAGAAACTGAGGCTTAAGGAGAGGAAGTAACTTGTTCAATAATCCAGTCAATTTGTAGACAGATACAAGACAACTTTATTCTATACCGCTCTACAGGCTTCCTCCTGATAAAAACAGGTACAGAGGCTGCAGAGAAAGAAACCACTGCTTCTCGCTGCACCTAAGAAATAAACCTGCCTGCAACAAGACAGCTATTGCCATCACCGACATTCTCTGCTTTGGTGGCAGAGCCAGGGTGAGGTAGACGAGGGATAGAGGGAATGGGCTGAAGTTATGTCTTCAGGCAAAAATCCCAAACAGCCATGATCCATTGAGGAGGATAAGCCAAGTTTCCCTTGTTAAACAGTTAAGCTGCAGCCATTCCAGGCTACCTGCTGTCCACCTGTTTTAGCATAACACTTGGCTCAGTACTCAAATACAGAAACGTGATGATGACTCTTGGAAGTGCTAAGACACTCTCCCTATGCAGAAGAAAAAATAAAAGCAAGTGTCCAAAAAGACATGAGGCGAGGAGGGGAAGAGGAGGGAAAGGTCTTGCTTTTTGGCAAGTTATACAGAAAAGACATGAGATGGGTTCCAACAGATTTTACCTGCAGCCTCTGAAGCCCTCTAGAATCAAATAGCCTGACTTTCTTAGGAGGTGGGGTCATGTTCTCCTGTCGATGTCAATCCCACGGGGAGCCTTGCAGGAAACGGAGCTTTAGGGGCTGATGCTGCTCAGATAGAAGGAAGCTTGAGTAAGACAGTTCATCCTATGACTGGAACAACATGGTCAGGGAGCCTGAGGTTGACATTAGAAGTGACCCTAGAACAGAATCCACCTCTGGGCTCTCCAAGAAGCTGAGGCCACAGCTCCCCTTCCAAGCAACCTGAATTCTTCTAAACATAAAGGATTTCGGCAAACCTGGGATTCTTTTCCTTCTCCCGGGAAATAAGGGTATCATTGGAGATGAAGGCCTTGATGCCCAGGAGTTTTGGATCTCCATAATTGGTCTCCCCAGGCCCCAGCTCTTTGCACAGCAGGCTTCCCTGCAATCTATAACTACAAGCAATCGCATGGAATTTCTTTTAATATTCCCCCTTTTATCTTCTTTTCCTAAAATCCTACAGAACTCAAATCATGACCACAAGGCCTTGTCTGATTCATTTTATGCTACCCCAGAGTAGCTGAGGAAAGATACAGCCAGGTTCAAATAGTAGGCAAACCACCAGGACATGGTAATCAAATTCCATCTCAACCTTTCCATCCCTCGGTGCCCGGTGAACTGCCATCCCAGCATGATCTCAGTCACCAACAATGAGCAGACCGAAGCTGTGATTTGAGGAGCATCTCCTTCCCACCTTCACCACCTCTGGTATCTGCTGTGGGCCGAGGGGCTGTGCTCACAGACACGGGACAGGGAGAGTGGAAACTTGCGTGTCTGAGGCCAGGCCCCCCAGCCTCACCCATGAGAGTACACCCTCCTAACCACACAGGTACCAGTGTTAGGCTTGGCCTCAAAATCAGGGAGGCTTGTTCCCAAATGGGGGTTCCTCCCTCGGGCTCTCCTAGAGAAAGCAGGCCACACCCACATGCCCAGTCCCACCTGCGCCACAACGGCCACAGCAGGTATTTGTAGGAAAGGTAATTGGAAGGGGATGGGAGATTAGAAGTGGCTACTGGCACCAGACAGCCCCCCTACAGTCCACCAAAATGACTGCAACTCCCCGTTTTGAGATGGGAGTTGGGAAGAGGAGGAAGGGGGAGAGAGAAAAAAGGAGAAGCAGGGGAAACAACTTTCAGGTAGGGGGAGAAGGAATAGGAGGGAAATCAAAGGAGAAAGAAACAGAGAGAGAACGAACGTAGACAAGAGAGCTCACAACTTCTCCAAGCAAGACCAGGTGGAAACACATGCAAAGGCGCAGCATGAAGACAGCGTCGAAAGAGGAGCCCAGTGTCTCCCCAATGGCCCCAGCAGCTACGGTGCCCCCAGGATCTCTCAGCAAGCAGGAGAGCGAGCGGTGGCTCCCATTGCCCAGCACAGGAAGGTCTAATTCAGGATATGTAGAAGCTTTACTCTCCTAGGCTGGGGACGCTGGCCAGGCCTGAGGAGAAACAATGGTTCTTCTCGCTGCCCCTGGTTTCTGGGTTTGCCACAGTAGCAACAGGAGAGCTCAGTTCTCCCAGATCTGGCACAGTGGGGGTACTGGGGAAAGAGGAGTCAACAGAGTTGTGTGAGGAGGGGTGGAAGTACTAGCGGAGGATGGGGTCCAGGCACCTTTCAGGAGTGGGGTGAGAGCCTGTCCCAGAACTACCATATCTTGGAAGCATCAGAGGACCCCTAACTGAGGGACAGGAAGAAAGAGTGTGGGGAGGCAAAGGGCAGCAAGAGGCCCTGGGACAAGTAAGCCCATAAGGTACTTCTGACGGCCCTCTACACTCTCGCCTGTGCTAGTGGATGCAGAATGACAGCAAGTCAATCCCACACAATCCCAGTGTGTCTTGGCCACTGATAGTTTTATAGCACAGACTGTGAAGATGGCAAGGCAGTGCTCTTTGTGGGGGCCTATACTTATTACTGAATGAGATTTATAGAGCTAAGACAGTCATCCACCCTTGACATCTCTAGATGGGGAAGAGATGTAGGTACTTTAGATACTTCTCATTTAGTGAATCACAAATACCCCCAAAGACAGGCTCCCTCATCCCCATGCAAGTGCCCAGTGCTGGCATTTGCTCATTCTTAGGAGCACGGGCAATGGAGTTCATGGCAAAAAGAAGCATCTTCTTGAGTTGCCATAGAAAGACAGTCTTAGATCTCTTTAAGAGACTTCAAGTCCTATAGAATGCTCAAGTTGCTGAAACCTCCATTTGGAACACTAAAGGAGGAGTCAGCCATGGTGGAACCTCCACCCGAAGACACTAAGGAGGAATCAACCATTATGGAACCTCCAACTGTACACTAAAGGAGAAGTCAACCGTGGTTGAATCTCCATGTGGAAGACACTAAAGAGGAGTCAACCATGGTGGAACCTCCATCTGGGAGATGCTAAGGAGGAGTCAACCATGGTGGAACCTCCATCTGGGAGATGCTAAGGAGGAGTCAACCATGGTAGAACCTCCATCTGGGTGACACTAAGAAGGAGTCAATCATGGTGTCACCTCCACCTGGAAGATACTAACAGGAATCAATCTTGGTGGGAGACGTTAAGGAGGTGTCAATCGGGGTGGGACCTCCATCTTGGAGACATTAAGGAGGAGTCAATCTTAGTGGAACCTCCATCTGAAAAATGCTAAGGAGTCAACCAGGTGGAAACTCCACCTGGAAGAGTGCTAAGGCATCATCCATTATGGAACTTCCACCTGGAACAAGGTTAAGTAGTCAAACATGGTGTAATGTAGAGGGAGGAACATCCCCCATGGTTTTTGCCTTGTGCCAACTCAACTTCTTTCTGTATGGGCAACCCTCTGCCTGTGCTGATGGAATGTTCCTCCTAAGACTCTGCCCTGAGCTTTGACCCAAGGAGGGAGACACTGAAAGCAATCTGAACTCAAGGGCAAGGTCCACATTTCAGTCCACCAGGGACCAGCCTCAGGATGCAAAGAGTGTGGAGAGGGGGTACATGCCCTGGCCTTGGCCTAATGGATTCAAGGTGACCTGGTCCGAGTATCCTCTTCCCAGAGCTAGCTGTTGGGGGAAGGAGCTTGGCCACTTCCACTCTGCACTCCTTGATAGGACATAATCTTACTAAGATCTCAAGAAGATGGCAACGGACCAGAAACCCCAAGGGAAAGCCCAAGTCTCAGGGTTGGGGGTGGGGTGTGGAGGAAAGAAGATATATATGACTGAGATTACTGGGAAAACAGGGCAAGGGAAAACGGAGTTGTTCCTGGATACCATTATGGCCCCAGTGAGTTTTTTCTGGAATACAGAGATGCAAAGCAGACCTTAGGCATCCTGGGTCCCTCACGGGCATGCAGGGTCCCCAGGGGCTTTGTCGGAACTTTGGGGCCTGTTGGCAGCAGGGAATGCCTGGTGTCTGAGCAAGGAGAACTGCAGGGGAGGACCTGGGATGGGATTTGGCATCTAGAGGTGGGGTGAGATCTAAGCTGCAGCGAGGCAGGGCCGGCGCGCAGCCTGGTGGGTGCTGAAGCAGCACTGTGTAAGGAACCCAGAAGCCGAGGGAATGGAGGAGTCAAGGTGCTGCCCCCCCAAGAGGGGCGGTGAGAGGGGCTGTGGCGTGGCTTCCCCCTGGTTCCCCTTACAGGAAGCAATGGCCCTGGCGAAGCCCCATCCACCTGCCCCCCACCCCGCCCCAGCCGCGGAACTCCCTTACCTATTGAGCTGAGGAGAGGCTTGTCTCGACCACACTGCCCAGATAGCTGAGATAATCAGAAACAAAGCGGTTATCAACACCGGCGGGGGGTGCCCCACGCACACCCAGAGGGAAGGGGGGGCACAGGGAGCAGAGCGCCGACAAGCAAGGCCAGAGAATGGGGGGAGGGACAGGGGAAAGAGACAGAACCAGACTGGACAATGGAAGGGGGAGAATGAGGACGCTGCACAAGCACACACAGGGCTGCCGCGCGGCACGTCCCACAGACAGACAGGTGGCCCTGTGTAGACCTCAGCCCAGTCCCTCTACCTAGAGCTCATCTGGCCTCCCACAGCCCCTCCACCTGGAGCTCACTTGGCCTCCCTCAGCCCCTCCACCAGTAGTTCACCTGGCCTCCCTCAGACCCTTTACCTGCAGTTCACCTGATCCCCCTCTGCCCCTCCACCTAGAGCTCACCCAACCTCCCTCAGCAACTCCACCTGCAGCTCACCTGGCCTTCCACAGCCCCCTGCACTTGCAGCTCACCTGGCCTCCATCAGCCCCTATACCTTCAGTCCACTTGGCACCCCTCAACCCCCCACTCTCCACCCCCACCCCACCCCACCCCCACCTGCAGCTCACCCTGCCTCCCTTAGCCCATCTAGCTGGAGTTCATTCAACTTCCCTCAGCCCCTCCACCTGGAGCTCACCTGGTGTCTCTTAGCCCCTCCACCTGCAGCTCAATTGCCTCCCTCAGCCCCTCCAACTGGAACTCACCTGGCCTCCCTCAGCTCTTCCATCTGTAGTTCACCCAACTCCTCCAGACCCTTCCACCTGCAGTTTAACTGGCCTCCCTCAGCCTCCACCTATAGCTCACCTGGCCTCCCTCAGCCTCCACCTGCAGCTCACCTGGCTTCCCTCAGCCCATGCCTCCTTCTCCCCTGCCCCCCACAGGAGCACCAGGGGTGGTGCTAAGGTAGGGGGTGAGGCTTGCACTTCCAGGTACCAGCGAGGGTGGGGTGAGATTGGGTCCCTGTGCATGGGGGCAGGGAGAGAGCAGGCTACCCACAGCCCCCCCCACCCTACCCCCCTTCCATCATCCCAGCCCCTGGCCTCTCCACTCCCTCCACAGGCGGCTACATCAAGAAGAGACCAAAGGACGGAACCAGAGAAAGGAGAAAGAGGGGAAGGGGGACACTGCAGAGACGCTGCGGGCTATTCTGAACGAGTGAAACCAACCCAAAGAAGAGGCAGAAACGAAGAAGATAGAGAGAAAGCCTGGGACTTGAGAAGGAAGGAAAGTGGAGAAAAGGAGGAGTGGGGAGGAGGGCAGGGGAAAGACAGGAGAGAAGAGGAGGCACAGGCAGCCATCCAGGCAGACTCTGGTACCTGGAATACCAGCTGCTACCGTTTAGAGTGAGCTCTTTCAACCAGGCTGATCGCGGGAGTTGGTTTGTCTGTCTGTCTGCGGCTTCCTGCGAGGCACACAGGTTGGGGTGGGGGGGTGTGGCTCCCCGCATATTGCTCAAACCTCCCCCCAGCCTTCAGGACATGCCCCTTTTGGAGAGGCTGTGGGGAGGGGGCTCCATTCCGGCACTCTCTAGGCCTGCTAAGGGGCAGGAAGGTGGGAACAGAAGGCCCCTGACCTAGTGGTCAGGAGCATCACGCTCTGGGGTCCTGCTTAGCAAGGAGCAAGGGCCAGGGAAGAAAAGGCAGCTAGACACCAGGTCTCCGGGCAAGCCTGGGGAGCCCCCGCGCAAGGTGGAATCAGAGGGACTGGGAGACCTTCAGCCCCCAAACAAGCCGGCCGACCACGAGGACACGCCATGTCATCTCCCCTTCTCGTCGTGCCCCCAACTCCCCGTCACCCTGGGGGCTGTCTGAGAGCTTGGAGCTGGGTACCTGGGCAGGTAAGCCCCACCCCCACCCCAACGAACACCCCCTGCCAGTGCCAACCAGAGGCCTTTCCCAGCGGGGCACTGCATCACGCACCCGCCAGCCCTGTCCCTGGGGTGATGCAGGGGTGGAGGGGCAGGACGAGGCACAGGGGGAGGCAGCTGACCAGGTGGAGGTGCAGGGGAGACCTGGCACTCACCCTGAAGTAGGTAACGTTGGAGGGGGGGGCTCTGGCCTGAGCAGCTCCCCCCCCGTTCTTCTAGGGGAAGGTGTCTGTCCAAACACGTCCAGGTTGTCCCCAGGCCCAGCAGGGCCCGGTGGGGAGGAAGGATAGCCTGTGGTGAGGGTGGTGAAGCCCATGGCGGACCGGTAGCCAGGGCTCCCACTGCGGCTGCTTGGGGACGGCGAGCCCGTGGACGGCGTGGACTTGCGGGAGAAACTGACGGCAGCCGGTGGTTGGAGGGTGATCTCCGCCATCTCGGCCTGCTGCAGCAGACCTGGGCGAGGCCTGGCTCGGGCGGCCAGCTCCGGGGAGCCAGTACGGGAGCCAAGGGGGCTTTGGGTCAGAGGGGAGAGGCGGGAGGGCAGTAGCACCACTTGATGTAAGCTGGGCTCGGCGCGCCTGGGCTGCCGGGGACTGGGCCGGGGCCGGGGCTGCGGCTCGGGCCACCGGGTGTCCAGGCTGAACGTGCTGGGGCCACCATGCCCACCCGGCTCAGCCGGCTCAGGGTAAGGCAACACCGGAATGCCCATACCTTGGCTGGTATGTCTTAGCTGCCCTTGGCTCACCAGAGGTTGCATAGGTTTGTCCTGCCACTTGGCGGCGGTAGGCACGGGGACGGGAACCCGGCCTGGCGACTTGCCCGCCCAACTCTTTGGTGCCTCCAGAGACAGGATGCCCGGGTAGGCCGTGGGCACCTGGAGGGGCGCAGGGGGCAGTCCTCGAGGGAGGCAGGCCTGGGGCTGCAGACTCTCGGCTACATCACAGGGGTGCAGCTGGTGGGGGAACATCATGGCTGGGGTCTCCAGCCCCCCAAAGGGGAACTCGGGCCGGCCCCAGGGCTCAGGGGAGCGTCCTCCCGTAGGTGTCTGCGTCAGAGGCAGCGTGCTGTTGGATGCGTTCTCGCCGTTTTCCTCAGGGATGGTCGGGTGGCCAAAGGGTCCCTCGGGGTGCAGGGGCGGCGAGGACATGACAGAGCTCAAGGGGCTGCCCACCTCTGGCATGTAGAAGGATGGTGGCTCCACCTCTCCTGGGCTGCTGCTGCTGAGGTAACCATAATACTGGCCATGGTGGAAGGGCCGGGGAGCGGGGGGCCGGGCCTGGCCAGTGGCCTGGAGCCGCCCTTCCAGGCTACTGGGGCCCTCCAGACCACGGGGCTGGAACCGAGGGCTGTATGCTGGCGGTGGCAGGTATGACTCCTGGCTGGACGACAGAGGAGTCAGCTGGGACTTGAGGGCAGCTACAGAGGTGGGCACCAGCGGGTCGTCGTTCTCTTCATCCGACTGGCGGAACTCGGGGTACATGTCTGTCTCCTCTGCGAAGGGGAAGCCCTCGATGCGTCTGCTCTTCAGTGATGGCTCCACCTCGGAGGGGCCCATCACGAAGCGGCCATCGGGGCCCCTGCTTATGAGCTCGATGGGGGTTGTGGCCTCTGCCTCAGCCTCGGCTTTGGCCACACTATACTTCTTGCTGCTGATGGCCCTCTTGGTTTTCTTGTACAGTGACAGCTCTTTCTCCCGCGTGGGGCTCAGCATCCTTTTGGCCGCCAGCTGGCCCTGGTCATCTGAGGATTCTGACGGGGCCCGGAGAGTCCGGATACTCTCGGGACTCACCTTGCCGGAGGATAAACTGTGGGGGCAAGTGGAAGAGGACAGGGAGGGGGTGGGGAACGGAGAGCACTGAGCAGTCTGTTACTTCTTATTCTCTTGACTAAAAACAACAAAAATAGACAAACCCCTAGGAAGACAAGAATAAGGAGGGATGCAGAGGGGCTGTATGTTTGGGGGTGAAATATGTTGGTCATCTCTAGGGTTTTTATGTGTATTTGACCCAGTTTTTTGGAGGACCACCACCTCACCCCACTTTTCTTCTAGCTTGCTTCTACTGTGTGCACACTGCCATTCCCAGGGAAGTTGGGGGAGCTCAAGAAATGCAAGCTCATTTTAATATAAACCTAAGCAAAATGTATTAAGAAGGCCAATCTGTTAGGATGAAAAATAATTATGGAAATACATCCCCAAGCCAAAGGAAAGTAGTTTGGAGATTAGCTACTAATTTTGACTACCCACAAGCCTGCTCCCTTCCATTTGTGGACAACTTACAGTCAACATACAGATAAATTAGCAGTCAACAGGTTAGAAGTCAACTGTAAACATGGCTACCGTGTCCACCCCAGCACCTTCTCTCCACTGACCACAAATAGCCACTGCATGTTTATCGCACGACCAGAGACACTTACGGAGATTCCAGACTCTTCCTGCAGTGAGTGATGGACAGTGGAGGATCTGAAGGACAAAGAAAGGGAAGAGAGCTTCCTGAAACCGAGACTACAAGAAACTCTGCATTCTCATCCCTAAGTGTCAGCGAGACTGACACAAAGCCACAGAAGGACAAAGTTTCTTTTGATACTTGGCATTGATGAGTCTTAGCTCAGAGATCTATACCCATGACCAAATCCCACCTTCCCATGGATGCTCCACCACCATCCCTGCTTCCTGATTCCCTCTTTCAAATCAAGTCCCAATAGCAGCTCTCGCCAAGATCCTAGTTTCTCTATTTTCAAGGGGTCCTGCTACAAGTGGTTTGTCTCTCCTGATGGAGAAATTGGGCCTGGTATAGCAGGTGGGGCAGACACCCACCTTTTTTGCGCTTGAGCTTACGCTTGCGCTGCTTGTTGACGAAGCAGGCGGCCAGGGTGCTGAACAGGATGGCAGCTGCCAAGAAGCAGATGGTAGCCACAATTCCCGCCAACACAGGCCGTGCCAGCCCATCATCGGTCAGGTCTGGCTGCGGGAAGATGTCTGCAGGGAGGGGCAGGGAGTACTCATGAGTCCTACCCTGAGTGTCCCCCCACTCAGTTTTGCCCTATCTCTGAAGAACACACAATATTAAGGTTCAGGTACCATGCTCAACTCTGATATTGAAGAGGTTTGTATGGTGGTGATGGAGGTGGTGTTAGTGGTAGAGGTGATGGAGCAGGTGGTCGGTGGTGATGGAGGTAGCGTTGGTAGTAATGGTGCTGGTGACAGTGTTGGTGTGTAGAAGTAGAGTTGGTAGTGGTGGTGGTGGGGATGGTGATGGTGGTGCTGATGATGGTGTTAGGAGTGATGCAGTGTTGGTATTAGTGGTGGTGGCAGCACTGGTGGTGGTGGTGGTAGTTTTGAGGCTATTGGTAGCAGAAGTTGGGGTAGTATTAGTAGTGTTAGAGGTATCGGTGGTGCTGGTGTTAGTAGAGATGTTCATGGTAGTGTTAGCAAGAGAAGGTGGTAGCACTGGTGTTGGTACTGATGGCTTTGGTAGCGGTGCTGGTAGCACAGGGAGTGGTGTTGTCTGTAGTATTGGTAGTGAAGGTGGTGGTGAAGATAGTAGTGTATGGAGGTAGTGGTGATGGTGCTGGTAGTGCTAGTGATGCTGTTGGTAGTGGTGATGGTGGTAGTGCTGGTGCTGTAATGATAGCAGTCTTCACAGCAGTGTTAGTGGTGCGGGTGGTGGTGGTACTGGTGGTGGCAGTAGTGTTAGTAGTGGTAGCGGTAGTGGTAGTGGTGGTGGTAATATTGGTGGCGGCAGTGTTAGTGTGGTGGTATTGGTGGTGGTAGCACTGGTAGTGGTGGTAGCAGTGGTGGCAGTAGTGGTGGTAATATTGGTGGCGGCAGTGTTAGTGTGGTGGTATTGGTGGCGGCAGTGTTAGTGTGGTGGTATTGGTGGTGGTAGTATTGGTAGTGGTGGTAGCAGTGGTGGCAGTAGCGTTGGTAGTGGTGGTGGTGGCAGTGGTGGTTGTACTGTTGGTGTTATTAGTGGTAGTTGTGTTGGTAGTAATGTTAAAGGTATTGGTGGTGGTGGTGGTGATAGTAGCATTGGTGGTGGTGGTGGTAGTATTGGCAGTGGTGGTGGCAGTGGCAGTGTTGCTGGTGGTGGTGGTGGTGGCAGTGTTGGTAGTACTGATGGTGGTGTAGGTGTCAGTACTGCATGATTTACAGAAGTCAAGTAATTTTGGCATCACTTGGTAAAGAAGAAACTAACATCTACATATTATCTCCATGGAGATAATAATTCCAATAATAATCTATACTTGTCAAGTGCTTTACATTTTGCAAAGCACTTTCATACATGTGATCAGACATTCTCACATTAACCCCATGAGGCAGACAGGGCAGCTATTTTTATTCTCATTCTCTAAATGAGAAAACTGTTATTCGTTGAGTTTCAGTGACTTGCTTATATAGCCACAGTGAATCAGTGCCTGAACTGGAATCCAGAGTTCTGACTTCCAGTCCATTATCTCCTTCCTTAAACCATGCCGTCTCATTACAAAATAAGTGACTAGACGTGAAGGCTCCCAGAGGCTAAATACCAGAGCAGTGACAAGACTGTCGCTACAGAATTCCCACCCATCCATTTTTAACTCATTTCTCTATAGGCACCGCCACTTCCTACAGTTCAAATCAGTATGGCCTGGTTATCTCAGGGACTGACAGCCAGAGCTGGTGGGGACATCAGAGATGGGTGCTCCACTTTTTTCGTTTTACACACAAGTAGCTGAGCCTCACCTCTTGCCCAAATTCACACAACCAGTCAGTGACATATCCAGGATGAGATCCCAGGCCTCCTGACCCCGTATCTATTGCCTTGTTCTCCATAAAGTTCCACTCTTAGATTAGGTTCATCAAGGGCAAAACCTATATATAGCCATCTATTTGGCCAGAATCCAATGCTGGTCGATAATGATAATGGATAAAAATACTCAAAATCATGCTGACTGGCTGAATGGACAACGAGTGCTCCAACCTCAGAAACGCGGAACATAACAGCCGAGGCCACTACGTCCTTGCCTACCTATGTGCTTTCTCCCAGCCACATACGCTTCCCCTCGGGTGCCAGGCACAAAACTTTCGAGCGCAGGACAGCTGAAATGACCCCACGAAACACTCATGTCTTCTATTCTGTTCATGGCTGAAAACTATAGTCCCTGCTCCTCCATCCCCCTGGAACTCTTCCCTTGAGGAAAGCTGAGAACAGGTTTAGGCTGTTTCTGTTGCCTCTAGGAGGTACAATTTTTGAAAACATTATAAACAAGTAAAGCAAGCTCTGGTGTGCCTCATAAATGATACAGAAGTCATGCTGCAGTCTCCCCGCCATCCATGTCATTCTGTCATTTCACTCCTCTCCACACCGCACCTCAACATAACCCAACATAACCCAAGGAGTCCTGGGCTTGGCGTCTGAAATTCTTGCAAACAGGTCCCAAAGAAATGGTGCCACTGCAGATGACGAAGTAAGAGCCTCTTCCCACACCAAGGGAACCACTTTGTTGGGGGAGGGCCCCTGCTGTGTTGCTGGAGGAAGATGTGTAAGAATGGGCCCAGAGCCAGGAGAAGGAGAGAGAAATAGAGAAAATGCTAGGGAGTCGGCTTTATTTAGCCTAAAGAAATCTAGGGAGAGGAAGGAAGGGAGGGGAATGCCACCAAACAACAATTTTCTGAGTAAAACAAATGTAATTATAACACAGTCTTATAATAGGCGTTCTTGACCTGCTGTTTCTCCCCTCCGCTGCCCCATCCCCGCCAGAGTGGAGAACTAGAAGAAACAATTTATGGCAAACAGAAATGAAATCAAGTTCTTTCTGACTACTGGAATGAGCAGATGAGTTGAATTTCTTTCTGCAGGTATCTGATAGAACCTGTCTGAAACCCTTATGGGCTTAAAGAAATGCTACAGTGCCCAGGCAATTCCAGCTGGGGGTCTCCTTAGTTTGACACACCAGCCTCTCCCCCTGTATTGGATAGTCCACGGAGAGGCCCACATTTGCTTCGGGGGTTTACATCTCTACAGCTGTAAGAGACTCTCCCCACCCCTCAAAGTACCTGTGCTGGAGACGCCGGCGATGTTGCTGGGTTCACTCATCAGGTCCTGCATGACGGCTAGAACCCGGAACTCGTACCAGGTGTCCTGCAGCCCCAGGGACAAACCCGTCAGTGGCGGACCCTGGGACAGAGCCAACCCCTCACTGCCCTCATCAGCATGGCCTGCCTAAGACCTCTCCTGGAACAAGGCAGCCAGCTCTCTGGGATTTTAAACATTTCTGAAAGCTCTGATTTGGGGTGTTTGCCCATTTCTGTGGTGTAAATATTCCCACCATGGCTGATTTCAAACTGCCAACGGAAGGTTGCTGTAGGCCAAGCTGGGAAGAAAGTGCCCTCTCAGCTCTCAGGACCTACTGGGAGCCAGCTCTAGCACCCCACTGAACAAAAGTATTGGGCAAGGAAGACGGAAGACGAGTGTCCCTATCTATGAAACACACTGCTTCCTCCCCTCGCTGGAGAGACACCAATGTTTAGAGGAGGTTAGCTGGAAAAAAAGAAAACGTATTTCCCTCCAGGGGTTCTAAATTGTTTAAAGAGGAGTCCTTCCTTGGGTAAACCTAGAAAAAGATCCTTCTGGGAAATGCTCTTCACTCTTGGGTCAGACTCACAGAAGGGTGCTGGGTCAGGGCTCTTCGCCTGTCACCCAGCTTATGGAAAAGCCCAGAACAGACCGCTCCCCACCCCCACAGGCAGTTCGAGTTGTAGGTCACTGGCTGTCATGCCTGAGAATCCCAATTCCAGCAGAAGATCTGGAGGAGGACAGGTATGGCTGTGAGGGACAGGTGTATCTTGCCCTCCGAAGCCTGAATTGGGTCTCTCAGAGCTCCCCAAGGTTCTGGAAAGAACGGTGCCAATTCCAGAAGCCAGGGAGGAAGAGGCAGAGGAAAGCTCATCCCTCACCTGGGACAGATCCTTGGCAAAGAAATCCCCATCAGTGCCCGGGATGGCGTCGTCCAGCGTGTCCCATCGCTCTCCGACCCGGAACTCCATGACGTAGCGGTCGATGGGGAAGCTGTGGTTGGCAGGGGGGAGCCACGACAGAAGCACCCCCTGCTGGGTCCGATTGGCTGTGAGGCACCTTGGTGGGGTGACCAGCACCAGGGGTTCTGGAGTTGTGACCGGGAATGCTGCGGCCGAGGACACACGAAGTGGGGGATGGGGGAGGCGGAGGTGGCCTCAGCCCCACCCACCCATGCATTATCTCTGGGGAGCTCCGAACCAAGCTGGCCTCCACATGCCCAGGTGCCTGTGTCCGTAGCACTGAGGGGCCAGAGGGTGTCACCTAATATGGCCCTCCTGGCCCAAGCCAGAGAGGTGAGGGCAAGTGGCCCGGACCATCAGGTCATGATTCTGTTTCAGAGCGATGCCAAAGAACATACGTGAGGGCACAGAGTGCCTCAAAAGGGGAAAATTGGCAACGATAGGGAGGAAAGGAAGAGTGAAATGCAATTAAAATCTATTGTGTTCTCTTCCAGGGAACTAGATGTATCTTCTCACAGCACAGAGTCCACCCTTTCAATTTCTTCCTGGCCCAGGTGGAAAAAATGAGACTCAAAGATGGAGTTCCTCAAGTGGGGTAAGGGAGGGTAACTGGGAACGAGGCTGGAGTTGTCCACCTGTTCCACCTCGGGAACAGTCCATGAGGCTTGGGAGACACGCAGGTGTAACTACAGCCAGGTGGGAAGGCCCGAGCAGCTGTGCCCAGTAAGAAGGCTTGGCATGGAGAAGACTCCACAGAGAGAAATGGTCACATGACCACCACCAGGTGCAGTCACGGGGCCAAAGAGAAGAGCCAGCAGACAGTACAGAGGAGAAAGGCACAAACACATGGTCCAAAAAGGAAGACTAAAACCCTAGGCTGAAACTCCCATCTTAGGATGCACAGGGTCTGGCCCAGATAGGCTCTGCAGAGGGGGTAGGAGCTAGGGACCAGCAGACCCCAGAGGAGGGATGGCAGGATATCACTGGGAGAACAGAATACATTACTGTACAAAGCACTCGGCAGGGTACCTGGCACAGAGTAAGCAGTGTATGTTGGCTGCTGACATTGCCTTTAGCATCACCGGATCCCCAGAAAGCAACCTCCAGACATCCCAGCCCAAGGAGCTCACCTAAAGTGTTCACAGTGACCACCTCACTGAAGGCGCTCGTCCCCAGCTTGTTCTGGGCCAGGACGCTGAACTGGTACGCTGTCTCGGGCTCCAGTGTGTCCACCAGCAACCAGTTGGGTCCCAGTGGCACTGGCAAGGATAGCCAGTCATGGGGCCCAAACTGTGCCCGCTTCATCCTGGCCAAAAAGGAGAGGAGAAGATGGGGAGCAAGGGGTGGGGTGGGTTACACTGGAGAGAAAAGAGTGCATGCTAGGCCCTCCAGGGGGAGGTGGCGGGTGGACCGGCGTCCCCTGGCTCAGAAAGGAGGAAGTGAAGACCCCGGAGAGGGCCCCACCTGACTCGGCTGGGCCAACCCTTGTGGTACCTGCCACAGTCACTCTGGTGGTACCTACTCCCTCCTCTACAAAGGAGGCTTCAGACTCACGGACTCTCCAGACAAACATCAAATGCCAACTGCATTGTGGGAGAATCCCTCCTTGGTAATAACCCAGAGAGGATAGCCCATGATGAGTGGGGTTCAACAGAGGGACAGTAAGAACACTGGGGACACAGCGGGTACCAGAGTGGAAATGCAAGGAGGAGGGCCTCAGCCATGGCAGGACTGGGAAAGGAGCCCTGGGTGCTGGCCACCTGCTCTCCTGGGAACAGCACGCAGGGGACCCAGGACAACACAGAGGGCTCCCTTAGTGTAATCAAGCTTGGTTTATCTGAGGATGCCCCCCAGTAGGAGCTTCGGGATTAGAAATTGTGATCCCTAAACAGATTACATGGAGAGCCAAAGCTGGGTGGGGAGGTGGGGGAGGTCGTGTCTCCATGGGCTAGAGCCCATCGCCTGCAGGTGCAGTATTGCTATGTCGCCACAGGGAGGAGACGCTGTCCTGTGGACCAGACATGGTGTCCGCCCCGCCCTCAGCCCTAAGCTGTGTAGCTTGTAGGATGCCCCTGGGGTTCCCCTCTAGGTGTCAAGGCTCACTGCCTTATACACCCAAGAGGGTGAGCTGGGGCAGCAGAAAGCAGAGCAGAAAGAAGCTAGCGCAGACATCAGATGTCTGGGTCAGTCCACTAAGAGCCAGGGGCAGTCGGAATGCAAGGCAAGGAGGAGACCTCCAGACCTTTGTGCCAGGGGCCACCCAAGGCACCCCCACCCCCAGGCACCAAAGCAAATGAGCAAAGTGTGATGAAGGGATGCACATGAGCAGCAGCATGGGTGGAGCCACAAGCAGCCAGGGAGACCCCAAACTACGCAGGGCCCCCTCTGACACCGAGACCTTTGACCTGGACTCCCCAGAGATGGCTCAGCCATGTCAAATGCCCTTCCCTGGCCACACAGCCAGACAGCTCCCTGTCACTGAAGGAGCAGAGATAAAGGGGCGGTAGTTGGATGTTCCGGCTGCAATCCAGGATCTTTCCACCACCTCACAGGTCCCAACTTGCCAACTAGATCCAGTACATCTACCCAGAACTACTCAGCACCAGGACAGTCAGGGTCTGTGGGATACTGAGCAAGTCCACAATGGAACCAGGGCAGGTTCCCTGCATAACATCCTTAACTGTGAACATGCAAAAGAGTCTCCCTGGTCCCCCACAAGTTCCCCTCTGGATCTGAGCCTGGCTGGGAGAGATGTGTCTAAGGAAGAGGAAGCCAGAGGACTCCTGCTCAAGGACCTCTCTGTGCAGCAAAAGCCATGGGTCTCAGCTCAAGAGAGGAGAGTTCTAATGTGATGGAAAGGGGTTGGCTGTGCCTTCTCTTACCCCCTCTTCTCTACCCCCTGTCCTCACCCTGATTCATGCATTTTTGAGATCTGTTCCCCAAGGTGTGGACAAAGATCTCAAATCATCGCATCTGGCTAAATGAATAACAGAGCTATAAAAGCAACAGAGAAGCACATGGTCCTGGAGAGAAAAGGTGGACGCTGAAGACAAGGCCAGGAAGGTGAGCGCCACTTCTCCATAGTGGTTTCTGGAACCACTGGGGAAGGGAGAGAATAAAAACTAAATTTTAAGCTTCAAGCTGAGCTAGTTCACAAAGCACTGGAAGATTAGGAGTGTCACCCAGACTCCAGAAAGCAGGGGGACCTAGAGGAAGTATGAACCAAGGACATGTGGCAGCGAGAGAGGTCAGGGAGACAGCAGCAGAAGGCAAAGGAAGAGTCAGGCAGCCCCGGGAGAGCCCCCTGAACCTTCAGGGCTGGGACTTCAGGAAAGTTCAGAGCCCCACACATCCCATAGCACCTTGTCACCATCTCCACCTGCCTCGCCACCTGGAGATTCGAGACAGCAGGCAAAGAGCCACCTCCCATTCAAGAGACCCACCCACCACCACCCCAGGGACTGACTGAGGTCAGGAGGGGAAAGAAGCAGAGAGCAAAGCATGCGGGGCTGACTCACAGAGGCCCGTACCAGACTGAGAATGTCTGCTCATATCCTCCATCGTAGCCTGGCTCCCAGGACACATTGGCAGTCGTCATGGAGACCTGGACCCGGATGCTGCTCGGGGCGTGGGGGCTGGTACCTGAGAACAGACGGAAACTCTCAGACCCATCTCTGTTCTCAGGGGACAGCCTGGGTTTGAGTCCTGGTCCCCCAATTAATAGGCCCTGATGTCGAGAGGGCACTGAATCCACCCAGACTCCGCTTCAACAAATACATGATGGGGAAATACCAGCTCTCACCTCGGATGGTGGGGGAGTTTAAACGACGAGGTGTCCACCCCACTCAGTACAGAACCTAACACTTGCGGGAAACACTCCAAGTTTGTTAGCTATTGTTCTGATCACAGCTGTGTGAGAGCCCAGAAAAGTTCGGCTACCCAGCTGGCATCCTGGAACACCTCAGGAAGTAAGGGATGGGAGCTTAATGCCTGATGACTCAGGAAATGGAATACAAGTTACTTCCTTCTGCCACAGCCTTCTCCCTCACCCTTCTCCCCCCACCAGGTTTTGTAGGGGTTCCCCTCCAGGAAGCTTGGTCCCCTACCGGTGCCCCTCACTCCAATTCTCCCAGTCTTCCTTTTCCCATCATGCCCTTGCACTCAGAGCTCTGCATAATTAATGCTATTACTTATGGGGGTGCCTGATTTCTGCGTCACCTGGGAAGGTGAGTTATGGGGCCCCTCCCCAACAAAAACAGAATCCCTAAGGAAAAGAACCCCTGAGCTCAAGGAGAGTCAGGTGTGAGCACGGTGGCGCCTGCGCGGGGCGCAGACTGACTTCCAGAACACGTCTCTGTGGAATCCAGCAAGCAGACACGCCTAAGGTTTGGCCCCGCCCAGGTCTCGGCTCCGCCCACATACCGACCACGGTGAGGTGGGTGCTGGCAGTGATGCTGGTGACCACGTTGGCGGCGACGCACTCCCACTCGCCGTGGTCCTCCTTACTCAGCGCGCGGAACTGGAGGCTCCCACTGGGCAGGGCATTGTGCTTGCTTCTGCTGGGCTTCCCTACCTTAGCCAAACAAGGGCACAAGGACAAGGGCAGCGGGTAAGGGGGCAAGTAGGGAAGGGTGGGAAGGAAGAAAAGCCACAGCATCTCAGGACTATGTGAGGGGACGTCAAACCCTCTGCCTCAGCACCCCAACTGGACCCCGCCCTGATCTGGGAAGTTACACTCTGCCCTTGTCAGCCCAGCTGGACCCGGCCCTGCTCTGGGAGCTCACCCTCTGATCCTCGGCACCCCAGCTGGACCCCACACTGCTCTGGGAAGTCACCCTCTCCCTCAGCACCTCCTCCACCCCTCTCCCAAGGGACTCCAGAACCCAAAGGTACCTTCCTCCAGGTAATGACGGGGAAGGGGTCTCCGGCGGCAGCACAGGGGATGAGCAGCTCCCGGCCAGCCTCCTGCCTATACTCCCAGCCCGGTAGCACCGTGAAATACGGGGGGTCCTGGAGAGGAGAGCACACCCAAGCTGGCAAGTCAGGTGCCTGCATGCCCCATGCTCCCAACGGCCACGCCCAGCCCGGGGCCTCACCTTCAGGACAAGTCGTGCAGGGGCAGACTGGCCCATGGTCCCCAAGGTATTGTAAGGCACACAGGTATAAGTGCCAAGGGCCTCCTCTGTGGCCTCCTCGATGCGGATGGAGCCGTCCTCCATCAAGGTCCAACCAAGGTTCTGCCGGAGCACAGAGGACACAGGAGGGAGCCCTGGTAAGGGAGAGGCCATTCCGTCCCTCCCCACCTGGGTGAAGACGTCAGCTGTGCAGCCATGCAGCATCCCCACTGGGAGGTGCTCCTGAGCACTGCTCCCGGCTCGGTGGGCCCACCCGCCTGAGGACAGCAAGCGCTTGCAGCAAGCAGGACCTCTGTCTGGCTCGGGACCCCTAGGCGAAGCAGCTCTCAGTTGTCCAGTTTTTGGTGTAAGGTCCTTGGCAGAGAACTAGAGCCCTGGGGCAGCACTGTGGCATAAGGAGGGGGCATGTCCTTGGCACCTTCTCGATCTGCAGGGGGCGGCCGTCCTTGTTCCACTTGACCACAGTGGCAGGAGGCTCTGCATCCACGGGGCAGCGGATGTAGCCATGGATTCCCACGGGCACATAAATGACAGGGGGCATGTTGAGGACACGGGCTGGGTCTGCAGAGGAGCAGAGGAGCAGGAGAGAAGTTAACGATAAGGTGGGAGGACGGGCTGCGTGGCCCTCCACAAGCCATTCCCCGGCACGGCCCCTCATGTTCGTGCATCCTTCAACCCACACATGCTTAGAGCCTCCCAAGCAAGGAGACACCATGAACGGCATGACAACAGCCCTGCCCTCCCAAGCTTGCAGCTTGTGCAGTCTGTCTAGCCTGCTGGATTTATAAGGACTTCTGTTTCAAATGCTTGGAGACAATCAAAGCCCATGCCAGCAAGCCCATCTGTAGGGTCCCTAAATGACACCCCTGCTTTTGCTTGTCTCCCTGGATCCCCAACGCCCCTTTCTCCAAGCCCCTACACCCCTGACCTGAGCCAACATCTGACCATACCTTTCCAATGCAGGGCTCTCCTGGACAGCAGGCAGCCCACACTCCCTCCACACAGAGGATGACAGTTCTGTCCATAAGGTGCTCAAAGCCATGACCACAGCTGCCATTTTTTGCTCCTCCCCACTCCCTCTCTCTTTTGCTAGTTAGCCAGCCTCTTCAGGCCTCAGTTTACCCATCTGTACAACTAGAATACAGATCCAAGCCTGGCCACAGGTGCTCAGCAGAGCAGCCTGGGGCCCTAGCATGTCCTCTGATATGGAGTGAGTCACCCTGGGAGGGCTACCGAGGAGAAAAATCCAGAACTTCCAGGGAGACAGAAAGGATGAATGAACTGGTATCTTTTAAGCATTTCGAGCTCTTTAGAGAAGAGCATTACATAAATATCAGGCTGAGTTATATATTTAGACCTAGCTTCCTACTTTTATATGGGAGAGGTTCTTTTTTTTTCCTCCAAGGTTTTCAAAGGGTTTATGAATGGGAGATACTCCAAACATTGTCTCTCAGCAGAAATAAAGATCCTTGTCTCACCCACCTGTACATTTCAAACCCCTGGATTCCTTGGAAGATGGGAAGGAGGTTAGAAAAGGACAAGGTGGGGGTGGGAAGTGGCGGTAGAGAGAGACGGGAAAAAACAAAGCACCTCTCTCAAAAGATGGAAGGCTATGGCTTATGGGTTGAGGCCCCGACCATCCCTCCCGAGACCAGCCCTGGGGACACTCCCCCTGCCCACTGGCCCTTCCTGCCCAGGGGATGCAGCCCACTCCAGCTGAGAGTAGACTCTGTGCTCCTCCTAGACCTTTCACAACCCAGCACAGGTTGGAGCACCTCACATGTGGTTTATAACCAATTTCTCCACACCTTGTTCCTACTACAGGTCTAAGTGGGTCAGACGTGATCTCTGGGATCACACGGCTTTTCCTGGGCCTCGTGGCTCTTAAAAGTTTGAGACTTATAATATAGCAGGTGAAAAGTCCTTTTAAGTTGTTCTCAATGGAGGTGGGAGAGTAATGTCTTCTCCCTACCAGCTAAATCGTTCTACAAAAGGGAGAAGCTGATGGGGATGCTCATTTGTCAATGTGTGCCAAGGCCCAGTTTGGCACAGGGGTGTGAGAGGACAAGCTCAGCTGCCTCAGCCTCTATTTTTTCCTCTACTTGTCTTGATTCATGTTGCTAACCCCTGGACCCCTCTTGGGCTGCTGCCCGTCTTGCACCTGCCATCCCATTCCCTTAGATGTGAGCAGTCACCCCACCAGCCCCCAAGCGACAGAGACATCGCTTCCTGCAACACCGTGCAGCCTTTGCTGCCTCAGTGATGGGGCCATCTGCAAGTCGAGTGGAAGAAGGCAATCCTTGTTACTTCTCTCTCTCTTCTCCTCTCTGTCACTCACACTCACAAACACACACACACACAGTTCAGCTTGCCAGTGGGTGGGAAAGCACCCAACTGCAGCTGAGTAGCTAAAGATGAGGGACTGAATTACCGTCCTCACACAAAGCCCAGGTCGTCCTGGCAGGAGGATCTCTAGCAGCCCCACGGAGAGTGATAAGAAAGCCACGTGGGAGCCGTCTTGGTGAAGCTGCATCTGGTTACCCTGGAACAGGGAATTCTCTCCCCCCTCGTCCACACGCCAGTCCACAGAGGACGGGAAGGCAGAGTCCACAGTTACCGGGAGCCCTGACGTGCGCAGGGCCCTAAGCTACGCCCCCTCCGAGATCTGAGAAAAGGGCACCAAATAGCAACCAGTCCAAGGTCCAGAAGGCTTGGCTACTGTTCAATTCAAGGAGTGTGTTCACAAGTCAGAAAACAAAAATGAGTTAGCTGACACCGGTGGACACACTTGCCTGTGGAAGATGCCTTGCAGCCCTGGAGCGGCCCACCTAGGCGGTCTAGGCCCCGCCCTCCCCAGGCTCCTCCCTCCCTTCGGCAGTCCTCCCCACCACATGCCCTCCGGTGACTCTACTGTCCTCCGGCCCCCGGGCTGGCCTCTGTGATCCGCTGGCACTACTCACACTGCACGGTCAGGTACGCTGAGGCCGAGGGGGAGCGCCCCAGGCTGTTGCTGGGGACACAGGTGTACTTCCCGGCATCCTCTGGTTTCACCCGGAAGATGATGAGGGTCCCGTCAATCAGGATGCGCACCCTCAGCTTCAGGTCACTGCGAGGGGGGCGGGGAGTGAGCGAGGGGGGCGGGGAGTGAGCGGGCGGGGGAGGGGCTTCCCTGAGACACTGGCGCTGCCCCAGCGCCCAGGCCCCCTCAGCTTCAGGTCACTGCGAGGGGGGGGCGGGAAGTGAGCGGGTGGGGGAGGGGCTTCCCTGAGACACTGGCGCTGCCCCAGCCCCCAGGCCCCCTCGGCTTCAGGTCACTGCGAGGGGGGCGGGGAGTGAGCGGGCGGGGGCGGGGAGTGAGCGGGCGGGGGAGGGGCTTCCCTGAGACACTGGCGCTGCCTCAGCCCCCAGGCGCCCTCGGCTTCAGGTCACTGCGAGGGGGGGGCGGGGTGTGAGCGGGCGGGGGAGGGGCTTCCACGAGGTGCCAGGACAAGGCCTTCACCCCCCCACCCTGGCTCCCACAGCTGAGGCAAGGAGACCTAGCTTCACCCGGCTTTCCCGAGGGCCCCGTGTACAGCAGCACAGACTCCCATCTTTCTACTTAGCACAAGGCCAGCGCAGAGGGGACGCCCCCCCCCCACCTCTCTGCACGCTCCTGGAGCCCCAGAGGCAGGCTGAGGCCACTCCTGCTCAGAGGCCTTGCCTCTGGGGGTCTGATGGAAGAGCCCCAGGAGGGCGTCCGAGCAGATGCTCACTTCTGGAAGTAGACATTCTCGTCCTGCCAGTACCAGGTGTAGGTGAGGTTGCCGGGATACGCCTCTGCACGGCAGGTGAGCAGAGCATCCTGGGATATGTTGACAGTGATGTTCTCAGGAGGGGAAACTATGAAAGGAGGCCCTGGGGAGACAGGAAGCGTACGGAGCATGACATCACCTGAGGGGGGCTGCTGGACGGGTGCACTGAGAGCTCTGAGACACCCAAGCAGTTGTGTCCGAACCCTGGGGGGAGGAGGCAGGGGGCAGCACTGGCCCCAGAGCTGCGTGATGGTTGGCATGGAGACACATGCACCTGGTGTCCCTCCTAAGGCTCTCACTCTCCCTACAGGTATGTGTCCCCAGCACTAAGTCGCAGCTGACCCCTCCTCAAGCACACAGGTGCCCCCCACCCACATGCACAATCTCTCTCTAGACCCGGGTTCCCCAAAGCAGCAGTGTACACTGCACACATGCTCACACTCCCTTCCTGGCCCACCCTTCTCTCCAGCAGAGCCCCTAAGCACAAGGCATGCAGGATGGAAAAGCCCATTCTTTTCAAATCCAGAGCCAGCAAAGTCCTCTCGTAAGGCTTCCCGGAGGAGGCAGGAAGGCAAGCAGAGACTGTAAAGGGTGAGTGCCCACAGTCCCTGATGCCGGCTTTCCAGACACAGCTGGGCTGACCGGCCATCTCTCCCAGGCTGTATCTGAGACTGCACAAGCCTGACCCCGGCTGGTACACTCAGGCCAACAGGCGCTGCTGTCACCATGATACAGCTTTCTCCATTCCTCCAGCAGGGGGGCAGCACAGAGACAGCCAGAAGAGACCACTGTGCCCACTGCCACTTCCTGGGGCACCTGAGCCCCAGGCTTCTCCCCCTGCTGATGCTGTAGACCCGGCCCTGCCAAAGCCCTGATGTTATTTAAATGTCTAGGGCTTGGACCACATCTTAGCTCTCTGTACTGATGTCCTCACTAATGGACGGCTAACCCAGAGGAGGCCGGAAGCAGAACAGAGGGAAAACTGAAAACCTACTCCCCACACTGCCTTTCTTGCATACCTGTGCAGGCCCCCAGAGCCCCCAGCCCAGCTCCATCCCCCATAGCAGGGTACTGTGCCCTGGGAAAATCCCTCCATGGCTCAGGTGGGCTGCACAGCCGGTGACAAAGCCCCAGGAGTACAAGAGCCTGAAGGCGTCGCTCTTACCTTGGACAAGCAGGTGGGTAGTGTGGACGGCCTCCCCCTGTATGCTGTAAGCCCGACAGGTATAGGCGCCTCGGTCCTCCCGACTGACTGATGTCACGGTCAGGCTCCCGTCACTCACCTGGGGCCGAGGACAGAGGGAACTCAGCACCGCGCCCCGGGCACACCCATGCTGTGCTCACGTCCATCTGAGAGGCATGGCCTTGGGGACTCATGCACCGGGAGGTGGGGAGGAAGAGAGGGGGAGGAGGGGGGGAGGGAAGGAGGCACATTTCATCCTCCATCTCTCCCCAACCATCAGACATGACACCTTCCACCAAGCCAGTCCATCTAGTGCTGATAGAAAGTTTTCTTTCCAGGCCTTTGTACATGACAACTGTAATCATGTGAAGGGAGGGGGAGAGAAAGCAGAGGGAGGGCAGGAGAGGAAGAGTGCTTATGGTGTCCCAGACACCCTACCTGGTATTTCCCACTAGCACCTAGGAGTGTCCCCTCCTTGAGCCAGGTGACGATGGGCTTGGGGTTCCCAAAAGCTGTGCAAGTCATGGTAACACTGCCACCCTCCTTGGCCTCGATGTACTGGGGGGGTGTTTCCGTGAAGGTGGGAGGAGCTGGAAAGGAGACCAAGCAAACAATGGGATTAGCCAAACTGGCTGCCCCAGGGCACACACACAGCAAAACCCCACCAAGTCCTCACCACCGCTCAGGCAGGAGTCCCTGTGCAAGATGAAGACAATAATCCCTGGGGTCTGATGAAGACGCGAAGGCAGGGCTAGGTAAGCACTCTGCCCACTGTTACCATACAGGGGGGAAGGGGCGACACAGAATGCAAACTTAGGCTGGCTGGATCCAAATTCTAGACTTTTCCCACTGTGCTGTACTAGTTCACAAGGAGATAGTGTTTCCTGAGCGTCCAAGCTAGAGGGTGCAGCTCTTAGCACTGGGGATGTAGTGGTATACAGGACAGCTCCTGGGAGCTCACAGACACCTGCTGTTCCCTGTTTCCTTCCGACTCTGCGAGCCTCCCTCAGCCTCTCCTCAGGGCTGGGCCCTACTTCCTTCAGCAGCTCCAGCTTAGCCAGACCTGTGTGTCCAGAACATCCATAGCCTGAGGGGTACTGAGAACCAGAGCCCCAGCCAGGCCCACCCAAGGCCAGCCGGTCCCACGTTTCCCAGTAGAGGAAAACTCCCTTCTCCCCACTTCCTTTCCTCCTGATTTTATCAGTCATTTCCCCCCTGCACTGGAATTTTGATTAAAACTCCATCCTGTCTAGATAATCAGCTTTTAAGACACTCTGTCTCATCTGCCCAAGCTGCTGGTAGCAGTAGTCCTGTCAGTCTTAAACTCTGGCACCATCCGTTCTGGGATTCCCTGACCTGGCAGTAGGGGACCCTGTATCTGAACACCAGCCCTGAAGGTCCTCTGGAATGCCAAGGTCTTAGCCCCACAAAACTGGACTGCAGCTGGCTGTTCTGTGCTCACTTCAAGGCTTCAAAGCCCAAATTCAGGTCTTAGCCTGTTACCTATGTGACTGTGAGAAAGGGGCTCAACCTCTCCAGGCTTTACCTAAATCCTGCACCCTCCAGAACTGATGAAAAGAATGAATGAGATGAAGTTGTTTCTGATTGGATCTTGTCAAATGCAGACACACACACACAAAAGTTGGTGTTTTTGCCATTCCTATCCTCAGAAGTCTCTGAGGCACCAATAAGAAGCTTTGAGAGGGGTTTCTCCTCTTGAGCCACCCCTCCCGGTGCCTTTATGAGCCAGTCCTGATGTGCTCCAGCCTCAGCACCGACCACATCTGCCCCTTCACCATGCTCTGACTGCATCATCCTTCTTTGGGCTCCTCAAGTGTGCCAAGAACTCCCGACCTCAGGGCCCTTGCATCTGCTGTCCCCTCTGCCTAGAAATCAGCCCCCAGGTGGCATTCCCTCATTCCATTCACATCTCGCTTCCTTGCTTGACCAGGCCATCCAAGATACGCTTCCTGCCTTCTCTATCCTCTCAACACTGTTGATTTGCTTTAGAGAGCACGCCACTAACTGAAATCATTTGGGAAATTTACCTGCTCCTTTGCCCTCTTGACTACGACGGAGGCACCTTGCGAGAAGGGAACTGTTCTGTAATCCAGCTGCATGCCCAGCTTTTAGTATAGTTCCTGGCATGCAGTAGAGTGCCCAACAGGTACTTGTTGAATGAAGAATAGGAATGAAATGAGCAAATAAAAGAATGAAGGTACATGCAAGCACACACACACCTGCAGATCAACACCAGTGTATGCTCATAAATTTCTTAGGAGCAAAAGCCAGGGCTAGACTATGCTCTCCTATAGCCTCAAAGTGCCAGCTCAGTATGGGCACATGGGGCCCCTGGGGAGTGAACACTGAATAAAGTAAGAAGCACACATCACCGCACACAAAAGCACACGCAACCTACAACCTCAGGAAAAGCAATTCTGAGCCACCATCGAAGGCTGTACCAAAGATGATGGTAAAAATCGTCCACATCTTGGAAGAAGGATCCCAGAAGCCCAGGTCCCTCTTTCCACCTGGGAACACACAACTTGCTCATTTCCCAACAGAGACGAGAAACAAAGCAGCCCCTCCCTTGCCAAGCCCACCCCCTACAGCACTGCTAACACATTCACAGCCTCCATTACCTCTAGTGTCAAGCTTAAAAGAAAAGATGATAAATTAAATTATGTCCTGAAGTGACAAATTAATTACTAATTACATAATTGCTTTATTTAGGTGCTAATCAGGAAAGTTCTTGGAACAATTTAGCATTTTCAGGAAAATAATGGTTTGAGTCTCGATTATTTACTGAATTAGGTGTTAGCTTGCCAGCTGCATTTCCAGGCTTAAATCTTTTTTACAAGTGCCCTGTAATTAATAGTTCAAGTTAGAAATAGGCTGACCTCTCCAGCAAATAATTCACCAACCTAAAGTGAAGCTTGGACTCCTTGGGTATTTTGTACATGATAAAGAAATAACTGAGTGTGTTTCCACCCAATTGGTCTTCAAAGAAAACATGGGAAAATGAGACGATTTGTAATTCTAATTTTTCACTGGCCTTTCATTTTCCAAAGGTGATCCCTGTCAGAAAATGCCTGACATTAAACATTGTAGTTTGGAAGCACTGGAATGTTGGGGCTTAGACTCTCTCATTTTAATAATAGTAATATTTATGCTGGAAGGGACCTCAGGACTTGGGATGAAGGAAAAGGGGAGAGTCTCTTTTTTCACCTTGTGAGATGTCTATTTTGTTCTACCCATTTGGCACGTAGGCACCTTGTTAATGGTGAAATACACTCTATTGTGTTCTCAAATCCAAAGCAGATGGTACACCTTCTTAGTTCTTCTGCGTAATGCTTCCATACGAGTAACCTGCTTGCCTTCCCCAAATGCACTGGCTCCCTTTCCTCTGAGCTTACAGGCATGCTGTTCCCTCTACATGAACTGTCCTTCCCCATCTCCACCCCCATACCAAGCTAACCTCTCATCCCACCACAAGTCTTTGGGTAGACGTCATTTCCTCAGAGAAGCCAACAATGTAATTGTCTATGGACTAGACACTTTCTTAAAGCCTCTTTAAGAGCTGGGACTGTTCCCAGAGCTGTAATAGGGTAGACATTCAAAAATATGATTTGCATGGATAATTACTGGTGGATATGAAAGGACTTTCGAATTACCCACATTCCTGCATCTTACAACCTGAGGTCTTCCCTGTGTTTCCCACACCCCTCTACTTCACTGTCACCTGATTCCATCACTGTGCTGGGTTGAAATGATGTATGTACCCTAGAAAAGCCATGTTTTAATTCTAATGCCGTTTTGTAAAGGCAGCCATTTCTTCTAATCCCTATTCAGTATTGTATGTTTGAAACTGTAATTAGATCACCCCCCTGGAGATGAGATTTAATCAAGAGTGGCTGATAAGCTGGATTAGATGGAGGCGTGTCTCCACCCATTTGGGTGAGTCTTGATTAGTTTATGGGAATCCTATAAAAGAGGAAACATTTTAGAGAAAGCTAGAGATTCAGAGAGAGCAGAGAAGAACAATATAGCCATGAGAAGCAGAGAGCCCATAAGCCAGTGACCTTTAGAGATGAAGAAGGAAAACGCTTCCCAGGGAGCTTCATGAAACAGGAAGCCAGGAGAGAAAGCTATCAGATGGCGCTATGCTCACCATGTGCCCTTCCAGCCGAGAGGGAAACCGTGACTGTGTTCACCATATGCCTTCTCACTTGAGAGAGAAACCCTGAACTTCACTGGCCATCTTGAACCAAGGTATCTTTCCCTGGATGCCTTGATTGGACATTTCTATAGACTTGTTTTAATTGGGACATTTTCTCAGCTGTAGAACTGTAAATTAGCAACTTATTAAATTTCCTTTTTAGAAAGCCATTCTGTTTCTGGTATATTGCATTCTGGCAGCTAGTAAACTAGAACAATCATTTTCCTCTATAAAACGGGAGGATGGCCAGCACCTTCCACATAATTACCCCCATGTCACTGATGTTCTAGACACTGTGCAAGACACTTTCTCACACAGTATTTCATTTAGTTCTCATAACAACCCTGCAAATAAGCATTGTTTTTTGTTGAAGAGAGTAAAGCTCAGACAGGTGACTTAATGTGTCCAGGATCATGCAGCTAATGTGTGGTGGAGTCATGAAATAAACCACATCTTTTTAGGGTCCATGTTAACCCAACTCCAAGCCACTAGGAATTCCCCAAGAAGCAACTCTCCCTTGAGCAAACTGAGACAGAATGCAACAGAATAGACAATTCCAAAAGAGAACCTACTTTCCCATCAGAAGTAGATTCCTCATGAATACCTATTGTCTGCAGACTCCTGAAACGGACACTCCCAGGATGATGGAAAAGGAGTAGGACACAACACCACTGGGAGCTCTCAAGCCCATTTGAATGCAGATGCTCAATTTGGTGCACGTCAGCAAGGCTTCCAGCAGCAGATTCACCTCCGGGTTACGTTTTGTCTGGGCTAATGTGAAGGTGAGTTTTCCTTCCCTGAGCATACAGCTCCTGACATCAAAAGGACATTATGCTGCATGAAAGTAGCCAGAAACAAAAGGACACACACTGTATGGTCTTACTGATATGAACTAACATTAATGAGTGAACTTGGAGAATTTATTCTTATGCGTTATATAGATCTCCCCTTTTTAGTTTATGATATATTAGAGTGGCTAGAGGGAAATACCTGAAACTGTAGAGCTGTGTTCCAGTAGACTTGTTTCTTAAAGATGATTGTATAAGGATATAGCTTTTGCAATGTGACTGTGTGATTGTGGAAAAAAAAAAGAGGGGAGGGGTCACTGATAAGCTTGTCAGTGGTGAAGAAAGCCCCAAGCCAGAGCCTGATGCTGATGAGGGGCTGTTGGTTTTAAAACTTTTTTCCTAGACCAAAAGAACTCTGCTACCCCAGAACCCTGAATAGGTCCTTAGAACCATAAAGAGCATAGGTCTGACTCAACCCCCTTGGAGGTGTGAACCAACCTCACAAGGCAAGGGCATACAGGCCATCCTTCAGGGCAGATTAAAACTAAGCAACGCTACCAATCTATGACAATATCAATGGCTGTCTTCCCACCACAACAACCATAGGCTCAGACATCAAAACCACAAAGAATGAGAAGATGACAGAGTTAGGAAGCTCAAGCAACCAGTCCCTCCACCAGAACAGCTATCAAACGGGCAGGAAGTGTCTAAACCAACTATTTTGAAATGCTGGAGTCCAGTAGAACACTGAACAGCATCCAAGGGAGAGCGAGAGGAAGAGGCTGGCAAATTGCAGTAAATACCAGTAAACTTTTCTCTGTGTGCAGGCTGGTTACTGGCACCCATGCCCCACTCCTGCAGCAGCCATCAGTGGGGTCCAGCACCTGGAATAAAACGGTGGTGCCAGAAACAGACAAAAGAATCCACTTCCCCAAGATCAGGGTGGACAGAGCTGACCACTGATGGCAACTTTTGATTAGTGACTTTGGATCACTGAGGACCCAGCTCTGAGGGCCCAGTTAAGGGCAGCAGAGAAGACTTAAAGACCCTGCTTCTGGGCTGCAGAGGGCAGTGGACGGGCAGCATTGGCTGGGCAGGTGAAGAAAGTGCAGCTTTGGGGAGCCAAGGAAGATGTTCTTGGTACTCTTCCTGGCCCCTCCCTCATCCCCTCTCCAGGGGGGGTTAGGGCTGGGTAAACACTCCATTGTGGGTCCCTGGACTTGTTCCAGCTGGGAAGGAATGACTTGGGAAACTCCTCTCTGGTGTGCTCCACAACCACCCTACAGCCCCACAACCCTGCAGGCAAAAGGACCTTGAGACAATGAAAGCAGCATAGGAAACATTTGGGGTGGGTGGCCCAGGGCAAAGGATTACCTGTTTTAAGTCCAGCAGTGGAACACCCAGGAGACAGAAAAGATCTGTTTCCTGGGAGGAAGAGAGGGCATTCAAACTCCCGTAAACACAGAACTCCTAAGGCCACTAGCAAGCATAAGCTCAGGATAAGACACAGGTCCAGAAAAGACAGAGAAGACCTGCACACTGCATCTGCTTTGAGCAGACCTTCCTGACAGGAGGCCAACACTCAAAAGAATCTGTCATGTCACCAGCTGGCTACCAAGTCAAGAAACAGACTCTCAGGGAATAAACCCCAGAGTTAACATTTTTAAAATATTAAAATGAATAGTGTGCAACAAAAGATTATAAGACAAATGAAGAAACAGGAAATGATGGCCTATCCAAAGAAAGAGGATTAAAAAAACAGAAAACATCAACAAAGAAGACCAGACTGTGGGCATATGGACAAAGATTTTTTAAAAATGATCCTCAATATGCTCAAGATGAAAGAAAATACAGAGAAAGAACTAAAGGATGTCAGGAAAACAATGGATGAACAATGTGAAAACCTCAATAGAGAGATAAAAATGTTTTAAAGGAGCCAAACAGAACTAGTGGACTTGAAGACCAAAATAACTGAAACGAAAAATTCCCAGGAGGGTTTCAACAGCAGACTAGAGTTGGCAGAAGAAAGAATCAGCAAACTCAAAGAAAAGACAATTGAAATGAGTCAGGCTGGGAAGCAGAAAGAAAAGAGAATTTTAAAAAGCAAAAATAGCCTAAGAGACCTCTAGGACACCATCAAGCATACCAATATATGTGTTATGGAAGTTCCAGAAGGAAAAGAAAAAGAGAGAGGGGCAGAAGGAATATTCAAAGAAATAATGACATAAAACTTCCCAAACAAAGCAAAAGATGTGACTATGCGAATACAAGGAGCCCAAGAACACCCAACAGAATAAACTTGAAGAAAAATATGTCCCATCACATTTTGATCAAATTGTTGAATGCAAGGGCAGGGAGAGAGTTCTGGAAGCCCCAAGAGAAAAGCAATGTGTTAGGTATAGGAGTCCCAATTAGATTAAGTGCCAATTTCTCATCAGAAACCATGGAGGCAAGAAGGCAGTGTACTGAAATAGAGTGCTGAAAGAAAACTACTGTCAATCAGTAATTTCATATCCAGCAGAACTTTCTTGCAAAAATGAGGTAGAGATTAAAGCATTCCCAGATAAACAAAAGCTGAGGGAGTTTATCACCACTAGACCTGCCCTACAAGTAATGCTAAAGGGCCTTCTTCAGACTAAAGGAATGGAAAACAGACAGTAGTTCAAAGTGGCACAAAGAAACAAAGACCTCCAGTAAAAACAACCCTTTTGGTAACTATAAATGTTAGTACTATTGTATTATATTTTTTTGGTGTGTAACTCTACTTTCTACTTCTTACAGGTGCTAAAATGTACATGCATAAAAAGTAATGATAAACCTATGGTTTTAGACATATATTGTCCATATATATAATTTCTAACAAGTACCAAAAAAAGTGGTAGGATGGAGGCATATAGGAACAGTGTATTGTATGTGTATGCTATTGAAGAAAAATTGGTATCAAGTATGATTGTTATATCTTTAGGATGTTAACTTTTAACCCCTTTGTAAGCCACAAGGAAAATATATCCAAATAGAAAAGAGAAGGGGCTCAATATGGTACAATACAGAAAAAATCAAATAAATATGAAAGTAGGCATTAATGGAAGAATTGAGGGATAAAAAAGGTATAAGATTTACAAAGAATAAATGGCAAAATGACAGAAGAAAGTCCTGCACTAACAGTAGTGACTTTAAACGTAAATGTATGAAACTCTCCTTCCAAAAGGTAGAGACTGACAAAATGGATTAAAAATATGACCCAACTCTATATTGTCTACAAGAGACTCACCTTAGGTTCAAAGACATAAGTAATTTGAAAATAAAAGGATACAAAAATATACCATGCAAGCAGTTAACAAAGAGAACTGGGATAGCTATGCTAATATCAGATAAAATCATTAGGATAGCTATGCTAATATCAGATAAAAATCATTGTTATGAGGGAAAAAGACAGTTAAATAAACAAAGGAAAAAGACAGTTAAATAAACAAGAAGACATTACAATTATAAGCATATATGCACCTAACAGCAGAGCCCCAAAATGTACGAAGTAAATCTGACAGGTTTGAAGGAAGAATCTGATGGGTCTATATTAAGAGTAGGAGACTTTAACACACCATCTTCAAAAATACATAGAATATCTAGACAGAAGATCAGTAAGGAAATATAAAACTTGAACAATACTCTAAACCAATTAGACCTAAAGGCATATATAGAATACTCCACCCAATAGCAGAATGCAAACACTTTTCGAATGCACATGGATCATTCTCCAGGATGGACCACAAAAATAGAAGTCTCAATAAATACAAAATCATTAAAATCATGTAATGTATCTACTCTGACCACATCAAAGTTAGAAATCAGTATCAAAGAGAGAAATGAGGAAAATTCATATATACACGGAAAATAAATACTACTCTTAAACAACCAATGGATTAAAGAGAAAATCAAAATTAGGATATATCTTGAGGCAAATGGAAATGAAATCCAACATACAAATACTTATGAGATGGAGCAAAGGTAGTGCTGAGAGGGAAATTTATAGCTCTAAATGCTCATACTAAAAAGAAGATCTGAAATCAGAGACCTAACCTCACAACTGGAGGATCTAGAAAAAGAACAATCTAAATACAAAGCAAAAAAAAGGAAATAAAGATTAAAGCAGACAAAAATGAAATAGGGACTAAAAAAAAACAAGAGAGAATCAATAAAACCAAAAGGTGGTTCTTTGAAAAGGTTGAAATTGACAAATCTTTAGCTAGACAGATGAAGAAAATAGAAAGGACACAAATAACAAAAAATCAGAAATGAAAGGGGGGACATTATAATGGACCCCACTGAATAAAAGGACTATAACAGGATAGTATGAATAACTGTACATTACCAAATTAGATAACCTAGATGAAATGAACAAATCCCTATCTACTCTGACTCAAGAAGAAATAAAAGTTCTCAACAGAGGAATAAGTAGTAAAGAGATTGAATCAGTAATCAAAAACTTCCCAGCAAAGAAAAGCCCAAGATCAGATGACATCAAGGGGAATTTTAGCAAACATTCAAGGAAAAATTAACACCAATCATGTTCAGACTCTTCCAAAATAAAACAGAAGATGTGGGAACACTCCCTACTTCATTCTACAAGACCATCATCACCCTCATACCAAAGCCAGATAAAGTTACTACAAGAAAAGAAAATTATAGATCAATAACTCTTAGGAATGTACAGGCAAAAGTCCTCAAAAAAATGCTAGCAAACCGAATCCAAAAGCACATTAAAAGAATTACACATGGGGCAGTGCAATGGTGGCTCAGTGGCAGAATTCTTGCCTGCCCTGTCAGAGACCTGGGTTCGATTCCCAGTGCCTGCCCATGCTAAAAAAGGAAAAGAATTACACACCAATATCAAATGGGATTTATTCCAGATAGGTAAGAGTGGTTTAACATAAGAAAATTAGTTAATGTAATTTTTAAATGTAATGTACCAACATTAACAGAATGAAGGGGGAGAAAAACATTATAATCTCAACTGACTCATAAAAGGCATTTGATGAAATCCAGCACCATTTCTTCATAAAAACACTTAGAAAGCCAATAATATAAGGAAAGCTCCTCAACATGATAAAAAGTCTACATGGAAAATCCACACTTAACATCATACTCAATGATTAAAGATGAAAGCTTTCCCTCTAAGATCAGGAACGAGACAAGGATGTCCATTGTCACCACTATTTACTATCTCCCTACATACAGATGACATCATCCTACATATAGAGAGAATCCTGAAAAATCTTCACCAAAGCTCCTAGAGCTAAAAAAAATAATTCAATAAAGTAGTTGGGTAAAAGATCTACATGCAAAAATCAGTAGTGTTTCGGGCGGTGTGATGGTGGCTCATTGGCAGAGTTCTCACCTGCCATGCTGGAGATCTGGGTTTGATTCCCAATGCCTGCCTATGCCAAAAAAAAAAAAAAATCAGTAGTCTTTCTATACACTGGTAAGGAACGAGTGGAAAAAGAAATCAAGAAAAGACGTACATAAAATTTTAAAAATGTCTTTGCATGAGGAAGAACAAAGGAATGTCATTATTGCAGGGTGCTGAAAATAGATAATTAATACTTTAAAATGTCACCTTATGTGTGAGAGAAAGCAAAAAATGTTTATTTGTTACAAAATTTATATTTTGACTAGAGCATTTCCTAATATAATGCATGTAGATAGTCTGATTGAATGTCATAAGTACTTGGAATCTCAGGTAGGACATGAGATTTTATTGGTTTGTCCAGAGTGATGCCCCGATGAATCCCAGAGTGATTTGATCAGTGACTGGAAAAGTATTTGCAAGCCCCCTTCGGGGAATGGTGAGAGTGGGGGAGAAATTCAACTTCCCCAAGTTGAATTCTTGATATTCTCACAAGCAGTGTGGACAACCAAAGCTATAGGCTGAGCCCCCAGTCTTGGGGTTTGTTCATATGAAACTTAACCCCACAAAGGATAGGTCAAATATACTTAAAATCTAGGCCTAAGAGTCACCCCCAAGAGAACTTCTTTTGTTGCTCAGATGTGGCCTCTCTCTCCAGCCAACATGACGAGCAGTCTCACCACCCTCCCCCTCTCTGCATGGGACATGACTCCCAGGGGTGTGGACCTTCCTGGCAATGTGGGACAGAGATCTTGGAATGAGCTGAGACTCAGCATCAAGGGGCTGAGAAAAACCCTAGAATGAGCTGAGAATTAACATCAAGGGATTGAGAGAACCTTCTCGACCAAAGGGGGAAGAGTGAAATGAGACTAAGGGTCAATGGCTGAGAGATTCCAAACAGAGTCGAGAGGTTATCCTGGAGGTTATTCTTATGCATTAAGTAGATATCACTTGTTGTTCAAGATGTAGTGGAGAGGCTGGAGGGAACTGCCTGAAAATGTAGAGCTGTGTTCCAATAGCCATGTTTCTTGATGATGATTGAACAATGATATAGCTTTCACAGTGAGACTCTGTGAATGTGAAAACCTTGTGTCTGATGCTCCTTTTAGCTACTATATCAACAGAAGAGTAGAACATATGGAATAAAAATAAATAATAGGGGGAACAAATGTTAAAATAAATTTAGTTTGAAATGCTAGTGGTAAATGAAAGTGAGGGGTAAGGGGTATGGTATGTATAATCTTTTTTCTCTGTTATCGTTTTATTTCTTTTTCTGTTGTCTTTTTATTTCTTTTTCTAAATCGATGCAAATGTTCTAAGAAATGATGAATATGCAACTATGTGATGATATTAAGAATTACTGATTGTATATGTAGAATGGAATGATATCTTAATGTTTTGTTTGTTAATTATTTTTAATTAATAAAAAAGTTAAAAAAAAAAAAGAAAAAATGTACCTATACCATATAGCAACTAAAAGAATCAAATATCTAAGAATAAATCTAACCAAAGAAATAAAGGACTTGTACACAGAAAACTACAAAACACTGGAAAAGCAAACCTAAATAAATGGAAGGACATCTGTGTTCATGGATTAGAAGAAGTGATCAATTCTACCAAAAGCAATTTATACATTCAATGAAATCCTAATCAAACTTACAATAATCTTCTTTGCAGAAATTGAAAGGCCAAACATCAAATTTATATGGAAGGGTAAGGGGCCCTGAATAGCCAAAGCCATCTTAAAAAAAGAACAAAGTTGGAGAAGTCACACTTCCCGAACTTACTATGAGGCCACAGTAATCAAAACAGCATTGTAGGGCAGGCCGCGGTGGCTCAGCGGGCAAGAGTGCTTGCCTGCCGTGCCGGAGGACCCCGGTTCGATTCCCGGCCCCAGCCCATGTGAAAAACAAACGGACAAACAAAATATAATAAAACAAGAAAATGTTTAAAAATGTTTCCCTTTCTTCCTTCCTTCCTTCCTTCTCTGTCTTTCCTTCCTTTCAAAAAAAAAAAAAAAAAAACAGCATTGTAGACGCACGCGATGAAACCCAGAGCCGCAGGGTTCGTGGATAATAAGCTGAAGCTGCGGGTCGTCCAGTACCTCACCAGTAACAGATGTGGCAAATATGTGGACACTGGAGTCTTAGCATCTGATTTGCAAAGAATGTACAGGGAGAAGATGGTGGCTAACTAAGATGCACGGATATTAGTTCCTCCTCCAGAACAGCTATTAGGGGAGTAGAAACAATACAGAACAGCTCCTGGAGCCACGACAGAGATCAAAAAGACAGCGTACCCCATCCTGGAACAGCTGACTGGCTGAGAGAACCCGCTCCGGTGAGATCGCCAAGGGGAATAGGCTTTCCCGGGCCGGGGCGGCAAGCGGCCGGAGTCCCTCCCTTCCTCCTTCCTGGGCCAGCTGGGACAATTGGACAGGCGGTCCTCTCAAGCCATGGCGGCAGGCGCCCCCACCACACGTGGCCCCCCGGACCAACTGGGAGAATTGGATCGGACATCCCCAGGCCGCGGAGAACGGTGACCGGGGTCCCTTCCAAACACGTGACTTCCCGGTCCGGCTGGGAACGGTGCACTCTCCCGGGCCACGGTGGCTGGCGCCCTCCCACAACACTTGGCGCCCTGGGCCGACTAGGATTTCGGACGGGCGGTCTCCCGGGCTGCGGCGGCCAGCAACCCTCCCCACATTCGGATCCCTGGGCCACCTGGCACTCTTCCAAGCCGCTTCGGCTGGCGAACCTCCCCCAGGGCAAGAGCTTTCCAAACTTAAAGAACCCACAGCACCTTTTACTGGTGGGACCCGCAGACAAACGTGTGCCACGAGCGCCACCTACTGGGCAGGATAAGAAAAACAGAACCCAGAGATTTCACAGAAAAAATCTTTCAACCTGTTGGGTCCAACACCCAGGGAAATCTGACTAAATGCTCAGACACCAGCAAAGATAACGGATCACGCTCAGAAAATTGAAAATATGGCCCAGTCAAAGGAACAAACCAATAGTTCAAATGCGATACAGGAGCTGAGACAACTAATGTGAATATACGAACAGAAATGGAAAACCTCTTCAAAAACGAAATAGATAAATTAAGGGAGGACATGAAGAAGACATGGGCTGAACAAAAAGAATAAATAGAAAAACTGAAAAAACAAATCACAGAACTTATGGAAGTGAAGGATAAAGTAGAAAAGATGGAAAAAACAATGGATACATACAATGATAGATTTAAAGAGACAGAAGATAGAATTAGTGATTTAGAAGATGGAACATCTGAATTCCAAAAAGAAACAGAAACTATAGGGAAAAGAATGGAAAAATTTGAACATGGGATCAGGGAACTGAAGGACAATTTGAACCGCACAAATATATGTGTTGTGGGTGTCCCAGAAGGAGAAGAGAAGGGAAAAGGAGGAGAAAAACTAATGGAAGAAATTATCACTGAAAATTTCCCAACTCTTATGAAAGACCTAAAATTACAGATCCAAGAAGTACAGTGCACCCCAAAGAGAATAGACCCAAATAGGCGTTATCCAAGACACTTACTAGTTAAAATGTCAGAGGTCAAAGAGAAAGAGAGGATCTTGAAAGCAGCAAGAGAAAAACAATCCATCACATACAAGGGAAACCCAATAAGACTATGTGTAGATTTCTCAGCAGAAACCATGGAGGCTAGAAGACAGTGGGATGATATATTTAAATTACTAAAAGAGAAAAACTGCCAACCAAGACTTCTATATCCAGCAAAACTGTCCTTCAAAAATGAGGGAGAAATCAAAACATTTTCAGGCAAAAAGTCACTGAGAGAATTTGTGACCAAGAGACCAGCTCTGCAAGAAATACTAAAGGGAGCACTAGAGTCAGATATGAAAAGACAGAAGAGAGAGGTATGGAGAAGAGTGTAGAAAGAAGGAAAATCAGATATGATATATATAATACAAAAGGCAAAATGGTAGAGGAAAATATTATCCAAACAGTAATAACACTAAATGTTAATGTACTGAATTCCCCAATCAAAAGACATAGACTGGCAGAATGGATTAAAAAGCAGGATCCTTCTATATGCTGTCTACAGGAAACACATCTTAGACCCAAAGATAAACATAAATTGAAAGTGAAAGGTTGGGAAAAGATATTTCATGCAAATAACAACCAGAAAAGAGCAGGAGTAGCTATACTAATATCCAACAAATTAGACTTCAAATGTAAAACAGTTAAAAGAGACAAAGAAGGACACTATCTACTAATAAAAGGAACAATTAAACAAGAAGACATAACAATCATAAATATTTACGCACCAAACCAGAATGCCCCAAAATACGTTAGGAATACACTGCAAACACTGAAAAGGGAAATAGACACATATACCATAATAGTTGGAGACTTCAATTCACCACTCTCATCAATGGACAGAACATCTAGACAGAGGATCAATAAAGAAATAGAGAACCTGAATATTACTATAAATGAGCTAGACTTAACAGACATTTATAGGACATTACATCCCACAACAGTAGGATACACCTTTTTCTCAAGTGCTCATGGATTATTCTCAAAGATAGACCATATGCTGGGTCACAAAGCAAGTCTTAACAAATTTAAAAAGATTGAAATCATACACAACACTTTCTCGGAATGAAGTTGGAAATCAATAATAGGCAGAGTGCCAGAAAATTCACAAATACGTGGAGGCTCAACAACACACTCTTAAACAATGAGTGGGTCAAGGAAGAAATTGCAAGAGAAATTAGTAAATACCTAGAGGCGAATGAAAACGAAAACACAACATATCAAAACTTATGGGACGCAGCAAAGGCAGTGCTAAGAGGGAAATTTATTGCCCTAAATGCCTATATCAGAAAAGAAGAAAAGGCAAAAATGCAGGAATTAACTGTCCACTTGGAAGGACTGGAGAAAGAACAGCAAACGAATCCCAAAGCAAGCAAAAGGAAAGAAATAACAAAGATTAGAGCAGAAATAAATGAAATTGAAAACATGAAAACAATAGAGAAAATCAATAAGGCCAGAAGTTGGTTCTATGAGAAAATCAATAAGATTGATGGGCCCTTAGCAAGACTGACAAAAAGAAGAAGAAAGGGATGCAAATAAATAAGATCAGAAATGGAAGAGGAGACATAACTACTGACCTCACAGAAATAAAGGAGGTAATAACAGGATACTATGAACAACTTTACGCTAATAAATACAACAATTTAGATGAAATGGACGGGTTCCTGGAAAGACATGAACAACCAACTTTGACTCAAGAAGAAATAGATGACCTCAACAAACCAATCACAAGTAAAGAAATTGAATCAGTCATTCAAAAGCTTCCCAAAAAGAAAAGTCCAGGACCAGATGGCTTCACATGTGAATTCTATCAAACATTCCAGAAAGAATTAGTACCAACTCTGCTCAAACTCTTCAAAAAAATCGAAGTGGAGGGAAAACTACCTAATTCATTCTATGAAGCCAACATCACCCTCATACCAGAACCAGGCAAAGATATTACAAAAAAAGAAAACTACAGGCCAATCTCTCTAATGAATATAGATGCAAAAATCCTCAATAAAAATCTAGCAAATCGTATCCAACAACACATTAAAAGAATTATACATCATGACCAAGTAGGATTCATCCCAGGTATGCAAGGATGGTTCAACATAAGAAAATCAATTAATGTAATACACCATATCAACAAATCAAAGCAGAAAAATCACATGATCATCTCAATTGATGCAGAGAAGGCATTTGACAAGATTCAACATCCTTTCCTGTTGAAAACACTTCAAAAGATAGGAATACAAGGGAACTTCCTTAAAATGATAGAGGGAATATATGAAAAACCCACAGCTAATATCATCCTCAATGGGGAAAAATTGAAAACTTTCCCCCTAAGATCAGGAACAAGACAAGGATGTCCACTATCACCACTATTATTCAACATTGTGTTGGAGGTTCTAGCCAGAGCAATTAGACAAGAAAAAGAAATACAAGGCATCAAAATTGGAAAGGAAGAAGTAAAACTATCACTGTTTGCAGACGATATGATACTATACGTCGAAAACCCGGAAAAATCCACAACAAAACTACTAGAGCTAATAAATGAGTACAGCAAAGTAGCAGGTTACAAGATCAACATTCAAAAATCTGTAGCATTTCTATACACTAGTAATGAACAAGCTGAGGGGGAAATCAAGAAACGAATCCCATTTACAATTGCAACTAAAAGAATAAAATACCTAGGAATAAATTTAACTAAAGAGACAAAAAACCTATACAAAGAAAACTACAAAAAACTGCTAAAAGAAATCACAGAAGACCTAAATAGATGGAAGGGCATACCGTGTTCATGGATTGGAAGACTAAATATAGTTAAGATGTCAATCCTACCTAAATTGGTTTACAGATTCAATGCAATACCAATCAAAATCCCAACAACTTATTTTTCAGAAATAGAAAAACCAATAAGCAAATTTATCTGGAAGGGCAGGGTGCCCCGAATTGCTAAAAACATTTTGAGGAAAAAAACAAAACTGGAGGTCTCGCGCTGCCTGACTTTAAGGCATATTATGAAGCCACAGTGGTCAAAACAGCATGGTATTGGCATAAAGATAGATATATCGACCAATGGAATCGAATAGAGTGCTCAGATATAGACCCTCTCATCTATGGACATTTGATCTTTGATAAGGCAGTCAAGCCAACTCATCTGGGACAGAACAGTCTCTTCAATAAATGGTGCCTAGAGAACTGGATATCCATATGCAAAAGAATGAAAGAAGACCCGTATCTCACACCCTATACAAAAGTTAACTCAAAATGGATCAAAGATCTAAACATTAGGTCTAAGACCATAAAACAGTTAGAGGAAAATGTAAGGAGATATCTTATGAAACTTACAATTGGAGGCGGTTTATGGACCTTAAACCTAAAGCAAGAGCACTGAAGAAGGAAATAAATAAATGGGAGCTCCTCAAAATTAAACACTTTTGTGCATCAAAGAACTTCATCAAGAAAGCAGAAAGACAGCCTACACAATGGGAAACAATATTTGGAAATGACATATCAGATAAAGGTCTAGTATCCAGAATTTATAAAGAGCTTGTCCAACTCAACAACAAAAAGACAGCCAACCCAATTACAAAATGGGAAAAAGACTTGAATAGACACCTCTCAGAGGCGGAAATACAAATGGCCAAAAGGCACATGAAGAGATGCTCAATGTCCCTGGCCATTAGAGAAATGCAAATCAAAACCACAATGAGATATCATCTCACACCCACCAGAATGGCCATTATCAACAAAACAAAAAATGACAAGTGCTGGAGAGGATGCGGAGAAAGAGGCACACTTATCCACTGTTGGTGGGAATGTCAAATGGTGCAACCACTGTGGAAGGCAGTTTGGCGGTTCCTCAAAAAGCTGAATATAGAATTGCCATACGACCCAGCAATACCATTGCTGGGTATCTACTCAAAGGACTTAAGGGCAAAGACACAAATGGGCATTTGCACACCAATGTTTATAGCAGCGTTATTTACAATTGCAAAGAGATGGAAACAGCCAAAATGTCCATCAACAGATGAGTAGCTAAACAAACTGTGGTATATACATACGATGGAATATTATGCAGCTTTAAGACAGAATAAACTTATGAAGCATGTAATAACATGGATGGACCTAGAGAACATTATGCTGAGTGAGTCTAGCCAAAAACTAAAGGACAAATACTGTATGGTCCCACTGATGTGAACTGACATTCGAGAATAAACTTGGAATATGTCATTGGTAACAGAGTCCAGCAGGAGTTAGAAACAGGGTAAGATAATGGGTGATTGGAGCTGAAGGGATACAGACTGTGCAACAGGACTAGATACAAAAACTCAAAAATGGACAGCACAATAATACCTAATTGTAAAGTAATCATGTTAAAATACTGAATGAAGCTGCATCTGAGCTATAGGGTTTTTTTTTTGTCTGTCTGTTTGTTTGTTCGTCTTTTTTTTTTACTATTATATTTTTTTCTCTATATTAACATTCTATATCTTTTTCTGTTGTTTTGCTAGTTCTTCTAAATCGATGCAAATGTTCTAAGAAATGATGATCATGCATCTAATGTGATGATATTAAGAATTACTGATTGCATATGTAGAATGGAATGATTTCTAAATGTTGGGTTAATTTCTTTTTTTTTTCCTTTAATTAATAAAAAAACAGCATTGTACTGGTATAAGAACAGATATAAGACCAATGAAATCGAATTGAGAGCTCAGAAATCAACCTGCACATTTATGTCCAACAGATTTTTGACAAGGAGCAAAGACCACTCAATTGGGAAGGAATAGTCTCTTCAACAAATGGTGCTGGGAAAACTGGATCTCCAGTTGTGAAAGAATGAGGAGGACTTCATACCATATACAAAAATCAACTGAAAATGGAGCCAAGACTTAAATATAAGAGCCAGAACTATCAAACTTCTAGGGAAAAAACATGGGAAAGATCTTCAGGACCCTATGTTAGGTAATGATTTCTAAGATTTACACTAAAAACACAAGCAACAAAAGCAAAACAGATAAATGGGACCTCATCAAAATAAACAACTTTTGTGCCTCAAAGGACTTTATCATGAAAACAAGAAGAAAACATACACAATAGGAGAAAATATTTGGAAACCACATACCTGATAAAGTTTTAATATTCAGAATATATAAAACAATCCTTCAACTCAACAACAAAAGCACAAACAACCCAATTAAAAATGGACCAAAGAGCTAAATAGACATTTCTCCAAAGAAGATATATATATGACCAAAAAGTACATAAAGAGATGTGCCACATCATTAGGCATTAGGGAAACGCAACTCAAAACCATAATGAGATATCATTGCATACCACAAGAATGGTTGCTATTAAAAAAAATTACAAGTATTGGAGGGGATGCAGAAAATTAGAAAAACTCATTCATTGTTGGTGGGAATGCAAAATGGTACAGCCCCTCTGGAAGACAGTCTAGCGGTTCCTCAGAAAACTAAATACAGAATTACCATATGACCCAGCAATCCCACTACTAAGTATATATCCAAAATAATTGAAAGCAGGGACTCAAACAAGTATGTCCTTTTTTTTTTTTCCTACAGTGATATTCACAGCTTGCCAAAAGATGGAAGCAACCTAAGTGTCCACCAACCAATGAATGGATAAACAAATATGGCATATACACACAATGGAGTATTATTCAGTATAAGGAGGAATGAAGTTCTGATACATGCAACAGCATGGATGAACCTTGAAGACATCGTGTTCAGTGAAATAAGCCAGACACAAAAAGACTAACATTGTACGATCCCACTGATATGAAATAGAATAAACAAACGTATAGAGTCAGAATCTAGAATACAGGTTACCACGGAATGGGATGGGGTAGGGAATAGAGAGTTAAGGCCTAAAATGTACAGGGTTCCTATTTGGGATGATGGAAAAGTGTTGGTAGTGGATGATTGTGATGGTAGCACAGCACTGTGAATGTAATTAACGCGCCTGAATTATATACTTGAATATGGTTAAAAGGGAAAATGCTAGTTTGTATATGTGACATTAGAATAAAATCTTTAAAAATATCCATGGAACTGTAGAATAAAAACAGTGGTCCCTAAGTTAAACCGTGGACTACAGTTAATAGTACAATTATGAAATTGTACAATTGTAACAAATGTGCCAAACCACTGTAAGTTTTAATAATAGGGTGGTATATGAGAATTTTGTATTTTATGCATGACTGTTCTGTAAACCCACAACATTCTAATTAAAAAATAAAACACAGCACTTGGTGCTCTGCATGGCATGTCCAAAGCATACACACAGGGAAAGTCTTGGTAACTAGCAGGGAGTCCAGAACATCCCAGTGGTTCAGTACATTCCATCATAAATTGAATAAAGAAGGGGAAGGGTCTTGGACAAAGAAAACAAAAAAAAACCAAACACCTACCCTGGAGACCACTTCTCCCTCACCTTTTCTGGGTCTTCCCGAGTATGGTCTCCCAGACACAAAGGTCAACCTCCAGAGCGACCCAGGTCCAGCCCAAGGGCCACCATGACCTGAGCACACGTCCACCCTGGCCACCTGCGGGCACTTAGCTGCAGCCTCTATGAAGGGTCCCTGCCCTTACCCAGACGCGTGAAGCATCTACACCCAGCAACATTCATTCAACCTATGCTGTAAATAATAGACAACCATGGAACTCCTTCTTCCCAGGATTCCCTTATGTGGTGTAAGACAGTAAGCGCCACGTGCCCAGACCTCATCTGGGTCTGCTCTCAGTGCTTTCCTGGCCTGTTGATATATGCTCTCATCAACACTACTCAGAGGAACAGAGTGAATGGGGAGCCAAAACGTTAACGGGAAAAGGAAGACCCTTCTGATGGGATCCCAGGAATTCCACTAGAGAAGGGAAAGGCATTTCCTGGTCTAGCAGAGTCTTCCCAGGACTGGGAAATGACATTAGCAGGTATTCATTTTGCCTCTGCAAAGTCTCTGTTTCCCGGTTTCAAGAACCAGATTCCTGCCTTCCCTATAAGGAACGTGACACTACCATACACGGTGTCCTGGGGAGCTGCTCGGATCCCATATTTATGGCTGCAGAGGCCGCAGGGAAGTGGCTGAGGGACACGAGGGAGGGGAGGTGGCAGACAATGGGGCCATGCCTTTCCGAGACCCCTCTCAGCAGCAAAGATCTGGAGCAGGGATGGGTGCGTGGGAGGCCAGGCTTGGACGTCGGAGTGCACCTCCCGGGCCCAGCCCCGTACGCACCGTTGATGGTGAGGTGCACCCAGCTGCCATTGTGGAAGGTGTCATACTGCTGGTCCAGCATGAGGACTTTGCACTCATACCAGCCCTGGTCCTCTGAGCGCACCTGCTCCAGCCGCAGAGATGCTTTGTCATGAAGACTCGCCCGGCCTGGGGGAATAGAGCAGAGAAATGCCTCATGTGATGCTCAGCTGGCCAGCACTCACCACCTCACACCCTGCCAAAAAGACAGGCACTCAATGGCCTTTGGACCATTCCCCGCCTACAGCAGTGAGAAGCAATGGAGATGGTGTTGGCCACTGGGCCTTTCTCCCTCCCCAGCTGGCCCCACCCCAGCCAGAAACTGCAACTGCTTGTGTCTGCCTCTGTTCCATAGAAAACTCATTCTTTTGGAGATCTCTGGGACAAACGAAAGGCATAATGGAGGCAGAGCACAGAAGGGACAAAAAAGAGGAAGAGAAAGTAGGAATGGAAGAGGATAAAGCCATTCAAGTTGAACAATGTCCCACCCCAACTGTGTCCCCACAACCCTTACCCAGCCTCCTGTTTCTTCCTCACTTCCCTATGGCAGGGGGGTCGGAAGGCAGGTTGGAGACCAGGATGGGTCCCTCCCCAATCCTGCTGCCTCCAGGAGCTGGGGACTGTAGGGCCTGAGGAAAAGACTGGCAGTAGAGCAAGGGCCCCTGACCTATCCTTTCATAAGTCTGTCCCCACCCCCAAGGAGGCCATCTTTACCCCACTCATGGCAATGAGAAGTGAGCTTCAGCATGAGTCAAGCAGAACGAGGGGAAGAAGGTTTGCTTCTCTGCCCCCAAACCAGATAGGCACAGGCATCCCAGGGCCCTCACCCCCTGGCCCACCCCCTCAGACTACCCCTCGCCCCACCCAGGATCACAGCCTCCCCTGCCTTCCTCTTCATCTTGGCCCTGGCAATCTGCAGAAAAACCAGACCATCAAAATCAACCAGGGTCAAAAAGAGAGCAAGAGGCAGAGGAGACAGGAAGGGAAGCATTCTAGGGGAAAATGCAAGTCAGATCTCAGAAGCCAAAAGGCAAGATAAAAGCAATGTCCCGCCTGCTTCCTCTCTGCTTTTAAACCCCAGAGCATACCCCGTGGCCCTCTTCCCTGGCAGGTCGGTGTGCTGGGGGGGAGGGTAGGTGGGTGGCATGAGTCACACACAGTGAGGCCAAGGCTGTCAGGAGTAATTGCAGAGTAAGATGCAAACAGGCCAGGAGGAGGCCAGCCAGGGACAGACAGACCGGGTAGGAGTGGGTCGGAGACACGCACTCAACACTTGGGGTTGAAAGGAGGCCCCAACTTGGGAGCCAGGAGGGAGGGAATGGGTGCAGCCAGCCTGAGCAGAATGCAGCTGCTGCAGCCACCCCAGGCAAAGAGGCGGGGCTGCCTGACTCAGCCTCACCCCACGGAGCTGTCCCCATCTGCTGGCCCCCTCCTCTCTGCCAGGGTCTCCCTCCTGGGATGCCTCTTCAGTCTCTGAGTCCTCTCCCTGGGTGTGTTGCTCAGAAGAGCTTCAGGGCTGTTCCCTCTTCTCTCCACTGCTTAATTAAAAACCCACCAGAGTCAAAAGAATGGAAGGAAAGGCTGAGAGAAGCAGAAGTAACAGACCAGAGACAAACAGACAAAGATGGAGGAGGAGCCGGGGTGGCAGCCACTGAGAGCTGGGGAGGCCCAGAGGACCCCAAGAGGGGCTCCCCCATAGAGGCAGTGCTGGGGTGCCCAGATCCCGGTGGGAGGAGGGAGCCCTCCACCACGCCTTCCTTACCTGCATACTCGGGGTCCACATGGGGGGGGTAGTAGCCAAACTTGATGAAGATGGGGATGGGGACCCCAAACTTGAACCACTCCACGACATAGGGCGGGGGCTGTCCTGTGACCGGGTGGATCACGTCGCATCTCAGCACCACCCCCTCGCCGGCCCGCGCAGTCACAAACTCAGGCTCCTCTCGCAGGCCGTGGGCACCTGGCAGGGGGCCAAGACGTTGGGACACAGAAAGAGGGGTGACGGGGTCCTCCCTGCCAGTGCCCATCCAGCCCCAAAGGGCCCCTCCCTGCTCCCCCAGCTCCTCCGTATTTGCCAGACACACCCCATCCCACCGACCTCCTCTCCCCACCTCCACCCCCAGAGAGCACTCCCCCTTCTCCAGCACTCCCTCTGCCCTGGAGGCCTCCAGGCATCCACAATCCTGAGGAGCAGGAAAGGGGGGAAAAGGGGGGCATTCCTATGCAATCCTAAGAGACAGACCCTCCCTCCCCAACTCCAAAGACTGGCCATTGGAATCACGCCCTTGTCCTAGAGACCCCAAGAGTTAGAGGGAGACAGCAGAGCCTAAGAAGCTGCAGGGGTAGCCGTCAGGGGAGAACCTCAGCCTGTCCCACTGCAGCTGACTGGAAACACGAAGCATCCTTCCTGCACGGGGACTGCCTCCTGCCAGGGTTGGAGACTGAGATGAGGGAGCCAGCCATCCTCCCACGCCCCACCCCCAGCTCAGCCTGATGTTAGCAGCACCAAACAAGAGTATTCCAGGAAGAAGCAGGGAATCCCTCACAAGCTCAGCAAAGGCTGCCCATGGCAACCCCCAGGGGAAAGCCCCACAGGCCTGAGTGCCTCTCCAGGCCCCTCCTCCACCCACGCTGTGCCCACTGCCCAGAGGGCAGGGCTAGAGTGGGAGGGGCCGCAGACGCCCCCAACCTCCAAGCCCCTATTCCATCGGACCGTCTGAGAAGCCCCAGACACCACCCTGAGGACAGCAGGATGCTGGGGACAGAGAAGGGGGCGCTGGGCCTCACCCCTGAGAGGACACCCTCAGCAAATGGTTGGATACGGGCACCCACCCAGCTGTAGAGGAGGGGCTGCGGATTAACCCCGCCCGGCTACACCAGCCGCACACCCACTCCTGGACCCTCCTTCTTGCTCTAGGTCCCGGCGCCCAGGCAGGCCGGGGACGTTCGCAAGGGCACCTTGTCCAGCTTCCTTCCCAGTGGAAGAGGCAGCCTGGGGAAGTGCCTCTTCCTCCTGCCTCCCCTAGTCCGGGATCCTGCCTGGGACCCCCAGCCTCCCCGCCTCCTCCCCGCCTCTGGCCCATGTTGGACATCCGGGCTCTCTAGGGCAGCACCTAGGACAGCGGCCACCGTAGCCCTGCACTGCGGCCTGGGGTGCGCGTCAGGGACAGCCCAACCCCTTCCACACAGAGGGCGCCCCAGGGGAGACCTGTTTCTCTGGCCGGGGTGCCTCTGCTCTGATCTCATGTATTTCTGATCCCTGCATGCTCCTCCCTCTCTCCCTCTGTCTTTCCTTCTGTCTCCTCGTCTCCAGCTACCTCTGTGTCTCTGCCTCTCTCCCCTCTCCCCATCTCTAGCTCTCTCCTCCCTCTTTGCCCACTCTCTCTTGCTCTCCGTGCCTCTCCTCCACTCTGTCTGTGCCCCCTACTCTCTCTCTCTCCTCCCTTTCCTTCCCCCTCCTCTTTCCCTCTCTCCCTGCCTCTGTCTCCCTTTCCCTTTGACTCTCCTCATGTCTCTTTTTCACTGTCTCTTTCTCTCCCTCCCCTCTCCCCCCTCTCCCTTTCTCTGCCTTTTCCCCCTCTCCCCCCACTCTTCCTCTCTGTCTCCCTGTCTCTCTCCATGTCTCTGTCTCTGTCACTCTGGCTCCCACTCTATGTGGGCGGTTCTGTCTCCTTGCCTGTCTCTCTCCCTGATTCTGTCAGTCTGTGTGTGGGGGGTGGGGCAATAGGGGTGTATACGGGTCTCTGCCGGCCTGTCTGTCTGCGGACGGACGGGGAAGGGCTCTGCTTTTCTGCATCTGGATGGATACCTGTCTTGGCATGCGTCTCTGTGTGCTTGTGCGTTTCTGGCTTTGCGTCTTTCTCTGTCTGTAGGAACGCTGTGTGTGTGTGCGTGTGTGTGTGTGTGTGTGTGTGTGTGTGTGTGTGTGCATGTACGTGTCCCTGGTTCTCTCTCTCCCTCCCTCTCTCCCTCTCCTTTCCTGCAAGTTATGGGAGGAGGAGGAGGCAAGCCCTTCAAGAGGCTGATTGGCTACCGGTGACATCACTGTTTTCTAGAAAAAGAGCTAAGATCACAGAGTATTTTTGGAGTGGAGCAGAGCAGAGTGTGGCACTCACCTGCCTGAGGCCCCAGCAGGTTTCCCGAGCCCCATCACCACCTTGCTTCAGGCTAAGTTTGAATTCCAGCCCCTGGGGGGAAGCATGGAGAGGGCCCAGGTGCAGCAGCTGCCTCCCTCATAACCCCAAGGGCCACTAGGTAGGGACCAGCCTGCCTCCCAGCATCCTCCCAGGATTCGGGAGCATAAAGGCTGGTGCTGGTCCAGGAGGAAGGGGCAAACCGCAGGCGATGCGAGGGAGCAGGAGAAGCGGTGTATGCTTATACAGCTCTGTGCAAAAGAATGTGTGTGAGTGTGCATGTGTGCATGTCTACAGCACAGACTCAGGAGGAAACGAAGAGAGCAAACAGAGGAACCTGGGGAAAGAGGAGGGCATTGCTCCAAGGTGCCAGGTTACCTGGGGAGCAGAGGCAGCCCCTTCACATGGCTTTCCCCTAGGGCCTGAGGCAGGGGGAAGAGAGCCTGGGGAGAAATAGCCAGGTACTGCTGGGCTGCTGGGGGTGAGGTTCTGACATGGAAACCCAGGCAGCAGGGGCAATGCCAGGAAACAGGCTGGCAAGAAAAGTGGCTGGCCATGACAGGTGACACGCTCAGCAAGCTGGCTGCTCATTTGCACCTCTCTGCCTCATTCACACTGCATGGGCAATGAGTAACATCGTTCACACCTTCCCAGGCACTGGGGATGGGTCTCCACCCCCACCCCAGCCCGCCCCTGCACTGAACCCCGAGCACCCAACCCAGGCCCACTCCCAAGGCATGACCCCTCCTCAACGAAGGAAAAGCAGCTCCAGAGAGGACCAGGGTGAAGCAAGCATCCCGCCGACAAAACGGCAGGAGTTTCCCCACAAAGAGAGGAGGGTGAGAGTCCGTGTCACAGCTCCACTCTCAGTCTGGCCCCTCCAGATTTTCTGAATTCTAAAATATTTATCAGTTTTTCCTCATCTCCTCACCATGCACACACACACACACAATAGCATGTTCTCTCACTCCATCACCCACAAGCACTTCTCCCTAAGCCTGATCCTTTCTGAGCCAAAGTATGTCAAATGAAACACTTTCTACAGAAAAGCTCAACACAAAAAAAAAATCACTTCCCTCCCCGAATAAGCTAAGCAAAGTAAACCTGCTGGCAGTAAAGAGTGGAGAGGGGCTTGATGGAGGACAGAGATAAAGACAAACACAGGCAGAAGCCAAGGCCATACTAAGCAGTTGAAGAGATTCAAGAAGCTAGCTGGAAGGTAAGGGAGGCAGCCACACATGGAGCCAACCTGGTGAGAGGGAGCAAGGTCAGGGGCAGGGAGAAGGGAGGAGAGAAGGGCGTGGAAGGCAGAACCCCGGGACACACAGACTACCCAAACCCCCATTGCCAAGACAGGAAGGCAGAGCCAAGGCTGGATGGGAGCAGGAAGGAAGGAAGGGGAAGGGGAGAGAAAGTAAACAGTGACCTGGGGTGGAGTGAGAGGGGCTACAAGAGGCGAAGGGACCACACACCAGACAGCCGACAGCAGCCAAAGGAAAATCTGCTAAGAAGTACCCTCTGAGCTCCTCCCTCAAAGGGGGAAAGCTGATGTTGGCAGGGGGTGGGGACAGTAAAGAAGACACCTCGAGGGACTATGAATTCCCCTGTCCTTTTTAGAGCAGGCGGGAAATGGTAAATCTGCAGCTTAGGGGAGTGCCTGACCCTCTCTGGAGTTGGTCCACCCTGGAAGGATGAGGCAGGCCCTGGAGTCCGGCTGACTTTTTGGGGAGCCCATGGACTCTGACTCTCCAGCTCCCTGGGCCAGGTGGTACCCAGTGGGTAGCCGAGGGCAGAGCTGCCACAGTGCCCCTATGGGCACAGAACCTCGAGGCACGAGGGATGGGCCAGCAGCACCCCACGTGCCAAACCTGGTGCTCTGCCATGCGGAAGGGTGCCTGGGAATGGGAACCTGTCACTCCAGAGGGGCAGACAAGGAATCCAGGCTGCAGGGCAAACCTAACAAACATTACATGCCTACTGCATACCTGGCTGTATGCAGTACAGGCTTGCTTAGTACCTGACAGAAGGGCCGTTATCTCCGCTTTGTGCATGAGCAAACCAGGAGGCAGAGGAACGTGCCCAGGTAACAGGTGGTGGAGTCAGAGTCCCAGCTCCTCTGTCTCCCCCGGCCTCCATTCTAGGGCATCACCACGCCCCTGCCGGGTGCCACCCAAGGAAAAGCCCCCAACTCAGAAGTCGGCCCTTCCCACCCCATGCTCTGCAAGATTCCAGAGGCCTGCAGCCAAGGAGGGCGGACAAGGTTCATGGGTGGGTCTGGCCCACGAGGCAGCTGCACCGCCTCTGCCTAACCCTGGGGCGCTGGCCCTGGGCAGCGACTCCAGCCTAAGGGTCAGGCTTGGCGGGCTGCGGGCGGGGCAGGGGGTGGGTGAGCAGCAGCCTTCAGCCTCATTAGTGTGAGTCCTCACCGGCCGCCGTCTCCTCCAGGCAACAGACTCCCAAACCTCAGGCCCGCTGGCTAATAATACCAAGCGACAGCCACCGCCACCTCCATCTGCCAGCCTAAAAATAATCCCTGCAGAGTCCAAAAAAGACACAGCCCCCAATAGTCCCCCTATCCCTCCTCCCCAACACGCCAGGAGGCACCAGGAGATCCCAGGAAACCAGCGAACTCAGGGCTCCCCCAAAGTGGGGGAGGCGCCCAGAGGGGTGGCATGAGGTAAGCAGGGGACAAAAACCCCTATCACCCAAAGAAAGCTAAGAACACCCAGGAGGGTATAGGAGATGGTGAAGGACATCAGATCATTCCAAGTCCTCTCAGAAGTCAGGGCATGTAGGGATCACCCTGAAGCCTTGGCCTCCTGGATCTACCCAGCACCAAACCTCAGAGGAGAAAACCTTACCCTTTCTTCCATGTCCTCCCCGTCCGTGCCTCCCCTTCCCTCCTGGTCAGGAGTCAGAGGTCAAGCAGGCCCAGTGTGGCCCCAGCCAGGAACCTTCCCAGGCATGGAGGATGGAAGGCTGATGTGTCGAGTCTCCTTCCTCTTAGGGGTGCCTGTCCTAAGCCCAGCAGACACGGGCAGAGGTGCTCTCGGCAGCCCTGATTTGCTCTCCTTTTAGCTTGTCTTTCCAAGAGTCCTTTCCCCAAGAGCCCCCACAGGAAGGAGTCTATAATTCAGCCTCAGCAGAGAACCCACCCTCCACACCCACCCTACACACCCCAGCGGCACCAGGGTTCACATGTGCGACCTCCGGCAGCCATAGGACCAGTACCTTGGTGTAGGGGGCCGGACAGATACCCTCAGGTAGGGGGAAAATCCGCCTCATCCCAATGAAATGGCAACCCACGTGGGATGCACAACCTTGTCTAGAAAGGGCGTGTGGTAAGGGGGGGCATGGGGGGGGCATGGCAGGGAGTATAGGGGCTGAGAGGATGAGGGCAGGCTGAGAGGGGCTTTCCTGACTCCTCTCCTCTCATCCCCACCCAAACCCTCATGGAGGCCCCAGCCCGGCTCACCAGTCCCCTGCTTCTTCACACAAGAGAGAACAGAAAAGGAGGAAGATTCCAAAGAAAACTAGGTCATCTGCCTCTGGCGGATGGGGCCTGCACCGTGGGCAGTGTCCCCGAGGAGAGGACTGGAGGCGCCCTCAGCAGCCGCCCCACCCGCCCAAGGCCGCCCCCTTCTCCACTTGGGGCACGTGCACAGCCCCCTGCCAGGCATCAGCCTCCCCGTCAGCTGTGTCTTTGCTGGACCCCCACTCAGGCTTTCTCTCCCCGATGCCCTCTGGGGACCTCAAGGGTTCTTCAATCCAGCTCTGGGCTGGAGCCTCTGACTTTGGTAAATTCTGTGTGGCCCCGCCTCAGAGGCAGGAAGAGGACATGGTGGATGGCGGGGGTGGGATAGCAGGCCAAGTTGCAGAGAGGACCCCACCTGGTACCTGCAGACCCCTCTTCAGAGGGGGCCAGACTAACTCCCCCCATTCCATCACAGTCCATGCATGCACACACACATGCACACACATGTTCACAAATATACATACATGTGTGCACACAAACACACGCAAATGCACACTCATGCACACACACCTCTCCAGACAGCTGGAAACTCTCACCAATTAGAGCTCTGTTTACCATTCAAATCCATTCGTCAAACCAGCTGCTTAACCCACCCTAGACAGCAGACAAAGGTTTCCTCTTTCCTGGGACCCTGGGCCCCAGCCAGTGAAGGCCACAGGAGGGGGCTGGGGGTGGGGTAACGGGGGCAGAGAAGACTTTCACAGAGAAGAGAGCCACTGTCATACCCCAGCCTAGCATCCCGGGGGCCGCCTCCCACCTCTATCGTCCATTGGCACAGCTCAGGGGAAGGCTGTGGAGATTGTCCCCATCAGGCCTGACAGTAAGGGGGCTGGGAGTGGGCAGAGGCAGGCCCCGTGCGAAGCAAGGGCATCAGAGGGAGCAGCGGAGAGAGGCTGGCCTTCAGCGTCTCCCCAGCCAAGCAGCATCTGCCCCCAGGGAACCAAATCCCAGCTTTTTGTCTTAGAGCCCTGATAATGAAACTAGCCAGGCTCCAGGACCTGACAACTCCAAGACCAGCACGTGTCGGTCACAGGCCAGCAACTACAAGCTCACCCTCCGCATCACCTGCCCCTGTCCCTCTGCTCTGCCTTTCTGACACAGTGCCTCTCCAGTACACCACCAGCCCCCTGGCCCAGGCACAAGCTGCAGACACACCCCTGCCTCCAGCATGCCCAGGCCTGCACGCGTGCGCGCACGCACGCGCGCGCACACACACACACACACACACACACCCTTTTGCCACTTGCATGAGCCAAGTCCCTCTAAGCTGACAAGCTGCCATGGGATCCTACTAGCTCACTTCAGGTCTAAACCTCCTCCTTCCCATCTTCATAGCCAAAAGGAAGGGGGGTGCCATAGGCAGGCAAAACCGAGAGTAAAAGGCAGTATCCACCTACCAGAAGGACTATGGTCTGCACCCCAGGTTACCTGGGGATACAACAGTCAGATATAATTTAGCCACAGATGGTGGAAGATGGGAAGGGGCAGCCTCCTCTCTCTGAGGCCCAGACTCACCGAGTGTCACCCAGAATCCTCAGAGGAGGGAAGCACTGGAGCTTGCAGAATGCAGATCTGGGGTGCTGACACTCCAATCTCTACTTCTAGATACCCTCCCCGCCAAATCCTGCTCTTCCCACTACCTCCCAACCTCTCCCCATCACCTCAGTCACCTTCAAGGTACATATGATTGTAGTCTAAAGGATGACCCTCTTCCTACCTGCCCCCACCCCCCACAGGTCCTCTGAGTTGTCTTTAACAGGGCCCAGCCCAAAATCCACCCCCTGAAAGGAGTCACCCCCTCCTTCACCTTTGCAGCAGAGTGGCCAGGCTTTCAGCAAACCCCTCTCCTGGGAACCCCAGCCTCAGCCTCAGCGATACCCCCCCCCACCCCAGGAGGTCACCTTTGAAGATACCAGCCCACCGAGACCTCCCAGAGCCTGGTCTGCACAGGAAAACCACCTGGCATTCCCTGTGTGTGCAGAACTGCTGCAAAGGCCCCCTTGCCCTTCCCTCAAAGGCTGTGATGCTAGGAGCTGCTGGTCCCCAGCTCCCAGCATCCTTCCCACACCCTCCAGCTACTGACAAAAGCCCAGTGTGACAGATCATTCAAAAGGTTCTCAAGAAGCCCTGAGGCCTACACACTCTCCTGCATCTTCCTGCATGCAGAGACAAGGGGTTCCCTCTAGACAAGGTCAGCAGGCAAAAGGGGGCTCAACTCTACAAGTCTCTCCTAATAACATGCAGCCCTTGGAACTTCCTCCAAGCCATTCCCAGCTTCCAATGCCCCGAAAGGCTCCAGGGAAGAAACTGAGAAGGGACTCTGGGATTCCAGAGACAATGGAAGAATAACAGTAACAGTAAATAATGTTAACGTTTCTTCAGAACTTATTATCTAACAGGCAGCTATTCACTTCTATACAGCACTAACGTCCATAAGCATTGTTAATCTCATTTTCTATTGGAGCACAGGACATTAGAGGGGTTGAGCACCTTGTCCAAGGTCACAAGGGCCAGCAAGTGGCAGAGCCAGGCTTTGAATCCAGGTGATAAGACCGGAGACCTAGGTCCCTATGTCTCTCACACAAACAGCCATTTCAAGTTCAAAGGACCTCCAAGGTCAGCCCCTGCTTCCAGGCCTGGAGGCATGTAAGGCTTCCCCAGACAGAAGGATCTCTTTGCACCCTGAAAGAAGGCATAACCTTCATGCCTGATAGGCTTTAATGCAGAGAAGTCCTTCCTTCCATCTTGCCACCCTACATACTGCTGCAATGTATACCCATTTTCCTTCATTCTGTGCTTAGACTTGCAAAAAGTTCACTGCCCCCACCCTGACTTCTCTCTGAAGGCTGTTTCAGAGCCTCCCTTCAGTTTCTTTTCTGTGCACATCCTCCTGTGCTTTCAGCGGCAGTCCCACAGCAGGACCATCCAAGCAATGAGGAGAGGAGAGTGAGGGACTGGGAGGGCTGGCAGGAAACCAGGTGGAATTAGCCCTGAGGCTAAAGACAGATTCTCCAGCACAAACCCTACCTCCACACGCCCATCCCCAAGCTGTAAGCTTCGCAATCACCCTGGCTTCTGCTTTCTCACCCGAGAAATGGAGTTTTCAAGTCATCCAGTACAACATCCCACCTAGAAAATTCACCCTTCCCTTCGCCCTCCCTTGGTTCTGTCTCAGACCCCCAAATAGCAGAGAGGAAATATTCCACTCCGGAAACTTTCTCAAATTCCTCTTATCCAACCCGTCCCCTCCCCCTCAGCCCCTCCCCCTCCCCTCCCGCCCCCGACAAGGTGAGAGAGGACCCCGTCAAAGACGCTTCCGGCATGCGCGAGGGCGTGGGTTCGCTGTTGCAGGGTCCCTGCGGACTTGCGCCGGCCCACGGGCCGTTTCTCTCCCACTGCCATCTCCTCCCGGCTCGGTGAACTTGCCCGCAGCCGGGTGCCGTCTGTACGCCGAGAACCGGGAACTCGGCGTCCTGGCGCCCTCCAGGCGCAGCTTCGACTTCCATACAAGGGTCACGAGCCGGGGAACCACCCAGAGGTTTGGGGGGCGCTTTGCCCGCCGCAGAGCAAAAGCCGGCGCGCTCGCATACCCCAACTTCGTCCCCGCACCGCCCCCCGGCCCAGGTCCGAGGGCAGAAGACAGGGAGGGAAACATCCCACCTCAGCTCGGAGATCCGGCAGGACACCCCCAAGGCGCGCGGCCAGCCCTCCTACTGGCGGGGAGGGACTGGGTGGGCGCATGCCGGACCACGGGGCCTTCGGGGGACTTCGGCCGGACCGGAGTCAGTAAGATAGGCTTGGGCGCCTACCAGGGATACAACACCGCCACTGCTCGGGTTCGCCTGGGGACCCCGGACTCATACGTCCCTTTCCTCTTTGGAGCTCCGTGAGCTCCTCACCAAGGCCACCAGGGGCCCTGACACGGGACGGCCCCGGAGGGGCACGGGGAACGCGATCACCACTGGTCCGCCAGGCCTGGGTGCGAGGGGCGCTGCGGATCCAGCGCGGCTCGGAGGGCGCTGCGGGGCGAGGGCGGCCTGCCCAATGCCACCAAGTCCCCCAGGCGCGCTAGGCGGGGCGGCCGCGCCGCAGGGTGCCGGGATGCGGCCCGGGGCGGAGGGTGGACGGCCCGCACGCCCTCGGAGCCCGGTGCCGGTACCTCGGCTCTCTGCCCGCAGAGCCCGCGCGCCCTGCCCGGAGTTGGGGCTCGGCGGGAGGGGAACACTGGGCCAGGGGAGCGGGGCCGGAGGGGCGCTGCACTTCAACTCACCTTGAGCCGCGAGCCCTGCGGCGCCGAGCACACTTGCTACCAAAGTGGCCACATAGCAAATCATAGTAGAGCCGCCCGCCCGCCGAGCGCGTCATCCCATCGCAGAGCTGCTGCAGCCCGCGCCACTCGCAGCGAGCCCGGAGAGTGGGCGCGGCGGGCTGCTCACGGCCTGCGCGCGTCCGCCCGCAGCGCGGCCCGCGCGCCCCCCATGTCCCGCGCCGCCGCCGCCGCAGCTCGCCAGCCAGCCCGGCGCCACGGCCCCGCACACTGCCGGCAGCCCGGCCCCCGAAAGCCTGCTCTGCGCTCGGACCGCCCCCGCCGCGCGCCCATTGGCCGCCGCGCGCCCGGCCCGGGTCCGATTGGCCCACGTGCCTGCCTGTCGTGCAGCGCAGAAGGCGAGCCCCGTTTCAAGGTGCGTTGGAGTGTGGCGGGCGCAGCGCCGCAGAATCATGCGCATTGCCAGCGAAGGCAAGGAGCTGCCCGGCTCCGCGGCTCTGCGCGGCTCTGCTTGCGGTTCGCACTGCGGGGCAAGTTCCGCCCCGGCCACGCTATCTCTCGGGAGTGGCTGCCGGGACCCTTGGCTGCTCCCTTCCCACCGACAGGACTCAGCACCTGGTTTCCCCAGCACCCGGTTTCCATTCTGCGGAAAGCAGTTCCCGGGAGATCAGTGCTGGTTGAGTGGCGGGGAAGCCCGGGAATGGGCAGCCCAAGCGGGCGGGGAACATCCTTTGCTGGAGATCGTTCCAGAGGGATTTCGCGCTCCCTCCCTGCCCCCACTCCCCTCCCCACACACACTCTTCGGCCAGAGCAACCCCCAACCCAAAACGCAATGCTTAGTTAGGCACTATCCATCCTGAAGGCAGGAGGATGACGAGCATGACCTCTGAGAGTCGCAAAGATTTAGAATGAGTCATGAATGGCTCAGCTGCCGGCGGGCCATAGACCCCAAGGAACACACCCACGGACGCACTGCCGCCCCCGGAGCAGGTCATCATTGCTCATCATTACTAAATCTCAACTTTGAGCAATACAAGTTTTTTGTGGGGTATTTTTGTTTTGTTTTGTTTCTTTCACTTTTCCCTAACGCAGGCTGCCTCCTCACGCACTTGTTTCCTCCCCTGGGTACCTTACTCAAAGCCTCGCCCTTCTCAGCAGCTGGGAACAGATGCACGGGGGCAGAGGCACTTTAGGGGGCTGGGATGGAGGGGACCTAGGGAAAGGGGAAGGACGGCTTCTTATTCCTACAGAGGAAGACAGATGAGGCAACTGGAAGGTTTCCGTATTTCCCCATCTCTGCCTGCTAGCCTCTGCTCATCCCCTCCTCCCAATACGGTTGAATTTGCAGAAGAAATATATGACTGTCATGGAAACATCTACTACAAACAAATCACTGCACAGTAGCGTTCTGAGGCTGCACTGTAGATATTCCTTCTTTCAAGGAGTGAAAGCAATGGTGAGAGTAACTCCCTAGGATGGGCTGCTGGCCAAGGAAAGAAGACAGAAGGGCAGCTCAGGAATTTCATTCTCTCAAAGCACTCATTAGCCACAGAGCACTGACTCTAGAGCATGCAACTCCCTAAAGAACAAGGAGATTTACTTCTGGGGAAACATACGCGCACAAGTATAAAGTGGTCTTGAATGCTAGCTGAACAATCTTCTCTGAAACCCTGGATCTTCTTAGCTTACTGCAGGACACAAGCTGGAAAGCTGGGTACACTCCCACCCCTAGCAGAGTAGCAAGCACACTGGTATGTTAGGATAGAAGTAAGTATTTCATATCCAGGCTGCATTTCAAATTCTAGCATCTGGGTATAATCTGAAGAATCAGAACTCTTGAATAATTACTTTCCTACCCACCCCCTCCTTCTCATTACAAACCTACTCAAGACATCTTACTCTCCCTGAACCTTTGATTTAGGTTCTCTTTCTCTGTCAAGATGCCTTTCTTGGAGATAAGAAATGAGTTGGAAGCTCTAGGACCTCGCTGATGCATTAATTCCCAGCTCTGCTTGGCAGCAACAGCTCCAGCCCCAGTGTTGGGAATTGAATCATGTCCTCACAAAAGTCATGTGTAGGTCCCAACCATTGGCCCTGTGGTTGTGAACCCATTTGTAAGTAGGAACTTTGAAGATGTTATTAGTTAATATGTGCCCAAACTGCCCAATATGGCTGCAGCCCTTCTAAGAAAAAAGAAACTGGACACAGAAAAAGAGAAACCTCAGGAAGAGTAAAGAGGAAGGAAGTCAACAGAACCAAGGAGAGAAAGGAGATATCACCATATGCTTTCCATGTGACAGAAAAGCCAAAGACCCAAGGATTGCCAGCAGTCAGCCCCAGAAAGCTACAGTCTTCTGGGAAAAACATTGCCTTGCTGATACCTTGATTTTGGATTTCTCCTGGCCTTAAAACTGTGAGCCAGTAAATTTCCAGTTTTAAAGACAACCCACTGTATGGTATTTGCTTTGGCAGCTGGGAAACTAATATGCCCAACCCATAGATGCACAACCCATACTTTCTTTCCCTGTGGTCTTAGGACTGTGAGTCCTTTCTGGGATTCATTTTCAGAAATGGTAATATCAGTATTCTTTTCCTTCCAAAACCTCTAAGCCACTAACTGTGACCTGAATTCCCAAGCACTGGCCCTAGTTCCTAGCCCTTCTCAGGTTTAAACAAGGCAGGGGAATGGGAAGCTTCTGGTCTCAGAGAAGCAGTCTCTGAGTGCCCTGCAAGGTAAGGAAAAGAATGGAGCCGATCTCATCATTCATCTTGACTGTATTTTCTCAGCTGTCCACTTTGTCCTACTCAAGATGGTGGTTTCTGCTAAGAAATTAAGCTGATTGACAGATTGGAAGGAAAACAAGAACACATAAAGAGATTAAGAAAATGTAGTCATCTTCAGGATCTTGTGTTAGACAATGGTTTCTTAGACTTTACACCTTTGTTACACAAGCAACAAAATAAAAAAATAGGTTAAGTGGGAACTCCTCAAAAATAACAACCTTTGTCCATCAAAGGACTTTATCATGAAAATGAAATGACAGCCTACTCAATGGGAGAAACTATTTGGAAACCACATATCCCATAAGGATTTAATATCCAGAATATATAAAGAAATCCTACAACTCAAGAATAAAAAGTTAAGCAGTTTAATTTAAAAAAAACTTGAATAGATATTTCTCCAAAAAGGATATGCAGATAGCTAAAATGCACATGAAAAGTTCTCCACATCATTAGCTATTAGGGAAATGCAAATCAAAACCGCAATTAGATACCATTTCACACCCATTAAAATGGCTGCTTTAAGAAAATGGAAAATAAGAAGTGCTAAAAAGGACTTGGAGAAATAGGAATGTTCATTCATTGCTGGTGGAAATATAAAGTGGGGCAGCCTAAGTTAAGTATAAAATTACCATGTGACCTGGCAATCTCACTTCTAGGCATATACCTGAAAAGAATTGAAAGCAGGACTCAAACAGATAGTTGCACACCAATGTTCATAGTGACATTATTCACAACTGTCAAAAGATGGAAGCACCCCAAGTGTTCATCAGCTGATGAATGGATAAACAAAATGTGGTAGCTAATACATGTAATGGAATATTATTCAGCCACAAAAAAGAATGCCATTCAGGTTCATGCTACAACATGATGAGCTTTGAAGATATTATGTTAGATGAAATATCAGACGCAAAAGGACAAATATTGATTATCACACTGATAAGAAATAATTAGAATAAACAAACTCAGAGTTAGAATCTAGGACATAGATTACCAGGGAACTGGGTGGAGATAGGAAATGGGGAATTAATGCTTGATTTGGACAGAATTTCTATTTGGGTTGATTGTCAAGCTTTGGAAATGGACGGTGGTGATGTTAGCACAACATTGTGAGTGCAATTAACAACACTGAATTATATATGTGGATATGATTAAAAGGGGAAATTTTAGGTGTACATGCATTACCAGAATAAAAATTAAAAGATAAAACATAAAAAACTAAATCTTAAGAGCATGAGGTGGGTTAGGAAGGTGTATTTTCCTCTTCAAACATACCCCGTGAAGAGGAATATGCATTTCTTCTGGGTTAGAGTATTAAAAACGGAATGGAAGAAGAGGGTGAAGGCAGAGAGAAAAGGGAAGAAAGTTGAGGTGCAAAAGGAAAAAATTATCATCATCTTCATCAGACATGTCTCAGTTCAGTTTCAGATCCCCTCAAAAAGCAAATATATGGTATCAGATCATGGCAAGGAATGAGATCAATTAAAGCTTTTCCTCTTGGTTTATGACTGAGGTTTTGCCAGGAATGACGGTAGCCCCACCCTGATGGGGACACATTCAGTTGAGTGTTAAAGGTAAGCATAGACCCCGGATGTCCAAAAAGGAAGAGCCCACTGAGGGAGGAAGGAGAGCCACCCTATGAGCAGCTTCTAGGTGTATCTGATTCATCATCAATATTGCTAATAAACACAGTGATCGATCCAAGGATATTCTACATATCAGGTATTGGAGTATCTGTCATCTTTTTTTAACCTCACAGAAGTGTTCACTTTTGGGAAACAGAAAACACATGTATTATCAGTTTCTACATGGAAAAAAAAAAAAACACCTAGCTATCTAGCCAGCATCTCCAGAGGGCCTTGGAGGAAAAGTGAGAAAGGTGGCTTACAAATCTCCAAAACTAAGAGAACAGGTGATTATCCTTGCTCCTGTCTCGTATTCACTGAGCAAGTGAGACCCAAAAACAATTGTCCACTCTTGCCTTTCACCTCGTACCCTCCCTATTGGTACCAGAAGACCTCTTTATAGAATCTAGGTTGGGACCCTTGTTGGGACTGGCTGCTTGTGAGGAAAAGCTGCAGGTCTAAGCCAAAGCAATTTACTCCAAATGAATACTGGTGAGCATGTTTGAGGTTTATAGAATCAGGGAACTGTATCAGCTATCTTGCTCTAAACAAAGCATTCCAAAATGTAGTGGCTTGAAAGAAGAGCCATTCCTTGGCTTAGAAATCTGCACTTTGGGCAGAGCTTGGTGGGGACAACTCTTCTCTGCTTCACGTGGCATCAGCTCAACTGGTGGGGTGGGAGATCTACTTTGAGGGTGGGTCCATGGCTGTCAAGTTGGTGCTGGCTGGTAGCCAAGAGGGTTGCTTCGCCTTCCTCGGAGCACGGTGGAAAGGTTTCCACACCTAGGGTCCAGTAGAACCAGGTGGAAGATGAGTCGGTCATTATGCCTTAGCTTTGGAAGGCACACCACATCGCTCCTGCATAAGTCAAAACCCTCCCTGATTCAAAGAGAGAGAACATAGATCCCTACCCCTCCATAGGAGCCGAGTCAAGGTTACATTGTAAGAAGAACCTGCAGGATAGGAGATAATGTTGCAGCCTTTTTCGCAAAATACCACCTGCCATGAAAACAGTCACCAAAGTCAAGTCAAAAATGGATTCTAGAAGAAATTCCTAGAAAGAACATATCTGGATCTTAGACTTTTCTCCTTTTTATTCAAACTACTCCCACCAGGCCAGGCACCCAGGCATGTGCTCCTGACCCTTATAAAGGTCTACCCATTTGTGAAGCAAATCCTTTGACCTTACTTTCTCTTAAAACATCAGAAGAGAGAAGAAAATAAGCATAGGAAATAGGGTTTCCAAAATACAAATACCTAATCTTAAAAGCTGGTGCAGGAGAAGTGGAGAAGAGCTTATTTTCCATCCAGACTCAAAATGCTAACAGAAATTTGCAGACAGCCTGCTTGAATTTCTTCTCTCCCAGCTCTTCGCTTTTTTCTTGGCCAAGAAGCAACTGGCCCCCAGTAACTATTATAATAGTTATAATTATAATATAATATAATTATAATTATAATTTTGGGCAACATCCCCAAAATTATATGCTTGAAAAACTTTCCCTATTAAAACTCAAGCATTATAAATCAGAATACAGGGTAAAGGATGATATGGTCCATATTTTTAAATTTCAGCTTCTGTATGAGACCAAAGGAAGAGATGTTTATTTGGTGCAAAAATTTATATTTTGGGTAGTGCATTACCTAATTTAACTTGTGTGGTCAGTTTAGTTGAACACCATCCGTACATGGAATTGTGAATAGGGAGTGAGATTTTTTTGGATTGTACAGGTTAGTCTGTTGCCCTGATATATCCCTGAGTACTTTGGACAAAGAATTGAAAAGTATTTTCAAAGTCCCGTTGGAAAACTGGGGAGAAAAGAGGAAATATTCAACTTCCCTATCTAGGGAATTCCTGATATTCTTGCAAACCATGGGAACAACCAAATCAATAGGCTGAGCCCTTGATCTTGGGGTTCACCCTATGAAACTTATACTTGCAAAGGAGAAGCTAAACCTACTTAAAATTATACCTAAGAGTCACCCCCAGAGAACTTCTTTTGTTGCTCAGATGTGGCCTCTCTCTCTAAGCCCACTTGGCAGGTGAACTCACTGCCCTCCCTACTAGATGGGACATGACTCCCAGGGGTGTAAATCTCCCTGGCAACATGGGACAGAAATCCCAGGATGTGCCAGAACCTGGGATTATGGGTTGAGAAAGACTTCTTGACCAAAAGGGGAAGAGAGAAATTAGATAAAATAAAGTTTCAGTGGTTGAGCAATTTCAAACAGAGTCGAGAGTTTATCCTGGAAATTATTCTTATGCATTATATAGATATCCCTTTTTAGTTTGTGGTGTATTTGGAGTGGCTGAAGGGAAATGCCTGAAACTGTAGAGCTGTGTTCCAGTAGTCTTGATTCTTGAAGATGATTATATAACAATATAGCTTTTACAATGTGACTGTGTGATTGTGAAAATCTTGTGTTTAATGCTCTTTTTATCCAGGGTATAGACAGATGAGTAAAAAAAATAAGGATAAAAAATAAATAAATAATAGGGGATAAAGGGTAAAAAATTATGTAGATTGAAATAGTAGTGGTCAATGAGGGAGAGGGGTAAGGGGCATGGGATATATAAGTTTTTTCTTTTTACTTTTTTCTGAAGTGATGCAAGTGTTCTAAAATTGATCATGATGATGAATGTACGACTGTGTGATGATATTGTGGGCCGTTGCCGGTACACCATGTATGGACTGTACATGTGTGAAGATGTCTCAGTAAAAATATGAAAGAAGAAAATAATCAAACCTTAGTATAATTCAAATTTCCCAGAATGCCAAGTGTTCTTGCAGTTAGCTGTAATTTCTCCTGGACGCCACAACTTGTTAAGTGGTGGCAACTTGCTCCAAGACTTATCCAGTCCTTCCTGGCTTAAGACACCAGCTTTGACCACCATGGGATCATTTCATTAGGTCCCAACCAGAATGAGATCCCAGGCACAGAAAGGGGCTCGGCCAGAATCCTATCCATTGCAGTGGTCCAGCATTTCATTGTTTCGCCCTGCACACACCATCACGGCATAAGGTTGGTGCAGCACACCTGTGAGGAGGCCTGAAGTGACCTTCTCTCAGAACATGCCCTGGTCATATATGCTTGCAGAGATATGCACACATATATGTGCAGAACAAAATTTTCTCATGCCAAGCCTTAGGGGAGAGTTTTTTGTAATGTTTCCATGTCATCTTAAGTAGAAATTAATTAATAAAGAAACCAGATTCTGGAATTTTAGCCAAGCCTTCTTCTTCCTTGTCTGCTTCATAAAGGTAAACCTAGCCAAGAAAAGGAACAAGTCTTTACCCAAGAAAGAAAGATCCATAATTTAGGATAAGTTTATCTGGAAATGCAAATAAACAGTACCCTTGGTCATATCAATCCCTCTCCTCTTCCTCCACGGCTTGTTAGATGCCAGCTTTGAGTGAACTCATAGAAGACAGGCTTTATATCTTTATGGTTTAGTGGAAGGGTACAGAAAGGAGGTTTTCTCTGTGGCATCTCATATTGCTCCCAAAACCCAGGAGCTTCCTCGTGATGACCCCCATCATTCTTCAGCTACCCCTCATCTTCCCAAGAGCCATATCAAAGGCAATTTGATTTCCAGGACACTTGCAGCAACTCTGGCAACTGAGCCTGCCCTTGGCTGAAGGCCTAACAGGTGGTTTGGGACAGATGGCCCACTTGGCCCTCACTCACATGTCCAGGCAGCCAGGGGTCTAAAGACACCTGAAGTCAGCGCTCCACTAAACCATTCCAGTCCTGTCCCTGGTAGGTGTGGGGTCTGAGTCATTCCCTTTTGCCTGAGTTATAGTTCCCCCCTCTATAGAAGAGACAGGCAAGGCAGTCAGAAATAAGGTCTGCAGGAGAGAGGGATCTGAATGACCTTATGAGTGACTTTTCTGCCTCCTATAGTTTCTAAGAAGTTATAGCCCAATCATGTGTCCCTGTTGCACCATAAAGGAGGAAAATTTGACCTAGCTTTATCTTAAAAAGGTCTCAAATGGCCAGGAATTCCAGTATGGTTAGACATCCGATACTACCAAATAGAAAGTTCCATAGAGGCATTGAGACTCAAGCAACTAACACACTGAAACTGATAGAAGGAACAAAGGCATTTGAGGTGAGCAGAAGATAAGGAGGATATGGTAGTAAGCCAAGGAGCAGGTCATGTTAGGATGCAGGGAGTAGGAGAGCAGGGACCTAGACTCCAATAGCATTAGAAGGAATTATTCATGCAGTCTGCACTGTACTAGGTGCTGTGGTGGGTTGAAAAGTCATGGGCCATGGTATCTATCGCTCGGGAGCTGACTGTCGAGTTGAAAAGATAAGGCCGACCACACAGACAACTTCTAATAAGCTCTGTCATTGTGGACCCTGGAGAGAGACTGAGGCACAGGCCTGAATTTGTAATAGAAGCTCAGGTTGGAGGAGATGGTGGAGATGCATCAGAGTTGAGCTACGTCTTAAAGGAGAGGACGAAACAGAATGGAGATAAGACCCTATAGGTAAGGGAAAATACTGGTTTCTAATTCCCAGGAGCAGGGGCTGGTGGAGCTAGTTCATTGCTTTCCACATCCCTAGTGCTAGCATACAGTGGGTGTTCAATGAACACCATAATGAATGAATGGAAGTAGCAAGGAATTGATGTGGCTGGGATTTTGGTGGCACAAGGGAGAGGCTGTTGTGCTCATAGCAGAGAGTGTGTTAAGTGGAAATGAGGAAATAAGGTCAGTTAGGAAAAGTGAGAAAGGAGAGTAGACACAGAAGCGTAACAAGAATGAGTGTGGAGCCCATCAGAGGGAGGGAGGGGAGCAGGTGAGAAACACCTGGTCCTCAGGAAAGGCTGAGAAGAAAGCATCTCCCTTGGCTCTAAGCAAAACTTAGGGACACCAGGGGGTTGGAGGCTGGGGAATGAAAAGTCCCCCTGATGAGGGAGGGGAGGGTTGTGCTTCTGCCTTGAATCTGCAGATGGAGAGGCTGCGAGTGGGGGAGGGGAGCAGGCTCTGGAGCCACAGCTGGAGGGTTTGGGGTCTATTCTGGCACACAGTCGACCCCAGGCCTCTCATTCCTGAACCTCTCCACATTTAGTTCTCAACCCCACACAAAAGGGCCTTGTGTGGGAGAAGTGAAGAGATGCAAATGCATCTTTATTCCATTGGCACCCCCCCTCACTGCCCCTGCCCCTTCTCCTGAGCCTTGGCATGAGCTTCGCCTTACCAGGTGCAGGAAACAGGAAGAAGGGCTGGGAACCAGACAAGCACCCAAGGTCAGGTGCATGCATTGGCCCCGCCTTCCTTGTCCCCACTACTTCCAGAGGCCTCCCTGCCTCCGACCCTCCTCCTCAGCCATTCTCTCTATCCTTGTCTCTGTCCCTCAGTCCTGTCCTTCTCTCATGCTCCCCTCTCTTCTCAATTTTTTTTGCCTTCCCTTCCTCACTGTTCCTGCCTTTGGTGAGTTTCAGAGAGGTACTGAGACCTTAAAGACAGGACCATATTTATTCTTGGAAGAAAATGATGCCACAGCAACGAGTTTCCATGGTGCTTGGACACAAGGCAAATATGGTATAGATGAGCGATTGCTGGACTCGGAGTCAGAAGACCTGAGCCTATCCCTACCTTCCCTCTCCAGCCGTGGGTCCTTAAGCAAGTTGTGTAACTTCCCTAAGCCTCATTGGGAATTCCATGAGCTTGCAACCATTTCATCAGGAGGCTACATGCACAAATATGCATTGAATACTTATATGACCCAAGTACCCTACTCAGTGCAGGTCAAGCAATGCTGACATGATTCTCATCTTCACAGTTAGTAGACAATGAGGGTTGTTTAGAAGAACAGAGCAAGCTGAGGACTTAGTACAGTGGGCAGTCCACACACAGTAGGTGCTCCAGAGGTACAGGGGACCTGGGGTATACCAGACGTCCAGTGAGGAGAGCAGAGTCTGGGCTCCATATCCCCCACTTCAGGGGGCTATGGCCTTATTTAAAATTAAGAGATGGTGCTGAACTTCTAACCCCACCTGCTGCCCATTGTCTGTTTCTAGGTGGTTAGAAATGAGGAGACAACATGGGATAGTGGAGATTCATCTACACAGGAGACAGATTTGCCCAACCTGGGAAGACCTAGCTGGGAGGGAGACTCTGATGCACATGTTTGAGAAGGGTATGTTTCTACACTGATATACAGTAGTGGAGGTGACATATAAGTGGGAAAGGAGACAAGTTAATCTGGAACCCTGATTTCTGAGGGGTTAGAGGCTAGGCTCATTCCCACTACCTTTCTAGGAAACCAACTTTGAAGTGCAAAGGCATGTGGACTGGTGGGTGGGCAAAGTTGCCCATCCAAGAATACAGCTGCCAGGGAAGCCCCAGGCAGGAGGGGACTGTGGAAGGAGGCCAGTGGAGGCATTGAAAAGAGAGTCTCATGAGGAACGGGGACAATGAGCCCATAGAAGGAGGAATGTGGAGAGAAGGGATGGAGGGGGCCAGGCTGCTGCACCGGGCTGGCGGCTATCCTGGCAACTTCCCAAGGTTAATCGAGGGGCACCAAGCAGCCTCTGCGACATTCTAACAAGAGGGAGGCTGGTTTGAAAAGAGCATTTGCTGTGGAGAGAAGGGGCCTTTCTCTGCTGCTCCTTTGTGGAGCTTCTTTGAGACATGAGCCCTGCAAAAAAAAAAAAAAAAGTGGGATGGGGGAATAGGGTAAATGGTTTATCATTCATCATTCAGGCAAATGGTCTACTCCTGGTACAAAAACAGGGGTTTGGGGTTCATTCAACCACCCCTGGATCCATGATGGAAAGGTAGCTGGAGAATCTATACATGGAATCCTAGAGTCTGATTCCAGCTCAAGAATTATAGGTATTGAGAGAAGGGCGCAAGAAGGGGAGAAACCTGAGTATCAATTGCAGATTTAGCAGTACCTTTAGAGGGCAGGGAACCAGGAGTTTACAGCATAGAGGGAAGGGTGGCACTTCTCAAACTCAGGGCCCTGCCTCTAGGTTGGAGGGTTTGGCATAATCAGAAATGCAGAGGCTTTCACCATATGGTGTGTTAATACAACTGAAGCCCACATCTCTCCACAAACACACACACAAGCAGCACATTAGTGCTGTTTAACCCACACATTATAGGGACTTGCACACATATATGCAAAGCCACACACATCAGGCACACACATCAGCTCAGGACACTCCTGGACACTCACTCATACGCAGAGTCTCTTCAGATAACTACACAAATGTCATCTCCAGAGCCCACACCCTCCTAAGCTCTGCATATGGACACGTGTGTGCCCTAAATCATGCTTCAGTGGGCTTGCACCCATAGGCCATTCGCAGTTATGGGGCTTCAGACTCTCCCACCAGAATCCCAGCACCTGCATCCCCAAAACACTCCTTTTCCTGCCTATGTCAGGTTCCAAGGAGACTTGCCCATCACAAGTCCACTTTTTCACCCTCACCCCAGAGCTCAATGTCTAGGTTACCCGGGACTTCACCCTAATTCTTGTCCCCACCCACCCACACTCACCTGTTACAGACACTGGGTGGTGGCCACCAGCAGGTGGCGCCAGGAGGAGCTTCATGGAACCAGGATTTGTCTTGAGGACAAATTCACATTTCTGGGAGGAAAAGCAGCCACAGTGTGTCTAACCTCTTCACTTTGTCTGGGGCCAAGCCTCATAAATGGATCTGCCAAGAGCACTAGCTCAAGGAAAACCATCCGCAAGGAGGAAGACAAAGAATTCGAGCTTGGTAGACACAGGAAGCTGAAGGTCAGGGATAGAGAAGAGGAGGGAGAGCAAGGAGCCAGCTTCTGGGTCATCTGTCAGAGGCTTGGATGTGTGTGCCCATGGTTTGTGTGCATATGGAATAGTGCATGCACACACATTCGAGTCCTTGTATCCCAGTGGATATGGGTGAACTAGGTGTGAATGGGCTTCGAATGCAGGTGTTTGCACTTGCAGCGAATGCAGGTATGAATATGCATCGATGTGTCCTGCTGGGTGTGGTGTGGCTCAGGGGAGAGAGAGGAAAGCAAAGACGAAGCAGAGCAAAGAAAGACCCCTCGCAATTCCTGTTCATCAGCATCTCACAGACCCCAATCCTTAACCTCCTCCCACACACCCTGCACACCGCACACCCCTTGGGGACACACACACTCTCACATCGCCCACGCAGACAGGTGCCTGCCGCCATAGATGGACCTGCCCACCCACGCACTTTCACACATATACGCGGGCCCTGTCGAGAACCGTAGTGATGCATATGGAAGCAGCAAAGACACAGAGCCAAGGCAGGCACAGGCCAGCTCTGTGCGCACACGCACACACGCTGACACACATGCTCACACACAATCTGTGCGGCACCTGCAAATTCTCAATTTCCCCCACGCTCCCAGGGAAGGGAGAGAGAGAGAGAGAGGCGAGAGGCTAAGAGGGAGAGCTGGCTCTCCTCACTTGCTCCGCATCCAAATTTCTGAGCCTCTAGGGGTCGAAGAAAGAGGTGTGACTTGAAATCAGAGCGCCCCCTGCCCGCCTTGTCTGAAGATTGTGGGAATGCGGGAAGGGGAGGGAGATGGGCAAAGAAGAACAACCGGTCTAAGCCTCCTCTGCCTGGGTTCTGAGGGGGGGGGGGGGGGCGGCACTCCCTGTCCCATCTGGGTCCAGCTGAGGCCTCTCAGCACTGTGGACAGCGCCTCGCTAGCAGGGACTTGGCGCCCTGGGCAGTTCTCAGATCTCTGAAGTCTCTCTCTGCATCCAGAAGAGCAACTGGATTCGAAGCACATTGGATCCAGCTGTCCTGATTCCTTTGACATGCCACTTAACTTGGGGATTCTTATAAACTGGGTAAGGACACCCACCTCTCAAGTTTGTTGAGGCGACCAAGTGGCTGGAAGATCACCAGGCTCAATGCCCATGGCAAAGTAGACACACAGTAGAGGCAACAACTGCTCAGGTTTCCATCCCACGACCAGGAGGAGGAGAGCCTGTGCTAAGCACATTAATTTTCTTGTTAAGACAGCACTGTCATGTTGGCAATTCAAGCCCCAGCCTTGCCAAGGGTTAGCTCTGAGGGCTAGGCAGAATCAGGTAGCCTGTCTGAGTCTCAGTTTCCCCCTGGAATAACAGCAATAATGATCTAAAACTAATGGAACTTCCCACACACCAGGCCCTGTTCAAAGTACTTTACAAAAATTAAGTCGTTGAATCCTCGTGACATGAAGTGGAGTGTCTGTTTTTATCCCCATTTGATAGAAGAAATGGAGACGCTTATCTAAGATCACAAAAATAGGAGGGGCTGAGACGATTGCAACCTGGCAGTTTGGCTGCAGAATCCGCACCCTTAACCATGACACTGTCCATCCTCATTGCAGCAGTGCTGTGTGGATCAAGTGACATCATGGGCACGAGCACAGTTTGAAGGTTGCAAAGCAATATATAAATGTTAGGGTGTGTGATTATGCATCCCAGTCTGGCTTATGCTATGAGTAACTGCACAAGAAGTGGAAACTGAGATGAATACAGGAAACAGGATAGAGAAGGGTACCATCTGGAACTGGTACATCACATCGAAAGGGAGAAACTTGTAAAGGACAGGCCGAAAGGGCCAAGCAACCATGAGCATTTGACACGTCTCTCCATCAGTCTATTGCTAGTTTATAGGTCAAACTACTTGGTAGAAAATTAAGAAACCAATTATCAAGTCAACTTGTAGTGTTCCACTTAATTTTAACCACATCCTCACTAGTTCCTCTCCCATCTCCACTCCTCAACCAGGTATCTTCATGTCCTCATGTAAACCATCTGGCACAGGTCTCAGAGGTAGAGTCAAGTCAGAAAACTACTATGGATTAGAGCAGGCAGGCTCTACAATTTCAAAGAAGAGAGCATGGGTACCAGGAAATTCTTTTGCAACATTCAGAAAAGGTAAATTCTCGTCCCTACCCTGACTCATCCTGATAGACCTGTTGCTTTCTGGTCCACTGATTCTCAGGGGGAAAAAAAGCTTCATGTATAAGAGGAAAGCCCCATTTTCATGAAAGGGTCATGCTCTTCATACTTAGTTAGCTCCCATTGGGCTGCAGAGTTAGCACTGGCCGGAGAAGGACTTTTCAAACCTGTCACGCTACCCCAAGTCTAGGCCCTCCTTCATTCTCCTCCCAGCTGATGAATCTGTTAGGATAGAGTCCCTTCCTTGTGCCCTTCAAACTGGCAAAGTGATCTCAGGCATTTAGTAGAAATGAATGACTCTGTCACCATCAGCAGTGCAATGAGGGCGCTCAAGCACTCCAAGCTCCCCTTCTGGTCTTGCTCCTTTCCTACCTCCTACCATGTCCCCTCCAACTCAATCTAGGCCATTATTGCCTCAGAAGGGTACCATGGTTTGTCCTCTAACTCCCAAGGGACAAGAGTCTTAAGAAGCCTCTACTGGATTTGAGGAGGCTGGAAACCTTGTGAGGGATTCCAGAGAACCTCAGAAATAGCCTTGGTTTTAAAGAATTGCTATTGTACCTCCTACTTATTCATGACTTGGGTATTACCCTCTCACCGCAAACCTCTCTTCCCTGCCCACCTACCTCAGGGTGACAGGACACCCATCCCTACTGCTTTGCTTTTGGCAATTCTTTGACCTTGCCCTAAGCTGGAGCCACCTGCTTTCCTAATGTTTTCCCTTCTTCACCTTCCACTCCCTAAAGCTGTACATCTCCAAATATGGCTCCTGGATTTCCTGCATCAGAGCCACCCAGGACACATGATAACATTTGAGATTCTGGACCTCGCCTCAGATCCATGCCAGATTGACTGGAAGAACCTTAGCACTTGCCCTCTGCAACACCTCTCCAATGACTCGGGCAGACCATGAACTGAGGTCCTAATGGGAAGCATGGAACATCCTCCAAAGCCACCTGGGTTTCTTCGTTCCCCATCAACCTTCATCCCCAAATGAGTAAAAGTCTTTATTCGCCATGTCCTGGATCTTGTTGGAGAACCACCGCCACAGAGAAGAGTTGGGTCTGGACAGTGAACCCAGCTCTACCTCTAGTTCATGATGGGAACTTTGTCAAGAGACTAGCCTTTCAGGTTTCTGTTTCCTTATCTATAAAATGGCACATGATACTTGCTTTTTTTTTAACCTTGTAATTAACTTGTAAGTTTCAAATGAGAAAAGAAAAGGGAATTGTTGAAAGGTTATCCTTGAATAAATGATGTTTTTATTATTATGTAAGAGATGTGTGGGAATGAAAGCTCAGGTCTCTGTCAAGAGATCACATTCCCACACTGCAGAGCAGCTAGGCCTCCAGTCCCACAAAATCCCCTACCCCTGGGCTTTGCTCTCAGAGCTTATCCTGAACCCCGTAAAAGAAAGGAGATTGATTTGGGCAGTGAACATTCAGAGAGGAATTCCTGGGTCTCTTGGAAGGATGCTCCTCTCCACCCATGCACCAATTTGCCCTGGGGCCCAATAGCCCCTACCAATGGCAGAGGGCCAGCCCTCCGCATCAGCTCTTCTCCCTCTAATTACTCTTCACACAGTCTAGCGCCAGGCCTTCCAACCAAATTACAATTGATTCTTCACGCCTCTTGGATCAATACCATCGACCCTGGAACAGGCAGGACAAATCCAAACTCACCTACAGGGAAACCAGCAGCCCAAGGCAGAGCCCAGCAGAGAGACCTTCCCACCCAAGCTTTGAATGAGTGCACACATGTGCATGTACACACCTTCATTTATTCTCTTGCCCAAGAAAGTGTATGGATGATTATGGGCAAAAAATGTCCTGGGCTACATGCAGACACATAAATAGGTCAATACATTGACCTATATGTAGGTCCTACATTCCTGGACACTCCTATGCATGTCTATACATGTGTACACAAAACACACACAAACACGGGTGGGTACAGACATATACCATTAACATTGACTAGAAGAAGAGGGCACTTTTGGAACCATAGAAAGCATGTTGTGGCCATGTGATCAACATAACTATAGGCTGTCACCAGCCTCCTTCCCACCTGTCCTCCTAGCCGCACACTCAGGAGCACGCCTTGCCCGTGAGTCAGAGGTATGATGAGCCTGACATGCTTACGACACATGTCTTCAAGCAGAAGCACTTCTGCCAGTTGTGTGGGACTCTAGCTCCCACTCTTCTAGGGTGTGTCTTGCCTGCTAATCTCTTTGGAGGTGTTGGAGAAATGCCCAGCCACTTCTGTACCAGATAGAGCCCATTATAACTCAGCTACAATAACTCAGCTGGGCTCTCTTTATACCTCCACCCTTGGCGGAGCTTGGAATGCATCTGCACCTGAGCCTCCAAACAACCAGAAATGGGTGCCAAGCCTTGCCAAAGCCAACCCAGACCCCAGACAGCAGCCACCAGCCCACCCCCACCCAACATAGAAACATAGACACAAAAAGAATGTGAAGCATAGAGGAGAAGGAAAGCGAAATGGAGCTACCCATTCAATAAAGCCCAGGTAGATGCCCAGGCTTCACACTATGCTACCCTTACCCCTTCTGGTCAAGTTCATCTACTCTCTCACCCTCACACCCCCAAACAACTAGGCTCATGCCAAGTCCATCCTTAGGTTAAGTCATGAGAATCACAGAACAGTAGAAGTAGAAAATCCAATAGAGACTATTTATCACCTCTCACCCCTATCCTCTCAAAGCACAAACTTCCTCAATGACATTATCAGCAAGCAAATTCCGTCACACTGTTTCCTGGAACATCCCGGGGAACGGGAACTCTCATCAAGCAGCCAGTTCTCTGGCTGAGCGGCACTAAAATTCTCTCAGAGCAGAGTCAAAATCTCCCTCCCCCTAAAATCCACAAATTGGCATGGAGTGAAAGGAAAGTCATTTTAAATTACAAATGTTCGACCTTTCTACTGAGGCTGCCTGATGGAAGGATAAACAGTTTATATTTTTTGTTCACAGTTCTCACCACAAGACTCGGAGCAGAGGCCAATGACCAAGACCCTGGAGGTCATCTCACCCTGGGAAAATGTGCAGGTGGTTGGGACTTCCCAATATCAAGGGAAGATCTCAAAAAAGCCTGAGGTATCATTTAAGTTGTGAGGAAAGTACAATCTGAGTTTTCCTATGGGACAGTGAGGAAGTTCTTGGGTCTCTCAGGGCCTCAGTTTCCCCAAGATAAAGAGTCAATAGGATTATAAAAGATGATGATACACATCTAAAGTCTGCAGAGGAAATTTTCAGTGCTCTGTACATAAACATCCTCAGCCTTATCTCCAGCATTGGAAGCTGAACCTTAGTACTGAACATGTAAGTTTTATCCTCATGTTCTCCATGTGTATGAATTGAACATTCTCTGTGGGATCTACCACCACCTCTCTTTCACACACAGAACTTTTCCCACCCCTCCCTTAAGGGCATGAAGAGCATCCACTATGCCATCCTGAATCCCCCACACTCCACAGGCTATAACCGCTTGGACCAAGAAAGCAGCGACAGGGATTTCTAGTCATTCATCAGTCACTTGCAGGCAAAACAATGGAGGTCCATCTGATGGAAAAAAGAAGAGTATATGAGATGCCTATAATTGGCTGTCATCCACCATTCTCCACCATGGCTGTCTCTGTGGTGATGTTTCTGTAATTCCACAATTCCATGCATTTGACAAGATTTAGGATGCAAGCAGGGAGAAGGGGAGAGGTGATCTTCCTGCAGCCTCAGTGGCTATTGGTTATCAAGGTCATAGTTGTCTTGCAGGACTTTCCAGGGTTCATTCTTCGTTTTCCAAATTTCAAAAGCAGCAGCAGTAGCCTCTTCTTCTGACTCTCTCATCACTGGATTCTACAGTCCATTCTTGCATCTCCAGGTCTCCATGGGCTTCTCTGGAGCCCATGGCAGCTCCAGACTAGATGGGCAAAGCTTCACTAGTAGCCTCAGAAATGCAGCCTCCCTGATTCTGAATTGTTCTGGAAGTTATTCTAGTGGTCTCAAAACTGAACCTGCCTCCTCTTCACTTCCAACAACTGTGTACGCACCTAAATTTCTGTATTAAATCCCTTTCTGTTTAGTATGCCTAGAGTAGAGTCTTTTTCCTTGACTGAGCCTTGACATAGAAGGTGCATGCTTAGGTTAAGAATAGTTAAGGTGTCAATTCAGTTCAACAGATATTTAATGAGTGCCTGGCCCCATGTTGGGAACTGGGCTACAGTGACCACAGACACAAATAAGTAAAGTCATGTGACCGTGTAAGCAATGTCCGACCTGGTAGGAATCAGGCGGGTGAGGAAGAACACGTGCTTCAGTACCCACTTGGCTGAATAAGCTAAAGAAAGAGAAGTGGGTAAGAACACACAGCCTTCATGCCAGATAGATAAATTCTGATTCTAGTGTCACTGCTGAATGAATCTGGGCAAGTGCCTAAACTCTATGTATGGCTCATCTTCTCTGCTTGAATCCTATGGTTCTTCTTTCCTCTTGTCTTTATCCCTCAACCTCTCCCTTTTGGGGTATACTTTGCTCTGCTCTCTTTCCTCAAGGCCTGTATTTTGTGCTGACCTTTCTCATGACCCTTTCCACATGGCTCATTAAAATATTCAGTAGACTGAATTAATCTGATTCCCATTCGAACATTTCTGTCACACACACACACGTAGACACACACACACGTACACGCTCTGCTAGAGTCAGTTATTTGTCATAAGTCAGGTCTCAACAGCAGAGTCTGAGATGGGATTCCTGTGTGTGTGGTTTATTGAGGAGAATCTCAAGAGGCATCAGAGAGGAGTGAGAAAAGAGGATAGAGCAGGGAAGAAGCCAAGAACAGATGTGGTTGCTTCACAAGGCTTATCTCCCCTGGAGTTCTAGGGCTTAAATGGCACTGAGAGCTGTCAAACCAGGAGGAAAAGAGGCTGCCCTTTTCTAACCTGCATCACTCTGTCATTTGCTGCAGTGACCCCAGATGGAGGGCATAACCTCCCAGGCATTTCCCAGCTTGTGGCTCCCTTAAGGCAATACTCTGTGAGCCAATAGTAGACAAGACTTGTAGAGCAGCCCATAAAGGCATCTGGGTGGAGCCCCAGCTACAGGAAGTATAAAACAGCAAGTGCACGACAGAATTCATAGAGAATGGGGATTGGACAGAATGGGGTCAAGGGAAAGGTAGCAGGTTCCTAATCAAGTTGCCTTTCTCCAGCAGCAGCTGAGCCAATGCTGGGGCAGTGCAGAGCCCCACCAACACGGCAACATGGACATAACAAAGAAGGGTACGCTTGCTGGCGACTGGGGATTAATAACACACTTACTGATGAAGCAACATTAAGCCATAGGGTGTGTTTTTAATGATATGCCACAAACAGAGCTATTGTTTAGGTTGCAGTTAATTCTGAAAAGGATAGCTGGACCTGTCCTCCACTGATGGGCAGGAGGAGTACAATAGATGGAAGACATCTGGGGTTTACACTCTAGCAAAGGATAAACCAGTGCCCAAAACACTTCTCCATGCCACATCTTCTTAGCGTCTCCCCAGAGGGAAACAGGAGTGTCTGGCACCCTCCCTTCTGTATTAGCCTATGCTAGGAGAGCATCCAGAAGACAAGGTTCCACACAGAAGCCAGGGATGAGCAAGAAAAACTAAGCAGGGAATGTATCCTCTGAGGCAGTTGTCAGTATTCCCTCGGCCCTGAAAGAGAAAAGACAGAGCTGATCAAAGCTGGATTTCCCCACAGAGAAAAGTCACCACACCCAAGAGCCTCAAGAGTAACCAAAATCTCTTTGTCAAGGAGGGACACTGCTGTAGGGACCGGCCCTCAGGTTCTCCACTCAGAGACTGGCATCCAGATGACGTGCTGGAGTTCCTTGAGATAGATCACCAGTTCTGTTTTTTGTACCTTTAATCCAGGAATGCTGAGTCCTAAACACTCTATAACAGATGTCTGGGGGCCAGAGTTACCCAACCAAGAAACAAGGTATCCAGAAGAATTCTGCAGAAAAGTCTCTGCTAGTCTGTCCTGCTTCCTCCACCCTTGGCTTCACTCCTTTTCCTCTCCCCTCCCATTTTCTATCTTCTGCCTTTTCTCACCCTAAAGGAGCAGATGGTGATTCTCAGAGCAGGAATTGGCCCAAGAGAATCTTTCCTCTGGCCAAGAACAGAAAGTGATAGCAACAGGTCTCAGCGAATCCATCTCTGGAGGCCCTGGGTGCTGGAGTAGTGAGACTTGCATGGGCTCCTCAGCCTCAGACTCCAGGAAGATGCCAGGTGCCCACATCCTGGTTCCTGAGGAAACAAAGCCAGTGGTAGCTCCTTGCCTGCAGGCTGGCAGTGTAGTCTTTGTTAGTTTGCTGATGAGGAAACAATTAAATGGGCTCCTACTTGCAGGATGAGCACTGAGCCAGAGCTTTGAAGAAAGTCACACTTTGCAATCAAGTTAAGATCATCCCCTTATGGTGAGAAACTGCTGGAAGTAAAGGTTTAGCTGAGAAGATGGGACTTAGGCACCTGGGAATTAAGGGGGATATGCTGATAGCAGGGAGTGGGGGTGAGTCAGGGGAAATAACTGTAAAGTTTACATGGTCTGCCCACCTCAACTAGCTGACCCTGGTCAATCTCTAGATGAAAATCTGCTCTTCTTACTGTCTTTATGTCCTTCACATTCTCTAAGATGCGGCCCCTGCTCATCTTTGGTATGCTGTTCTCCCACAGCAAACACACCATTGGCTGTACTCTAAAGACTGCTCAGAAATACTGGTCCTTCTCACTTGAGCCTTTTTCTGGAGTGATTTCTATAAACTGGAAATGCAAAAGACCTGCTAAATCCTGGATTCCTGTGGAGATCAAGCGGCTTATGCCCCCAGCTGCAGAATCTTTCACACTTTAGAATGTCAGGTGTTTTCAAATTTCTGTACATAAGTCATGTTCAGAGAAAAGATTATGCTTGGCCAGGGGCCCGATCCCTGACCACCTAAACCCTGTCCTGCCACAGCCACTCTCCATCCTCACCTTGTGTCTTATAGTCTCCTGTAGAGATAGATGCATGGAGAACAAAGCTGGGTCAATGCATACCCTTGAAGTTTGTGCTGCAAATTCAAAGTGGTCCATGGTGAGCATAAAAGTCTTCTTTGGCCAAGACTAGAGGCAGGTCTTCTTCTTTCTTCTCTCTAAGTCTATGCTCACTTGGCTAGAGAGGAAAGGGGAGCCTAAAGCAAAATATAACATGGAGAGCAGAGGCATTTCTTCTCAAGGCTGAGGGTCTAGTGTTCCAGCTGGAATCCCTAGGTTGGGTGGTTCACAGTTCTCCACCCAGAATTCTGAAGGAGAAATCACACCTGTACCAACTTGGCTTCAAACTATCTTTGTCCTCGACCCATAGTAATCCACCTTCCTTCCATTCATGGATGAAATGATTGCAGGAGCAAGGGAGAGCTGCTATAAGGCTTCCCTGGTAGCCAGTATCCCAGGCCACACAGGGTCCCCAGATCTTTCAGCTCCTCCCTGCCTGGATGTGGTAGGGATCTGACTGCATTACCCATGTCTTCAGGGTCCTCTTGCTCTCACCTGAGCTAACAGTATGAGAGACAAAATTACAGATGCTGTGGGAGGCTTCAAATGGTGTTTCCTGTGGGTATTATTTCCAGCCTAATGTTGTGTTAACATAGCTCTGCCTGGTGATTAGTATATTATTATATATTAATCATAGGGTAATGATGCACACTCACCCTGCTTCTTTCGTCAGTCTCCTACTAGAGCCCACCTAGATCGTGAGGCATCACACCTGCTCTCCCAGTATCTGCACACCACCCCACCCCCCTGGCCACAGCCCCCCTTCTTATAAATGAAGTCAGAGGAGAATAATTTTCCAGTGTCCATGCTTCAAGCTACCAAAGTCCACAACCAGGGTTTGGAGCTCACAAGTCTTTCCTACCCATTATTCCTTCTTTCCCACACACAGGTGGCAGAGGTCTAGGAGGCACAGTGAAGTCAGAAAAGATCATTTGTAGAGGGAGAAAGAAACTGGAACTATAGCTGGTTCCTCGAGAGTTTTTAACCCTTCCCTTGCCTTTCAAGGGCTGATTTTGTACTGCTTTATGCCTATCACTCCTTCATGAATTTAACAATTTATTCATGAAGACTCTACTATGTAGAAAGTGAACAAAATGGGCAAAGTTCCTGCCCTGATGGAACTTCCATTCTGGACAAAGATACCATGTCAGGCCTTGGCAGATGAAACTGATCCTCGACTAGTTATTTAAGGGTGTATTGACAGTCCCATTGCTGCACTGACTTAGAAGGGGAGAAGGACACCTCAGAAAGACTTCAAGGAAATTAGAACTGATAGGATAAATAGAGCAAAAGGAATTAAGAAGTACAAATGAGGGCAGTTCAACCTATCAGGCTGCAAAGAACTGAGGGCTGTGTCACTGAGATGGACCTGATGGAGTTTACCAGGGAAAATGTCACTGTGTATCTACCCTTCCTTAGAGATCAAACTCTTGTCTGTGATTTAGACTTAACCCTTGCGGACTTGGATATTTTTTTAGGAGTCCGTCTATGCAATGAAGGTCATCTGTATCTGCTCACCCGCAATATGTTCAGGGCACAATGGCGGAGCTATGATATTGATGAGAACTAAGAGGCTGGTAGTGTCCATGGAGACACTAGTGACACTGAGGATGAGAGGGCCTCCAGGGCTGGTGGAGTTGTCACCTGGAGATAATGTAGACATATGCTAAGTCCAAGCCACACCAATTTATATGCAGATATGAGCACTCCAGGGAAGTAGTTATTCATCATACTCAGCTTTGTACCCTTAGGTAGCCAGTTTTCAAGATGGCCCCCAATGCTCCCAGCCTCCTGTATGCATACTTTTATATAGTTCCCTTTCTTAGAGCTGACTGGTGTTACCAAAAGAATACTGTGCCAGTGATGGTACATAACTTCTCATGCTAGGTCATAAAAGGCATTGCAGCTTTTGCCTTGTGCCCTGGATTACTCACCCTGAGGAAAGTTATTGCCATGTCACAAGGACATTTAAGCAGCCCCATGGAAGGATCCACATGGAAAGGAACAAAAGCCTCCCACCCAGAGCCAGAACCAACTTGCCAGCTATATGAGCATACCACTTTGAAAAGCAGATCCTCCATCCCCAGTCAAGTCTTCAGATGACTGTAGCCCAGGTTGATACCTGAATACAAGCTCAAGAGAGTCACCAAGCCAATCTCAACCAACCAAGCTACTCATGAATTCCTAACCCACAGATACTGTGAGAGCTAATACATGGGTATGGTTATTTTAAACCACCAAGTTTGGCAATAATTTATTGTGCAGCATAAATAATTAATACATACTTTTAGCAGTAACATAGTTCCTGGAACACAGCAGATCCTCAGGAAATGTTGAATGAGTGACTGAATGAATGAATGAAACTTCTGGTAGAGGGAACCATATGCTACACATTGTGACCATTGATGGGACATGGGAAGTAGCCATGGCCAGGAACCCAATATACAAATCTTGGAGGAATAACAAAACTTAACCCATAAACTTGGGTATTCAAGAAATGTCACAATACTTTATTTTCTGTAAATCAAAACAAATGGACTCCAAGTCATTTTGTTACCTGTTTTGGTTTGCTAAAGCTGCCAGAATGCAATATACCAGAAATGGATTAGCTTTTTCAAAGGGAATTTATAAAATTACAAATTACAATTTGAAGAAGGTGAAAATGTCCAAATTAAGGCACATCAAGAGTATACCTACTCGGAGGAAAGGCAGCTGGTATCTGGGACACCTCTGTCAGTGGGAAAGGCGCACAACCGACATCAGCTGGTCCTTTGCTCCTAGGTTCCGTTGAGCTCAGCTTCTGAATTCAGTGGCCTTCCAAGCATCTGGGTGCTTCCCTTAGCTTCTCTGGGACAAATTCAGGTTTCGTCTCTTAGCTTAGCCTCTCCAAATATCTGTGCCTCCTGATTTCATTTCTCTGCCCTTTGTATCAGCTCTCTCCAAGTTCTGGCTGTTTCTGTGCATCCTTGCTTAGCACCTGGGGTATTTCTGCGTCTCCAAACATCTGTGTCTAGGCATCTGCCCTGTGTATTGGCTCTGAGCTCTTTCTCTCTCCGTGAGTTCTTTTAAGGACTCTAGACTAATTAACGGGTGGGGACCACATCTCCATGGGAATAATCCAATCAAAAGACCCACAGTGGGTCTGCCCCCACAAGACTGGATTAGGATTAGAAGGACATGGCTTTTCTGGGATGCATAACAGTTTCAAACCAGCACATTATCCAAGACCCCTTACTCCCTACCTCAAACTGATTCGAGAATCTAGGAGAGAATGCCACATAAGGAAGGGGCTGCCACTCCCCAAGTCCATTTTAGCCACCTCTTCTGCTTTCAAAGTCCCCACTCCACGATTCCTTGAAGTCCGTTTGCTTTAAAGCTACAGGGACTTTCTTGGGAGCTCCAGTGTCTAGAATATAGTCTCTTTAGCTGCACAATAAAGTACTGAGGTCTTACATTTCATTCACTCATTCAACAAATATTTGTTGGGTGCCGTTAACTGATCTTGGCCTGGGGAATTAGGTAGTGAACCAAAACAGACAAGTTCCCTGGTCTCCTGGAGCTTTTACATTCTAGTGGTAGGCAAACGATGATAAACAAATAATCAAATGCATATAGAATGGGCTTGGTAGTTCTAATGCTAAGAAGAAATATACATCAGGAGAATTAAAGCTTATGGAGATTGCTATTTTATGTAAGTTGATCAGGGAAGGTCTTCCTGAGAAGAAACATTGGAGCAGAGCCCTGAATGAAGCAAAGGAGCAAGTGGTGTAAATATCTGGGAGAAGAACATTCTGGACTCAGAAAACAGTGAATACAAAGACCCTGCCCACCAGAGAGGCTCAGCCTGGAACCCTTACTCACAGACCTGAGGACCTTCATCATACTTCCTACTGAAGAAGAGTCCTCCCCACTTCCAATGTCCATCCACTTCTACCTACCCACAGCATAATTCCTCCCAGGGACCCAGACTTTTGGAAAACAAAGCCAGGAGGGAAGTTTATCTGTGAGCAACTTCTCTTTGACAGTACAAATCTGCATAAGCCAGGGACAATAAACTGCCTGGCTACTTTCTTGGAAAGAGGTGGATTGCAAACACTAGAACAAGACCAAAATTAATTTCTTAAGAACTGTTACAATCTCCTGAATAGCAACTACCATAACATCCCCACTCCCAGCTGGGATCTTCAGGCAGATTTGGGGGGTAGAGAAAGAGGGTAGAAGAGAAGGAGGAGCAGGAAATTTCCCATTTCTAGGACTCTTTGATACAGGAGAATTCGTGAATTTCCTGTCAAAAAAGTAAAGAAATTCTCCAGGCCTATAAGGCTTCCTCTCCCCACCTGCCCCTGTGAGAAATCCAATGGATTTGAAAATCAGAGTGGTGTGGGGAGTGGAAAAGACAAGGGGACAATCCCCTATTCACAAAATCTCAGGAGCCTGCTTAAGAGGAAGCCCCACTGGTTCCCACTCCCTGACTGGCAGCAGCCAAGCCCTTGGGATCTGATCAGAACTCTGGCAGCCAACCTCAGGAAGATGTTTAGCCATGGTGATCAATCCACAAGACAGGGGGAGGTTCAATAAGGGGAAATGCCCTCCCCTTCACAGAGCTGGTAGAAACTTAAAGTAGAAAAGCTGGAGGAGGAAGAAGTAAGTTAATCTCCAATATCTTTTATAAGAACAGGGAGCTTAAGGTCAGAAACCCAGGGGAGAGGAGGGGTCAGGATGGCTTAAGGCCAAATTATAATGCAGTGACCTCATTTCTTCACTGCTGTTTCCATCCCTCTCCCACTTACTCTCCAGGCAACATACACACATGCATAAGATGGTTTCTGGGAAATGAGAATCAATTCAATTCGACAAGTCAGTATGCATCAAATTGTCTCCTCTATGCTAGGCACCTTGCCAGGTGCTGGGAATGCCAAGAACAAGAGATGCACCCCCTGCCCCCTGTGAGTGTCTCCGAGGTTACACATGATGGCTCTTTTTCCAGGGTATGGATGGAGTGCAATAAGGGCTATGATGGTTTCTAGACTTTATGGACCCCAGAAGATCATTTTCTTAAAGTTAATCCATTCCTGTGGTACATGTAGACATATTGTGGGTAGGGCCTTTCAGTTAGGTTATTTCAGTTGAGGCATGCCCCAGATGGGCCTTAATCCTCTTTCTGGAGTTCTTTATAAGAGGATGAAATTCAGAGAAAGACACAGAGAAAAAGCCACAGAAGTTGAGAGAAACAGCCGAAGAAACAGAGAGAAAGCTGTTGAAGCCAGAACCTGGAAGCAAAGGGAGAGAACCTGGAAGAGAAGGGAGAGACAGCAAATACAACCATGTACCTTGCCGTTTGACAGAGGAGCTAAGGATCACCAGCAACTTATCTTCAGGAAGAAGGTATTATCTCAATGATGCCCTGATTTGGACATTTTCATGGCCTCAGAACTGTAAGCTTGTAAATGAATAAATTCTTGTTGTTAAAAGCCAGCTCATTTCTGGTATATTGCATCTCAGCAGCTTTAGCAAACTAAAACAGGGGCAAAGAGGGGGAAGAGTCACTCTATCTCAATGGGTGCAGGGTAGAGAGGGAGGGGACATGTGGCCCTTGGAGGATATATTGGGGATGATGCAAATAGAAGTGCATGAGCCAACACAGAGTAGTATAGGATAGAGCATTTCCGGAGGGGCTGTGGTGTGGGCAAGCAGTGTGCTGAGGTAAGTGGCCTCCAGCAAGGCTAGGAAAGGGTTCATGTTTCGATTACGAAGATTTTGTGAAAGAGCCTGAGCTTTATCTTGTCGGCATTTTTTACATGAAAGGTTCTTAAACAGGGAAGTGTACCTATTAAATTTTGGAGAAAGATAGCACTGGTATCAGATGTGTGGGTTGTGGGGTGGATTAGAGGAGGGAAAGACCATGAAAAGGGTTAGGGGTACAGACCAGTGGTCCAGACATGAGGTGTGGCCAGCCCCTATCAAGGCAGGGGCAGTGAGATCAGAGAAAGAGGGAGATCTGAGAGAGGTTCCAGTGGAAGGACAGGGTCTGGGTGATGGTTCAGAGAGGTGGATGTGGGAAACAGTGCACCCAGGGGTCAGCTGCCAGGTCTCTGGCTGGAAGGAACACATTGGGGAAGAAAGAGCTAGAATTGAAGCCCCCTGCAGTCAGGGGCCAGGTACATCTCTTGTGGCTACATCCCAGCACTGACACGTGACCAGTACATGGAAGATACTCAACATTTATGACTGAATGCATAAAAGAATAAATGAGAGAAGAGATGGTATGGTATTTCACCCGAGAGCATCCAAAATGGATATGTGATGCCTCTTAAGATAGGTGCACTCCATACAAGGCGGTTAGCACATGGAAAAGACTCTCTGCTGGCAGAAGGTTCAGCATCAATGTAGAAAATACTTCTAGTTGGTGGGATCTGCCAGTCGCTTCTGCTCTGTCTAGCTTTCAGGCTGAAGTGAACACTGAGACCCAGTAGAGAGAAAGAACAGCAGATTTTGTAGTGAAATGAAAGCTGTCAGGAAGCAGAGGGCTCAGGGACAGCAGCAGGGCAGGCAGAAGAGGAGAGTGAAAGCTCTGAAATCTATTAACAGCAGGAAATCCATAACCGGGTCTGAGGCCAGGAGAAGGGATTTGCAAAGAAAATTCTATTCATAGTGTATTTCCTTCTTATCACAGCAAATGGTCTGCCAAAGTGGTATTGCTCTGTATTAAAAACCTGCTGTCCTTTCAAAATCACACGCAGACACCCATGCATTGCATTTGCTGTGTGTACACAAAGAGAAACACATCCACAGTGCCCATTCAGAGACACAGGTCCAGCACTCTGACCCAGGTGGGACAGGGCTGTGGCTTCTGCAGCAGAGACAACTCTCTTTTCAGCAGGGATAATACCCATGGATAGAGAATCCTGGAACTTGTGCTTCTGGATAAACTCCACCCCTACCTTTTTAAAATGTGATTTTGTTTGTTTTTAAATTATTATACAGTAAAATGGAATCTTTGTTCTCTTTGGTATACAGTCCTGTGAATTTTAGCAGGCATATAGATCTGTGTAACCACCATCACTATTGGATTACAGAATGTTCCATTGCCTCACCTGCCCTTCATATTCAAACTCTCATCCAACAAATAACCCAAATCATGCAGCTTGTAATTTTTGAGACTGGCTTCATTCACTCAGCCTATTGTCGTTGAGAGTCACACACGTTGTCACCTGTATTGAAAGCTTGCTCTTTATTACTGTTGAATAGCATTCAATTGGATGGATGACTTCCCTTCCCTTGTGGCCCATTTCATAAATCCTTGGCATTTTCCTCAGAGGTGGGCAGAGGAAGAGAGAAGAGAAAGCACACATTAATGTGAAATAAGTACTAACAGAGGACACTTAACATGCCAGGCACTGATATGGCTGGGTACACATTTGAACAAATCAGGCAACAGTCCTGCCCTCATGGAGCTTAACTCTAGTGGGAGAACATAGGCATTAAATAATAAGCATAATAAATAATTGTAGAGTGTGCTAGAAGGTGAGAAGTGCTATAGGTAAAGATAGAGAAGGGTAAGAGGAATCAAGATTATGGGGAAGAGGTTGCTCTCCCCATGGAAAGGAGACATTTGAGTGAAGACTTGAAAGAGAGGGTGTGAGGATCACAGGTAGGTGAAGCAGGAGCAGTCCAGGCAGTGGTGACACCTGTCAAAACTCCCCGAGAAAGATAACGCCTAGTGGGTTCTGCTTCTGATGTGGTGGGATTTGGGGGAAGAATGCAATTTTCGTGACTTGGAGCTCAATGAACATTGTGCATCCTCAGTCCCCTTGCTGAAGACATCCAAAAATGCCCTCTATGCTGTCTTTTACCCCCTTACTCTTTAGTCAAGCCTGGAAGACGTTTGTGGAACAGACTAGAATTATGCTCCTGCTGGACACTCCAGCTCAAGGCCCTTGGGAGGCACACCTGACTCTTACTGCCAGGAGGTCCCCCTAACAGCAACCTCAGAAGCCAGAAGACCACACACGCACACACGCACACCAGTTTTATTCTGTGCTCAGGAAACTGGTGTTCTGGTCAACCTTGCCTGCAGAGTCCAAGGGACTCGAGAATTGGGGGACTGTAGAGAGAGGGATGCTAAGTCCCAGCAAGAATCCCCTATGAGTACTCGTTAAGCCTTCTCCCAGGTCCAGGCAGACGGGCACTAACCCATACCTGTCCCACTGGCTAGGGTTCCAAACCTCATTAGCATTTACAAAAGTTCAATGAATCTTCCTTTGATAATCTGGTGGTTGGCTTTTATATTTAACTGTTGTTTTATGAAGATAAATAAAGTGCCTTCAGCAGCCCAGATGTTCCCAGGGATGCAGGGGAAGGGGGGAGACAAGGCGTTCAGACAAGATCAAACAATCTCTCATGGTTCTGGCAGCAGGAGAGGAAGCCAGACGTGGCCGAGCCAATTGACTCAAAGAATCAGGAACAGGGCAGACCCTCAAAGAACACATAAAGACCCAAACCCCCAGATACCCAATCAGGACCATCTGCAGCTGGGAGAGAGAGTTCTGATTCATCTTAATCACAGGCAAGTTAAAAATAAACATCAATAGCCAGCAGAATGGAGAAAGAATGTGGTGACATTTTGAAATGCAGATGAAGTAGAAAGTCCCAAAGCCAGGCCAGGAGACTCAACCATGCTCTGGCCCCTTCACATGCAGCACCTGAGAACAATTTGGAGACCACCCTTCACTCCCCACGCCACTCAAGATTGTCAGCTGCAAAATGTTTCCGTGTCAGATGGTGATGGCTTTTTCCATATGCTGCCTTCATAGTTAGCAATGGCAGAATGGAAACACCTGGATCCTGGTGACCGAAGACGCGGGTTCTGATCCAAGCTTGGCTGCTAACCCCTTGTGAGCATGGCGTGTACTAGTCCCTCTTGGTTAAATGGCACGAGGGGTGTAAAATACCCACCAAGCACCTGGCAAAAAGTAGATGCTTAATAGGTACTTAAAAACTATTCATTCATTTCCTGCCTCCCTCAGAAGACAAGATCCACTGTTCTCTCTAACTGGCTTAAATTACAGAAGATGGAAGTCTTGATTAAGCACCAGGGGGTAACATTCTTATACAAAACCAAGTCACTAAAGATTCTAGAGGAATATATGAGGTCTGAGGAATATGCATTAAATGCTGAATTCCCAGCTTCCACCCATGCAGAGCTTAAAATCAAACAGGGGTGTTTATTAACAGTCCACTGAGCATGAGGGGATAGAGGCGGTGGCGTCTGCTTCCATGATGATAACACTCTCTGGCGTAGATTCATTTGGTCAGGCCCAGAGTTCTCGGCGAGATGGTGGACGGAAAAAAGCAACTCTATTTTTGATCTTCTTCTGTGTGCCAGGAATCTCCACCTGTGATAGCATATCTAATCTTCACAAGCACCCTAGAGGTGTCAACATCCTCATGGAACTCCGATGAGCTAGTAGCTCTCCCAGAAATGGCAATTGGCTGGGATTCCCACAGTGGCCTGTCAGCTCGGCACTCCGGCTCCTGCAATGGGCTCACTGCACTGCTTCACCCCTGGGGCCCCTCTGACTGTGCTCTTCCCTCCAGCTTCTCAGACCCCATCAGAGGCCCCATATCTCACCCCCATTAGCACAGACACCCTGGACCTCTTTCCTCGCTCACCCTTCGCAGCTTCAGTGTGTTCTTCTCTACTCCTCCAGAGTGACCCCCAGCACAGCATAGAGCTGGAGGGCCTGGCGGGGCTCAGCCCCCCGACCCTACTTGCCCATGCTGTGGGACTGTGCGTCCCCCAGCCAGGGAGACAGGGTCAGAAGCATTTACTTACAGAGGAATCCTCCTCCTCTGCATCCCACTGTGGGGAGAGCAGACGCAGTGATTGGCGCCCAAGGAAGGCTGCACTAACACCCAGTCAGAACAGCTCTTTAAAACTGGCTTTGACAAAATTGTCACATTAGATGCATTGGAATAAAGTCAGCTGTGCGCTAGCAGAGCGCAATTCTACATCATTTTGACAGGTTGCATTAAGAAGTCTCAGGCACAAAGGGAAACTACCTTCAAGCTAAGCCCAAATTATAGCCAATGCAATGTATTCAGCCCTTAAGTGGGGCAAGAGGCCGCCAGGGCTGGGTCTTTGAGGGCAGTGAATGAGAGTTTCCTCTCTCCTCTGGCCACAACCAGGAATGAGGGGGGCACTACTCCCTGGTTAGGGAGCAAAATTAATTCTAGGGCAGCTAGGGGACACCCAGCCTCCAATCTCCCTTCTTGATCCCATCAGAGCCTGCTCTCGTCTCGCCTCCCAGGTTAGCAGCCTGGAAATGAACGGGACGAGGAGGCAGCAGGCCTGAGTCAGAGAGCTCCTTCACCTGTCTCTGTGCCTCTGTGTGCTGTTTGACCTTGGGCAGTTTACTGCCCTCCCTGAATCTTTCATTTTCTTTCCTCAAAAAAAAAAGAGAGAGAGAGGCAAGAATCCACATTTTACAAATTGAACAGATTTCCAGAAGGTGTCTGTCTTAGTTTGCTACAGCTGCTGCTATGACAAATATCACGCACTGCTTGGCTTAAACAACAGGAATTTATTGTCTTATCGTTTTGTTTTTGTTTTTTTTTTGAGACTAGAAATCCAAAATCAAGATGTCAGTAGGCCACGCCTTCTTCTATGGCTGAAGCCTTCTGGTGGTGGCCCAATCTCTGTGTCCATCACAGGGTGACCTGTCTCTGTCTCCTCTTCTGGTTTCTCCTAACTGACTGCATCCAAATTTCTTATGTTCCAGTTCCATTGGATTAAAGCTCATACTGATTTAATCTGGCCTCATCCAAATAGGGTCCTTAGAGATCCTATTCCCCAGTGGATTCATGCCACAGGGTTAGGACCTGAGGATGTCCTTGTGGCAGGGGGAGGGGGGGCATGGTTCTATCCCCAAAGAATCCAAGGAGTGTCCTGACAGGAGGGGAAGCGAAGGGGACAGTGTGCTTAGTGTCCCCCACTTGCTTTTTTGCTGAGCTAGGCTGCTTTGATCTGTTATATAGACTGAGGTTCAGGGAAGATGCTCTGTTGCTAATTTTTAGGGAAAAAAAGGAAGGGAGGGATGGAGAAAGGGAAAGAGGGAGGGTGGTGGGAGGGAGTGAGGGAGGGTGGTGGGAGGAAGGGAGGAAAGGGGAGGGTGGAAGGGAGGGAGAAGGAAGAGAGGAAGGGAAGGAGGAGGGAGGGAGGAATCCACCAGACTTCTAATTGCACTAACAGTCTGTGCTTTCAAGAATCACATATTCTAGTGCTCAGAACGGGACTTTTCCAGAAGCAATCATCCTCATTTGCTTCATAGGAAGTAAGGAAACATGTACAGTTTGCGTTTTTCCAAATGGGGGGGCTATGAGGGCGGGGCCTTCCAACCCGTGGAGGAGAGGGAAGAAATGAGAGCTAGGGTCTTGGGGCAGCTCTGCACCGGCATCTGGTGAGCACGTTGGAGGAGTTGCAGGGCCCTGGGGGCGCCACCTTCCATCTAGCAGTCACCGTGGCCTCTGACGGAGCCCCGTGCACCATTCCACTCCCAAGCTGGGTTGGGAGAGACTAGAGGGGCAGGATGCAAAAGGATGTGAGCACTCTGAATATTCATGATGCTAATTAAGCAACAGCTAATTGGGAAATGTTGGATTTTATTAAGATCTCAGACTTATATCATTGCAGCAGTCACCGACATAATCACAATCATCTAATGGGCACTTTGGGTTCTTTCCAGAGTTTCTCTTCTCTCTCCCTGGCTGCTAATGTGCAGGCAAGAGCAAGCCAAGCGCTGATGAGGCCAAGAGTAGCTGGCTCTGTAGCTCCGGTTGTGCAGGTAGAAGCAGGAGGACAGGACCCGCATAGAGTTTCCCTCCATCTCCCTGTGAGTGGGGTGCTGGGGGGAGGTGGGAGCTTTTCCGTACCCCAGGGTTCCTGGGATTGGGGAGGCAGGGAGACGTATCACGGAAAGGCACTTGCAAACCCCAAAGGCGGAAGAGGTTTCGGCACCCAGCATAATGCCTGGCGCTCAGCGGGTACTCAGGAAGCGTAGCAGTGATGAGAGGGATAAAGCAGGCTTCTGAATGGAATTCCTCAGCAGAGGTCTGCACCCTACAGGATTTATTCTCCCAGGGAGCTGGGAGCCACGGCCTCTTCTCTGATCCTGGGAGGGGATCTAGGTCAATCTGAAAGCAGTTCAGAAGTTGGGGAAAACTCCAGTCTACTGGTTTAAGTTCCCTACCCCTCAGAGGGAGAGAAATACTGTCTTAAAAGGTAACTGTTTAAAATAAAAAGGGTGCCTCAGATCCTTTGAAAAATGTCTACTGTGACATTTATGTGACATTAGATGACAAATGCAATCACACCTTCTCTGCCTTGAGATCTGCTAACACAGGCTCGGTATGAAATGGGGCAGAGAAGGCTGTCCCGGAAGCCCCTTTCTCCTGAATATCTCTGTTGAGAGGGCAGCAGAGCTCAAACATGCTCCGTTTTATCACAGGGAGGAAAGAGAGGGAGGAGTAATAAATGTCAATTTAGAAAATAAAACTGAACATGAGAATCAGGGGAAATGACAGGAAATCCTCGTGGTGAGTGGTGTGTCTGATTAAACCAACCTCTCTGCAGAGCAGACGCGGCTGCAGCCTCAGCCATGGTGGCCACTCTCTGCACACCTAAAGTCTCACAGGCAAGACCAGGGGGCCGGTTTCCCTCCCTGGGTGAGGGGCAGGAGGGGTGTGGTCCTAGCCACTGCTCGAAGAGTCAGGCGGATCCTCTCTCCAGCACCCACTGCCACCTCTTGCCCCAGCCAGGCTGCAGGCCCCTTCCCCATGGCCTGCAGATTCCCCCATGGCCTGTGCCCTCTTGGGGAGGGGGGAACCCAGCACGAGGTACCAAGGAAAAGTCATGGACCTGCAAGGGCCAGGCCACCTCCCTCGGTGGGCAAGTGCACTTTCTGCCAAGAAATATGGGTCTGGCCTCTCCAAGAGGGATGCACTGTTTGGGGTGTTTTTTCTTAGGAAAAGGAACATCAGAGGCCCAAACTCTGAAATAACCCCTGGGTGTGCTAGTATGACAATCTTCCTTGCCTGTGTGGAGGAGGTGTACCCCCATGTGTCCGTCTCCTGGAATCTGGATGAAGATGTTGCATTATTTCTGCCCTGGTTTCCTTACCCTTCATTGCCACATGTTGCTTATCAAGACAAATAGATGATGGATGGAGGGAGGGAGGAAGGGAGGGAGGGATGGATGGTATAGATTGATTAGATAGATCCAGATGAACAATTAGTAAGATAGATAAACAGAAAGATAGATAGATATAGATAAGTAGAAAGATATAGATAAATAAATATAAAGATTAGATGGATATAGATACATAGGAAAACTCGCTAGATTAGATAGATATTGATAAATAAATAGAACGACCAGATGGATAGATATATAAAAATATAGAAAAATTAGATAGATAGATGATGATATAGATAGAGATAATGATAGAGATGATGAATGGATGTAGCAAGGTGATGGGTAGAAATGAAAGTTACAGACATATAGAACAATGCAAAAGTTCAGTGAATAACAATGGTGGTGTCCTGCTTATAAAACATTTTGAAGTCCTTTCCCATCTTTCCTGAGAGGCTCCAAAGGAGACAGGGCAAGCGCTCTCTCTCCCACCGCCACAGCTCTCTTACTTCAAGGGAGCGACTGGTCAGCAGCATTCGGACTGGTAGAGGCCAGGGACGGCAAGGCTACTCTGAGGAGATGGCAGCCTCTTTTACTGTTTCCAGCCCCATCCAGGACGGCATCAGGGCTGGAGCACGTCCGGGACAGTGTCGAGAAGAGTCATCTGTGTGAGGCATCACTGTGTTTCCAGGGCTAGCGTGGGGGGACAGCTAACCCCTCAGATCTGGGGGCAGACAGGATGGGAAGGCAGCGTGTAGGCACTCTACAGTGCTTCCAGGAAGTTCCAAAGGCGGCCCAGCCTGCACGATCTGCACCGGTGAGGGTGTCCTTGTCCCCGCTGGCCACTTGGCCTTCTGAGCCCTCTCCTGGGAAGTGCTCAACCATCTCCTTCCCAGCCCCAGGGAGCGGCAGGATGACCAAAAACGGAGGGGCCTTAGGGCCTGCCAGTCTCCAGACAGAGAGAGAAAAGATGAAGGAAGGCTCAGCTCCTGGTAATCTGAGGCATCCCTGGAGACTCGGGAGACTTCCAGCCCCCACTTCCCCCGGGGGTGATTTCCCAGCAGCACAGAGCCTGAATCTCAGAAGTCCAACCAGGTGGAGCTACAGCAGGACAGCCTTGGGCTCACTCTCGCCTAAACTCAGAAACGCAAGGGTCAGACGGGAATTTGGATGCCACGGCCCCTATCCAGCTGTGGCCCAGGCAGGCCTAGCTTCTGGAATGTTCCCTTTGAGCTGCAGTTTAAGGGAGGAGTGGGCAGTGACGGGGGGGGGGGGACTGCAGAGGAGGAAGGTCTGGACGTCTGTGTGCAGAATGAGGTTCTGGTGTGAAACTCCTCTCCATGTCAGGGTCAGTCACGCCATGTAGGAGGAAAGCTAGGCCTCGCTCGGTAAGATCTGAACCCAGGTGCATCGCCCCGAGAAGCTACTGTTGGAGAAACAGGCCAGGAAATGAGGGTGCATGCACGGGAGCAGAGGCCCAGAAAGACCTGTGAGTAAGGCAGGGCAGGGGTCAGGCTGGGATCTGCTTTCCCCTTCCCTGGGAAACCCACCCCGTCACCTCAGTCCCCAGGGCTCACTGACCCTGAGGACACAGCCAGCACAATGTAGCCAAGCTGCTCGTCTCAGCAGGGCATTGCTAATGAAGGTGCTTTTCCCACCATCTCCAAGCACCCTGAGGCCGGAGACCATGGCTTCCTTCTCTCTATCCCCGCAGGCTTCAAGGAGTGTTTCACGCATGCCAATCTTCTGCACTCTTCCATCCAGTACCACGTTCGTTTAAGGTGCTCTGACAAACCAGGCACTCACAGTCAGAGGCCCTGGGGACCCTAAGTGGAGGGGTTCCTGTTTCCTATGAATTGGTTCATATTATAGAGACTATGGGTTGATTTCATATAATCGACAGCTTCGCAAAGGATGGCAGGGGGCAGCCAGAAGTTTACTCCACCTCTTCTGCCCATCCATAGTCAAGGAAAGCCTCAAGAGCAGAAGAATTCCCCAGGACCCAAGCAAACCTCTAGTGGGCAGTTGGGTTCGGCAGCCACCCTGCAGGGCCCAGCGGGAAGAGCCACAGAGGCAGAAACGCCTGCCCGCTTCGGCTCTGTCTCCCCAACCTCATCCCCTGCAGCTCTGCCCTTGATACAGTGACAGCTTTGGCTGTCCGCACTCCACTGTCTGATTGCCTCCCCACCAGGCTGGGTCCTGCTCCCTCCGAGTCACCCTGACCCCAGCCACCAGCAGCATGCTGGCCACAGCCTCGTCTTGTGAGTGACAGCTCTGCAACACTCCTTGGTGTGTCCTTGGCTTCCCCTGCCTGCAGCTAGCGTGGGGCCGTCCCTTTGCCTGGCAGCTTTCTCCCCTTGCCTCCCTTTGCATCTCTAGCTCCCCAATATCTGAAAACACAAGGATCGTTTCAGAATCACCAGCTCCACTGCTTGCTGCACATGTAACCTTGGCAAAGTCGTCACCCTTTCTCAGCCTAAACAGTGAGAACGACACGTGCTCAGCCCACTGCATAAGATATAGGGAGGCTGAAATGAGCTCATGGATGTGGAAGTGCTTTGTAAATCACAGAACACTAAAAGTCTAAGAGACAGTTATTAGGACTCCTGTGCCTACATCTCTATCCAGCCCAAGCCTGGTCACATGAAGCTGGGCTCGGGGTGGGGAGGTCTTAGCACCTGGGACCCACATGTCCTCCCTCCCCGTCCAGCTTGTCCCTGCCAGGTCTCATTATATTACAGCGTACGGACTAATATTAAGGCCCCACATGATCTGCAGTGGCTCTCACCAGGCAGTGTGTGGATACAGGTAGGGAAATTTCTTGGTTGTCAAAATGATGCAGGGGAGGAGATGCTACTAACATTTATTGTGCAAGGGCCAAAGGTGCTAAATATCACCCAACCTCTACAGTTGCCTGGTCCCAAAGATCTCATGACACAGCCACCTGCTCCCAGTCCGTCCCCCCCCCCCATTCCTCCCAGCCTCCATCAGCCAGAGTGGCAGGCAACCCCGACTTAGTTTCTCAAGTATACCATGTGAGCTCAGCCTATGAGTTTTACACTCACTGCCTTCTCTGCATGGGACCGTCTGCAGCCCTCCCCCATCTCCCTGTAAGATGCTTGCATGACTGACCAATCAGGTCTCAGCTCATAAGTCACCATCTGAGAGAGGCCTTTCCTGACCGCCCCGTCCCAAATTGCCCCTCCACCCCCCAGACCCGTTCCCATCCCTCTGCTTACCTTCCCCCAGACCCTTCATTCCAATGGTCTTATTTCCTCCAGCCCCTATTCTGTCAACACGCTTCCTCCAATTTACGTTTCCAGAATCCCAGCTGACCTTCTGCAGAAGCCCACCTGGGTCACACTGACAGGACCACGCTGCCCCAGGACTGGCCTTGAGCTTGGTCCCAAATGTCTCCTTCCTGGCTCCACGGCACTTCAGCTCAGCTAAGTCTCCAGAGCTCCAGGGCGTTTCCCATGGAGCCCACTTCACAGACCTGAGGAAACTGAGCCTTGCTTTTAATTCTGGCACTGTCTCCGGAAGACTCTCCTTAAAAATGTAAATGTTATTATTAATATGCAACTGGGAGGAGTAAAGCGGCAGTATTACCACACATTGATTTCATCTGCATCAGTCGAACAAATCAAATCCCTGAAGGGAAGGGAACCAGGTCAGGATATAGCAAAGGGAAGGAAGATGGGAGGTTTTTGTTTCAGAACTTTGCCTCGGGTCACACCTTCAGGAAGATTCCGTCTGAAAGGGAACACCCCAGGCAGGAAGGGCTCATCAAATGTTAGTTTCAGCTCACATCCCGTCTGCCTCTGCTTTCCCTGGCTCTCCGAATGGGGACCACCACTACTGGCCCACCCCCACCCCTTGAGAGATCCTGATCTAAAAGCTAAACTATCTCTGCACAGTGGGGACAATTGCCTTTCTGTTTTAGATTGGTTGATTCAAACTTGAAATTCTTCAAAGGAAATCTTAGAGCCTAAGGGGAGAAAAACCAAATGGGAAATCAGAAAACACAAACAACCATTTTCTCCTAATTCAGTGCCTCTCTTTCTTCAGATGGGAATGACTTCACTTCCTGGTAGAATTTCCAGGTGGAGAATTCTGTCCAATAAAAAATTATATCAGATCTACAAATATCTGAATCTTTCTTCAAATTAAATGTTTTACTGTATTATGTTAGAACATATCAGCACAAGGCTGTGCACTCTGATATATAACATTAATTGCAATATAGATTTTAGTCAAACTTTCTCATCTAATGTGGTTTTCTTTGATCTTTAGATTTCTAGCAAGCACATATAACATATTTGTTGAAACTGCTTGGCAACTGGACACAGAAGCCTCACCTGAATCTCAAGCCTGGGGCAACTTTAGTTGCTCTTGGGTCCTTTTGGGTGGCACTCCCCTGGGGTCTGGGCAGAACTGTCCTGTCCATAGCACTGGCCCCATAGCCACATCTGGTCTGTGCCTCCCAGCTGAGGGCAGAGCTATTCTCTGTCTCCCCACTGTCAGATGATCAGCATTGACCATGAGCTTCTCTCTTTGTCCTTCCCCTAAAAGACCTCTCATCTCAGCAACCTCTGTGCCATACTCCTGTCTATCTCTAACAGAGGTTGTTAAGGGTTCAAGGAGATTTCTATCTTGGCTTCGTCTTTCTAGTTCAGTGTTGTCTAGTAGAACTTTCTGTGATAAGGGAGATAGATATTCAATATGGTAGCCACAAACCATGCGTGGCTATTGAACACTTAAAATGTGCCTGATGCAGCTGAGGAATGGAATTTTGAAATTTATTCAACATTTGACTACTTTAAAGAGCCACATCTGGCTACTGGCAACTGCATTGCCTGTGCATTTCTGGCTAATGGCCAATAGCCTTATGGCCAATGCCATCATCCAGCACAGAACCACAGCCTGCCCGTCTTTCTCTTTATGTTCAGGAGCACCTGCATTGGATCTTGCATTCAAATCTCTATTTAACGTCTAAGAGATGTCTTGTTTTCATGATTTTTTGCAAAGCAAATTTATATCTTTAACTTTTGATTGTACCTTTAACCTACTGAATGACCCATTTCTTTCAAGTTCAGATCATGAACTCTGCCGTTCCCCCAGGCTCTTTATATCCTCCTTGGGGAGGCTCCTGAAAAACTACCTGACTGCTAAGAATGAAATAAAGTTGTATGAAAGAGAACTTAATGTTACATCAAAGGAAGTTAGAAGGGATGCTTCGAGAAGTGAAAAATCATTGAAAATTCCAGAGTCAACACATGACAAAGGTAGCAGGCATTTAAAGAAGTCCTGGGAGAATTATAGTCTAGAAGAGCTGGATTTGGGTCCCCTTAACTAACTATGAACATATCACTTAATATTTCTGAGCTTCAATTAAAGGTGGGGATAATATCCCTCCCCCATAGTGAGGGTCACTTTACTTTAGACATTTGGGAGAATATATATACAAGTGTTTTGAGTCTGCAGTGCTATAAAAATGCAAAAGATCATGATGAAAGCAATGTGTGTCGTCTGGTGGCAATAAGCAGAGCCAAATGGAGAGAGAGGACCATAGCATCTGAACAATCCCAGCCCAGATGACAAGGCTTGGGTGAGCATCATAGCCAAGAGAATGGAGAAGCAATGGACAGCAGTGATGTTTCAAAGGAAAGGTCATCCCTGACCTTGATGAAGAATTGGATGTGGTAAGGGGAAGGACCAAAAAGGGGGACAGCTGGAGTAGCACTGCGCCTTGTGGGCAAAGTGCCTTTGACAGGACAGGGATGGTGTCAAGTAGGGAAGAACAGAATGAGAGCAGTGGCTCTAGGTGTGAACATGTTGAATTTAAGGGGTCAGCAAGGCATTTCAAAGAACATGCCCAGGGTAGGCCACAGTGGCTCGGCAGGCAGAGTTCTCGCCTGCTATGCCAGAGACCCGGGTTTCATGCCCAGTGCCTGCCCATGCAAAAAAAAAAAAAAGAAAGAAGAACATGCCCATAAACAGTTGAAGATTTCACTAGCTAAGAGCTGTGAAGGGTCTGAGATTTTTACCCCAATTGTAAACCAACAAAGCAGCCTGCCCAAGTTTCATGGATGCTGGCAGAATTCTAGAGTTCTGGGTTGGAGACAAAAGATGATTTCTTACCCCTAGTGTGCTGGTTTGAAGCTATTATGGACCCCTGAAAAGCCATGCCCTTTAATCCTCATTCAATATTGCTGGGCGGAATCTTTTTATTGTTTCCATGGAGATGTGACCCACCCAATTGTGGGTGGTAATTTTTAATTAGATGGTTTCCATGGAGATATGTCTTCACCCATTCAAGGTGGGGTTGCTTACTGGAACCCTTTAAGAAGGAACCAGTTTGGAAAGGGCCACCAGAGCCGAGAGTCACACAGCCAGAGATCTTTAGAGATGCAAAGGAAAACGCCCCTGGGGAAGCCTTATGAAATGAGAAAAGAAAGCTAGCAGATGTCGCCACCGTGTGTCTGTCCAGCTGACAGAGGTGTTCTGGACCCATCAGCCTTTCTGGATTCAAGGTATCTTTCACTGGATGCCTTAGTTTGGACATTTTCATGACCTTAGAACTGTAAACTTACAACTTAATAAATTTCCCTTTTTAAAAGCCATTTCATTTCTGCTGTATTGCATTCTGGAAGCTTTAGCAAACTAAAACACCCAGGAATGGTGGTAGCCAGAGTGAGTCAGCATTTGTGCCAGTTCCTCCAACCTCAGTTCCCAAGGAGCAGCGCAAAGAGGGCCGGGTGACACCTGCACCAACAGTGGGTTATGTTATAAGAGATGGACCCTGAGCTTAGGAAATTCATGTGCTTTATGATGGACTCTAAATCTAGCCTGCCCTTTGCCCTTGGAGGGGACTTTATCTTTATTATACTGGACCACCACAAACTTACCCTTTAATCTAGAGGGAAGCACTATCCCTGTTTGCTATATAAATATACTTGAAAAGATAGACTGGAAAAAAGGGAGTCAGCTCTTTGGCTCACAAGATGTGCAGAAATATGAGAATTGGCTTCCAACCCCAGTCTGGGTCTTTAAGCAGAGAAACGGCTGGGGATTTAAATGTGGAAGTTGTCAGCAGATGCCCAAGCCACGGGAATCCATGAGTATTCCTTAGTCTTTATCAGTCGGGATCCTGGCAGAAAAAATAATTCACCCCCACTGGTTCAAATGAAAAGAGTTTAATGAAAGGGTTACTCACAGAGGTGAAAGCAGGGTTAAAGGGTGGTGGGGCTGAGATGAGAAGCAAGCCCTAAGCCCTTGGTGATTACTAAAAGCCACCAGCCATGGCGAGGATACAGCACTTTACATTGTGCAAAGCAATTCTACCACATCGATGGTGATACCTAAAACTGTGTCGTGGGGAAGGTTACAATCCCCTTTTTCTATGTTGGGTAACTGGGGTTCAGAAATGTTCAGAAACTTGCTCAAGCTCACAGAGACAGAATTCACACAGCGCTCCTGTCCTCATTTGTCAGAATCTTTCTCCCATGCAACAGTCGTTGTCTCCAGATAGGGAAAAAGTGTCTGCCTGGGAAAACACGCTACGATTTAAAAACCATATTCACAAGAATTTTCTCCTAGTAGTGCTCACTACATAGCATCTGTCCTCGGTAAAGACAGAGCACATAGCAGGGTGATCAATCCCTTTAAATATAAATCAGATGAGACCTGTCATTGTCCACCGAATGTCCTTGCTTTAGCCTATAGGGGTCTCCAAGAGTTGGTTCCCAGGGAGGTTGTCTCTCAGACCCAAGCTCTTCTGTTCTCCCCTTTACTTCATGCATCCGAGAGAATCTGGCCTCCTGGTCCTTCCTGAAGCTTGTTCAACATATTCCCAGCTCAGGGCCTTTACACTTGCTGTCCATTGCAAGAGGAATTCTCCTCTTCCAGATTTCATATAGCTTGCTCCCTCGCTTTATTCAGGTCTCTGCTAAAAAACAAACTTCCCCAGAGAAGCCTTCCCTAAAAACCCTAAATATGACCATACACACACACACACACACCCCATCACTCTCACCCCCTCACCTTGCCTTCCCCTCTTCATAACTTCCATCACTAGCTAGCAGTTTGCTTATCTATTAATCATCTGCCTTTCCCACTCATAAACAAGCTCCATGAGGGCAGGAATTTTCTTCTTTTCGACTGGATCTCCAAAGCCTTCAGAAAGGGCACAAAAAATAGTTGCCAAATGAGCAAATGAACATGGGGGGGTGGAGTGGGAGGGGGCGGGGTTTCCAAGCTGTTGCAGCCCCACTCCTTCTGTTCCCCCTCCCTCCCCTGCTCCCCTCTCCCACTGCTACAAGCTGTGCCCTACCCAGCTCTGATACAGTGCCTCCTGGCGGGGCCCATTGGCAGACATGCACTGGGTGGCAGGAGAGGGTTTGTCTCCAGGAGCAAAGGCAGGAGGTGCTCTCCCCACCCTCAGTCCCCAGGTCCTGGGGATCCCCAAGGCAGAGTGTGTGAGAGCTGGAGACATTTTCCCTTCAGTGGAGACAATGGCATGCCCTCAAGCCAGGCACTGGGGTTTTCTCCAGGGAAAACACCTTTCTGTTCCCGCCACCGCATCTCCTATTTGCCTTCCTCAGAGAAGGAAGAGGCCAGGGTGAGAAGGGAGGGGAGGGGCTCTTATTTTCTTTTCTCCCGTGTCCAGAAAAGGAGTGACACAGTGGAAGGTCCCCGGCACACCACACACCGCTGCTTGGAGTGCTGAACATATCTGGGACAGTAAGTAGGGCAGGCCTACAGAATTTATTTTCCAAAGGAAAGTGGCTTGCTGGGAGAGACGGTTTGTTTGCTTAAAAATTAGAAAGGCTATTGTCTTCATGAGTAATATTCCCACATGCAAAATGCCTGGGACATAGTAGGAGCGTCTTGTCTGTATTTTGGAAGAATGAAGAACTTCCTTGGAGAGTCAGGTGGGGCGAGTGGGTGGATGAAAGGGGCATGCTGCTGACAACGATCATCAGGAAGCTCATGCTAAGAGTAAGACAAAAGCTGTATTTTCCACTGGGGACCACAGTTTGGTTGTTAACAGGGCTGGTATCCAGTCATCGTACTCTGCCCACTTCCTGCCCGCCTCTGAGGACTCATGAGCAAGTCTCCTCACTGGGAACCTTACACAGTGAAAGAGGGAGGCTGCCATGGAGCTCAGAGAGATGTAATTACAGATTTTCCAGATCCTTTACAGTGGACAGAATGATCACTAAACACTGGAGGGAGATGCGCTTCAAAAGTGACACCCGCTGTCGTGCCCTCAGAGGAGGCCAGAAACAGGCAAATAAGTCAGGCACACCTGGACAAGGGGAAAGCGTGTCCAAGGTCACCTCCAGACCTTGCAACAGTGGGCATGTCTGCAGGTTCCAGGAAGCCCCATAGTCCTGAGTAAAGCTGAGGAGCCCTGGAAGAAGGGGCAAAGGTCTCTATCTAGTTTCAGCTCTGCCGCTAAGTCATCATGAGCCTGTCAGCAAATCGTCTGACCATTTAGGACCTTTAGCCCTGGGAAATGGAGGGCAGGGGGTGACCCCTGTTTACCTCTGCCTCTCTCCAGCTCACCGGGCTGTGCCCACGGTGACAGGAGGGGTAGGAGACCAGCCTCCTCATCTCGACCGTGAGCCATGTCCAGCCCCAGCTCTTCCTGGATTTTCCAGCCATGGTGTTCACTGTAACGTGTTATCTGATGCCAGTAAAAGGCCTTAGGGAAGTGGGCACCCAAGATGAAGGCTACTGCTTGCTCCTTCCTCAGAGGGAGGTAGGAAGAGGGCGGGATGCCTGCAGGCAGCAGTTAGATGGGCAGAGGAGGGAAATGGGTGCTGCCTGCCTCCTTAGGCCACTTACCCTGTCCAGGAGCCAGCCACATGGGACCTTGAGTTCAGAGGGTCTCCAGCAGGTCAGAGGATCAGAGGGTCACCCCGAGAGGTCAGAGAGGACTTGAGACCAAGGAGCCTCTGGGTTTCTTTCAGGTCTGTGTATTTGTTTATTTGATGAGAAGGAGCTGCAATGTGGCTGGATGTCAGAGGGGTTGTGGGTGCCATAGGGATGCTGACGGTGAACTCCTGCAACCCCTGCCCTTGAACTTCATTTCTGTTCTTGCTCAGAAGCCCAGACAACAACAGAGGGGTATCGTTAGTCAACAGCCAGCTTCATGGCAACTGGAAAAGGCTTTGAGACAAGCCCGGTCAGCTGGTTAGAGGCCTGTTGTGTGCAACATCAGAATCCAGCTGGGTGACCAGTCGTCTTGGCGTGCCCATCCCCGGGATGTAGGGGATACAAAGGAGGTCTGGGCAATCCAGTACAGGCTAGTCACCCTATCCTTTCCCAACTCCCAGCTAGTATGCTGTTGGTAACAGGACAGGGAGCCTCGTTCTTCTAAACCAGCCTGCTCCCTCAAATCCTTCTACATCCTACTAAGCTCTCCATCCCTGAGCCCTGCTCTGTTCCTAGAGTGGCAGGACCTCCAACAGCCTGGGGAAAGGAAGGTTGTTTAGTCTGTCCATGTCCGGGCACATGGAGAGATCTTTTCAGGGTAGGTCTGGTCTTTCTAGAAGCTGAGCTGGCATCACAGAGGAAGGCAGAATCCAGAAGTGGGTGAGAAACCAAAAGGTGGTCCAGGGCTATCTAAATAATGAAATGCCACCCACATTTTTTGACAAAGTTGGGCCCAGCCCATCCGTATCTACCCTGAGGAGCTCTGCACACTCTACCCATCTCACTGTTCTTGAGAAGGAGGTCACGTGCTGCTGAAAGCTTGGCAGAAAGTTTTGCAAATTACATTGAATTTAGACACTGCAGTAAGGCAATTGCCTCCTCCCTGGACCTACCATACCTCTTCCCTTGGGAGATGGAGCCTTTGCAGGGTCTCCCTGCCCCTCCCCAATAGACTGAGTGCTGCTTAAGGGCCCAGGATCAGGGCTCAGCTGCTCTGGTAAGACCTGCATGTCATAGGAATCAGAATATTTCATACTTTTATAGCATTTTAAGCTGTTCTGAGTGCTATCATCCATTCATCATCTCTTTTGAGCCTCACAACAGCCCTGTGAGGTCCTAGGCACTTAAGTAATTCACTCAAGGTCAGACAGTGGCATGAGCCAAGGTCCAGCCTCTCTGTTGTTTGCTTTTCCCTCTGGCCTATTTTGCTTTTCTCACAGACAGCATTGTCAAACAAGGCCTGAAGGCTCCAGAGTGGTCAAGGCTGACAAAGAAGTGTCATGGTCACATTCTGATGAGCACCAAGCCACAGGCACCAGTGACCTGGGACATGGCCCAGCTGTTCCTTTCACCAGGGTCCCTACTCTAAATGTCTAAGCCCAGCCTGCAGCCAAGGAAATACCTATCAAGACAGACTGTACCTGCAGGGCTGCTGGCCACAGCTCAGCAGGTCTCTAAATACCAACGCTCACTCTCACAAATACCAAAATATAACCGAAGCGTCAGCTCTTTTAAAGCTGCATTTTCTAGAGTTCTTCCAATTTGGAAAAAAAGCTTTCAGCAACCTCAGGTCTTCTGGACCATCTCCTATCAAGTTAGAGGGATGGGAAGGATCCTCCATACCCAGTAATGTTAAACATGTAGATATGGTGTATCCTACGCGGCCCTTCCTCCAAGATGGTGCTGCTAATAGGGAGACACATATTAGAGAGACAGACACCGAGGGAACAGAACCTTCTTACCAGTTTGAATTATATCAGGACAGTTCTTACCCCAAAAGGAAGCTTGAAACCTTGATGGCAATCTGAAAAGTCTGATTCAATTGGGCTCAATCCACTTTATGAGCATAATAGTTAAGAACAAGGGGAGCTAAATTTAGGTGGAGGGAATCAGGGTCCCAGCTGGGTAACCTAGAGCACTAAACGTCTCTGTGCTTCAACTTTCCTCATCTTTAAAATGGGAATCATAATAATACCTTACAACAGAGAATTATCCTGAGGATTAAAAGGTTCAAACATGCAAACCACTGAAACTAGTGCTGGCTCCTGAAAGTGCTCCATAAATCTTGGTTATTATTTTTACTATCTACTATCCCAGGGAACAAGGGGTTAGGGTTGGCTTCTCAGAGAACTAGACAGGTGTCATCTTCTCTAATCCTTAAAAAAAAACAACAAAACCCTCGAGGCTGACAGTCTTAATCTCTGTCTTTCCAATGAGGTAGTAGAGGCTTAGATGATTGGGATGTTGGAGTGAGCATAGGCCAAGATGAGGATTCTTGGTCCAAGTGACTACTTTTTAAAATACAAGTTCTACTTAAAGCCTCCAGGGGATTCTCATCGCACTTGAAATGAAGTCCAAACACTTCAGTGTGGCCTGCTAGGCCCCGCCTGACCTAACTTTACCAGCTCTCCTAACTCCCATCTTACCTGTCTTTGCTGGTCTTGTAGGTCCCTGTAGGCATTCTACAGTTTCTCCTTTCTCCTTAGTCCATGCTGTTCTCTCTTCCCCAGACACTCCTTGCTCCCCCACTTCCTCAGGGGTCCCAACTCAAAGTGACTTTGTGAGAATTAGGAAAGCGTCCCCACTTGGGAGGTAACTGCCATGCTGGATCCTTGCACAATGAGCCCACGCAGGCTAAGGATCAGCTCCCCTCTCTGCTAGATACCAACTCCACAACAATTTGGGGAAGTTCTTCAGGACAGCCTTGAATATTCTGGCGAGGTTTCCCCAATCCATTCTCATCCAAATCAGGATGCCCCCATTCTCTTCTTCTACCAGGGCTGCTATCACAAATACCAAACACTGGCTGGTGGAACAATGGGAATTTATTATCTCGTGGCTTTGGAGGCTAGAGGTCAAACATCAAGGTCTCAACAAGTCATGCCTTCTCCCTGAGTCTATAGAGTTCTGGTGCTAGCTTGCCGCAATCCTTGGGGCTCCTTGGCTTGCATCTCTTTCTCCAACACATGGCTTCACTTTCTGGCTTCTACTTCTCCAGCTCAATCATCTGTGCTTCTGTCTAGATTTTCTCTCTCATAAAGACTTCAACCATATCACCCTGATTCAATAAGGCTTCCTCTAAATAGGATCTTCAAAGATCCTATTCATAAATGAGGACACATTCTAACAAATAATAGCATCTGCAAAGGTCCTATTTAAAAATGGGTTCTCACCCACAGGAACACAGATTAAGATGACTCTGGACTATGTGCCAGGGTGTTGGGGGAACATGGCAGAGTAGGAAAGTCCAGGAATCAGTATCTCCACCTGGATAACAACTACACAGGCAAGAACTATCTGAGTCAACTATTTCAAAGCTCCAGAGTCCAATAGAATACTTTACAGCAGCCAGGGAAGAGCAGGAAGAGGCTGGCAAATTACAGTAAGTACCAATCAATTGGTCTTCCATGCAGTGACTTCCAGCACCCAACCCACAATCTTGCATCAGGCAGCAGTTGGGTCCAGCCCCAGTCATAGCTTGCTGGTGCCACCAAGGGCATACAAATCCATTTCCTCAAGATTTTGGGTAGACACAGGCTAATTGCTCTCCAAGGCTTTTGATTACCTACTTTAAATCACTGGGGGCCCAGCTCTGACGGCTGCCATTGTTCTACCCCACCCCCAAAAAAGCAATATAGGAGATTTAAACATGTTATGCTTCCTAAGAGCTGCAGAGGACAGTTGAAGGGCTGCAATTGTTGGGCAAGTCAAGAAAGCACAGCTTTAGAGAGTCATGGAAGAAGTTCCTGACACCTTTCCTGGCCTCCCTCTCAATCCCACCCCAGTGCAGTTTGGATCCAGCCAGCACTCCCTTTTCTGGGGTCCCCAGACTTGTTCTGGCTAGGAAAGACTGACTGGGTAACTCCAGTATATCCCCTCCCAGAATTTTCTTTGGCCTGGGGCAAAGGCTTATGTGCTTTTATTCTGGCAGTGGAACACCAGGAAAAGGAGACGATCAGTCTACTGGGAAGTAGAGGGAGCATCCAAACTCCTGTAAACAGGGAAATATCTAAGGTTATTAGCAAGTGCAAGCCCAGGACAAAAGACACAGGCCCCAGAGAGGCATGGAGGACCCTGCACTTTGCTATGTAAAAGGGAGTCCCAATTAGGTCAAATGCCTCTTTAGCATCAGAAACCATGAAGCATCTTCAGTGGCTTGAAAGACTTTAGGTGCTGAAAGAAAACAATTGCCAACCAAGAACTTCATATCCATAAGACTTTCTTGCAAGAATAAGGGAGAGCTTAAGACATTCCCAGATAAACAAAAGCTCAAGGAGTTCATCACTGCTAGATCTTCCATATAAGCAATGCTACAAGAAGTTATTCAGACTGAAAGGAGAGGAATCTAGACAGTGATTCAAAGGGGCATAAAGAAATAATAAAGACCTCTGGTAAAGGTAACCATTTGGGTAATTATGAATGCTAGTACTATTGCATTGTTATTTTTAAGTATGTAACCTATAGGAACTAAAATACAAATGCCTAAAAAGTAAGGCTAAGTCTATGGTTTTAGACATAATATCTTGAGAAAATGTGCAAAGATATAATTTGTAACAAGTACCAAAAAAAAAAGGTGGTGGGATGGAGGGATATAGGAACAAAGTATGTGTATTCTATTCAAGTCAAGTTGGTATCAAATCAGGTATGATGGTTATATGTTTAGGATGTTAAATATTCACCCCATGGTAACCATAAGAGAAATATATGGAAAACATCTTGGTAGAAATGAGAAAGGACTCAATACAGTACAATTTTTTAAAAAAACACAAATAATTATGAAAATAGGCATTAACAGAAGAATTGAAGAACAAAAATGAATAAGACTTACAAAGACTAAATAAGAAAATGACAGAAGAAATCCTTGCATTATCAGCAGTGACTTGAAATGTAAATGGATTGAACTCTCCAGTTAAAAGGCAGAGGTAGGAAGAATGGATATAAAAGCCTGACCCAACTATGCTGTCTGCAAGACAGTCACATTAGATTCAAAGACAAAAGTAAGTTGAAAGGGAAAGGATGAAAAATATATATACCACGTAAGTAGTAACCAAAACAGAGCTGGGGTGGCTATACCAGTATCAGATAAAAAAGACTTTAAGTAAAAAAGTGTCTTGTAACACTTTTTTGCACAGATGGTTCAGTGGTGGAATGCTCACCTTCCACGCGGGAGACCCGGGTTCGATTCCTGAACCATGCACACAAAAGAAAAAAAAGTGTTACAAGAGTTAAGACGGCCTTTATATACTGACAAGAGGGACAATTCAACAAGAAGACGTAACAATTATAAATACATATGCATCTAACAGCAGAGCCCCAAAATATATGAAGCAAATACTGACAGATTTGAAAGGAGAAATTGACAATTCTACCTTAATAGTTAAGAGACTTTAATACCCTACTTTCAATAATGGATAGAACGCCTAGACAGGTCAATAAGGAGATACAAGACTTGAACGGTATTCTAAGTGTACTAGACCTAAAAGACACATATAGAGCACGTCAACCAACAAAAACAGAATGCACGTTCTTCTCGAGTGCACAAGGACCATTCTCCAAAATAGACCAAAACGTAGATGACAAAACCAGTCTCAGTAGATTAAAAAATACTGAAATCGTACAATGCTTCTTTTTTTTTTTTACCACAATAGAATGAAGCTAGAAATTAATAACAGAGGGAGAAATGGAAAATTCACAAATATGTGGTTATCTTTGTCCCGTTCCTGATCTTGGAGGGAAAGTTTTCAGTTTTCATCATTAAATATAATAGCTGTGGGATTTTGGATATGCCATTTATCGTAATAAGGAAATTTCCTTCAATTCCTAGTTTTCAAAATGTTTTTGTAAAGAAGTGGTGCTGCATTTTAGAAAATGCCTTTTCTGACTCAATTGAGATGATCACGTGATATTTTTCCTTCATCTGTTAATGTGGTGTATTAATTTAATTCATTCTCTCATGCTGAGCTACCTTCCAGAGCTGGGATAAATCTTACTTTATCATGTCATATAATTCTTTTAATGTGTTGTTGGATAAGTTTGCTAGTATTTTGTTGAGGGTTTTTGCATCTATATTCATAAGAGATATTGGTCGGTAATTTCCTTTTTTTTTGTAGTCTCTTTATCCGGCTTTGGTATGAGGGTGATATTGACCTCATAGAATAAATGAAAAAGTATCTCCTCCTCTTCCATTTTTTTGAAGTATTTGAGCAGGATTGTTGGTGATTGTTCTTGAAATGTTTGCTAAAATTCCCCTCTGAAGCCATCTGATCCTGGGCTTTTCTTTTTTGGAAGGCTTGATGATTTATTAAACCACTATTGATTTGTTGAGATCTTCTGTTTCTTCTTAAATCAGTGTAGGTTGTGTGTTTCTAGGAATTTCTCCATTTCTTCCAGGTTTTCTAATTCGTTGGTGTACAGTTGTTCACACTGTCCTTTTATAGCCCATTTTTATTTGAATGGGGGTGGTAGTAACGTCTCCTTTTTATTTCTGATTTTAATCATTTGTGTCTTTTGTGTTTTATCTTTGTCAGCCTAGCTTTTTGTTTGGTTGGTTGGTTGGGTTTTTTTTTTTCTATGGGCAGGCACCAGAAATTGAACCCTGGTCTCTGGCATGGCAGGCAAGAACTCTGCCTGCTGAGCCACTGTGGCCTGCCCTGTCAGCCTAGCTTTTTATTGATTTTTTCAAAGATTCAATTTTTGGTTTGGTGGACTCTTCAGGACCTCGTATGAGGCCATGGCTTCTTAGGCTTTACACCCAAAGCAAAAGCAACAAAAGAAAAAATAAATAAAAGGGATCTCATCAAAACAAAAAAATTTTGTACCTTAAAGGACTTTATCTCATGTAAGTAAAATGACAACCTACACAATGGGAGAAAATATTTGGAAACCACATATCCAATAAGGGTTTAGTATATAGAATATATAAATAAATTCTTCAGCTCAACAACAAAAAGACAAACAGCTCAATTAAAAATGGGCAAAAGACTTGAGTAGACCTTTCTCCAAAGAAGATACACAAATGGCCAAAGAAAACACTTGAAAAGATGCTCCACATCATCAGCCATTAGGGAAATGTAAATCAAAACCACAGTGAAAGATAATTTCATACCCGTTAAAATGGCTACCATTAAAAAATGAAAAATAACAAATGTTGGAGAGGATGTGAAGGAATAGGAACACCTATTCATTGCAGGTGAGAATGTAAAATGGTTTAGCTGCTATGGAAGAAAGTCTGGCAGTTCCTTAGAAAGTAAATGATAGAATTACCATATGACCTGGAAGTCCCACTTCTAGCTGTATACCCAAAAGAACTGAAAGCAGAGAGAGGTGATATTGGCACATCAATGTCCATTGCGATATTTATTCACAATTGCCGAAAGATAGAAGCAGCCCAAGTGTCCATCAACAGATGAATGGATAAACAAATGTGGTTGATACAATGGAATATAATTCAGTCATAAGAAAGGAATGAAGTTAATACATGTGACATCATGGATGAACTTTGAAGACATCGTGTTCAGTGAAGTAAACCAGACAGAAAAGGATAAATATTGCATGATCTCATTGATATGAAATAATTGGAATAAGCAAACTCATGGAATTGGAATCTAAGATATAGGTAACCACGGTTGGGAGGGGTGGTAGGGAATAGAGTTAAGGCTTAAAATGTACAAAATTTCTATTTGGGATGATAAAAAAGTTTTGGTAATGGTTGGTGGTGGTAGTAGCACAACTTTGTGAATGTAATTAACAGTGCTTTAATTATGTATATGAATGTGGTTTAAAAGAGGGAAATTTTAGATTTTATATATATATACAAAATAACATTTTTTTAAAAAAAAAAAAGGCTACATTCCAGAAATTGACAAAGAAAAAACAAGACTTGACCCTGTCTTCTGTGGGTGGCATAATTCCATCCCCCAAAGCCATTATCTCCGCTCTGTTTTTCCTATCCCTTACTATAGTCATAATTGTGAACTTGTATGTGTTTGTCAATACCTGTCACCTCCTCCAGACTCAATGAGGGAAGGGACTGTCCCTGATTTATTGCTGTCCCTGGCATATGCTGGGCACTAAATAATAATGATTACATGAATAATTTAATAAGTGAATGATCAACGAGGTCACCTACCTTGATTTGGAGAACATCAGTGATTAGGGTGAGGGACTATCTCTGTTGACACAAAAGGGTCCTCAACTGGAAGACCTGGATCTACTGAGAGTGCTCAGCATCATAGTCCCACCTAGATTCGCACAATCGTTGCTGCTACCACCATATAAAGGGTAGGGGCTTGGTCTACTACTCCATTACATCCTCAGTAATGACCACAATCCTAACCACATGATAGGTGCCTAATACATTTTTGTTCAATAAATAAATGGTCCTAGCAGGTGTGGTTTCAAAGCAGCCACATTTTTGTATCTGACCTAGAACTATCTCCTCCTGATCAAATATTAATGGGAAAACTACATTCTAGGGATATCACAGGGAGGAAGCTCCCTGGAAGGCATGATGCTTCCATAGTCCCAGGATTGAACACCCAACCATCAGGGCACCAAATTGGCAGCTCACCAAGCATGGTGGTCATGTACACAGCTCATCCAAGTCCAAACGCTGCTGTTTTGGCCCATGTGTCCTTTGGAAAATCATCTTCCCTGAGCCTCAGTTTACTCATCTCTAAAATGAAGATATTAATAACAACCACCACGTAAAGGTGTTGAGAGGATTAAATGAGAAATTACCTGGCACATAATAAGCAGCTCTTAAAATAATCGCTAAAACAGAAGGAAGCAGCCTCAAGTTCTGAGAATATTTTCCTGACATCAATCTATATTCAGAAAAAAGTCAGGAAATTCCTTGAAACTGGCTGTCCTAATGAGAGTATTCCCTCCAAACCCCGCTTCTATCACATAAACTATCTAGTTTGAGGTGGATTCTGATTGAAATTATTAAAAAAAAAAAATTGGCAACAAAAATGTGTATTGCAAAACAAAATGTGTTGCTTTTAAAGTGATTTTGGAGCCTCGGTAATTAGTCTAGCAAGTTCCAAAGATACATTCTGTAGTCATCATTCAGTATTTGTTTCCTTTGTTAATCTGCCTCTCTAAAAGAAAAAAAATAACTGGGGGGAAACATCCGTATGAGGTTGCATTGGCCAGGAGGGGTCCCCACCCCCAGCCTTCTCTGGGCTCTGTGTTATATGGACCCCTCCTTTGGCTCTCACAGTCTTTCTCACTGCCAGGCTGCTCCTGGGTCACTTCTCAGCTCTTATGGTTGCTAAAACAAGACAGATGCTGCTATACAAAATAACTCAAGAACATACCAGAGCCTGTTGCTTCCAGCACTTGGAAAATTTGACATTCAAATATGCAAATATTTTATGGCACGAAGAGAGAAAAAAAGAGAGAAGGAGTTGGAAAGTCACATTTGAAACGAAACATTCAAGAGATGTAAGCAAACCGGAATTTACAGTTCTGGATTATAATTAAACTGGTGTTATTATCAGAGAAGACTGCAGAATTTGACATGATTTGCCTCAAGGGTCTCTTGTTACTGCTAATGCCACCAGACGTGTCAACTGACCTTCAGCACCCCAGTGATGACATAGCTGTATTTGAGGATCCAGGGCGTACAACTCATCCTGAGCTAGGCTGAAACCTCTTCTTGGCAGAGAGGACCTTGTAGGAGGCTACAGCAGGGAGGTAAGAATGCAGTGTGTACACCATTTTTTGTAGTCTAATATTGTGATAGATAAAATCATGTACCGCCTCATAAGACATGCTTTTAATCTTAATTCCCGTGGGCATGAACCCATTATAAATAGAACCTCTAAAAATAACATCTTCAAGAGTCCAACTGAATGTTTGTGGGTCTTAATCCTTATTACTGGAGGTCTTTGTAAGAGAACAAATAGGATGCCAGAAATTTGAGAAGGCCACAGGGAAAAGCCAGAAGTCAGCAAGAGCCAGAAGAGCAGATGAAAAGAGAGAACAGTGTCGTGTGACAACAGGCAGATGCAAACCAAGGGTTGCAGGAAACCAAACCAGCCCCTGAACCCTACAGATTTCAGGGGGTGCAAGCCCTGCCAATACCTTGATTTTGCTTTGCAAACTATGAGCCAATGAATTTGTGTTGTTAAGCCAATTCATTGTGTGATATCTATTATAGTAGACTAGCAAACTAAGACAAATTTAATTGTTGTTTAAAAGTGAGATGATCTTTAAATATGTAGATTAGAATTCTGTCAAACGACCAGCAGGATTCATCTAAACTTTGAATTGGTTTTCCAGGAGCTGTGAGGGAATGAACAGTCACAGTCTTACTGTCTCAATTGGTGAAGAGAAAGGAAAAACAAACCAGAAAGTCACCAATCAATCTGGCTCATGCCATTTATAGCTGAGTTATTTTGGTCAAGCCCCTTAACCTTTTAGAGTCTCTGTCTTCTCATAAGTTGATGGAGTTCGTCCAGATGATTTCAAAGTTAACTTCCAGCTCACAAATTCTATAAAAGATCATATAGAAAGGACTTGGGATTTAGACTCAGATAGACCAGAGTTTAAATAGTGAGTCCATTTTTTTTTTTTACCAGTTTTGTGAATTCGGGCAAGTTGCTTGATATCTTAAAGCCCTGGTTTCACATCTGAAAAACAGGAATAATAATAGCTCCTGTGTCAAAAGGTTGCTATAAAGTGTTTTTTTTTCTGGGGGGGGGGGGAGGAGGGAATGCATGGTCCTGGAATCAAACCTGGGTATCCCACATGGAAGGCAAGCATTCTACCACTGAGCCACCCTGAGGGTCCTATAAAGTTTAAGTGCAACTACGTAAGTAAAACATTTGATGGAGAGCAAATAATAAATGCTAGTTCTCATTCCTTCTTTCTTATACTGTCTTCTCCTTGATTGGAAGCTGCAAGATACAACTAGACTAGTTATGGTTAGAGAAAGAATTTGTGGCTGGGAGATCTGTAACATCAATCTCATCATAACTGGTCAACTTTTTTTGTATTTTTGCATGGGCAGGCACCAGGAATCAAACCTGGGTCTCTGGCATGGCAGGCGAGAATTCTGCCACTGTGCCACCATTACCTGCCCAACTGGTCAACTTTTGAAGGTCTAGATCCAGACCAGGACATGAACACTGACACATTTTTACCTTTAAATTAGCTATTCCCTGAGGCAAAATGAACCTCTGAACATGCCTTATCATCATCAGGTGACATGTACTTAGTAAATTTCGGATATGTTTAATATCCATCTGTCAAAAAAGGGCAAACTTTACTACCTAACGCCCTCCCCCATGAATCACATCATAAAGGTATCCAGAAATGAGTTTTATTTTCATTTTATCAATAAAACTATTCTCCTTCGCTTGACATAGACATTGAAATTCACTAATTAAATTAATCAGCTGATTTCACTGGCATTTCCTCAATATTCTTCTACACTGAACACCTACTATTTATTAGGTACCATGCTAAGCATTCAGTGTGATGATCTGAGGCTCTATGTACCCAGCAAAGATCACGTCCTTTTAATCCATTCCTTTGGGTATAGACCTATTGTAGGTGGGAACTTTTGATTAGGTTATTTCAATTGAGACGGGACTCACCTCATTCAAGACAGGTCTTAATTGTCTTGCCAGAGTCCTTTGAAAGAGCATGAAATACAGAAAAAAGCCAAGAGAAGCTGAGAGAAGAAGCCAGTGAAGCAAGAAGTTGAAAGCAATGAAACCCAGGAGAGAAGGACCAGCAGATGCTGCTATGTACTTTACTATCTGACGGAGGAGCCCAGGCTCACTGGCAACCAGTCTCCAAGGAGAAAGCATCGCCTGTTGATGCCTTGAGTTGGATATTTTCACAGTCAAAGAACTATAAACTTGTAAATTAATTAATCCCGATGGTAAAAGCCAATCCATTTCTGGCATATTTCATTTTGTCAGCTTTAGCAAACTAAAGCACTCAGTAATAAGAGGAACATTCCTTTTGCCTTCTAGGATGAGGGGACTCTGATTTATGAACAGGCTTGGCTACATTAGAAGAAATTACTGAGAAAGTCATAAAGAAGAAAATCTATTCACTTCAGAGAAACTGAGAAGTACTTTGCATTCATTATCTATTGCTGTGTAACAAGTTTCCTAAATACTTTGTGGCTTAAAACAATAAACATTAATTCTTTTACATGGTGACTGCGGCTCAGGAATCTGGGAGTAGCTAAGCTGGGTGACTCTGGCTCAAGACCTCATGAGGCTGCAGGCATGAGGCCAGTCTGGGCTGCTGCCATCCAAAGGCTCAATTGGACCTGGTTGACTGACATGGTTGCTGGCAGGAGACCTTAGTTCCTCCCCGGGAAGACCTCCACTGCAATTGTCCTCATGACATAGGAGATGGTTTTCACCAGAGAAAGAGATCCAAGAGAGCAAGGCAGAAGCCACATATTTGATGGCCTAGCCTTGGGAATCACGCTAATGTTTCTGTAGCCTCCTATTGACTATGCAGGCACCGGTCAAGCCTATTTGTTGTGGAAAGGGACTACTAGGACATGAATACCAGGAGTCAAGGATCATTGGAGCCATGTTGGAGGCTGGACACCACAGCTACTAGCAGATGGAAAGTTAATTCTGGCCATGGAGGAGTATACAGGGGCAACAATTCTAACTGCAATTTAAGACAGGAAGGAATAAAACCATCAAGGGAAAGATGAGAGAAAAGGCAGAAACTATCCGACACCTTCCCAATAGGGAGGTAGGCAGTGGTCAGTCTCTCTCTGGTCACAGGGAACGAAGACAGGAAAGTGGCTATGAAGGAGTCAGAGTCAAAGGCCTCCAGGGAGGGCTGATACTGCCCATTCCAGGAGAGCAGAGAGCAGAGGGCGCTAGGGAAAAGATAGTGACTCAGTGGTCTCTAAGGCGACATCCTGCCCCATGTTCCAGGACACAAAGGGTAGACATGATGACCTCTGGCTTGGGACATACCTGTGGTTTTCTTCTCCTAACCCATTAAAGAGAAGAATGGAACTCTGACGTGTAGTCCACTCCTGGGTTGAGATTCTTACCTTCCTTCCCTTTTCCCACATTCCAAGCCCCCCAGATTTCTTATCCTCATGTGACCTTCAGACAGTTCCAAGAAGGAAGCATTTCTGAAGACCCTTAATTACAAAGTTCCTCCTGGACCACAGCCCCAACGTGGTCCATGAGCTTGGGCCTTGAGACAGGTCCACTTTAGTAATGTATGCAACAAGTAGAGTGCACCTAAATTATGGTAAGGTGCCCTTCCCGCTGTCCCTGGTTACAGATCAATATAATCTCATAAGGATATATTTCCTTTCCTGTGGCACATCCTTAAGGGTGCACCTGGAGGTCCCTGCACAGGGCTACCCTTAGCTGTTTGCTAGTGCTGAGTAGGACTCTCTGGACTCTGCCCCTGAGAAAATGTGGGCTTGCTCAGCCCCAGAACAGAGATGAATGTTTATTGACTGCCTTCTAGAGATGCTGACTAGTAATGAAGTCGTCCCTTCCTTCTTTTCTCCATCTAGCCCTAAAGATCCCAAATGGAAGGAAGGTGAGGACACTAAGAGGAAAGCTGCCTACCTGTGCACCCATTCTCCTTCCGGGCTGCAGAAGGAGCTGGTGCCATCCCCTGGGGGCCTAGCTCGGTGGGAAACTGAATCTGAACTTAGAGGTCTCTGGATTGTGCTGATGCTACTTACCCTGATGAGTCATAAAATCAGGGTCCATGTGCTCAGAACCACCTGGCCAAGTCCCCAGAGGTAGAGACAGGGATATGCTGACAGTGAGATGGAAAGGCAGCTGGGACCTTATCACCCATAAGTGACATCGTCTAAGGAGAGAACTTTGCTGAGACCCCTGATCTCAGACCTCTGAGGGAAAGCCTCTCTAAGGCTTCCACACCCTTTAGTATCCAAGACAGGTGTCAGGGTCTCTGCAAGGAGAGAAAATTTCCAGCCAAAAATGCATTAAGCAAACAGAAGAGCTGCCAAAGGGTGAGTTGAGATGCAAATTCCAAGGGCAGAGATAACAAAATTTGCCTAAGCCCTTGGGTAGGGGACTGTCAGTAGGAATATATATCACCAGCAGTCAGGGAGTTGCCTAGAGAAGCTTCCTAGCCCTGCCCGACTCCTGCCTCTGCCCATTACCCCAAAGTCAGCAAGTCTGTCCTGAAACTCTTATAGAGGGTCTTAGTCTCTTGGCCTTCCCTTTCTGCATTAGCATCTACAAAGAGGACAGATTCAGATGCAGACTCAGAGTCAAATAACTTTTCCTGAGAGCTGTAAGAATGTGCCAAGTTCTATGCCAGTATTTTTGCGTAAGCTGTCTCATACATGGGTTCAAATCTTGCCCTGCTTTAGAATCTTCTCCTGTTCAGTGTGCATTTTTGCTTCTTCCAGGCTACCACCAAAAAGAGAGGGCTCTGCATTTTTTTTCTCTTCAAGGGGGAAGAAAAGACATCTGGGTCCCTAATTCCTTCCCTAATGGCCAGCAAAGGCATCCCTATTCTGACAAAAGTTTTGGATATTGTCTTAGTCTGCTGACTGCTGTGATAAATACCAAACAATGATTGGCTGAAACAATAGAAATTTGTCAGCTCATGGTTTTGTGGCTAGAAGATGTCCAAAATCAATATATCAGCAAGGCATGCTGTCTCTCAGAATCTAGCATTCTAGTGCTGGCTTGGAGTTCCTTGGATTCAATCCCTGCTCACCTTCATCCTATGATGATGTCCTCTGCTTTCTCTTCTGGATTCTGTTGACCTCTGGCTTCTGGCTCCTCCCTCTCTTTCTATGTCTGATAAAGGACTCCAGTAATCCAGATTAACGCCCAACCTCATTTAGGTGGACAAACCCAAACTAAAAATAACATCTTCAAGAAGCCCCATTTACAATGGGTTCACACCCACAGGAATGTGAATTAAGATTAAGAACGTATCTAAATTGGGGCACATAATTCAATATAGCCAGATATTTAGAAAATATATATTAGGCTTTATATATATATGACATATATTATACATGTATATATCTAACAAGATATATCTTAGACTATATACATATATGTATATATTATAGAATAATAAAATGCAGGCATGACAAAAAAGACATGGACTAGAAACCTGACCAGAGCAATTCGCAGAAGAGGATATCCAAATGGTCATTAAATATATGAAAATATCTCAACCTCAGTAGTCATCAAAGAAATGCAAATTAAAGCCACAGTAAGATACCACTGCATGCCCATCACAGTGGCTAAAATTAAAAATACTAATAATACAAAATGTGGCAAGGATGTAGAGCAGCAAGTGTTTTCATACACTGTTTGTAGTAGTTCAAATTGGTGCAACCATTACGAAAAACTGTTTGGCATTATATACTAAAATTCACCCCATAAAAACTATCAACCATACTACTAAATGTATACCCTACAGAAATACCTTCTCCTAATACATATATTAGAATGTTCACAGCAGGAGCATACTTTGTAATAAAGACTAAAAACAAGCCAAATGCTCATCAGCAATGAAATGACTAAATTGCACAACAATGAAAATTAACAAACTACCCCTACATGAACTACCTGAATGAATGTCAGAAACATAATCTGTAATAAAGACAGTAAGCATAAAATACGTAATTGTGTGATTCCATTTATATAAAATATTTAAGTCAAGACGAAAAGTCTTTGGGGATGAAAGGTTAGATAGTAAAACTAAAGTGCATTTCCTAAGAGAAATAAATGATACTGGTTTCTTTGGAAACCAGTGGAGAGGTAGAGAGGATATGAAGAAACTACTGAGGTACTAGCAGTGCTCTGTTTTCTTGACCTGGGTAATAGATATACAGGAGTTTGGTCTGTGAGAATTCATTGAGCTGTACACTTTTGTTCTGCTCATTGTCCTGTCTGCATGAATATTTAACAGTTAAAAACAATAGGTTAATTGATTGCCTACTTTGGATGGATCATATGGTGTATAAATATATCTCAATAAAATTGAATTTTTTAAAAAACACACAATAGGTTAAAAGAAAGTCATCCCTCCTGCCCCACATGTTCTGTTGATGATTGAATGATGTCTTCCACAAAAGGCATGTTCAAGTCCCAGCACCTGCCCCTGTGGCTGTAAACCCACTTTTAAATAGGACCTTTGAAGACATTATGAGTTAAGGTTCTCAAACTAAATGATGGTGGGCCTTAATCAACGTAGCTGAAGTCCTTGGGAGCAAATGGAATTGGACTTGGAAGGAAAAGCCATGGGAGAAGAAAGATGCTGGAAGTCAATGGAATCCGTAAGAGAAAGAAAACACTGCCATGTGCATTGCCATGTGACGGGAACACCAAGAAACACCAAAGATTGCCAGCCAGCCAGAAGATACAGACCCTGGGAAGAAGTGAGCCTTCTATCCTCTGAAACTGTGAGCCAATAAATTCCTGTGTTAAAGCCAACTCATTGTATCAGATTTGTTTTAGCAGAAAAGAAACCAAAATATGCCCCTTTATAGGGGATGGGTTAAGGACACAGGTTTGGGCTTGACACATGTATCCCAGCTCCAATCTTACCATCTGTGTGCCCTTGGCCTTGGTGACTCACTGAGCCTTCCTAAGTCTGTTTCATGGACTATATAAGGGAGATGATGATTCAAAATTAGGATTGCTGAAGAGTTGAATGCACTAGAATATGTTAACAACTCAGCAGTGCCTAGAACATAGAAAGTGTAGATGGTGGTTGAGGACAGAGTAACAGCAGTTGCAGTTTCTCACTCTGTCTTAAGGTCACCTTGACCTGTTTAACCTGAACTGTGAGGGATGGAAAGAGCTCTGAGTTTGGAATTAAGTCAAGCAAGTCATTAGTCATCTTTAAGATTCTGTGACTAAGGTTTGTAAAATGAGATTAATAATGCCTACTCAAACAGTTCTTACAAGGATTAAATCAACTAACATGCAAATACATCTGGTGTACAGTAGGTGCCCTAAGTTTGTTTCTCTGGTAGTTTTTTAAACTCAAGACCATCCATTAGTGAGAAAAGATGTCTCTACATTAAGAGAAAGGTTGGACTAGAAAACTATGAGGTAGGGTTCTGAGTATATATTGCTATGTAACATTCATGTTATCGCACAATTCAGTTTTGTGGATCAGGTATTTGTAAAGGAAAGATTCAGCTGGACAGTTCTCACTTGGGATCTTTTTGGATGTTTACTGAAACTGCAGTCATTCGAAGGTTTGAGCCAACTGTAGGTCCAAGATGGTGCACTTGCATGGCTGCCAGTTGATGCTTGCAGTAGGCTGATTGCTCAGTTGGATCCACCGACTTCCAATGAGCACCTATTCATGGCCTCCTCAAGCAACCAGGGCTTCCTCCAAACATGGTGACCTCAGGGCACCAAAAGTGAATATCCCAGTGGAAAAGACAGAAGCTGCATTGTGTTTTATGACCCAGCCTTGGAAGTCATGTAATGTCACTTCCCCCATACTCATAGTTAAAGCAGCCACAAGCTTGTCGAGATTCAAGGATTAGAACTTGAATTTGCAGTCATCTTTTAAAACTGCCATAGGTAATGATAGACACTAAGATTGTAAATAAATTCTGGAAACCATGCTGCTAACTTAATGGGCCACCTTGCATGGTGGTTAAGAGTTCTGTTTTTGGGATCAAATACTGCCTCTGCCACTTACTGGCTTACTCAAATAGTTTATAAGTTTCTTAGCATCTCTGCCCTTCAGTTTCATCATTTGTAAACTGGAGATGCTAATAATACCTCCTTTGTTGGATATGTTGGGAAGAGCACATGGCACATGATAAGCATTCTCAGTGAATGCTAGCTTTTATTATTGTTTCCAACAGTAATTATATTCAATTCTGTGAACTTGGATCCCAGTTCATGTCACTCCTAACACCATCAGAAAGCCAGTGCTTAGAACTCCACGTGTTCCCTATAGATATGGCCTCCTTTCTGGGGTCTGTGCCATATAACTGCTTCTGGGGGAATGGAGCCAAGGTTCAGATGTTTTATGGGAGAACACTTGATTTCAAGTCACTGTTCTGGGTCCAAATTCTGTCTCTGCTTTTTATTTGAGTGATGTGGAATAAGTTGCTTATTTTCTGAGATGCAGTGTGCTTATGCGTAAAGAGGAATAAAATGAGACCTCCTTGACAAAAGGGCTGAGGAACTCAAACAAGAAAGCACTTAGCACAATGTCAAAGAAGCACATAGTGGCTGAAATAAACCCTTCAATTAAACCATCTTCTTTGGCCAAGATGAGGGAAGTATAAACTCTTGGTGAAAGAGGACCGGCAATTCCAACCCCAGCCATCATATGTCCTGCCATTCTCTGCCCTCCTCGGCACCTCCCTTCCCCACCACTCTTCTCCTGAACACTGAGATCCCCCTTCCCAGCCTTCATCTGAACAAATGGGTCAGACATGCAGCTTTGACTGCCTGTCGGGCTGTCCTAGCAAAATACCAGTGACTCATGGATGCTTGTGACCTTCCAGCCATCCCTATGATTGCCTGTTTTCACTGTGACTGCTTTGGTGTGGTGATTTCTTTCTGGGATCTTGTGCTTACTTCTCAGCCCACATAGAAGCCCATCTTGTACTTACTTACCTCAGTTTCCCAGAGGGTCCCTGGTGGGAGCAGGCCTTATCCTTCCTCAGTGGTTCAGTCCCTTCTCTCTCTATGCTTTGGGTCAAAGAGCCCTCATCCCCTGCCTTCTCTACCCTCCACCCCAATCATTCATTCATTTCTCCATGCAACAAATTTGTGTGAATACTTAATGTGCACAAAGCAAGCAGAACCCCTACTCTCCTGGCCTTTACTTTTTAGTGGGGGAACTCCACTGCCTTGCAGTGGGGTCCCCTCTGGCTTCTACCTCTGACTAGAACTCTAAGATAAGATGAAGTCCACACAAGTGTCCCAACTGGAGTCTTGCAGAGCACAAACCCCTGAAGGGCCCACCTTATGACTTTGGTAGAGTACACGGATGGCGTGGCTGAGGGTAAGATGAGGTTAGGAGGGGCATTAGTAGATATCTTGGGGAACAACTTTTCCTGAATAGTCAGGAGTAGATGGACACATCATTGAAGGACGCTGCACCAGGTCTGACCAGCAATCTCATGATGGAGAGCCAAGAGAATAAGGTCCAGAGACAATGACTCTTCTTTCCCAATGATCCCAGATCCCCCGTTAATGCCTTCATATTGGGAATGGAAATTAAACACCACTTCCCTGCTGGAGCTGCATACATTTCCGTCCCTGGCATCAAAGGGTCCTGCCACCCAGGAGAAGGCAGGGATGGTTCTCAAAGTCAGAACCCCCTGCTGTAGGAGCTCTCCTTCTATTCTCATCTCTAATGAGAATGTGATGCCTCAAATTCCCTGAATTTCAGCCAACAATGAACTTACCACTTCTTCATTCATAAATTGTGAAGCACTTCAGAAGGCAAAGACTACATAACCCTAAAGCGAATCTTTGTGTCAATTTTTTAGCATAATGACTTATACTGTATGCATGGAATATTTCCATATAGCATTCAAAACAAGAATTACATAAATGTATCAAAGCTTGACAATTGCAAACAGGTATTTTGAATTTTCAGCAAACTTCCTAAAACTTTATCAGAAGCATTCCATTCTCTTGAGTCACTTCATGACCTCTAGCTCACTCCACCTCTCCCAAATCACAGTCAGCAGCAAGAGTCTATTATCAGAAGGTCACATGGACCCACACTTCTGTCCTCTACAAGGAATGGACTTTAAAAATAATTTAGGGCACAGGGGAAGGAAAAATTCCTGATGGAACTGCCAGGGACAGATTAACCAAATTATATCAGAGTGACAAACACACTTACCTTGATCTATGCATAACATAAATGCTTAATGTTTCATTTCATGTTTTTAAACTTTGTTTGTTGTGTTCTGTGGATGGTTGCCCATAACATGAGGTTGATCTTTAGACTACTGATTCTTCAGAGGCAGGTTCTCCATTTCAGTTAATAACTTTTATTTAAAAACATGTACAAGTCAGTGGTTCTTCACGTTTTTCATTGACATGGAGACTTTCATATCAGGTTGGCCCTGGGGACCAGTGAGATTGTCCCCTCCCCACTTCCCATTTAACATTCCTCTTCTATCCCATGCTTTGCTCCTTAAGTTAAGAGATGCTTAAAGGATGATTATGAAATTTGAAAACACTCTAAGCTAAAAGGCCTGGAGATCAAGAGTCTGGTGTTATTGGAATTCCTAAAGGGAGTCCTGAGAGTGGCAATAGTAAAATGGTCCCAATAATTAAGAACAGAAAGTTCAGCACAGAGAGAAACTTGTTGGGGACACATGATCAAGAATTAGAAGAGGGGGTACCTGAAGCTAGGGTATACAAAGAACCAGGAAGTCAATAAACTTGGTTATAATTATTACAAAGGGTGATGGGGAGATACCAGAAAGTCTTTAGAATTTCACATAAAAATGAAAACGTTCCCAAGGAGGGATGTGCTCTTGTACTTGTGGTTCTAGAACACAAGATGGGTGCTCTTAAATTGCTTGAGCTTCTGTTGAACTATACTGATTCAAAAATAAAACAAAGAGCTTCAAACTAGATGCAGTAGACTGTCCCGACAACATGGCACTTACTGGTAGTTCAGACTCCAGTACATGGGCCTGAGATGTGTGCTGCAGTCTGGCTTCTATGCTCCAGTCTCTCACTTTCCATGGAGAGCTCACACCCTTCTCTCTGTTCTCCTTGATCACGGCTGTTCCAAGGGTATTTTTAGCTTGGCTCCTTGGCAGTTTCTCAAGAGCTTTTCAAGATGCTCATGGGCACAAATTGAGAGCTACATAGTGGAGAAGCAGGTAGCTCTCCCAAAACCTGCCCCACTGCACCTGTATTATACCACTGTCACATTTGAGGGTTTCCTATTTTGCTCTCTGTCCCAGTTTTACTCTACTGTGTTTGGGTGCCAGCAGCCCAAAGCTGGAGCTAGCTTAATAAATCAACTTGGAACTTTGGCATGAAATGAAAGTGAAAGCTTTTAAAGATATTACTTTTTTTTATCAATAAGCAAGTCATTTCTCCAATGGAATGACCTTCATCTGACTTTAGGGAGCTAAGCAGATGGCTTGAGAACTTAGAAGCCCTGATTCTTTCACTTCAACAAGAGAATGCTAGACCAGGAGAACGGTAAAAAGGCCAAAGTGAAAGCAAATTTACATATCTGATACTTATGGAAAAAATACATAAGAATGGAAACTAATTTTCTCTTTCTTTACTGAGAAATATTAGGAAAAAATGGTAGCAAGATGAATGAAAGTTAGATGTGAAAAAAAAAACTTCACTGATTCTGGGGTGGAATGCCTTCTATGTACCAGGCTGTTCTAGTTTGCAAGCTGCCAGTATGTGAATACCAGAAACAGAGCAGCTTTTAAAAAGGGGAATTTATTAAGTTGCAAATTTACAGTTCTAAAGCCATGAAAATGTCCAATCTAAAGCATCCATGGAAAGATGCCTTGGTTCAAGAAGGTTGATGACATTCAGGGTTTCTCTCAACTGGAAAGGCACATGGTAAACATGGCAACATCTGCTAGCCTTCTCTCCAGGTTTCTTGTTTCATGAAGCTCCCCCAGGGATGTATTCCTTCTTCATCTCCAGAGGTCCCTGGCTGTGCGGACTCTTGCGGTTCTTGTGGCTCTGAAGCTCTTTCCAAAATGTTTCCTCTTTTAAAGGAGTCCAGCAAACTTATCAATATCCACCTGGAATAGGTGGAGTCACATCTCCCTCTAATCAAAGGTTAAGCCCCGCAATTGGGAGTGTCACATCTCCATTGAGATAATCTAATCAAGTTTCAAACCTACAGTAGTGAATATGAATTAAAAGAAACGGCTGCCAACACAACAAGCAAACTCACCACCCTCCCCCTGTCTACGTGGGACATGACTCCCAGGGGTGCAGACCTTCCTGGCAACGTGGGACAGAAATCCTGGAATGAGCTGAGACTCAGCATCAAGGGATTGAGAAAAACCCTAGAATGAGCTGAGACTCAGCATCAAGGGATTGAGAGAAACTTCTCGACCAAAAGGGGGAAGAGTGAAATGAGACAAAATAAAGTGTCAATGGCTGAGAGATTCCAAACAGAGTCAAGAGGTTATCCTGGAGGTTAATCTTATGCATTAAGTAGATATCACCTTGATAGTCAAGATGTAGTGGAGAGGTTGAAAGGAACTGCCTGAAAATGTAGAGCTGTGGTCCAGTAGCCATGTTTCTTGAAGATGATTTTATAATGATATAGCTTTCACAATGTGACTGTGTGATTGTGAAAACCTTGTGTCTGATGCTCCTTTTATCTACCATGTCAACAGACGAGTAGAACATATGGAATAAAAATAAATAATAGGGGGAACAAATGTTAAAATAAATTTAGTTTGAAATGCTAGTGATCAATGAAAGGGGGGGTAAGGGGTACAGTATGTATAATCTTTCTTTTCCTGTTATTGTTTTATTTCTTTTTCTGTTGTCTTTTTCTTTTTCTGAATTGATGCAAATGTTCTAAGAAATGATGAATATGCAACTATGTGATGATATTGAGAATACTGATTACATGTGTAGAATGGAATGTTATGTTAATGTTTTTGTTTGTTCTTAATTTTTTTAATTAATAAATAAAATTTTTTTTAAAAAGTAATTCTACAAAAAGAAAAGGAAGGGTGAGGAAGCAATGGTTTGAGGCTGCATAGATTCACTCTTTCCCTTCTGGGTTTCAATGACAAGGTTGTTTAAAGGCTACCCATGAGTCCCCATAACATAAAGATGCATTTTCCGTAAAAAACAGAGCCTCATACACCAGCTACAATTTACTCATTATCTTTATTAATGGAATAAAAAGTCACATGTGAAAAAAAAAAGAAATGGCTGCCTCCACAAGATGGATCAGAATTAAAATGAAGTCTTTCTTAGAGTACATAATCCTTTCCAACCATCACACAGGCTTCGAGAGGCTTTCTCTTAGAAGATTAGAAAGAGAAGAGATGGCTTAAGAACAATTCTACCTAGAAATCAGGTGGCAAACCAAAAGAAAGTTGGAGTGGGAAGAACATTCAGGAGGGAGTGAGGGGATGAGTTCTAGAGTCAGCTCTGCTACCAGTTTGCTAAGTGACTTTTGACAAGTTACTTACCATCTCTGTATCTCCGTTTCTTCTATCAAATAAGAAATTCAGATGAAAACCTTGAAGATCCTTTCAAGGTCTAATGTGTGATTCTGAAGATCTCATCCAGCTTGAAAAGAATCTAGTTCTAAATGTGTTTTTCAACCTGGAGTTTGTAAGGGTACACCTCAAGTTGCTTGCCGGTCAGTTTTCCCAATTGCTATTAGGGACATACTGGACTCCTTTGATGCCACAAAGGAGAAGAGATTATGACCTAGGCAGGATACAGGCTCACAGAGGACTCCGGGCAGTGGAAACTATGGTGCTAATAGTCTTAGAACTAAATGGAGAGGTTTTCATTTAGTAAGAGTTAGGGCAAAGGGTTGGAGGTAAGGGAAGACAGAGAGAGAGAGAAGAAAATATGATAGGAGGACTAAGATCTTCTCCTGAGGGAACTCTTCCATTTGAGTGTTTGGAGGAGAGAGGAGGGGACCTGTAGTCTGGAAGGAAAGGAGAGCATATTGGAGGACTCCATGACTGCCACTGCATCTTCATTCCTGCACTAGACAAATTACAAGATAAGTCAGAAAGCCCTGACCCTATTAGAACACTGCTCAGTTTGCTAGCTGCCAGAATGCAATATACCAGAAAGAGAACGGCTTTTAAAAGGGAGAATTTATTAAGTTGCAGGTTTACAGTTCAATGGCTGTGAAAATGTCCCAATTAAAGCAAGCATATAAAAATGTCCAAGTTAAGGCACCAACAAGTGGTTACCTTCACTCAAGAATGGCCAATGAAGAAAACCTTCTCAATCAAAAGGGAGAAGAGTGAAATGAGACAAAGTGTCAATGGCTGAGAGATTCCAAACAGAGCCAAGAGGTTATCCTGGAGGTTATTCTTATGCATTGAGTAGATGTCACCTTGCTATTCAAGATGTAATGGAGAGGCTGGAGGGAACTGCCTGAAAATGTAGAGCCGTGTTCCAGTAGCCATGTTTCTTGACAATGATTGATAATGATATAGCTTTCACATGTGACTGTGTGATTGTGAAAACCTTGTGTCTGATGCTCCTTTTATCTACCTTGTCAACAGACGAGTAGAACATGTGGAATAAAAATAAATAATAGGGGGAACAAATGTTAAAATAAATTTAGTTTGAAATGCTAGTGATCAATGAAGGCAAGGGGTAAGGGGTATGGTATGTATAATCTTTTTTTTCTGTATTGTTTTATTTCTTTTTCTGTTGTCTTTTTATTTCTTTTTCTGAATTGATGCAAATGTTCTAAGAAATGATGAATATGCAAGTAAGTGATGATATTGTAAATTATTGATTATATATGCAGAACGGAATGATCACATATTAATATTTTAGCTCATGTGTTAAATTTTTTTAAATTAATAAATAAATAATTTTTTTTTAATGGCCAATGAAGTTCAGGGTTTCTCCTTCAACTGGAATGGCATATGGCAAACAAGGCAATGTCTGCTAGCTTTCTGTCCAGGCTTCTTGTTTCTTGAAGCTCCCCCAGGGGTGTTTTCCTTCTTCATCTCCAAAGGTCTCTGGCTGTGTGGGCTCTCATGTCTCATGACTCTGTTGTGGCTCTGTTGCTCTTTTAAAGGATTTCGGAAAACTAACCAAGACCCACCTGGAATCGGTGGGGTCACATCTCCATCTAATCAAAGGTTAATACTCACAATTGGGCAAGTCACATCTCCGTGGAGATAACCTAATCAAGTTTCCAATTTACAGTACTGAATAGGGATTAAAAGATCCACAAAATGGATCAGGATTAAAACATGGCTATTCTAGGGTACATACTCCTTTCAAACCAGCACAAATACTCATGCCCAGATTTTCAGTGTCCTTTTTAGACACCCAAGCAGATGACCAGGAAGAGGAGGAGGGGTAGATGTATCTTCTCCTTCACAATAATAGATGCTGCTTGCTTCAGAGTGCTGGTTACTCTGGCTGAAAGGCAGAGGGTCTTATTACAACTGTTCCCTCTTCAAACATCCATCCAAAATATCTGTTCCACCTTACCTTCCATTATCTGTAAAACCCACTGCTGTATTTATTAAACATGGCAGCAGACTTCTAGGAAGATGGTGGAATAGGATAGGCTGAGTTCAGCCCTGTTCTGTGGAACAATGAGGAAGGGATAGAAAAATGACCAGGACTTCAGTTTCAGGATGTGAATGAACAAAGAATGCCTTCCACGTTATATAGGGAGGTCCTGGACCAAAAAGTGGAGAAATTAAGATGAATAGAATGGGGTGACTGAATGAGCTTGGGCGTGACCCAACTGGGAGCAAATGGGGAAAGTGAGGAAGTGCAGAGAAATGCAGGTACAAAGGAGTGGACCATCCCTCTACTCCAGCCTACCCCCACAGCTAGCTTGGAAGATCTTCCCATGCAGTTCTGTAGCCAGGAGTTCTGTGGGGAATCCAGAAATGCACGCAGACACCCACCATGATCAGCTGCCTACCAGGCACCAAGAACAGCCACCCCGCCAGGCACTGTGAATGGCTGTTCTGCCACACACTGGGACCAGCCGTCAGGCATTTCTGGGCTGGCTGTGGGCAATATCCACTGAAACACCCAACCCCACAGTCCAAGGTCAACCTAAGTGGGAATCTGGGGACCATCAAACCTATTGAGCCCATAAGTAGAGTTTCTGCTGAGGTGCATACTGCTCACCCCCCAGTCCTGGGGTTGCCAGCTCTCAGCATGCACCAAGATCAGTGGCCCTAGCTGGAATCACATCGGGTCTCCATCTTGCTCAGATGACCACCGTAGTCAGGAAAAGGCAGGCCTGAGGGGAAGATGTAGCTCAAGAGCACCATCAGTTGGGAAGCCTCAAGTAGAATTGCATCCTCTCCATGAGATCTGGGTGGGGAATTACTGATAAACCAAGTTCAAAAGGGGACCTTCAACACATACCTAAGCAAATACAAAACCTGGGATGAATGAAGGAAACCAACTGCAAAATAACCTTTTCAAGATAATCAAATGCAACAGAAAATCACAAAGCATGTGAAAACTCAGGCAGATAAGGACCAGCAAAATGACCAAATTAAAACACTAGAGAGGACACAGAATTTGGAACAACTGACGCTCATAAGGACATAAAGGATATCAAGAAGACACTGGAAGAGCATAAAGAAGAGTTTGAAAGAATAAACAGAAAAATAGAAGATCTCACAGAGATGAAAGATACTGTAGACAAAGTTCAAAATACACTAGAGACACACAACAGCAGATTCGAAGAGGCAGAATAAAGAATAAGTGAGCTAGAAGACAGGACAATTGAACTTGAGGGCACAAAAGAGCAAATGGCAAGAAAGATAGAAAAAGTGGGAAAATATTTCAGGGAAATAATTGGCAATACAAACAGTACAAATATGAGAACCATTGGTGTCCCAGAAGAAGAGGAAAGTAAATGGCTAGGAAGTTTAGTTGAAGAGATAATGGAGGAAAACTTCCCAACTATTTAAAAATATATAAATATACAAATTAAAGAATCCCAATGAATCCCAAATAGAATAAATCTAAATAGGCCTACTCCAAGTCACATAGTAATCAGATAGTCAAATGCTAAAGAAAAGCAGAAAGTCCTGAATGCAGCAAGAGAAAAGCGATTCACTTCATACAAGGAAAACCACATAAGACTGAGTTTGGACTACTAAACAGGTACCATGGAGGCAAGAAGGCAGTGGTATGATGTATTAAGATCCTGAATGAGAAGACTTCCAGCCAAGAATTCTTTATCCAGTTAAGTTGTCCTTCAAAAGTGAGGGAGAGGGCGAGCAACGATGACTCAGTGGCAGATTTCTCGCCTGTCATGCTGGAGACCCAGGTTCGACTCCTGGTGCCTGCCCATGTTAAAAAAAAAAAGTGAGAGAGAGATTAAAATCTTCTCAGACAAACAAAGGTTAAGAGAATTTGTCAACAAGAAATTTGCCTTACAAGAAATACTGAAGGGAATTCTGTTGGCTGAAAAAAAGAGGAGAGTTGGGTCTGGAGGAGGGCAAGAATTGAAGAGTATCAGTAAGGGTAACTTAAAGGATAAAAAGAGAGGGAAAAGAGTATTTAGATCTGACAAATAAAAACCAAAGGATAAGATGGTAGACTCAAGAACTGTTCTTACAGTAATAATTTTGAATGTTAACTATAATCCATATTTTGTAATAGGTGCATTTTCCCCATGTGCTATTAGATTATTTGCTCTTTGTAATAGTTTCTACATTTGTTCTAGTTCATGAAAGACAATTTTTATATTTGTACTGTTAATCACCGTCATTGTCCATCACCTATTTAATAAGTTATATAGTTCCATGCTTTAACCTTTGATTTTTCTTTTGGTGAAATATATGACTCTAAACTTCCTCTATCAACCAGATTCACACACAATTCAGTATTGTTAATTATACTCACCAATAATGTGCTAGCACTATCTCTATTCAATTCCACTCATTTAAATCCAACCTTGTTAAAAATTTTGCACATCTTAAGCAACCACTCCCCATTCTCTAGCCTCCGATTCTATCTCCTGGTAACCTATGTTATAGATTTTATGGTTTTTTATGAGTTTACACGGTGAAATTAGTCCATATTAGTAAGATCATACAATATTTGTCCTTTTCCATCTGACTTATTTCACTCATAGTGTTGAATTTCATCAATGGTGTTGCATGCTTCAGGACTTCGTTCTTTCCTACTACTGAATCATATTTATATATTCCATCATATATATATATTTGTTTGCTTATCTTTTCATGTGCTTTTTCTCCATTTGTGTATTTTCTTTGAAGAAATTTGTATTAAAGTCTTTGGCCCACATTTTAATTAGGTTGTAATTTTGTTATTGAGTTGAAGAATTTATTTACATACTCTGGATACTAAACCCTTATTGGATAAGTGGTTTCCAAATATTTTCTCCCATTGTATAGGTTGTTGTTTTGCTTTCATGATAACAAGCTTGTCTCAAGCTGCTTTTACCTGGAGAGCAAACTGGGGGCGGGGTGTGGCACACAGAGGGGAGTGTCCTAAGACACTAGCTAGTCTTGCCCAGCTAGAACATAGCCAGGGTCCCACAAGGGGAGCACTGTCTGCCTCTAAACTGCACTGAGGAGGGGATGAGAGAGGGGCAGGAAGGGTGCAGGAGCTTCTTCCAAGGCTCACTAAAGCTGTGCTTTCTTGACCTGCCAGGCAAATGCAGTTCTTTAACTGTCCTTTCACAGCTCTGAGGAAACATACCTTCTTTACATCTTCTGCCGCTTTGTCTATGGCTGATGGCAAGCCTCAGAGTCGGGCCTCCAGAGATCCATAGTAGCTAACAAAAAGCAGTGGTCGGGGGGCCATGGTGGCTCAGCAGGCAGAGTTCTCGCCTGCCATGCATGCTGGAGACCCAGTTGATTCCCGGTGTCTGCCCATGACAAAAAAAAAAAAAAAAAGTAGGGGTCAGCAATCGGCCCACAACCCAGCTCCTTAGATCTTGGGGAAGTGGATTTTTTTTTTTTTTTTAACATGGGCAGGCACCAGGAATCAAACCCAGGTCCTCTGGCATGACAGGCAAGCATTCTTGCCTGCTGAGCCACCGTGGCCCACCTGGGAAGTGGATTTTTATATCCTTCTCTGGCACCAACAAACTCCACCAGAGGCCAGACACCACTGCTGCCTGCTGCAAAAGTGTGGGATGGACGCCGGTAGCCGCCGTGCGGAGAGAACAATTTGTTGTTTCTTACCGTATTTATCAGCCTCTCCCTCTTGCCCTTCCCTGGACACTGTACAGTGTTCTACTGGATTCTGAGGTTTCTTTATAGTTGATTCAGAAATTTCCTGCTGGTTTAATAGTTGTTCTGGTAGAGGAACGGATTCCTGGAGCTTCCTACTCCGCCATCTTCCCCCAATGCCCTGGAACAAGCATCCTGCTTTTATCGGTTCTGTCGGTTACTGTCTCATTTACTTTCTTGCTTAAAAAAAAAAACTTTTTTCCCTTGTGATGCCTCTTAATTTCCCACTCCCTTGACTGTTATTTCGGCAGCTCTCCTACTTAGCTCCATGGTGTCATCGCAGACAGTTGGTAGGAAAGGAGCTGTGCTAAATGACATGGCATCAAAATCAGGGACTGGCTTCTCGGTGGTTAGAAAACCCTCTTTGAAGCTCATTGCAATTTGATTGCTTCACAGGGAGTTTCTTCTTGGTGAAAAAATAAGAAAGCACACTTTATTCTCACTGTTCCCCCAGCCCTTACACATACATCACCCACGCCCCTGCAACGAAGAATATCTGTGGGCCTTTATTGCCAACATGAGCTTGGCTGTGTCCGATCTTCCCCCCAGGGGTGTAAGGGGAGATGGCAGCAAATGGAGCGTTTGTGAGTCTGTCCCCTGCCCTGGAGCCTGCCCAGTGTTAGAGTGTCTGCAGAGGACTGTAGAGCTGTCTGCACTCTTCTCAGCACATCTGAACTGAGTGGAAAACTGTGTTCCCTCCAAGATGGAAATGGGTGCAGGCTGCTCGGTGTGAGGGATGTGATCTGACTGGGAATCGGAAGCTGGGTTCTGCTCCTGGCTCTGCCATGAGACCATACCCCGGTCTCCTCTCTATAACACAGTTCATAGACCTGTGGGGAAATCACTGTCCTTTGTCCACTCACAGAGAAGAATCATGATGAGACAGAAAGAAAATGTGCTTTGAAATCAGTTCTATGTTCCTCCCAGCTCTGTCACTCTGCTTTGTGTGAATTTGGGTGGCTGCCAGAGCTCAGTTTCTTCATCCTTAAAATGAGCACATGATAAAAGATATAGACCTTCTATCCACATACGCATCTTTAAAGAGGTGAAAATGGATTTTTAGCAACAAAATACTATAACATAGGCTACATGGTCTGTTGGGAAGTTGACCTAGAACTTTAAGGCTCTTATACAATTCTAATTCTTTACTAGACTCATAAATCCTGAAGCAGGGGCCATACTCATCAGCAATTACAAACCCAAACTTTCACTGAAAACCCTCTGTGGATCCCTGTACTCTTTTTTCCAAGGACTTAAAATACAAATGGGCTATCTTTGCTTAAATCACACAAGATGGCATAGGCTGAGTGACAAGTGATGCTACTGCCCAAGCAGGTGCTCCAGGAGGCCAGAGGTGGAGCAACTCCCCCAAAGTACCCTGGCAAAGAGCTCTGTCCAGCTCACCCCACCAGGACCACATGACCCAGAGCTCCACTTGACCTTAACCAATTTCCACTCCAGTCGGAATAACGTGGGTTATGGGGAGGATCTAAAAACCTCAAGTTTTTAGTTTTCAGAGGCAAGTCATCCGAAAGGGCTTCTCTTCCAGCCTCCCTCCCCCATTTGAGGAGTGGTATTAGAGTGTTGGTCCTAATGCTCATCCTTTCTAGACACAAACAGAGCACAGGGCAGGGTTTTGCTCTAACCATTTATTTGTCCAGAATCTAAGACATGGCATCTTCCTGCATTTGTAAGGAGAAATTTTACTCCCTATTTCAGAGATGAGTAAACTAAAGCAAAGTGTAGAGAAGGACATTTACCCAGGCTTCACACTGATTAGAGTGGAAACTTGTGGAGAGTATTATTTGATCAGAACTGTGAAGGCCAAGTAGTCTGACACGTTCTCCCTGCCCAACCCCTCAGCCCGCCCCAGAGTGAGTGGGCTTTTACCAAGACAGAGGCAGGTACTTTGGGCAGGGAAGGCAGGTTGCAGAGGTAAAGGAAGACTTTCCAGGGGAGCAGTTAGTCTCTTGATGCTTGGTTTATGTTTTTGGAATAAATCACTCAGTATAATAATAGAAATGAAGGCACTGGAGTGAAACATTGTGACAGGAAGAGTTCCCACCAGCATCTCCATAGTTGTTCCTTTTTGGCCCCAGTGTCCTATCACCTATAAGAAGAGGGGATCTGGACCCAACAAAAGAATGAGCTTCCTGTCTCCCCTGCAGCTCCAACTACCTACCTGGAAGGGCAGAAGGTCTCCACGCTGGCTTTAATAACCTCAAGTCTGACTTGAACCTTATTTGGTTTGTGAGGAAGTGAAGAGTTTTAGAGCTGGAAGAGGATTCAGAAGGTATCTTAACCAATTCTTCCTTTTTCATGGGTTCAGAGATCCACTAAGGTCATATAGGTAGTTCACGGCTGTGGGGATTGCATTACTGTACCCCAAATTTAGACATATTCTTGGTCTTGATCTGTATTCCTGTGGGTATCAACCATTGCAAATAAGATCTCTGAAGGGGATATTTTAGTTAATAACTAAATTGGGTTGGGCCATAACCTGATTACTGGAATCCTTTGTAAGCAGAAGAAATTTAAACAGAGAGAAACTCATGGAGAGGAGCCAGAAGACAGAAGTGAGCAGAACCCAGAAGAGAAAGGAGAAGAACCCCAAGGAACCTCAAGGATTACCCACCAGCCAGAATGCTACTAACCCTAGTTGGTACAACCTTCCAGCCTCTCAAACCATATGCCAATAAATTCCTGTTGTTAATTTACAAAACCAGTTGTGATATTTGTGACCATAGCCTAGCAAAACTAAGTCAATAGTTGAACTAGGTCCACACGCACGTCTTCTGACTCCCCACCATTGCATCCTCGTCCCAGTGAGAAGGTTACTGATGAGGAGCCCACCTGTCTAGAAAGTGAGTTCAAGGCCCCTGGACACTGGCCCATGGCTCTTCCCTTTTGCACTTTCCCAGGTGGGAATGTAGTAAGTTTTCTGCATGTCCATCCCTCCACCCTTCTCTGCCCGGTTGATGTCCATTCATCCTTCAATTCTTTGTCCAAGTATCACCTTGTGTGAGAGCTTCCTGCTCCCCATGTTGACTTGGATGCCTCTCTATTTTGCCTTGACAGGTCCCCACACATTATACTATAACGAAGTCATTGGTTTGCCTGCCTTCTCCTTGTTCAAATGTATACTTCTTTGAGGTAGAGACCCTCTTCTACATGACCAGTCATCAACAGCATCCAGGATAGGACCCAGCACATAGCAGGCATGCAGTGGGCATTTGTTGAATGTATACAGAATTGCACACATTGCCAGCAGAATTCTGGAGTGTTGAGAGGTGTCCACACCACCTCTGAGCACATACCAGGCTTCCCATTTCTCCTAAGGCTCGCAGTTCTCTCCTCCAATCTGAGGGTAAGCAGGGTAGCATCACAGAGCACTAGGAGGAGCAGCAGCAGGAGTATGGGCAATGCCAGGGGAGGTGGTGTGGGGGACATGGCTCACTTAGCTGTGAGAGTGGTGATGATGCCATGTCCTACTGCGAGGACACTAAAGTAGTTACCAGGGCAGTCACGAGACACCTGAAGGCAGAAGAATTAAGTTGCTAAGAGTGAAAGGGTCTGGAGTTCAAGTTATAAAACCAGGGGGGTCAAAGAGCCCAAGGCTTCTATGACTTCATTCAAAGCCTTGATGGTCACAAAGCCTACTGTGACCTGGAAGCCTGAGACTCCATGTCCAGGTTTAGTGCCCAGAGGTCTTATGTCCTCCAGGTCCTACCCCCACCTCCTGGGATGTTGTCAGACAAAGGCAGACCTCAGAATATGTAGGACCCTTGAGGCCAGACACAAGATGCCTTTCAAAGGGTTGTTGAACAATTACGTGAGAACTGGGCTGTGTAGCTCCATCACCACTGGAAGGTCTGATGCTGGAAGCCTGAGTTTTGTTCTGCTCTTCTACTTACAAGCAGGGTCTTTGGAAACTATTTCATCTCACAAGGTTTCCTTATCTGAAATCTCAGGTGCATTTTCTAGGTCTCTGGCTCTGTGGTTACCTGACCTCAAAGTCTGATCTCTGAGCCCTCTTTAGGTGTGATCTTGGGCCACAGTCTTCAGTTTCATACCCAGACCATCTTAAATGGTCATCCTTATGGTGAAAAGACTCAGCAAGGGTCTGGTGGTGGCAGAAATTCAGAATGCATGTTTTTGAGGGGCACTGAGACCTCACATGGCAAACAGAGGATGTATGGTTACAATCCTTTTCACCAGGGAGGAAAGAGCCAGGCCTCAGTGTATGCTGAGGGATTACGTGCCAGCTGACAGATGGAGAGAAGAATCAGACACCAGGCCCACAGCCTCAACCCAGCACTAGGTCCTTTCTCCCTCCTTTCTGCTCCTGTGTGTGTGGGGCAGGGCCTTCTGATAAAACCTCATTAAATCTCCTCCTGGTCCCCTTTGCTAAGTGGTACAGGCAGCCGATTATCTGTCCTGTAAGAAGCTATCTTCTCCCCAGAAGAGGTGACTCCTGTAATGTTCTCTTCTTCTTCTTCGTTTACCCTTCTTATATTAGCAGCTCACTCTATATGCTGAGAGCTGTTGTCCATGCATTAAATGGCAAGAGGCTGTAGCCCAGGAACGTTAAGTGAAGAAGAGGCTTCACAGGAGAGATTGATTATTGCTCTACAGCTGGTGGGGAAGGAGGTAACTCAAGAGCGTGTGAGAACTGCAGAAGACCTGGACTCCTAAGAGCTGAAAAGGATGCCGAACAGGCCATCAGCCCTCTCCTGCCAGGGGAATGCCTCCAGGTGGATGCAAAAATTGGGATTTTATCTCTGCGGGCAAAGATCTTGGTTACTTGCTTACCCGAACTGATGGTTGAATCACCCTGATTGTCAGAGTCCTTGTGTCTAATGGAACTCTCTAGAAGGAGTGTGCAGGAGTGAATCCAGACAGGCCATCGCGTGGACCTGCTAAGGGATGTGCCTCCTAGAAACATGACCTTTACTTTTCCCAATTTCATAATAAACAGGAATAGGAAGAAGCATCTGCATAAATTCTGGCAACCTGCAAATTCTGAGCCTGGTTCTTCTTATGGACAAGCTTCCTTACTTCTCCTTTGAGACAGAGGAAAGTTAGAAAAGAACAAAAGCTTCTTTTAAGGCATGTGTTTGGCACGTCCCCTAGCCTGAGATGGGGAATTTCCTGAAATATCAAAGACCTAGCCCAGCCCCCTCAGAGTGAAAACATGGAAAAGTTGGACCAAGTACCTCAATTACCCTATACTTAGTATTTCTAGATCTCCACAATTTCCTGACTTCTAAATCAAAGACTATGAACCCAAAACAGAAAGTAGCACTGCCTATATCTCCTTTAAAAGGCCAACCGGATTAATATTTAATTGGATGAAATTTGTTTAGGGTGATAGTAAAAGTTTTGGCAATCGATGCTAGGGATGAAGTTACAACTTTGAGTATGTAATTAACATCACTGAAGCATATATATGAAAAGGGATAAAAAGGGAATTTTTTAGTTTGTATATCAGTCATCATACTTACATACCCATAGAACTGTACAACACAAAAAGTGAGCCCTAATATAAATAATGGACTAAAGTTAACAGCACATGTGTGATAATATTGTTTCCTGAGTTGTAGCAAAGGTACCACACCAATGTCAAATGTTAATAATAGGGAAAATGCATGAGAGAACTGGTACTTTCTGCATGATGTTTCTATAAACCAACGATTGCTTTACTAAATTCTTAAACCAATTGGGCATTTGTAAGACGTGCATTCTGGGCACCTCCCCGAAAGCTGGGAGGTTGATTCCCAATAATAGAACAGCCGCTTTGATTTGATACATACCCTTTGGCAATTTGCATCTCCATGCACTCATCTTACTGTGTCACCATGTAAATGAAGACCCTGCATAACCTAAGCCTGGCTCAGGTCTGATTCTCTTGCGGATAGAGGAGCGAGGAGCTGGAGGGAAAGCAGCGTTTCTTCTGTTCAGGCCTGTGCTTGGTACTGCACCCGCTAGGCCCATTCACATCCAGCCCAGCCCCACAGAACCCCTAATATCACCACCCCAGGATGCCCTGAGAAGAAACTACTCATGTCCTCACTTTATAGTTGAGGAGACTGCGCCTCACTCAGAGAGGCTGAGTTACTTGCCTGGAGCTAGTGAGACGGAGTGGGGAGCCTTGGCTCAGCATCTCAGGGCGGAGAAGGCAACCTGGATCCCTGCCTTGTGCTGATATGGGTATATCGCTGCTCAGGCCTGATGGTGTTCACGCAGGCTCTGCCCCCAATTCTCAGAGAAGACCCCCGACCCCCTCACTTAGGATTAAAGGAGAACTCTGACTCAGGCCCTCGGCAGCAGCTGGGCTGAAGAAACACCGCTGTTTTCCCTGCCTCTGGATTACTCAGCTTCCCGCGCAGCCGGGGAGCGCGGCAGGAGAGGAGCAGCCAGGAAGAAACCTGAGTCAGTGGTGCCTGCCCCGGGCACCTCCCCCACAGCCCAGTCACCCCAGTGACCACTCAGAGGAGGCGGCTGTGCATGTCACCCGCAGCCCGCGAAGGACGGTGGGCCGTGCGCCTCCCCGCAGCAGCCGCCCCCTGCCCAGCATGCTGGCCGCCGGCCGCGCTCGCCGATCCCAGAGAGGTGCTCCGCAGCCGAACGGCTTCGGGAGGAGGGCCCGCCCCCTCCTCCGCCATCTGCTCTCAGCTCAGCCAGCCTTCTGGGGGCCAAAAGCCCAGAGAGGCCCGTGAACCCTCCATTAGCTGATTGGATAATACCTTGTTGTGTTTCTACTCAGCAGTGACTAATGAAGCTGCTTTTCGTTCCTCCTAATTGCCCCTCTTCGGGGAGAGGTATCCGTCTCTCCCCCTCCCATGCTGCCCTCCCTGGTCCCCTGTTCGCACCTGCCTCCCTTCCGCGCCTGCCCGCCAAGCCTGGGCAGCTGGCCCCGCCTCCTCCCTGGGGGTCCCGAGCGGACCCCTTTTGGCTGCAGGTCCAGGCACATGGGGTCTCCGAGGCAGCGTGCCATCTGCCCGCCACTGGGGATCAGACGGAGCTCGCCGCCCCGAGCCGCCAGCGAGGAAAGCGACAACTCTCCATAGTAGTCCCTGAGTGCCGTATGGGATCCATTCCTGAGGCTCGGCCCCTTTGACAAAGAGCTCGCCAAGATGTTGCTTCATCGAATCCTCCTCTAATCAACAATGATTGACTACACTCACGTTTCCCGGAGAAAACCCGGGGCGGGGGGGCGGGCATGGAGACGCTGTTCTAGGCAGATGAGGAGGCAGAGGCTGCAAAAGCCTGTGAACCTCATGCACACTCCGTACGTGGCAAGGCTGAGTCGAGGTCTGGTGATTTTCCACTACATCATAATCCAGCCCTCGCATCAGGATGATAAAAAACGCCCTCTGAACACCTCCTCTGTACAGTCATGAGCTTTAGAATCAGGCAGGCTCGTGGTTGGAGACCACCCTTTTTATTTGGTGATCAATATGCTTTTATATGCTGCTCAAAGCACTTTTCGAATAGATTCACTCACTCAACTCCCACAACTGCCTAAGGTGGGGAACCGTCAGGACCCTCCACTAGCAGCAGGGCAGGCTCAGGACCTGGGATCCCGCTTCCCTGCTCCTGAGCACATCACTGGGCTGTCCCCTCTTGCCCCTCCAGCTTCAGACTGTTTGAACCTGGGGAAATGCGTTACTCTCGTCTTTGTCGTTTCAATGTTATCATCTTTCAAATGGCAGTAAGAGGACCCTCCTCAAAGGCTCATGTGCAGGGACATGAACCATGTGGATCATAGATGGAAAACACTTAGTTTCATGCCTGGCACAAAGTTGGCATTAGCTGGCTTCACGGTTAGCCCCATGGCGAAGTCCTGAGCAAGAGGATGGGAAATGCACAGAGCGCTGAGGACTTATTAGGATTGAGATTCCCAGTCCTGTGTTCCCAGATGGTGTGCGACCCAGAGGCACTGGGTAGGGCAAATGACAGATCTTGGGGGACCCTGTACGAGCCGAGTTAGGGAGAAGTCAGCAGCTTGCCCTCTGCCCTGTCCCGGATTGTCCTCACGCCTCTTCCCAAGCTTTGAGACAATTCTGATTCTGAAGCAGAAGGCTCTGTAGTTAAGGGTCTTACCTAAACACATCTAAACTGTTTCTCCAGGAACATATAAAGATAACACAGATATGCAAACTTGTTCTTAGAAGTTCAGGGGGAGGTCATCAGATCACCAAGGGGCCATCTGACCCCAAGTTTATGAGTTTCTTTTCTATATAATCAGGAAAGATTCTTATAATTATTATATGGCTGAGATTGGAAAAGCTTTTTCCTTTTCAATTTCGTACCGTGGCTCTGCCATCAGGAATACACAAACACACAAAGCACACTCATACACACACATGTATGCACATTTGTACATGCTCACAGACATGCATATGTACACACACTATCTCACACACAGAGATGCATGCTCTTTCCCACACACTCACAAGTACATGCATACTCACACAGTCACACAATCCCTACCTGTCCCCTCTGAGGCCCCTTGGACAACGTTCCTAGCCAGCACAGATGCCTCAGTGGTGGTTGCGATGGTGATGGCAATGGCTGTTGCTAAGGGACCCAGGAGCCGGGGTTGGGGAGCAGAGTGGGCAGCAGCCCAGCAGGGCAGGTGCCCCCCATGCCTGAGCTCCTCAGGCCCTGGAAATGGTGCTCCCGGCTGGCTGCCATGGCAACGGCAGGCTTGGGAAAGGCTTCAGCATTGTCTGGGCAGATTTCCCCAGCTTGAACTTGCTCTTTCTTCTTCCTAAGTGGCTAATTGAGGTGTGAAAGGGGCTGCTATGAGTGGGCCAGGGGGGCCCAGGGGTAAAGGGTTGGTCACATGGACTGCTTGAAGCAGAGTCCCCAGGAGTCAAAGAGGCTTTGGTGACCCAGGCCAGCTCCCAAGCAGAAGACCAACTGCTGGGGGAGCAGATGCCCAAATCCAAGGACAGCCACCCTCCACCAGAAGTCTCCGCCCCTCCTTCTCAGTGAGAGCTATCTCCTTGCCCAAGGGGTCATCTTCAGAAGGAGCTCTGTGGTTATGCTCCAGGGAAGCCAGCAGCCACCTGAAATCTGCCCCTTCCAGCATGGCTATTCAAAAGATGCCCTGATGATGGATTTTTCCCCAGACCCATGGGGAAGGGTTGTAAGGGTAAGGGATTGGGAATTGATGGCCACTGAGACTAATTTAAATGAGGCTAAGGGATAAATGAAGTCAGAGGTTAATGACGTAGATAAGGCTTTTTCCTGGTCTCAAGATCACCAATTCAACTTGAATGAACTTTTCTCCAAATAAAATATCCGAGTGATCGATAAGCACATGAAAAGATGCTTATTAGCCATCAGAGAAATATAAATTAAAACCACAATGAAATACCACTTCACACCCACTAGGATGACTATTATCAAAAAGAAAGAAAGAAAATAAATGTCAGCAAGGATGTGGAGAAATTGGCACTCTAATCATTGTTGGTGGGAATGTAAAATGGTGAAAAGAAACATGGCGGTCCCACCAAAAGTTGAACATATAAAATTACCATATGGCCCAGCAATCCCACTTCTTGGTATATACCTGTGCTAGTTTGAAAGTGTTATGTACCCCAGAAAGCCATGCCCTTTAATCTTGATTCAATGTTGTAGGATGGAAACCCTTTTGATTAGATGATCTCCACAAAGATATGGCATGCCCAATTGCGGGTGTGGCCATTTGGATAGATGGAGACGTGACTCCACCCATTCAAGCTAGGTTTTGATTAGTTTACTAGAGTCCTTTAAAAGGGGAAACATTTTGGAGAAACCTCAGATGCAGACAACTGGAGAATAGTTGCTGCAGAGATGACAGGATCACAGATGTCTGGGGATGTTTGGAGTGCCAACAGGGAAAGCAAATGCCTAGACATGGCCAGAGCCTAGCAGACCTTACCATGTGTCTTCTCATCAGATGCTAAGCAAGCCGGAACCTAGAGCTGTGTCCTAAAGGAACTAAGTGAAGGCCCACAGATGCTTAAAGAGGAAACCACTGACATCAGAAGCTGGAAGCAATGGAACTGGGAACAAGAGCCAGCAGAAGCCATCCACAGGCCTTCCCAACTGGTAGAGGTGCTCCAGATGGCATCAGTCTTTCTTGAGTGAAGGTAACCTCTTGTTGGTGCCTTAATTTGGGTATTTTCATGGCCTTAGAACTGTAAACTTGTAACTGTTAAATTCCCTCTTTAAAAGCCATTCAATTTCTGGTATATTGTATTCTGAGAGCTTTAGTCAACTAATATGGTACCCAAAAGAAATGAAAGCAGGGACTCATATTTTTACACCAATGTTCATAGCAGCATTACTCACAATTGCTAAAAGATGGAAGCAACCCATGTATCCAAAAACAAATGAATGGATAAACAAAATGTGGTATATATATATACATAATGGAATATTATTAAGCCATAAAGAGGAATAAAGTTATGATACTGCAACAACATGGATGAACTTTGAAGGTACAAAAGGAGAAATAAGGCATGATCTCACTGATATGAAATATTTGGAATAAGCAAATTCATAGAAACAGAAAATAGCTTACAGGGGCTATGGGAGCGGGAGGGGAATGGGGAGTTATTACTTAATAGTCAACGAGTTTCTGTTAGAGGGGATGAAAAAGTTTGGGTAATGGATGTCAGTAATAGTAGCACAATACTGTGAATATAATTAATACCACTGAATTTAATACTTGAAAATGATTAAAATGGGAAATTTTGAGTTGTAAATATATTACTATAATAAAAAGTTTCAAGAAATCAGTTCACTGCTCTGGTTTTAGACACTATGTAACACCATCACCTAAAAGCACTGTCACTGTCACCGTTTATTGAATGGTGATTAAACCCTGTCCCTGTCTCAACTTAATCTTCAAAGAAACCACTTTTTACAGTGTCCTCTTTTTACAGATGAGGAAGCTGAGGATTGGACTGGTTAAATCACTTGCCCAAGGCCATGCAACCAGCAAATAGTAAAGCTAAGATTTGAACTTGTGTTGTCTCCATCTCTTAACCAATATGGGTCACTGTCTCCATCCTGCAGATGTGCTAGCTGGCAGCAGAGGCCCCAAAGCTAGGTGATATGAGCTGCTCACTTCTCAAAATAAGAGGGAGCCTCTCGGTATGGAGTATGGGGTTCACATCCCTGACGTCCCTAAGTGAAGATCCAGTAATATATGGTTTTTATTCCAGCAGTTTGACTTCTTTAGAACTTCAGGATCTACTTTGTTGACCACTCTACATAACTTTAAAAAAAATTTTTTTTTTATATGTAAGAAAATGGAAGGCTGTCATCTGGGGCCAAAGCTCCAGCTTCCTGGTGGAGACTCTTGGGAAGCTCCAACAAGGAAGAGGATGCTTTATGGGGAAACATTGAGTGTTCCACTGCCAAAACAGACAGAGGTGTTATCCAGCTGCTCTCAGAATTTTGGAGAGCAAAGAGAGGTGGCTGGGTCCAGCTAGAATAATGGAAGCAAAGGGAATATGCATTTAGAAATACCTTCTATTTCTAGAAATCACTGTGATAGTTAATTTTATGTGTCAGTTTGGCTAGATTATGGTGTCCCAGCTGTTTGGTTAACTACTGGACTACTTGTTGCTACAGAGGTATTTCATAAGTAGGATTAGCATCTACAATCAGTTACCTTTAAGTAAAAGATATGACCCTCAGCAATGTGGATGGGCTTCATCCAATCAATTGGAGGCCTTAAGAGCTAGAACCGAGGCTTCCAAAATCAGAAGGAATTCTACCTCCACTCCCTGCTGGCATCCCCTACAGGCTCAGACTAAAGTCTTCAATATCACTCTGGAATTTTCAGCCTCTGACCTGCCATATGGAATTCGGACTTGTCAGCCTCCACAATTGCATGTTCTAATTCTGTATAATAAATCTCTTTATATCTTTATCTCTTCCTCTACACACACACACACACACACACACACACACACACACACTCCCTGTAAGTTCTATTTTTCTGAAGAATCCTGAGGATGCACTGCCATCACAATAACTCTACAAGGTTGATATTATTATCACCGCATATTATGGAGTGAGAAACTGAGCTCAGAGAGGTTAGGTAACTTGACCTTTGGTGTACAGGAGTTAAGTCCACATATAGCCAGCTCCAGAATCCTACTGTTCCTCTTCTAGTCTATGAGCTCCTGTGGACATTGGCTGCTCCCTGGGGGCCTCTTGAAGCCAGGAACTCCCAATTCAGTCTCCAGCGGGGAGTCCATGCAGGTCCACCTTCTTTCTCAGCCTCGCCGGCCCACACAACAGATGGGCGTCTTTCATCTTCAGCTATTTTTGTTTCTCTAGTCCCCTTCTTTTTGCCCTCCTGGCTCAGTCCACGTAGGAGACTGGGAGTCAAAGCCAATGAGCCAGAAGTCAGAACAAGGTTCTCTCCCGCCTCTCTTTCTCCAACTACAGGAGAAGGAAGAGTCATCAGGAAGGTGGGGTCCCGGTCCTACCCTGACCCTGTGGCATGGGGGGGCCCTCTCCACATCCACTTACCCCCCAGGACCACCACATCAGCAGGGTCAGGAAAGCAAGTGCCCACAGTGTGCCACGTTCCTTCTCTAGAGCAGATGCTCTTCAAATTGGCCTGCACGTTCTTTTCCATGGCAGAAGCAGGTCTCAAGTTTAGCTTATTTTGAGGGTCGTGTTCTTCTTTGAGATCACTTCTTAGGAGACAGTGGCAATCATTGGAAGGGTCCAGAATTGGGAGTTGAAAGACCAACAAGCTGGTTGAACTCGAGCAAGTAATTATTTCTCTCTGGGCCTCAGTTTCCTCTAATGTAAAATGAAATGATTGGACCAACAAATCCATTTGAATGTTCTGAATTGCTTCTCTGAGCTCTGTACTTCCTTAAACCTATTCTACATCCCCTCTCCCCTACCCAACAACCCTTCCATTTCCAGCAGTCCTATGTTCCTCTCCTACCCAAACCCTGCCAGACTATAAAGACTGCAAGGCAGCTGCTGGGGCTATAATTTTCTTTTCAGGCAGAAAATGGAATTTAGACTGTGCCCCAATCAGTCCAAAAGCTGGGATGCTCAGGTCCTCTGCACAATGAAATGAATTACATAAAAGCAGCTCACCTCTTATTGTCCTCTCCCTTTGTTTCTCCTCTTTTCCAATCACTCACTCAAGTAATATGTATTAAGTGGATGTGTCTGCAAGGCACCATGCACAAATGTAATCCAAAATGACAAGGTCCTTTTCCAGGAAGAACTTCCAGTTCCACGAGGTGACAACAGAGGCAGGAGTGTTCAAAGCAGCCACTTGCCCTCATGCAGTGGGGAAGGAGAAAGCATTCTGTAATGCTTTCTCTTTTACCCATTTTAGTTGTTAATTCATAACTATGTCGTGTTTTTGGTGTCTGTCCTTCAGAAGACAGGAAGATCCTATCTTCTCCTATTCATCTGCAGAAGAGATCCAGCTGCCCCAAGGGATCAGCACTCCATTTCAGGGCGCCACCTCCCTGCTGTACCTGGAAGTGCCAGGCTAGTTCCTCCACCTCTGCCACTCAAAGGCCCAAGTATGAAGGCTGTGGCATACCAGTGGTGTCTGTGCAGAGGAGGGGACTCTGCAGACCAAGATGTGGAGATGGTGGAGCTCTGCCAATTGTCCCTGGGTTTCTAGGGGCTTCTCTGTCCTCAGATATTTCTCAGAACTCTCCATCAAGCCTCTTTGAGGGCGGGTGCGGCTCGCTGCCTCCTACTGCCTTCAGCCCACCCTGCTTCTGTGCCATAAATAAGAACTCCTCGAGAGCTCTTTATAATTTACCAAGTGCTTGCACTCATGTTTTCTCATTTAATCTTCTTTAACAATGCCGTGAGATAGGATTCTCTTGCTCTTTCTTCACAGATAAGAACCTCAGGCTCAGACAGATTTAGCAAGTTGCCCAAGACCTCACAGCTGGATCTAGCTGAGCTCTTCCAGCACCAGATCCTACACAATCTCCCTCATGAAATTAGAGGGAGAAACCACTTCTCCCCACTCTGTTCACAGCTCCCCTGAAACGTCTCATCACCCCTGACCACCAGCATCTGACAACCTGAAAGTCAAGCCCTGAGGAGGCTGTGGGAGGCTCCGATTTACCCTCACCCACCTCCCTTATGCTGCAGAAGAGCCCAGAGTTCGAGGCCCAGGGAAATGAGGGCTTAGCAGAGGAGGGAGAGAGGGAGTACAAATGAAGGAGAGCCAGGGGCCACCTTCATGCCCATTCCCCCACCAAGAACCACATTTCTCAGGTTAGGGAGTCCTGTTGGTAAATAGAATGTTGAAAACATAGAGTGTAATTTTAAGAGTTTGTTCGGTTTGCGGGGGGGGGGGGGAGGGGGTGTTTTTTTGGGAGGGCGCAGGGAAAGGGCTGGGAGCAACAGAGATAAAAAGCAAAATTAAGAGAAATATTAGGACTTTGGCCTTGGAGTCCCATGTAAAAACTGGGAAATAGCTGGGTGAGGAAGCAAAGCAAAGATGGAGACAAAAGCCAGGAGTCTCAGGGCTGAACTCATTCTCCCTGGTCAATGGAGCTGGCAAGTGTGGGCAGGAGAAGGGCAAATCAGGAGCATCCCTACAGAGAGGAGGTGCTGAGGGGTTCCATAATAAGGCCTCAAAGGGGCTCCACGTGCCTGGGGAATGGGCCTGCCATAGATTGACATCAGATGGCGTTGAGCCCATGACTCCCGCAGAGTCCACAGAAAAGAACAGCAGCTACCCTTGGGCTTTAGACCAGAATTGAGGACTGCAGGGAGGATGCAAGGCTGCATGGCTATGACCCATTTCCACAAGCACTCAAGGGCCAGAGAGCTGTTCCTCAGCTGCTTCCTGCCACCTATGACAGTGGGGAGCAGAGCAGCAGCAGGGTAGAGGTGCCCAAGGAGATGGCCGGGAGCCAAGAGAGGTAAAGGAATGGGGGAAATGGAAGGAGATGGGCTAGAGGACAGGGCCAAGGACCCCAGGTTTGCAGGCCACCTGAAGGTGTGGAGGAGACAATAACCAGCCAGAGAAGGGAACCAGAAAACCAACGAGGGAAGGGGCAATGCAGCCTGCAAGGAAGAAGACCCGGGCCCCCACATGTCCCCTTGCCCTGGCAGTCATCAGAAATTTATGGACTAGTGCATCAGGGGTTGGCAGGCAAGGGTCACCCCTGGCCGCCTGCCTGGCTGCCCTCCTGCCCGCCACCCCCTTCCCTGGGTGGAAGGGGTTCTGCTCTCCCTTCACCAGTCTCCATTCTCCTGGGGGGGGGGGGGTACGCACTCCGCTCTGCTGGCCTCCTCACCCCTCCTGTCTTTTGACTGCCACCATCAATGTTTTTCCAGTCTCTCAGCTCACTCACCTGTCTCAGTAGAAGGTTGAAAATCTAGAAGACGAGAAAACCCCTGGTCTGTCCTTCACGGTCCGGGTAGCGCTGGAGGAGTGACTTTTCCTCCTAATACCACCATTTCTTCACTTACGAGCCTCCCATGAGAGTTGTGAGGGGGTCATGGAGCAGATGTCAAGGATTGTGAAAAAGCACCACAGGATGAGAGACTCCAGACTCTCATTTCCAGGACTGGACGCATAAATTCCTCTGACCAGAGACCATCGATCCAGGTGCCAGTGTCCTCTCGGTGCTGCTGGTCACTGCACCACGACATGTCTGCCAGACCGCTGCACACCTTACACACTCACACACCTTACACACCTGCACACCTAAACACCGCCACACACCTTACACACCTAAACACCGCTATACACCTCTCATACCTTGTACACTTTCACACCCTTTACATACTTTACACACCCACACATCTAAATACCCGCACACCTTGCACACCACCACACACCTTACACACCCGCACACCAAAACACCGCCACACACTTTACACACTCACACACCTTGCACACCTAAACACCTAAACATCTTCACACAGCTTACATATCTATATACCTTACACACCCCTCATACTTTATAAAGCAACACACCTTACAGACCCATGTACCTCCACATACCTTACATATTTATACACCTCTGCATACCTCACAGACTTACACAAAACAACACCGTTCACACCAATACACCTTATTGCTACACGCTGTACACATCTCCACATACCTTGCACACCTTACACACCTACAGACCCACACACCTCTACATACCATATGCACCTGCATACCTATAGATACACCCCCACATCCCTACATGCCTTACACACTTACACGTCCCCATGCACCTCTACATGCCTTACACATCTACACACCTTACACACTTCTACACACTTTACAACTACCTTGTCCAACAACAGAAGAACAGGCACTGCATGAACCCAGCTTGGATGGAAGGGTGAGTGAATTTACCAAATTTTCTGGGCAATTAATCCAGACTAAGGTCTGAAATGGGACAAGAATTAGACTAAGAAGTTTCACTTCCGAAGCAGATCTAGGCTTTTAACATGTAGAATAATCTAAGCGGATTTTCAAGGAGCCACTGAATATGTATAAGGGAGAGAGAATAAACATGGGGGAAAAACCAGGAGAGAAACAGGAGGAAGAGATGTGAATAAAGACAAAGGAGGAGACGAGACCCCAGGGACAGCGACAGGAAGGTTGCTGGATAGAGACAGGAAAAAAAAGAACGGAGAACTGCAGGGCCGGTGGGAGATACGGAGAGAAAGGGAGGTTGAGAGGAGCTGCCGCGAGGCGGCCGGTGGAGCAGGCAGATGGAACCGCAGAGACAGAGAAGAGCGACCCGGGAGTGGGCAGGCAGCTAGGTCCCGGCAGCCAAGCCCCGTGGGTTTCCGCGGGAAGCAGATGCTACCATGGAGCAGCATCTGATGGCCCGGGCACGTGCGCCTTGGTTGACTGCAGGCCCAGGTGGCCTCCGGGCAGCAGGCCCGGCCCGGGGAGAGGCAGAGGAGGGGCAACCCTGCCCCTGGGAGAAGGGGGACTCCGCTGCTGCTCCCCCAACCTCCCCCAAGCTCCACCCACCCCCTCTGTGTTTACTCGGGTCCTCGTGCATCCCGGGAAGCAATAAGCTGCCGCAGCACACGCAGAAGGACGCTGCGTTGGAGGTGAGTGTGTACCAGTTATCCCCCGGGTGGAGGTGTGTGCCTGGTGTGCAAGCCCGCGGGAGGGGCCGTGAGGAGAAGTGGACCAGGCCGCGTGAAGCCCGGAGCCTGAGTCACGAGGGTGGGCGCGTTGGATCCCTGCGCGAGCGCTGCTGTGAAGATGGGAGCCGCGCAGGGACCTCCTGGGAGACCCAGCCACCCAGGCCCAGAAATCCATTCCCCGGGGCGCCCGGGTGCGTGCGGCTTCTCACCGCCGTGCTGCCTCCCCGGATCAGGCGCGAAGGAGCCCAGCGTCTCCCGGGGCTCGAGGTCGGAAGAACCTTTGGCTTCCCTGGCCTCGTGCCCTCCCGCAGTTCACTCTCCTCCCCGCCGCTACTGAGAGCTAACCCAAGAGTCTCGGGTGACCTCCCAAGGATTCCGGGGGGGTGGGATGGTAGGTTGGAAGGAAACTTGAAAGGACATGGGACAGGGAGGTTTCCGCCAGGACTTCAGCCCCTTCCCATCCACAGGCGACACACACCTCACCCCTGCTCCCCTCTCCTCTCCCCCAAATGCTCTTGTATCTTCAGAACAATGTGGGATACCCCGACCCCTCCCAGCTGTGCGTGCCGCAGCCCCAGAGACTGAAGGACCTTAAGATCCGGATTTGGGAGGCGGCAGTTTCTCGGTTCCTCCCCTGCGTGCCGTTCAGCTTTAGGGTATCGCAGCACAGGGGTCTCCAGGATCAGGGGTACTGCCAGGGCTCCTGACCAGACCAGAGCCGAGCCCTGGGAGGGAAGGTGCAGAGGGAGGGGAGGGGCTGGGAAAGGAGGCACCGTTCAAGTGAAAGGCAGGTACCAGGGAGCAGATGGGCCGAGGAGAAACATAAGTTAAGTGGGAAGAGACGGGTAAACAGCAGACACGAACCACCAGCCAAGCATATGCTCCTGCAGCAGGCACCCAGCACCCAGACAGGGTTTGGGGTGTGGGGGAGCCTTGGGCCCACGGGGAGGGGGACATTGGGCCGATTGTGGGCAGACGACTGCCTGGTCAGAATTTACTGACTCAGTTGGACTCCAAGGAGCCCGAGAAAAAAGGAGCTGCACCCCTGCTAGTAAGGAAGAGGCATCGAGCAGGGTGGGGGAGAGACGCCCAGGCGGGTGCCCGGGGAACTGGTCTCTGGTGGAAGAACCATAGTCCCCAGATTTGGAAGTACGGTGGCCAAGGCCATCCCGGAGACCCCTGTGCTGCGATACCCTAAAGCTGAACGGCACGCAGGAGAGGAACCGAGAAGCTGCCGCCTCCCAAATCCGGATCTTAAGAGCCCTGCAGGGCGCTCTCCTGGCAGAGCGGAGCGATCCGGCTGGAGCCCCAATCTGGGTGACGTCATCCTCAGAGCTCCGGCAGGGAGGGGTCGGGACCTGACTCACAGGCTCCACCCCAGGCCGCTCTCTGCCCACAGGCTCCACCCCAGGCCGCTCTCTGCCCACAGGCTCCACCCCCAGGCCTATCTCTGCCCACAGGCTCCACCCCCAGGCCGCTCTCTGCCCACAGGCTCCACCCCCAGGCCTATCTCTGCCCACAGGCTCCACCCCCAGGCCTATCTCTGCTCACAGGCTCCACCCCCAGGCCGCTCTCTGCCCACAGGCTCCACCCCCAGGCCGCATCCACCCAGCCCCCTCCTGGCCACGGCTTCCGGGTCAGCCGCGCTGGACACCGCGGGCCGCTACAGAGCAGGTGGAGGGAAGAGGGTACCCCCAGAGGCACAGCCTGCAGAAAGCAACGCCTGGACAAAGGACAGGCTTATTGCAGCTCGGGACCACCACACCTGCATTCACCTGGGGCCCTGTAGCAGGTCCAAAATGTGCATCTGCTCGACCACAAGCCAGGTGTCCCACTGGGATTTCTTCTCTTCCCACCTCCTGGGAGGAATAACTGTAGGAGCAAATGCCACCCTGGGTTTAGCTGAAATGGATAAAGGCTCTGAGCAAAATCTAGAGACTGCCCTATACCTCAAAGCCAGCCGTCCCTCCTGCAGAACCCTCCCTTTACCTCTCACATGCTCTGCTGTACATGAGCCAACTCTGGGCCAGCTGCTGGCCTCTTCCCCAAGCTGGCATGAGTCCTGGCTTCCTGCCCTCCTTCAGGGATACCCCAGCCGATACCAGCCACGCTGGCCTCCAAGGTAGGCAAAAGTTCAGTCGTCCCTTGCCCACCTTAGATGTTAAGGTGCTCTTGGAGATTGCAGCCCTCTTACCCATCTGGGGCAGGACGGGGACAGAGCCAGCCCCAGTCCTGTCTGTGCAACTTGCCACACAGCAGGGCCTCTTGTTCTGTACTCGGCTGTGTGGCATGGCCCAGGGCCCAGGAACAGAGAGGAGAATTCCAACCAGCAGGCCTCGGATGCCTGAGGGCCGGGCACAGGGCCACCCACGTGTCCAGAGCCAGCACTCACCTTGGCGCCAGGGCCATCCCAGCCTTTCTAAGTGGTCAACTCTGTGGCCATGATGGGTCTGGAGTGAGGCTGGAACTAGCAAGAAGAAAAATGAGACTTTGATTCGCCAAACCTTGGACCAGGAGCCCACTTGGCAAAACCAGCACTGGAACAAATCATACTGGGAAGTGCTGGCCGTAACTTTGCCAGCTCTTGAATGTTTCATTAGGTGATGAAGCAAATCACCTAATGACTCACACCACAATGCATATTATGCTTTACTGGGGGTTTTCTTAGAGATCTAACTTGATCCCTGTAACATCTGCACTATGGAGATAGAGCAGATAGCATTTTAATACATTTTGAGGGTGAGGAAACTGAGTTTATGGAAGACCTGTCAGATACAAGGCATATGAGGGTATACAAATGAAATAAGGTCTTATTAGTAACATGGTTAAGAAGAGATCCCAGGCTCCCTGACTCCTAATGGCCAGAACCTTCCCCCTAAATTACACTTCTCCACATACTCGACTCCAAAGAAGAGATGCAGAGAAGGGACTAGGGGAAGTTTCCCACCCATGGGATGGCTACTCAAGGAGGGAGTGCTAAAAAGAGAGAGCAGGACAATTTGTATCTTGGGGTATACTGTCACTTAGCCTGTGGATATGGGATAGGAGGCAGCGGGGCTGTGTGAAAACACAGTGATGGTGTGTTTGCATGGTGTGTGTGTATACACAGGCTGGGTGTGACTATCTTTAGGTGTGTGCTTATTAGGGTGTATGAGGAAATGGCGTGTGTATGAGTGTATGACAATGGTGCAGCACATGTACAGACATGAAGAGGCATAGACAAGGAAGGTAAGGGTGTTTCTATGTGGAGATGTGAGCAGGGCTGTGTGTGTTTTTCTATACGATCGTATGAAAGAATGGATGCAGCAGGTTCAAGGTATGTGCGTGTGCACACGAGCCTGTGTGTGTGTCAGTGCACAAGTGGGCACCTGGGGCGTGGGGATGGATGAGGTAATTGTGAGCAAGACCAGCACCTTCTAGGAAAATGCTCCCCCCTAAGACTGCGCTAAGTGTTTCTCTGTTCTCCTTTGAAAGAAATTGTTAGAGGATCGTCCTCTCTTGGACAAAAAGGACAGCTGGCCAAGCCCCTGCAGCACCCAGCAGGCTCGTCTACCATGCAGCCCCTCCCCCCTCACTGTACACCCTTCCCAAGTCTGCAGAGGACTCGGAGAAAGCTTGGGTCCAGAGCAGATCAATTATAGCTAATAACATTTACATTCTGGCCTGGATGTGCTGAGGACACCCTGGGAAAGAGGAAGGAAAAGGTGGTGTGGATTCCACAGGAGGGACTTGGAGTTAGCAGAGCTAACTTGGAGCCTGAAGTATCTATTCTCGCCACCCCCATTTCCACCGGATCCCAATGCCCAAAACCCAATCCAAGCCCACCCCTAATTTGAGTTAATGAGGGGGGTGAGGGGTTGGGGAAGGACCCACGTCCACCCACCGTGGAACAGGCTAGTGTCCATCTGCCCATCTGCCCTGCCGCGCCAGCATGGCCCGTTCCTAAGACTAGCAGGAGGCCACCCTCTGTGCATTGTGACTCTGCTCTCTTACCGCTGGGCACAGGGGGTGCGGGGAGGGGGGGCTTGGCCTGTGCTGAGCGCTGCCCCTGGAACTGTGATTTGTATAAGGCTGCACCCTCTGCCAGAGCACTGGCAGCCTCTGCTTAAATCACAGATTGGGATGCTACATCTGAAGAGCTGCCACCACAGCCCAGCTCTGCGGTCAGTCCCAGAGGGGAGAAAAGTGGTGCTGAAGTTCTGGTGGTGGGTGGGCACCCATAGCGACCAGCTCCCCAGCCTCAGGTAACTGGGGGCTCAGCCGCCCAGCAGTGGAGAGTTCAGGTCCCAAACCCCACTGTGGACTGTGGTGCCTGGAGATTAGGCTGTCTGTCCAGAAACCCTTAGAAGAGGACACACCTAAAGGGCAAGCTGACATGTCACGGCAGGTCAGACAGCTGGAAGCACCTCAGAGGATAAGGTTTCCCAGCCCCCTCATTTCACTAAGGAGAAAGCTGAGACCTGGAGAAAAGGAAAGGGGCTTTCCAAGGTCACAGAGCTCATTGGTGGCCACACCATCACAGCCTGTTTATGAATAAATTTGTCTACAGTTTGGTAGAACTTAGACATTTTTTCAGAAGGATAGATGGCCCAGTGCCCCCTCATTCAAATGACCCGCTTCCCCTCATCTGTGTTGATGGAAGGAACGCTGATTAAAATTCAGCTGCATACATCTTGCTAGAAAATGCAGTGTTCTAGTCTTCCGTGCAGGGCCCAGGCAGCTGAGTTGCCATTCTTAAAACAGAGTTTCTCAGCCCAGGGTCCATGAAGGAGCTTCCTGGATTTCACTGACCCCCCACAGATTGTAGGCAGGCTTTTGAGTGTCTGCACTCTGAACATTTTTTTTTTCCAGAGAAAGGTTCATAGCTTTAATCGATTTACAAAGAAATGTGTGACAGTAAAAAGGTTAAGAATCATTGTCTGAAAGCATCAGGAATCCAGGCTCCGGAGAAATCAGATCTTAGCCATCAGTTGCTAGGCACCTTAACAGCATTCGGAAACATCTAAGAGTTGACAAGATCATTTCTTAGATTTTTTATTGTATGTTTTATAATATAAAAGACCTTCTAAGCTCTAGCATGTTAAGTCCCTCCAGTGCTCACTTAGGTGTCCTCAGAGCTTGGATCCATACCTGGGGCATAAGAAGTAAAAATAAAATTGGATTCATTTACTAATCTGTGTAGTGCTTCTCTCCCATGCCCTCTCCTTCTTGGCCTCTGGCCATCTCAAGAATTACAACAATTAGTCAAGAGACAAGAATTACGAGAATTGTTTTTAAATTCAATTTTGAGTTTCAGGACATTTTTGGTCTTCTCAGTCCCACTAAACCCTGAGTTTAGATCTCCAGGCTCCTGGTGCACTCGGGACACTGCATCCCATGACTGCCCAATAACTTTCCAGAAGCCCAGTCCTTCAGCATTTTTCAGGAGAAGCTCCAGGAAGCAAGTGGCGCTGCACTCAGCCTGCCTAGGTAATATGAGTGTCCGGGGGATGGAAAAGGTCGAGAATTCACTCTCTCAGACCCTGGACCTCAGGACTCTGAGTCTTCAGATAAGAAAAGGGCAGAATTTCAAATCTGACGAGAATCAGGGTGAACCCCAGCTTCCTTCCAAGTACGGCTCTGACCCTTCGGCCTCCACAGATTCTGGTTTGAGCCGTCCCTTCTTTGGTCCACAAGGGGAGTCGGAAGCTGGGGCTGGGAAGGGAAGCAAGGGAAGCCCATCCTGGGACAGTGTCACTTTTCAGGAAGAGGGAGGAAAAGAAACAGATTCTCGGAACTCTTCAAGGCTGGCTTTCTCCCCCACCTCAGCCTCCTCTCTCCCATGTTGGCTGAAGCCTCCAACAGCAAGGGGAGTTCTGAGAGGCGGTTGTACAGCTGCTGCTTCTGTCTGCGACTAAAAATAGCCTCCTCCCTGCTGATGTCCGGCTCCGGGCTGGGCCAGAGCTGTGAAGTGGACTCCCAGGCAACCGGGAACAGAGTGGACCAAGAGACAATCACCCCCCAAATGGGCTAAGACCAAGGGAGGGGAAGTTCTTGAGGGACCTTCATCTTACCTCTGCCCTCCTCTTTCACCTGAGGAACTGCCTTTGGGAGGGAATGGGGTTTCTCAACGCTGAGTTACTGAGGGGGAAATGAGCATCAAAGGTTCAGCAATCTGACCTACTTCATGCATAGAAATCTGACGTTTATGAAGTACTTACCAGGTGCCAGGCATTTTAAGCACTCAGAGGGTAAAAAGTACCTCTCTTGTAGGCTTTATTATTATTATTACTTTTGACAGTTGGAGAAATGAAGGTCAAGGGACATTAACACATCAACTCACTGAACCAGAGCTCTAGTTCAGTCACATGGGACATGGCGGGGTCCAGGCTCAGCTCGCACACACAGGACATGGCAGGGCCCGGGCTCAGCTCACACCTACGGACATGGCGGGGCCCGGGCTCAGCTCGCACACACACAGGATGTGGTAGGGCCTGGGCTGCAGCTCAGTCGGTAAAGAGCTCACACACACACCCATACAGGCAGAATCTCCACAGAGGTCCCCATTCCTAGAGAAATGCAAAAGAAGCTGCAGTAGGGGAGACCAATCCCAGAGCTGTTCCATAGTAGAGCAGCATGAGGTAAGATTTCTCAATGTCTGGAGGCTCTTCCTTCTACATGAACTCCTTATAATCTCGGAAACTGATATGATCCTAGGTCCAAGGCCCATTTAGCCGCTTCCTCAGATTTGCCGTAAGGTTTTAGCCTAATTCTTTCTAGCTGCCCTTCCACTCTTGCATCCTCCATTTCCAGGATGTCAGCTAACTCGCAGGGAGCAAGGGAGAACAGGGTAGGGATGCCGGAGAGTTGGGGGCAGGGTGGAGGCTCAAGCCAAGTTATCTAAATGCTTAGAGTGTAGCTGATTTTGGATTTTGAAAGACAGGAGTGAAGGTGAGGGGTGGGGGATGGAGGAGAGAATGTAAAGGGAAAGAGGAAAGGAAAGGAAGGAGAGGAGAAAGAAAAAGAGAGAAAAGAGAGATGAGAGAGAGGACCACGAACTGTCAAACAGCCTTCCCTCTAAAGTGGTGGAGCCGAGGGGCTGGGCTCTTCCTGTTGAACCTGAAAAGGAGCAGAAATGGAGCGAAAGAGCCCAGGTTGCAGGAGCAAGCCCTGGGGTCAGCGATGCGATGGGGAAGAGTGAGGGCGACCGTGGTGGCCCTTGGGTCCTGCAGATGCTCTGCAAACACCACTCCAGTCCTGTCTCCTCTACGGAGCCCTCCGTGGGTCTCCCCTTGTTTAAGGCAAATCTCCCACAGCCGCTAATGCAATTAGCAGAAGCCATTCATAAATCTTGCATGGCGCCCTTCCGAAGCTGCCTCCTCTCCAGCAGCCCAGAGCCAGTTCCCGAGATCCAGTGCAGACAGCGGCTGACTTCTCCAGCTTTAGAGCATCCTAAAGGAAGCAGCAGAAACCCATCCCACTTCCTGCAGGATGGGGAGGTGGGGAGGGGGTCAGGAGACACAGAGGAATCAGAAGAAGCTGAAGAAGGGAAAGGAAGGGGGGATATGTGTTTGCAGAGGCCTGGGGCCGTGGCTGGTGCCTGCAAGCTCTAAATGATGACATTACATAAAGGCCCATAGAATTACCCCCTTTTGAAGGTGTCATTAAACTTGGGAGGACAGAGCTGAGAGGGCCTGAGACCCGGGGTCCTGTGAGTCAGGCTGCGTGCCTTTTCCAGCCGCATGTTTGGGTGTCTGTGCTTTGGTGGGTGTGTATGCGTGCATGTTTTGTCCAGAAAGCTGGTGACTCACTGAAAAGGGGGAGCTCTCTGATCTGAAGAGCTCATAGTCTGCTATTTTTATCTCCTCTTGTCTCTTTGCCCTTTCTTCCCCTTGTCTTTTTTTGAATGTAGAGGGATTTGGGGGCTGTCAGTGCTGTGCGTGCATATGCCGAGGAAGCTTGGCCTGGGGGTAGAAAGCCCATGGAAGTCCAAGGCAGATGCACGCCTGGGGTTCATGGATACAGAATAGCACATTCTGGCCTGTTGGTGACTTGGGTGGGTAGGGCCAGTACAGCTTCCCACGTTCACATACCCACGGCTGCCGCCCCCAGCCCAGCATCCACCCTGCCCCAGTCATCTGCACATGCCTGCCCCAGACGGGGATGGCACAGTCCTGGGGAGTGCCCTGGCCCCTTCTCTGCCCAGCCACCCTCGTCCTCATTGAAAAGTCCTGAATTGTGGTTAGTGTGGGTTTTCTTGGCCTCTGATGGTCAGCAGGGAGTCCAGGCTTCTGGTCTGGGTTGTCCTCTGACCTATCCAAGGCGATCCCACCCTACTCATCTGGACACCTCTCCCCCACTCCCGCAGTCATCTAGCTCCCTAGGGCAGGGGGTGGGAGGGCTTGGCCAACCGCTTGGAGAAGCTGCACAGGGGCTGGTGCCGAGCGCCTCCCTCTGGCCCAGAAAGAGGGTGATGGGGAGTGGGAGGGTTTTGATGTTTCTCTCCTTGGCAGCCACGCCCAGCAGAGAGGCCAGTATGGCTCCCAGGCATGGAATTCCAAATTGCTCTCCTTCCGTCTCCCCTACGGGGGCTGAGAGGCAGGGGGTGCACTAGGTTTTTCAGGGGTCTAGAATGCCTATGTGGGTGCTCACCTCTGGGACCACAGCACAGAGAGACACACATGCTGGCAGAGACCTGCAGCCAGTCCCGCATGTGCTTCTGTGATCACTGTCATGGGGGCAGGCCTTCCTCATCCCGATTCCCCCCACTACCACCACCAGACATGGGCATCGACACACATGGCCATCACGGGCATACACCTGCATGCAGCCTCCCAGCAGACTGCATGGACCACACGACTGTTCTCAGCCATGGCGGAGGGGGGGAGCGGCTAGGGGAGGGTCTGCCAGGTCCTCTAAGGGGGCTGCAATCCAACAGGCATCTCTCTCCAAGCTGGAGCCCAGTGGAAGGGCACCTCTGCCTGGCTCCTCTGTCCAGCGGCAAGAGCAGAAAGGGCAGCTGCAGGAGGGAGCAAGTGTCTGCCGCCCTGTCTGCTCAGCTCTCTGCACCTTTGGGGGAGCCCCGCTCTATGAGTGGTGCTAAGGAAGACAGACCAGATTCCCTGTCCCCAGGACCCCTGCTCCAGCCAGGAAAGCCGACGTCTGTGCCGCCAGCTACACGAAACGTGCATCCTTCTCTGTGTCTGTGCATGTGGTTCAGGACCCCAGGCTCGGAGCACCTGTCTCCTCCACCAAGAAGAGGGCAGGTGGTTTCACCTGGGCCTTGAGCAGTGAATAGATTCCTCCAGGTGGAGAACCTGTTAAGGTGTGGGGGTGGGGGGCACAGAGACTGAGCAGGGCCCCCAGGGCTGAGTGGCAGGGGCGGGGCACAGAGGGAAGGGATCTGGCTCTGCCAGGGGCCACCTGGCGTCAGATCCTGCCTTGAACCATCTCCAGCTGTGGGGCTCTGACAGCAAAGAGAAGAGATTTTTAATCACTTCTCCTCTTACCCCACACAGACAGGGGAAAAATGCCTTTCATGAAAGATTTGGACTTTCTAAGCAGGTGTACATGGAAGTAATAATAGGGGTTCCCACAGGAGGTTCCAGGATTAAGGAGGATGCACTCAGCAGTCGGTTCTTACCACGAGCCCATTTTACAGCTTAAGGCAGTGGTTCTCAGTGGGAGTATGGGGTGGAGTGAGATTGTGCCCCCAGGGGACGTTTGGTAATATCTGGAGACATTCGTGGTTGTCATAGTGGCAGGAGAATTGGTTGGGGAACGGACGCTGTTATAACACCTTGCAGTGACCAGGACAACCGCACAATCCAAAATGTCAATGTGCCAAGACTGAGAAACCCTGGGCTAAGGGGCTTGGCTTTCTCCTGAAGACACTGTGGGGACAATGACAGTTCGGCAGGGAAGGACATACTGAAATTTAAGGTTCAGAAAGAGAATTCTGGCTAAATTTTATGACTGCAGAGCTCAGTGAAGAGGCCTCTGTAGACAAGCAAAATGTGTCGTGAGGGGGATGCAGCGTGGCAGTTAGAACAGAGTGGAAGGCACAAAACCCAGGAGCCTTGTGAAGGCGAGAATTACAGGAAGCTGCTGGGGGTTGGGGAGGGGAGGGCTGCGGCTTGCAGGATGGGCAGATGGTCGGTGCCTCCTATCCACAGCTTATGAAGGGACGATCCCACTTAAACTGTACCTGCCGGGGGTTTCAGTTGGGGGACAAAACCCCCTCCAACGATCTGGGTGCCAGATGCTCCCTTTCCTCCTCCGTGAGAGGCCCATCCCTTAGAGACTCCTGGCCACAGCCTTCCCTGCGGAGGAGAGGGCCTCCCGTGACGCTCTCTTCTTTCCCCACAGCCATTGGATAGATGGAGAGGGGCAGGAACGGAAAGAAGGACAGACGTCCCCAAGGCCTCTCAGCAGGCAAGCCCCAAAAGGTAGCCATTCTGGACCCTGGGTGCTGGGACATATCTGTGGCTTTTAATTATGATCGGAGAGCCTGTGGCCAGCCTGTGGACAGACAGAAAAAATCCAGGAACCTCTGGACAGACTCAATCATCAGAGACAGAGCTCTCCTGACAATTTCACTTCCTCCTGCCCCTTGGGCCTCGACACTTTTATTTTTTTTAACTTTTTTTTTATTGTAAAATATAACAGATATACAAAGCAAAGAAAGAAAAAAGCAATAATTTTAAAAGCACATTTCAACAAGTGGTTACAGAACAGATCCCAGAATTTGTCATGGGCTACTAGTCCATCATCTCAGACTTTTTCTCCTAGCTGCTCCAAAACACAGAAGGAATATTTATATAGTGATTCAGTAGCCATACTCATTTGTTAAATCCCATTTTCTCTGTTATACCTCCTCCTTCTTTTCTAATCCTTCCCCCAATCTATAGGGATCTTTAGGCAATGTCCCTTGTGACCTTTCATTGCTGAGAAGGGGTGTCCACACTAAAGGACAGGGGGATGTGATTATAATCTTGGAGAGGCTGGTCCCTCTGAGTTTCAGAATTTATCTGACCTCAGAATCTTCTGGGAATTGTATGTTACAGGAAGTGCATGAAACTTTATAGCATCTCAGTTTGAGCCCTAGGTGTTCTTAAGAGTCAACAGGAGTGATGTTGGTTGGGGTTTAGCAAACCGTGGCGATCAGCACTATATTACTGACTGAAGCTTGTTTAGGAATAGCCTCTTGGAGAGGATGCGGAGAAAGAGGCACACTTATCCACAGTTGGTGGGAATGTCAAATGGTGCAACCACTGTGGAAGGCAGTTTGGTGGTTCCTCAAAAAGCTGAATATAGAATTGCCATATGACCCAGCAATACCACTGCTAGGTATCTACTCAAAGGACTTAAGGGCAAAGACACAAACGGACATTTGCACACCAATGTTTATAGCAGCGTTATTTACAATTGCAAAGAGATGGAAACAGCCAAAATGTCCATCAACAGACGAGTGGCTAAACAAACTGTGGTATATACATACGATGGAATATTATGCAGCTTTAAGACAGGATAAACTTATGAAGCATGTAATAACATGGATGGACCTAGAGAACATTGTGCTGAGTGAGTCTAGCCCAAAACTAAAGGACAAATACTGTATGGTCCCACTGATACAGTGGGACATTCAGGAATAAACTTGGAATATGTCATTGGTAACAGAGTCCAGCAGGAGTTAGAAACAGGGTAAGATAATGGGTAATTGGAGCTGTTGGGATACAGACTGTGCAACAGGACTAGATACAAAAACTCAAAAATGGACAGCACAATAATACCTAATTGTAAAGTAATCATGTTAAAACACTGAATGAAGCTGCATCTGAGCTATAGGTTTTTGTTTGTTTGTTTGTTTGTTTGTCTTTTGTTTTTTTCTTTTTCCTTTTCTTTTTTTACTATTATTATTATTTTTATTTTTTTCTCTGTATTAACATTCTATATCTTTTTCTGTTGTTTTGCTAGTCCTTTTCCTAAACCGATGCAAATGTACTAAGAAATGATGATCATGCATCTATGTGATGATGTTAAGAATTACTGATTGCATATGTAGAATGGAATGATTTCTAAATGTTGTGTTAATTTCTTTTTTTTCTTTAATTAATAATAAAAAAAAGAATAGCCTCTTGACTCTATTTGCTCTCTCGGACACTTATGCCTTATTTTATTGCACTTCTTTCCTCCCTTTTGGTCAGGAAAGCATTGTGGATCCCACCAGGCTGGTCCCAGGAGTCAGGCTCCAGTTGTCAATAGACCTCAACATTTTAATGAGCTCTGAAAAGAAATTAGGAGGGTGGGGGAGGACCCCCAAACAATCAATAAATCAGCAGGTGGGAATGCTATATAGGCATCCTGGCTTGTGCTTGGTGCTGGGGAAGGTACTAAAGTGGTTTACGGTGTCATTCTACCCTTATAAACATTACAAACCTAACTGGGGAGGCAAGCCTAATGGGCAGAGAATAATCAAGAAACAATTGAACAGGCAACCTGATACGGAGTTTCTTGTTAGCTGATGGCCAGTCCCCGCATCCCAGAAAGCCAGTCACCTCCCCCACAATAGAGAACTTCTGCTTGCCTGGATTATGGGTGGCCTTGGCATTTCAGATTCATGGGTGCTCATGCCTGGGTCCTGTATTGAGAAGGATTCTGAGGCAGGATTCAGGCTTAGAGGAAGGGCTGTGGTCGATTAGTGAGGCTTACTAATAATTGCTTGCTTACAACAGGTTTGCTACTTATTAGCCATTCCTGACTAAGATGGCCAACCAGCTAGGGTCATTTCTATTTCCTGTGATTCTCTCAAATTCTGTAATGCTATGGTTTTAAATGTTAAATTTCGGCACTGACTTGAAGCATGATAAGTCAGAGGGGGAAGAGATTCGTGTGGGTTGGAATGATCAGGGAAGGATTTGGGAAGGAGGTGGCACTGGGCGAGGCCTTGGAAATGGGGAGAATGTGAATAGCTGTACAGCAGGTGGGAGGACATTTATGTGCATGAAAACAGGGCTGATCAGGACCTGTTCCTGGTACAGGAAGGAGGAGGCCAGCACTGCTGGAATGAGCCGTATTTGTTTGGGGCGCATAAGACAAGGTAAGAGAGCCCAGTTGTGACTAAAACCAAGATCTAACAAATACTGAGCGCTTAATGACTCTCCCTGCATGATCTCGCTCAAGTCTAACAACACACCCCCAGTATAGGGACTATTGCTAGCTATGCTTTTAGAAGTGGAGGCAGGATCAGAGATGTTTGGTGACTTCCTTGGGGTCACACAGCATGTTTGTAGACTTAACCTCTCTGCTCTGGTCCCACCTTCTCTGAAAAGGCGGACCGCGGAGAAACCCAACAATGCAGTTGAAACACTATAGCCCTGGATTCTGAAAGAGGGCCAAAGGAAAACAACCATATGAATGAGTCCTAGCTGAGAATAAGACAGGGTGAGCACAGGTAAGCTCCACTGCGCCTCCCACTGGAGGCGTTTTCCAGGCCCTAAATTGCTCTATCAGAAGAACATAACATTTCTCAATAACGTGGGATAAGGCAGGACGTCTCTCCTGGAGAGAGTTAAATTCCAGGGAAGGATCCCACCACAGCCTCACCGCAAGCTCAGAATCAGGAGGCAGCCAGAATGCAGATCTCATTTCAGAGAAAGCTTAACCCTGCCTTGCCTGGGGTCGCAGCCTCCTGCTCGGCCTGGCACTATCCCTGCCTGGCCCCTGCTGGTGTGCTGGGGAACTTCTTTCTTTCTTCCCTCCTCCCCCTGCTCCATCTTGTGCCTTCCTTCCTTTCCCCGGCTGGGGGACCGCTCCAAGCTCTCCCCAGCTTGTACTGTCCTCTGCAATGGGACCCAGAGAGGTGACACCGAAGCAGAAGGGAGAGCCATGTCTCCTCTTCCTGTGCCCTGCTCCCCACCAGCCCGTCAACATCCATGCCGTCACAAGGGGCCGTGCAGAGGGAAATCAGGGGCTCAGGAGGAAGCAAGCCTGGCACTCCCTGCCTTCCTCACAGCCTCCCTCTCTGCCCCATGCCCTCCCCCATGGAAGGTCCCACTACCCCCTAGGACCCCTCTGAGATCCTCCCCTGACTTCTCTACCTGGCCTCAGGAGGCCTCTGACACCCTGAACAGTCCTGGCACAGGGGAAGGGGCAGAGCTGCAACATCATGCCCAGAGGCTCCCAGGAGCTGCCCCCCTCGCCCTCTCCTACTCTCTCTTGTGCAGCTCTCACTCTTCTCCTTGAGTTCCATCCAGGCTCACAGCACTTCAACGAGCACTTCCCACCTTCCTGGCCACTGGGCCAGGGAAACCATCCTGACCGGTCAGGGAAGTCCTCCTCATTCCTGTTTCAGTTGCTCAAATTGAGCCACCCCTTCTCGCTCTGGAGAGCAGGAGGTCGCGATGCTGCCTGCTCCTGCTCCTTAGCCTTGCCTGTTCCTAGCATCCTGGACCCAAGGCCCAGGCAGGCAAGCAGCCTACGAGAACCTCCGGGCTTCTCGGGGACGGCCCCCACCACTCAACTGAGCTCTCACAGGAGGTCCCCCCCACCCACTGCCCAGCCCTGCTCTCCCCAGACCTCTGAGCTTTGCCATTTCTTCCTGATGGTTCTAGTGACCAGATCCCTTCCTCTAGGTGAGCCCCCAGAATCCTTGCTCCCCCCTCAAAACCATCCTCTCCCTCCTTCCTCTTCTTATGTCTGCCTTTCCCTTTACACACACACACACACACACACACACACACACACACACACACACACACACGTACACATTTCAGGCCTTTTCTGGAGCTGTCTCTGACAGGATTCACCTTGCAATAAGCAAACTGTCCCCAGTGTTGGGAACAGGCAGCCCTGTGATGCATCGCTCTGCCTGGAGAGTGGGGGTAAAAGGGCAGAGGGAGCGCTGCCAGCACCCCTGGAGGGGAGTTCTCACGGCCCCATCTGACCACTGACTCTCAGGGAGGGACAGCACCCTGCAGGGGGCAATGGACATTCCCATGGGCTTCGCCAAGAGAATCTAAACTTGCTGCTAGTGGGAATAAAATGTCCATGGCCTTCAGGGTTGGAGGTGCTACTTAGCAAGGGAGGGCAGTTCTCTGTTCATCGACTGATCGAGGCCCCAGTTACATAAAGTCCCAGCAGAGTTGGGATAAGCTATGACTAAAAAAACTTTCCAAAGACAGTTGGTGCTCACCCAGCCTCCCCCGGCTGGTGAGAACTGCCTCCACAGGGAGGGGAGCAGAGGAGAGGCTCCAGAGGGCCTGACTCACCAGTACACAAGCTCTCCTCAACACGCTTTCCCAAAACGGCTCCCCTCCCACCCGTCCACCTCCTACAGGCCCCGTGACAAAGCTGAAGGCTCCAGAGATTTTGCCAAGCTTAGGCCAGACGGAGCCCAGGGAACACGAAAGGGGGATGCCCCCGAAGTACGCAGACCCCAGGGGGAGGCAAATTCCCCAACCCACTCGAAGGGAAGTCTCCACCTGACTCCACCACGAGCCTTCAGTTGTTTTCCATATGGCTTGAACAGCTTTTCCTCCAAAAGCTCAGGGGTCCTATTCATCCCGTTCTCTCTTTCCCTGTTTCCATGCATCTGTGCCTCTGTCCATTTATCTCAATCAAATATTGATTGAGCTCCTACTGTTTGCCAAATGCAGTCCAGGCACTGGGCTTCTCACAGGCATCGTCTGCTCCTCAAGGAGCTTGCCGTCTGGCTGGTGAGAACGACAACCAAAAAGTCTAAGGCGAGAAGAGTGCCTGCTGGAGCAGCTTCAAGAGGGCACACCACCCAGCCTGGGAGGGGGCCTGCATGGAAACTAGTGGGAGCAAAAAGAAATATTCCATTTGGTTTGATCAGGGGTCTTTGCAGTGCTTGCTATGGCTGAAGTACACTGTTAGGCTTGCTCTAGGAATATTAATGTATTGTGGTGGAGATAGTGTGAGAGATATAAAATAAATGTACAGATGACTTGAGTAGACTGTGAAGCCCAGCAAGGACCTCTGAGCTGAGACTCCATGGAGTCCTGTGGGGGGCTTGCGGGGCAGGAGAGAACCCCTGTGGGGAGGTCAGACCAAGTTCACGGGAGCTGTGCGTCTGGGTTCACCTTGGAATGGAGAGAGTTTGGAAGCAGAGATGGGGTGGGGAAGGCAGTCCAAACAAAAATAATATAAGCAAAGTTTAATAGTCATTCATGGAAATATTGTGTTCAAGGAGCGTGATGTATTCAATCTATTCTCAAATGTTTAAAAAGTAGATAAACGGGCAGATGGCTGGAAAGATGGATGGTTGGAGAGATAGATCGATAGATAGATAGATAGATACACAGACAGATAGACAGACAGATAGAATGATATGACCAATGTGGTAAAATGTTAAAAGTTGGTGGGTCTGGATTTCTGGATGGAGGGTTATATTGATTAAGGGTTATATTGGTGATCTTATAGTGGTGTGCTGGTTTGAAAGGATTTATGTACCCTAGAAAAGCCACGTTTTAATCCTAATCAATCTTGCCGTAGCAACCATTTCTTCTAATCCCCATTCAGTACTATAGGTTGGAAACTTGAATGGGTTATCTTCACGGAGATGTGCCTCAATCAACTGTGAGTATTAACCTTGATTAGATGGAGAGGTGTCTGTACCCATTCTAAGTGGGTCTTGATTATTTACTGGAATCCTATAAAAGAGGAGACATTTTGGAGAGAGTTCCTTTTTATTTGAGAACGAGGGGGAGCCGCAGAACCCCGACAGCAGGACAAGAGAACCACAGAATCCACCAGCCAGCGACCTCTGGAGATGAAGAAGGAGAACACCCCTGGGGAGCTTCATGGAGCAAGAGGCCTGGAGAGGAAGCCAGTAGACATGCCACATTGGCCACGCGCCTTCCCAGTCGAGAGAGAAATGCTGAATGTCGCTGGCCTTCTTGAACCAAGATATCTTTCCCTGAATACCTTAACTTGGGCATTTTTTAATTTAATTGAGACATTTTCTCAGCCTTAGAACTGTAAACTAGCATCTTACCAAATTCTCCCTTTTAAAAACCATTCCGTTTCTGGTATATCGCCTTCTAGCAGCTAGCAAGCTAGAACAACGGGGTACAGGTTTTAAAATATTATTTTTGCAGAAGTTCTGTGTTTAACATTATTTCAAAATAATTTTTTTTTAAAAAAGAAAAGAAAGTGATTCATGCAGTGAATTCAAATAAAAAGGGCCTTTTTATCCTGCTGTGCTGCCCCAGCACCTCCCACCCTTTCATTAGCAACGCTGATGTCTGCCCTGTCCTGCTGCCCCCACATCTCCCATCCTGCCTTCAGGTCTCATGGTAACTACCCTAACATCTGCTTATGCAAGACAAACAAGCTTCTCCCTCTCCTCCCTGCGGCCTCCCTGCTTCACACTGCCAAACTCACTCACAACCCCCAGCCCCACTCTTGCTTGACCCTCTACCACTACAACCTACAACTCTCTAAGGCACAGCCCCTGGCCCACGGCAGCCTTTGCCCTCCGCCTGCTCCGCTGAGCCCTTGCTCCTGTGTGTCTCCTGTGTGACCCTGTGATCCCTGCAGCTTCTCTCTGTTCCAGAACCCTAAGTATTAATGAATTTCTCTTTCATTCATCTCTAGTGCCACCTGTCCTTGCCATGCCTGACTGTCCATATAAAGACCCTTACAACTTAATCTGTAAAAGAGGAATGAAGTCCTGATACCTGCTACAACATGCATGGACCTCGAAGGCATCCTGTCTAGTGAAACGATCCAGACACAATAGGATAAATCTTGAATAGTTCCATGTATATGAAATGGTGAGCATAAGAAAATTCCCAGAGACAGGAAGCAGATTACGGGTTACCAGGCTGAGGAGGCAGGAGGAATGGGCGTTAATGCCTAATGGGTACAGAGTTTCTGTTTAGGATGATACAAATGTTGTGGAAATAGACAGTGATGAAGGTTGAACAACACTGTCAAGTGAGGCCTAGAAAGGTTAAACATTTTTTCTCAAGGTCACAGAGTTAGGAAAGTAAGTTCAGGTTCTGTGCTTTCTCCCCATTTGGATGCTTTGGTACTGCAGTTATTTCATACTTACTGCCTGTCTTCTGGAACAGGAGCACTTAGGGCACCCGTCCCCTGCGGGAGGAGGCTCCCACTGCAAAGCGAGCAGAGCACACAGATGCAGGGCCCCAGGCCCCATTGAGGATCCATGCCCAGACTCCTTCTCCGCCCTCCAAGAGGGCAAAATAATCACCCTTACAGACCGAATCAGGGTCTTACCTTGGCCCTGGTCTGGGCCCTGTCCTATCTGAAATATTTGGAATTCCTTTGGCTGTTCTCTCCTCTTTCTTTCCCCCCGTCCAAAGGCAGTTGAGCTCTAAGCTGTGATTGTTTTACGTTGGGTGTCTGTGCTTGCAACTGCAAGCCCTCACGATACCTGGATACTGTACGTTCAAAGAATTCCCTTTGAATGGTCAAGTCCAGAACACCAAATAACTACGCATTTAGTGAAAACGTTTGGCATGAAAAGGCCCGGCTGGAGGGGAAGAGAATGAGAAATTGTAGTGGCAAGAAACGACCACAAGGTGGTGTGGTGAGGCTGGTGAAGTGGGTTCGCCAAAGCCGGGAGCCGAACATCCCTTCCGGCCTCGCTGGAGAGGCCCGGCTGGAGAACTCGGACGGGTGCTCATGGCGGGGTCCCGGAACGTGGAACGAGACTTACGGGGTTTGCTCTTTGCGCCTTTTCTCTCCTTGCATCAGGCCCCTGAGAGCCGCTGCTGTCGGATCCTCCCCAAGGGCCCACCGCGTGGATGCGGGTGGGTGGTCCTGGTGCTGGAAGAGGCCTGAGGGGTGTGCCGCACCGGGGGAGGAAGCTGTCTGTCTGTCTTTCTGTCTGGGGGCATCTGTGTGCGTGTGTCCGTCTTGAATGCTGAAGCTGGCTGGGGTCAGAGGTCCAGGGTGCCCTGTTCTTCTAATCAGCTCCTCGGGAGCAAAGCCCATCCCTGGAAAGGAGCCACACAGGGGTATCTGCTGCTGTCCCAGAATTGGCAGTGTTGAGGGGTTATCATAAGAGGGGGCTTGGATGCTGCTCCATGCAGAAAAGCTTCTTCCTGTTCTCCATCAAAACTCATCCTGCACTTAGACCATGCAAATCAAAATTTCTCCCAATCAATTCTTATGTCATTACATACATGTTCCCACAAATGACACCTTCCAGACGCTCCTCAGTAGCTTGCCGCAAAATACTGCTAAAAATAAATAAACAAACAAGTAAACCAGATCCTTAGACGCCCGCACAACCGCCTTAGTCCTTGCATGGAGCCACGCGCACCCTCTCGCCGGCTGCCCCCACGCGCGGCATCCCACAGCAAGGATCTCCTGCGAGTCTGCACTCAGAAACACAAACACGTGCACACTCACACACAGACAAGCCAAGATAGCAGGCACAACGCGATTCACAGACAAAAATAGCAGTCCCCACTGCGGGCTGAGGGCCGATGGCCATTTGACCTGGACTGGGGCGGGGCTTCCGGCTGGGCGCGCTGGGTCCGAGTTCCCTGCAGCGAGATGGATATGGGAGGAGGAGAGGAGAGCCTGCCAAAGGCCCTGCCTGCAGCCTCCTCCTCAGCTAAGGGTCAGTGTACACAAGAGACTGAGACTGTCATTTGGAATTCTCTGAGAGGTCAGCTAACGGTGGGACAGACCCATCCGGGAAAGGCTGGTCTCAGCTGGGGCCGGGAAGGAGGGCCTCAGTCCTTTGAACTCGGCCTTCAGCAGACAACCAAGGGTCAGCGTGCTTGTCAATGCCAGAAAGAGAAGTTATGTGCACGTGGGTCTGTGCATGTGGGGAAAAAGTGAGGGACCAAGGCAGGGGGGAGAAAGGGGAACATGCAGAGATGGAAGTCGGTCATTGATCAAGGGGACAAGCAAAGGAGTAAGCCAGAGAAAACAGAAGCAAAGGGATACAAGTAAAGGATCATGGGCTTAGAAGGGGAAGGATAGGAATTAAAAAATGCAAGAGGAAAGGGCATCAAATCTGAGATGTGAGGAGATAGAGTGAGGGTGAGAGCTGGAGAAGTTGAAGGGGAAGGAAATGAGGGAGGGAGGGAGAAGGATGCTGGGTCGGATCTGCTGCAGCTAAGCTGTGCTGGGGCTGTGAGCAAGAGCACCCACCAGGTCTGCTGGGTCACCAACCCGCTCATCTGTGACTTACACGCGCAAGCTTCCCCCAATCCTGATTAATGGGAATTAAACGACATATGGCTAATCCTCCCTGCCACCGTTATTAATACTTTCCAGCCTCAGATACTGCCTAGGGGTCAGGCAGCCTCGTTCCTTAGTCGGGGCTTCTCCCGACCGGCCTCTCCGGGTGCTGACACCTGCTGCCCAGGGCTCCAGCTAAGCGCAGAAGTAGATGGGACACTCCCTAGGTCCAGGAGGAGACCACTCTGCATGTGTACCCTTTGTTGTCCCTGCTTCCAAAGTACGTTTATGCTGCCGCTGCCTTTAAATCCTCACAGAAAACCTGGGAGGGACGGAGGAATATACGTATAATTTCCATTAGAAAACTGGGAAACCAAATCAGAGAGGAGCTAAAGGACTTAACCAAGGGTTACTCAATAGCCGTTAGGCTGTCCCTGCTCCCAGCCTAGCATCTGGAAAATGAGGGCCAGCTCACCCTCGCCCCTCGGGTGTCAAGAAAGAAAGAAGAGAGATCGATTTTGTCAGTGGCCACTAAATAGAAAGCTAAGTATACTGTGGGCACTTAATGAGTGCTTTGTGATTGACCCCTTGTTAGGCTCTGCCTTAGAGGAAGCGATGCGCAGACCCGGAAAGGAGGACTGTGGGAGGAAAGTACTCCCAGGAGAAAATGTAAAGGTGACCAGGAAACCAGTCAGAGATGGAAGGAAGCCAAACAAGAATGCGTTTCCAGTCACCCTCCCAGCCTCAGCCTCAGGTGAAAATCACTCCTGAGAGTCTGTCCCAACTGGCTAGCAGCAGTCAGGCCTCAGGACCCCAGGGGGACATCCACTCCCAAGCCCTCCCTGAGCAGAATGGAGGGAGGCTCTGGAGCCCCCCAGCAGTCTCCTGAGGAGAGTGTGGCTGCAGGCCAGGAGAAGCCAAAGGAAATGGAAGGTGGGACAGACAGAGCGCCCATACCGTCTCCTACCAACACGAAGAAAACGATTTTCTGGTTTCAGATCCTCGCTACTCTACTGAAGGGTCATTGACTCAGATTTGCAGAATATATGTGCCCTTGAGAAGTGCCCAGTACAGAAGAGAGGCAGTTCTGTGGTATACACATATATGCACGAGGAATTATCAGTAGACAAATGCTATTTCAGTACACCCTGAACACAGTGTGGGTGGCCAGCTCTGTTCAGGTGGGTCAGAGAACCTAAGGTGTGGTTGGCTCTGACCGCATCATTCCCCTTCGAGAGCCTTCCAGAGCTCTCCGTTCCCCATGGAATTACGAGAGTGTAGCCTAACATTTGAGGCCCTTTGCTAGGTACCCATTCCCTTGCTCTACTGATTTGGAAGTTGAAGATTTCATTTCTATCCCCTTAGGATGACCCTTAAATGTTTAAACTATATGCTTTAATTTTTAAAAGTTTAAATTTAATCTAAACGTTTACCATACCCCCAACACTCTGAATTTCTTCCAACACATAGTTCATGTTATTATTGTCTAGTGTTTTAGTTTTACCTGCCAAAAACCTCCAATGAATTGGTTACTATTATTATCATCAATTTTTAGAGTCAATGCTTACTTAGATGGATGCCCATCTGCTTACCACATTTTTTGCTTATAGTTGCTTCTTTCATCCCATTGCTTCCTTCTGGATACAGTTTCCTCCTTTTCTTTTTATGCTTCTCTTTTAAAACATCCTTTAGTATTTCTTTCAACAAAGAGGTGGCAAACTCTCTCAGATTTTTTGCCCTTATTCCTGAATCATAATCTAGCTGGGTATGGATAGCTGATTTACTTTTTACTCTCAGACTTGAAGTGATTATTTCATTTTGTTCCATCGTCTACCATTTGTCGCTGTTCCTTTTTTAAATAGCCTGTCTTTTCAATGTGACTAATTTTGAGATTTTTCTCTCAGTCTTTGGGTTCTAATATTTCAGAATGTTGTGTCTAAGAATTATTCATGTAGCTGGATGTAACTCAACAAATGAGATTATTTTTATCCTATTTTGGACTCATGGTGTTTTTCAAAGTTAAGAGTCCTGTCTATCATCAATTCTGGAAATCCTCAGCCATTACTTCCTCAATGATTGCCTTTTCCTTATTCTTATTTTGTTCCTCTAGTATTCTCATTCTCTGTCCCACATCTCTTATGTCATTTTCCTATTTTTCATTTCTTTACCTCCCTGTGCCTCATCCTGGTAATTTCTCAAGATCTATCTTTCATTTCACTAGTTTTATTTTAGTCAACTATTTAATGCATCCACTGAAGGTTTTTTCCCTACATTCCCGTAAGTTATATGTGGCTCTTTTTCTCATCTGCCTGTTCCTGCTCGGTTTTGTTTTATTTCTTAGGTTTCAAGTTCTTTTATCTCTCTATGCTTTGTAAACCTACTCATTTTATTATCTCTTGTAGATTATTTCATTATCTAAAGTTTTAGGGGTGCTGATTTTTCCACTTGTGATGTATGCCAACTCTACTAGTGGTGAGTTGTTTCATCCTGTGATTTGTAAACTCGTTGTAAGATCATCATCAGGGAGTGATTTATTCTATGTGGAGTCCTTTACGTCCTCACTCGTAGTAGTGCTGCTGGGAAGAGTTTTGCATTTGTTTCTCCTGGATACTCCCGAGGTTTCCTCAGTGTTAGAGCAAGTTTTAGAGTAATTTCTGGGCTTAGGGACTTCCACACCGTGGGAGAGAGTGTAAATTCACACCCCATACTAGCCTGTGATACAGAAATGGAGATTTGAGTTTCTCACAGGAAACGGTGGTGTTTTTTTCCCCCTCACCAGAGCTTAGAGCAGAAAATGATGGATAGAGTTTTTCCTAAGGATGCTCTCCTGAGGAAGCAGGTGTTTCAGTTCCAAAATTCTGCTTCCAGTGGATATGAAGGCAAGCCTCCTGAACCCACATAAGTGTATAATTGCACCCAAAGTTCTAGTGCTCCCTCTTCCACCCTCCTCACATTTCCATGGCTTTGGTTTGCAAACTTATTATTATATCATTATTATCTTTCCTTGTTTGTTTCTCTTGGGGAGCTCTTTCTTTATTTCTACTAAATATGCATTTTAGCTTTTCTGTTATATTTTATTCCCTCTGGGTTGAGGTGGAGCAGTGGACAGTCCATATTTGCTCATTCTAATATGTTACTAAGCTCCTAAGTCCTAATTATTTTAGGCAGGAAAGCCTTTTTTCTGTCTTGTTTCTTGATGCAGCCCAAGTGCCTCTTGGGTCAAATATTTATTGAATAAATGAATAAAAAGAATATTCACCAGGGTGACATAACACTCCATGCCATGTGGTTAAAAATAGAAAACATTTTGACAGAATTATAGTGAGAAATCTATAGTCATAGTGTGATTTTCAACAAAGTTTTCCATAAATGGGTAGCTGACTCATGACAAAATGAACAGGGTACTGATGAGTACATAATAAATATATTTAGCTGACTGTGTATATATATTTAGAACTTTGTTTAAGCACGTATAGAAACATTTAAAACTATGGACCCTTACTAAGCCATAACGTAAGTCTCACCAAATGCCAAAGTGTTGATGTTATACATACCTCCTTCTCCGACCACTGTGCAATAAAGCTAGAAGCCAGTGATAGTGATGTAGCCTCTGTTTTAATTCACTGATGTTGCTGAAATGCAATATACCAGAAATGGACTGGCTTTTAACAATGGGGATTTATTAGCTTACGAGTCTACAGCTCTGAGGCTGTGAAAATGTCCAAATCAAGACATCCACAGAATGATACCTCCTTCCTGAAGACAGGCTGCTGTCAATCTGGGGTTCCTCTGACACACGGCAAGGCACATGGCAGCGTCTGCTGGTCTTTCTCTCCCAGGTTTCATTGCTTTCAGTTTCTGGCTGCTCCCTCTGTGGCTTTCTTTCTGAGCTTCTGTTCATGCCTTTTCTCTTAGCTTCTTATAAACGACTCCAGCAAGAGGATTAATACTCACCTGGGGCATGCCAACTGAAATAACCTAATCAAAGGTCCCACCTATAATAGGTATATACCTGCAGGAATGGATTAGCTTTAAGACATGATCTTTTCTGGGGTTCCTAAAACCTCCAAACCATCATAGCCTCCAACCCTCATATATTTGAAAATTAATAAAGCAGACTTCTAAATCATTATGGAGTCAAGTGTAAATCATAAAGAGAAAGAGACAATACTTGGATTTGAGTAGTAATGAAGACAATGTATATTAAAACTTGAGGGATGCAGCTAAAGCATTAAGAAAGTCATAGCCTTAAAAGTATATATTAGAAAAGAAGGAAGGTTGAAAACAGTGTTAAATTCAAGTCTGAATTAGAGCTACAGATAATATGTGGCATCACAATCCAGTCTGACAAGTTCTTTTATAGATGCATGCATAGTGTATTAATGGAGGGCCACCAAAATCATCTGAGCCAAGAAATTCGTCCAGGAGAACAATGTTCTATGAAGTGGCTCTTAGTGGACACACTGATGTTAGAAAACTGACTAGGCTGGAAGGGAGGGTGAAACAGGCCAAAGGGACCATAAGGTGACTTCAGTGGCTTGAGAGAGCATGACAGTTTTTTGGGTTATTATTTTTTTTTGCATGGGCAGGCACCAGGAATCAAACCCAGGTCTCCGGCATGGCAGGCGAGAACTCTGCCTCCTGAGCCATGTGGCCTGCCCTTTTAAGAACTATGAAGAGCTCAGTGTAACTAAATACATGAACACAGAACTTATTTTTTTTACCTAGGACTGTTTTTTTGGTTTGTTTGTTTGTTTTGCCTTTCTGAGAGGTTTTAGGTTTATTTTGAAGAAACCCCTTAAGAATCTTCAGCCGAGGAATGACATGAACAGATACTGCCCTGCAGCACTATAAGGGGCTTTCATTCTTTCATTGCACAGATACTTACTGAACACCTTAGCATGGTTTCAAAATTGTGCTAGGCCCAAGTCTGAAAAGAAACCTCTGGATTCATGAAGACCTACTGGATATCACTTTAATCATCCAGATGAAAGATGACCAGCCATGTATTAGGTCAGTGGCATTGGGGGTCCCATCCCCATGGAGGAGGGTGCACAGGAGCATCTCATGTCTTACTGCTTCCTGGCATCTGTTCTGGGCATCCTTACCCATCCTTCCTGACATCTGTTCTCGGCAGCAGCTAGTGGACGATGCCTACCTGGGAAAAACATTCCCTGGCGAGGAAGGATGGGATAAGGCATGAACACTGAGTTTCAAGGATGTAAAGTGAGTCAAGCTCTCTGCCCCTTGCTGGGCTAAGAATGGCTGGTCCCAACTGGAGCAAATCTCTGGTGGGTTCCTGAGTGTTCTGAGAATTCCGACATCACCCCAGAACTCTACATGTATGCACTCCTCCTAATCCTACATTTTATGAGAGTACAATAGCACGGAATGAAAGAGAAACTATACAGTCTTATCCAGATCCCTTATCTGATCTCTTAAGAGGCATGGTACTGAGGAAAGGTACTAAGGAAAGTCTTCCTGTGGCATAACTCTTATCACTTTAGAAATGGAATCAAACCCCACTATTTCCAGTTCTGGAACTAGAACATCCAGAATCTCTGCAATGGCAGCTGCGCGCGCGCACACACACACACACACACACACACACACACACGCAAAAGCCTCTCCAACTCTGGAAAGGTTTGACCAATGAGAGCTACCATGGCTCTCCAACTCTGGAAAGGTTTGACCAATGCGAGCTACCATGGCAACCCCTGGGCCAAGGCCCTCGGGAATAACTTCCCCTTCCTAAGTTCCTGGAAGAGGTGCTGACTCCCCAGGTCAGGTGGAAAGTTCCCTGCCGCTGTGCGGGGAAAGCGCACAGACCCTGGCATCTCTCTGATGCTGTCAGGAAATAAACACTCAATGGTGCAATTTGAGTGAAGAAAAAATTAACTCTAATTGGAGGGTTGGGATAAAAATATCCCCAAACTGTAAACAAAAGAATTCAAGCGTCCTGGAGGCATGTAAGTTGTGCATCACAGTGCTACAGGTACAACATTTCCCCACGATTAGGGATCTCCTCGACCCAATCCCCCCAAGATCTATGCACCCCCTCCTTGAGCATTGGGTACAGAACTCCTGGGCTTCACTCTGGGACAATTCCAGTAGCACACGTGTCCTAGGGGCTCATTAGTGTCCCCAGGCCTGAACACAGTCTAGGAAAACAGATACTCACCTTCTCCCCAGTCCATTACAAGTGTTCATTAGGCCAAGTGGAGAAGGAAAAAAGAGCTGGTCGGTTTATTTCACTACAGCTGCCCTTCCTTGAGGGCATCTGGGGACTGTTGTTTACTAGATATTCTGGACATTCTTTCTCTGGAGCCTGTAGGAGGTGGCCAGCCAAACCCTCCTTCCCACATCAGATAAAGCACTGAGGCAGACACACAGACAGGGAGAGCATGTATGATATGAAACCTTGGAATTCTTCGCTTGGAACTCATAGTTCTCAAGGACCTCAGTCTTGGGGAAGAAACTTCTGTGTTGGATGGGCCTCCGTCGTGAGCCTGTGACAGTGGCCTGCTGGCTTTTGGGTTTAGTTTGAATGTGCACCAGTGAATAAAGAGCACCTGGCTGAAGAGGATGTAACAAGGACACTTGAACCTGTCCACTAGCACGGTGAAGGACAATTCTACTTTTGGTGTGTATGATATGGCTACTTAAAGACATGCACATACATGTATGCACATATGCACACACACACACACACACTAGTCTAGGGATACCTAGTGTCCTTTTGGTGAAATGTGGAAGGCTGGCTAAACATCTTCTTATGAAGGCCTTTCTAGGAAGTCACTTAACAAAACCTTGGCATCACTATGAACTATTCCAGCTGAACCACTATAGAGGAATGTGCAGATAAATCAAACTGCAGAAGAGCTTTTCTTCCTTGCGTAAGCAGCATGTCTTGGGGAGGGTGGAGGTTCTGTCTGCTCTGGTTTCTTTAGGTGGTGGGGGGGTGGGTGAAAGGGTTCCTCCAATTTGAAGAAACTTCCAGAGGGAATTCTTTGATGAGAAAGAGCAGGGGATGAAGTTGGGATGGAATGTGAGTGAATGAAGGTTGGAAATGTTGCAAGGAAGGTGGGACTTGTAGGATGGTGGCAAATGGAGCAGCAGAAATTTAGCCAGGTCTTTGCCAGAGCCGTGAACAAGAATGCTTTAGTGGAATGATTTTGGGTTCAGAGACTTCCTCCCGGCAGTGGATCTCACATCTCTCATGCCATGAGTGTTGATTTCAGGTGATTGCTCAGGTACAAAGAGGTATACAGGAGTACAGAAGCCAGAATCATATCACTTTTTAAGAATCCGCAGGCATGACAGAATAAACATACATCTATGTAAAATTTCCCCTTTCTTTCTCGTCCCTTCTGACCCCACTACATGCTGATGGTCAATTTTTTTTTATCAAGACTCTCCAGAAATACTGTAGCCATGGTAGGGAATGAAATGGTAGGGAACAGAAGAGGCAGACCCAGTAAACACATGTAGCTGTACTGATTTATTGTCCCAGGTGCCTTTTCTTGCCTAACCTTCACAATGACCTTTTCAGGTGGGTATTATTTTTCCTTTTTTACAGACCTGAGGCTTAGGGGAGTTAAGGAACTTTTCCAACGTTACAAAACACAAGAATCTGAATCCTTGTCTATCAGATTCCAGAGCCTGTGTTTGCCTCCTATAACCCTGGAAGGGCAGTCACTTTGCTTCTACTCAGAGATGAGACTCACAGAAAACCCCAATCTTTTATTCACCATTTGGTTTGCAAATGCTTTCTTTTAATCTTAGCTCAGGCATATCTAGCTCCTGAGTTCTTTTAAGCATTGCATTTCTCTTTAGTAAGATAAGCATCCTTCTATGGATAATGGTGGGAGAGAAGCACCAGATCCAAAGTCCTGCTTGCTAAGTGCCTCCAGAGTTCCCCTTCTAGCCTTGCTGAGCTCTGATTCTTTCTAAACAGGTGAGAGCTCTCCGGGGAGCAATGATATCATAAGGAGGAGCAGACCGCTTCCCAGCCAAATGTGTCTCCCCTTCCCCTGTGCTTCAGTAGCTGGGGATGTGTCTCAGCCACCAGTAGTGACATGTGGACTCCCATCTCTGGAGGAAAAATCAGTCTTTTACAATGAAGCACCTGCCATCCATTTTCCTAGGAACTTCTGCCCCTTATAGATTATTCATGGAGCCTTTCTTTGTAATCTCAATTCCTCAGCAGAAATGATCATTTAATAGGCAGAAACAGAAAGAACTATTTCACAATGCAAACCCAGGAAATCCAGCAGGAGAAAAAGAGACAATGATTCAGGTGACCAAAACTGTTAGTCCAGTTCGGCAAATAATCCTGTTCATCTGACCAGGAGCTAAAGGGAATAATAAAGAGAAGAGAGGGCAGGAAAAAAAATCAGTTGACCTAAGAAGAATTTTACTCTCTTTATAATTTCTGTACTTGATGACTGAAGAGAGAACATCACTATAAAATATCTTTTACATAGGGAATCACTTGTGATTTGGGAACATGGCAACGTGGAACAGAAAGGTTTAGAAAAGGGAAGACAAATAGAATTGTAATGAGCAATTAATTAAAAATTATTCTGTCTTTATGAGATTTTTTTGAAATGTGATTAATTCGCACTTGTAAAGATTTGAGTAATTAAAAAGATTTACAAAAAAGATCATGTAATGATGGCAATTGAAGTGTATCCTCGGCAACAACCTCACAATTCTTGGTATATATATAATTATATGTATTTCTAAATTCTGAGATGCTATGCTACATGTGTATAATGGATTTTCATGGAACTTTGGGTAACTATGTGACACCTAAGACTCAGAGTCTGTAATTCTGCAGCTCTGAAAGTCAGCATTCCTACACACAGCAACTGTTAAAGAAGCTGTAAAAAAGATCAGGCTTCAATTAGAGACGAGAATGAAGTCAACCTGGTTGGGACTAAGATAAATCAGAATACAGGGTAAAGGATGATATTGTCTATAATTCAGAGCTTCACATACTGTATGAGGTCAAAGGAAGAGAGGTTTATATTTCCCAAAACCTAAATTTTTTGTAGCACACAATCTAACTTAACCTGTCTGGCCAGTTCAATTAAACAATCTAAACACAATGAATCTAGAACTGGGATCAAGATCATGTAATTCTCTATAGTTTAATGTACTATCTGGATACATTCCAGAGTATATTGGGCAGATAATGAAAAAGTATTGGCAAAATCCCTTGAGGGACTGGGGGAAAAATATGGAACTATTACACTTTCCCATGGGGGAAATCCCCGAGACTCTCTCAAACATTTAGGATTTCCAAGTAATAGGCCAAGCCTTTAATTTTGAGGCTTGCTCTTATGAAACTTTTATCTGTGACAGAGCAGCTAAGCCTACCAATAATAATGTTTAAGAGGTTGTTCACATGTGGTCTCTCTCACTAAGCCCAACTCTGTAAGTAAAACATTATCTATGTGGGACATAACATCCAGGGATGTAAGTCTCCATGGCAATGTGGGACATGACTCCTAGGGATGAGCCCGGCCCTGGCAATGTGGAATTGGCAATGTCTACCTGACCAAAAGGAGAAAAAGAAATGTAACAAACTAAGGTATCAGTGGCTAAGAGATTTCAAATAGAGTTGAGAGGCTATTCTGGAGGCTACTCTTATGCAAGCTTCAGCTAGATATTGCTAATTGCTATGGTTTGCCAAGCCTCAACCAACAGTATTCCTGTAAACCCTAAAGAACACCCAGGGATCTATCTGAGACTCTATAAAACCTGCATCACTAAGTTTACTTTTCAGAAACCTATAACCTCCAGATGATTCCTAGGCCAGAAAAGCCCTGAAACCCAGGGGGGCCAGCCTCTCCGAGAGCATCAACTGGTTGCATTCCCCTCCCCCATATGTTGATACCCCTTTTCAACAGGAAGAACTTAGAATGGCCATTGCCCAAATGTCCCTAAAGACAGGGAGAAAGATCAAAAGAGAAGGAGGAGTTATAACAGAGAAGATAGGATTTAACAAAAAAGTATGACTGCTGAATCATTATATTGATATTTCATTTTAGTCTCCAGTGTCTTAGATCAGGTAGAAGGAAATACCTGATATGGTGGAACTGTAACCCATATCATACTTTAAAATTTGTTCTAAAACTGCTTGTTAAAATGTTCTTTGAAATTTATCCCTTTTTTTTTGTATATATGTTATTTTTCACAATAATTTTTTTTTAAAAAAAGAATACAGGGCAAAAGATGATATTGTCTCTATTTTAAAACACCAATTTCTGTGTGAAACCAAAGGAAGAGATGTTTATTTTGTCCACAATTTGAATTTTCTGTAGCACACTGTCTAATTTAACATCTATGGTCAGTGTATTTAAACAGCCTAATTACATGGAACCTAAAATGGGGAATGAAATCTTGCTACTCTTTACAGGTGAATATTTGGGACAGAAAATTTTAAAAGTATTTACAAAGTCCCTTTGAGGGACTCTAGAAAAAAATATGAAACATTAAACTTCCCCACCTGTGGAATTCCTGATATTCTCTCAAGTACTAGGGACCCCAAATTTAGTGAGCCAAGCCCTCAATCTTTTTTTTTAATTTTTAATTTTATTTTTTTATTGAGAAATATTTACACACATACATTTATTTTATTTATTAAGCATACCAACCTACAAACATAAACATTCTTACCATATGATCATTCCATTCTTCATATATAATCAGTAACTCACAATATCATCACATAGTTGTATATTCATCATCATGATCATTTCTTGGAACATTTGCATCAATTCAGAAAAAGAAATAAGAAAACAGAAAAAAAATTCATACATACCATACCTCTTACCCCTCCCTTACATTGATCACTAGCATTTCAGTCTACTAAATTTATTTTAACATTATACACATACATTGTACACATGGTGTACAATCAATGGCCCACAATATCATCACATAGTTGTGTATTCATCATCATGATCATTTTTTTAGAAGATTTTTATCACTCCAGAAAAAGAAATAAAAAGGAAAAAACTCATGCATACCATACACCTTACCCCTCCCTCTCACTGACCACTAGTATTCTATCTACTCAGTTTATTTTACCCTTGTCCCCCTGTGCTGGTTTGAAAGGAAGTTTGCCTCCTAGAAAAACCATGTTTTAATCAAAATATCATTTCATAAAGGTAGAATAATCTCTATTCAATACTGTATGTTTGAAACTGTAACAGATAATCTCCCTGGATGATGTGATTTAGTCAAGAATGGTTGTTAAACTGGATTAGGGGACAACATGTCTCCACCCATTTGGGTGGGTCTTGATTGGTTTATTGGAGTCCCATAAAAGAGGAAATATTTTGGAGAATGAGAGATTCAGAGAGAGCAGAGAATGCTGCAGCACCACAAAGCAGAGAGTCCACCAGCCAGTGACCTTTGGAGATGAAGAAGGAAAATGCCTCCCAGGGAGCTTCATGAAACCGGAAGCCAGGAGAGGAAGCTAGCAGATGACACCGTATTCGCCACACCCTTTCTGCCGAGAGAGAAGCCCTGACTGTGTTCGCCATGTGCCTTCTCACTTGAGAGAGAAACCCTGAACTTCATCAGCCTTCTTGAACCAAGGTATCTTTCCCTGGATGCCTTTGATTGGACATTTCTACAGACTTGTTTAAATGAGATATTTTCTTGGCCTTAGGACTGTAAACTAGCAACTTATTAAATTCCCCCTTTTAACAGCCCTTCTGTTTCTGGTATATTGCATTCTGGCAGCTAGCAAACTAGAACACCCCCCCCCCATTATTTATTTAATTTTTTATCCATAATTTTTACTTATCTGTCCATACCCTGGGAATAAGAAGTATCAGACACAAGGTTTTCACAATCACACAGTCACACTGTAAATGCTGTATCTTTATACAATTGTCTTCAAGAATCTAGGCTATTGGAATACAGCTCAACAGTTTCAGATACTTTCCTCTAGCCACTCCAACACACCATAAACTAAAAAGGGGATATCTATTTAATGCATCAGGATAACCTCTCTACTCTATTTGAAATCTCTCAGCCACTGAAACATTATTTTGTCTCATTTCTCTCTTGCCCTTTTTGGTCAAGAAGTCTTTCTCAATCCCTTGATGTTGGGTCCCAACTTATCCTGGGATTTCTGCTAGGGAGATTTACACCCCTGGGAGTTATGTCCCACATAGGAGGGAGGACAGTGAGTTCACTTGCTGAGTTGCAAGCCCTCAATCTTTTTTTTAAATTAATTTGTTTTTTATTCATGATACATAACCACATACAAACACAAACATTCTTATCATATGATCATTTCGTTCTTGTTATATAATCAATAACTCATACTATCATCACTTAGTTGTATATTCATTATCATGATCATTTCTTAGAACATCTGTATCAATTCAGAAAAAGCAATAAAAAGAAAACAGAAAAAAATTCATACATACCATATCCCTTACCCCTCCCCTTCACTGATCACCAGATTTCAATCTACTAAATTTATTTTAATATTTGTTACCCCTATTATTTATTTAATTTTAATCCATATGTTTTACTCGTCTGTTGATAAGGTAGACAAAAGGAGCATCAGGCACAAAGCTCTCACAACCACACAGTCACACTGTGACAGCCATACAATTACCTTCAAGAAACATGGCCACCGGAGCACAGCTCCACATTTTCAGGCAGTTCCCTCCAGCCTCTGCATGACACCTTAACTATACAGGTGATATCTATTTGATGTGTAAGAATAACCTCCATGATAACCTCTCGACTCTGTTTGGAATCTCTCAGCCACTGACACTTTATTTTGTCTCATTTCGCTCTTCCCCCTTTTGGTTGAGAAGCTTTTCTCAATCCCTTGTACTGAGTTCCAGCTCATTCTAGGATTTCTGTCCCACATTGCCAGGAAGGTCCACACCCCTGGGAGTCATGTCCCATGTAGACAAGGGGACAAGCCCTCAATCTTGAGGCTTGTACTTACGAAACTAATTTCTGCAATGGGGAAGCTGAGCCTACTTATAATTATGCCTAAGGGTTAACCCCAGAGAACCTCTTTTATTACCCACGTGTGGCCTATCTAAGCCAAATCTGCAAATAAACTCACTACCCCTATGTAAGACATGACTCCCAGGAGTGTAAGTCTCCCTGGCAGCATGGGACATGACTCTCAGGGATGAGCCCAGCCCTGGAATCGTAGGATCAACAATGCTTTCTTGATCAAAGTGGAGAAAAGAAATGAAACAAAATAACGTTTCAGTGGCTAAGAGATTTCAAATACAGTTGAGAAGTCATTCTGGAGGGTACACTTATGCAAGCTTCAGCCAGATATTGCAAATTGCCACAGTCTCACATGCTACAACTACCGGTATCCCTGAAAACCTAAGGAATACCCTGGGATCTATTTAAGATTCTATAAATGTTTTGCTTAGTAAGTTGATTTTTTTCAGAAACTTAAGGCCTCCGAATTTTTCTATGCCAGATAAACCCTGAAATCCAGAGGTTCTAATCTTGCCAAGAACATCAGTCAGTTTCATTTCTCTGCCCCATAAGGTTGACACCCCTTTCCAGCAAGAAGAAGCTAAAATGGTCATTGCTCAGATATCCTTGAAGATTGAGAAAATGAGCAAATGAGAGAGAGAAGGTGTAACTGAGAAATTAGGATTTAACAAATGATTATGACTACTGACTCATTATATAGATATTTCTTTTTAGTTTCTAGTTTATCTCAGAATAGCCTGAACGAAATACCTGAAGTTGTTGAACTGTAATCCAGTAACCTTGGTCTTTGATTATGATTATATAACTATATAGATTTTATCATGTGATCATATGATTGTGAAAACCTTATGATTGACATTTCCTTTTTCTGGTATATGAGTACATGAGCAATAAAATAAAGACATACATGAGAAAAGCAATAGGTCTGGAATATGGAGAAAAGTACCCCTAAGGAAACTATGGACGATAGTTATAGTACTACTGTGCCATTTTGAAAGGATTTATGTATCCTAGAGAAGCCATATTTTATTCCCAATCGATCTTGTGGAACCAACGGTTTCTTCTAATCCGTATTTAGTACTTATGTTGGAAACTTGATTAAATTATCTCCATGGAGATATGACTCAATCAATTGTGGGTATTCAACTTGATCAGATGGAGATGCGTTTCTACCTATTCTGTGTGGGCCTTGATTAGTTTACTGGAATCCTATAAAAGAGGAGACATTTTGAAGAGAGCTCCTTTTGAGAGCAAGGAGAGAGCCACAGAACTACGACAGAATGACAAGAGAACCACAGAGTCCACCAGCCAGCAACCTTTGGCGATGACGAAGGAAAACACCTCCTGGGGAGCTTCAATAAGCAAGAGGCCTGGAAAGAAAGCTAGCAGATGCTGCTGTGTTTGCCACATGCCCTTCCAGCTGAGAGAGAAATGCTGAACGTCATTGGCCTTCTTCAACCAAGGTATCTTTCCCTGGATGCCTTAGATTGGACATTTGTATGGACTTGTTTTACTATGAACAATTTCACAGCCTTAGAACTGTAAACTTGTAACTTATTAAATTCCCCTTTTTAAAAGCCATTCCATTTATGGTACATTGCACTCCGGCAGCTAGTAAACTAGAACTACTTAAATAATTTTGCATCAATAGTAACAAATGTAACTACTGTTAAAAGAATAGTAGAATTACGAAAGAAAAAGTGTTATCATCAATTGTAACAAGTTTTCCACACTAATGCAAATGTTGGTAGTGGTTTGGTATATGGAAATCCTGTATTTTATGCATGATTGTTCTGTAAACCCACAATTTCTCTAATAAAAAAATTAACAACAGAAAACCTCCTGCATACTAGGATCCAATTTTCAGTTAGTTCATTGCATCCTTCTTTTCATAATATCCACTTGCCCTCATAAGATTCTTCTCTATTTTTCTTCCCTAGTCTTACTATTTCAGTTTGCTAAAGCTGCCAGAGAGTAATATACCAGAAATGGATTGGCCTTTATAAAGGGAACTTATTAAGGTACAAGTTACAATTCTAAGGTCATGAAAATATCCAAATTAAGGCACCAAAAAAAAAGGATACCATCTTGGAGGAAAGGCAGCATTCGGGTTCCTCTATCATATGGGAAGGCACGTGGTGACATCTGCTGTCTTTTCCTCTTGGCTTCTGAGTACAAACAGCTCTCTCTCACCTCCTTCTGCATCTCCAGATGTCTGCTCTCAGTGTTGGGATCGCCAAACATCTGGGCTCTCACTTAGCTTCTCTGGGGCAAACTCTGGATTTCATCTCTTAACTTCCCTTGGCTCTCTTCAGGTTCTGGCTATTTCTGTGAGTCCTTACTTAGCACCCAGATTATTCCTGTCTCGTCCTCTCAGTACCATGAGTGAGCTCTCTTAAAAGACTCTTGCAAATGGATTTAGTCTCACCTTGAAAGGGTGGATTCACATCTCCATGGACACAATCCAATCAAAATGTCCCACCCACAATTGGGTGTGTCCCATCTCCATGGAAACAATCTAGTGAGAAGGTCCCACTCTAAAGGATGATATTGTCCATATCTTAAAACTTTAACTTCTGTGTGAGATAAAGGGAGAGATGTTTATTTGGTGCAAAATTTATATTGTGGGTAGTACATTTCCTTATTTAACTTGCATGGTCAATTTAGTTGAACACCATAATGTAGGGAATCTTGTGTAAGGCATGAGATTTTCTTGGTTTGTCCAGGTTAGTGTGATGCCCCAATAAATCCCAGAATGATTTGGACAGTGAATAAAGAAATACTTGCAAAGTCCCCTTAAGGGAATGGGGAAAAAGGGGGAAACATTCGAATTCCCCATTTGGAAAATTTCTGATATTGTCGCAAGCAGTGTGGACAACCAAATCAACGGGGCAAGCCCCTGGTCATGGTGTTCACTCCTAAGAAGGCGAAGCGTACTTAAAATTAGGCCTGAGTCATCCCCAGAAAACCTCTTTTGTTGCTCAGATGTGGCCTCTCTCTCTCTAAGCTGACATGGCAAGTGAACTCACTCCCCCCCCCCCAAAGTGGGACATAACTCCCAGGGGGTATAAATTTCCCTGGCAACGTGGGACAGAAATCCCAAGATGAGCTGGGACCCAGCATCAAGGGACTGAGAAAACCTTCTTGACCAAAAGGGGGAAGAGAGAAATGAGAGAAAAATAGTGTCAGTGGTTGAGAGATTTCAAATAGAGGCCAGAGGTTATCCTAGAGGTTGTTCTTATGCATTATATAGATATCCCTTTTCAGTTTAGTGTGTATTTGAGTGGCTAAAAGGAAGTACCTGAAACTGTAGAGCTGTGTTCCAGTACCCTTGTTTCTTGAAGATGAGTGTATAAGGATATAATGTTTACAGTGTGACTGTGTGATTGTGAAAACCTTGTGTCTGATGCTCCTTTTATCTAGGGTATGGACAGATGAGTAAAAATTATTAAAATTAAAATTAAATTTTAATTAATAAATAAATAATTGGGAGAACAAAGATTAAAATACTTTGGGTAGATGGAAATACTAGTGGTCAATGAGAGGGAGGAGTGGAGTATGGTATGTATGAGTTTTTTCTTTTTTTTACTTTTTCTGGAGTGATGCAAATATTCTAAAAAATGATCATGGTGATGAATTCACAACTATGTGATAATATTGATTGTACACCATGTATGGAATATTTGTATGTTAAGAATGTTTGTGTTTGTATGTTGTTTTATCAATAAAATATTTTTAAAAAAGGTCCCACTCTAAACAATAGGTCTGCCCCACAAGATTTGATTAGGATGAAAAGGACATGTCTTTTCTGGAGTAATTTCAACCAGCACACTAAGCATTTTCCAATATTCAGGACTCAGAGTAAAGAATCCGTCTGCTTTGTGGTTGAATAAACTATTGCACACACCGGCCCAATCTTTTGATCTACCACAGATACAGGTTGTTTATTTTAACAAGACTTCACTTTTACGTACTTTATCATGTATGCCATGCTTATGTTTTAAGCAGATTTCAGGGCTTTTGACTTCCATTAGACTTGGAAACAGAGCTCCGAAAGAGATGCAGGCAATAATGATTCTAACCATAACAGGGCTGCATCTTTATTTGTAGAGTGAGACACTTCACCTCTCATATTTTAACTTACTGTTTCTTCCCCGATGATAGTGACGGATTCATTCTATCGTATGGGCACAAACCCATCCTCACTCTTGAACCATTCTTTACCCTCCTCCCACCAATTTCGTCCAGCGCATCCCTGCATCCCTAGCAACCCGACTACGGCTTCTGGCGTCGCTATGGGGACAGGGTCGGCGGACCAGTGATCACCATGGTGACCGGGGGCGGGCCGACGGGGGGGGGGGCTGGCGAGGTGGCGCATGCGCGTCGGGAGGCGCGTCTGCGGCGTCTCCGGCTCCTCAGTTCCCCTCGAAATGGCGCTGAGGCGGCGGCGTGGACCAGCGCTCCGCGCCCCCTGCGCGCCGCTGCCGGCTGTGTTCCTGCTCTTGCTTCTCAGGGGTGAGTCTGAAGGTTTTTATTTTGGGAGAGGGCGGTCTGCAGGCGGCGGGAGCAGAGGGGGCGGAGCGGCGGCACACGGTCCCGGCGGGAATAACGGTCCCGGAGCGCGGCGGGGCCCGGCGACCCCGAGTGGGGTCTGCCCTCGGGAGAGCCGGGGGTTCCAGGGACTGGGAGCGCCCTGGGGGCTCAGTGCGATCCAGGGGCCGAGGGGCGTCGGGGCGGGGTGTAGGGGGACCAAGGTCTCCGGGGGCGGGAGGGGCTGGGGTCTGTTCCGGGCCCTGGGAGGCTTGGGGGAATCGGGGGCCTTGAGGGCTCCGGGGGCTTGAGGGCTCCGGGGGGATGGAAGGGGGGGTTCGGGGGGATTCACGGCCACGGGCTGCAGGGAGAAGATGCGCGACGCGATGGGTGAAGTCCCGGCCAGAGGGTAACTTCCCGGCCGGTGGATGACTTCCCGACTTGTGAGGGACGTCCTGCACCGGGGGTGACCTCGGGACAGTGGGCGCACAGAAAGGAGGACAGCGCTTGGGTCTGGGGCTCTGGAACACTGACCTGGAAGGCAGTGCCGAGCAAGTGGTGCCGGAGAGAAGTGGCCGGTGAATCCGGAGGCAGAACTCCAGGCCTGCTTGTTTCTGGATCCCAGCCCTCGGGAAACCTGCGGCTCATTGCACTTTTGCTGTAAACAAAGGAACTGAATTGGGCAAACCCATATTTACTTTCCTGGAAGCGAAAATGACACGGATCTCAATCCAGCACCTTCTTTATCTCTGCCTTGTGGAGGAGACTCCTAGTTACCCTGAATTAGTATTTGGGGCATTTTGATGAAGACACACTGAGCCTGGTGGTTTAGTACATTTTGCCTTTAACACTGTTTGGAATTCTAGTTAGATCGTGTGTCCCAGTACAGTTGGACAGAAAGACTAAATGGCTTCCTATATGAGAGTTTACTATATACTAGGCGCTTTGAAGTCATTATCTTGTTTAGGCCTTAGAGCAACTTTGAGAGGTTGGTTTTGGTAACCCATTTCCAATAAGAAAACTAAGAATCAAGTATCTTTTACAAGTCTGCTTTTCTAATAGGTGGTAAATAGGACTCAAATCCATATTTATCTAAAGATACTATAGCAAATTTTCCTTGATTGCCATCCACAGGTAACAAACCAGGTCCTTTTTCAATGTCATGGCTCTTACGTCTGTCATTTTTTTGTTTAGCTTAGTTGCTGCTGTCATTCGTGATGTTTTCCAGAATATGCAAATAAAACCATGCAGTGACTGTTGGAGAGTGGGGGTGGACAGGTCTATAACAAAGCACCCCTGTATTTGATGGTCATTATTGTATGATGTCTGCTTTGCTGGTAGAGAAAAGGAAGGGCCTGGGAAAGAAGCAGTGGAAACAGGGATTTGTGATTAAGGGTTATATTTTAAGGTGTAGTTGGTATCCATATGCTTTGCCAGAATTTGATTTCCACAAACAAAGAAGTTGGGAAGTGTAAGTGTAAGTGATCAAAGACAAGTCAGGGGACATGGGTGTCAGGAATGCCCAGCTCCTGGCTGTGTCGGCCACACTGACACTGAGTCCTATTCACAGACTGGAACAACTCCCCATTGTTGAAAAGGTCTGCTCACATGAAAGTTTGCAATTTTTATTGCAGAAACACTGGGTAGTTTAGTTCAGGAATGAGCTTTAACTTGGTGGTTTGTTAATTAAACTAGAAGATGCTAAGGACTTCAGATATGATTAACCTCCTGTTCTGCTCTGCTAGGAGGCTACTTGTGAACCTTTCTTCTTGCAGAGATTGTTGCTATTATTTTGCCTGTTTTATGGATGAAGTAACAAATACAAAGAGATAAAACTTGCCCAGACTGATATCCTGTGCTTCTTAAATTTGGAGTTCTTCAATCATTTGTATTATTTCAACTTTTAGTTACTTGTGCTATTCCTTTTGACAGTGAAGTTCTTATTAGGGATCTGTTTAACCAAATTATCAAAAGTTTAAAGCTATGTGGTTTTGAATACAAAATATTTTGTTGAATTGGTGACAGGTGCAATTCAACTTTACATTCATTTTTGAATGATTATATAGTAGTTACTGTTGGATTTAACAGTAACAGTATGTATTCTTGGGATAAGACAACTTGTGAACTGAAGCTTAAAATCTGAGAATCAAAATTTCTGGGAATTTTTTGAAAAAAATTCATAATTTTTCCATTTACATTTGGATTTCTGAAACATTTTTAGAGGGCTTTTTAATTTTGATATTTTTTTGTAATTATCTGACAAATAAAATCATTATATTTGCATGTGTGTGCTTGAAGGAAAACAACACCTGCTCTGCTTCAAATCAGCTGTTCATCCCCAGATGACTGTAGATGGCATTTGTTCTTGAGGCTTTAGACTTAGGATACTAAATGGATGGCTAGTAGAGACCCTTAATCATAAGTAATTGCAGTATTACATCCAGACAATTGTCTGTGCACACAACCCTTAAACCTCCCTTGGCTCTATGTAACTTGCTCTTCAGGCAGCCAGATACGGTAGTATTAAATCAGTTCTTTTGAAAGAAAACAGATTTTTATCAAGCTACATAATGTAACAGAAGCAGCTATGGATTTAGTACATCCAACAAGTAGCAGCTGTGAAATGTGATACTAGGAAATTCCTTCTCTATAAATTCTTGAAATTTTTTAAAAGCACAAGTGGGGTAAAAGAAAGAAAGATATGTGTGTGCGTGAAATTGAGATGTATGAAATCTGCTGAATAATCCACTAATCGTAAAGTTGTGTTGTCCTTTAAAACATGTTTATAATCAGATGGTGTGAATGTGATGCTGTATTGACCTCTGAGTTCTTAACTGTATATACATGCACACGCCTTCATTAAGGTATAAAAGAGAACCTGAAAGAAACTTTGGTAAGCACATTCTTTTACACCTAGTTTAACAAGGATGGTATCCACCAGTAGCACACTATAAGGAGAGCTAAAGCTGTCATTTACTGCCACTTTGCCACTTGTTAGTGGTAACTGTGATACACAGAATGGTTCTGAGAATTAGCCCTTGTTTCTAATATTTGAGGAATGCTGTAGTATTTTGTGTTTTGTTTCCCTTGTTTTTAAGCAGTGCCTATTACACTTCTTATATACATTTTCTGTGAGTAGTTAATGTGGACATTAGGGGTTCCAATGCTGGGTTGTACAGAAAGACCAAATTTTTAATAAAACTAGTACTATGTAGATATTATTTTTATGCCTTCTTCTGTTTACAGAGTATCCCAAGGCCTCTTCTATGGTTAAATCCATCACATCCTGTCATATCCATGATTTCTGTTTTGCCTAATGTATTCACAACTCACAGTGATCCTTCATATGTCTAAATAAGCTTAGCTCTTGTCTCTGATTCAGTTCAGTATAGCAGACATTTATTGAGAATTTATAATATTCCAGGCATTGTTCTCGATGCTGGGGGTACAAAAAATGAACAAAGCTTTCTTGGCCCTTGAAGAGCTACAATTCATGTATCAGTTTGAGTGCATGATGAATTGTATTAGTGTTTAGTTTCTGAGTGGGTGTATCTTCTCAATGCTATTAAAATTCGTTGGGAATAGAGGCTGAATTTAATTTCTTTTGTAGCTTTTAGAAAGATGACTATAGTACATATTCAGTTTGTCTCTTGAAAGTCTTTAACACTTGCTGTGTATTTTTAGGCATGTTTTTGGTATCTTATCTTAGTTCTAGTGGCCACAGGAACTTCCAGAAGATCTGTTTTTACTATAATAGTTTCTGTTGAAGAAAGAGAATATTAAGTATTTCTTGACTTGGTTCAATTTCAAAATCTTTCTACTATCTGTGCAGTCACAAGCTTAAGAAGAAGAAAGCATGGGGAAATTCTTGTGATATGATTTAAGTGACATGAGCAGTAAGTACTAGCACTATATACCATATGATTGCAATTATGTAAAAAAGCTTATCCTTAGGGGAAAAAATATAGAAGAAAATGAACCAGAATGTTAATAAGTACTGTTTCTGAGTGGTAGGTCTTATGGCTGATTCTTTTCTACTTTTTACTTTTTCTGGCAGATTCTTTAACTCTTTTGGTTTTTTTCCAAGTTTTCTACGAGCATTTATTATTATTTTTTAAAATGAAAAAGACTGCAATTTGCTTTGACTTCAGAAAGATGCAGATAATGGAATTTTAAATTTGGCATTAGTAAAGATTTTCTTTTAAAATGGGAAAATTTACCTTGTGTACTTTAAGCTGATAGCATATGGATAGTGCCTTTTTCCAGTTCCCTAATGAATGTCAGCTACATTGGCTGAAGGAAAGGCAGAAGTTCAATTGTTAGATCATGCATTCTTTGGTAGTCTTTGGAGAGATTAGCAGTCATTGGAAGATTAGCCATCACTGGCTTTTGGGTGGCGGAGGCAACTGTGGTCTCCTCAGCAAATGGATAACTGGGAGGCTGAAAGAGAACTGAAAGAGAGTTATTGAGAGTCTCCTTGAACTCCCCCCCACCTTTCTTTTAATGAAATTGTCTAACTGCCTTCGTCACCCTCTTTGGAGTCAGCCAACAATTACTGAACACCTATTTTGTGCTAGCAAGGCAAGTATTGGAAGATCTCTGATTTCTCTGTCTTGGGTGATAAGAATACAAGGTCAAATTGACTTCTTTGAACGCAGAGTTTGAAAGATGTTTCCCAATGTGAACTGTTAGCCCACATATCCTTACCACTTTTTCCTGTCTAACATGGACATCCTTGCTAGATGTTCTTCTCTAAGGAAAACATTCTCTCTTTTGAATGAAGCACAGCTGTCCGGAGGATTAAAGAGAATGCAGCAAATCCTAAAACAGCTGCATCTTTTTTTGGGGGGGAGGGGGGTGTGTTTTTCCTTTGACATATCTCTATCAGGTGCAGAAACTTTTTTTAAATTTTGTTTTTTTTTTTTAGGTGCAGAAACTTTTAATCAGGCAATCCATATTTGCTTTGTAATCTCGTTTTCATGGCGCTAAAACTTCCCATGGACGAAACAGAGAAATTTGATATATCCCTCCCCAGACCAGAAGGAGCATATAGTTTAGTTAGCAACAGAACAGCGTTTGAGTAAATAAATGCTTTACATATTTAGAAGTGAGAATACTTACTCTGGGATGGCTTAGTAGAGGAACATTCACGAAGGAGTTGAGCCTTTAGGGATAATTTTGATTGATATAAGTGCAGATTTGGAGAATGGCGATGTGAAGGAAGTTGGGGGATGCACTTATTGTATCTTGGGATCAAAGAGTGACTACCATGGTAATAATCACAGCTACCATTTATTGAAAACCTACTTGTATGCCAGGAACTGTGATAATTTATTGCTTTACCTGTTTTTTTTGCGGGGGGATTCATGGTCTAGGAATCGAACCGGGTCTCCTGCATGGAAGGGGAGCATTCTACCACTGAACCACCTATGCACCCCTTTACCTGGATTTTTTAAACTGTTATCAGCAGTCAGTTTTCTCAGGTATCATTTGTGGATGATGAATCTGAGGCCCAGGCAGGTTAATTACCTGGTCCAAGGTTACAACTAGTAAATAGAGAAGACTGTCCATTGCAGAGAATATTGGAAAGTACATTGTAAAGCACTTTAAATGCCAGGCTAAGAAATTTGAACTTAATTATGGAGGTTCTGGAATTTCATTTGAAGTTTGAAGCAGAGAAGGATATGTCAAAATGGTTCTAGGAATATTGATCTGTTATTATGTTCAAGAAGACTGGAGAGGGAAGAAAGCCATTTTGGAAGCATTTGGAAGTAATAACTTCCTTTAGTATTGGTCTCTTGATGTTAAACTCAGCTTTTGTTTATGTCTAAAAGATGTTTATTTTAACATAATTTTAGGCTGACAGTTATTCTGTCTTAGAGTTTCCACTGTATAATACTGATGCTTCCTGGTTTGCACTTTTGATGTTGCTAAGTCTGCTGTCAGACATACTGTCAATTTTTTCTAGGTTGTCTTTCTTCGCTTTAGCTACTTTTAAGATCTTTTCTTTGTCTTTGGCATTCTAAAATATTTTTTACATATCTAGGATGTATTTCTTTTAAATTATTTTACTTGTTGTATATTGTACTTTGTGTATCTGTGCGTTTAGATCTTTCCTAAGAATTCTTATTACTGGACAAAGGTGGTGGATTCTTTGCCCCGATGCAGTCAAATGACCAGTTCTTGAGATACCAGAGTTTCACACTGAGAAAGAGATTATGGCTAGGCATGAAGCAGAAGATCACATGGTCTGTTAGCTCTGAAATCTGTTACCTTGAACTACGGTAATTCTGATATAGCTTTATAGTATTAAAAGATGGGCAGGTTTTAGGATAATGAACACGGTGGAGTTCATTATAGATGAATATAATTAGGAGTGATTTAATTATTAAGTATGTGCAGTTTGAGTACATGCTTAGTCACAGAATGTATGTAAGAAAAATGGCGGCCTTAATATGATGATGGGTGTGACTTTTAGTATTATAATGAGGGATAGGTTTTAGTATTTGTGCTTGTTTGAAGGGATGTATGTCTCCTAGAAAAGCCATGTTTTAATCTAAATCCCATTTTGTAAAGGCAGAATAATCCCTATTCAATACTGTATGTTTGAAGCTATAGTCAGATCATCTCCCTGGAGATGTGATTTAATCATGAGTGATTGTTAAACTGGATTAGGTGATGACATGTCTCCACCCATTTGGGTGGGTCTTGATGAGTTTCTGGAGTCCTATAAAAGAGGAAACATTTTGAAGAATGAAGGAGATTCAAGAGAGCAGAGAATGCTGCAGCACCACAAAGCAGAGAGTCTACCAGCCAGTGACCTTTGGAGATGAAGAAGGAAAACACCTCCGGGGGAGCTTCATGAAACTCGAAGCCAGGAGAGAAAGCCAGCAGATGACGCTGTGTTAGCCAAGTGCCCTTCCAGCTGAGAGAGAAGCCCTGACTGTGTTCGCCATGTGCCTTCTCACTTGAGAGAGAAACCCTGAACTTCATCGGTCTTCTTGAACCAAGGTATCTTTCCCTGGATGGATACCTTTGATTGGACATTTCTGTAGACTTGTTCTAATTGGGACATTTTCTTGGCCTTAGAACTGTAAACTAGCAACTTATTAAATTCCCCTTTTTAAAAGCCATTCCGTTTCTGGTATATTGCATTCCAGCAGCTAGCAAACTAGAACAGTATTATAATCAGGTATAGATTACTTATAGGTTAAAGTCTAAACTACTATACATGTCAGGTCCCATTTTGGTTAGATCCAGCTTAGGTTAAGATAACATTTGAATTGGGATGCATTAGTTCTGGGCTGACCCAAAGCCTTTCATTAATAAATATTATGAGCTATCTTTAGTGTTCATAAGACTCTAAAGTTTAAGAACCAAATAAAATGGGCACAAGTGAAGGTTAGTCATAAGTTTTTTACAATCACAAGGGTACAAAATAAGGGCTATATGATCATTATTAGAGATCAAGGCGGCTGGATTTACAGGTATTTCCCTCTATCTACTCTAATATACCAGAAAGCAAAAAGAAATATCTATGTAATAATTCAGAAATCATAACCATTTCTTAAATCCTAACTTCTCGTTTACAACTCCTCCCTCTTATTTGATAATTCTCTAAATCTTGAGGGATAGTTTGGTGACAGCCCTTTAATTTCTTCATGCTGAAAAGGGGTGTTGACATTTTGGGGCAGAAGGATGAAACTAGTTGTTATTCTAGGAGAGATTTGTACTTCTGGGTTTCAGGGTTTATCTGGCATAGGAACAGTCAGTAGGCTTTAAGTCTCTGAAAAACAAACTTAATGAGTAAAACGTTTATAGAGTCCAGAGTATCCTTTAGGGTTTCCAGGAACACTGTTGGTTGGGGCTTGCTGTACTGTTGTAGTTTGCAATATCTGGTTGAAGCTTATATAAGAGTAACTTCCAGAATGACCTCTTGACCCTATTTGAAATCTCTTAGCTACTGAAACTTTATTTCTTTCCCCACTTCTGGTAATCCAGTCCCTTGATGCCAGGGCCAGGCTCAACCCTGGGAGTCATGTCCCACATTGCCAGGGAGACTTACACTCCTGGAAGTCATGTCTCACATGAGGGGGGAAGGTAGTGACTTTATTTACAGAGTTTGGCTTAGAAAGACCACATCTGAGCAATGAAAGAGGTTTTCTGGGGTGACTCTTAGGCATTAATTATAAGTAGGCTTAGCTTTGCCATCACAGAAGTAAGTTTCATAAAGGCAAGCCTCAAAATTGAGGGTTTGGCCTATTAAATTGGGAGCCCTATTCTTAAGAGAATGACAGTGTTCTAGTTTGCTAGCTGCCAGAATGCAATATACCAGAAATGGAATGGCTCTTAAAAGGGGGAATTTAATAAGTTTCTAATTTACAGTTCTAAGGCAGAGAAAATGTCCCAATTAAAACAAGTCTACAGAAATGTCCAATCAAAGGCATCCAGGGAAAGATACCTTGGTTCAAGAAGGCCAATGAAGTTCAGGGTTTCTTTCTCAAGTGAGACGGCACATGGCGAACACAGTCAGGGCTTCTCTCTCGGCTGGAAGGGCACATGGCGAATACGGCGTCATCTGCTAGCTTTCTCTCCTGGCTTCCGGTTTCATGAAGCTCCCTGGGAGGCATTTTCCTTCTTCATCTCCAAAGGTCACTGGCTGGTGGACTCTCTGCTTTGTGGTGCTGCAGCATTCTCTGCTCTCTCTGAATCTCTCATTCTCCAAAATATTTCCTCTTTTATGGGACTCCAATAAACCAATCAAGACCCACCCAAATGGGTGGAGACATGTTGTCCCCTAATCCAGTTTAACAACCATTCTTGACTAAATCACATCAACCAGGGAGATGATCTCATTACAGTTTCAAATATACAGTATTGAATAAGGATTATTTTACCTTTAAGAAATGGGGTTTATATCAAAACATGGCTTTTCTTAGGGGGCATACTTCCTTTCAAACCAGCACAGACAGGAATTCCCCAAGTGGGGAAATTTAATAGTTCCACTTTTTCTCTAGTCCCTGAAGGGAGTCTGCAAATACTTTTTTCATTTTATGCCCAAAATACTCTGAAATACATCAGGGTATAACATTAATTTGTACAGAATATCAGGATTTTATTTCCCTTTCTAAGTTCCATGTCAAATAAGTTGAATTAGGTTGTTTAAATAAACTGACCAGATAGGTTAAATTAGATAGTGTACTACAGAAAATTTAAATTTTTGGCAAAATAAACATCTCTTCTTTTGGTCTCACATAGAAGTTAAAGTTTTGAAATACAGACAAATGCAGACAATATTATCTTTTTACTGTGTATTCTGATTTACCTAAGTCTTAACCATATCAACTTCATTTGCATCTTTAATTGAAGTCTGATTTCTTTTTCAGCTTCTTTACCAGTTGCTGTATGGAGTATGCTGACTTTCAGATCTGGAGAATGCTAACTGAGTTCCGGGTGTCATACACATACTTAAAGTTACAGGGAACTACTAGGTTATACAAAGAGCAGAGCATCTCAGAATTTAGAAATAACAGTTAAAGCTGAAGAGTAAATGTGAATGCTGTAAGAGCTTATAATCCAAGCCCTAATTTTCTTACAATCATTTTTTAATGAAGCTGCTTTCAGAAATTAAAACATTTGACAGTTGTCTTATATTGACAAACCAAAGCAGAGGTTTTGTCCTGTTTCACCTTTAAATATTTACCAGAGTTATGTTAATTAACAGATAAAATATAATTTATATATTTGTCCTGTCTCTCTTTAAAGTCTCTCCTTGTTGCAGATGAAGCTCTGACCTATAGCTTACCGCTTATACTTTTATAAAAGCATTACAGCAAAGCAGTGTGACTGACAAGTAAATTTGGCTGATTCCATGATCAGTAGCCTTTTTCTAAGAAATAACTAAAACAATGACTAATAACATCATACCATTGTCTAACCTACAATTCAGTATGAGGATATAACATGGACAGTGAAAACATGGTCAAGTCTTCAAGAATTTTTATACAGTCTCTAAATATTTGAATAATATTTTACCCATACAAATTTAGCTAATAAAACAATAGAAAATCCCCTTTAACTACTGAAATACTCCCAAACACCTTCTATGTAACATGCTAAACTATTTTAGCACCTCACTTTTACTAGGTAAAAGAACAATTCCTTTGTAACAGTTTTCCTTTAAAAGTAGAAGACTTGTCTTCTGAAATAAAGGATAAGGCCAACATAAGCATTACCAAGGATATTATTCTAATGTAAAATCTTTTCTCAACAGAGTACTTGGATGGTTAAGAAAAACTTGTTATAACTTTTCATTAAGAGCTAACAATTCACATTATTTCAACAGGGAGAAAACTAAACTTTAGTTTGTTTTGATTCAAATCATGAATACATGATTTGACACAAAACCTTTTTTAAAAGAACATTGTAAAAAAGCTTATCAAAATTTTGGTCATCATTGATTATGACTGACAGAATTCCTTTTCTAAGCTTTCCATAACTTTCCATATTCATTCAGAGTGTATAGTAAGCAATGACTACAACAAACAAAATTCAGTTTCTCAAACCTAAAATTTTCCATATCCATTCAGGGCTTCTAGTCAGCTACAAACAAAATTCACTTTCTCACACTTTTTGCAACAATGAACAAAATTCACTTTAATCAGAATATATGATAATCTTAGTAAGGAAAATACTAAAAATGCTATCCATCCCACCTATAGTTTTTATTTATCCAGACTACATACAATTAGAAATAAATTTGGTAATGAATTTGCAATGCTCTTTAAACATGCATACTACTTTCTGGTAGCAGTATTTATGAAGGGGAGAAAAAACCAAGCTACTACAAAATAATAGAAGAAGGAAGAAATTTATGCTTGGGTTTGAAACACAGCGAGCTACTTCTATACTTTATACATGCAACACACAATTGATTACATTACAGTATGCCTGAAATCTCTCATTCTAATCCAACACTACCTTTAAAAGTCAGAAGAGCCCAAGTTTGATATATAATCAGCTTTTTGAAAATTAAGGGATTTAAATCCAGGAAAAAAAACTCAAAATTTTTTCAACATTATTCCTAAGTACTAAATAATACCAAGAATATGTTGGTTCACAAAATTAAGTTACAGCTTCTAAAAAACTACTTCAGAGCTCTACTTATTCAAATGCTACTTTCTTATTTAAAGGTTTTACAAGTCTCATCTCTTCTTTGAAGTGTTCTTAGGTCATTCTTTATCTATTTGCTTTCTAAAAATCTTCATTTTTATTCCTTTTTAAAGATAATTGGCAGGTACTGTAAATACCATTGTCTTATACTGTACTCTACTACAAGTATATGTTAACTGGAAGATAAACTCTCTGAAGCTAAGAATTATGTCTTTCCCACTCATGACAGCACTACTAACAAAAATATACTGGTGACGTTAACAGAGCCATAACAAGTTCGAATTCTTCCACATACTGGGGTAACAAATGGCAAGGTAATTTAAAAGCCAGATTCTTTAAAATCCAGGTAATCAAGGCTACTAAAATCTCATGTATATTTTTTACTAAACTGATTCTTTAAATAGGATATATTTGAGGCATCAGCATATTTTCATGTTTATTATATTTTATATAAATGTCAACAGTTTATGCAATCTGTCTAGTTAGGCTATTTTTCAGAGGAAGATTGAGAATGTATTGAGAATATACTTATAATACTAGCTTGTTTTATCAGCTTTTTTGTTTTTTGGTTGAATTTTTTTTTTTTTTTTAGTTTTAAAGTGTTCTTCAACAAGTAGTTATAGGACAGATCCCATAGTTTGTCATGGGCTACCATAGCATTGTCTCAGATTTTTCTTTCTAGCTACTCCAGAACATTGGAGGCTAGAAGAAATGTATATATTTTTATCAATACTTTTTTCTTTTTTGTGAAAAATAACATATGTACAAGAAAAAAAAGAATTTTAAAGCACAGCACAACAGTTAGTTATAGAACAGATTTCAGAGTTTGGTATGTGTTACAATTCCACAGTTTTAGGTTTTTACTCCTAGTTGCTCTAAGATACTGGAGACTAAGAGAAATATCAATATAATGAACCAGCAGTCATACTCATTTGTTAAACCCTACCTTCTCTGTATAACTCCACCATCACCTTTGATCTTTCTTTCACTCCTCAGGAGTATTTGGGCTATGCCCATTCGACCTAGTAGGAAAATGGAACTGGCTGATGTTCTGGAGAGGCTGGCCCCTCTAGGTTTTAGGACTTAACTGGTCCAGGGATCCATCTGGAAGTTAGAGGTTTCTAGAAAGTTACCCTAGTGCATGGAATCTTTGTAGAATCTTATATATTGCTGTAGGTGTTCTTTAGGATTGGCTGGAATGGTTTTGGTTGGTAGCAGTATCTAACTGAAGCATACATAGGAGTGACCTCCAGAGTAACCTCTTGACTCTATTTGAACTCTCTCAGCCACTGATACCTTACTTGTTACACCTCTTTTCTACCTTTTGGTCAGGATGACATTGTTGATTCCAGGGTGCCAGGGCCAGACTCATCCCTGGGAATCATCTCTCACACTGCCAGAGAGACTTTCACCCCTGCATGTCATGTCCCACGCAGCAGGGAGGGCAATGATTTTACTTGCAGAGTTGGGCTTAGAGAGAGTGAGGCCATATCTGAGCAACAAAAGAGGTCTTCTGGAGGTAACACTTAGGCATACCTATAGGTAGGTTAAGCTTTTCTGCTACATACATAAGCTTCACAAGAGCAAGCCTCAAGATCAAGGGCTTAGCCTATTGATTTGGGTGACCCTAATGTTTGACACAATATCAGGGGTTTCCCTGGTGGTAAAGTTTAATAGTTCATATTTTTTCTCCCATTCCTCATGGAACTTTGCCATTACTTTTGATTATCTGCTTAATACATTCTGGGATATATCCAGGCATTACCTTAAGTTATATAGGATTAAAGGTCCTCATTTTTATTCTGGGCTCCCTGTGTTTCGATTGCTTAAATGAGCTATCTAGAGAGGTTGAGTTAGATTATGTGCTACAGAAAATTTAGGTTCTGGAAAAAATAAACCTTGCTTCCTTTGGTCTCAAATAGTAGGTGAGATTCTAAAATATAGACAGTGTCTTACTTACCCCTGTGTTCTGAATTAACTTAATCCTGACCTGATTTCCTTTGTTCTTATCTCTGAGTACCAGGGTATACAGATATAAAACAGTCTCTAAAAATCCAGAAATAATAATTACCACTCCAGACAAAATGTGACAGACACAAGAGCTTACACTCTAGGCCCCTGTTTTCTTATAAGAATTTTCTAAATGAGACCATACAATAATTGCTCTTTTGTTTCTGGTGTATTTTGCCCCACCAAATGTCCCACAGGTTCCTTCACAATGTTGTATGATTCACAACTTTGTTCCTTTTGTAGCAGCACATTTTCCAATCATATGTATACATCATTATTCACCAGTCTACTTCTTAGTCAATGCATCCTTCAGCCACCTCCATTCATCAGGCATCATGTATAATGTCCAAAGTCCATCAACACTCTCAATTTTAGATAATTTCATTGTTCCCAAGAGAAATATAACCAATAAACACATCCTCACCAAACAGGAAATCTAAACCTCCCCTTAACTTTTGTCCCTCCCCCCGTTATTTACCCCAGTGTTTCTGTAGTACTACTGATGTTTTCTGGTTAAACATATCCCATAGCATGCAATAGCAGTTTTCCCCCTATACCCTGAACTTATTTTGTCCGATATTAGTGTAGCTACTCCTGCTTTCTTTTGGTTACAACTTGCATGGAACATCTTTTTCCATCCTTTCACTTTCAGTCTATTTGTATCCTTGTGTCTAAGATGAGTCTCTTGTAAGCAGCAGCTATCTGGATTATATTTCTTAATCCATTCTGCCAATCTGTATCTTTTAATTGGTGAATTTAGTCCATTACCATTCAAAGTTATTACTGAAAAGGCATTTCTTGAATCTACCATCTTATCCTTTGAATTTTGTTTGTCAGATCTATATATATGCTTTTCCTTCTATCTCTTTTTATCCTTTAAGTTACCCTTTTGGTACTCTTCAATTCTTTGCCGTCCTTCAGACCTCCCTGTTCTGTCTTTTTTTTTCAACTGGCAGAGCTCCCTTAGTATTGCTTATAGGGCTGGTCTCTATTGACAGATTCTTCAGAATTTATTAGTCTCTGAAAATTTTAATCACTCCCTCAATTTCGAAGGACAGTTTGGCTATGTACAGAATTCTTGGCTGGAAGTCTTTCTCTTTCAGGATCTTAAATATATCATACCACTGTCTTCTTGCCTCCATAGTCCCATTTTGAGTAGTCTGAACTCAAAGTCTTATGTGGTTTCCCTTGAATGTAGTAGATTGTTTTTCTCTTGCTGCTTTCAGGATTTTCTGCTTCTGTTTAACATTTGACAGACTGATTAATATGTGTCTTGGGGAAGGCTTATTTGGATTTATTCTATTTGAAGTTCATTGGGCTTCTTTGATTTACGTATTCATGTCCTTTATAAGGGTTGGGAAGTTTTCCTCCATTATATCCTCAACTAATCTTCCTAGCCCTTTACTTCTGGGAAACCACTTATTCTTATATTTGTATGCTTTGTTTTATCCATCATTTCCCTTTGATCCAATTCAAATTTTCCATCTTTTTTGCCATTTTCTGTTTTGAGTGTTCGAAATCAGTTGTCCTGTCCTCTAGTTCACTTATTCTTTCTTCTGCCTCTTTAAATCTGCTGTTGTGTTTCGAGTATACTTTTTATTTGTTTTTCAGCATCTTTAATCTCCATGATACTTGCTATTTTTCTATTATTCTTTCAAATTCCTCTTTATGCTCTTCTAGTGTCTTCTTTTTTTATTAATTAAAAAAATTAACTAACACAACATTTAGAAATAATTCCATTCTGTATATGCAATCAGTAATTCTTAATATCATCACATAGATGTGTGATCATCATTTCTTAGTACATTTGCATTGATTTAGGAAAAGAACTAGCAAAACAACAGAAAAAGATATAGAATGATAATATAGAGAAAAAAATAAAAATAATACAAATAAAAAATAAAAAAATATATAAAAAAGGAAAAAAACAAAAACACAAACAAACAAACAAAAAACTATAACTCAGATGCAGCTTCATTCAGTGTTTTAACATAATTACATTACAATTAGATAGTATTGTACTGTCCATTTTTGAGTTTTTGTATCTAGTTCTGTTGCACAGTCTGTAACCCTTCAGCTCCAATTACCCATCGTCTTACCCTGTTTCTAACTCCTGATGGTCTCTGTTACCAATGACATATTCCAAGTTTATTCTCGAATGTCGGTTCACATCAGTGGGACCATACGGTATTTGTCCTTTAGTTTTTGGCTAGACTCACTCAGCATAATGTTCTCTAGGTCCATCCATGTTATTACATGCTTCATAAGATTATTCTGTCTTAAAGCTGCATAATATTCCATCGTATGTATATACCACAGTTTGTTTAGCCACTCGTCTGTTGATGGACATTTTGGCTGTTTTCATCTCTTTGCAATTGTAAATAATGCTGCTATAAACATTGGTGTGCAAATGTCCGTTTGTGTCTTTGCCCTTAAGTCCTTTGAGTAGATACCTAGCAATGGTATTGCTGGGTCATATGGCAATTCTATATTCAGTTTTTTGAGGAACCGCCAAACTGCCTTCCACAGGGGTTGCACCATTTGACATTCCTACCAACCGTGGATAAGTGTGCCTCTTTCTCCGCATCCTCTCCAGCACTTGTCATTTTTTGTTTTGTTGATAATGGCCATTCTGGTGGGTGTGAGATGATATCTCATTGTGGTTTTGATTTGCATTTCTCTAATGGCCAGGGACATTGAGCATCTCTTCATGTGTCTTTTGGCCATTTGTATTTCCTTTTCTGGTAGGTGTCTGTTCAAGTCTTTTTCCCATTTTGTAATTGGGTTGGCTGTCTTTTTGTTGTTGAGTTGAACAATCTCTTTATAAATTCTGGATACTAGACCTTTATCCGATATGTCGTTTCCAAATATTGTCTCCCATTGTGTAGGCTGTCTTTCTACTTTCTTGATGAAGTTCTTTGATGCACAAAAGTGTTTAATTTTGAGGAGCTCCCATTTATTTATTTCCTTCTTCAGTGCTCTTGCTTTAGGTTTAAGGTCCATAAAACCGCCTCCAATTGTAAGTTTCATAAGATATCTCCCTACATTTTCCTCTAACTGTTTTATGGTCTTAGACCTAATGTTTAGATCTTTGATCCATTTTGAGTTAACTTTTGTATAGGGTGTGAGATACAGGTCCTCTTTCATTCTTTTGCATATGGATATCCAGTTCTCTAGGCACCATTTATTGAAGAGACTGTTCTGTCCCAGGTGACTTGGCTTGACTGCCTTATCAAAGATCAAATGTCCATAGATGAGAGGGTCTATATCTGAGCACTCTATTCGATTCCATTGGTCGATATATCTATCTTTATGCCAATACCATGCTGTTTTGATCACTGTGGCTTCATAATATGCCTTAAAGTCAGGCAGTGCAAGACCTCCAGCTTCGTTTTTTTTCCTCAAGATGTTTTTAGCAATTCGGGGCACCCTGCTCTTCCAGATAAATTTGCTTATTGGTTTTTCTGTTTCCGAAAAATAAGTTTTTGGGATTTTGATTGGTATTGCATTGAATCTGTAAATCAATTTAGGTAGGATTGACATCTTAACTATATTTAGTCTTCCAATCCATGAACACGATATGCCCTTCCATCTATTTAGGTCTTTTATGATTTCTTTTAACAGTTTTTTGTAGTTTTCTTTGTATAGGTTTTTTGTCTCTTTAGTTAAATTTATTCCTAGGTATTTTATTCTTTTAGTTGCAATTGTAAATGGAATTCGTTTCTTGATTTCCCCCTCAGCTTGTTCATTGCTAGTGTATAGAAATGCTACAGATTTTTGAATGTTGATCTTGTAACCTGCTACTTTGCTGTACTCATTTATTAGCTCTAGTAGTTTTGTTGTGGATTTTTCCGGGTTTTCGACATATAGTATCATATCGTCTGCAAACAGTGATAGTTTTACTTCTTCCTTTCCAATTTTGATGCCTTGTATTTCTTTTTCTTGTCTAATTGCTCTGGCTAGAACCTCCAACACAATGTTGAATAATAGTGGTGATAATGGACATCCTTGTCTTGTTCCTGATCTTAGGGGGAAAGTTTTCAAATTTTCCCCATTGAGGATGATATTAGCTGTGGGTTTTTCATATATTCCCTCTATCATTTTAAGGAAGTTCCCTTGTATTCCTATCTTTTGAAGTGTTTTCAACAGGAAAGGATGTTGAATCTTGTCAAATGCCTTCTCTGCATCAATTGAGATGATCATGTGATTTTTCTGCTTTGATTTGTTGATATGGTGTATTACATTAATTGATTTTCTTATGTTGAACCATCCTTGCATACCTGGGATGAATCCTACTTGGTCATGATGTATAATTCTTTTAATGTGTTGCTGGATTCGATTTTCTAGAATTTTGTTGAGGATTTTTGCATCTATATTCATTAGAGAGATTGGTCTGTAGTTTTCTTTTTTTGTAATATCTTTGCCTGGTTTTGGTATGAGGGTGATGTTGGCTTCATAGAATGAATTAGGTAGCTTTCCCTCCACTTCGATTTTTTTGAAGAGTTTGAGCAGAGTTGGTACTAATTCTTTCTGGAATGTTTGGTAGAATTCACATGTTAAGCCGTCTGGTCCTGGACATTTCTTTTGGGGAAGCTTTTGAATGACTGATTCAATTTCTTTACTTGTGATTGGTTTGTTGAGGTCATCTATTTCTTCTTGAGTCAAAGTTGGTTGTTTATGTCTTTCCAGGAACCCGTCCATTTCATCTAAATTGTTGTATTTATTAGCGTAAAGTTGTTCGTAGTATCCTGTTATTACCTCCTTTATTTCTGTGAGGTCAGTGGTTATGTCTCCTCTTCCATTTCTGATCTTATTTATTTGCATCCTCTCTCTTCTTCTTTTTGTTAATCTTGCTAAGGGCCCATCAATCTTATTGATTTTCTCATAGAACCAACTTCTGGCCTTATTGATTTTCTCTATTGTTTTCATGTTCTCGATTTCATTTATTTCTGCTCTAATCTTTGTTATTTCTTTCCTTTTGCTTGCTTTGGGATTAGTTTGCTGTTCTTTCTCCAGTTCTTCCAAGTGGACAGTTAATTCCTGAATTTTTGCCTTTTCTTCTTTTTGTTAAAGGCATTTAGGGCAATAAATTTCCCTCTTAGCACTGCCTTTGCTGTGTCCCATAAGTTTTGATATGTTGTGTTTTCGTTTTCATTCGCCTCGAGATATTTACTAATTTCTCTTGCAATTTCTTCCTTGACCCACTCGTTGTTTAAGAGTGTGTTGTTGAGCCTCCATATATTTGTGAATTTTCTGGCACTCTGCCTATTATTGATTTCCAACTTCATTCCTTTATGATCTGAGAAAGTGTTGTGTATGATTTCAATCTTTTTAAATTTGTTAAGACTTGCTTTGTGACCCAGCATATGGTCTATTTTTGAGAATGATCCATGAGCACTTGAGAAAAAGGTGTATCCTGCTGTTGTGGGGTGTAATGTCCTATAAATGTTAAGTCTAACTCATTTATTGTAATATTCAGATTCTCTATTTCTTTACTGATCCTCTGTCTAGATGTTTTGTCCATTGATGAGAGTGGCGAATTGAAGTCTCCAACTATTATGGTATATGTGTCTATTTCCCTTTTCAGTGATTGCAGTGTATTACTCACGTATTTTGGGGCATTCTGGTTCGGTGCATAAATATTTATGATTGTTATGTCTTCTTGTTTAATTGTTCCTTTTATTAGTAGATAGTATCTTTCTTTGTCTCTTTTGACTGTTTTACATTTGAAGTCTAATTTGTTGGATATTAGTATAGCTACTCCTGCTCTTTTCTGGTTGTTATTTGCATGAAATATCTTTTCCCAACCTTTCACTTTCAACCTATGTTTATCTTTGGGTCTAAGATGTGTTTCCTGTAGACAGCATATAGAAGAATCCTGTTTTTTAATCCATTCTGCCAGTCTGTGTCTTTTGATTGGGGAATTCAGTCCATTAACATTTAGTGTTATTACTGTTTGGGTAATACTTTCCTCTACCATTTTGCCTTTTGTGTTATATATATCATATCTGATTTTCTTTCTTTCTACACTCTTCTCCATACCTCTCTCTTCTGTCTTTTCATATCTGACTCTAGTGCTCCCTTTAGTATTTCTTGCAGATCTGGTCTCTTGGTCACAAATTCTCTCAGTGACTTTTTGTCTGAAAATGTTTTGATTTCTCCCTCATTTTTGAAGGACAATTTTGCTGGATATAGGAGTCTTGGTTGGCAGTTTTTCTCTTTTAGTAATTTAAATATATCATCCCACTGTCTTCTAGGTTCCATGGTTTCTGCTGAGAAATCTACACATAGTCTTATTGGGTTTCCCTTGTATGTAATGGATTGTTTTTCTCTTGCTGCTTTCAAGATCCTCTCTTTCTCTTTGACCTCTGACATTCTAGCTAATAAGTGTCTTGGAGAACGCCTATTTGGGTCTATTCTCTTTGGGGTGCACTGCACTTCTTGGATCTGTAATTTTAGGTCTTTCATAAGAGTTGGGAAATTTTCAGTGATAATTTCTTCCATTAGTTTTTCTCCTCCTTTTCCCTTCTCTTCTCCTTCTGTGACACCCACAAGATGTATATTTGTGTGCTTCATATTGTCATTCAATTCCCTGATCCCCTGCTCAAATTTTTCCATTCTTTTCTGGATAGTTTCTATTTCTTTTTGGAATTCAGATGTTCCATCCTCCAGTTCACTAATTCTAGCCTCTGTCTCTTTAAATCTACCATTGTAGGTTTCCATTGTTTTTTCCATCTTTTCTACTTTGTCCTTCAATCCCATAAGTTCTGTGATTTGTTTTTTCAGATTTTCCATTTCTTCTTTTTGTTCAGCCCATGCCTTTTTCATGTCCTCCCTTAATTTATTGATTTGGTTTTTGAAGAGGTTTTCCATTTCTGTTAGTATATTCAGAATTAGTTGTCTCAGCTCCTGTATCTCATTTGAGCTATTGGTTTGTTCCTTTGACTGTGACATATCTTCAGTTTTCCTGGTGTGATCCGTTATTTTTTGCTGGCGTCTGGGCATTTAATCAGATTTCCCTGGGTGTGGGACCCAGCAGGTTGAAAGGCTTTCCTGTGAAGTCTCTGGGCTCTGTTTTTCTTATCCTGCCCAGTATGTGGTGCTCGTCTGTCTGCGGGTCCCACCAGTAAAAGGTGCTGTGGCTCCTTTAACTTTGGAAGACTCTCGCTGTAGGGGAGGGTCACCAGCCAACACAGCTTGGGGGAGTGCCGATCCAAATCTCCCAGCCGGCCCGGGAAGCTGCGTGTGGGTGGGTCGCCGGCTGCCGCGGCTTGGGGGAGTGCTGATCAAATCTCCCAGCTGGCCCGGGAAGCTGCGCGTGGGGGGAGGGCGCCGGCCACCATGGCTTGAGGAACCGCCGATCCAAATCTCCCAGCCGGCCCGGGAAGGAGGGAGTGAGGGGCTCCGGCCGCCAGCCGCAACAGCCCGGGGAAGCACGCGCCTCTCGGGGACCTCACCGCAGCGGATTCTCTTAGCCGGTTCAGCTGTTCCAGAATGGGGTACGCTGTGTTTCTGTTCTCTGTTGTGGCTCCGGGAGCTGTTCTGTACTGTTTCTGTTTCTTTAGTAGCTGTTCTGGAGGAGGAGCTAAGACCCGCGCATCTTACTAAGCCGCCATCTTCTCCGGAAGTTCTTCTAGTGTCTTCTTGATCTCCTTTATATCATTAGTCATACCATTTATTTTATTTAGTCGAGTTATACAAATGTCTTTGATTAGTTGTTCCAAAGTCTGTGTCTCCTCCGGTGTTTTAATTTGGCTTTAGGCTGGATTATATCTGTCTGTATCTTGATATGCTTAGTGATTTTCTGTTATCTTTGTGGCATGTAAATATTTTGATTGGTTTGCTTTGTGAGCTGATTTCCTTCAGTAGTCCTAAGGTTTTTATTTGTGGGATGGCTGTGGACACAGGTAGCGGAGTGGGGCATAACAGCCTGGTGATGCATTGCATCACAGTTATAGGCACAGATTGAACGCTATGCTGGTGCCTTTGAGCATGGGGTGTGTGTTGTGGGGTTGTAGTGGTGCAGTGTGGGGGCCATGGGTATGTGGAGCAGTTCAGGCAGACCTTTGAGCACAGGAGCAGGGTGTAGCATGGGGGACAAGGTAAGGTAGAATGTTTCTGGTCCGGGTCTCCCTGTCTGTGCACTCCTGAGGGCTCTGGGCTTTTCACCAACTGGACAGTCTCTGGTTCTTTGTGTCTCAAGTCTTCAGCTTTTACAACCAGGGCCTCCCTATGTGGTGGAGAAGACCTTCCTGGGTCAGTAACACCCTGGAATTGCTATCTCAATTGCCTTCCCATCCCTTCTCTAGCTGTTCCTTGGAGCAGGGGTGAACCTGACCTATCCTTTTGCCATCTTCCTGGAACCCTGTGTACAGCCCTTTGCAGTATTTTGTACTGTCTGACTCAAAAAGCCTCAGGTTGTTGTTGTTTTTTCCTTCAGCCCCGCCCCTTCTATGCCAGAGCAAAAACTCCTAGTACCTTTAACACTAATTCCAGATTTTTTCTGTGCTGGGAGCCTATTTTCTGTTGTCAGAATTTGTTAATTAATTCTGCAAGTGGAGCTTGGTTGAGCTGAGCCATTGCAGCTAGTCTGTTTTATTAGCTTTTATAAATTTAGGGAGAGCATACCTAAGTAGAATAAAATTTTATTTGTTTGATACCAAAAGTCATCATAAAAACATGAATGGGGCTAGAACTTTGTCATTGCAACTTTTGTAGCTGTATTTCTTTTTTATTCCTTAATTAGAGGTTAAAAAACTCTTTGTTTTCATAATATCCTAAAATTACAAACAACTTTAGAAGTATACAAGCATCAGAATTGGAAAGGAAGAAATAAAACTCTCACTGTTTGCAGATGATATGATACTATATGTCAAAAACCCCGAAAAATCCACAGCAAAACTACTAGAGCTAATAAATGAGTACAGCAAAGTGACAGGTTACAAGAGCAGCAGTCAAAAATCTGTAGTGTTTCTATACACTAGTAATGAACAATCTGAGGGGTAAATCAAGAAACGAATTCCATTTACAATTGCAACCAAAAGAATAAAATATTTAGGAATAAATTTAACTAAAGAGACATAAGACCTATACAAAGAAAACTACAAGAAATTGTTAAAAGAAATCGCAGAAGACCTAAATAGATGGAAGGGCGTACTATGTTCATGGATTGGAAGACTAAATATAGTTAAGATGTCAATTCAACCTAAACTGATTGGCAGATTCAATGCAATACCAATCAAAATCCCAACAACTTTTCAGAAATAGAAAAACCAATAACCAAATTTATCTGGAAGGGCAAGGTGCCCCAAATAGCTAAAAGTACCCTGAGGAAAAAAAAATGAAGTTGGACGTCTCACGCCACCTGACTTTAAGGCATATTATGAAGCTACAATGGTCAAAACATCATGGTACTGGCATAAAGATAGATATATTGACCAATGGAATCAAATAGAGTGTTCAAATATAGACCCTCTCATCTATGGACAATTGATTTTTGATAAGGCAGTCAAGCCAACTCACCTGGAACAGAACAGTCTCTTCAATAAATTGTTCCTAGAGAACTGGATATCCATATGCAAAAGAATGAAAGAGGACCCATATCTCACACCCTGTACAAAAGTTAACTCAAAATGGATCAAAGACCTAAACATTAGGTCTAAGACCATAAAACTGTTAGAAGAAAATGTAGGGAAATATCTTATAAATCTTGTACTTGGAGGGGGTTTTATAGACCTTACACCCAAAGCAAGAGCACTGAAGAAAGAAAGAAATGGGAACTCCTCAAAATTAAACACTTTTGCGGATAGAAAAACTTCATCAAGAAAGTAAAAAGACAGCCTACACAATGAGAGACAATATTTGGAAATGACATATCAGATAAGGGTCTAGTATCCAGAATTTATAAAGAGATTGTTCAATTCAATGACAAAAAGACAGCCAATCCAATTACAAGGAAAAAAACCTGAACAGACACTTCTCAGAAGAGGAAATACAAATGGCCAAAAGGCACATGAAGAGATGCTCAACTTCCCTGGCCATTAGAGAAATGCAAATCAAAACCACAATGAGATCCAGTAACCTCTTGAGGATGATTGAATAATGATACAGCTGTCACAATGTGACTGTGTGATTGTGAAAACCTTGTGTCTGAGGCTCCTTTTATCTACCTTGTCAACAAAGGAGTAAAACATATGGAATAAAAATAAATAATAGGGGGAACAAATGCTAAAATAAATTTAATTTGAAATGCTGGTGATCAATGAAAGCGAGGGGTAAGGGGTATGGTAGGTATAATCTTTTTTTTTTCTTTCCTGTGTTCGTTTTATTTCTTTTTCTATTGTCTTTTTATTTCTTTTTCTGAATTAATGCAAATGTTCTAAGAAATGATGAATATGCAACTAAGTGATGATACTGTGAATTACTGATTATGTATGTTGTTTTGTTTCTTTATTTTTTAATAAATAAATTAAAAAAAAACACAATGAGATATCATCTCACACCCACCAGAATGGCCATTATCAACAAAACAGAAAATGAGAAGTGCTGGAGAGGATGCGGAGAAAGAGGCACACTTATCCACTGTTGGTGGGAATGTCAAATGGTGCAACTGCTGTGGAAGGCTGTTTGGTGGTTCCTCAAAAAGCTGAATATAGAATTGCCATATGACCCAGCAATACCATTGCTAGGTATCTACTCAAAGGACATAAGGGCAAGGACACAAATGGACATCTGCACACCAAAAAATGTTTATAGCAGCATTATTTACAGTTGCAAAGAGATGGAAACAGCCAAAATGTCCATCAACAGACGAGTGGCTAAACCACCTGTGGTATATACGTAAGATGGACTATTATGCAGCTGTAAGACGGAATAAGTTATGAAGTATGTAACAAAGTGGATGGACTTTCAGGACATTATGCTGAATGAGATTAGCCAGAAATAAAAGGACAAATACTGTATGGTCTCACTGATATGAACTGACATTAGTGAATAAACTCGGAATATTCTCCTGTTGAGACCATCAGGAGATAGAAATGGGGTAAGATATTGGGTAATTGGAGCTGAAGGATACAGATTGTGCAACAGGACTGAATATAAAAACTCAGAAATGGACAGCACAACACTGCCTAACTGTAATACAATTATGTTAAAACACTGAATGAAGCTGAATGTGAGAATGATAGAGGGAGGAGGGCTGGGGGCATAAATGAAATCAGAAAGAAAGATGATAAAAGATTGAGATGGTATAATCTAGGAATGCCTCGAGTGTATAATAATAGTGACTAAATGTACAAATTTTAAAAATGTCTTTGCGTGAGGAAAACAAAGGAATGTCATTACTGCAGGGTACTGAAAATAGATGGTAATTAGTATTTTATAATTTCATCTTATGTGTGAGACTAAAGCAAAAAATGTTTATTTGGTACAAAATTTATATTTTGACTATTGCATTTCCTAATATAACTTATGTAGACAGCTTGACTGAACACCATAAGTACCTGGAGTCTCAGGTAGGACATGAGATTTTGTTGGTTTGTCCAGAGTGATGCCCCAATGAATCCCAGAGTGATTTGAACAGTGAATAAAAAAGTATTTGCAAAGTCCCCTTCAGGGAATGTTGAGAATGGGGAGAAATTCAACTTCCCCAAGTTGAATTCTTGATATTCTCCCAAGCAGCGTGGACAACCAAAGCTATAGGCTGAGCCCCCAGTCTTGGGGTTTGTTCACATGAAACTTAACCCCACAAAGGATAGGTCAAGCCTACTTAAAATTAGGCCTAAGAGTCACCCCCAAGAGAACCTCTTTTGTTGCTCAGATATGGCCTTTCTCTCCAGCCAACACAACAAGCAAACTCACCACCCTCCCCCGTCTGCGTGGGACATGACTCCCAGTGGTGTAGACCTTCCTGGCAATGTGGGACAGAAATCCTAGAATGAGCTGAGACTCAGCATCAAGGGATTGAGAAAACCTTCTCCACCAAAAGGGGGAAGAGTGAAATGAGACAAAGTGTCAATGGCTGAGAGATTCCAGAGTTGAGAGGTTATCCTGGAGGTTATTCTTATGCATTAAGTAGATATCACCTTGTTATTCAAGATGTAATGGAGAGGCTGGAGGGAACTGCCTGAAAATGTAAAGCTGTGTTACAGTAGCCATGTTTCTTGATGATGATTGAATAATGGTATAGCTTTCACAATGTGACTGTGTGATTGTGAAAACCTTGTGTCTGATGCTCCTTTTATTTACCTTGTCAAAAGACGAGTAGAACATATGGAATAAAAATAAATAATAGGGGGAGCAAATACTAAAATAAATTTAGTTTGAAATGCTATGATCAATGAAAAGGAGAGTAAGAGGTATGGTATGTATAAATTTTTTTTCTGTTTTCATTTTATTTCTTTTTCTGAATAGATGCAAATGGTCCAAGAAATGATTATGATGATGAATATGCAACCATGTGATGATATTGTGAATTACTGGTTATATATGTAGAACGAAATGATCAAAATAGGCATGTCTGCATTTGCTTTGTTTTTTTGGTATTTAAAAAATAAAATATTAAAAAAAATTTTTTAAAAAGTATATTGACTATCAAATTCTGGAAAATATATTGTAATTGTTGAATTTGTCCCAAGCCTAAATTCAGGTAAGCTTTTCCATAGTTCTCAAGGGCTTTTCATTTTACTTATTGAAATTTGGCAGTTAGATCTTATGTTATTACTCCTATCCCAAGGCTACTTATATTTTAATAATGATTTTGTTTACTGCAGTTACCATTGCAAAGATATTACTGGAAAAAAATAATTTCAACAAACATGACCCATTCTGCAGCACTTTTTCTATGCCTACTGTTTCTAATCTCTAGGCCCAGTAAAAAGAATTCTAAAACACACCTCCCCCATCTTTATACACCCAGCCCTGCCCTCACAGCTGCCTTAGGTGTTTAGCCCTGGGGACAGGATACAAGAGAAAGAAAGAATGAGGCCTGACCCTGTGAACTTGGATTTGAATGTTTTAGATGAAGGCAGTGGAATTTGAGAGTCCCTGTGCCCTTCTTTTTTTTTTCATTTTTCAAAGCTATTGTTTCCAATTACTAGATTTATTTCACTTAAAGCTGTGATCAGGATAATTGGAAAAGGTCTTTTCCTTTTCCCAAGGCAGCCCTCTGGTAGTTTAGGGAAATTCCAGGGGCGGGTTTCTTTCTGGTGTCCAAGTTTGTTTACAGTAATTTTACAAACGAAGGCTGTGAACCCTGCTGCCCAGAGGGTTTTTCTTTGTTTTCCCTCTGGGACTGCAGGAGTACTAATTTATATATTAAATGTTCTTATTTATCTTTAAGCAATTCTAATACAGCTGTTTAAGACTTTTTTGTTAATTTGCTATTACCATCTAGAGGCATGAGACTACATTGAACAGACAGACACAATAGAAACTTAGTCAGAAGAAACAGAAATACAGAAATACTTTTGAGAGGGACAAATAAAGGATTGAATATACATCATCTCATCCCATTTCTGCCCATTTGAGAACAATTCTAATTGTAATACAGTGTTCTTTCGATATAGCCATTCTCAGGCCATTTGTCTTCTGATTTTAAATCATATTGAGGCTGGACTGTGTTACAGAAATTAACCCTTTCCTCACAGGATTATAATTAAATTTTTCTAATTTTTCAATACAATCCAAAGGTTCCCATTTTAAAGAATTTCCATAGTCAATAACCAGTTAGGAACACTTGACCAATACAAATTCAGTAGGACATTACTATATATTTAAATAACACACCAATTAATAACTAGACCAAACTTACCAAGTAACAATGAAACAGACTTTAAACCTTAACACACTGATTAACAATTAAACAAGCATTAAACAGTATATCTAGGTAACATACTGGCGAACAGTTAAACAGGCCTACGTATTATCATTGAATATCAATGAATTGTTGGATGACTAATTTTCCAGGAGTATATTCAACAGACAAACTCTGGGCGGATTTTAAACCCTGTATGTACAAGGACAGGTCAGGGCTTCAAATCCCATACAGAACAGTACCCAGAAATCAGAAAATGTGTAGAGGTCAGAGTAAGGGGGATGGTTCTGGAAGCAGGACCCGCTATGCTAACTTCCTCATCCACTTTTACCTTGATGGCCCACTTACCCAGTCAGATGTCTGGACTTGCAACTGAAAATTATTTCTTTCTTTGAAGCTTTTTAAGGCACGAAAAGGGTGTGCTCACAGAACAGAGCAAAAAAAAAAACAGTGGCCGAGCCTCTACACCAAAGTACCTCTAGCAGTTGCAAAAGGCTAGGTTACCAGGTTTACCTGTTCTACCAGGGCTTCACAACCTCAGGCACTCAGCTTTCTTGCTTCTTCCTATCTGAAGGTAGCCATATTTTTACCATACAAAGGCAGTGGATTATTTGTCCGTTGTACTCAAATGACCAATTCCCGAGACTCTGGTGTTTCAAAGAGAGTGACAGTTTATTGCTAGGCATGAAGCAGATCAATTGGCCTGTGGGCCCAAAAATCTGTCTTCCCAAACAGCAATATTTCTGATAGTTTTATAGTATTAAAAATGAGCACGTTTTAGGATAATGAGCACAGTGGCTCTAGATGATATACTTAAGAGTTGATCTAATTACCCAACATGTGCAGTTTGATTACATGCTTAGTCACAGAATGTATATAAGAAAATGGCAGCCTTAAATGATGATATGATGGTGGGCATGATTTTTAGTATTATAATGAGGTATAGGTCACTTATAGGTTAAAATCTAAGCTACTGTACATGTCAAGCAGGTCCATTTTGGTTAGGTCCAGTTTAGGTTATTAAGATAACTTTTGAATTGGGGTGGGTTAAAGACCTAAGGCCCTTCATTAATAAACATTAGGGGCTGTCTTTAGTGATCACGAGACTCTAAAGTAAAAAAACTGGATAAAATAGGTACAATTGAAGGTTAATAACATTTTTACAATCACAAGGGCACAAGATAAAGGCTATACAGTCATTATTAAAGATCAAGGCAGCGGGCGGCCCGGCGCGGCGCTCACGCCCCACCAGCCAGCCCGCCCTCCTCTCCCTCTTTCTCCGCCGGCCCAGCGCGGCGCTCACACCCCACCAGCCAGCCCGCCCTCCTCTCCCTCTTTATCCGCCGGCCCGGCGCGGTGGTCACACCCCGCCAGCCAGCCTGCCCTCCTCTCCCTCTTACCCCTTCTGCTCCGGCGGTGCTCCACCCACCATCTTATCCTTCCCATTCTCCTCCTGCTCCGGCGGCTCTCCAACCACCATCGTGCCCTCTTCCGCCTTCACCGGCTCCTCCGCCTCCGGCCTCGACAGCCTTGCCACCCTCACCTTTCCTCCTCCAGAACAGCTACTGGGGGAGTGGAGACGATACAGAGCAGCTCCCGGAGCCACGACGGAGATCAAAGGGACGGCGTACCCCATCCTGGAACGGCTGACTGTCTGGGAGAACCAGCTCCGGTGAGATTGCCGAGGGGCACGGGCTTTCCCGGGCGGGACGGCAAGCGGCTGGAGTCCCTCCCTTCCTCCTTCCCAGGCCAGCTGGCAGAATTGGGCAGGTGGTCCCCTCGGGCCGCGGCGGCTGGCGCCCCCACCACGCGAGGCCCCCCAGACCAACTGAGAGAGTTGGGTCGGAAATCCCCAGACCGCGGAGAACGGTGACTGGGGGGTCCCTTCCAAACACGTGACTCCCCGGTCCGGCTGGGAACAGTGCACTCTCCCGGGCTGCGGCAGCTGGTGCCCTACCGCCACGCTTGGCGCCCCGGGCCAACTAGGAAATTTGGTCGGGCGCTCTCCCGGGCTGATGCGGCCGGCAATCCTCCCCGCGTTCGGACCCCCGGGCTGGCTGGCACTCTTCCTAGCTGCTTCGGCTGCCGAAACTCCCCCACGGCGAGAGTTTTCCAAAGTTAAAGGACCCACAGCAACTTTTACTGGTGGAACCCATAGACAAAGGTGTGCCACGAGCGCCACCTACTGGGCAGGATAAGAAAAACAGAACCCAGAGATTTCACAGAAAAATCTTTCAACCTGTGGGGTCCAACACCCAGAGAAATCTGACTAAATGCGCAGATGCCAGCAGAAGATAATGGATCACGCTCAGAAAATTGAAAATATGGCCCAGTCAAAGGAACAAACCAATAGTTCAAATGAGATACAGGAGCTGAAACAACTAATGCTGAATATACGAACAGAAATGGAAAACCACTTCAAAAACGAAATCGATAAATTGAGGGAGGACATGAAGAAGACATGGGCTGAACAAAAAGAAGAAATAGAAAAACTGAAAAAAGAAATCAAAGAGCTTATGGAAGTAAAGGATAAAGTAGAAAAGATGGAAAAAACAATGGATACCTACAAGGATAGATTTAAAGAGACAGAAGATAGAATTAGTGATTTGGAGGATGGAACATCTGAATTCCAAAAAGAAACAGAAACTATCCGGAAAAGAATGGAACAATTTGAACAGGGTATCAGGGAACTCAAGGACAATATGAACCGCGCAAATATACGTGTTGTGGGTATCCCAGAAGGAGAAGAGAAGGGAAAAGGAGGAGAAAAACTAATGGAAGAAATTATCACTGAAAATTTCCCAACTCTTATGAAAGACCTAAAATTACAGATCCAAGAAGTGCAGCGCACCCCAAAGAGATTAGACCCAAATAGGCGTTCTCCAAGACACTTATTAGTTAGAATGTCAGAGGTCAAAGAGAAAGAGAGGATCTTGAAAGCAGCGAGAGAGAGGCAATCCATCACATACAAGGGAAACCCAATAAGACTATGTGTAGATTTCTCAGCAGAAACCATGGAAGCTAGAAGACAGTGGGATGATATATTTAAGTTACTAAAAGAGAAAAACTGCCAACCAAGACTCCTATATCCAGCAAAATTGTCCTTCAAAAATGAGGGAGAAATTAAAACATTCTCAGACAAAAAGTCACTGAGAGAATTTGTGACCAAGAGACCAGCTCTGCAAGAAATACTAAAGGGAGCACTAGAGTCAGATACGAAAAGACAGAAGAGAGAGGTATGGAAAAGAGTGTAGAAAGAAGGAAAGTCAGATATGATATGTATAATACAAAAGGCAAAATGGTAGAGGAAAATATTATCCAAACAGTAATAACACTAAATGTTAATGGACTGAATTCCCCAATCAAAAGACATAGACTGGCAGAATGGATTAAAAAACAGGATCCTTCTATATGCTGTCTACAGGAAACACATCTTAGACCCAAAGATAAATATAGGTTGAAAGTGAAAGGTTGGGAAAAGATATTTCATGCAAATAACAACCAGAAAAGAGCAGGAGTGGCTATACTAATATCCAACAAATTAGACTTCAAATGTAAAACAGTTAAAAGAGACAAAGAAGGACACTATCTACTAATAAAAGGAACAATTAAACAAGAAGACATAACAATGATAAATATTTACGCACCGAACCAGAATGCCCCAAAATACGTGAGGAATACACTGCAAACACTGAAAAGGGAAATAGACACATATACCATAACAGTTGGAGACTTCAATTCACCACTCTCATCAATGGACAGAACATCTAGACAGAGGATCAATAAAGAAATAGAGAATCTGAATATTACTATAAATGAGCTAGACTTAACAGACATCTATAGGACATTACATCCCACAACAGCAGGATACACCTTTTTTTCAAGTGCTCATGGATCATTCTCAAAGATAGACCATATGCTGGGTCACAAAGCAAGTCTTAACAAATTTTAAAAGATTGAGATCATACACAACACTTTCTCAGATCATAAAGGAATGAAGTTGGAAATCAATAATAGGCAGAGCACCAGAAAATTCACAAATACGTGGAAGCTCAACAACACTCTCTTAAACAACCCGTGGGTCAAAGAAGAAATTACAAGAGAAATTCGCCTAGAGGCGAATGAAAATGAAAACACAACATATCAAAATTTATGGGACGCAGCAAAGGCAGTGCTAAGAGGGAAATTTATTGCCCTAAATGCCTTTATCAGAAAAGAAGAAAAGGCAAAAATTCAGGAATTAACTGTCCACTTGGAAGAACTGGAGAAAGAACAGCAAACTAATCCCAAAGTAAGCAAAAGGAAAGAAATAACAAAGATTAGAGCAGAAATAAATGAAATTGAAAACATGAAAACAATAGAGAAAATCAATAAGACCAGAAGTTGGTTCTATGAGAAAATCAATAAGATTGATGGGCCCTTAGCAAGATTGACAAAAAGAAGAAGAGAGAGGATGCAAATAAATAAGATCAGAAATGGAAGAGGAGACATAACTACTGACCTCACAGAAATAAAGGAGGTAATAACAGGATACTATGAACAACTTTACGCTAATAAATACAACAATTTAGATGAAATGGACGGGTTCCTGGAAAGACATGAACAGCCAACTTTGACTCAAGAAGAAATAGATGACCTCAACAAACCAATCACAAGTAAAGAAATTGAATTAGTCATTCAAAAGCTTCCTAAAAAGAAAAGTCCAGGACCAGACGGCTTCACATGTGAATTCTATCAAACATTCCGGAAAGAATTGGTACCAACTCTCCTCAAACTCTTCAAAAAAATCGAAGTGGAGGGAAAACTACCTAATTCATTTTACGAAGCCAACATCACCCTCATACCAAAACCAGGCAAAGATATTACAAAAAGAGAAAACTACAGACCAATCTCTCTAATGAATATAGATGCAAAAATCCTCAACAAAATTCTAGAAAATCGAATCCAGCAACACATTAAAAGAATTATACATCATGACCAAGTAGGATTCATCCCAGGTATGCAAGGATGGTTCAACATAAGAAAATCAATTAATGTAATACACCATATCAACAAATCAAAGCAGAAAAATCACATGATCATCTCAATTGATGCAGAGAAGGCATTTGACAAGATTCAACATCCTTTCCTGTTGAAAACACTTCAAAAGATAGGAATACAAGGGAATTTCCTTAAAATGATAGAGGGAATATATGAAAAACCCACAGCTAATATCCTAAGATCAGGATCAAGACAAGGATGTCCACTATCACCACTATTATTCAACATTGTGTTGGAGGTTCTAGCCAGAGCAGTTAGACAAGAAAAAGAAATACAAGGCATCAAAATTGGAAAGGAAGAAGTAAAACTATCACTGTTTGCAGACGATATGATGCTATACATCGAAAACCCGGAAAAATCCACAACAAAACTACTAGAGCTAATAAATGAGTACAGCAAAGTAGCAGGTTACAAGATTGACATTTAGAAATCTGTAGCATTTCTATACACTAGTAATGAACAAGTGGAGGGGGAAATCAAGAAATGAATCCCATTTACAATTGCAACTAAAAGAATAAAATACCTAGAAATAAATTTAACTAAAGAGACAAAAAACCTATATAAAGAAAACTACAAAAAACTGCTAAAAGAAATCACAGAAGACCTAAATAGATGGAAGGGCATATCGTGTTCATGGATTGGAAGACTAAATATAGTTAAGATGTCAATCCTACCTAAATTGATCTACAGATTCAATGCAATACCAATCAAAATCCCAACAACTTATTTTTCGGAAATAGAAAAACCAATAAGCAAATTTTTCTGGAAGGGCAGGGTGCCCCGAATTGCAAAAAACATCTTGAGGAAAAAAAACAAAGCTGGAGGTCTCGTGCTGCCAGACTTTAAGGCATATTATGAAGCCACAGTGGTCAGAATAGCATGGTTTTGGCATAAAGATAGATATATCGACCAATGGAATTGAATAGAGTGCTCAGATATAGACCCTCTCATCTATGGACATTTGATCTTTGATAAGGCAGTCAAGCCAACTCACCTGGGACAGAGCAGTCTCTTCAATAAATGGTGCCTAGAGAACTGGATATCCATATGCAAAAGAATGAAAGAAGACCCATATCTCACACCCTATACAAAAGTTAATTCAAAATGGATCAAAGATCTAAACATTAGGTCTAAGACCATAAAACAGTTAGAGGAAAATGTAGGGAGATATCTTACGAAACTTACAATTGGAGGCGGTTTTATGGACCTTAAACCTAAAGCAAGAGCACTGAAGAAGGAAATAAATAAATGGGAGCGCCTCAAAATTAAACACTTTTGTGCATCAAAGAACTTCATCAAGAAAGTAGAAAGACAGCCTACACAATGGGAGACAATATTTGGAAATGACATATCAGATAAAGGTCTAGTATCCAGAATTTATAAAGAGATTGTCCAACTCAACAACAAAAAGACAGCCAACCCAATTACAAAATGGGAAAAAGACTTGAACAGACACCTACCAGAAGAGGAAATACAAATGGCCAAAAGGCACATGAAGAGATACTTAATGTCCCTGGCCATTAGAGAAATGCGAATCAAAACCACAATGAGATATCATCTCACACTCACCAGAATGGCCATTATCAACAAAACAAAAAATGACAAGTGCTGGAGAGGATGCGGAGAAAGAGGCACATTTATCCACTGTTGGTGGGAATGTCAAATGGTGCAACCACTGTGGAAGGCAGTTTGGCGGTTCCTCAAAAAGCTGAATATAGAATTGCCATACAACCCAGCAATACCATTGCTGGGTATCTACTCAAAGGACTTAAGGGCAAAGACACAAACAGACATTTGCACACCAATGTTTATAGCAGCATTATTTACAATTGCAAAGAGATGGAAACAGCCAAAATGTCCATCAACAGACGAGTGGCTTAACAAACTGTGGTATATACATACGATGGAATATTATGCAGCTTTAAGACAGGATAAACTTATGAAGCATGTAATAACATGGATGGACCTAGAGAACATTATGCTGAGTGAGTCTAGCCAAAAACTAAAGGACAAATACTGTATGGTCCCACTGATGTGAACCGACATTCGAGAAGAAACTTGGAATATGTCATTGGTAACAGAGTCCAGCAGGAGTTAGAAACAGGGTAAGATAATGGGTAATTGGAGCTGAAGGGATACAGACTGTGCAACAGGACTAGATACAAAAACTCAAAAATGGACAGCACAATAATACCTAATTGTAAAGTAATCATGTTAAAACACTGAATGAAGCTGCATTTTTAAAAAAAAAAAAGAAAAAAAAGATCAAGGCAGTGGGATTATAGTTTGGAGATTTCAGTTATTTCCCTTTGTCTACTCTACTATACCAGAAAGCAAAGAGGAATATCTGTATAATGATTCAGTAATTGTGATCATTCCTTAAATCTTCATTTCTCCATACATTGTCAGGCATTATTGATTCAAATATTCAAATATTGCCTTGTTTCTATTTTTTTAATTCTCACCTTGTGATTAGATATAGTCATTCTATCCTCCAAGATTTTCAGCTTTTCTGCTACGATTTCATATTCTTCCCTCTCTGTGCTGCATTCTGGGTGATTTATTCATACTTGCTTTATAGCTAACTACTGCTTCTAACTGTATCTAATCTATTATTTAACTAATTCTTAGTTTGTTTTTTTAATTTCACCAGCTTTGTTGTTCATTTCTAAAATTTTACTTGGTTCTTTTATAATCTGGTCACTTTAATAGTCTCTCTTTGCTTGCTCATTTTACTCTATCATTTATTTTTTACCTATTTGATGCATCGTTATTTTATATTCCACGTCTGATAATTTAAATATCTAAAGTTCTTGGGGATCTAAATCTATTGTCTATTGTTTCTGATGACTCTTACTTACAATGGCTTGTTTCTTTGTTTGTTCTTTGATATTTGATTATACATTTCTATTTGGTTAATATTAAGGTGTAAAAACCTGGGCCTAAGCTGAGAGTGCTGTCCTTGAGAGAGCGTGCTTCCACTGTGTGCTAGGGCTGCCGCCTGCTGGGAGACTGTAGCATAATTTGAGAATCTCTGGTTATATGGCCTTTCTACCTTCCTTCCAGCCAGGACTCTGCCTCCTCACTGAAGTGTTAAAATGAGCATTTGTCTTCAAGGTAATACCCCTCACCCATCTTACTACTGTTTGGCCTCAGCCCATGGATCTTTTTGGTTTGTCCTTTTGGAGATTCCTCCACTTCCTGTGGGCCCAGAGATGTGGTTGAGCTATGGCTAAGCAGGAATCTATTTGCTGGTGTGTGAGGGTTCTTTCAACCTCCTGCACTGTTGGAAACAGAAATTGCAACTTCCCAAACGTATTCCTCCTTTTAATGAATGAAAGAGTTACAACTCTTCTCTCATTGCTCATATTATAATGGCAATATTCTGATTTTTGTTTCCTAAACTTAAGATAAAATTAAAATATTGGCCCATGGAGGTTCTACTAAGCTTGCCAGGAGAGGTTCTCATTCTTGCTAGGAATCACTGCTTTAAGAATGAGGCAGTATTATTTTAAATATATACAGTCTTTCCACTGTAATATCTGTGCTTAGAGTTTGTCTGAGTTGCATTTTACATAGCCACCAAGACATGACATAAAATTTGGAACGGTGGCTCTTCCATACCAGATGGCCATCTGAAACTGTAGCCCCTTACTCTGCAAGGAATAGATAGAGATGATGGCGCTCAGAGGCAAAGCGCAAAGTCATCCCTAGCTTTCCAGCTGAAATCTGATTCTGAGATGCAGATTTCTGCAGTTCACTGAAAGGCTGAGCCTCTGTACTTAGAGGATGAAAAGCCACCCACCGCATTTCTGGAGGATTCTGTTGTTGGCAGCTTTTCAGATACTTTTCTGGATAAAGGAAGAAGCATAGCATCATAGGAGTCAGGCATTCTAGAATCATTTCCCAACTTTTTATGGAATTCATTTTTGGACCTTGGGGAAATGATACTAGTTTTAATGCAAATCATTTGAAAGTAATTTAAATTCTGCTTCTCCACGTGACCACCAAACTATCCATGTTTCTTTTCTCATTAATAGATAACTCACTTTAGCCAATTGAATTTTAGATCCAAAGAAGTGATTTTTTAGGCATATGAAATAATGTTTAACTGACTAGTTAAATTAGTTCATATTTGTTCATTTCAAGTGCATTTGAGGATTTTGAAAGTGTTTATGTTCTATTTGGTATGGGGTTTATAAGCTCCAGAAGCCCATTATAAATCCTTGTCAAGAAACCCTGCTCTAGGACCCAGGTTCCCAATGTGGGGCAAGCATCCTTAGAACTTCTGGAATAGATGCTAAAGGCATGTGGCATTCAGGAGTGATATAAAAAGTATTATTTTATTTTTCGGTTATTTCTTTGTTCCACTAATTCTGTTAAAGCGTGAGTTTTCTGTTAGACTATTTTAGTTTCATAGTCTACTTATTTCCAATTTAAATTACTCTCTGTAGGTAGGTCAGAGAATTGGCTTTGATTTAAATTGAAAAGCAAAGCATGCATATAATTTTACATATACTTAATTTGGTGATTTACACTGTATTTTATGCTATTGGTGTACCTCCAGGAGGTGGCCAGAGATAAGGCACATGAAAAATGGAATGAAAAGCAGAGGTGGAATTCCTGCTGAAATTCTTCCTCCTTTGACATCAGATGCCTTTTGTGTGTCTCTCTGGCTTTTTCCCTTCACTTAGGTGGCATTAGTGTTTAGAGGAAAGGCCAAAAGGAGGTTTCATACACTGGGTGAGGGATTTGAACCTCACTGAAGCCAGAATAAATATATTTTCCTATTGTTATTCTATGGCTAATATCCCACATGCTCCTTGCAAATTTCAATAAAATATTCTTCTGAGTGAATTCAGAGTCAGGTAACTTATTTGTTTTCTCTTTGTTTTGTTCTCTCTTTGACTCACACAGCTTTTACTTTCTGTACTCTTCGTATCGAGTATGTTTTGTACATGCAGACTGAATAAAATCTGTTAAAACTTCGTTGCTTCTGTTCTTAGGTGTGTGCAGCACCTTTTTAGTTCACATTTTTGAAAGCTTCTTTTAATGAAAGCTTGAGAAAGAAAATTTAGCTAGTGCACAGAGGCTGCAATGTTATGCCTCATGGCATCCTGTTTTTTTTAGGGTTTTTTTTTTGTGTGTGAAAAATAACATATATACAAAAAAGCAATAAATTTCAAAGCACACCACAACAATTAGTTATAGAACAGATTTCAGAGTTTGGTGTGGTTACAGTTCCATACTTTTAGATTTTTCCTTCTAGCTGCTTGTGGTAGTTAGATTCAGTTGTCAACTTGGCCAGGTGAAAGCACCTAGTTCTGTTGCTGTGGCCATGAGCCAATGGTAGGTGAATCTCATCTGTTGCTAATTACATCCGCAGTCGGCTAGGAGGCGTGTCTGCTGCAATGAGTGACGTTTAACTTAATTGGCTTGTGCTTAAATGAGAGAACGCAATGTAGCACAGTCTAGCAGCTTGGCATTCCTCATCTCAGCACTCGCAGCTCAGCCCAGGCCCTTGGAGATGCAGAAAGAACTCACCCCGGGGAAAGTTGTTGGAACCCAGGGGCCTGGAGAGAAGACCAGCAGAGACCATCTTGTGCCTTCCACGTAAGAAAAGAGCCTCAGTGGAAAGTTAGCTGCCTTTCCTCTGAAGAACCAACAAAATAAATCCCCTTTTATTAAAAGCCAATCCATCTCTGGTGTGTTGCATTCCGGCAGCTAGCAAACTAGAACACTGCTCTAAGACACTGGAGACAAAAAGAAATATCAGTGGGCTAGACCCATTCTGACTTTCTCATGTTGGAAAGGGCTGTTGATAATATGGGATAGGGGGATGAAATTAGTTGATGTTCTGGAGAGGCTGGCTCTCTAGGTTTCAGGACTTATTTGGTCTGGGAACCCATCTGGAGGTTATAGGTTTCTGGAAAGTAATCATAGTACATGTAATCTTTGAGGAATCTCAGATAGAGCCCTAGGTGGTTTTTAGGGTTAACAGGAATGGTTTTGGTTGGGGTTTGACTTACCATGGTAAATAGCAATATCTAGCTGAAACTTGTATAAGAGTAGCCTCCAGAATAGTCTTTTGACTCTATTGAACTCCCTCAACTATGGATATCTAATTTACCCCCTTTTGGTCAGGATGGTGTTGTTGACCCCACAGTGCCAGTGCCAGGCTTATCCCCGGAAGTTATATCTCATGTGGGCAGGGAGAGTTTTACCTCTGGACGTCATGTCCCACATAACGAAAGGATCATGATTTTACTTGCAGAGTTGGGCTTAAAGAGGGAGAGAGACCACATGTGAAGTCCTCTGGATGTAACTCTTTGATATAACTACAGATAGGCTTAGCTTCTCTGCTAGAAAGTAATCTCCACAAGAGCAAGCCTCAAGGTCAAGGGTTTGGCCTTTTGACTTGGAAGACCTTAATGTTTGAAACAGTATCAGGGGTTTCCCTGGTGGTAAAGTTTAATAGTTACATATTGTTTTCTCTCATCCCTCAAGGGACTTTGCCAGTATATATTTTTTTGTGTTTGGATGCATGGTCCAGGAATTGAACTCAGATCTCTCACATGGAAGGCGAGCATTCTACCACTGAACCACCTGTGCACCCTGCCAATACTTTTTAATATCTGTTCGACATTCTCTGGAATGTATCTGGCCCTTACATTAAACTATACAGAGTACTGGCCCTCATTCCCATTCTGGGCTCCATGTATTTGGGTTGTTTAAATGTTCTATAGAGACAGGTTGAATTAGATTATGTGCTACAGAAAATTTAGGTTTTGGACAAAATAAACTTCTCCTCCTTTGGTCTGCTAGAGTAGGTGGAGGTCTAAAATACAATGTCTTCCTTACCCTTGTATTCTGATTAACTTATTCCTGACACAGTTGGCTTCATTCTTATCTCTAATTGAAGTCTGATCTCTTTTTCAATTTCTTTAACAGTCGTTTTATGTGGCAATGCTGACTTTTCAGACCTGCAGAACTCCTACTCTGAGTCTTAGGTGTCATAGTGGTACCCAGAGTTCCAGGGAAATACCAGGTTATATATATATACATATATAGCACAGCCTCTTAAAATCTAGAAATAACAATTACAGCTCCAAACTAAGTGTGACTGGTGTAAGAACTTACACTCTAGGCCCCAATTTTCTTATATTTTCTAGAAGACCAAACAATCTTTGGTCTTTTGTTTCTGGCTTATTTTATATCATATAATGTCCCACAGGTTCATTCACAACGTTCATGGCATCCTTTTCCATAACTCATCTATGGCAGGATTATAATTTGATTTGCTTGGTTGAAAAGCCTCTGTTTTCAATGGAGACTGCCTTATTTCTGAGGAAAAAAAAATCATTGAATTTGTCTTTCAGATAATGGAGATGAGGCACTTTATTTGGTGGAATTGGGAAAATGGAGTTGCATTCTAGGGAAATGTTGCTTTTTTCCTTTTCTTTTATAATATTACGACTGTGTAATAAAGAGAAAGTTTATCATAAGGATTTATTTAATTCATTTTTTATTTGTAGCATAGTCTTTGACTCTGTAGAATTGTTTCATTATGGTCTTCTCAATATCCCTTCTGCATTGCCATTTTGTCTTTTGTTATCATTGGTCCATGCAGCCAAAATGCAGAGCACCCTCCTCTTTTCCTATTCAAAGCCTATACGTTCCCTAATACCCAACGCAATGTATTTCTCTGTGGACTTCTTTATGTCTCTTCCTGAAGTGAGCTCTTCCTCTTCTGAATTCTTATTTCTCAGGAAAGGGCATATTAGACCTGATTTTGAATCTCAGCTCTGCTATATGACTTGCTAGTCATTTCCTTATCTATAGAAGAGTAGTAATAATGCCTGACTTTGAAGGATTGTTTTGCAAACCAGTGACCACATATAAATCTCCTATTAAACATCTAAATAAATAATATAAAAGATAACATACAGTAAGATAAAGGTAACTACTTAATTTATGTAAAGTACTTAACAGAGTGGCTAGCATAATAGTAATCTCATTTGGTGTTGGGTTTTACATTTCATCAATTAGGAATTTACTAATTGCTGCTGTGGCTGCTACTGCTATTACTATAACTGCTATAACACAATTCCTTTGATCCTTAATTGTTCAAAGGCAGATTTAAAGTTGCACTTATCAAGCTTAGTACTCAGGGCACCTCATTTGCCCTGGTAGTCACCCTAGAAATGTGTCTTCACATTTGCAAAAGTAAGATGTTTTAGCTATCACCGAGGAATACTGCTCTTTTTTTCTGCCCTGCCTTTCCCTCGGTCATACCTCTCTTTGTGTTGGGTTGCATTGGAATGGCCACAGGGATTCTTCCCAGATATATAAGTTGTGCTGGGAACACATTAGTTTGAGTGGAGTGGAATGTTTGAGGTGGTGTGCAGTTACTGCTATGCATAGTTGACATTACTAACCAGCCTGGTGTAGCAGTAGCTTCCAGGCACATTCTAAGCTATTTGGCTTGCCAGGCATCGTGCCTTGAAGTTGTAGGGGCCAGTGTAATTGCCATTAAAAGCCACTACCATGCCATTACAGGGAGAGCATGGCTGAAAAACTGGGTAATGAGTGTGCCCATTTCAAAGAATGTTTAAAATATACTCATTCTATAGGAAAACTTGAAATGCCCTAAAATCTTATAGTTTAAATGTGAAAGAAACCTGGTAGAGGTTTCTCCAAATTTAATCACAGCCCTTAAAATTTTGCATTATTCGGCAATAATGAATATTACGTTTCCCATGATATCAATAATGAGTAATAAACTACAAGTGAAAAGAAACTTTCCTAAACTGTTAATAGTAAATTTTTGGGAAATCATGCTAAAGGAAAGTTTTAGTTATCATTCTGTTATTTCCATAGACAGTATTACAAAGTCATTGCCATATGACAAGGTGATTGAAGATCCTAAAACATGTAGGAAAGCTTTTAGAGAGTACCAAGGAGTTCATAAAATACTATGTTATTTTTCTATACTTTGTGCTATTTATGCTGTCACCTTTTAAAAATGTGTATTTTTTTGTTTCTGTCCTTATTCTTAATAAACATTCACTTTGCACTTAATTTTGTATTCATCATTTTGCATTCATTTCCTTGATAAGAGCCCAAAATTGTACAAGCCTTCAGTCCTCACAAACTTGTAATTCACCCCAATGATATTCTTCCTTGAATCACATCCTTTGGTGATTTAAGCCTTTAATTTAAATATATTGCCAGTAAAGATTTAATTAGGAGGTTGGTTTAAATTGAAGATTTAAATTAAATCTTTATTTTTCCTGTATTTATATCTTGATTCTTCAAACAGTTTGTGACTTGGGGGTAGAAACTTTGATTTATACCTACCATAATGTTTGGAACATAATAGATGAATAAATATTCATTGATGAGAGTAAGGCATGGCCTAAAGAGATGAGTTTTTATTCTTTAGTTTGGTGTTTGGAAAAGGGCCAGATGCTTCATTAGCTGTTTTAGACATGAAGCTGACAAATATTTCTGCTCAAACACATTATAACCTGGACAGGTGAGAATCCATTTGTTTTAGTCAGTGTTCTCTAAGGAAACAGAACCAACAGGAGATATCTGTAAATAGTGTGAGATTTTATGAACTTGTCTCAAGTAACTGTGGGGATGGGCAGACTGCAAGCTGGCATTCTGATGAAGGTCTTCGGTGAATTCTCCTGGAGAGGGTGGCTGGCTGAAGTAGAGGTGAAAAAAAAGTTTTTTTTAAAAATATTTTTATTGTAAGAACTTAACATACAAATATATAAACATTCTTGACATACAAACATTCCATACATAGTGTGCAATCAGTGGCTCACAATATTATCACATAGCTGTATAGTCATCACTATGATCATTTTTTAAACATTTGCATAACTCCAGAAAAAGAAATAAAAAAGGAAAAAGAAAAAACTCATAAATCCCATACCCCTTACCCCTCCCTCTCATTGACTGCTAGTATTTCAATCTACTCAATTTATTTTAACCTTTTATTTATTTTTTATCCATATGTTTTACTCATCTATCCATACCCCAGATAAAAGGAGCATCAGACAGAAGATTTTCACAGTCACACAGTCACATTTTAAAAGCTATATCATTATACAATCATCTTTAAGAAACATGGCTAGTGGAACACAGCTCTACAGTTTCAGGTACTTCCCTCTAGCCATTCCAATACACCATAAACTAAAAAGGGGATATCTGCATAATACAGAAGAATAACCTCCAGGATAACCTCTCTGTTTGAAATAACTCTGTTTGAAATCTCTCACCACTGACACTTTATTTTGTGTTATTAGAGGTGAAAATTTTCTCTTCTGACTGCTGAAGCTATCACCTTCCCCTCTAAAGCTTTCCACTGATTAGATTAAATGTCTCATTGTAGAGGAGCCTCCCATTAGCCAACTGCAGATGTAATCAGACATGATGCAATCAAGGTACTGATGACTTAAGTGTCCTTGCAGCAATGGACAGGCCAGTGCTGCTTGACCAGACAACTGGGCATCATCACCTGGCCAAGGACACATGACCCTAACCATCATAGTATCTCTAAGTTTGCATATTTCTTAATCTTTATTTTAAAATAATTTGGAAAAAAAATAATTTGGAGCTATAAGACCTGAGTTCCACTTTGATCTCTGGCATTTCTAGTTTTAAAGCCTCCTAAAATCCCTGAGTCCTATTCTCGTCATCTATAGTGAGAACATTATAATACCCACTTTATAGAATTGTTATGGGGACCAAATAAGATTGCATGTGAAAGTAGTATGTAAATTATAAAATATGATGCAAATGTAAATTTATCAGTCTCTGGTTTATTTCCCACAGGTTTTGAAGTTTCATTAATCTGGTTCTCCAGAACTTCCAGTTGGAGTTCTAATTTAGAAGAACTTCCTCGTACAAGAGATTCCCTTATGGATTATTTTGATGAGATAGCAAGTTTTAAAATTTATTTTTTTCTGTATGGGAAAGATATTTCATCTAAAGAAAAGGTTGTTGTCCTGAGTTTTTTCAAAGACAACTAAAAAGCTGGTTTTAAGTTTCAAGAGTAAAAAAGAAAAATTTCTCTTTGACATACTTGGTTTTAGAAGGTGGTTCAGTGATACATGTAGAAAAGATTAGACCTCTTAGCCTTGGGGAAATTTTCACGCCTGTACTAGCAAACTTTGACTAATAAGAGGAGTAGTGGAAATTCTAGCAGCTCTTTAAGGACAGGTGCTGCCAATATGAATCAGTGCATTTACAAAGAAAAATAAACAGCATAGTAAATAAATAGCTGTTAAGAATGCATGAGTTAAGGGCAAGAAAATGCCATGTGAATAGAGAGTCCTCTAAGTTTCATAGGTTCTTTTCCCCTGAGACTTTTAGTATTGCCTTTTCTCAAATAGCTCCTAATGAAAAGAAACAAAAGAGATGTCATCTCCTGAGATTGTTGTGTCATGCAGTGTTAGAAGCCCTGCAGAGGAAGGGGATTTTTTTTTATATTAGGGATAAAGAGGGAAGAGTATGAAAGAAAAGAAAAACTCTGTAATTCAACGAATGAAATACCCCTTTTGAAGACTCATACAGTATGTATTTTTTCAAAGAATGCTGAAACAAACCATGTACTTGAGCATTAAACCAGAGCATTATAGGCATTAAATTCTGGTCTCCCAGATCTTTTCATGGATGAAGTCTTTAGTGGCTGAATGTATTAATTATTGCTCAAGAGTTAGAGGCACTCATTGAAGAGTAAAGCCTTGGAATCTGTCTTGTTACAGACCTAGCTAGATGTGATACTTTAAAATTTTTTCCAGTTCCTAGAAAGGTTGTTCATATTCTCTTGTAGAAGGCACTAGACAAAATCTAGTATCTTAATAAGTGGACTGGTTACCAGGAGACCCAGGTTGCCACTGATTTTGCACTAAGATCTCAGCAAGCCATTTAATTATTTCATGTTTCATTTTCTATCCATAAAGGTAATATGTACCTCTCTCAACTGACATGGACTTATATGTGTAGAACTGAAAGATACTGTGAGGCAGGGTTTCTCAGCCTTGGCACTATGGACCTTTGGAGCATGTTAATTCTTTGGGGTGGGGGCTGTCCTGTGCACTGCAGAGTGTTTAGCAGCACAGGACAGCCCCTAGATGACAGTAACAGTTCCCAAGTTGTGACAATCACAGGTATCTCTAGACATTTCTAAATGTCCCCTGGGTGGAAATATCTTCCCTGTTGAGAATCACAATGCAAGAAATTATTTAACAGGAATCAGCTCATGCCTAAAGGAGTTCAGTAACCAGCTTTCAGTCCTGTCCATATTAACTGGTGGAGCTGGGACTAGGACCCAACTTCATTATACACTCCCAACCTAATTTCCCAGTTTCCCCCTTTAATTAATTCAGAGCTTTACTATTAAAAGCAATGGCATAAGTTTGAAATGTTGTCATCAAAACAAAATTGACAAATTTTCTGCATTTACCAATGATGCATTGTTACTTCCACCTTACCACCCCACTAAGTTCTTACTATACATCCTAAATAACCCCTGCTTTCCTGGACCCTTAAATGCTTACACATGTTTGTGCAACACTTAGAAAGTGCAGCTGGGATGGGTGATTTGGAAGGTCTGAAGTTACATGTGATGTGTGTGTATTGAAAACTTTAGTGAAGTCACTGCAAATGAAGAATACTGGAGGCAGTGTCTCTGGAGCCTGACTAGTGTTCAGTTATCAGATAAAATCAACTTGTAACCTTGGGTTTTTGCTAAACCATCTTGTACCTTCCATTTTTATTTTATATGCTTCCTAATTTGGGTTTTTAGTAAATGCAGAATTTGACCACGTAGTAGTAGCAGTTATTTACTAAGGTTGCTTGGGTGTTTAATTCTATAGCTGATGTGTCATTTTACCATCATTTTCTGGTTTTTTTAAATGTAGAAATTGATGTTTGGCTTGGAGACATGAAGAGGAAGATATAGAAAAGGAAAAACTAGATAAGAAAGAGCAAATTTAGTAAAATTAGTTGTCAGAAAAGAACATCAATGTCAGATAGAAAGCTTAGAAAGCTAAGTAAAGGCTTTGCTTTAAGATCAGGGTAACACTTGTCTGAATATCTGGATTCTGGAGTGTCTTCAAGTTCTGTGCTGAGGATATCTCTGGATCTTAGTGTGGTCTAGTTAACAGAATCTTTTCTTTGACAGCTGTGTAACAAAGCTGTATATCTTTTGAAAACACTAAACTACTGCATTGTTGAAAACCTTAAATGCTGTACTTTGAAGGTTTTTTTTTAATTTATTGAAATCTTTGAACTCAGTTGTCATGGAGTTAAGTCATTTGATTCTGAACATGTTGTATAAATTCACAGTATGAAAATTTGAAGTCCCGAACTTGGGTTTGAAGACTAAGACAAACTATAGAATAAGAGGCATTAGACTTTTAGTGTAATTATCTTCCAGGGTTCTCTTTACTTGCTGGTTTTCCATTCTTCCTCTTATTAAGTACATTATAAAGATCTTAAGCCAAAGTATTATCTTGATAAGATTCTTATAGGCTTCCTTCTTTTCACTGGGCATTAGTATCCTCAGTGACATTGTCCACTAGAAATGTGATTTGGTTATCAGCTAGGCACTATGGATTGGCCCTGTATTGAAGAACAGTTCAACTCCCAGCTTTGGTAGTAGGTAGATTGGAGGGGCAAAGAAGAGGTGTCACATAGGGTTTAGTGATGGTCACATAAGGTTTATAGTAGACTGAGTCGGGACCAAGGATGTATTTTGTAAATAAATGTATATAATGGTGGAAAGACTGCAGAAGGCAAGGGAATAAGGGAGCCATTGCAGTGTTTTGTTTGGGGATGTGGATTTTTTTTTTGTTACTGTAAAAAAAGTTTATAGACAGTAAACTTCCCCTTTCAACCACATTCACACACATAATTCATCACAGTTAATTACACTCACAAGAATGTGTTACCATCACCAGAGTCCATTTCCAAACATTTACAATCAACCTAAATAGAATTATGCACAAATTAAGCATCAGCTCTCCATTCTGTACCCCCATCTATACCCTGGTAGCCTGTGTTCTAGATTCTAACTCTGTTTGCTTATTATAATGCATATCAGTGAGATCATGCGATAATTATCCTTTTGTATCTGGCTTATTTCACTCAAACTATGTTCTCAAGGTACGTCTGTAGCATACTTCTCATAGCTTCCCTGGTGTTATCTCTTTTTTTTTTTTTTGTTATTTTTTTAAAGAGAGAGGGAGGAAGGGAAGGAAAGAAAGAAAGACAGAGAAGGAAGGAAGGATGGAAGGGAAACATCTTTAAACATTTTCTTATTTTATTATATTTTGTTTGTTTGTTTTTTACATGGGCTGGGGCCGGGAATCGAACCGAGGTCCTCCGGCATGGCAGGCAAGCACTTTGCCCGCTGAGCCACCGCGGCCCGCCCGCTGGTGTTATCTCTTGGTAGTTCCTCTTAACTCGCTTTATTTCAGCCTCCTTGGCTTTCTTTTGTTTTCTCACTCATGCACTTTGCTTTTGATGTATTCTTTGGCCACCATTCTGCATGCTTGAACCCTATTTATCTAGCAGAGTCAGTCTTAAATGTCTCTTCCTTAAATGTCCCTTGCCTTCTATTACATACTCCACAGCTTCCCTGTATTTTTCTTTTATGGCATTTATTGCTATTACAATTAATTATGTATATAGTTATTAGAATAACTTTAGAATGCAAGGTCCATGAGAGTGGGAATTATTTGCTGTACATATAGCAAATATGGTAGGTGCTCAGTAGCCTTTAGTATTTGTTGAATAAATGAGTGAATGAATGAATGAACCAATGTTATAGATGGTAGCCTTCTTCATAAAATGTTCATCAAAATATTTGCTTAGCAAGTGAATGTCTGAAATTCTAACAATGATTTTCCTGGAGAGCTAGTAATTATACTAGAATCCCTAAGTATGCTTCTTGGAGGCACTGTCATCCTTGACCAAGTCTAGGGTTCATGTTCAACCTCAGACATCATGAGTGGGAAGTGGCTGCCAAGGTTGGAGCTCCCCAATTGCACCCTATTTATTGCTTTGTAATTAGTTAAGTAAAGTAAGGAACCTCCCCTGCCTACAAGCTTGCTCCTTGCTCCTTTTCCTGATCCCTTTTAGTCTAGGTTCCAAGGTCAGGCTAGCGACAATATGGAACTGCTGCCCTTGGTACCTGAAGCAGGAGCGAGGGAAAGTGTGTGTTTTTTTTCCCACAGCAGCAGGACCTGAGGGGAGCTTTAATCAGCTGTCAGTCCTCTCCCCTTCTCCATCATTATTGCCCAGGTGGGACTTTTCACCTGGTACTCCTTGCAACTAAATTTCTAAGATAATAGAAGAGAATAGAGGGGGGCGCAGTTTAGGGTGAAGTTAGTGTGGGCTCAGGGTCCCCAGACACAAAAGAGGTGACTCCATGAAGCACTGAATTGGGGAAGGAAGAAACATGCTGCCAAAGTGTTTTTCAGCAGATGTCACCGCAAGCAACAGCAGCACCTGATAGGAGCACTGCCAGGCTTTAACTCTAGTTATTTGGAAATGTGATTTAGATCCTTGGTGCTTGTCATCTTCAGAGCAGCAGCTTGTAAAAATGAACAATCCCAGATGTACTGAATCAGAATCATCAGTCAACAAAACACTCAGGTGATTTGTATGCATATTAATGTTTGAGAGGCACTGGTTTAGGTTATTGTATAATGTGCGGATTGAGTGATTGAAAGACAAGGACCATCTACGAACATAAGCATTTGGCAACTTGCATCTCACTTGTAGACTGTGATGTTCAAGTTATATGATATATTGATGTATTTCTTCCTGAGACAGTAGGAGAGCAGTATTTGTTTAGTATGCAAGAAGATCAAGGCCATCTGACAAGTTAATGACAGAATCACACTTAGAACTTCTATAGTGTTTTCACCTAGCCTTTTCAATTCCATTTAATTTTGTATTTAACTTGCTTGGTTTTGTATTTTATATTAGCGCAAAACTTTCAAAACAGTCTTCCTGCACCAATGGAAAAACAGGAGTTTTCTGTACTTGTATATGAAGGGAGATATTTAGAAGACACTCCAAATAGGTGTCTTTTCCCATTTAGATTTGGACTATTTCATTATCAAGCCTGAGTTTAGCAAGTTGAGGAAACAAGTTTAGCTTATTTTCTCTCTTTCTATTGGACTTTTTGTCTTGTACATTTGTTGCCAGACTTAATGCTGATGCTTTTCTGAGATCTATTGCTAAAATTTAAATTCAACACACAGCAAATGCATCTTCTTTTCTTTGTGGTCCTAAATACAGCCGTTAACATTGGCCTTTAGGATGTATTTATATAATGAGCTGATATAGCTGGAATGAGTGCTACATTTAATACAAATATTGGAAAGGGCCTGGATTCTCTGACTTTCTTCTTGTTCTGTTCGGTTCTGTCCAGAAGCTCTGAGTCTTTGGATTGGTATGGTGGCTTTGTAAGTTGAGACAAATTTTAAGGCAAGTATATTTATGCTCTTTATTTCACTTCATCGCACCCCAGAGTAAATATATACCAGTGCTATGTGAATTTCTTTATTTTAAGACTTTTCTCAAATCCAGAGATCAATTATTTGGACAGACATTATTTAGGGAAGGGAATCTCTTTGAAGTCCGATTCTGGTAGTCAAAAGCTAGCTCTGCATTTTACTTGTCCTTAGTCTTTCTTCCTTCAAGCAAGGATGGTTGTGTTTTGACATTTGCAGCTGTTCCATGATTTGGATAAACTCCCTTGTATACTGTGGTGCTCAGTTTATCGGTAACCAACACATTTGGATTCTTTTTCCCTTTGGCCAGTATTACTTTTTCCCTCTGCTGTACCAGTAACTGGTAATCAGTTTGTAACCAGTAACCAATAATCATGATTCACCAAACTTAGTATATTTAACTCAATTTATTATTATCACTATATGGAGTGCCCACATTGTGCTTGTCACTTTCCAGAACTGTTTGGAGGTTACAGAGAGGAAAGGAGTCCATCTGTATGTCTTAGGGGTCTGGCAGCAGGGTTGGAATATGGTTACTGCCCCTGAGAGGTCACTTTGTAGTGTATAATATGGAAAAGCCTTCTTCATTGTCCCCCTCTGTATCTCCTGCCCACTGTAGGCATAGCTCCTTAGGCTGGGGGTTGGGAGGAGTGGAAAATGGTGAATGTACCCTTACCATCCTTCCCTCTCCAGTAGTTTGAACTTTACTTAGAAATGTTTTCTAAGAGGAAATTTCTCAAATAAGTTTTATGGAAATTGGAAAATTGTAGAAACAGTTTTTGATATGCAGTTTATGCCCTACATTTCATCACATTTTTGCATACTGGATTGAATCTCAGCTGATTAATTGTTCTGCATCATATACTTAGAAACAGAGTACATTGATAATGCCTTAATTTTAGAATTAGTGAAATTATGAAACGTACCTCTAGTGTCCTTTGATGAACCTTTTTGAAGAATTAATGACAACTTACTATCTTTTGCAGGGACACCTCTTCTTATATCTCATTGATATTTAGCTTGCATTGGCTTTGAGGAGGTGGCTGACTTGCATAGTCAGCTCTTGAATTTTTGCACTAATGGCAAAAGGAGGCATTGTAGAAAATGGAAAATCCAAATTTAGAGAATTAAAAATAATTCAAACTGTATTTTACTTAAAATAGCACTTACTGTATTTCTGACCAAATAATATTTTACTCCAGGTTAATGTTTTCTTGATTTCTTTTTATAAGATGTCACTTTTATTATTCCCATAAATCATGGAAAGAAGTTTAAAGGAGTGACCTTAAGGTTTTAATATTTAAAATCTTATTTTTCTTATTCCATGTGTATGCTTTTCTTTGCATTGTTAGATTGATAATGAATTCATGCCATTATTAAGGGCTCTAACCCTTGAGTTCTTGAATATTTAGTGCTTGCAAAATTGGGGGTGGGGGAAGCTATGTTGTTCTTTTCTAATCATTTCATCTATGGCAAACCTATAAACTTTATGGAGCACAGAGGAAGCGTTACCCTCCACCTTTTCCACTCCATTTTCCTCATCATCCAGGTCAGATCCGTCCCTTGGGACTAGTCAGTGTTTATGGAGCACCTGCTCTTCCTGCAGAGCGTTGTGTGGAAGTGCCACCCAGGCTCTGCCCTGAAGGAGAAGGGGAGTTGCTTCTTCCTTTTTTGGAATCACACTGTGCGTCCATAAAATGCAATTCATATGCTGAAACCTCAGTTGCAGGTGCATTTTAGGGAGAGGGTGGACAAAAACGTTCAATGTCAAAGAAGAAAAGAAAGAGCAATTCCAAATGAACACAATCTTCTGCTTTGAAAGAGGTCTATTGAAGAAACAAAAGCTGGTTTTTGTGAAAAGTACAATAACCAAAACCAGATGAAAACCATTGCAAAGTTCTTGTCAGATATGTGGGAGAAAGACAGTAAACTCTATCTGAGCAGGGTTTTGTTTTTCCTGCCTGTGCAGATTTGAAAGTATTATGTACCCTAGAAAAGCCATGTTTTAATCCTGATCCAATCTTGTGGGCGCAACTGTTTCTTTTAACTCTGATTCGGTACTGTAGGTTGTAAACTTTAGGTTATCTCCATGGAGATGTGGCATGCCCAATTATGGGTGTGACTTTTTGATTAGATGGAGATGTGACTCCACCTATTCCAGATGGGTAATGATTAGTTTACTGGAATCCTTTAAAAGAGGAAACGTTTTGGAGAGAGTCAGAAATGACAGAAGTCTCAGAAATAACAGAAACTTCAGAGCCGACAGAGAGAGCAGAGACATGGATATTGGGATGCTTGGAGCCCAGCAGATGTTGCTATGTCCCTTCCCCGTGAGATGTTAAGCAGGCCAGAATGTGGAGAGAGCCAAAGAAAGCCAAGAGATGAAAGCCAGTCCTAGAGAAGCAAAGTGAGGAACCCCCATAGGAAAAGAGGCTGAAAGCAAATGAGCCCAGGAGCAAGGAACCAGCAGATGCCAGCCACATGACTTCCCTGCTGACAGAACTGGTCCAGACCCGTCAGCCTTTTTTGAATTAAGGTATCGTTTTCTGAATGCCTTAGTTTGGACATTTTTATAGGCTTAGAGCTGTAAACTTATAATTTATTAAATTCTCTTTTTAAAAAGCCATTCCATTTCTAGTATATTGCATTCTTACAGCTTACAAACTAGAACACTGCCTATCTAAAGTTAGAACCATTAGTCCCTGAGGCTTAAATGCCTCTTCACAGGTAGGGATGTTATACAGATATGCATTCTTCTTTGTATTTGGATCAGCTGTTTTCCCTATATATTACCAGAACAGACATACTTCATTTTATTGCGTTTTACTTATCACCTTTTACAGATACTATGCTTTTTTTTTTTTTTTTAATAAATTGAAGGTTAGTGGCATCCCTGTGTAAAGCAAGCCTTTTGGCACCATTTTTCCAATAGCATGAGCTCACTTTGTACCTCTGTGTCAGATTGGTAATTTTTACAATATTTTGAACTTTTTCATTATTATTTTATCTGTTATAGTGATCTGTGATCAGTGACCTTTGATATTACTAATGTGATATCATTTTGGGGGGATACTATGAACTGTGCCTGTATAAGACTTAATTGATAAATGTTGTGTGTTCTGACTGCTCAACCAACCTAGTCACCCGCCTATCACTTTAAATCAAAAGCTAGACACAGTTAAATTTAGTGAGCAAGGCATGTCAAAAGCTGAGGTAGGTCAAAGATAAGCCTCTGTGTCACACAGCTATCTGAGATGTGAATGCAAAGGAGAAGTTCTTGAAGGAAATTAAAGATGCTACTCCAGTGAATACATGAATGATAAAGCAAAACCGCCTTATTGCTGATATGGACAAAATTTTAGTGGTCTGGATAGAAGATCAAACCAGCCACAATATTCCCTTAAGCCAAAGCATAATCCAGAGCAAGACCCTAACTCTGCAGTTCTTTGAAGGCTGAGAGAGATGAGGAACCTGCAGAAGAAAAGTTTGAAGTTAGCAGAGGTTGGTTCATGAGGTCTGAGGAAAGAAGCCATCTCCATAACATAAAAGTGTGAGGTGAAGCAACAAGTGCTGAGCAGAAGCTGCAGCAAGGTATCCAGAAGATCTAGCTAAAATTGTTGATGACTGTGACCACACTAAACAACAGATTTTCAATGTAGATGAAGCAGCCTTGTGTTGGAAGAAGATGCCATCTAGGACTTTCCTAGCTAGAGAGGAGAAATCAATGTCTGGCTTCAAAGCTTCAAAGGACTGGCTGCCTCTCTTGTTAGGGTTAATGGTGCTGGTGACTTTAAGTTGAAGCCAGGGCTCATGTACCATTGCAAAACTCCTAAGTCTCTTAAGAATGATACTAAATCTATTCTGCCTGTGAGCTATAAGTGGGACAAAAAAGCCTGAATGTCAGAACATCAGTTTAGAACATGATTTTCTGAATATTTTAAGCCCATTGTTGAGACCTGCCATTCAGAAAAAAAAAAAACTTCTTGCAAAATATTACTGCTCATTGACAAAGCACTTGGTCATCCAAGAGCTCTGGTGGAGATGTACAATGAGATTAATGTTTTCATGCCTGTGAACACAACCTCCATTCTGTTGTCCTTGGATCAAGGAGTCATTTCAACTTTCAAGTCTTAATGTTTAGGAAATACAGTTTGTAAGGCTATGACTGCTGTACATACTGATTCCTCTGATGGATCTGGGTGGGTAAAGTCAATTGAAAACCTTCTGGAAAGTGATTCATAAAGGGAGGTCAAAATATCAAAATTAACAGGATTTGGAAGCAGTTGATTCCAACCATCATGGATGACTTTAAGGGATTCAAGACTTCCGAGGAGGAAATAAATACAGATGTGGTGGAAATAGCAAGAAAACTAGATTTAGGAGTGAAGCCTGAAGATGCTTCTGAACTGCTGCAATCTCATGATAAAATTTTTCTTATGATTGAGCAAAGAAAGTGATTTCTTGAGATGTAATCTACTCTTAGTGAAGAGGCTGTGAACACTGTTGACATGACAGGGATTTAGAATCATACATCAACGTAGTTGATAAAGTAGCAGCAACGTTTGAGAGGATTGGCTCCAACTTTGAAAGGTTCTGCTGTGGGTAAAATGCTTTCAAACAGCATTGCATGCTACAGAAAATCTTTTGTGAGAGGAAAAATCAATTGATAGAGCGAACTTTATTATTGTCTTATTTAAAGAAATTGCCACAACCACCGCACTTTCCAGCAGCCGTCGCCCTGATCAGTCAGCAGCCGTCAATATTGAGGCAAGGCCCTCCACCAACAAAAAGATTACAACCCACTAAAGTTAGGGGTGATGGGTAGCATTTTTTTTTTTTTAGCAATCAAGTATTTTAAAATTATGATTTGTACACTGTTTTTTTCTTTCTTTCTTTTTTTCTTTTTTTTTGTATGCTGTATGGCAGTGGTCACTTTTCATTTTATTTTTTCCATCTAAGTATCCCGTTATTGCAGCACTATTTGTTGAATTTTTGTTTATTTGTTTTTTCTTTCTTTTGTTTGCTTGCTTGTTTGTTTTTGAGAAGTGCATGAGCTGGGAATCAAACCCAGGTCTCCCACATGGCAGGTGAGAATTCTATGACTGAACTACCCTTGTACCCCTGTACATTGGTTTTGTTGCACACTTAGTAGACCACAGTTAGTGTAAACATAACTTTTATATTCACTGGGAAACCAAAAAATTCGTATGACTTGCTTTATTGTAGTGGTCTAGAACTGAGCCCACAATATCTCCAAAGTGTGTGTAACATCCAACAACATTGCTAAAGTGACAGAGAGAAATCCTTTGTTGTGTGAAACCAAGGCCACTGTCAAATTGCACTAAACTGTGAACTAAACAAATAGCAACACTTTATCTTTTATTTTTCTGGACCTGATTTATGGTTTACTGAGTTTCTAGCAGTATGAATTCAGAGCCTGCTTTCTGACCTTGGCAAACCTTGCTTAACTCTGGCAGCTCCATCTGCTACTTGTGAGGCATAATTCGATAAGCTTTCCTTACCCAGTATATCTTTCCCACTAACATTTCTGCTGGTATGTCACCATTAGAGACATACCTATGGTTAAGGCTGAGTCTCCAGAAAGTTTCTATTTAAATGCACCTATGTTACATGGGGGAGGAATGAGATGAGATCAATGTAAGATGAAGTGTTAAAGAAAACCCTAAGCAAGTGGCATTTAGCCTGGGGAAGGCAGGCCCAGGACCAGGTTTAAGAGTTATATCAATACTATATGAAGTTTTTTTCTTCTGTTTGCTTAATTTTCTTTTTTGCTTCCACTCTCTGCTTCATAGAGTGGATTAGAGGAAGCATACTGTGCTGGTTTGAATCTGTTGTGTACCTCAGAAAAGCCATGTCCTTTAATCCTCATTCAGTATTGCTGGGTGGAACCTTTCTGATTGTTTCCATGGAGATAGGATCCACCTAATTGTGTATGGTAACATTTGACTAGATAGTTTCCATGGAGATGAATCTCCACCCATTCAAGGTGGGGTTGCTTACTGCAGCCCTTTAAGTGGGAACAGTTTTGGAAAAAGCTAACAAAACACCAGAGCCACCACAACCAACAGAGCTAATAGAAAGGACAGAGCCCCAGGGAAGCCGTTAAAGAGAAAGCTAGCAGATCTCATCATGTGCCTTTCCAGCTGAGATAGAAACCCTGAACGTCATCGGCCTTCTTGAACCAAGGTATCTTTCCTGGATGCTTAGATTGGATGTTTTTATAGCTTTGCTTTAATTTGGATATTTTCATGGCTTTAGAACTGTAAACTAGCAGCCTAACAAATTCCCCTTTTTAAAAGCCGTTCGGTTTTGGGTATATCACATTCAGGCAGCTTGCAAACTAGAACAAACTTAATGAGTTTGTGTAGATCCTTCTCTCTCACTCACTCTCCCACTTTCTCTCTGGAGAGCCTTCTCTCTCACTCTCACATTCTCTCTTTGGTGATGATATTGGAGAGTAATGTTGTCATCTGGAATTATCTATAATGCATTTGGATATTAAATCCTGCTTTACTTGGTCTTTATATTTTTCTCTCCAGATTTATGCCCTTTCCTTCTTCTTTTGTTTTACTAGCCTCATCATTTTATGCTTTGGTTAGCATGGAAGTTGAGAACTTCCAATAAGGTTACCCTAAATATACTTCTGAGTTACTGAGCTAGTTTAAAAAAAAAAATATATATATATATATACATATATATATATATATATATATATTGTTCCTATAGGTAATGCTACAGTACTATTTTCACAGCTAAGAATATGAAAGCAATTCCATAATATCATCATATCAAATACTCATTTAAATTCACATTTCCCCAGTGATCTCAGGAATGACTATTTTAGCTCCCATCCACTTAAAAAAATTTTTTTACTATTTTATTTTACTGTTTCTTTTTATTGAGATATGTATTCACATACCATATAATCATCCAAACTGTATAATCGGTGTTTCACAGTATCATCATATAGCTGTGCATTCATCATTACAATCTATTTTTGAACATTTTCATTACTCCAAAGAAATTTTTTTTTAATGAAAATAAAGGTAAAAAAGAACACACAAAACATGACGTGCTACTTTTTGAAGGTACGTCTGCCTTTACTGTTATTCCTCCTTGATGAAAGTTAAACCTCATGACATGGAAAAGTAACATTAGATCTTTTATAAGAAAATGGAAATTAATCAAGGGAAATGAAGATAAAAATGTATCCTTATTACTTTAGAGGACATTTCATTATAAATGGGGCATACGCTATAGGGGTACTGATAAGTAACACCTGGTTATGATAAAGCTAATTTTGGCCCATTTCATTATAGTTTTAAAGGGTTTCATTATAGTTTATTAAACTGTTTCCAGACTTTGGTTTCTGGTTAGAAAAGTTTAAAGTGAATCCCCAAACAGCTCCTTTTGAAATCATTAGTCAGCTCCTTTTCCTGGGACTTTACTGAAATGGTCCAATTTTTCTGATTAGAGCAAATTTGTGTGATTCTGAATTCTTTAGGGATCTTGTGTTCTGAAGATTGATTTATTTGTGTGTAACATGCAAGATTTTTTGCTGCTTTCCACCCACAGAGCCTTTTTTGCTGAGGAGAAGGTCCAATGAAGGAAGGAAAATTATGATGGCCTCTGAAATCCATTTTGATTTCGTGGCCCAGAGGGTGTAGAAATTACCTAGAGTAGCTGAAAATTGATTGGGTGATAGCAGATAAAAAAAATTCCACAATTAGACTACCATCCTCCTTAAGACTACTTTAGAGTTCGCAGTCATTTATATATGCATCTCAGATCCTTTTCCCAATTGACAGCTCTTTGATGCATTCTTGAGTTTGTACACCATGGAAATCCAGCACCTAGGAAGTGGTTCTTCAATAGAATACTGATAATGGCTAACAAAAACTGAGTGTTTTCTATGTGCCAGGTACTATAATGAGTACTTTACATAGGCTATTGCATTTAGTACTCGCAACATGATAAAAGAAAACCTTTTCGTTCAGTTTAGGATCTCATAGCTTTACTGAGCAGTTCATGAATCAGGCAGCATCCCATTCAGAAAGTAAAAGGGAATTCCACCAAAGGAGTGGGAAGAGGAAGGTCATATAGGGTGAACTTGAAAGCAAATTTGAGGAAATGTTCTGATGGGCTGACGTTAAATTTCCATTTTACTTTAGGCAGAGGTCTTAAAAAGTGGAGACAGATACACATTGATTAGTATGGTGTATTTGTCCATTCTAATAAGCTCTCTCTACTGGGCCAAAACTAGCTTTATCACCAGGTGTTGCTTATCAGCACCCCTATGGCATATGCCCCATTTTCTCAGAAAAACCCTGCAGTTCAGTTGTTTTTGTCTTCAGCCCTTCTCAGAAAAGGATCTCTTCTGGCAACCCTCAGTGCCGGCCACCATTTTATTTTACTTAACAAATCTTACTAGAGAAAGTTCAATGATTATCCCCATTGTATGGATGAGAAAACTAGGCACTGAAAGGAATAAGACCCAAGTCACAAGCACCTGCAGTGGAGATAGGATTTAAACCCAGACATTCTAGAGTAGGAGCTCTTAATCACTATCCTGTACTTGCTTCTTTATTAAATACTTATCTGAAAAGTGGTTTTTAAACAAATTTGTTGAGTAAAAGAATGAATGAACCAAACCTAAAACTAATTTTCTGAAATTGCAGGGATAGTTTATATCTTCTTTAAGATAAACCATGCTCCATTTAAGTGGTCAGCCACATGTGCATTCAGCTGTGCTTGGGGCTACTCATAACTCAAGAAGAAATTGCCAGTGCTGTAAACAGCTAACATTGGATAACACTGCAAACACTGTAAAAACGTCCTTCTTTTCCTTAGCCTTCCTCCAACAAAAACAAGCAGGAGCAGTTTAACAGTAAGACTTGAGTTACGAACTTAACATGTAGCGCTTAATGGTCGTGATGAGTTACTGTGATGTTATTACCACTTATAGGGTTGCTGTGGTATTTAAATGTCAATTTAAATGTATTTTCATGCCACTTGTACCGTAAAAGTGTGCTCTTGTAACCACCAAGTTTTCAAGAGGGACAGCCATTTAACTATAAGTAGAACTGTTGATTTGTTTGAAAAGAGGAACAAAATATTGTTTCAAATAGTGGAGGCAAGTATGGGTAAGGATACTACTCCCTAGTGGAAAGAGCATTGAATCCAGTCAGCATATCTGGATTCTAATCCTGTCTCCATTTGTAAGTTTAGCTAAGGTATTTCTGCAGTTAATACTATTGTCCTAGCATCAGAAGGATGCTCTCTAGAAAATGCTGTAACCTTCTTTGTTTATATTTATATCTAATATAAAATGCAATATATTAGAAACAGAACAGGTTTCAAAAAGGGGAATTTAATAATTTATAAGTTTATAGTTCTAAAGCCGTGAAAATGTCTAGTTAAAGCAAGTCTATAATAATGTCCAAATTAAGGCACCAACAAGAAGTTACCTTCACTTAAGAAAGGCCGATGAAGTTCAGGGTTTCTCTCTCTACTGGAAAGGCACATGGCTAACATGGCGAAGTCTGCTACTTTTTCTCTCCAGATTTCTTGTTTCGTGAAGATCCACTGGGGATGTTTCCCTTCTTCATCTCCAAAAGTCTCTGGTGGGTAAACTCTAAGCTTTGTGGTTCTGCAGCTTTCCTTCTCAAGCTCTCTCCAAATGCTGCTTCTTTTAAAGGATTCCAGTAAACTAATCAAGACCTATCTGGAATGGGTGGAGTCACATCTCCTTCTAATGAAAGATTAATACCTGCAATTGGGTGAGTCATATCTCTGTGGAGATAACTTAGTCAGGTTTCCAACCTATAGTGCTGAATAGGGATTAAAAGAATGCTGCTCCCACAGGATTGGATCAGGATTAAAACATGGCTTTTCTAGGGCACGTAATCCTTTCAGACCAGCACACTTTGTAATGATGCAGTGTTCTTTTAGTAGAATTTTCCATCCAATCAAGTACTCCCTTCACCTATTCTTTTTCCTGCCAGGAATTGTTATAAGTCCTTTATATGAAATAACTCATTTAATAACCTCAATTATCATATGAGGTAGGTAGCGATAAATTTCATGGATGAGAAAACTGAGGGATAATAGGTCCCAAAGTAGCATGGGAAGTGATGGAACTGGAATCAGCTCCAGGCAGTCTAATCCCAGAGCCCTCACTTTTATTACTACCCTGTGCTACCTCTCAATGAAACATTTCTTTCTCAAAAGCCATTTAACAAAACATGTATGAGCCCTAATATATGTGAAGGTACTGAGGATTAGGAGATGACCAAGACTCAGACCCTTGCTTCAAGTCATTCGTAGTCTAAAGAAAGCATTTGCACCCATGTGCCATAGAATAGTCTAAACTTAACATGGTATTTATTTAAGGCCCTTTCTGATCCAAGTCTAATTTACCTCTCCATCCTTAAATTGCTTATTTTCATCCCTTGTTATCTCCTCTGTGTATCCTGTGTTCCTGGAATACCTGGAATATTTCACTGTCACCTGACTATACGAAGGGCTTTCATCTACATTTACCTTTGAGGAGAAGGTACACTAACATTGCCTTCCAAATACCAGCATGCTAAGAAAACCTGATTGATTCTGAAAAGATTGTCTGGCAAGCATGGAATACAGTCAAAGAAATTGTCCGGTATCCAGGGTTATTTTATTCATGCCCCAGTGGAATCTTAGGAATCTGTGCAGTTTCCACTATGCAGTATACCTTCCTGATGACCAAAGATTCCTCTTTAACCAAGAATAATTCTCTCCCCCTTGGTGTGCTAGACCAGTGGATCCATTCCACCCCCTTGGATGTCCATTTTCAAGTTTTTCTTATTCTGACATTATATATCTCACCAGCCTCATTTCCAAAGTAGACTTTTATTTTTTACTTATTTTATTTGAAATAATCCTGATAAGATTTGAGGAAAAGCATTTAAATTTATCCTGTACCACATCTCCAAAACATATCTAAAACAGTTGATAAAGAACTAGTCCCATCCTATAGTGGGGAAATTCTTACTTTCTGTTTTGGTTTCCTAAAGCTGACAAAATACAATATAACAGAAATGGGTTGGCTTTTACAATGGGGATTTATTAACTTACAAGCTTACAGTTCTTAGGCTGTGAAAATGTCTAACTCAGGACATCAACAGGCAATATTTTCTCTCTGAAGATTGGTTGCTGGCGGGTTTGGGTTTCTCTCAGATAGCAAAGCACAGGGTGATGTCTGCTGGTCCTTCTCTCTTGCAGGTTTCATTGCTTTCTGGGTTCAGTGGCTTCCTCTCTCATCTTCTCTAAGGCCTCTTTCTTTCAGCCTTTCTCTCTCTTTTACCGTCTTATAAAGGACTCCAGTAAGAGGATTAAAAGCTATCCTGGGGGCACTCCTCAAATGAAGTAACCTAATTAAAATGTCCCACCCACAATAGGTCTACACCCACAGGAATGGATTAAAAGAACGTGATCTTTTCTGGGTACATACAGCCTGAAACCATCACACTTTCCATCATAGAGGCTTCTTCCCATTCCTATCCTAACCCCCTGTTCAAACTTGGAAGAAATTGATGAAGAACAGGCAGATCCCTATGCGATTGGTTTCAAATTGCCTTTCTCTTAGAGTGCAACTAATTGGAATGCTTTGTTATTCTGGTGGTTTAATTAGGAGCTTGGGGTCACTCCATGCCCCACTCCATTACAGAAAGAGGCAGACATAATTAAACACTAAGACTAGTCTGGTTTAGGGCCTCAGATGAGACAAGCATTTCACCTTTTACTTTCCCACTTCCATATCTTGGTCAGAATGTCCTTGTTGGCCCCTTCTTACACCATGAAAAAAGGCAGTTTGAATCTAGCCCAGGCAGAACAGTTGGAAGAGTACCATCATGTACTCATCAGTCACCGCATGGGTTTGTAGCCCCCCTTTCCACTTAATCGGAACCTGACCCCTCTGAATCAATTTCTTCATCTGTAATTGGGATAGTAATTACAGTATCTACTTCATAGGATTGTTGAGAAGAATATAAATGTTCAGTGCTTGTAAAGAACTAAATGTTAGCACATACTAAACAATCAGGAAATGTTAACGAATGCATGTATGCGTGTGGGGGGGTGTTTAGTGGCACATAGGTATATTCTATGTATATAGTCTACATACATATATTCTATGCTCATTTCATAAATGAACATATGCCTACATATCTGTAGTAATTTTGTTTAGATTGTGACAGTAGTTTCACTTGAAACCTTCACTTTCATTTCTGATACTGAATTTTTAAGGCCATTTTAAATTGCTTTCCAGCAATAAAAATGTTGCCATATAAGATGAGTAGTTTCTTTACAAAAGCTGTTTTTTCAGTTTTTAGAGGTCTACTCATTTGCTAGGTTCTAAAAATGTAATTCACGTGGTCATGAATTTTGGGAGGGAGAGGTTAGACTTTCCTATGTCTGAGTTGTTTGGGTTCTATGAATACATTGAGTTTGCTTTATAAGTGTATGTAAAATTTGGTAGGTAGTTATCCTATTAATTTATAGATCTAGAGAAGGTAAATATGAAATCATTCTTCACTGAGAGGAATTATCCAGGAAGAACATAGAAATTTATATTTTATTGTCTATCTAGTTTGAGAATAAAACTTGTTTCTAAGCTTCAGTTGTAATATGCGATTTTAACCATTTTCCTACTTTCCCATTCTCCTTCATTGTATATTGTATATTGTAGGATCTCATTCTAAAGAAGTTCAAAAACAGGGCCAGAACTTAATTCTGGGATATTTGGGGAGTATCATGTCGTGTAATGAAAAAATTAAAGTTCTTTCCTTTTTAGCATTGTACTTTTAGCAAGTCCTTTCATTTCCCTTAAGATCCTACCAATGGTAGAAAATGACAATCCTTAGATTTTAGTTGGTATCTTCCTGTAGTTGAGTTAAATGCTGGGTGGGTGTGTGAGGTCGGTTGCAGAAGTGTAGTAGAGATGCAGGAAAGGTATAGTAAGAACAAAGAATCCTCATCAAGAATGTGTGTAACAGTCTGATATTATTACACACCAAGCATCATTACAGAAGATAAAGGTTAGGATACTTCCATACCTATGTCCAGTTTGAGAGTGAGAAATCCTGGTTTTACCGTTACTGCTTCTTTATTTTGTAGATCAGAGCCCTATTGTTCAATTTATGGACTTTTCATAAAACAGTTTTATTGAAGTATACTTGACATATGATAAATTGCACATATTTAAAAAGTACAATATGGTAAGTTTTTACATATGTATACCCTTGAAGCCACCACTACATTCAAGATACTGGACGTATCCATCACCACCAAAAGTTTCCCCTTGTAATCTTTCCCTTCTGTCCCTCCATCTCCATCCCACTCTGTCTTACCCTGTCCCCAGGCAATCATCCATCTGTTTTTGGCCTTTGTACTTAGTTTATATTTTCTAGAGTTTTATATAAATGGAATTTTTTTGTTCTAGCTTCTTTCATGCAGCATAATTATTTTGAGATTCATCCATGTTGCAATATACATCACATCAGTAATTCATTCCTTTTTCTTTTTTGCATGGGCAGGCACTGGAAATCGAACACAGGTCTCCAGCATGGCAGAAGAGAGCTTTGCGTGCTGAGCCATGGTCCGCCTCATTCCTTTTTTATTACTGAATAGGAAGTAGTATTCCGTTGTATGGAAATAGCACAGTTTCTTTATTCACTGTTGATGGGCATTTGAGTTATTTCCAGTTTTTACCTATTATGAATAAAGTACTTGTGAATATTTATGTATAAGGCTTTGTATGAATGTATGGTTTCTCTTACATAAATAATCTGGAAATAAGATAGCTGGGTCAAATGATAAGTATATGTTAAATTTTTAAGAAACTGCCAGTCTGTTTTCCAAAATGGTTGTACCATTTTACGTTCCCTTCTGCAGTGGATAAGAATTCCAGTTCTTGAGTATTCTTGTCAATATTTGGTGTGGCAGGCTTTTAAATTTTAGCCATTTCAATAGATATGTAGTGGTATCTTATTGTGATTTTAATTTAATTTTAAAATGCAAATTAAAGTCACAAGCATCTTTTCTTGGGTTTATTTGCCATCTACTAGTTGAGTATTTGCAAACTACTCAACTCTGACATTTTGGGTTGAAAGCAGCTGTAGATGAAAGTGAATGAATGGATGTGGCTGTGTTCCAATAAAACTTTATCAAAACAAACAAAAAACAGACACCAGGCTGTATTTGGCTTTTGGATCATAGTTTGCTGATCCCTGTCATAGATTATCTTGTCATCTGCTTATGAATCAGTTTTACTGCTTGCTTTCCAGGCTGGATAATTTTGATGTTTGATTGCACTGGCAAGAACCTCCAACACAATGTTGAATAGAAATGGTGAGAACAGATTTCTTTGTCTTGTTCCTGATCTTAGGGGAGAGTTTTCAGTCTTTCACCATTAAATATAAGCTAGGTGTAGGTTTTTCATGGTTCCCATTTACCAAGCTCCAGAAATTCCCTTCTATTCCTAATTTTTGGTTTAATTGGACTACTTTTGGGTTTCTTCTCTCTATTATTTTTAAGTTTTCTATCTCAGGCAGCTCCCTTCTATTCTAAAATATTTATATAAAAAATTCTGTATTTTGTCACGAACTTTTTCTGTACCTAATGAGATGTTTGTATAGGTTTTTGTTTTTGTTTTGTTAAAATGGTGAATTGCATTGACTGATTTTTGAAGTCAAACCAACCTTGCATTTCTGGAATAAGAATCTCACAGTCATTATATGTTGTCTTTTAAAATATATTGTTTGATTTGGAAAGTTAAGATTTTGTTTAGAATTTTATCAGTTTCAATAAGGAATATTAGTCTGTTCTTTTCTTGTAACATGTCTTTGTCAGGTTTTGAAATAAGGGTAATGCTGGCCTCATAAAATGTGTGGGAAATATTTCTTTCTCTTCAATATTTGTGGAAGAGTTTATTGAAAATTGGTATTACTTTTCCCCTAATATTTGGTGGAATTCACCAGTGAAACTCTCTGGATCTGGAGTTTTCTTTGTGAGGACGTGTTTAACTACAAATTCAATTTCTCTAATAGACATATGGATATTCGGTTCCTCTTGAAAGAATTTTGGTAGTTTGTGCCTTTTAAGGAATTTGCCCCTTTCACCTAAGCTGTCAAATTTGTAGGCATGTAGTTCAACATACTCTTCCCTCACAATTCCTTTAATATCTGTATAACTGTAGGGATGGCATCTTTCTTGTTCTTGATATTTTTCTTGTTCTTGATATTTTTAACTTGGGTCTTCTTTCTATTTTTTCCTGGTCAGTGTAGCTAAGGTTTATTAATTTCACTCATCTTTTCACAGAACGAATTTATTGATTTTTCTCTATTGTATTTCTGTTTTCTGTCTTTTGATTTCTTCTTTACCTTTATTATTTCCTTTAGCTTACTTTGGGTGTAATTTGCTCTTCTTTCTCTAGTAAACTGGGGTCATTGATTTGACCTTTTTTCTTTTCTAATTTAGGCTTTTTATGGTATATATTTCACTCCAATCACTGCTTTAGAGACCTACCACAAGATTCTAATATGTTGTGTTTTCATTTTCATTCAGTTCAAAATGCTGCCTAATATCCCTTTTGATTTGATCCACGTTATTTGAAAGTGTGTTAGTTTCCAAATATTAGAGATTTTTCAGACATCTCTGTTATTGATTTCTATTTTAACTTTATTGTAGCCAGAAAACTTTGTATGACTTGAATCTTTTTATATTTCTTGTGATTTTTTTTTATGGACCAGAATATGGTCTACTTTGGTAAATGTTCCATATGCACAGCAGAAGAATGTTTATTCTGCTGTCTTTAGAGCGACTGTCCTATAAATGTCAGTTGGGTCAAGTTAGTTGGTAGTTTTTCAGATCTACTATGTCCTTATTGATTTTCAGCCTATTTCTTCTGTTAATTATTAAGAGAAGTATATTGAAATCAGCAATAACTGTGGCTCTCTCACTTTATAATTGCAATTTTCTCAGTTTCTGCTTCATATATTTTGAAGCTTTGTTATTAGGTACAGAATTGTTTGGAATTGTTTTGTGTTCTTGATGAATTGATCCCCTCATCATTTCGTATTGCTTGCTCAAACAATATTTTTTGCTCTGAAGTTTACTTTGATATTAATATAGCCATTCCACTTTTCTTTTGATTAGTGTCAGCATCATATATCTTGTTTCCATCCTTTCTGTTCTTTGTTCCCCTTTTCCTCTTTTATTTTTGTTCTTTTGGATTGAGTATTTTTTATGATTCTGTTTTATTTCCTTTGTTAATTTATTAGTTATAACTCGCGACCTTTAAAAGGGTGGTGATTATTTTGTTCAGTATCCCTCACTTTGAGTTTGTTGGTTTTTTTCTCACAATGATTAGACTTGGGTAATGGCTTTTTTTAGAAGACTAACCCAGAGGAGTGGTGCCTTTCTTGTAATGTGTCAAGGAGAATATGATAACAATATGACGTGCTACTGGTAATGTTGTTGTGTTCACTTGGTTTAGGTGGTGTCTGCCAAGCTTCTCTACTGGAAAGTTCCTGTTTTTCTTTTTCACACTCTCTTTGTTAGAACTGAATCACTAAGCCCATTTTTCACACTCAAGGGGAAGGGAATTAAGCGTCACTTCCTGACAGGAGGAATATCGGAGAGTTTGTGGACATATGTTAAAACCACCACACTAAATAATAAATATTTTGGGAGAGATATTCCAAGGCCATTGAACTATTCTCTTTCTCCCTAAATTTTCACAATAATTTTGAAATTCATTAGTGGATATTTCCTTCAGCAATTATTACTGTGGTGTTCTAATAGAGATTGTGCTGGTTTGAAAGGATGTATGTCCCCTAGAAAAACCATGTTTTAATCCTAATCCCATTTTGTAAAGGCAGCTGTTTCTTCGAATCCCTATTCAGCATTATATGTTTGAAACTGTAAATAGATCATCTCCCTGGAGATGTGATGTAATTGAGAGTGGTTGTTAAGCTGGATTAGGTGACGACATGTCTCCACCTATTCGGGTGGGTCTTGATTAGTTTCTGAAGTCCTATAAAAGGGGAAACATTTTGGAGAATGAAGAGATTCAGAGAGAGCAGAGTAGAACGACATAGCCACGAGAGGCAGAGTCCAACAGCCAGCAGTGTTTGGAGATGAAGAAGGAAAATGTCTCCTGGGGAGCGTCATGAAACAGGAAGCCAGGAGAAGAAGCTAGCAGATGACACCGTGTTTGCCATGTGCCCTTCCAGATGAGAGAGAAACTCTGACTGTGTTCGCCATGTGCCTTCTCACTTGAAAGAGAAACACTGAACTTTATCAGCCTTGTTGAGCCAAGGTGTCTTTCCCTGGATGCCTTTGATTGGACATTTCTATAGACTTGTTTTAATTGGGACATTTTCTCCGCCTTAGAACTGTAAACTAGTAACTTATTAAATTCTCCTTTTTAAAAGCCATCCTGTTTCTGCTATCTTGCATTCCAGCAGCTATCAGACTAGAACAGAAATTTTCTTTTTCCCTCCTTGTTTCTGTATTTGTTCATTGAAATTCTTCTACCTGTTCCACTTTCCCCACTCTCCCCAACATCTCAGCTGTCATTGCCACCATAATTTCATAGCATTTAAAAAATGTTTAAGCCCATGTTTGGCATTTTGAATGTTTCCTTTTATTGATATGTCAGTAGAATAAAACAAAAACAAAAATAAAAAATAACTGGTCCCTATCTTCTATACAGTAGTTCTTGGTATGTGAAATTGCTTTACATTAAGTCTTGGGTCCCTAAAGTGGCTCATCCATGTAGATTCTAGAAGCAGTATTATTCTTATGTACACTGCCTTTCATAATAAGTGCTAAGGCTATTTCCATAAACATCTGAAGGACATAAAGACAGAGTGACCTCTAGAGGAGATATACTGGGTGGGATTATGGCAGTATGTCTGCAGTTGGAATGCAGGTGTAATGCACTCCTCTTTTGGAATTCTCTAATACCAGTAATATGTGATCATGTGAAATAGTGTTTACAAGACTGGGCTTCCACAGAGAATAGCTTCATGCGAAGGTATTATGCTCAGGGCAAATGTTAAAGATAATATATTTCCAGATGAGATACTTTACAGAACAAGAATATGCCTTGATACAAGTGCTGCACTGACTCATACACATTTGTCATGCCTTACTCCCTCTAAGTAGGTCTCACTGCAACGCAGAAGCGTTTTAAGTGTTTGTGCTTTTACAGGTAAGACTATTTTACAATCGGTCTGGTTGGTCTGGAGTTAGAAAAAGTGACAGTGCCAGATTCATGCAAAGATGCTGACTCCCTTTCCACCAAGCATTTGTATAATTCCAGTCTCTTATTTGAGTGTAGAGCTAAGCTCTTGGTGAGAAAAGGGGAATGTTAAACAGTTCTGTTCCCACTGCATAGACTCTTTCTGAACCAATAAAAAAAAATGGGAAATCATTGCAATATTACTATAGAAGTGGTGCCATTTATTCTGGGACATTCTTTCTCTCCATGCTCCCCCTCCTTCCTCTCTACCCCATTTCCTTTCCCTCCTCTCCTTTTTCCCCACGTACCTCCCCTCCCTCCTCCCTCCCCTTCTCTTATTCCTTCTCCCCTCCCTCCTGATGTCCTTCCTCCCTTTCCCTTCTGTCTTTCCCTTAGTTGTCCTCCCTCAGAAACAGGATAGTTATTTCTTTGACTATTTCTATCTAAGGTAACTGTAAGGTGGTGGAGTCTCATTCTGGTGTTATGTTTGATTTAATTAGTCAGGGATTTGTGGTCAAGAAATCTTCGATGGCTTTGGTTTGGGGACAGTAAATAGAAACAGAAACACCAAGGATAGTTATGGTAGTTTGAACCTGTTATGTACCCCATAGAAAGTCATGTTCTGTTAATCCACTCCTGCGGGCGCAGACCTCTTGTAGGTGGGACCTTTTGATTTTCATTAGGTAATTTCAGTTGAGATGTCTCCTGTCTCATTGAAAGTGGGTCTTAATCCCCTTATTAGAGTCCTTTATAAGAGAATAACACATACAGAAGTTAAGAGATGAAATTAAGAGAAGCCCACAGAAAAAGCCCCAGAGATGCTGAGAGAAAGCCACTGAAGCCAGAAGCTGGAAACAAAACCCAGGAGAAAAGGACCAGCAGATGTCACTATGTCTTGTGTCTGACAGAGGAACCCCAGCATTCTGCTGATTTAAACTGTAAACCCAAGCTTACTGGTAATCAGGCATCCTGTTGATGCCAAAATTGGGACATTTTGATGGCCTTAGACTATAATAAATTCCCATTGTTAAAAACCAGTCCATTTCTCATATATTACATTTCACCAGGGTTAGCAAACCGAAACAAAAGTGTACTCAAAGTTTCTGCTAACCTCTTCTGATAACTTCCTGGTAGCTTAACATTGGAATACCACATGAGATTGCTCTGACTCCCCATTTTGGGTTTCCATTTAAGGAGTCCTTCCTGGAGTATATGTGCAGTTAAATTACATAGATTTTCCTCTAAAATTGAGATTTAAAACAAGAAGCTCAATGGTCAGATTTATTAGGATTTCTATGACAATTGGTTGGGTCTCTTGGTATTTTATTTTTAAGGGTTCTGTCTGGTTAAATAGCCATTTAGTTTAGCCTCGTTCGACATGGGTAAGTATAGCCAGGGCTTCAGCTGTCTGTGTCCATTTCAGAACCCATTATATATATATATATATATGTATATATATATATATATATATTTTTTTTTTTTAAACATAACAACATACAAACATGACCATTTTTAACATATGAGTATTCCATTCTTGGTATATAATTAATAACTCACAATATCACATAGTTGTATATTCATCACCATGATCATTTCTTAGAAATTTGCATCAATTCAGAAAAAGAAAGAAAAAGAGAAAAGACAAAAAACTCATACATGCCATACCCCTTATCCCTCCCTCTCACTGACTGCTAGTATTTCCATGTACCCAATATATTTTAGCCTTTTTTTTTTTTTTTTTTTTGCATGGACAGGCACTAGGAATCGAACCTGGGTCTCCGTCATGGCAAATGAGAACTCTACCTGCTGAGCCACCGTGGCCCGCCCTTTTAGCCTTTCTTTCCCCTATTTTTTTTCTATACTCTTTACCACTCCCTTTCATTGATCACTGGCATTTCAATCTACTAAATTTATCTTAACATGTGTTCCCCCTATTATTTATTTATTTTTAATCCATATGTTTTACTCATTTGTCCATACCGTATGTAAAAGGAGCATCAGACACAAGGTTTTCACAATCATACAGTCATGGTGTGAAAGCTATGTCATTATACAATCAGAACCCACATTTCATTTATTTTCCTCTGTAGTCTTGGCTGTGTATGTGGAAAATATCACTGACGTGTTCGTTTTCCTCCTACTGTTTCTCTTATATTCCTTACAAAAAATGGTTAAGGAACTCAGACATTGTTGAAAAGATGCTATGTTATGGGATATTTTCTTCTTTAAGATGCACCCTGCTGAGTAAGCCTGCAGAAATACTCTGTCTAGAAGAATAAACATGTAGATGTGCTCCATCCATAAACACACGTGCCACTTTATATTTGGACATGAAGCCCCAGTGGGTGAGTGAAGTCCCACAGTGACGCTTGCTGACGTGCACCCAAGCTGCTGGAGTCCTTGTCAGGGAAAAATTATTTTGAGCAAGAAACAAACTGGATAGAATGCCAGAAGGCTAAATATAACTCTTTAGAGAGCCAGATGTATAAACTAGTTCTTAGCAAGCAACACTTACAGCGAAAACATTTTCTAAAACAACTTCTTTTTCCTCTTGGTTTATAGTTATATGTATAAATCCAAATTAATTTTTCATAGAGCTATGACAGCCGTTGGTTTTTATTTTTTAGCTGTTTCTGCAGTTAAATAATAATAGCCACCTTGAAAGATAGAAGCCCCTTAATCTCCCAGTATCCCAGCTATGTGGTCATGGGCCCACAAGTCTGTTTTGCTGTTCAAAGGAGTTTTGTTTCCACAAGAGAAAAATACAGGTAGTTTGCACTTTGAGACCTTGAGCTATCCAGAGTTGGGTTGGATGGTCGTCTTTGGGATTTCGTTTATTCTGGCTTCTCTTGCTCTATTTCAGGAGGGTTGCCAGTTTGTAAAAGTTCTTCAAAATATCAATCAAAAGAAGCCGGCCTCTACTGAATCAGTGAGTTTGTGGGCTGAGATTAGCAGTACCTCATCTGTTATGGCTTAAACGTATTTTTTATACAATAGTTTATGCTGTTGTTTGTTCTTTTTGCCTGAGGCTCTAGAAGCATATATTAGCCAGAAATTCTTCAGCCTAGCGAAGGGAAACAGGTTTATCCTGAAGCACAAGAGAGCTTTGCTTCCGTGAACACAGAATTTGGGGCAAACTCTTACAGAATGAGCGACTTAATAGGGCTTCCCAAAGGGGACTTTTGGGATAAAAAAAATAAAAATGCATAAGAATCATTGGGGCAGCCTAGAAAAAATTTAGGTTTGGGCCTTTCCCATCCTATGGAATAAGAGTTTGGGGTGCACATGTGCTCTAATGGATGAAGAGGTGAGCTCGGAAGTAGTATTTTAAACGTGTTTCTAGGGTGTTGTTCCCATAACTTGCCTGGCAGCAGATCCCCAGACCCTGGCAGGATTTCTGAAGTCTCTCAGAAATAAGAAACTGCAGTTGTTGTCACAGCTGCTAAAATTTTTCCAGATTAGGAAAGCCAAGGGGAAACAAAGAATACTGCAGTTCCAGAAGGAGGATCTGAGGAGCCGGTGAGCTAGGAAAGGCCATTGTGAACCTCAGGATCAGGATTTCCTTTCCTGCCTTGTCCTTCCCATTTGCCTGCTCCCTCTGCTCTCCCTTAACTCAGTCCCACAGCTGCAAGGGCAGGAAAAGAGGGCTGTATAAAGACGGCGGTGCAGCTGTCATTCCAGGCGCCTATTTTTTTAGGCCATTTCCTTTGCAAACTCATCTAAGAAGGGATTTTGCTAGAACAATGGGATATAAATTTAGGCATCAGGGTCTGACTCATTTTTTCCTTTTAGTTTCAGATCTTCTTTACTCCTATTTATTGGTGTCTGTTTTGGTGCTGGATAGATTGTAACAAATGTTTCTTATAAGAATGATTAGGAAATAGAGCAGGGCTCTATTTCTGGGAGTCAAAACTCCTGGTGCCTGATTTTTACTTTGTGCTAAGAGACATTCACTTTAGGATCCTGATCCCCTGTTGGAAAGGCAATCCTTACCTACATTGGTGGATGCCGGGAGGCTTATTTAGTGTTCAGCATGTACAGTGAGACAATCCAATCAATATTCAGAATGTACAATTTGTTAAATTCCCAGGAGCACTATTTACTTACTCTTTAGTTCCCTCCTGCTTTGTTAATTATCAAAATGTGTGTGGGGTAGGGGGAGAAAACAGTGTCATCTTTGTTTTCCTTTCCTCTACATCCCGTCATTGATTATGCAGACTGGGTTGACAGTCCTGATCAGAAACATGTGCCCTAACTGGTTCGTTGTAACAGAATAGTGAACTAATCTACAAGAAGCAGCTTATCATCACATTTGCTGTGCTCAAAATAATATGAGTTTCATTGTCTCACTTCTGTCTATCTGTCCTTGGCTCTCTGAGAGCTACTAATCAGTTCCTTGTATGTGAATATTTACCCTCCATATAGTTAACAGGTTTTCCAATGCTATTTCCAGCCTACCCTTGTCTATCTAGGAAAAGCATATATTTCCATTAGATACAAGTATCTAGAGGGGTGAGAGGGGCACCTGACCTTTTCATTCTTAAGTCTAGTTTCTTAACTAGATGACACTGAAATTTAGAAACTGACCCCATGGTCCTCTGGCTCTCTTTTGTATCTTTGATTTGCTCAAGCTCCCGAGCCAAAAGAGGGAAAAGCCCTTGTTCCAGGGAGAGGACTTACATGCAGGTGAGTGGCCTCAGTGTGCTCCACAGCAGTGTGCTTCCGCCTGCTGGCTCTCATGTTCTCTTCCACTGAGCCCTGCTGTAGTGTACTGCCTATAGACTGAATCATATGCATGGCACTGCCATTGATTTCTGACAGCAGAAAAGGAAATCTGGCTGGGGAATGCCCTTTGCCCTTTACTTGAGGGTAGTACACATTTCTGACATCCTAAAGGCAGGATTCAGAGCTGTCTTACATCTCTACACGGTAGTTCAGTTTTTCCTTAGGCTGTTTATTAGTGTGGTTCAAACACATGCACATAGATATGGGGGGATGGAAGGGATACTTACCCTGGATAGGTCTGAGAACTGTGCAGATGAAGGTATCAGGAAATCAGTGACAGAGCTAGGATAGCAGAGTTATACTTTCTTGGTCAGATCTTCCTGTAGAGGAAATTCTGCCAGTTAACTGCTATTTCTGGCATGGGGCATGAATTTGGAGGTAAATTTGTTCCATTTGTAACCTGAGTCCTGGCTTTGTCTTTGTCTTCTTAAATCCTCCTGTTCAACAAATCTTGTTCTGGATTTAATGATCTCAGTAATCTCACTGTACCCCTCCCTCCCCCTCCCTGCCCCTCCCTCCCTGCCCCTCCCTCCCCCTCCCTTTCCCTCCCTCTCCCTCCCTCTTCCTCTAATACTGTGATAGGGTTAGTATCAGTATGTTGGAGATAACTTGGCACTGATGCATTGTAGGATAACCTTGCTTTTGGACAGTCTTAATACCATTGAGCATTTGGGAAATAAGTGGTTACATTATAGAGGAGGAATTCTCAAACTTCTTTGTATTAGTTCTTTTTTTTTTTTTTTTTTTTTTTTTTTGCAGCTTCATTCAGTATTTTAACATGATTACTTTACAATTAGGTATTATTGTGCTGTCCATTTTTGAGTTTTTGTATCTAGTCCTGTTGCACAATCTGTATCCCTTCAGCTTCAATTACCCATTGTCTTACCCTGTTTCTAACTCCTGCTGAACTCTGTTACCAATGACATATTTCAAGTTTATTCTCGAATGTCCGTTCACAACAGTGGGACCATACAGTATTTGTCCTTTAGTTTTTGGCTGGATTCACTCAGCATAATATTCTCTAGGTCCATCCATGTTATTACATGGTTCACAAGTTTATCTTGTCTTAAAGCTGCATAATATTCCATCGTATGTATATACCACAGTTTGTTTAGCCACTCTTCTGTTGATGGAGATTTTGGCTGTTTCCATCTCTTTGCAATTGTAAATAACGCTGCTATAAACATTGGTGTGCAAATGTCCGTTTGTGTCTTTGCCCTTAAGTCCTTTGAGTAGATACCTAGCAATGGTATTGCTGGGTCGTATGGCAATTCTATATTCAGCTTTTTGAGGAACCGCCAAACTGCCTTCCACAGTGGTTGCACCCTTTGACATTCCCACCAACAGTGAATAAGTGTGCCTCTTTCTCCGCATCCTCTCCAGCACTTGTCATTTTCTGTTTTGTTGATAATGGCCATTCTGGTGGGTGTGAGATGATATCTCATTGTGGTTTTGATTTGCATTTCTCTAATGGCCAGGGACATTGAGCATCTCTTCATGTGCCTCTTGGCCATCCGTATTTCTTCTTCTGGTAGGTGTCTGTTTAAGTCTTTTTCCCATTTTGTAATTGGGTTGGCTGTCTTTTTTTTTTTTTTTTTTTTTTTTTTTTTTTAAACATTTTCTTGTTTTATTGTATTCTGTTTCTCCGTTTTTGTTACATGGGCTGGGGCCGGGAATCGAACCGAGGTCCTCCGGCATAGCAGGCAAGCACTTTGCCCGCTGAGCCACCGCGGCCCGCCCAGGTTGGCTGTCTTTTTGTTGTTGAGTTGAATAATCTCTTTATAAATTCTGGATACTAGACCCTTATCTGATATGTCATTTCCAAATATTGTCTCCCATTGTGTAGGCTGTCTTTCTACTTTCTTGATGAAGTTCTCTGATGCACAAAAGTGTTTAATTTTGAGAAGCTCCCATTTATTTATTTCCTTCTTCAGTGTTCTTGCTTTAGGTTTAAGGTCCATAAAACCACCTCCAGTTGTAAGATCCATAAGATATCTCCCAACATTTTCCTCTAACTGTTTTATGGTCTTAGACCTAATGTTTAGATCTTTGATCCATTTTGAGTTAACTTTTGTATAGGGTGTGAGAGATGGGTCTTCTTTCATTCTTTTGCATATGGATATCCAGTTCTCTAGGCACCATTTATTGAAGAGACTGTTCTGTCCCAGGTGAGTTGGCTTGACTGCCTTATCAAAGATCAAATGTCCATAGATGAGAGGGTCTATATCTGAGCACTCTATTCGATTCCATTGGTCGATATATCTATCTTTATGCCAATACCATGCTGTTTTGACCACTGTGGCTTCATAATATGCCTTAAAGTCAGGCAGCGCGAGACCTCCAGCTTCGTTTTTTTTCCTCAAGATGTTTTTAGCAATTCGGGGTACCCTGCCCTTCCAGATAAATTTGCTTATTGGTTTTTCTATTTCTGAAAAATATGTTGCTGGGATTTTGATTGGTATTGCATTGAATCTGTAAATCAATTTAGGTAGGATTGACATCTTAACTATATTTAATCTTCCAATCCATGAACACGGTACGCCCTTCCATCTATTTAGGTCTTCTGTGATTTCTTTTAACAGTTTTTTGTAGTTTTCTTTATATAGGTTTTTTGTCTCTTTGGTTAAATTTATTCCTAGGTATTTTATTCTTTTAGTTGCGATTGTAAATGGGATTCGTTTCTTGATTTCTACCTCAGCTTGTTCATTACTAGTGTATAGAAAAGCTACAGATTTTTGAATGTTGATCTTGTAGCCTGCTACTTTGCTGTACTCATTTATTAGCTCTAGTAATTTTGTTGTGGATTTTTCTGGGTTTTCTACATATAGTATCATATCGTCTGCAAACAGTGATAGTTTTACTTCTTCCTTTCCAATTTTGATGCCTTGTATTTCTTTTTCTTGCCTAATTGCTCTGGCTAGAACTTCCAACACAATGTTGAATAATAGTGGTGATAGTGGACATCCTTGTCTTGTTCCTGATCTTAGGGGGAAAGTTTTCAATTTTTCCCCATTGAGGATGATATTAGCTGTGGGTTTTTCATATATTCCCTCTATCATTTTAAGGAAGTTCCCTTGTATTCCTATCTTTTGAAGTGTTTTCAGCAGGAAAGGATGTTGAATCTTGTCAAATGCCTTCTCCGCATCAATTGAGATGATCATGTGATTTTTCTGCTTTGATTTGTTGATATGGTGTATTACATTAATTGATTTTCTTATGTTGAACCATCCTTGCATACCTGGGATGAATCCTACTTGGTCATGATGTATAATTCTTTTAATGTGTTGTTGGATACGATTTGCTAGAATTTTATTGAGGATTTTTGCATCTGTATTCATTAGAGAGATTGGTCTGTAGTTTTCTTTTTTTGTAATATCTTTGCCTGGTTTTGGTATGAGGGTGATGTTGGCTTCATAGAATGAATTAGGTAGTTTTCCCTCCACTTCGATTATGTTGAAGAGTTTGAGGAGAGTAGGTACTAATTCTTTCTGGAATGTTTGATAGAATTCACATGTGAAGCCATCTGGTCCTGGACTTTTCTTTTTAGGGAGCTTTTGAATAACTAATTCAATCTCTTTACTTGTGATTGGTTTGTTGAGGTCGTCTATTTCTTCTTGAGTCAAAGTTGGTTGTTCCTGTCTTTCCAGGAACCTGTCCATTTCTTCTAAATTGTTGTATTTATTAGCGTAAAGTTGTTCATAGTATCCTGTTATTACCTCCTTTATTTCTGTGAGGTCAGTAGTTATGTCTCCTCTTTCATTTCTAATCTTATTTATTTGCATCCTCTCTCTTCTTCTTTTTGTCAATCTTGCTAAGGGCCCATCAATCTTGTTGATTTTCTCATAGAACCAACTTCTGGTCTTATTGATTTTCTCTATTGTTTTCATGTTTTCAATTTCATTTATTTCTGCTCTAATCTTTGTTATTTCTTTCCTTTTGCTTGCTTTGGGATTAGTTTGCTGTTCTTTCTCCAGTTCTTCCAAGTGGACAGTTAATTCCTGCATTTTTGCCTTTTCTTCTTTTCTGATAAAGGCATTTAGGGCAATAAATTTCCCTCTTAGCACTGCCTTTGCAGCGTCCCATAAGTTTTGATATGTTGTGTCTTCATTTTCATTTGCCTCTAGGTATTTACTAATTTCTCTTGCAATTTCTTCTTTGACCCACTTGTTGTTTAAGAGTGTGTTGTTGAGCCTCCACGTATTTATGAATTTTCTGGCACTCCGCCTATTATTGATTTCCAACTTCATTCCTTTATGATCCGAGAAAGTGTTGTGTATGATTTCAATCTTTTTAAATTTGTTAAGACTTGCTTTGTGACCCAGCATATGGTCTATCTTTGAGAATGATCCATGAGCACTTGAAAAAAAGGTGTATCCTGCTGTTGTGGGATGTAATGTCCTATAAATGTCTGTTAAGTCAAGTTCATTTATAGTAATATTCAGGTTCTCTATTTCTTTATTGATCCTCTGTGTAGATGTTCTGTCCATTGATGAGAGTGGTGAATTGAAGTCTCCAACTATTATGGTATATGTGTCTATTTCCCTTTTCAGTGTTTGCAGTGTATTCCTCACGTATTTTGGGGCATTCTGGTTCGGTGCGTAAATATTTATGATTGTTATGTCTTCTTGTTTAATTGTTCCTTTTATTAGTATATAGTGTCCTTCTTTGTCTCTTTTAACTGTTTTACATTTGAAGTCTAATTTGTTGGATATTAGTATAGCCACTCCTGCTCTTTTCTGGTTGTTGTTTGCATGAAATATCTTTTCCCAACCTTTCACTTTCAACCTATATTTATCTTTGGGTCTAAGATGTGTTTCCTGTAGACAGCATATAGAAGGATCCTGTTTTTTAATCCATTCTGCCAGTCTATGTCTTTTAATTGGGGAATTCAGTCCATTGACGTTTAGAGTTATTACTGTTTGGATAATATTTTCCTCTACCATTTTGCCTTTTGTATTATATATATCATATCTGTCTTTCCTTCTTTCTACACTTTTCTCCATGACTCTCTCTTCTGTCTTTTTGTATCTGACTCTAGTGCTTCCTTTAGTATTTCTTGCAAAGCTGGTCTCTTGGTCACAAATTCTCTTAGTGACTTTTTGTCTGAGAATGTTTTAAATTCTCCCTCATTTTTGAAGGACAATTTTGCTGGATATAGGAGTCTTGGATGGCAGTTTTTCTCTTTTAGTAACTTAAATATATCATCCCACTGTCTTCTAGCTTCCATGGTTTCTGCTGAGAAATCTACACATAGTCTTATTGGGTTTCCCTTGTATGTGACGGATTGTTTTTCTCTCGCTGCCTTCAAGATCCTCTCTTTCTCTTTGACCTCTGACATTCTAACTAGTAAGTGTCTTGGGGAACGCCTATTTGTGTCTAATCTCTTTGGGGTGCGCTGCACTTCTTGGATCTGTAATTTTAGGTCTTTCATAAGAGTTGGGAAATTTTCAGTGATAATTTCTTCCATTAGTTTTTCTCCTCCTTTTCCCTTCTCTTCTCCTTCTGGGATACCCACTACACGTATATTTGTACGGTTCACATTGTCCTTGAGTTCCCTGATACCTTGTTCAAATTTTTCCATTCTTTTCCGGATAGTTTCTGTTTCTTTTTGGAGTTCAGATGTTTCATCCTCCAAATCACTAATTCTATCTTCTGTTTCTTTAAATCTGTCATTGTAGGTATCCATTGTTTTTTCCATCTTTTCTACTTTATCTTTCACTTCCATAAGTTCTGTGATTTGTTTTTTCAGTTTTTCTATTTCTTCTTTATGTTCAGCCCATGTCTTCTTCATGTCCTCCCTCAATTTATCGATTTCGTTTTTGAAGAGGTTTTCCATTTCTGTTCGTATATTCAGCATTAGTTGTTTCAGCTCCTGTATCTCATTTGAACTATTGGTTTCTTCGTTTGACTGGGCCATATGTTCAATTTTCTGAGCGTGATCCGTTATCTTCTGCTGGCGTCTGGGCATTTAGTCAGATTTCCCCGGGTGTTCGACCCCACAGGTTAAAAGATTTTTCTGCGCAGTCTCTGGGTTCTGTTCTTCCTATCCTGCCCAGTAGGTGGCGCACGTGGCACACGCCTGTCTGTGGGTTCCACCAGCGAAAGTTGCTGTGGGTCCCTCAACTCTGGAAAACTCTCGCCGTAGGGGAGGTTCGGCAACCGAAGCGTCTTGGAAGAATGCCAGCCGGCCCGGGGTTCCAAACGCGGGGAGGGTCGCCGGCTGTCGCAGCACAGGAGATCGTCCGGCCAAATTAGCTAGTCGGCCCGGGGCACCAAGCGTGGCGGGAGGGCGCCAGCTGTCGCAGCCCGGGAGAGTGCACTGCTCCCAGCCGACGGGGGAGTCACGTGTTTGGAAGGGAACCCCGGTCACTGTTCTCCGCAGTCTGGGGATTTCCGACCCAACTATCTCAGTTGTTCCGGGGGGCCTCGTGTGGTGGGGGCACCAGCCGCCGCGGCTTAAGGGGACCGCCTGTCCAACTCTACCAGCTGGCCTGGGAAGGTGGAAGGGAGGGACTCCGGTCGCTTGCTGTCCCACCCAGGAAAGCCCGTGCCCCTTGGTGATCTCACCGGAGCTGGTTCTCCCAGATAGTCAGTCGTTCCAGGATGGGGTACGCTGTCCCTTTGATCTCCCTCGTGGCTCCGGGAGCTGCTCTGTACTATCTCCACTCCCCCAGTAGTTGTTCTGGAGGAAGAAAGGTGAGGGCGGCAAGGCTGTCGAGGCTGGTGGCGGAGGAGCACGGTGAAGGCAGGGGAAGAGGGCACCGTGTTGGTTGGAGAGCAGCCGGAGCAGGAGGGGGAGGAGGGGGGGTAGGGAGGTCGGGCGGCTCGGCTGCTGCGGGGCGCGTGCGCCGCGCGGCGGTCCGGCGGAGAGAGAGAGGGGGTAGGGAGGTCGGGCGGCTCGGCTGCTGCGGGGCGCGTGCGCCGCGCGGCGGTCCGGCGGAGAGAGAGAGGGGGTAGGGAGGTCGGGCGGCTCGGCTGCTGCGGGGCGCGTGCGCCGCGCGGCGGTCCGGCGGAGAGAGAGAGGGGGTAGGGAGGTCGGGCGGCTCGGCTGCTGCGGGGCGCGTGCGCCGCGCGGCGGTCCGGCGGAGAGAGAGAGGGGGTAGGGAGGTCGGGCGGCTCGGCTGCTGCGGGGCGCGTGCGCCGCGCGGCGGTCCGGCGGAGAGAGAGAGGGGGTAGGGAGGTCGGGCGGCTCGGCTGCTGCGGGGCGCGTGCGCCGCGCGGCGGTCCGGCGGAGAGAGAGCTGTATTAGTTCTTGTCACATTTCTCACCAAGCGCACACACATGTAGAACCAAACATAATATTTAATTCCTTCTATAGAGTCACAGGAAAAAGAGGGGACTTTGGGCATTAGAGTGTGATGGAAAATGTGGTGGACATGGAGTCTGAAGACATAGGCTTTAGTATCAGCTTCCTTCTTACTAGCTGTGCACCAGGGGCAAGTCACCTACCTACTTCACCAACTGTAAGTGGGAAACAATACCTCTGGCCCTGACTCTCTTGAAGGGTGATGCTAAGGAAGGAGTCATCTTCTCTTCCTTCCCCACCACTGGAACTGTGACATTTCTCAAGGTCCTGGTTTCAAGAATGAGAAATAATGCTATCATAATAAGCCATTGTAAAGCTTGATGTCTCTGGAAATATGGAGTTAGTTTACTCTATTTCAATATATAGGTCCAAGGAGAATGTTGTGGCAAATTGTTGCTGTACAATAACCTTAAGAAAAACATAGAAGAGAAAAATAAGAAGAGAGTATGTGAGGTTAATTGGTGTTCAGCTGGTCTTTCTGACTTTCCAGATGCCATCTCAGAACTCATCACTGTTCATCTCTGTACACAGTTTCTGAACTGCCAGGCTTCTCTTGTTTCAGAACCAGGTTCCTCTGACACATACTGATTCCCACAGTGAAGCAGTATTGCAGTTTTTTTTTTTTTTTTTTTTTTGCTTGTAAAATTTAATCAGAGCCATTTGAGTATTGTTTACAGTCCTTTCCTCCCACCAAAGAAAAAAAGTTCCCCTTCTGTGTTATAGTCTTGACTTAGCACTGAGCTGGTTTATTTTTTAAATTACTACAAGCTTGAGAACACATAAACCGGAATCTTCTCTTTAATATAGCTGGGAATGCCATTCAGTATGGTTTTGTAAATTTCTGTTTCCCTTCAGAGACATCCTAGAACCCAGTGTCTGCATCCTCAGAACTCATCCATGCCCCCCCACCTCACCTCCTCTACAGCTGATATTAAATGATTTAACCAGAAACCCAACAACTTTTATCAGCTGTGAATTCAAGCATATTTTGATGCTCACAATTTAGAATTTCTAGATTTGATGTCGAGTCAGGAATCATTTTTTTCCTTTTCATTTATTTTCCTTTTCTCTTTCAGTCCTTTCCTTTACATTTCTGTCCTCCTGCTCCTTCCTCCTTCCCTTCCTCCTTCCTTCTTTCTTTCCTTTTTTTGGCCTGTCTCTCCTTCTCTTGCCTTAGACCTCACATTTGATTTTCCTGGGATCCTCATTTATATTACTCATGTTATACAGGGTTGATATATTTTCTGTCCCAGGTCTGAAGTCATTTAGTATGAAACTTGCTGTTCTCTTGACCACTAGAAGGTCATGGCTCCCTATATAACAAATAAATAATAATAAAAAATACCTCTTCTAAAATGTTTATTTTTCTCCAGTTATTGGTGAAAGAAGGATGAGGAATTTTTAATAAAAGTTACATTTGGGAAAATTGAAGGTTACAAAATCACATGAAACTCAATAGGAGTATTAAAAATAGGGCCCAGATTTTTTGATAGTCATTCATAGCTTTAACATGTAGAGGAATGTTGAAGATGGAATTACAACCCCAACACTGAATGATTACCTCTCTCCTGGAATCAGGACAATTCAGTTCCTCTGGGTTGAAAACACATTTGTCATTTATATTTGAAATGATTAAAATTAAACCCTGGGTAATCAGGTTAGCCAAGAATGCCAGTTTACCTATTCATAGTGAGAGCTGCATTGTCAGATGGAATACTGAAAGAGCAAAGACAGAGTCCAACAGTCCTGGTTTTAATCTTGGCTCTTCTGTAGCTATGTCAAACACTTGGTAGATCTCTGCTATGCCATTTACCATATTATATTGAAGTTATCTATTCATTTCTCTCTTTCCCATTTATAGTCCAAAAAATTCTTGCATCTCAGGTATTATGGTTGGAAAATCAGGGTGCAAAGAGGCATATCAATCAGAGATTTCTACAGAAACAGAACCAACAGGATATATATATATATATGTGCTGTGTGTATATATTATGCGGCTGTGTGTGAATGTACAAATATGTATGTATGTATTTATTTATTTATTTATTTATTTATTTATTTTTTTTAAGACAGAGAGAAGGAAGGAAGGATAGAAGGAAGGAAGGGAGGAAGAAAGGGAAACATCTTTAAACATTTTCTTGTTTTATTGTATTCTGTTTCTCCGTTTTTGTTACATGGGCTGGGGCCGGGAATCGAACCGAGGTCCTCCGGCATAGCAGGCAAGCACTTTGCCCGCTGAGCCACCGCGGCCCGCCGTGTATGTATTTATTTAGTGATTTATCTTAAACTTTTGTCTCATGAGATTGTGGGCACAGACTAGCATGCTGGGAACAGCAGGAGTTGATGTCACAGTCTCAAAGCAGAATTTCTTCTTTTCCAGGAAAACTAAGCTTCTATTCTTAAGGCCTTTCAAATTTTGTATGAGTCCCAACCACATTATTGAGAGTAATCTCCTTTACCTAAAGTCAATTGATTGTTAGATTTTAACCACACTTATGGAATAACTTCAGCAACACCTAGATTATTGGATGATTAAATAACTGAATACTATGCCTAACTAAGTTGCCACCTAAAACTAACCATCACAGTAAGCTAACCAGTTTTCATATTTTTGTCTCTCACCCTTATCATAGTACCTGAAACCTGGAAGATACTCATTATATTTTTGTTGACTGAAATGATTCCTAACAATATCCTAAATGGGCAAGCTGAAATAGAAAGCTGTTTTATGGAAATCAAAAGCAAGGTTTAGGCTCTCCCAGGAAATATTTTAGCTGGTTTATTTATTTGGTCAACTGGGGCTTCATTAGACTGTTTGAAAAATTATATGGCCAGTGGGAAAGATATGAAACTTATTTGAGAACTACTTCTCTATAGTTTCCCTGTCACATTAAGGCTAAGTTAAAAAGAGAATCCAGAAAGAAGGCTAAGGAGCAGTGAATTGTGTCAGGTCAGTAGAATTTAGATTTTCATGTTATTTGAAGGTCTGTGATAGGTTCTTGATAATTTATCATGCATCAGCTTATCTCATTTAAGGACATTTGTTGAAAGAAAACAGGAATTAGAAAAACACATTTTCCAACTTTTGTATCATGACTTGCCTGGTTTTGAATAATGGCTTCATAAACTTATTGAAAGCTTAACCAAAATAATATACAGGACGGTGTTTTCAAATGACTTTATATGGGCTTTATTTATTGTGTGAGAATAATAAGGGCCTATATGTAGTATCAAATTCAAATGACCCCTTTTCTGTTTTCCTGTCTTCCTCATGGCATTTTAGTTTCTATTATCATACTTTATACCTTATTGCCTGGTTGCTTATCTAAAGAATCATTTCCTTTATTATAGTTCTCACACTTTATTACTCTGCTACTTTGAAAGGTCAAAGTGAAGTTTTTAATATTAGTTTTCCAACATAGATAATATTTTAAATTCAAAGATAGCATATTGACCTGTACTCATTTCAGTTAATGAAAACTTTTCCTCTTTGACCTTTCATATTTTCCTCCATTTACATAGTTTCTCGCCTCACTGAACCCAGAGATTGTAATCCTCTGTCCGTCTCAGATAGGCTTTTTCAAAAGTCCTTAAATTTTTGAAAGCTTCATCAACTCACAAACATCACCAGCCCTTACATACTAATTAAGTTTTGGGTAGTTAACTGAACATTACTGTAACCTTCGAATGCCAGAATCAGATGAGGATTTGCAGTAAAACTGCAGTAAAACACAGACACACCGACCCTCCCATGATATGAGTTCTACCCAATAGACTCGATGTGGCAAATGCAATATTGCTATTAATGACTACATTCCACTTTTCTCTGTGGTTACTTTTGCCTGCTAATATAGATCAGTATGCCTGGAAAGAATGCTGCAGGAACTTGGGATAGAGCTGGGGGTCAGAGGTGCTGCCTAAGGGAGACCTGGGATGAAGAGACTGTTATGATCTGGGCATATATGAAATATTTGCTGTATGTTATTCATTATTACTGTTACCATTGCTTTTATCATCATCCTCACCACCACCATCACCTTCATACCCACAATACCTTTCTCACAGGAAGTACTAAAACATACCTCATTGAATTGAAAGAGCTACAGCTGTCATGCCTGTTAGGAATTCTGCAATGACTAATCCTAAATATTTGGAGTCATCACAAGCTGTTATTTAAGGATCCTCCTGGCTATTGAAATACCCTCTAGAGGAACCTTTCCTTTTATTGGAACATCTAGTTGACAGAAGCTGTTCTTGGTACGTAAAACCAAGAATACATGCGGTCTTCCATGGAAACTCTGTCCTGGTTATCTGTAGCCCTAAAGAAGATCATCTGAAGCAGAGATATAGCTATGAAGAGGAGAGAGCAAATATCACTGTAGCCTCATTTCTCAAATGATCTCCTGGCAAGAGTGCCCAGAAGGGTTAAGTGAGCACAAATAAGACTTGATCATGTGCCCTGCTAGGCAGCAGTATTTCACAGAGCATTGGATTTAGAAAAGGGCCTAGAATTTAAATCATGGCCTATATCACTTAACAACTATGAATCTGGGCAAGTATAACTTTCAGGTTTATCATCTATAAAATGAGGATGGTAATACTTACCTCATAATGTTAGTTCTCTTTCTTCCATCCTTTGGGATTTTAAATATGTGAGCTTATAACATAATTTAAAGAAATCTTATAGAACCTCCCTCTCTTTTCTTCTTTAGATAAGGAAACCAAAATGTTAAGAATACAAAGAGAATTGCTTTTTTAAACTTGTAGCTTTCTTAATACAACACATCAACACAGGACTTTCTGCTAAACCTATCTCTCAGTAACACATGCACACCCTCACTCTTTGTCTCTTCATACTAGGACATTTACTTAAGGAGGATTCAGGAATGGATGGATAGTTTTAAGGGAAACCATTTCCATCCAGATCCTCAGTTTCCATAAGTACTATTTCCCACCTTTTTTCCTCTTCTCAAAGGCCTTTCTGCCACACTGTTACCTCTCTCTCTTATCCCTAATCTTACTGTAATCACTGTGAGTGAATTGGGTAAGGGGGGGGGGGTGTTAGATCTAAATATCTACTGAGTAACCAACAAAGAAACATTCAAAATTAAGTCTTTTAATAACCCTTCTCCCAACACCCTTTCATAATAAAAAACATTCAACAAAGTAGGAATAGAGGGAAATGTTCTCAACCTGATAAAGAACATCAACAAAAAACCTATAGTATCATAATTTTGAAAGATTGAACTAATTCTCCCTAAGACAAAGAACAAGCAAAGCTGTTCTCTCTCACCAGTACTCTTCAACACAGTGCTGGAAGTTCTAACCAGTGCAGTAAGAAAAGGAAAGTCATGTAGATCAGAAAGAATAAATACAGACTGTCTCTATTGGCAAATGACATGATGATCTACATAGAAAATCCCAAGAAAACTACAAAAAATTCCTAGAACTAATAAGTGAGTTCAGCAAGGTTGTAGGAGACAAGAGCAACAACAAAAAATCAGTTGTATTTCTTTATACTAGCAATGAACACATGGAAAACAAACTTTAAAACACAATACCATATATTTATAAGTACTCAAAAAATGAAATAATTGAGTGTAAATCTCACAAATCATATATTGGACATGTATGCTGAAAACCACGAAACACTGATGAGAAAAAACAAAGATCTGAAGAACCTACCGTGTTCATGGATTGGAAAACTCAACATAATAAAGATGTCAGTGCTGCCAAAATTAATATAAAGGTTTAGTGTAATTCCATTAAAATCCCAGCAAGATTTTTTTGTAGTTATAGACAAGATCATTTGAAAATGTGTATGATGTGATGGTTAATATTATATGTCAAGTTTGCTAGGCTGTAGTACCCATTTATTCAATTAAACACTATTCTAGGTGTTGGTGTGAATATATTTGGTACAGTCAGTTGACTTTTTATCTTTTATTGATATATGTTATATATTCATATATCTATCTTTTATTGATATATATTATATATTTACATATCATGTAATCATCCAAAGTGTACAGTCAGTGCTTCACAATATCATCACGCAGCTGTGCATTTATCATCACAATTGACTTTTTTTCCTTTTTTGTGAAAAGTAGCATATATACAGTAAAACAATAAATTTCAAAGAACATTGCAACAATTAATTGTAGAACAGATTTCAGAGTTTGCTATAAGTTTCAATTCCACAATTTTAGGTTTTTACTTCTAGCTGCCCTAAAGAACTGGAGACTAAAATAAATATCAATATAATGATTCCACAATCATACTTACTTGTTAAACCCGACTTTCTCTGTAAAACTCCATCATCACCTTTTTTCTTTCTCCTACTCTTTAGGGGTATTTGGGCTATGCCCATTCTAACTTTTTTCATGTTGGGCGGGACTGTAGATAATATGTGGGATAGGGGGATAGAACTAGTTGATTTTCTGGAAAGGCTGGCCCCTCTGCATTTCAGGACTTATCTCTTTCTGGGACCTATCTGGAGGTTGTAGGTTACTGGAAAGTTACTCTAGTGCATGGAACCTTTGTAGAATCTTATGTAATGTCCTAGGTGTTCTTTAGGATTGGCAGGAATGGTTTTGGTTGGGGTTTGGCAGGTTATGATAGGTAGTAATGTCTAATTGAAGCTTGTGTAAGAGCAACCTCCAGAGTAGCCTCTCGACTCCATTTGCACTCTCTCAGCCACTGATATCTTATTTGTTATACTTCTTTTCCCCCTTTTGGTTAGGATGGCACTGTTGATCCCATGGTGCCAGGGTCTGGCTCATCCCAGGGAGTCTCTCCCACGCTGCCAGGGAGACTTTTACTCCTGGATGTCATGTCTCACATAGGGAAGAGGGTAATGATTTTACTTCAAAGTTGGGCTTAGAGAGAGAGAGGCCACATCTAAGCAACAAAAGAGGTCCTCCAGAAGTAACTCTTAGGCATACCTATAGTAGGCTAAGCTACTCTGCTACTTACATAGCTTCACAAGAGTAAACCTCAAGATCAAGGGCTTGGTCTATTGATTTGGATATCCCTAATGTTTGACACAGTATCAGGGGTCTCCCCAGTGGTAAAGTTTAATAGTTCATATTTTTTCTCCCATCCCTCAAGGCACTTCTCCAGTACTTTTTGATTATCGGCTTAATATATTCTGGGATATATCCAGGCATTACAATAACCTATACAGGATTAAAGGCCCTCGTTCTTATTCTGGGCTCCCTGTGTTTGGATTGTTTAAATAATCTATAGACAGGTTGTTATATTATGTACTACAGAAAATTTAGGTTCTGGACAAAATAAACCTTTCTTCCTTTGGTCTCAAAGAGTAGATGAGGTACTAAAATACAGATAATGTCTTCCTTACCCCTGTGTACTGAATTACCTTAATTCTGATCTGATTGGCTTTGTTCTATCTCTAAATACCAAGTTATACATCTAAAAAACAGCCTCTCAAACTCCAGATAACAATTATAGCTCCGGACTAAATGTGATTACTATAAGCTTACAATCTAGGCCCCTGTTTTCTTATAAGTATTCTCTAAATGAGACCATATAATATTTGCTCTTTTGTTTCTGACTTATTTTGCCTCACCAAATGTCTCACAGGTTTATTTACAATGTTGCATGACTCACAACTCTGTTCCTTTTTGTAGCAGCACAATATTCCCTCATATGTATACACTATCGTTTGCCAATCTACTTCTCAGTCAATGCATCCTTCAGCCACCTCCATTCATTGGGCATCATGTATAATGTCCCAAGTCAAGTCCATCAATGCTTTCAATTTTAGATACATTGTTCACAAGAGATAAATAACCAGTACACACACCCTCACCGAATAGAAGATCCAAACCTCCCCTTAACTCTTGTCCTTCCCCCCATTATTAACCCTAGTGTTGCTGTGGCACTGTTGATGTTTTCTTGTTAAACATAGTCCATATCATGCAATAACGTTTTCCCCCACACTCCAAAATTATACATTCTTTGTACAAGAGTCATACCTTTTCAGTTGTTCATGCAAGAACTTATTTATATTTGTAGTGTTAATTGGTGAAACATGTAAGTCTATACAACCTCTTTCAATCATTGTGCTGGTTTGAAAGGATGTATACCCACTAGAAAAGCCATGTTTTAAACAAAATCCCATTTCATAAAGGTAGAATAATCCCTATTCAATACTGTGTTTGAAACTGTAATCAGATCATCACCTTGGATGATGTGATTTAGTCAAGAGTGGTTATTAAACTGGATTAAGTGATGACATGTCTCCACCCATTTGGGTGGGTCTTGATTGGTTTACTGGAGTCCTATAAAAGAGGAAACATTTTGGAGAATGGGAGATTCGGAGAGAGCAGAGAATGCTGCAGCACCATGAGGCAGAGAGTCCACGAGCCAGCGACCTTGAGGAAAATGTCTCCCAGGGAGCTTCACGAAACAGGAAGCCAGGAGAAGAAGCTAGCAGATGATGCTGTGTTCATGTGCCCTTCCGGATAAGAGAGGAACCCTGACCGTGTTTGCCATGTGCCTTTCCGGATGAGAGAGAAACTCTGACTGTATTTATCATGTGCCCTTCCACTTGAGAGGGAAACTGTGAACTTCATTGGCCTTCTTGAACCAAAGTATCTTTCCCTGGATGCCTTTGACTGGACATTTCTATAGACTTGTTTTAATTGGGACATTTTCTCGGCCTTAGAACTGTAAACTAGCAACTCATTAAATTCCCCCTTTTAAAAGCCATTCCATTTCTGGTATAATTGCATTCTGGCAGCTAGCAAACTAGAACAATCATGTTCATCTTCCATATGGTAATACTACTTATAAATCCACTATTGAACTGCCTTCACTTCTGTCTATTCCCTTGCAGTTAAGTTCAAACTCATTAACAAATGATTCACCCATCTCAAGCTTCTGAGTATCTCTAGGTCCCCTATATTCTGTATTATAAGCCTCTGATTTTACCTTTACCATGTTCATAAAAGTAGAATCATACAGTATCTTCCCTTTGTATCTGGCTTATTTCACTCAGCATTATGTCCTCAAGGCTTATCCATCTTGCCATGTGCTTCAGGATACCATTTTGTCTTACTGCTGCATAATATTCTGTCATTTGTACATCACATTTTGTTAATCCACTTGTCTGTTGATGGGCATTTGGATTGTTTCCATGTTTTATAGATTGTGAATAGTGCTGCTATGAATATTGGTAAACAAATCTCTGTTGTTGTCACTGCTTTCAGCTCTTATGGGTATATACCAAGTAGTGGTATTGCTGGGTTATAGGGCAACTTATCGTTTTCTGAGGAACTGCCAGACTGTCTTCCATAGTGGCTGTGCCATTATCCATTCCCACCAGCAGTGCATAAGTATCCCAATTTCTCCACATCCTCTCCAACATTGGTAGTTTCCTGTTTGTTTAATAGCAACCATTCTTATAGGTGTGGGGAAGTATCTCATTGTAGTCTTGATCTACAGTTCCCTGTAACTAATGAGAACAAGCATCTCTTCATGTGCTTTTCAGCCATCTATATTTGCTCTTCAGAGAAATGTCTGTTGATATCTTTTTTTTTTTTTACATGGGCAGGCACTGGGAATCGAACCCGGGTCCTCTGGCATGGCAGGCAAGCATTTTTGCCTGCTGAGCCACCGTGGCCTGCCCGGTTGATATGTTTAGCCCACTTTATAATTGAGTTGTTTGTTCTTTTGTTATTGAGTTGTATGATTTCTTTCTGTATACAGGATATGAAACCTTTATCCAATATGTGATTTCCAAATATTTTCTCCTAGTGAGTTGGCTGCCTCTTCACCTTTTTGACAAAGTCTTTTGATGTGTCTGTCGCTCCCTTCAGTTTCGCCAATGTCTGTCTCATGCACTTTGGAGCTCCTTGATTGAGAGTATAGACATTTATGATTGTTATTTCTTCTTGGTGAATTGTCCCTTTTACTAATATATAGTACCCTTCTTTGTCTCTTATGATGTCTGTTTTGTCTGATATTAATATAGCTACTCTTGCTTTCTTTTGCTTACAACTTGCATGGAGCATCTTTTCCATCCTTTCACTTTCAATCTATTTATATCCTTGGGTCTAAGATGAGTCTCTTGTAAGCAGCATATAGCTGGATTATATTTCTTAATCCATCCTGCCAACCTTTATCTATTAATTGGTAAATTTAGTCCATTAACATTTGAAGTTCTTACTGTAAAGGCATTTCTTGAATCTACCATCTTATCCTTTCTATTTTATTTGTCAGATCTGTTTTTTCCCTACTTTCTCTTTATATCCTTTAAGTTACCCTTCAATTCTGTGCCCTCCTCTGGACCTCCCTCTCCTGTCTTTTTTTTTTCAGCCAGCAAAACTCCCTTTCATACTTCTTGTAGGGCCAGTCTGTTGTTGACATATTCTCTCAGTCTTTGTGAAAATTTGAAGGACAATTTAGCTGGGTACAGAATTCTTGACTGGAAGTCTTTCTCTTTCAGGATCTTAAATATATCATACCACTGTCTTCTCACTCCTTAGTGTCTGTCAAGTAATCCAAACTCAGTCTTATGTGGTTTCCTTTGTATGTAGTAGATAGCTTTTCTTTTGCCGCTTTCAGGATTTTCTGCTTCTCTTCAACATTTGACAATCTCATTAGTATATGTCTTTGTATAGGGCTATTTGGATTTATTCTATTTAGGGTTCACAGAGCCTCTTTGATTTGCATATTTATGTCTTTTATAAGGGTTGGGAAATTTTCCCTCAGTATCTCCTCAATTAATCTTCCTAGCCATTTACTCTTTTCTTCTCCTTTTGAGACACCGATGATTGTTATATTTGTTATATTTGTGTGCTTTGTTTTGTCCATCATTTCCCTGAGGTCCAATTCAAATTTAACATCTTTTTTGCCATTTGCTCTTTTGTGTGTTCTAAATCAGTTGTCCTGTCCTCTAATTTGCTTGCTCTTTTTTCAGCCTCTTCAAATCTGCTATTTTGCATCTCTGCTATATTTTTTATTTGGTCTGCAGCATCTTTAATCTCTGTGATATCTGCTGTTTTTCTACTTATTCTTTCAAGTTCCTCTCTCTTCTAGTGTCTTCTTGATCTCCTTTATTTCATTAGCCATCCCACTGATTTTGTTTTTTGCGTGGGCAGGCATATTGGGAAGCGAACCTGGGTCTCCAGCATGGCAGGCAAGAATTCTGCCACTGAGCCACCTTTGCACCGCCCCCATTGATTTTATTTTAAGATTATGGGTGGTGTGATGGTGGTTCAGTGGCAGAATTCTTGCCTGCCATGCCAGTCCCCCGGGTTCTTTCTCTTGTGCTTGCCCATGTAAAAAAGAAAAAAATTATATGAACATCTTTGGTTACTTGTTCCAAAGTCTGTGTCTCCTCCCATGTTTCAGTTTGGTCATTAAGCTGGGCTGTATCTGTCTGCATCTTCATATGCTTAGTGATCTTCTGTTACCTTTGAGGCATGCAGTATATTTATAGAGTTACTTTGGAAGTTGATTTCCTTCAGTAGTCTAGAGCTTTGTATTTGCAGGATGGATGTGGAGCAGGATGCAGAGCATGGGGCATGGCATAACAGTGCAGTGGTGGCTTGCAGTGCATGTGTAGGCTTGGGTCGGAACGCTAAGCTGGTGCCTATGGAGGTGTGATGCCATGGCCATGGGGTGGGGTGCAGTTCAGGGAGGCCTTGGGGCACAGGTGCTGGGTATAGCATGTGGGACACAGAGGTAGGGTGTGACGGGAGGTGGAGGGGATAGCTGTGCGTATGCACGGGGACTGGTGCGCAGGCAGGATGTGGGTGGGTTTATGGAGTCTGGGGCTCATGGGTATCAGGGTATGGGGCATGGGGCACCGGGAGGGCAGGGCGTGTATGTGTCCTTGCGCAGGGGGAGGGGTGAAGGGGGTCCAGAATAAGGATGTGTGAGTGTGGAGGGGTGGGGCACAGGTCGTAGGGGTTGTGAGACGTGGGCCCTGGCATGGGTGTGCAGGTTCGGGGCGGGGGTGGGATGGGTGTAGCTTTGGGGCAGGGGTATATGTGTGCGTAGGGTGGGGGCTATGTAGCACAGATAAACACATGAGAACCTGCCAGGTGTGGGAGCAGTGCCCTTCTGCCTGGAGGTGGGGCAAGGGTGTCCACTTTTGCAGGGCAGGGTGGGGTGGAGTGCCGGGTTCTAGAGGTCAGTGCATGGATGTGTGGGCCGGGAGGATGTGCCTCTGCGTGCGTGCGTGGGTCTTGGGAACCGGGCCCTGGTGTGTGTGGGTCTAGGGGACCGGTCTCTCATGTGTGTGTGGGCAGAGCTCATGGGCAGTAAGCGGGGGTTATGTCTACATGAGCTGGGGGTGGGTGTGGCCTGGATGTGCATGTTAGCGCTTGCCCAAAGCTGGGGGTACGTGTTGGTTGTGGTGGGCTCCTGCACAGATCTTGGGGGGCCTAATGGTGATGTATGTGTGCACAGAGTTCAGGGGCCGGCAGGGCGGTGCTGCCCGTCTGCATGGGCTCGCGGCAGGGGTGGTGGTGGTGTGTGTGTGTGGCCCAGGCATGAAAGTGAGTGTCCGCAGCCCAGGGGTGCCAGGAGCAGGGAGGGGGAATGTGGGTAGAGGGGCTGGATGCCCAGTGCATGGTTCTTGGGAAGGGCAGAGTGAGACTGCTCTTGGTAGGGAGTAGTAGGTCTGGCTGGGGCAGGCTGTGGGGGTATGGTTTGGGGATGCATGGGGGTGGGGGCCAGGATAGGGGTGCTTGGAGCCCGGTGGGGAGGGCAGATGGTGGGGTTTATGTGTGCGGTTTGTGGGGGTAGTCGCAGGTGGAAGGGCAGGAGCAGGGCTTGCATGAGGGTAGTGCTTTCAAGGAACATGGCTTGGTTTACCTCCTTGGTTCAAGGAACAGTCTCCCTGCCCGTGCATTGCTGGACTTCCAGGCTTCTATTTGGAAAGGGGCACATTAGGCTGTTTGCAGTAGTTGGATGAAGTCCCTGCTTCTCTGCATCTCAGTTCTTCAGCCTTTGCAACCAGGGCCTCCCTGAAAAATTCTGTCTGCTGGCTTCACTTTCTCCGTTGCTGGAAGAGGAACCTGGCTCTGAAATGCTCCTCTCTGCTCCTCCTATCAGTGGTTGCAAATGGTTTACAGATACTTGCTCAATAAAAGATGTGCCGTGCTTAAAGAAGTACCACCATTCAAAAATAAATATTAGTCCTCATATTAAAGAGGATGACCTTGTAAGTGCCACATAGAATTTGGGCATCAGAAAATTTAAAAATACTGTCACTGCTTTCAAGTTCTCACATAGCCTCAGCGGGACCCTCAGAGCATAAAACAGCCCCAACCCCACCACAGACCACAGTGGGGTCTCAGTTCCTGCCAGCCCAGCCTTCAGCTGCACTTTCCAACCCAGCGACAAGCTCAGGTCTCGAGCAGGTGCAGAGGGAGATGGCTGCAGCAGTAGCTGTTTGCCCAAGCCATCACATCTGCCATCATCCAGTTGACTTTAAAGAGTACCCTCAATAAGCTGGATGAGCCTCATTAAATCAGTCAAAAGGCCTTAAAAGCAAAACTGGATTCCCCAAGGAAGAAATTCTCTCTCCATTCTGCAGTATCACCATCTGAGGGAGTTTTCAGCCTGCCTATAGATTTCAGACTTGTCAGTCTCCACAATCACAAGCTGATTCCTTGAAATAAACCTAAATCTCTTATTATATATATGCATAATGTTCGTGCATATATATGTATTTGTGTGTGTATGTATCTCCTACTGATTCTTTTTCTCTGAAGAACCTTGATACATGTGGAAAGTTAAAGGAACTAGAAGAGCTAAAACAATTTTGAAAGACAATAAAGTGGAAGGAATCACCACCTAATTTTAAAACTTATATAACAACTACATTTTATACTCTATGTGTTATTGGCAGAAAGACAGATACACAGATTGGTAGAACAGACTAGTCCACACCAGTATGGCCCACTGATTTTTACAGAGTTGAAAAAAATTCAATCAATGGAAGACAAATAGTCTTTTCAACAAATGGTACTGAGCAATTGGATAGGTGAACTTCCTACCCCCTCCCGCAAAAAAAAAACCCAAAACTGAAAACACCAGCAACCTTGACCTGAATCTGATAATTATAAAGAAATAACTTAAAATGGATTATAGACTTAGACACAAATCAAACTATAAATCTTTTGGAAGATACTATAGGAAAAATTCTCAGGGCCAACAGCTTAAAAAAGAGTTCTTAGACATGTCACCAAAGCCATGACCCATAAAAGGAAAAAGAATGATCAACTGCATATAAAAATGTAAAACTTTTGCTCTGTGAAAAACCTGCCTACAGGACAAAAAGATAAGGCTGGGAAAAAATATTTGCCAACTACTTATGTGAGAAAGGACTCGTATCTAGAATTTATAACATTCTCAATTCTGCAGAGTAATAAGAAGCAGTCCAACTAGAAAAAAAAGGCAAAAGATATGGAGAGACAGATATGGATAAAGAAGAGATCCAGATGGCAAATAACTTCCTGAAGAGATGTTCAATATCACTAGCCATTAGGGAAATGCATGTTAATACCACAGTGAGCTATCACTTCACACCTATCAGAATGGCTATAGTAAAAAATTGTGATGACATGAAATGCTGGTGTCATAGTTAGGTTCATGTGTCAACTTGGCTAAGTGTGGTACCTGTTTATCTGGTTGGGCAAGTGCTGGCCTGTCTGTTACAATGAGGACACTTTATAGAATTAAGTCATGATCATGTCAGCTGCATCCACAGCTGATTCCATTTGTAATCAGCCAAGGGGAGTGTCTTCTGCAATGAGTGATGCTTAATCCTATCAGTAGAAGCCTTTTAAGGAGGATTCAGAAGAGACAGGCTCTCTTCCTGCTTTGGCCGGCAAGCCTCTCCTGTGGAGTCCATCCAGACCCTCCATCAGAATCATCAGCTTCACAGCCTGCCCTGTGGATTTTGGACTCTGTGTTTCCATGTTTACGTGAGACACTTATATAAATTTTATATTTGTGAGTGTTTCCTGTTGATTCTGTTTCTCTAGAGAACCCTAACTAATACAACTTGGTGCCGGGAGTGGTTCTTAAGAAATAGAATCTTAAAAGTGGGTTTTTATGAATGGTTTTCTACTCTGACTGGACTCAAAGACACTAAGTACTCTGATTCCCATAATGAGAATAACACTCCCAAATCCATGGAATGTGGTGGCAAAAGAGATACTCAAAATATCACACATGAGGAGGTATGTTATACTCCAAAAGAACTGTGTGAGTTTTCCAATTTATATAGACAGAAATCAGGGGAATATGTGTGGCAATGGATTTTAAGGGTATGGGATAATGGTGAGAGGAATATAAAGCTGTATCAGGCTGAATTTATTGATATGAGCCCACTAAGCAGAGATTCTGAATTCAATATTGTAGCTTGAGGGGTTAGAAAAGGTATTAACAGTTTGTTTGGATGGTTGGTTGAAACATGAATCAAAAGGTAGCTGACATTACCTGAGGTTGAAATGCCAGAACTGCCCTGGTATAATGTAGATGAAGGGATCCAGAGGCTTAGAGAGATTGGAATGCTAGACTGGATTTATCATGCAAAGTCTGCTCTTACACCCCAGGAATGTCCGGAGGACACACCTTTTACCAGAACAGTGAGAAATAAATTTGTGAGACTAGTGCCATCATCCCTGAAGAGCTCTGTAGTTGCACTTCTCTGTAGGTTAGATATTACTGTAGGAACTGCTGTCACTGAGCTGGAATCCTTAAACACAATGGGGATGACTGGATCCCTAGTTGGCAGAAGCCAGGTGTCAGCACTTAATCACCAAAAACAGGGTAGATGTGGCTATTATAATAGACAGCAAACTCAAAGCAGGAGTCAAAATGATAAGATTCGCAGAGATTTGTGGCATTGGCTAGTAAATCATCGGGTACCTAGAAATACAATAGAAGGGCAGTCTACTAAATTCTTGTTTGAGCTGTATAAACAAAAGAGTTGTAGGTCAAGTGAACAGGAGTCTAACCTGAATTACAAAAACATAGAGTCACGGCCCCTTAATCAATTTCCAGACTTGAAACAGTGTACAGACCCAGAGCCCCTTGAATGAAGGGGAGGCCAGGTCACTTTGAGGGAGAACCCTGTTACACTGCCACAGATTTATACTGTTAATCTTCCTCCAAGCCTTCGCCAGGGAGACCGACAGCCTTTTACCAGGGTAACTGTGCACTGAGGAAAAGGAAATGATCACATATTTCTGGGATTATTAGATACTGGTTCAGAAGTGACATTAATCCCAGGGGACCCAAAACGTCACTCTGGTCCACCAGTCAGAGTGGGGGCTTATGGAGGCCAGGTGATCAGTGGAGTTTTAGCTTGGGTCCATCTCACAGTGGGTCCAATGGGCCCCTGGACCCATTCTGTAGTTATTTCCCCAGTTCCAGAATGTATAATTGGAATGGACATACTGAGCAACTGGCAGAATCCCCACATTGGCTCTCTAACTTGTGCAGTGAGGGCTACTATGATAGGAAAGGCCAAGTGGAAGCCACTAGAACTGTCCCTACCTAGCAAAATAGTAAATCAGAAGCAATGCCAGATTCCTAGAGGGATTGCAGAGATTACTGCCATTCTGAAGGACTTGAAGGGTGCAGGGGTGGTGATTCCCACCACATCCCCATTCAACTCTCCTATTTGGCCTGTGCAGAAAACAGATGGGTCTTGGAGGATGACAGTGGATTATTGTAAGCTCAACCAGGTAGTAACTCCAATTGCAGCTGCTGTTCCAGTTGTGTTATCATTGCTTGAGCAAATCAATACATCCCCCGGTACCTGGTATGCAGCTATTGATCTGGCAAATGCTTTTTTCTGAATAGTGTTAGTAAGGACCACCAGAAATAGTTTGCTTTCAGCTGGCAAGGTCAGCAGTGTACTTTTCACTGTCCTACCTCAGGGGTATATCAACTCTCCAGCCCTATGTCATAATCTTGTCCTCAGGGACCTTGATCGTTTTCTCCCTCCCACAAGACGTCCCGCTGGTCCATTATATTGATAATATCATGTTGATTGGACCTAGTGAGCAAGAAGTAGCAACTACTCTAGACTTATTGGTTATTTGTGTGTCAGAGGATGGGAGATAAATCCAACAAAAATACGGGGGCCTTCCACCTCAGTGAAATTTCTAGATATCCAGTGGTGTGGGGCATGTCAAGATATCCCTTCTAAGGTAAAGGATAAGTTGCTGCATCTGGCCCCTCCTACGACCAAAAAAGAGGCACAACGCCTAGTTGGTCTCTTTGGATTTTGTCAACATATTCCTCATTTGGGCGTGCTACTCCGGCCCATTTATTGAGTGATCAGAAAAGCTGCTAATTTTGAGTGGGGACTGAAGAAGAAGAGGCTCTGCAACAGGTCCAGGCTGCTGTACAAGCTGCTCTGCCACTTGGGCCATATGATCCAGCAGATCCAATGTTGCTGGAAGTGTCAGTGGCCAATAGAGAGGCTGTATGGAGCCTTTGGCAGGCCCCTATAGGAGAATCACAATGCAGACCCTTAGGATTTTGGAGCAAAGCTTTACCATCTGCTGCAGATAACTACTCTCCTTGAGAAACAGCTTTTGGCCTGCTATTGGGCCTTAGTAGAGAGTGAACGCTTAACCATGGGCCACCAAGTTACCATGAGACCTGAGTTGCTTATCATGAACTGGGTGCTGTCTGACCCACCGAGCCATAAAATGGGGTGTGTGCAGAAGAATTCTATTATAAAATGGAAATGGTACATAAAAGATAGGGCCAGAGCAGGTCCGGAAGGCACAAGTAAGTTATATGAGGAAGTGGCTCAAATGCCCATGGTCTCTACTCCTGCCACATTACCTTCTCTTTCCCAGACTAGAGCTATGGCCTCTTAAGGAGATCCTTACAGTGAATTGACTGAGGAAGAGAAAACTTGGGCCTGGTTTACAGATGGTTTAGCATGCTATGCAGGTACCACCCGGAAGTGGACAGCTGTGGCATTACATCCCCTTTCTGGGGTGTTCTTGAAGGACAGTGGTGAGGGGAAATCCTCCCAGTGGGCAGAACTTCGAGCAGTGCACCTGGTTGTTCATTTTGCTTGGAAGGAGAACTGGCCAGAGGTGTGTTTGTATACTGACTCATGGGCTGTTGCTAATGGTTTGGCTGGACGGTCAGGGACTTGGAAAGATCATAATTGGAAAATTGGTGACAAAGAGGGTTGGGGAAGAAGTATGTGGATAGACCTTTCTGAGTGGGCTAAAAACATGGAACATATTTCTGTCCCATGTGAATGCGCACCAGAGGGTGACTTCAGCAGAGGGCGGTTATAATAGTCAAGTGGATAAGATGACCTGTTCTGTGGATACCAGTCAGACTCTTTTCCCCACTAACTCCTGTCATTGCCCAATGGGCTCATGAACAAAGTGGTCATGGTGGTAGGGATGGAGGTTATGTATGGGCTAAGCAACATGGACTTTCACTCACCAAGTGGCTACAGCCACTGCTGAGTGCCCAGTCTGCCAGCAATACAGACCCACACTCAGCCCCCGATATGGCACCATTCCCTGAGGTGACCAGCCAGCTACATGGTGGCAGGTTGATTACACTGGATCACTCCCTCCATAGAAGGGGCAGCAATTTGTTCTAACTGGAATAGACACATACTCTGGATATGGGTTTGCTTTCCCTGCACACAATGCTTCTGCCAAAACTACCATCCATGGGCTTATAAAATGCCTTATCCATCATCATGGTATTCCACACAGCATTGCTTCTGATCAAGGAACACACTTCACAGCAAATGAAGTACGGGAATAGGCACATGCTTATGGAATTCTCTGGTCTTACCATATTCCCCATCATCTAGAAGCAGCTGGATTCTCAATTACAATTGGAACTCAATTACGGTGCCAATTAGGTGGCAATACCTTGAAAGGCTGGGGTAATGTTCTCCAGGAAGCTGTGTATGCTCTGAATCAGCATCCGCTGTACGGTGCTGTTTCTCCCATAGCCAGGATCCATGGGTCCAGGAACCAAGGGGTGTAAATGGGATTGGTACCATTCACTATTACCCCTAGTGATCCACTAGGAAAATTTTTGCTTCCTGTCCCTGTGACCCTGAGCTCTGCTGGTCTACAGGCTTTAGTTCCAAAAGGGGGAGTGCTTCCACCAGGAGAAACAATGATTCCATTGAACTGGAATCTAAGACTGCCACCTGGTCACTTTGGGCTACTCATGCCCCTGGATCAACAAGCCGAGAAGGGGATTACATTATTGGCTGGGGTGACTGACCCTGACTATCAGGGGGAAATAGGACTGCAACTACACAATGGAGGTAAAGAAGAGTTTTCTTGGAATATAGGAGATCCCCTAGGGCGTCTTTTAGTACTACCATGCCCTGTGATTAAAATCAATGGAAAACTGCAACAACCCAATCCAGGCAGGACTACTAATGGCTCTGAAACTTCAGGAATGAAAGTTTGGGTCATCCCATTAGGCAAAGAACCACAGCCAGCTGAAGTGCTTGCTGAGGGTAAAGGGAACATGGAATGGGTAGTGAAAGAAGGTAGTGATAAATATGAATATGACCATGTGATCAGTTACAGAAATAAGGACTGTAATGCTGTTTTGTTCTTGTTATACTACTTAAGTTGTAACATATCAAGTTTAGGAATGAATATTACCCAAGGACTTGCACCCTATTCTGGAGAGATTTAATGTGTTTCCTGTTATATGCAGGACAGTTGAGTATTAGGTGAAAGAAAAAATGTGTGTTTTATTTGTCCTTATTTAGAAATTAGGTATGGTTTAAGGTGATATGTATAGCTGCCAAGTTGACAGGGGGTGGACTGTCATGGTCAGGTTCATGTGTCAACTTGGCCAAGCGTGGTACCTGTTTGTCTGGTTGGGCAAGTGCTGGCCTGTCTGTTGCAATGAGGACGTTTCATAGAATTAAATCATGATCACATCAGATGCATCCACAGCTGATTCCACAGCCAAGGGGAGTGTCTTCCGCAATGAGTGATGCTTAATCTAATCACTGGAAGCCTTTTAAGGAGGATTTAGAAGAGACAGGCTCTCTTCCTGCTTTATCCGGTGAGCCTCTCCTATGGAGTCCATCCAGATTCTCCATCGGAATCACTGGATTCACAGCCTGCCCTGTGGATTTTGGACTCTGCATTCCCATGTTTACATGAGACACTTATATAAATTTTATATTTGTGAGTGTTTCCTGTTGATTCTGTTTCTCTAGAGAACCCTAACTAATACAGCTGCAAGGATGTGGAAAACTGGATCTCTCATACACTGTTGGTGGGATGATAAAATAGTACAGCCACTCTGGGAAAGTTTGGCAGTTTCTTAAAAAGCTAAACTTGCAGCTACCATACAACCAACAACTACATGCCTGGGTAATCCCAGAGAAATGAAAATTCATATTCACATAAGATCTGTACCCAGTTGTTCACAAGAGCTTTATTCATTAAGAGCAAGGGTGGTTTACCACAAGTAAATCAGTCAGTGTAATATAGCACATTAAAAATCAAAAGAAAACTGACATGATCATGTGATTGATGCTGAAAAAGCATTCAACAAAATTCATCCTTTTCTGATAAAAATACTTGAAAAGGTGGGAATCAAAGGAAACATCCTCAATATGTAAAGGGCATATATGAAAAAACCATAACCAGCATCATACCCAGTGGTGAGAGACTGGAATCCTTCCCTTAAGATTGGGAATGAGATAAGGATACCCCTGTCACCACTATCATTCAACACTGTAGTGGAAGTTCTAGCTAGAGCAGTCAGGCAGGAAAAGAAATAAAAAGCATCTAAATCAGAAAGGAAGAAGTAAAACTTTCATTATTTGCAGATGAAATGATACTATACTTGGAAAATCCTGGGAAATCCACGACAGAGTGACTTGGGCTCTTAAATTCAGCAAAGTGGCAGGATATGAGATTAATGTGCAAAAATCAGTAATTTTTCTATACACAAGTAATGACCTGACTGAGGAGTCAATTAAGGAAAAAATTCCACTCAGTATAGCAACTGAAAGAATCAAGTATCTAGGAATAAAGTTAACCAGGGATGTAAAGTTCACAGAAAACTATATAACATTACTAAAAGAAAAGAAAAGAAAAGAAAAGAAATAAAAGCAGATCTAAATAGGTGGAAAGACATTCCCTGCTTATGAATATGAAGGTTCAATGTGGTTAAGATGTCAGTTCTACCTAGATTGACCTACAGATTCAATATAGTACCAATCAAAATACCAATAATCTGCTTTGAAGAGTAGGAAAAGCTAGTCATCAAATTCATTTGATGACCCATCCAGGGATGAACCTGGGATCAGCTATTGGATCAACAATGTCATCCTGACCAAAAGGGAGAAAAGAAGTGTAACAAGTAAAGTATCAGTGGCTGAGAGGGTTCAAATAGAGTTGAGAGGCTACTCTGGAGGTTGCTCTTATGTAAGCTTCAGTTAGACATTGCTACCTATCATAACCTGCCAAACCCCAACCAAAATCATTCCTGCCAATCTTAAAGAATATCTAGGGCATTATATAAGATTCTACAAAGGTTCCATGCACTAGGGTAACTTTCCAGTAACCTACAACCTACAGATGGTTCCCTGAACGAGATAAGTCCTGAAATGCCGAGGGGCCAGCCTCTCTAGAACATCAACTAGTTCTGTCCCCCCATCCTACATTATCAACAGTCCCTTCCAAGTTGAAAAAGTTAGAATAGGCATAGCCCAAATATCCCTAAAGAATGAAACAGAGATCAAAAGTAGTGGTGGAGTTATACAGAAAAAGTAGGGTTAACAAATAAGTGTGATTGCTGCTGAATCATTATTTTGTTATTTCTTTTAGTCTTCAATACTTTAAGACAGCTAGAAGTGAAAACTTAAAATTGTGGAATTGTAACCCATACCAAACTCTGAAATCTGTTCTATAATTGTGTAATGTATTTTGAAATTTATTGCTATTTTGTATATATGTTATTTTTTCACAAAGCAAAAAAAGAGAAGGAAGAGTATAATAAAGAAGAAAGGATTTAACAAATGCATATGACTGCTGAATCATTATATTGATTTTTTTTTTGGTCTCCAGTGTCTTGGAGCAGCTAGAAGAAAAAAGGAAAATCGTGGAATTGTAACCCAAACAAAAGTTTAAAATCTGTTCTATAACTACTTGTTAAAATGTACTTGGAAATGTATCATTTTTTTGTATATGTGTTATATTTCACAATTAAAAAAAAAAGAATATAGGGGACCTATATATACATGGAAGCTAGAGATGGGTAAACAGCTATTGAAGTTGAACTTAAATGTAAGGGAATGGATGAAGTAAAGGCAGTCCATTAGTGGGTATATAAGTAATATTGCCATATCAAAGGTGAGCATGATTGAAAGGGGTTGTTTGGAGCCATGTGTCCCACCAATTAACACTAGAAATATAAACAAGTTTTGCATGAACTTCTTTTAAGGTATGAATCTTATACAAAGAGTAAATAATATCAGAGTACAACATGAAAACTACTATTGCATGCTATGGGCTATGTTTAACAGGTAGGCAGCAACTGTACCACACCAATATCAGGGGTAAATAATTGGGGGTGGTGGTGGAGAAAGATGAGAGTTAAGGGGAGATCTGGATTTTCTGTTTGGTTGAAGGTATGTTCATTGTCTGTTTTTCTCTTGGGAGCAATGCACATTGTTTAAAATTGAGAATATTGATGATTATACAACTAAATGAGGTTATTGTGAGTCATGGACTGTTGGCTTTGGACATTATATATGATGCCCAATGGATGGAAGTGGCTGAAAGATACACTGATTGAGAAGTAGAATGGCAAACTGTGGTGTATACATATTATCAAATATTGTGCTGCTATAGAAATGAACATAGTCATGAGGCGTGGAACAATGTGAATGAACCTGGGGGGATATTATGTGATGCAAAGTAAGCCAAGAAACAAAAGAGCAAATTTTGTATTCTTGTATTTAGAAAATATGTATAAGAAAACTGGGGACTAGATTGTAGGCTCTTATAGCAGTCACATTTAGTCTGGAGCTGTAATTGTTATTTCAAAAATTTTGAGAGGCTGTGCTGTGTATGTATAACCTGTTATTTCCCTGGAACCTTGGGTACCTGTGTGACACCTAAGACTCAGAGTAGGAGTTCTGCAGGTTTGAAAGTCAGCATTGCCACATAACAACAACTGTTAAAGAAATTGAAAAAGAGATCAGGCTTTAATTAGAGATACAAACGAAGCCGATAGTGTTGGGATTGAGGTAAATAAAAATACAGTAGGAAGGAGTTCATTGTTTGTATTTTAGAACTTCACCTACTCTATGAGACCAAAGAAAGGGAGATTTATTCTGTCTAAAAACATGAATTTACTGTAGCTCATAATCTAACTCAACCTGTTTGGGTAGATGACACAAACAACCCAAATACATGGAGCCCAGAATGAGAATGAGGGCTTGTAATTCCATATAGCTTATTGTAATGCCCAGATACATCCCAGAGTATGTTGAGCAGATAATCAAAAAGTATCAACAAAGTCCCTTGAGGGATGGGAGAAAAAACATGCAACTATTAAACTTTACCACCAGGGAAAGCCCTGATACTGCCTCAAACATTAGGGACTCCCAAGTCAGTAGACCAAGCCCTTAATCTTGAGACTTGCTTTTGTGAACATGAAAAAGTTAGAATTGGTCTAGCCTAAATACCCCTAAAGATCAAAGGAGAAGGTAGATTTATAATAGAGAAGATAGTTAACAAGTGAGTATGACTGCTACATCATTATTTTGATATTTCTTTTTGTCTCCAGTGTCTTGGAGCAGCTAGGAGAAACCTAAAATTGTGGAACTGTAACCCATACCACACTCTAAAATCTGTTCTGTAACTGTTGTGGTGTGCTTTGAAATTTATTGCTTTTTTGTGTATATGTTATTTTTTCATAATAAAAAAACAAAAGAAAAAGTAAGTTTTATTTTTAAATGTCAATATTTACAATATCTCAGAAATTACATACTTTGCAACTCTTTAAATGTATGTAAAAAAATTTAGATACCAACTTAAAATGTATGCAATAGTACATGTTCTTGCTGAATACATGAGTAAAAAAATCAACTGGCTTTTCACATTCAGGATCAAGGTATACACTGTTTTCTCATTGAAAATACTTTGTGATTGTGAGGAAATGTGCAATGGCTTGTGTGCTTCTGGCATTTCACAGAACTTTAAAGCTTTGCTTTTGGGCTGTCTAAAAAACAGCAGTAAGTAGAGATTCTGCTGTTCCTACTCAACTGATGGTTAGTGAATAGAGAAAATCTGTGTTGCTGATATACTTTCTCTTTACTGGAATGTGGTAAAGAGTCATTTATAGTTGTACGGGAGATAGGGCACTTCACACCTTGTTTCCTCATGTATAACCTGTTATGTTTTCTGTGTGTAATCTAATATAGCATCCATCAGATGGTCCTCCTGTTTAATTGCAAGTCTAGTTTGACCTCTTTAATACTTTAAGCTCTTTTGGAGATCCCATTCCATTCGACAGTTTTTATTTACTACCTGTTATGTGCCAAATGCTGATCTTGGCATTAGAGATGATACATGAATGAAGCAGATGAAAAACTATGCTCTCACTGAGCTTATGGTCTAGTGTTAGAGAACAGGTACCATATTGCTTCTTCTTGATATCTTCAGTCCTAGTATAGTATGAGATTTAGTTTGTGCATTAAAAGTGTTTGGTGAATGAATGTTCACATTTATAGTACATTTTTATTTTGTTTTATATTTATATTGGATTTCCCTGACTTGAAGTTTTCCAGAAAATCATTTAGTTGAATTCAGTTTGCTTGTGGAGTTATAACATGGCTACTCTTCTCCTCCTCTTGCCTAGGTATAAATGATTAAGTCGTGGACTTAGGAGGGATCTTAGATAACATAGTTGTCTAATTTGACTCTAGTCAAAACCTCCTAATCAAATTTAAGAATTTCCTCTAGAAGTTGGTAAGTTCCAACTATATTGTAGTTTCAGCATGTGATCTTTCTAGCTTTTTTTTTTTTTCTTTCATGGGCAGGCACCAGGAAACAAACCTGGGTCTCCAGTATTGGCAGGTGAGAACTCTGCCTGCTGAGCCACCATGGCCTGCCCTCAGCATGTGATCTTTTAAATTCAGTAGTTTCTCCAGCTTTTAGATAGTTTCTGAGTTCACAGATCAAAGAGCACCTTTGATTTATATTTAGGAACCTAGTAGGTAACCACTGGATGCGGGACAATGGGGCATCTCCTGTGCAGGAACTGTTTTGTTAATAATCCCAGCAAATTAAAACATTAGTCATAGTAACTAGTAAGGCCAGGCTCCTGAAATTACTCTTTCTAGAATTTGAATTGAAGAAACCATGTTTTAATTTTTAGATTTACATCACTGCAATTGATTTGAGCATATATACAGCTGTTCAAAACTATTAATTACAAGATTGCGCCCATATAGAAGCAAAACTCTTTTGATATTTATATATTACAATATAGGCCCTACATTATCCCTGGTTCCCCTTCTACTCCTATCTTCTACAAAACTCTGAATGGGCTGTTTTTTGTTCTTTCCCCATGCTGACTTATGAGTATATTAACTCATGGAAGCCCTTTCTACTCTATGTAGACCTCACTGGTGGTCTGACTAGTTGCGTTTTTTAGAGCTGTCCATCTCATTGAGTATTAATTTTAAGAGATACACCTTCATGAACTCCACAGCCAATCATCTGTTTCATGTGAGAAATACTTCCCCTGGGTCTGCCTCTTAGGATGGTTTCTTTTCTGCATTTCTGCTATGTATGTGTCATGTTATCCTTGGATTTAGAGGCTCTCTAGGGTGGAAGCAGGCCAAATCCATGAAAATCATTTTATGAGAAAAAATATACACACATTATTCAATATAGTCATCATAAATATATTTATATTTTAATAAGAATAATATTTTCAGGAAGACTAAACTACCCATAATCCTTAGCCTTCAATTAAACATTTCTTAAGATATTGCTAAGAAGAAAATATTTTTATTCAATGACTCTTCTCAAGAAGAATATTCCCTAATGAACTTTTGGTATATTAGTAAGTTTGTTAAGTTTTATGAATTGGCTTTTAGTTAGCAGCTTCTCAGTGAGTTATTCTAAAGTCTTCTTAGATATGTCAGGGGGAAAACATTTCTGGTTCCCATGTGTGAAGGAGCTGTGTGCAAAGCTACAATGCCCTTTGCTTAGGAGAGCCCCTTCTTGGGAGTGATAGTGCATTGAGCAGTTTGTTTTAGTTGGACCATCACTATGCTTGATACTGAGCAACAGTCAAAGTCCAAGCTTTGCATCTTGTGATCAGAGGCAGGGTCATGACTCCTTGGCCAATTTGAGAATCTGTCCTTTCATCACTTCTATAAATCCAAATCCCTCCTCCCTTCCTAGTAAGACTACAGAGTACAGCTAAAATTCAGCCATATCAATCCTCATTTCCTTTTTCCATCCTTCTGAAACACTCTTTGCTCAATCTTAAAATAATGCAGTCTGAGTGGGAGGGAACAGGTTGTATGAGTATTCCCATAGAACTGGGATTCAGTGTGTGCACAATTAACTTTTAGCAGCCACCATGGCAAGATGATTCCCAGAACCCACTTCTAACTGGCTATGTCAGAATCTTACCCCCCACATCAGTTACTTTGGATGGCTCCAAGGGTTAGGTTTGTGGCTTCCAAGCTTCTTAATACCATTGTTTTAATAAATTTTAAAGTGGGACACAGCTGTTGGAGAAAGGCAAAGAAAGAAGTTCTAGAATAGTTATAAATTTAAGAACTTTTCTAAGAATAGAATGAGAATTCTAAGACAGGACTGTAATACCTAGGCCCAGCTGTCGTGGGTAATCATTTATACTAGAACTTCACTTGTCTTGAAGTGGTCCTCTATTCTTGAGTCTTAGTACATGTGCAGGAAAGAGGTTAGGCCAAGGCTGCCTTAAGAAGTATAGAGCATTCACAGTCTCTTTGCCAATGCAGAGGGATAAAAGGAGTGATTATTTCCATTATCTGGGGCTATATTACTTATCTTCAGGTAGACTGTGAGAAATAGTAATTGGTTTAGTTGATCACAGAAGTGTTTTGAAAAGGCAGGTATCTCAGTCAGCCTTACTAAAAATTAGACACTACAGCAACTTTATTAGCCTAGTCATCTTTTAGTCTTCTAGCCATCTAATTCCAAACTCTAGTGTTTCCACCATTTTGACACATCAGCTTATCTTGGGCTTTATGTCTCTATTTCTGTTGTGACTATAAACTCTTAATTCATTCTTTTAGTTTCATAAACCAAGCCTGACTGGGTTTTCCAGTCATTCTTCTTTGGGAGAAAGTTCTCTCGAGTCACCTCTGAGGTCCTTAGATGGGTTGGAAGCTGATCCCTGATCACAGTCAGTTATAACAAGAATTTTGGTGTTCATCTAAATCATAGTAATCATACTGAAAGAACTGAGTCACTTTCTTAAAATGGATCTGTGTGGCCTTGGTAGATATTCAGATTATCATATATCACTCTCTAATACTGGGTCATTGCGAGCTTTTAGATTGAAGGAGAAAGTGCTGTACATGCATCAGATGTCTTTTTGGCCTCCAGAAGGACCAGTCCATGGTTGACCAAAATGAAACAGACTTTTGTAACTTGAACTGGTTCTATAGCCTTCTGTAGAAATGAGTATTTCAGAAACTATACTTATGTTTTCATCCCTTTTTATTAAATACCTTAAGGCTTTTATTAGAAATAGTGGTCTTATTAAGAAAGGATCAGAATTTACACTTATGCAAAAGATTAGCTGGATCATTAAATAAGATAGAGGAAAAGAATGGATTTTTGTCACCATCATCCTACTTGATTTTTATTCCATCAAGATCAGTAGAAATTTCTAGATAACAGTAAACTGGTTTATATTTGTTGAAGCACAAGGGGAGCCAGATGCTTTTAAATACAAGCTTTAAAGGATTAACATACAAGTAGCAGATCTTGATTTCATGAGTAGTGTAAACTTATGATGTAAACTTATTATGAAAATCACCATGTTGTTATTATTTCTTTCATTTCACTAAAGACGTGAACCTTCTTCCTGAATGGAACACTGGCTTAGTTGCTAATACAGTGAGGGCATTTTTAGTTGATTGGTAACTATCCGCTGAGAGGGTTGATTCCCCAGAAGGGAAAAGCACCAGGCCAGAATGTACTTTGGAGGGGAGCATGCCATTGGAGGGAGGGAAAGGTGGAGAGAAGAGGGGCAAGACAAAGACATCCATGGAGTGCCACATTACAGACATGGAAGGAGTTGATGACTCTAAGCAGAAGGAGTGCTTTGAAGCAAGGTTTGTAAAGCTCTAAGAGCTTGGTTTTGGGACTAAGGGGAAGTGAATTCTCAAAACTCTATTTTCTCTCTTGGCTCCTTTCAGTGAAGGTTGAACAAAAACAGCACAGTGAACTTGTTGCATCTAAGAGACTTTGTTTAAGAATATATTTTCCATCCTCTGTTTCAGTTCAAGTTTTCTCTTCTGTTTTTTAGAGATGGATTGTTTCTGATTTTACTTTTCCTTTCCCTTCAGGCTGCTCGATAGGGGCTGTGAATCTCAAATCCAGCAACAGGAACCCAGTGGTACAGGAATTTGAAAGTAAGTACAAGGGAAACACTGTTAAGAGAACAGACACGATTTAATGGGCATTTGGTCATCTTGCAGCCACCACAGGACAAAAATACTTATACAGATAGTGCCAAAGTGGTAGTCGGGGTGGCCACCCAGCAGTATAGGTGATATGCATGTGTGTTAGGGACTCATTGCCTGGAAAGACCAACAGTTACCCAAGGCTGGTTTCCTGCTGTCTAAAATCTAATAGAGTACTACCCTGGCTTTGTGCTTAACAACAGAGAAATGTCTGTTCTACAAGCAGGTGTTGGGGGACAATGTATATATATATATATATATATAGTATAAGTCCTTGCTAAACCCCTTTATTATTTTCCTGGCTAAATCTCATCTTTTCTCAAAGTCTCTTGATGCCTTGATGTGGTTCTGTGTTCAGTCTGTACGAAAGATGGCTCCCAAACCAGAGAGAATTTGCATGGTGCAATCATACAGGTAACCATGGGCACTGAGGGCTGTTTTCTTTTTTATTTGCTCATTAGGTGTAGAACTGTCATGCATCATTATGGATTCACAGACAAATGAACCCAGGATTGAATGGAAGAAAATTCAAGATGACCAAACAACATATGTATTTTTTGACAACAAAATTCAGGGTATGAGCCTATATTCTTTTACCTGCTGTCCTCTCTTTTGTACACCAGGCCTGGGCACATCACTTATGGCTGGAAACTTACCTATGACTTACCTACACTGAGAAGCAGGACTGTGTTTTATAACTTATTGCTATGGAAAGTTTCAAACATATACAAAAGTAATGAGAGCTTCCTTGTACGTGACATCCAGGTTTAGCAAGTCTGGATTTTAATCCATCCCAAACCCATCTTTTTGAGGAATCAAAGTGAACTTTTTCTTAGACCATCTCCTTAAGATATGATATATGTGAGTTATCAGAAGGGTCCTGGGTGTAGCAGAAAGGAGATGGGTATTTTCAGAGCATTGACTGTGCCCAATACCCTAAGAAGAACTTGCTAGACAGGTTAGCTAGAACAGGAATGTTTTTGTTTCCTTGTTGCTAAAGTAAATACCATGCAATGGGTTGGCTTAAATACTTTTTGGGCTAGAAGTCCAAATCAAGGTGATGCTTTCTTCCCAAAGCCAGGTGTTCTGTGCTGGCTGCCAGCGATCTGTGGTCCTTGACTCCTCTGTCAAATGGCAGTGCATGTGGTAGTCTCTTCTGGCCTTCTCTTCAGGGTTCTTGACTTTCAGCTTCTGGCTGCTCCTCTTTGTCTGAATTTCATGCTGTTTATAAAGGACTCCAGTAATAAGATTAAGACCCATCCTGAAAGAGATGGGTCACACCTTAACTGAAATAACCTCATCAAAAGGTCCTACTTAAAATGGGTTCAAAACCATAGGAATGGATTAAGTTTAAGAACATTTTTCTGGAGTGCATGGCTCCAAACCACGTCTACCCTCTGAACCCAAAAAGAAATGTCCTTTCTATATGTAAAATACATCGATTCCATCATAACATACCAAAAGCCTCATGTCATTTTAGTAACAATGCTATGTTCAAAGTCTCATCAAAATCAGTTATGGATTTGTCCTGGGGCACAGATCCCCTCTGTCTGTGAATCTGTGAAGCTTAAAGAACAAGTTACCTGGGTAGAAGGCCCACTTCCTCCAAGCACCAGGGCAGACTCACCCTTTCCACACATATGGGTGCTTTTGCATTCTAGGCCTAAGAAGATATCTTTGGTGCAGACCTCAGCGTCCATGATTCTGCCCATGAAGTGATTTTTCCTTCAGTCTGCCCCTTTTCTGTCCCTTTTAGTCCAGATTGGCAGTGGTTCAGTTCATATAGATTATGCAAACAATTTAGTAGTCCTGCATGTTATTCACAAGAGTCCAGTCCATCAGACAAAATAACTTTTCACAGATCCTGCCTGGATAGCTGCATTTTCTAATCCTGACTTCCACTGATTGACTGCATCCATGTTCAATTAAACCCTCATTATGGAGCACTGTTCTCCTGGGGATTTGCTTTCCAGAAACTCAGAAGTTTTTTTTCCCCAAGCCATCTTGGTTTCTTTGTGCCCAGGAGATCAGTTATCAACTTACACCTTTCCTCGCACATTTTAGTATAAGCTGCAAGGAGAAATCAGGCTGCACTTTGCATTTAGCCTAGTAATCTCATGTAAAAATCCATGCTCATCACTCTTAAGTTCTGCCTTCCTTCTGACATCAGAACTCAATTTCACAAAGTTCTCTGCCACTTTAAAACAAGGATTGCTTTTCCTCTGGTTTCCAATAACACATTCGCCATTTTTGTCTAAGGCCTCATCAGTAGTACATTTAGCATTCCCATTTCTACAGTCTCTTCAAAGCAATCTAGGCCTTCTCTATCAAGCACCTCACAATACTTCTGACCTCTACCCGCTATCCAATTCCAAAGCCATTTCCACACTTTTAGTATGTGCAATAGCAGCATCCCACTCTCCTGGTACCAAGATCTGTTTTAGTTTCCTAGGCAGTTTCAAAGCAAATACCATGAAATAGGTCAGGTTCAACAATGGGAATTTATGTGCTCATGGTTTTGAGGCTTGGAAAATATACAAACCAAGCCATCATCAAGGTGATGCTTTCTTCCTGAAGACTAGCTTCTGGTAATCCTTGGCTCTTCTGTCACATGGCAAGGCAGAAGGCAGCATCTGCTGGTCTCTGCCTTCTCTCCCAGGTTTCACTGATTTCTACTTATTTCTGTGGCTTTCTCTTCTGTATGAATTTCATTCTTATAAAGGACTCCAGGAAGAGAGGGGTAAGACCCATCCTAATTAAGGTGGGACACACTTTAACTGTAGTAACCTTATTAAAAGGTCCTACTTACAATGGGTTTACAGCCACAGGAATGGATAACATTCAAGAACATGTTTTTCTGAAGAACATACAGCTTCAAACCACAACAATCACCTTCAAGTTCTCCCTTCCATTTGATAGCAGAACTCAATTTTGCCAAGTAGAGCCACTTTAAAACAAGGATTGCCTTTCCTCCAGTTTCCAATAATGCATTCATCATTTACTTCTACAGGTTCACTGGAAGTACCTTTAGCATTCAGATTTCTATTAACAGTCTCTTTAAAACAACCTAGGCCTTTTTTATAAAGCACCTCAAAGTTCTTCCCAGCCTCTACCCATTACCCAATTCCAAAACCGTTTCTGCAGTTTTGGTATTTGCAATAGCAGCATCCTACTCCTGGTACCAAAAACTGTTTCAGTTTCTTGTTGCTAAAGTGTAACATGCAATGAATGGGCTGGCTTAAACAAAGGGAATTTACTGGCTCAAATTTTGAGGTTAGGAGAAACCCAAATCAAGTCCTCATCAAAGTAAGCTTTCTTCCCAAAGGCTGGCATTCTGCAACTGGCTGCTGGTAATCCTTGGTCCTTGACTCTGTCACATGGCAGTGCTCATGGTGGCCTCTCTTCTCCCTTTTCTTCAGGGTTCTGTGGACTTTGAGCTTCTGGCTGCTCCATCTGTGGCTTTCTCTCTGATTTTCATTCTGCTTAGAAAGGACTTTGCTAATAAAGGATTAAGACCCATCCTGAGTGAACTGGGCTACACCTTAACTGAAGGGACCTCATCAAAATGTTCCACTTAAAATGGCTTTACATCCACAGGAATGGATTAAGTTTAAGAACACATTTTTTTTCTGGAATACATAGCACCAGACCATCATAGGGATAGGCATAGGGGCTCTGGGATATGGAGTGGGGCTGGAAATGTGCTCAAGGGAACCTTCCCAGAAGCAGCATCTTGGCAGAGATGAGAAGGGTACTTAGCCAGGCAGGAGGATGGGGGTGGAGGAGATGGAAAGGGTTTGGGGGCAAGAATGTTAGGATAAAGACATAGAAGCAAAAGATAGCTTGGCTTATTCGAGAAACTGCCAGTTTTGCATGATAGCTAAGCTAGGAGAGGAGTGAGGGTGGAATGTCTAGAGATAAGGCTGGAGAGGCCTGCAAAGGCCAGGTGGGAATGTTGAAAGCCATGTACAAATGGACATTATCTGGAAGGGCCTGGGACCCCCTGAAAGATTTCAAGAGTAAGTGACATGATCACATTGATGCTTCAGAAGGATTGAAATGACTGCTTTGTAGAGAACATATTGGAGATGGGCAAAACTAGGAGCAGGGGCACCCCTTCAAGCTGTACTGCAGAGGCCCAGGTGGGAGATGATGGCGGCCCAGACACTAAGGCAGAGGCAGTGGGAAGAGAAGACTGTGCTGGGACTGTGCTATGACTGATGAGGGAGATGGAAGAATTGAGGGTGACAGCATTTTGGACATTTTCATTGTGATGAGGAAAGGATGTAAGATGAGGTACAAATGAAGGTAAACTTATTTAAGGGAGATGGGGAATAGCTTCAGAAATGTTATTAGTTGATGATTCAGAGGAGGGAAGAGATTTTATGGAAACAGCCTAAATTCCCAGTCTTTCAGGAGTCATAGGATCTTAAAAATAGTTTGGTTTTTCATCCATATGAAGCTTTCCAATTTTTTTTTTCAGAGATGGAAATGTTATTTTCAGAAAACAAATCCATTTTCTTTGGCAAATTAGGCTGCCCCCACTAAACCCTGTGCATGTAGTTCTGATCATCAAAAAAACAAAGTGGGAATTAAACATCTTACCCTTAGCTGTAGGGATGGTGGGTAGAAGAGAGAGTATTTGCCATACAAAATTAGAGGCTGTATGAAAACTTGAGACTATTAGGTCTCTACTTCAAAACACGACTATATCCAAAGTACCCCAATAGCTTTATATTTACTACCATTCTACATGGTAGAAATTTGAGTGCTCTACCAATGACTACTGTGTAATAAACCTTTCTGTTAGAAAATGCTTGAAAATATTCATCCTCTATTATAAGCCATCTTCCCATTTTTATTATATTATGGTAAACCCTTCATACGCATGTCACCAATCATCAGGTTTAGTAATAAAGAACCTGAAGAACAGGTTCTTTATGCTTCCTTCAAAGAGTAACTATCTTTTATTTTTTAAATTTTATTGATATAAGTCACATAGCATTACCCCCCACACACCCCAGTCACAAAGTAGCAAACATCACCACTAATTCCAGAACACTTTCATTACCCCCCAAAAAATCCCTGAACTTCCCATTCCCCCTCCCTCCCAGTCCCTGGCTACCATACTGTACTTTCCATCCCTATGGATTTACCGGTTCTTGATATATCATATAATATCATAGAATATGTGGTTCTTTGTGACTGATTTCTTTTACCCTGCATAACATCTTCACAGTTCATCCATGTGGTAGCATGCATCAGAACTTCACTCCTTGTTATGTCTGAATGGGATTCCATTGTACGGATATACCAGTTTGCCCATCAATCTGTTGATGGGCATTATGGTTGCTTTCATCCTGGCTATTATTAATGCTGCTCTGAACTTTCATGTGCAAGTTTTTATGAAGACATGTTTTCATTCCTTTTGGTTCAGTGCCTAGGAATGGAATTGCTGGGTCATATGCTAATTCTATATTTAACATTGAGAAACTGCCAGAGTATTTTCCCCAAGTGACTATACCATTTTACATTCCCAATGGCAATATATTTCTCCGTATCTTCACCAAGACTTATCAGCTGCATTCCTGATTCTAGCCATAATAGTGGGTATGAAGTAGTAGCTCATGGTTTTGATTTGCGTTTTCCTAATGACTAAATGCTGCTGAACATCTCTTCATGTGCTTACTGGACATCTGTATATCTTCTTTGAAGAAACGGCTATTTAAACCCTTTGCCATTTTATAACTAGATAATTTGTCTATTGATGGGATATAAGTTCTTTATATAGTCTCAGTACTAGTTCTTTGTTTAGATATATGCTTTGCAAACATTTTTCCTCCCATTTCATCTTTTCAGATTCTTGATGGTGTTTTTTGAAGCACAAACATTTTTAATTTGATGGAGTCCAGTTCTTTTTTCTTTTGTTGCGTGTAGTTTTGGTGTCGTATCTGAGACCACTGCCTAATCCAAGCTCATGGGGAAAAAAAGCCTATGCTTCTTTTTTTTTTTTTTAAATCATTTTTAGCTCTTACATTAGGTCTTCAGTATACAAGGTGTGAAGTAGGGGTACAACTTCATCCTTTCACAGGTGTAGATCCACTTGTGTCAGCACTGTTTTTGACTGTTGGGTTTTATAAAAATATAAAACTTGCTTTGTTTTTCTTGTTTAATGGTGACTCCCTCCTGGGGATGATGAAAAATAAATGAGGTCCCTGGCTTCAACATCAGAGAGACATGTAATGAATGAGTTGCCTCTTACAGACCAGGTACTATTTTGGGTGCTCAGGTTACAAACAAGAATAAGACCTGGCTCCTGTTCTTAGGGAGTTCACTTTTATTATGCAAGAATAGAAAGAGAAACCACTTTGCAGTTTTATTACTGTGGCATCAAATGCTGGCCCCTGAAATGACCCTTTTTAAGTGGCAAGGACATCTTTAAAGAGTCTTTTAGTGCTCCATGTTTTTATTTCTATAGGAGACTTAGCAGGTCGTGCAGAAGTAGTGGGGAAAACATCCCTGAAGATTTGGAATGTGACGCGGACAGATTCAGCTCTTTACCGCTGTGAAGTTGTTGCTCGAAATGACCGCAAAGAAATTGATGAGATTGTCATTGAGTTAACTGTGCAAGGTAGGAATTCATGTAAAGCTAAAACATTTTTGCTCCTTTGAGGCCACAAAAGACAGTACCGATAGAATAAAAAAAAACAACTCCTATTTTGATTTCTTTCTTCTTGAGTTGCGTCCCAAAGGTATCATATGACTTAGGGAGGGAAGACACAACTGACCTAAGACTGCTTGAGTTGGGGAAGGAGAGAAGGGAAGTGGAACCCCTGCTGCCCCTTTCTTCTGCCAGCTCTAGGAGGGGCTGAGATGCATTCCTCCACACCTCCCTCATGAAAGTGGAAGGAATAAAAATGTACTGAGGTGGGGCAGACAGTGACAGATTGTGTTCCCTGGCAGATGTGACTAGGGGCATGCTGGGGTGCAAGAGCCCTTGTCTGGCTTGGAGCTGATTGTGAACTTTGATAAGAATAAGCACCATGTTGCTGGGATTTTAAACACCAAACTGTACTCTTCCTACAGTGAAGCCAGTGAATCCTGTCTGCAGAGTACCCAAGGCTGTGCCCGTTGGCAAGGCGGCCACACTGCACTGCCAGGAGAGTGAGGGCTATCCACGGCCTCTCTACAGCTGGTACCACAACAACGTACCATTGCCCACAGATTCCAGGGCCAACCCACGATTTCGAAATTCCTCTTTCCTCTTAAACTCGGAAACAGGCACTCTGGTAAGATTTCTTCTAAGAGGTGAGGATGTCTTGGGATAAGGGATGCCTATTGTGGAAAGAACAGGTATTAAGAGACATTAAAACCTGTTTGTAAGATGGATGCTAAAAATCCAGGATGTTAGAAATTCTACAGGGAAAATGCTCCCCCTTCCCTTTTAAATAAGTTCTAAGGGGGCAAAATAATGGAGAGAAAACCTGCAGATTAAAAGAAGCTAAAGAAAGATGCAAAGGGTGGGCTTTGTTAAGATCTTGATTTGAGTAACCAACTGTAAAGAACATTTAGGAGACAAAATTTGATTATTGGCTGGATATTTGATCATAGTAAGGAATTCTTAATTGTTTTAGGCATCATACTTTTGTGGCTATGATTTTTTTTTTAAAAAGAGCCTTTACCTTTTAGAGATACACACTTCAGTACTTACAAGACAAAATGGAGTTTGCTTCAGAGTAACGTAGTGGTGATGATGGTGGGCAGTGGGGACCACTGAGGCCATCACCAGCATTACACCACCAGGCTTGGAGGACATATAGTTCTTTAAGGATATGCCTTTTGATCTGCAATATATCCAACCTCATATGGTAATAACGAGTCTCACTCTGTACGTTGTTAGGCTGTTTCCTCCAAATATTGAAGTCCTATCATTGTTACAGATGTCTTAGGCAAGAGTATCTGGGGAGTAGATCTTGTCCAAGTTTTGCAGTCAGCTGGCTCTCGCATGGGGTGGCAGCTTCTTCTCTTTTATCCCGAGAGGTCTGCCCTCTTGATGGTCCTAATTACTTACAATTTTCTGATACAGGTGTTCAGTGCTGTTCACAAGGAAAACGCCGGGCAGTACTACTGTATCGCCTCCAATGATGCAGGCTCAGCCAGGTGTGAAGAACAGGGGATGGAAGTCTGTGAGTTGACTTTTGAAAACATTTCATCTTAAGAGAGGGGAGTTAATAGAAAATTTTTAACTTAAAATCAGGCCATCAGTTTAGACAACTCTTCTGCCATGAGTCAGCTTCTTTCTAGAGCTGACAAGCCACCAAAATCTACTTGGATGCACTGAAAAGAAAGATGAGAAAGTTCGGAGTAACAGCTAAATGCCTAAATAAGTGGTTCTTGCAATGTGTTTATCTCCTCAAAACAGACTTTTTGGTCTTCTGGTGTTGGCAGCATAGCTCATCATATAACTTCTAACAGTAAGTTAAATAAACTCCATTTCTCTGGTTATTGAAATGTAAGGTTGTATGAGGTCTCTAGAAATTTACCACTTATAGCCATTTTGCAGGAAACTGAAACCCAGGTTTTTAGCTCCAATAATTGTATTCTGTTCTGTGATGATCCTCTCTCTAGGGTGTTGGTTCTAAAGGGTTAGGGTTAAGTGTTGGGAAAGGTAGGGGGCAGATGGGTTATACTGGAATCACTTGTGGAGCTTTGTGAATCTCCCCCTTCTCTCTATTTACAATCCCCCTCCACTGCTGTGCTTTCCAAACCTGCCTGATCATGGGAGACATTTGGAACCACATTTCACACAGATTCTAGGCCCCACCCCAGAAGGTACTGAACCAGTCTCGACAGGAGATCTGGAAATGTGTATGCTTAAAGCAAGCATTCCTGGTGATTCTTCTCATCTGTCAAGAACTCTGTTCTAGGGTAGTTTTCTCCTGGAGGAAGATTCTTGGGCTTTGCCTGAGACCCGTTCAATTTCTCAGGATGGATTTTGGCAATTGACATTTTAAAATCAAAATTTCAAGGCAATCTTTTAAATGTACACTTACATTTGAGAACCACTACTCTAGGATAAGGGAGAATTTTGACAAGTTCCGGCTTAGTTGGCATTTGCTGATATATTTCTTACATATTTTCCCAAGCATTTTTATTTGCATAAAGGAAACAGCTACCAGTGCTACCACCCTGAAGATCACAGTGTCCTTTTGCTTTTCATGTAGAAATGAGAAAAGGGATGTAGCGGATGTGAGTGGAATCAAAGGGCTTTCCTCCAGGAGGGCTTTTAGATATGAAACCAGTGGAGTGAAGCGTCAGGTTCTCACCTGGTATTTTTTACTTTTAAGTACTTTATGTATTGTTTCCTTTTCCCAAACAATTTGAAGCAAAAGGAGGCCCTGGAAATAGGGACTCTTCTTCCTTAGGAGGGTCGACTCTGGTTCTGTCCTTGTAATGTAACCATTTCCTCCACTAATAAAATTCTTAGTGATTTAGCCAAAGGATTTTTATGCCTTTTACAGAATGCCAAGCCCATTTTAATAGAGCACTAAATATAACTACATTTGTAGCCTGAGTACTTTTTACAAGTGAAATCAGGAGTTATGGTGTCCTTTATGTTCTAGGCTAGCAAGATTTTAAGTGTCGTCAGTTCTTCTGGATGCAGCAGGCATTAGGTGGCAGAGGAAGAAGTGGGGTGGGGGACGGTTGGGATTTCTTATAAAAGGAGACTATCATATCTTCCCTCAAACCTTTCTCGGCAGATGACCTGAATATTGGTGGGATTATTGGGGGGGTTCTGGTCGTCCTTGCTGTCCTGGCCCTGATAACATCGGGCATCTGCTGTGCATACAGACGTGGTTACTTCATCAACAATAAGCAGGAGGGAGAAAGGTGAGCCTGACCTCGGAGAGAAAACAAACCACGATCTGCCATCACTGTGGCAGCCAGTGGTCACTGAACTGCCCTTTTTCTCCTACCTCACAGCTACAAGAACACAGGGAAGCCAGATGGTGTCAACTACATCCGGACAGATGAGGAGGTAAAGAGGGACGACAGCAAGGGCACATAGCAGGGAAAATGGCATTCCCACTTGAAACCAAGTTGGTCCCAAGATCATTTCCAGATGATCTCACAAAAACCCTGAGCTTGTGAGCCCTGTTGGTCACATGCCCTAATGGCACACACAGTTTGTAAGCTCCAGTAGATGACACTTCAAAGCCTGATTACTTCATTTGATATCAGTTGGTCATAGGTTTCCTCTTCAAGGAAATGCCAGATTTGACCCTGTTTATTTATCCCTACCCTCTCCCGCAAGGCGCTGTGGTGGAGGATGCCCACATTCTCACTCTCTGTTGGCTTCACAGGGCGACTTCAGACACAAGTCATCCTTTGTGATCTGAGATGTGACAGCGTGGCTGCGGGCACATGCAAATACCTCCATTAGCAACTCTGTTCAAGGGCAATGTAGGAGCAAAGTGCACTTGGAAAGAGCTAGACCGTCATGCAAAAGCTTTCTTTTTCTCCCGGCCAAAGTTGACTACTGCTTTCTTACTTTTTAACAAGCCACGTAAATAAAAAATTTTCCTCAAGATGGGCATAGTGATCTCACGGAAAGGAAACAGAATTAGTTCACTGATTCCCAGTTTGTTTCTGACCTGATTCCACATAGCATCAGGGTGATTTTAAAGGTCTCACTCGCGTAGATCTGCCCACGCCGGAGCCTGTGGAAACACGAACCGAATTTACTTACCATTGTTCATCCACACGTGTGGACACTACGTGAGGGTGACAGGGTGGCCCAGCCTGGGGCCTGGTGCTGAGACTCACCATGTGGGACTCGGGAACTGCTGGAATCAGATGGACCAAATTTAACTTGTTTTAAATTGGCCTACAGGCAGCACTGCACAACTTCTTAAAATCTTTTTGATCAGTGTTGTGTCCATCTTGGAAATTTTTTTTTGGATTAGCATTTTGTAAAAACAACCCAAATCAGGAAGGAAAATTGCTTGCTGGAAGAAGAGGTCTTCTTACCTGCAGGGACCCTGCTTATCTATGGAGGCTCTCTGTATGTGAGGAAAACCTTCATCTTAGGCTGAACCTGAAATGGTACTGAAATAACATTCTGCTTTTCTATGGGTCTTGTTTATTTTATAAAATTTTACATTCTAAATTTTTGCTAAAGATGTATTTTGATTATTGAAAATTTCTATTTAAACTGTAAATATGTTGTCATACAGTGTTAAATAACCTATTTTTTTTTTTAAAGTTCAACTCCAGGTAAGAGTTCCAAGCTACAGTGTTAAATTGGAAAATATCAATAATTAAGAATATTTACCCAAGGAATTCTCACAAGGAGGCTTACTGAAACATTCCTTTTTTCCATAAAAGTTTTACCATTTTTCACAAGAAAACTTACGCACCCACACATTGGACCTCTGCTGCTTAGGAAACCTTTAAAAACTTCTGATTGAGCAACACTGAAATCTCTTTGCCTCTCTTCAGAAGAAACATAAGGAGCTCTCAGGTTAGCTTTGAACTGCCACTCCCTCAGATTACCAAAACTATCTATGCCCAAAGACCACCTGGAAGCACCCAGGCACAAACTACTTTAGCGGTCTCCTAGGTTGAGCCACAGCTCACCACTCTACACTGGCACCAGCTACTGACTTGGAAGTGCTCCCATAGTGCCCACTTTCATTTTAAAGCCCTAACTATGGCTTTTTGTCCTGATTAGCTTTAATACTGTTTTCCACATACCATGAGGCAGTTAGTTCACTCCAGGACAGTTTTAGGGTAGACACATCTGGAAAGTTGGATGTTCTCCATGTGGCACCCAGCCTTTGGGTTCCCTGACATTAGTGTGACAGAGCTTGTGGACAGTTCATGAAACAAAGCAGCTACTATTTGTGTTTTAACTCCATTTTAAAATTATTTGTGCATCTCATTAAGACTGTCCATGGCCAAGGGCTATTTTGAAACAAAATCTGTCAATATGGTATTTTTTAAAGAAAAATGAATTCTGCTATTTCTCTTTGCTATGAAGAAAGCACTCTTGACACCACAAGTTCTCTGCCTCATTTCGTAATAAACCGTGACAGGGTGACAGCAGGCCCAGCCTTTCAAAGACTGTTAAGGTAGTCCAGTCAGGGTAAAAATGCCTGGTGGTGAAGAATGTGAAATGCCTAAATCAAAAGCAGGTTTCTAATTTTGATTTTGAATTTTCCATCTGCTTTGAGACCCTGCTCACTTTGTGGGGGACATTAGAAACATCACTCAGAGGCCTCTGTTCTTCAAGAGCAGAGATCGCTGCCTCAGATCCACTGCTGAGGTAGATTCAAGATGTGAAGTGGTTTGAGGCAAGGAGCTTCTCAGAAGGTGCACCTCTAATTCCACTGTGTGCTTGAAGGACAGCTTTTATGTAGAAGAATGTAGTCATCTTGTGATTCAACTTTCAGTGTCTTAATTTTTTATGCTTTGATTTTTTTTTATTGATTACTTGATTTATGTTGACTTTTCTTTTTTAAGTTATGAAATACTTGGCCATAGGATGTTTGGCAGAAGTAGTAGTAGCTGCAGTAATTGCTTAATGGTACTTCTTTTCTTCTGCACTTATATCTTCAATTCTTAGAATAAGACTGTCCCTTCCTCTTCACCTCCTCTTGGTAGAAAGGGATAGCTTTCCCATCCTCTCTTTGTTGGGGAGTAACACACTAGCCTCCATCAGGTGGTTATAGTGACAGGGTAGCCTTAGTGCCTCCCTTTTTATACACTAAAGCCTTCTACCCTAGTGCCATGGGCAACTGGGTCTGACACAGCAGAGAGAAGTGAAATGTGGAGTCTGGGATATAGTTGCCTCTTACTGTAAAAATGTAGACAGAAAAGAAAAAGTTGTGTATTTTTGAGAAGTATATATGACTAAAGATTCAAGAGGCCTCTACAAGTCTAATATTCTGCCCTTTGGTATGGATGTTGCTGTACTTGTACTAACACACCTATAATTTGGTATTTGTTAGCCTTGTTTATAAAAAGCTTTTAAAAAAACCAACTTGGTCTCATTTCTTTCTTCCTCATTTCCTCATATGCTGGGTTGAATTCTTCCTGGAATTTTGTTAGGGAAGTACATTTGAAATGGTGGTCCCAGGTGTTAGAGCCTTCCATTATCATAGCCTACCAGGAGATGGCTCAGTGCCTGAACTGTAGGCAGATCTGTCCCCTGGAGAGCTGCTTGGTGACTCATTCAAACAGTGACAGGTCCACGTTGTGTCACAGCCTGCACACATGTGTGATGCCAGTGGAGCACAGAGACCTTCCAGTCACACAGGGACTCTGTTCTTGATTCTAGTACTGGGACTAAAACAAATGAACCAACTGAATCTCTTCCTGGTCATTCTTGGAGAAAACATAACACAGGAACATAAATCTATGGTTATTATTTAAGAATGGTTATGATCTCATCAACCAACTAAAACCTGATCATGAGCCTCAAGTAAACATCCTCTTATAGGCAGTTCCACACAAAAAAATCTATTTTGCAAAACTTTTGCTATCAACTTTTAAATTATTTTCTAAAATTAGTTAATTATTCTTATCCAGCTATATGAAATTTTTCTGTCATTCTATTAGGAAGAAATTGCTGATAATTTAGTACCTTCCCAAATGGCAATGATAAGGGACCACATGTGCAAGTGGGAGAAAGGAGAGAGAAGGAACATAGAAAACACAGAATGAATTATAATGGGCAAAAATCAATGTTTAAAAAAAAAGGGTGAAGAATTTGAAACCATAACAGGAATTCAAATTATATGTGTGTGTGTGTGTGTGTGTATCAAGCACAACTTTGTAACTTAATAGTAAAACTGGAATGATATTTCATTAAAATACATAGTATGCAAATATTCTCTAATGGTAAAAAAAAAATGTACCCAATGTAAATTCTCATAATTACCTAGTAAATGACATTTCTGGTGCAAGAACTATCACTAAAACGCTTTAATCAAATTCTTAATTTTCTGTTTTCAGTATTAGAATCTGTAATCCATAAACTTCAATCTAAGTAAGCTTTAAGATACTGACTGCACATGTGTGTCATCATGCCAAGCACTCACTTATCCAATGGAGATGACTCCGCCACCTCTCTTGAACACACGTGTTTTCAGTTTGCCTAATGCTGCTGACAGAAAAGCCTAGATTCATGCCACCATCGTGGGGTAACTTCCTTAGCAGGCTGGCACACAAACCAGCATCAAAGCTGTACTGGGGAAGGGATGTGAAGTAGCTCTTTCACAAGCAAGAATCTTATTGATATCCCACTAAGGACGTCTGCTGTTGGGAGGCAGACAACTCCTGTATGGGAACAAAGTCAAGAGGCTGGACAGATGAACCAAATCTTACAAACAAAATAAATCATTTTTCCTCCTGATGGCAAAGATCTGGCTTTGTTCTTCCTACACATTTTATGTAAAATCAAAATGACTACTCATAAAAGTTCTGTTCTACAAATGGAAGTACTCAATTGAATACTAGAGGGCTGTGCTTAGGCTTAACCTTTATCCCAATTTTAAAAAGCTGTACACTTAAAAAATATGCACTATAAATAAAAATATCACAATTTTGTCATTAGATAGGGGATAGTATGTACCATAAGGAAATTAAATTCTAACAGAGGCTTTGATTTATTTAAAAGAAAAGCAAAGTGTCATGTTCCTTCAGGACCAGAACAGAGCTTCTCAGAATATACTTGACACTTTCAAATAATAGTAATAAATAGCTAGACTTTAGGGACAAGAAAACCTAAATCTGGCATTTCTCTGTTATTTTACACTTTTTCAAAACATATTTCACCAAGAGAAATAGAGATTTGCCAGCTAACAACATAAGCAGACTCCTCAGGAATGCTGGAATCGAAAGGAAGGGCTTTTAGGGCTGGTGTTCCCAGCAATGTGGAGAAATGGCATGCCTGCCTCTCCCCAGGCAGGAAGCAAGCAGTCTCCTGACGTGCACTCCCTGGAATGAACTGCTTTAGTTGGCTGTTTTCAGGGGGGTCTTTCGGAGAGATCTCCTACTGGGGGCTGGCTCATCTTGATTCCTGGCTAGGTACTTCACATTCCACTGCTGAGGCTTTGGGGCCCTAGGGAAAGAGAAGATACGATCGCTATGGAACAGAAAGAGCACCCTGCCTCAGACACCCACCTCAGAAGGGACTCTTGGTAAACTTACGGTTTATCAGGCAGTGATAAACATAAAATTTCACTTCCTTGATTCTGGGCTTCAGAAGTCACTGAAAAGGAGTCAAACAAAAACAAATTCAGTTTTTCCCAGAGCTCCCAAGGTGGGCAAAGTACCAGGAAGGAAGAACCTGTTACTTGCCTTTAGCTGAAGAAGGAGTCTGTGGTATGCTTATATAGCTGACTCCTGCTCCGAATGTGACATCAGTGATGGTCTCTGGGGAAGGGGGAAACAGCACCATCAATGAAAGCTGGTCAGATATAAACAGCAGGTGAAGCAATCTGGGAGGACAGTCACAGGGTTTTTGCCAGTTTTCGTTCCTGGCTTCTACACCCTCCAAACCAGTACCCGAGCACTAGGAGTGTAACATAAGGACCTTACTTGACTTGACAGTTCAGTCTGCACCTAACAACCAGGCCTTGTTTGTGTGGTCTTTCTGCAGTTAGAAGACTCCTTCTTTCCCGGAAACTCCCTTCCTTTACTCCCACAACATTAACCTCTCCAGACTCTACTATGGACTTCTCTGTCAGCCCTGCAAGTACTTACTGATTACTATCTTATGTCCCAGTTACTACCTACATGCCAGTGATCCCCACTTTCAGCTCACATGTCTTTCCTGAGTTCTAGTTCTACATCTTCTACTGTGGCCCCCCAAGATCCCGATGATTCTTCAGTTCATCACCTCAAACTCCTCAGTAGACTCCTGGTACATTTCTATCTGAAGTTACTTCACTTCAGGGAACCATCAACTCAAGCTAGAAAGAGAGGGCCTTCTCCACAGCTAATCAGACACCAGGTCCTGTCAATTCAGACTTCCACTATCTCTTCATTCCACTGACTCGCCTACTTCATGGGGCATGTGCATCTCACTCGAGCCATTTGGTTTCCAGTTCACCCTCAGGAGTTAGGGGGTCCAGGTGTTGAGAAATATAAGAACACAGCCTCTGTCTCTTACTAGCTGTGTGAATGACATCTCTAAGAAGCCTCAAGTTTCTTCATCTATAAAATTTATGTCAGGATTGGAGGAGTTCATTCATGTAAAATACTTAACACAGTAGCAGGTACAAGTTAAGTACTGAAGAAATGTCAGCTGTAGTCATTATTTGGGTAGTCCCTAAGTCACCAGAGCTATGTAAGCTTCCTGCCCTTCTTCAGCTACCAAGTGGCTGCCGTGTCAGTCCCATCCCAGTCCAAGTGTGCACAGAAGCCCCCCCGCAAGCTGGCCCCAAGCTCCCTTTGCAAACTCACTTGTTACACACATCTGCCTGGGTCCATCCAAATCTGCCTGTTGCCATCTAGGCATGCCCTGGCTCTGTTTCACCTGCATCTCTGCAAGAGGGTGTTCTCCCAGACCTGAGGCCTTCCTTGTGGTCATGTTGTGTGTGTGTGTGTGTGTGTGTGTGTATGTATGTATGTATGTATGTATGTATGTATGTATGTATGTATGTAATATGTGTGTGTGTATTGTGTATGTATTATTATTTTTTAATTGACAAACCAAAACAACATACAGACATGAACACTCTTAACATACAAAACATTCCGTACATGCTGTACAGTCAGTGGCTTCTAATATCATCACATAGTTGCATTTCATCACCAGGATCATTTTTTTGAACATCTGCATCATTCCAGCAAAAGAAATAAAAAGAAAAATCTCCTACATACCATACCCCTTACCCCACCCTCTTATTGACCACTATTATTTCCATCTACCCAATATATTTTAACCTTTGTTCTCCCTATTTTTTTTCTATACCCCTTACCACTCCCTTTCATTGATCACTAGTATTTCAATCTACTCAATTTGTTTTAATATTTATTCCCCGTATTATTTATTTATTTTTCATCCATATTTTTTACTCATTTGTCCATACCATACATAAAAGGAACATCAGTCTTGTAGCATTTTGTACTTACTCCTATTACCACACTAATCACAACATTATAACTTAATTAGTTAAACTGTGTTTCTTCCAATAAAACTTAAGCTTCTTACAGCTGTTTCTTATTCTCCTTTGCATCCCTCCCCCAGTACCAGTGCCATGCCGGAAACAGTCAAGGTTTGGTAGCAAGGTTTGGTGCTGGAGGCACATGTAGAGTGTAAGGACATTCGTGAAATAAGCTTGGTGCTTCTCACCATTCTCCCCAATACTGTGACCCTCTCGTATGTGCACATCATCTATATCCAGTCTGTGTACAGTGCTATGCTACTGATACGTGCTCAAGCTGACTGGCAAGGAGAGCCTTGTATCTTCATCCCTGCCATGAATGCAGTTTTGTTTACCACTGTCTCTGCAAAGTCTCTCCTTGTGCTGCCATTTGACCCTCCCCTTCTCTTTTCACACATCCTTGCTCCTATCAAGAAGCCTAAGCACACTGCAGGTAACAGTCCCCACCCTTTACAGAAGCCCCTCTGCACTAGCTTGTCGATGGCCATGCACTCTGTGCTGAGAATCAAAGGCAGAAAGCCTCTTTGCTGCCTGAATTAGAGCAGTTAAGAGGGGTTGGTAAAACTCCCATTGATTTCCAGTTAAGAGCCTAGATCTGAAAAAATATGCATTTCCATTCAGCAAAACTGCTTTGGTCAGGTTGAATACCAGTGGTGGACCAGAATAGCTGAAAATGGGTAGCACTTTTCTCACTAGCTCTGTGGAGCTGAGACCACTCCCTGACAGGCATTCCCACCTAAATTCAAAGTCCTCAAAGGAACGTGTATTCATAAACTACAGAGAAAACTGAGTTCTTTTAGGTTACGTAACAATTCTCCCAGAAAAGAAGGCTGATAGGGAATCCTTCAGTCAGCATTTCTTCCTAGTTTAAACATGCAGAGTTCCCAGAAACTGCCTCAGCAGGAATTCTACACTCAAGAGACATGAGAGGAGTATTCCACTGAGACCTGGTGGCACCCAGAGCCTTATTTTCAGAGCAATGACAGCATCACACCCCACCAGGCCCCACTGCTGAGGAATACACTGCTCACTTAGACAAGTCAGGGACTCATAGGGGATGGCAGAATGAGCACGACACATCTTTCTGCTGCTTCAGCATATAGTGCGTTACTGCCAAAGCAGCAACACCTGCTGCCCCTGAACGAGAAACACAGGCATACAGAAAACTGCTCTACTTGAAAGAGCCTATATTTCTTACATATGTATTACACCTGTTTGATAAGCAGGAACCTGCAGTTACTCACTGCCTTTAATGACAGCTTCATGATGCAGCTGTCAACAGGGAAGAGGCGTGAAGGGTGCAAGTTCTGTTCATCCATTAATTCCCGATAAAATGGGACTTAAGTATAATGATTAAAGACTATTCTAAGAGGTCCCCAGCATCATAGGGGAACAGGAAGAAATGGCAACCAGAGAACACAGTGAGCCCAGCATTATCCTGCGCTGACTGAATGCATGATTACAAGAGGCCCACTGCCCTGCTACTCCATCCACAGAAAGGAGAAAGACAGCATTTGACATCATCTCACTGGGACACAACGCACAAGGACAAAATCGAAGTCAGCAAACCTGAGCCCAAGTCCTGGCTTTGCTACTTATCTTAGCCTTCACCAGAATCTGAGCCTGCCAAACTGCAGGCTCAGTGGGCACAGGGAAGAAGCATACACACCAAAAAGGGGATTTAGAGTGCCGAGGGAGCAGAACCAAATCTTGCCTGCAGGGCAGGGAAGGCTTCTTCTGAAGGGCGATTAGGCACTAACTCCATGGGGAGGGGATATTCTAGGACAGCAGGAAAAGCCCCAAGCCCAGAGATGCCTGAAGGATGCAGTTCCTTCAGGAGGACCAGGATAAGGTTGGAGGGCAGAGTGAGGGGAAGCAGTGACAAAGAAGGGCAGAGCCACATGGGCGACATTCTGGGCAGGACCTCATCCACTGGACTACAGACTTCCTCATCCCATACTCATTTTCTTAAAATGATGTTTTTAATGGATTTTGAGACAAGAAGCTATAAAACAAGAAATGGGAGGAAATGTATTCTATACCTCTAACTCTTCTAAACACTATCCATTGGACACGAAGAGACAGACTCTCAGCCTAGTGAGCAGTGAAGGGGCCCCACTAGGTACATGTAGGGTGCCTCCTGGTGCTCACAGCAGGTAATGGTATGGAGCAGGAGGGGCTTGGCAGAGCCAAGCTACCAAGAGGCAGGGCCCTGCTTCCCAAGGGTGAATGGTGCTTTACATGAGGGAAGACGGGGAAAAGCATTTGGACGAGTACTTGACATTCAGTAAGCACTCAATGAATCAAATTGTTATGATTAAGATGAAACAGTCTGACCTAATGCAATATAATGCTACTGAATACCAAGAGAGTTTTTATCCAGTGAAAAGAACTAACTCGTAACAGAAAGCTTTACTGCAGTTCTAGCAAATACCTGATTACTGGAGTAGGGAGCTCAGAGAAGGCCAGCTTACTCAGATTGCTACTTACTGTCAGGCGTGCTGATTGCTCGTTGTGCTACCAGGTTAACTGCTCCATGAGACTCTTGGTCCAAGCTGTAAGGAGATGCTATAAGAAAATGGAAACATTTTATCTGTCAAAAAAATACCAAAACAGTATCAAAAAGCAAAACAACCAAATGAAAAATCATTTCTCCACGCTGTGTGATAAAACAAATAGCTTCAATATTTAAAGCAGTCTTTCTATAAAAGAAATGATACACATATCCCTTCTCACTTGGCCTTAAAGAAATGGAAATGAAAACACCACCAGTTTTGGTCTATAAAACTTACAAAGAAAACAAAAAAGTATAAGAGCAGTGATTGTGAGAAAATGGATGCTCATGTGCCATCCACTGGTGGGGGGTATACAATTTGGTAAGAATTATGGAGAACAATTTGACAGTCTCAAAGCTTTAAAAACTATCCATGGCTTTTGCTGGGAACTGATCCTAAAAATTACATACACACAGGACTACATGTACAAAGATGTTCACTGTGACATGATATAAAAAATGAACAAACACACTTCTTAATAATAGGGCAGTAATAAGTTACAGCATTTCCACAAGATGGAACACCCTGAGGTCATGGGGTGGGAGTGGGGGATCAGAGTTCCAAATCTTATCGTAAATATGGATGACTTTATTACCTATAATCCTAAATCCCCAATTAGGATTATTTATTTTACAGATAAAAAGACAAAAACTGTTTTAAAAGGAGCAAGAGGCCTACTGGCTTCTTTTTCCAATCTGTACACCTGCCCTTTCTATACATGCTCTGAGCCTGAAAACTGAGTAGTTCTGACTTTTCTGGCACCAATTAAATGCATACCGTGATCACTGGTTCTGTCCAGACTTCCGGAATTTAAAGCGAGGGGCAACACTCCTAAGCTTCGACTCTGATGCCTGCTATTTGACTCCATGGCCTTCTTGACAGAATTCAGGATTGCAATGGTACTCAGGGACATGGGCCTGTGGAGAAGGTGCCACAAACACTAATTTCCTCAATACTGACCACACAGAAAGCAAGAGGAAAATATTACAGTCCCTACCCACTTCTTTTCAAATGTGCTGCTCATTCGTACTCATTTCAAATCCCAAAGGGAAGAGTCTGGAGTGAGGTGTCCTTGATTGCTCAATGACAACACACACACCAAGAGTGCCCAGTGAGGCCAGTGAGTGGGAGAGACAGCCTGATACCTGAGTTGGCAGGCTCTCTACCTGGCTTTGGGCACCAGCATCTTCAAGGGCCCAGATTCAGATGAAGGAGGCAGACTCGGGGTTCTGCCCACGACTGCCCTGGGTGTTGAGGGACAGCTCACACCAGGGTCCACAGCAGGAATTTCTTGGCCAACTGGAGCAGAGGTTATTTCTACACTTGGAGCAACCTGTTAGGAAAGGTAAGTAGAATATTCACCTCCTAGCACTTTTATTTTCCTACGGCATCTTCACACATTATGAGCAAGTCCATAAATAATCTATTTTAAAGCCATGTCAGTCCTGAGCAAGTAAAACTTTCTCTTCAGAAACAGAGTATTATTGGCAGACCACTACATAAACAGGTGGAGGCAAAAAGGAAAAGGGGTAAATTAGTTGTCACCATTTTTTAATACAGCAGATCTGTCTGGATTCCTCAGGACTGTGAGAATACTGTGCGTCTTAACAGTGAGGAACCACTAAACCTGGTAATACTCTGAAGGGATGGTGTGCTCCAGAGAAGGCATGGGGCAGGAAGACAGCAAACAGATGGAGATACCTATGGAGACCGGGTTATCTGTCCACCACCCACTGTCTGAACACTCACAGCTCCCTGCAACCACTCTCACAAGGCCTGTCCAGACCATGTCTTGGCTTTGTGGGTGGGGAAGCCATCCATGAGTCTATCACAGTTAAGAAAGAGGCACTGCTGTGGCCAATGAGAAGACTCTTACAAGTTTAACTTGGACTGACCTCTGGTCACATCCAGATTTTGAGAAATGTTGGAAAAACTGTCAGCACAGAGCAGAATAGAGAGCAAAGTCAAGCTTAAAGTAGGCCTCAGATCTACCTGCACCACTGGTGCCACCTCAGCTCCTTCAGCCATCCTGTTTGCCTCCATCTGCCTTGCCAGCTCTTGCTCCTGGGCCAGCTGTTCGCTATACTTCTTCATGTCATACTCAAGTTCCGATGCCAGTTGTTTGTCAACTGCAAAGAAATCCTTGATTTCATCTCGATAATCCTGCATCACCTCCTAAAACAGACCCGAAACATCCTTTAATGTTTTCTGGCACAACAATAAACAGCTCTCTCCAGAACTTGAAAATAATAGGAACTTCAAGATTTACTTTGCTGAGAGCAAAGTAACCATTAATGGGTTAACTGACAAATGATTTATTCCCAAGAAACACCAACCACACTTGCATTTACCCCATTCAAGAAAGCATGATGTGAGACATTAACTAACAGTTGTGATCTCTTACGAAGCTTCCTGCTTATCTGCCAGTTAACAGATTATTTCCCAGGTTCCTGGTGTGAGATAGGGCATGGAATCATGCAATCTTAGCTTAATATGGAACTTCTAACAGGGTACAGAACTGCCACCAACAGCTGTTCCCTTTCCATCCCTAAAAGCTGAGACAGGGACAGTGGTGTATCTGGGTACTCTGGCCTGGCCCTGGGGTGCTACCCCTTCAAATGATTTTGTAGTCACTGCGGCAGGTCCAGGGTCTCTGAGGAATTCAAGTCAGAAGGGGCTACAGAGGTCAGGCAGCAGTGGATGAGGAGCAGCATTTTGCCCTGGCCCAGACAGGGCCTCTGGAACAGGTATAGGAGTCAGTGAATCTCAAAAGGGCTCCTCTGTCTGCACTGGCTTGCCCCACAGTTCTCAGCGGATTGGGGCCTTGCCCCTAATGTCATCTATGGGTGCTCTTCTCAAGACTGCAGAAGATCTCTGCCCACTCTCAGCCAGACTCGAAGAGAGCACTAGTGACAAAGCCTCTTTGCCCAACAGAATTAAGGGGAGAGAAAGATGTTTCACAGTCCCAAATAGCAGGGAAGTCCCAATAAGAAGAAAATCTACCAACTCTTCTGGTTGCCACTACTCACAAGGATCCACAGGCAACAGAAAAAGCATCTGGCTACCTTAATACAAGGTTTACAATGGACAAGTGCCGGTTCTTGAAGTAAAGCAATGGCACAGCCGTCCTCTGGGTGTACTTTCGAGGAGATGGTCTAAGTTTTCTTACATGGTTAAGCAGTCTATTTAGGATCTAAGCACTTTATTTTGTCTCATTAGACCAACCTCTTTTGTTGGTTAGGTATGGCCTCTCTCTCTAAGCCCTGCCCCTCTCTACATGAGATGTGACTCCTAGGGGTGTAAACCTCCCTGGCAATATGGGACACAAATCCTGGGATGAGCCGGGACCCGGCATCAAGAGAAAATCTTGTCCAAAAGGGGGAAGAGAGAAATGAGACAAAATAAAGTGACAATGTTTGAAGGATTTCAGAATCGAGAGGTTATGCTGGAGGTTATTCTTATGCATTATACAGATATCCCTTTTTAGTTCATGGTGTACTGGAGTGGCTGGAGGGAAGTAACTGACACTGTAGAGCTGTATTCCAGTAGCCTTGTTTCTTGAAGATGATTGTATAATGACAGAGCTTTTACAAAGCGACTGTGGATTGTGAAAACTTTGTGTCTGATGCTCTTTTTATCTAGGGTATGGAGTGATAAGTAAAAAATATGGGTAAAAAATAAACAAATAATAGGGGGCACAAAGGTTAAAATAGATGGAGTAGATTGAAATACTAGTGGTCAATGAGAGGGAGAGAGAAGCAGTATGGTATGCATGAGTTTTTCCTTTTTTATTTCTTTTTCTGGAGTGATGCAAATGTTCAAAAAAATCATGGTGATGAAATACAAGTATGTGATAATATACAACTATGTGATGATATTGTGAACCACTGATTATACACCATGTATGGAATGTTTGTAAGTCAAGAATGTCTGCATGTTTGTAAAGTTTTTACAATAAAAATATTTTTTTTAAAAAAAGATTCTCAGCAGCATTTTTTTTTGAGGAAGAAAAAGGCATAATGTGAACAGAGGACCAATTCTGCTAAATTAAAGAAAAAAAAAGGTTCCATTTATTTCTGATTATCTGAGGCCAGGTGAGCTCTGGCTTTACTCATATGTTGGCATATCTCACGGTGCCCCTGCTTCATAGATATCAACTCCAGCCCTAGGACAGTACCTGGCCTCCCTAGGGCACCCCAAATCACGTTGTTCCAGGGTATTTATTTCCTGATCTTGTCCATTTGAAACAGTAAAGGGAAACACCTTAAAATAAAACATGATGGACTAATTTTCACCTTAAACCTCATGAAAATGAGCTAAGATGATTACGCTGTTCTTGACCACCCCTGTATGTTCAAAATGGAATCTAATTGGCATCAAGGTTATACATGTGCAGAAGAGCCAGTGAGTTCTTCACAAACTCAACTGCCAGCAGAGAAGCATCAACATCGGTGGAACTAATTGTTAAGCTATCCTCACCCTCAACGACTAATTAAAAGCCTGTTGGAAGATAATATTTAAAAAAATGTCAGTTGGCCCTTGAGCACTTTGGGCTCTTGTCCCCCCAAGCCGTCTGTACCCCTGTACTGTCAGAAGACTCCACGGCAGGACCTAGCCATATGCAGCAACCCAGCCAGAAAGGTCAGCACCTACCCTGAGGTAGTTCATGAGTTCCCGCAGAGCTGGGATCTTATTTTTCTCCAGCACAGTCTTCAGGGAGATGATAATCGGGATAATATTTTCTATGAAATTCCTCTTCTGAACCTGTAGCAGCAAAAACAGAGGACTGTTTTGGAGGTATAAACTTCTGAAAGACAAAGGCTTCCTTGACCCAGTTCTTGCAGAGTTACCAATCCTAGCATTCTATATAAGCTGATTTTGTACTTTTTATTATATTGGGGATATATAGGACCTACTGTTTTGTTACTCTGAGACTTTAAGCATTACTGCCAAACACTCAGAAGGCTTTGTAAAGTAGGAGGGGGATAAATTCTATTCTTATTTTTTAAATGAAGAAGAGAATTAGAAACATGCTGAATAGCTTGTCAAAAAGCCCAAACCCCCACAGAAAGCCATTATGGACCCTTGGCTCTTCCATCTGGTCAACATCCTTCCCTTTGGAAGGAAAACAAGCTCAATTCTGGATATGCAAATGACAAGTTCTAAAAACAGCCAAGCATGAAGATAGCCAGTTTTCTTTTTTGAAGTATTGCAGACATTTTGGAAACCACTATGTATTTACAAAGAATTGGATCTGACCAAGCCTTTGAGATCAGCTTTATCAAGAATGGTCATGGATCACAAATAGTTTGCAAGAAATCTCTTAGAATTAGCAATGATTATAATAGTACCCTATATATCTAAGATTTGTCCTTCTAAGCCTAAAATGTCCTTTTTTTCTCAAAGTCACTAGTATGTTCCTTGCTTGCAAACCACTCATTTCTAAAAAGTCTTAAGAGTTTCTGAAATAGGAAGGCAACAGGCAGAGAAGTGAGCAATTTAATAAGGAGGAACCTGAGCAGATGATGAATTTAGTGGTAGTTTTAAAAAATGGCTTATGTGCTTTCACTCAAGTGTTATAAAGTACTCCTACCAGACACAAAGCTGGCCTCTGGAGACACAGAAGTGAAGGCAAGAACTCCTGCCTCCAAGTTATTTCTGGATTGGTGTGTGGGTATTTGATGAGTGGCATAGTCAAGGAAAGGCTTCTAGGGGGGAGCAGGGAGACAGGGTATCCATGAAGGAGGGCTTCTCTGGAAGATGTCTCGGAAACACTCAGGAGTGTGGTCTAGGGTGGTTGAGGAATGGCAGGAGGGCGGAGGCACTCCAGACAGAAGGACATGTGCGCAGGCACAGAGCACAAGGGGACAGCTGGAGTTTGAGGGATGAAAGACAATTTGGAATGGAGAGACTAGGGAGCAGGCAACATGGTCTACATACTATGAAGAGTTTTCATGCCTTGGAGAAAAATGAGGATTTTATTCAAAATGTGATAGGAAGCCACCAACTTATGTTTTAAAGGTATCTTTAATGAAGCATAAACTATATCCATTAAAATTTACCCATTACCTCTGTGACACCCAACATTCAGAGCTGGAGTTCTGCAGCTCTGAAAGTCAGCAATGCTACATACAGCAATTGTTTAAGTAACCAAAAAAAGCGGTCAGGCTTCAATTAGAGATAAAAACGATGCTGAGCTAGTTGGCACTAACATAACTCAGAAAACAGGGCAAAGGATGATACTATATGTATTCTAGAGCTTCATGTACTGTATGAGCCCAAAGGCAGAGAGGCTTATTGTGTCTAGAATCTAAATTTTCTGTAACACACCATCTAAATCAACCTGCTTAAATAGCTCACTTAAATAACCCAAACACATGGGGCCCAGAACAGGAAAAAGGCTTTTGTAATACTCAGTACATCCCAGATTACGGTGGGCTGATGATTAAAAGGTATTGGTAGGGCGGTGCAAAAGTGGCTCAGTGGCAGAATTCTTGCCTGCCGTGCTGGAGTCCTGGGTTTGATTCCCAGAGCCTGCCCATACCGGAAAACAAAAGTATCGCTAGAGTCCTTTGAGGGACTGGAGAAAAAATATGGAACTATAAACTTTTCTACTTGGGAAACCGCTGGTACTGTTTCAAACATTAAAGATCCCCAAGTAAATAGGCCAAAACCCTTGATTCTGAGGTTTGCCCTTATGAACCTTATTTTTTGTGGCAGAAAAGCTAAGCCTACCTATGATTATGCCTAAGAGTTGCTTCTAGGAAACCTCTTTTGTTGCTCAGATGTGGCTGCCCTCTCTTTCTCTCTAACCCCACTCTGCAAGGAAAATCATTACTCTCCCCGAGTGGGACACAACATTCAGGGGTGAAACTCTCCCTGAAAATGTGGGACATGACTTCTGGAGATGAGCCTGGCCCTGGCACTGTGGGATTGACAAGCCTCTTAGACCAAAAGGGGAAAAAGAGATGTAACAAATTAAGGTGTGAGTGGCTCAGAAATAGGGTCAATAGGTTATTCTGGAGGGTACTCTTATGCAAACTTCAGCTAGATATTGCTAATTTCCTGAGTTTACCAACCCCCAACCAACATCATTCCTGTTAACCCTTAAGAACCTCTAGGGTTCTATCTGAGATTCTACAACAATTTCATGCACTGTTTATTTTCCAGAAAACTATAACCTCCACAGGATTCCTAGGCCAGATAAGTCCTGACACTCACAGGAGTCAGCCTCTCCAAAAATAGTTCCACTTGTCAGGAGTCTGCCTCTCCAAGAATATACACTAGTTCCACCCCCTATCCTATATTGTCAATTCCCCTTTCCAACATGAAAAAATTAAAATAGGCACAGCACAAAGATCCCTATAGACTGGGAGAAAGTTCAACAGAGAAAGAGGAGCTGTAACTGAGAATGACAGGATTTAATAAATGAGTATGACTGCTGAATCACTATATTGATATTTCTTTTAGTCTTCAGTGTTCTGGAGTAACTAGGAAGAGAAACCTAAAATTGTGGAACAGTAACCCATACCAAACTTTGAAATATGTTCTGTAACTACTTGTTAAAATATACTTTGAAAATTACTACTTTTTGCATGAGTATATGTTATATATCACAATTTAAAAAGTTAAAAAAATTTGCCCATTTCTATCACATTAAAAAAGTTCCCCTGGCTCCTTTGTAGTCAATCTGCCTCCAATCTATTCAAGCAAGAAGGTAAAATAATCAAATCTGTATATAGGAAAGCATATAGCCTAGCAGTACCGTTGTGCACGACCTGGTATAAAAAGGGCGCTGAGAGGGCGGGCCGCGGTGGCTCAGCAGGCAAAGTGCTTGCCTGCTATGCCGGAGGACCTCGGTTCGATTCCCGGCCCCAGCCCATGTAACAAAAACGGAGAAACAGAATACAATAAAAACAAGAAAATGTTTAAAAAAAAAAATGTTTCCCTTTCTTCCTTCCTTCCTTCCTTCTATCCTTCCTTCCTTCTCTCTGTCTTTCCTTAAAAAAAAAAAAAAAAAAAAAAAAAAAAAAAAAAAAAAAAGGGCGCTGAGGACATTAGAGGGAATGACACTGGTTTAAGCAAGCTTGGAAATGCAGTGGAAATGCAAAAGAGAGGTGGGTCTACAAGATAAAATGGACAGGATCTGTTGACAGACTAGATGTGGTCAAAGCCTATGTCTCTGGAGTCGAACGCCTTCAGGGGTCAAGGGGAAATGCCAATTCACAATCTGAGCCAGTCCTAAGAACATGGGGTCCAGAGAGGGCCACAGCAGCAACGGAGTTGTTTACTTAAAATCAATCCAATTCAAAGTTTGACCCTCACTGGGCAAACAAAGCATGTGCCTGTATGCAAACTCTGGTCTGGGACAGGACCAGTTTTCCTTTTGGGACAATTTCCTTTTGGCAGATAATGGTTCTGTTCCCCACAACAAAGGCCACTGGCGAAGGAAAAGCAAGGTGTTTTTCTTTTGTTCAGGTAGGGGCAGAGCAAGACAGGGAGAAGAGATGAATGATTCAGTTTTGACAGACTAAGTTTGGGACACTTGTGCACATACTGGCAGGCAAGGGGAAATGGAGGCCGGCTTACCAGAGAAGTTGGAGCTAGAATACAAATCCAAGAGTAACCACTACCGAGGGAAGTGTCCTGGCTCTTGGAAAGAGCACCATCAGGATCCTGGGTGAAAAACAAGTTTATGGGGGAGCAGGCACATCTGTGGAGCAAGGGCCCACCCTTCACCTGTGAAATGAGCTTTTTCTGTGCCTCCTGCATGACGACGTTTGCCAAGGCCATGTCATCATCCTCTGCCAGGAGGTCCTTATCAGGCTTGGCTCTCATGGCCAAGAGTTTGATCTCCCTTGAACTGAGGATGTCGAACGTGTCTGTGAGGAGCTCGTTGGCCTCCATATCCAGGGGTAGGACACCGTCTACAAAGCATGCTGGGAGAGAACAGAGACTGAATTCAGGAATTGTGGAACTACCATGTAGGCAGGGGGCTCTCAGTGCCAGCAGTGCCCGTTAGGGTTGTAGGCAGGGTCTGTATGGGGGCAGTGGGTGCTGGAGGAGGACAAAGAAGGAGAAAGGGACAAGGGCCCTCGTGTAGCAGGGGCTTCACGTGTGCATGGGCCTGCCGGGGCTGTCATCAACAAGGCATTGTATTTAAAAGACACACTTTGTTCTGACCACACGCCAGGCCTACCCAAAACACTAAGGCAGATTTTGGAAGTGATATTGAATCGCTGCTCATCTGTGAAGTGTTCTAGAAGAAACTTGTAGATTTTCATTCGTTTCTCCTTGTTTGTCTTTCCCTTCAATGAAAAAAGCTGCTTCTCTCTGTGGCAAAACAGGACAGTTTGACTGCATTAAGTGGGTTTGGCTTCAGTACAACATAAGCTTTTGGTGCCCCTCACAGGTACTTCCCTGAGGAACCCAGTCCTGAGTGAAGGGAAAGTCATGACCCCACAATGACCACCTGGCTCAGGGTCTATCTCATCCCTGCATCCCAAGAGCAGGCTCCTGTGTTCACCCACCTCCCCAAGAGAAAGGAGGCCGCCTTCAACACTGACCTCTCTGACTGGGGGAACTTGTTATACTTCGAGTGTTTCTCATAGTTATTGAAGTGGAAAATACATTCAATGAAGTGCTGAAAGAACATGACAGGATTCCTCTTCAGTAAGAGGTGTACCAGGCAAAATTCCCCAAAACTGTGAAGGAGGGAGAAACAAAAGGAAGAGACCCATTTGTTACTTGCTGACATATACCAACATATACCAAGGACTACAATACAGAAGGGATTTTAAACAGAGGGGTGAGCCCAAAAAGCAGCTTCACACAGAACAAAAGCTAGACAGGAATCTATCTTATTCTGTGGGTCCTGGTTCAATTGTCTCTTTGCAATCCAAGGTCAGTGGAAAGACTTTCTGGACCTGGCTTCCTTCCATGATTCTAATAAGGTGCTATTATTCAGCCACATTTCCAGGAGGGAAAATCAACGAACCAACCTCCCCATAATGATGCAATGAAAACAGCCACCTAAAAATGAGCTCTTAGCCTTCATCCCCCATCTTCAAGTTTGTTGCCCACATTAATGAACAAAAACCAATTTTAGGAGTTAGAACTTTTTCAAGAATGAGGATTAATTACAAGAGCATCACAGTTTGGGGCAGCAAGGCAGGCATCTGCCACACAGTGACTAGCTTACTGAGCTTCTCCAGAAAGTTCAAGTATATTCCCTCAGACCCCCCTTGCCATCAGCAAGTCCTGGACACACTCCTTTCCACTTGTGCCCCCAAACTGGGAGAGCCTCCCAATATACATGTCCAACACTAGACAGGGGATGCCACTAGTCCCATAACAATCTGGAGGGTAAAACTCTAATGATTTCCAAGCCCAATATAAGTGGACAAAAAGCCAAAATGGTTCAGCTTTGGCTACCCACCACTGCAGTGGCAAGAGAACACCCAGGCATTGATTTCTGCTGAGAGGTGAACCGAGGCAGTGATGGCTGGCTTTGGCCCATTCATACTGTGCTAGTTAGAAACTGCTGTGTACCCTAGAAAAGCCATGTTCCTTAATCCTCATTCACTATTGCTGGGTGGGATTCTTTTTTATTATTTCCATGGAGATATGACCCACTCAACTGTGGGGTGGTAACTTTTGATTAGGTGGTTTCCATGGAGTTGTGCTCCCACCCATTCAAGGTAGAATTGTTTACTGGAGCCCTTTAAGAGGGAACAATTTTGGAAAAAGCTTCAAAGCCAACAGGAGACTCAGACATTTGGAGATGAAGGAGAAAAATGCCTCCAGGGAAGCCATTTGTACCGAAAAGCCAAAGACCCCAGTAGATGCCAGCCACATGCCTTTCCAGCGGACAGAGGTGTTCCGCACCCATCAGGCTTTATTGAGCCAAGGCATCTTTCTCTGGATGCTTTAGTTTGGGAATTTTTGTTTTTTTTTTTTTTTCAGGTGCATGGTCCGGGAATTGAACCTGGGTATCCTGAGTTTGGACATTTTTATAGCCTTAGAACTATAAAATTGCTTAATAAATTCCCTTTTATTGCATTCTGGCACCTTTAGCAAGCTAATACACAAACTATTCAGACCAATGTTCCCATTTCATTCCATAGCTCAAACACACAATTTCCACTTACACAGGAATACCAGCAGCTCTCTAGTGGAGAGAAGCAGTGGACAGGATGATTCCCACACTTTACCCTTGGTTTTGGAATGCATTAGAACTTTGCAGTAAATCGACTTCCCATAATGGCTTTCCTTAGGCTTCTATAAATTCAGCGTGTATTCTCAATGCACATATTAATTATAAGTTAAGGAAGGTAGTTTAGAATCAGTATAGACATAAGCCTGTGTAACACTTCTGCTGCAGATGGTTCCAATTTGACTACTCACCTAGGAAGTGAGGGAGCAGCCCGACTTACAAATATGAAAATAAAACATACAAAAGTTCTATTTTATGGAGGGAATTCCCTGAGGAGAAATTCACTAGGGCCAGCTAGAAGCACCTGCCTGCTCTAAGAGTAGACAGTATATTTGATACAGACTGTGTTGTTTAGTAACTCAGGCTTGAAAAGCAGAGGTCACAGCATCAGATGAAGTTCTTTTTAATTGAGGATTACTTTGGTGAACCATCGGTGACAAACAATGGACAAAGTTTTGGATACTAACAGTTTAAAAAAAAAATCTCTAAAGGAAAGAATAAGCATTTACACTCTGTGGTATTTTATAACACTGGAATCTACCCAGCACAGCAGTTTTCATATCTACTGGAACTTTCTCCTCAGATTTGAAGTCATTTATTTGGAAAAGTAAAATTACAGATTTAATCCAATAATTCTTATGCAAGAAAGTGGTCTGCCTAAAGCAAAAAATGTTTATTTGGTACAAAATTTATATTTTGACTAGTGCAGTTCCTAATATAACTTATGTGGACAGCTTAATTGAACACCATAAGTACATAGAACCTTGAGTAGGGCATAAGATTTTGTATGTTCGTCCAGAGTGATGCCTCAATAAATCCCAAAGTGATTTGAACAGTGAGTAAAAAAGTATTTGTAAAGTCCCCTTGGGGGAATGGTGAGAAAGGGGGAAAATTCAACTTCCCCAAGTATAGAATTCTTGATATTCTCACAAACAGTGGGGACAACCAAAGCAATAGGCTGAGCCCCCAATCTTGGGGTTTGTTCATATGAAACTTAACCCCACAAAGGATAGGTCGAGCCTACTTAAAATTAGGCCTAAGAGTCACCTCCAAGAGAATCTCTTTTGTTGCTCAGCCAACACAACAAGCAAACTCACCGCCCTTCCCCTGTCTACGTGGGACATGACTCCCAGGGGTATGGACCTTCCTGGCAACGTAGGATATAAATCCTAGAATGAGCTGAGACTCAGCATCAGGGGATTGGGAAAACCTTCTCGACCAAAAGGGGGAAGAGTGAAATGAGACAAAATAAAGTGTCAATGGCTGAGAAATTCCAAACAGAGTCGAGAGGGTATCCTGGAGGTTATTCTTAGTCATTACATAGATATCACCTTGTTAGTCAAGATGTAATGGAGAGGCTAGAGGGAACTGCCCGAAAATGTAGAGCTGTGTTCCAATAACCATGTTTCTTGAAGATGACTGTATAATGATGTAGCTTTCACAATGTCACTGTGTGATCGTGAAAACCCTGTGTCTGATGCTCCTTTTATTTACCTTATCAACAGACGAGTAAAACATATGGAATAAAGATGAATAATGGGGGAACAAATGTTAAAATAAATTTAGTTGATTGAAATGCTAGTGATCAATGAAAGGGAGGGGTAAGGGGTATGGTATGTATGAATTTTTTTCTGTTTTCTTTTTATTTCTTTTTCTGAACTGATGCAAATGTTCTAAGAAATGATCATGATTATGAATATGCAGTTATGTGATGATACTGTGATGTAGAACGGAATGATCACATATATGTTAAGAATGTTTTTGTTTGTTGTTATATTTAAAAAAATAAAATAAAATAAAATAAGAGGTCTGCTTTGAACTTTGATTTGATATCAAACGTTAAAACTTACTCAGACTTTAGGTCAAGAATACATGTAGGGGCACATGTAGGCAAGAATGCTTGCCTGCCATGCCAGAGGACCCGGGTTCGTTTCCCGGTGCCTGCCCATGTAAAAAAAAATTTTTTTTAATTTTAAAAAAATTAAAAAAAAGAATTACATGTAGGTAAATAAAATACACAGAGGCAACTGACGGCAAGATACTACAGCACCTGCTCCTCGATGAACAATTTCAGCAAACTAGACTACAAATTCAATGTTAGCGTTAATTCCAGAGAATTCACATGCTCAGGGCTTGAAGCAGCATGAGAAGCCAGAAATCTCATTCATGATAATATCCAGCACTAAACTTGCTGCTGCATTTACTGGGGCATAAAAGGGCAGTTTCAGCCTTGATGGGATTAAGAGTTATGGAGTCTACTGGCTTGATAAATTGGGGAAGGACTATTTTGGTTTTTGTTTGTTAGCTGAAAATTTTTAAATAAATTAAAATTCAAAATGATTCCTGGAGCATCATAGACAGCACTTTTCAGGTACCTGGATTAGAAAATGTCAATACTCCAAAGAAGAAATAAATTAAGGACACCAGTCAGCACATCCTTTCTCATCCTGTGCTTCTCTCTCATGACTATTAACAGGAGCCATATGTTATTAATCACCAATTCAGGAGCACTGTCTAGAGAGTTTACAAACGATTCATTCCATTACATGGAATGACTGGCTAAGTCTGAGTAACAACCTGGTATAAAGAAAGTGTTCCTCTCTCACTAAGGATCCAAGTCCAGGTTTCATACAGTTATAGGAGGCCATAAAGTAACAGCAGCCTGCTGGCTTCTGTTTTCGGATTTAGTATGAAATGCAAAAATCTGACTTCAGCTGTTCTCACAAGTCAAATGCCATATGTCATTCTAATGCAGTATCTGCTCAATAAGAGACCAGGGGGCTCACATTTCTGTGCCTGCCTCAGATTAGGACTGAGAGTTCAGATCCATTTATGCCAGAACTCTACCTGAAACCCGAGACAGGTCTGTTTCTGTTGTTCTTGGCAGACACCCCAAAGCCAAGTCCTTCTTGTTATCTGGCTCCTTCCTGTACTCCTTCCCCTATGTTGTTCTAGGCTTCTTTATTCTTTGCCTAACTTCCTACTATTCCTTTCCGCCTCCTCGAGTCTTTCTATCGTGTACTGTTCTAAGGTTCCCTTACAGCTCGGTCCCCACTATCCAGAACCGGTTCTCTGTGCAAGCTGGCCTTCCTCCAAAGCCCTCTCGAGGGGAGCTACTCAATCTCCCATATTCTTGGTGAGGGTTGGTCCAGCTCCCCAACAATACTTTCATGCACTCCTTTACCAATATTTATTGAGTATCTATTAGGCTTCGAACTCTTGTCCAGATACTAAGTATACATCAGTAAACAAAACAAATTACCCACCCCTCAGAAGCTTGTATTTTATGAGGTAGACAGGTGGTATTCATACAATACAGACCATATTGCCAGAAGTACTCTGAAGTAAAAGGATGGAGAGGGCTGGGGAAGGGGGCGGGGGTGAGGCTGACTACAGACCAAAAATACCCTCCTCTGCCAGCTCACGTGACAAGCTCGCCTCTTTCTCAAGTGCCTGCCAGTGGGTACCCTCTTCTCTGTGGGGCTAGATCCTACCTCTCTCCATTCACATCTCAGCATCACCCAAGCGTCTTCAGTCCTCAGATACATGGGCTTGCTCAACACCCTAACTTCTTCTTTCCCTGACTTCGTGGACTCCAGTGGACTCCCTGCCTCTACTCTGTTGGCAACCCCCCACCATGGTCACATCCTGGACTACATCACTGCCCCAGGATATCCTTTCTGATACCACAGAGTCCACTCCATAAACCACACCCTCCTCCAGCCTGTCGGCTCCCTCACCCACTCTAATCTACAACTTCACAGAGCCTTCCAGAGCCACAGCCACTTCTTTTTTCCCAAAATATAACTCCTCTCTGTCTTTTTTTCCCTTTTATCTCAATGGTCCATTATTTTAGCTGGTTTCTTGCCTTCAAATTCTCTGGTTCCTGCCTCCTTTTCTATAGCATCTGTCCAGTTAAACTAAAACTGCCCCATTGTCATTTAGTTATCCCTCCAAGACTACATTACTACAAGGCCACCATCTTGTGGGCAGAGGAGAAAATACATCACACAATTTGGTAGCCCCAACATTTTGGTTCTATATGACTGACTAAAAATGCCATGCAGATTTGCATATGCCAGAATCCTTTGGGTATTTACGTGGAAGAATAATAAACACAATAGGCTGTGACTACTGGCTCTCTGGAAAAATTAATATGTAATGTAAGCAGATAAGCCTGGCCTTTGGCCTAAAAACTGGAAAACAGACTAACTTAAATTATAGATAGCAATTCAGGTGCCAGCTTCTCAAAGCCAAAAATCACGGTCCACATTCATACAATAGCTTAAACAAACTCAGAATGTGAGATAAAAGGGAAAGATTCACCGAAGAAGTATTAAAAAGGGAGATGCGACAATGAAGACCTTACTAAAGTTTAAAGCCTCTTTCTCTATTCTAATTTCTTCTTTCTGATTCATGTTCTGACACTTATACAACAGGTACTCATGCTTTATGCACTGATCAACGTGCTTTTTAACATACATGTGAGGAACTGGCAAAAGTGGAGAAAACAGGAAATGTAGGTTAAATAACCACACTTCACTACCAGACTCCTCTAATTCTACCTGTTCCTGGGCTACCTACCCACTGTTTAAAAGAACCAGAGGACCTGTGGCCAGCATTGTGGATGCAGCATAGAGGTGAGAGGGTGTTGCCTAGATACCATGGTCCCTTTCACAACCATGTAACAAAGAAAAAGAAAGAGGCTTTGTTTTTTGCTTCTGGTTCTAGACAGTGTTAATTAGACCGCTAGCCTTCTACTAGTTTATTATGTGAAATATTCTTCCTTTGAAATTACATCCAATGAAAACTGAACCATGAAATGTAGAGTAAGTCATTTGTGACCATATTTAGAACCAGAGGGACCCATCATTATAAGCTATTTATAGTTAAGGAACCCTACAAAGACATTTCCCAACTGTGGTGCATTATGCCCTGGCCTTAAACATTCTATTTCCCAACTGCAGACTCAGTTTAAAAAGAACTATGCATACCACATGATATAGGGCAGCCAGTGTGCCAGGTCATCTCAACCTCTTGAACAGAAATCTTTTAAAAAAATTATAGGATAAGAATTAATAGTTGGCAAAATAATTCCCTTCCCCTCCAATTCTCAAGAAACATCTATTTCCAAGGAGCCTCATAATTTGTATACTCTATTCATACTGTGCAATTCTGCCTTAATTCGCAGAATTTCTTTCTACAATTTCTGCAAGGAAAGTCTACACTCTTCATCAAAATTAACATTTTATTGGACTAGAAATCAACATATTAAGTCGGCAGTTAATGGCTACTCTTCCTTTCAGTTTAATATGCCACAGCACATAATGTTCTTCGTTATTCCTTTCAGAAGAATGGACAATATCAGCAAATGTAGTCAATGCCGAGATCAATGATCAATCTCAAGTGATCCAAATAATCTCAATTGAAATACTTTTAACTTGTAAAATAAAGCTTTGCTACACAGCTTAATATTTTAAAAACCTGTTATTTTCCTAAATAACTCAACTCCAAACCAATTTGAAAGAAAAGAGATATAGTATATATCAGAAATTATGTAAATCATTCAATTGTCTGACATATGAGGGAACAGATTTACCTGGCAATGTCTGGGTGTGAATCTATCAGAGTGCTCACAAATCGAAAGAACAGAGAGCCCTTCCATTTCACAAATTCTTCCTGGACAAAGAGAAAACAGCATCTATCAGAATGGATTGTAATATACAAACCTTAAATATACTTGGTCATACAACCAACTGTTCAACATCATACCTGTCAAACAGTTACTCTGTCCTTGGCACATTTGCTTAGTCAGTTGGCACTACTTTCTCACCCATCTTAAAACATGTACTATTTGTTAGTCACAAAGACAAGTGGGGGAGTATGCGGATAGAACAGTATAAAGCCTGCTGCATTAGAAAAGTGACTCCAGGCCCGCAGCTTTAAAGGGGGAGAAACACTGATGTCACTGTCAGACACATGATTTTGTAGAGACCAACCAATAAGTAAAACATCCTAGAAATAGATACGTGACTTAATTAAACATCTTCTTTGCAAATAACAAATGTTTTTGGTAATAGGTTAAATGCATACTCTTGAAGTAAATAAAAAAACCTAAAGCTCTATAGAGCTTTACAGTTCACTGTGTTCTACAATATCAGATCAACCCAGTGAGGCAGCCGGGGCAAATATCAGCCTCATTTTACAAACAACAAAGTTAAGTCCAAGAAATGCTGACTGGCTCAGACAAAGGAAAATGATAGGACTGGAGGTGGAACTACCTGTTGAGTGAGTGTGCTTTTCTCAACATGGTGTTTATTTGCAAAAATTAAACATTACACTGCTTGATGGGATATCTGAACAAACACTCAAACTGAATATTGGGAAGTAACAATCTGCTTAAAAGGCTGTGCTGAACACCAGAAGAACGATATCCTATAGCAGAGTTGAGGCTAATAATTTTAGACTTTATCAAGTAGCCCATTTCCCACCCCTCTACCAGAAGCTAAGGAGGAGGGTGGCAGGCTAGCACATACCTGCAGGAGACTGGTGAGCAGGATGAGTGTCTGCTTTCGGATGAATGGATCTGAATCCTTCAGACACATGGAGATGTAGGGAATGTATCTGTCCACCAGAACAGTGTACCGGATGCAAAGGTCGCACAGAACAATGATGACATTGTTTCGGACAGCCAGGTCACCACACACCTCAAGCTCCCGCACAAGAGCTGGAATGCTTTTCTTTGCAAGATCCTCGTGCTGTAAGCAGAGCTTACCTATCACAAGAAAAGAGCCACAAGGATTACTCTAGTCTACTCTGAATTCCTCCAGACACGTCCTGCCATGGGTTTTATCTAAGTAAAAACATCATATCGACGATCTCAAGCACCAAAAAAATCAAAGCCAGACAGACCCATAATAAGTATTAGGAAGTTCAAAATACCTTAAGGAAAAAAACTCTCCCAGGGGTTTCATGAGATATATTCTATGAGATGTTTCTTCATTCTCATAAAATTATCTTTCTTTCAAAACCAGTATTTCAATTTTGCAATTATCTACTTACCTAGAAAGTGACAAACAAAACCTAAGAGATGGTCCATTTTATTTCTGATTATATGTGTACTCTGAAAGCTGTATATCTTTTAATGAATTTGAAATTTGAGCTAGGTAAGATGTAAAGAGAAAACTGCTTTTATTTCTTATTCACAGTTTTTTTTCATTTACTTTATATTTTGTTCATTGTTAGGCGAAGGACCAATTTGTTCACTGTTAGAAGGACCAAAACCCAACTAAGTTTGGGCTTGTGTGTATTTTGTTTGTGGCTAAACATTGTGGAATGTTTAGCTCTTATTTGCAATTGTTAGCTATTCGAAAAATAACCATCATTACAAAAAAGTTCATAGCTCTTATCCAGCATAAAATACACAATCACACTAAGGGGGAAAAACTGAATAATCAAAGAGGTCAGTGTTTTCAAGATTAACAACTATTAGAGTTCATGGAGAAATACTCTTACTAGCTCATTTACTAAGTCTGGAAAGTATAAAATAAACCATTTCCTTTCATAAAAACTCAACTTCAAATTCATTTTTTTTATTCCCAGAATTAATGCAGTGCCTGTTATACAGTTCTTATTAAACAGTCTTCGTGGTGCTACATAAGAATAAAAAATCTATGGGAGCAGGTATAATTGTAATATATTAATGTAACCCCACTAAACAGCAAAAACTCCCTGTAGGGAGTGTTTCGAGTCTCAGTCTTAGGTTGCAGTCCATGTAGCCTCTCATTTACTCAGGGGCCGCAGAACAGGGCACTCTTATCAGATCACCTTAAAGATCAGCAGAGTCAGAGTAGATATAGATTTGGCAGTATAATACACATTGGTATGGCCAGGCTTCTTTAAGGAAAAAAGCCATATCTGGAAATAGAAAAACCCCATTCTCCCAAAGGTTGTTCTCACCTAAGGTAATGACTGCATGAGCTCTAATCAAGGAAGGCAACGTGGAGCCGCTGAACTGGGAGAGCGGCTGAGAGGCTGGAGCATCGCTGTTGGCTTGAGATGATTTTACTTAAAGGAAGAAGGAGAAGGTTTTTAAACAGAACTGCAAAGGCCAACACAGACTTGACAGCATGGGACAGAGTATAACTATAAGTGTCTTACAATGATCCATGTCCGCAGAAGCCGCTAGAATGGACTGAATCAGAAGGAAAACATGTTTCTCCACTTTGGCTGGACACAGCTGGGCAATATCTCCTAAGGTAAAAATGTATTTCACCTACAAAGAGGATTATTTTTGCAGTAAAATCAAGGCAAAAGAATGAACTCTAGCTAGATTAAAGACATGTCAAGGGAACACTTTTGCCCCACGCCCACCTCCACAGGAGCTTTACAAAAAGCATTTCATAAAAACACTTGACTACTGTAAAAATTCAGCTATTACTCAATGAAATTCACCCACTATTCAGGTGACCATATAATTTTTTCATCTAAACCTAATCACTTATGTGAGTAAAAAGAACGCTATTAATAGATAATGCTGTAAACCAGGGTTACCAGGCACACTGGGATCTACCATAACCCACCTACCATCCTGCTACCCATAGACGTTATTACTGTGTGGGCTCAACACAATGCCCAGATTCAATGTGTGCTCTAGAACTGAGTACACTTCAAGTAACCTTCCTCCAGGAAGTTATATGAATACCTTCTATTGCAAAGTATTTTTACAGTCACATGGCTTTATTTTTGTTTTCTTTATATACTTATCGATTACACTGTCTTGAAATTTGCATTTATCACTTTCAATATTAGGCATGTGTTTAGGGGATTAAAAAGAAACACTTCACTGGTTAACCCAGGGGGGTATGGGGGGAAGGGGAAATAATGTCATATAGTAAAATGTCAAGTAAAGGCTCATTTGAGAATAAGAAAGCCAATAATAAGTGCATGTGTGTTTAACAAATCCCAAATATATTATATCTCTTAATGGACTAAATGAATATCTAAATATATTAAAAGAAGTGTGACAATATTTACAGCGCAAAACTTCTTCCTATTTATTTATTTTTTTTTCTTCCTATTTATTTTGACTGAAAGGTAGATTTTCGTTGAAAAAAAAAATCTTAGGAGGAAAACACTCTTTATAATAAGCATTTTCGTAGTTTGGGTAAGGACTCTGCCTGGACAAATTAAAGAGCAAGACTCCTCCAGAAACCCTGGGTCTGGTACATTCTACATATCATGGCCCTCTTACCTAAAATAACCTGATTCTGACTGATAAGGATATTTTTAATTATTGAAATGTGTGTAAGTGATGCCTCCTGTGCAAATGGTCTTCTCTTTTAACAAATCTGAACATGGCCTTCAATCATGAGGAATAGCTCACGCTAGTCTGCAAAGCTGAAGATGAACACAGGAAAAGGGCAGTGTGCTAATTTTCAAATCGATGTGGAAAATGGCCAATTCTGGCTAAATGATGGCTATATTGAAGGGCATCAAAAAGGAGCTCATTATTTCTTTATTGAATAGTGTCAGATGTTGGAATCAATTCCTCTAACAGATTTTGTTGACAGCCAGCCATTCAAACCAGCAAATTGGCTCATAGGAATCTCTTATACTGAAACAATTTCTAATGCAGGGATGTGATGAAATACAATTCTGCTGCTCCAAGGTCATTTGTGTTTTGAATTCTAAAATATCTCATTTTATTTTACACATTACTTTAGAACTCACTATTCCCTAGTTCTGCAGTCTGATGTTTAAACAGTTTTATAATAAAAAGCAAACAGATAAACCAAAAGAACAAAGACTACACTCACTTTATTTTCTTACCTTATTATTTTTAAGCTCAACTCTACCAAGTTTACAACACACATTGTGTTTTCCCTGTTGGAATCAGGTTTCCTGTAGGCTCTAACTGGATGAAATGTATGCTATCAAGTTTTCTCCCAGACAAAAAGTACATAAAATAAATATGTTATCAGTAAACGCCTTCTCTTTAAAAAAAAAAAAAAGAGTAATAAGCTTTAAGATAGGAGAGCCCTTTCTTTGCCAGTAGTATCTGAAATGCACATTTCACAATAATCTTTACCAAAAAACCCCAAGTGATAGAAGAGGAAAAGGAAAAAGGTAAGAAAGGCAGCTGCTCACCAGCAGGTCTTCCTCCACGTTCCCTGCTCCATGTTCCTTCAGGACTACGTTGGAGAGGCGGTGCTCACAAGTGGAGAGGATATCCCCGCACACTTGTGTCAGTAACTTCTGCGACACATTAAAGAGAATCTCTGAGGATCCCAAACATCCAGCAGACTACTGTCTCAGAAGAGACTATCATCTTCAAATGTATAAACCATAAACCATGAAAAACCCTAGCTGTCAAGTTTATGTCTCTTTCTGTTTTCCCCAGTTTGGCCCAAACTAAAATGATACACTGATCCAGCCGGCTATCAAGATATGAGAACTAGGTAAGTAGAATTTACAAAGAATAGCACAAAAAATATTATCTTTCTTTCTGTATTTGCCCTACAAGGGCAAAGGAGTTATGTTTATGAAGAACTGGGTCCTGATTTATGCAACATCTATAATAGCAGTGCTCCTTCAACAATGGAGAAAAACACTGTGATTCTTCTGGCTAATACAGGTGATGAGTCAACTATCAAGATATATATTTTTGAAAGACACAAAACACAAAAAAACAGCTATTATTCTTTGTAACTTACTTATGAGAGAAGAGTTTTCAGTGCTCTCTGTGCTCATATGCCAAAGGAAGGCATGCCTGGTCATACTCTTTAGCCCTTGGGCTTCAGTTCTACCCGGAAGCACTCTTAAATGCTGAGATGAGCTTAGTGCTTCCATCCCAGTACTTTATGTGCCCTTATGTCTGCTTTCATTTCAGCAATTACTATATTGTGTTGAAATGATCTGTCTGCATTTATGTCTCTGCCAAAACACTGCAGATGCCTGAGGAAGGATTCTATCTCTACCATGGTCTCCAAGCCCAGCAGCAGCACCCCAAGTTGGGACCAAATACATGTGCCAAGGTGCTGGCAAACCATTATTATGATCAACATGGTTCTTTGTCTGACTTAACCTAAAAGGTCTGGGAAGTATTGCCTTTATTACCCTTTAAAGAATCATTGCACTCAAGTTTAATAGACTGCACAGCCTGGATGATAAGCGGCCAAGAGATCTTCCTGAAATGCATATACTTCATCCAGATAAGAAGATGAAGGGTAACCTGTTTGAGGCCTCAAGACTAGAACGGGGCTGGGCAGTCTGACTAAGACCTTTCAGAATCACAGAATCCGGGAAAGGACCTCACAGGCTGTCCCGTGTTAGACTATCTCCCCACAGGAATCGGCATAAGCTGTCCGTCCAGCTTCTCTCCATACACCTCTACTCACAGGGGTCTAGCTCCAAGACAAGTCCCTCCATTTTCCAGGCAGACCTCAGTTTTTTCTTTAGCTGGTCAAAATTTGCCCAGATCTGTCCTTTAGTGATACCATATAAACCAATTCTTTCATCTGAAAGTTCTTCATATATTCATATCTCACTAGATAACCTGTCCCACATAATTCTTCCCTCTCCCATGCTTAACACCCCAGGCCCTTTAGCTGTTCTTACACAATATGCTTTGTAATCCCCTTTTCTAGTTGTTCTCCTCTGGACATATTCAATTTTATCAACTGAAAAGTTATCACTGAAACTGAATCAAAGAGTGTGTTAACATACACTGAACCAATACATAGCAGGGAACCATCAGCCTTCTTACTCTAGACACTACTTCTAGTACGACAGCCCAAGATCGCACAGATTTTTAAAGTGGTAGTCCCAAAACACTCTTAATTCATTCCAAGCTTACAGGTTAGAAAATGCCCACTGGCCTAAGTCTTTTCAGATATAGCTCTTTAGCTGTATCTTGATTATCTATACTTTGGGTATCTGTTTTGCTTTGTTTTCCCCCCATTAAAATATAGACTATTTGTGAAATGTACAAGGTACAATTTTAAAAATGTTTTTGCATGAGGAAGAACAAAGGAATGTCATTATTGCAGGGTACTGAAAATAGATGGTAATTAATATTTTAAAATGTCACCTTCTATGTGAGATTAAAGCAAAAAATGTTTATTTGTTACAAAATTTATATTTTGACTAGTGCATTTCCTAATATAACTTATGTAGATAGTTTGATTGAACACCATAAGTACTTGGAATCTCAGGTAGGACATGAGATTTTGCTGGTTTGTCCAGAGTGATGCCCCGATGAATCCCAGAGTGATTGAATCAGTGAGTGGAAAAGTATCTGCAAAGCCCCCTTCGGGGAGTGGTGAGAATGGGGAGAAATTCAACTTCCCCAAGTTGAATTCTTGATATTCTCACAAGCAGTGTGGACAACCAAAGTATAGGCTGAGCCCCTAGTCTTGGGGTTTGTTCATATGAAACTTAACCCCGCAAAGGATAGGTCAAGTCTACTTAAAATTTAGGCCTAAGAGTCACCCCCAAGAGAGCCTCTTTTGTTGCTCAGATGTGGCCCCTCTCTCCAGCCAACACAACGAGCAGTCTCACCACCCTCCCCCTCTCTACGTGGGACATGACTACCAGGGGTGTGGACCTTCCTGGCAACGTGGGACAGAGATCTTGGAATGAACAGAGACTCAGCATCAAGGGACTGAGAAAAACCCTAGAATGAGCTGAGACTTAGCATCAAGGGATTGAGAAAACCTTCTCTACCAAAAGGGGGAAGAGGGAAATGAGACAAAGTGTCAATGGCTGAGAGATTCCAAACAGAGTTGAGAGGTTATCCTGGAGGTTACTCTTATGCATCAAGTAGATATCATCTTATTATTCAAAATGTAATGGAGAGGCTGGAGGGAACTGCCTGAAAATGTAGAGCTGTGTTCCAGTAGCCATGTTTCTTGAGGATGATTGAATAATGATACAGCTGTCACAATGTGACTGTGTGATTGTGAAAACCTTGTGTCTGATGCTCCTTTTATCTACCTTGTCAACGAAGGAGTAGAACATATGGAATAAAAATAAATAATAGGGGGAACAAATGCTAAAATAAATTTAGTTTAAATGCTAGTGATCAAGGAAAGCGAGGGGTAAGGGTTATGATATGTATAACTTTTTTTTTCTCTGTTATCGTTTTATTTCTTTTTCTGCTGGCTTTTTATTTCTTTTTCTAAATCGATGCAAATGTTCTAAGAAATGATGAATATGCAACTAAGTGATGATATTGTGAATTACTGATTATGTATGTTGTTTTATTTTGTTTCTTTATTTTTTAATTAATAAATTAAAAAAATATATATAGACTATTCATTTAGAGAGAAAAGAAATAGAGAAGTGTGCTACAGGGAAACAACAGGCCACACAAATTTATAATATCTTCAGAGCCTGGAAAATCTCAAGGCCTTATTCCACTGTGGACCATCAAAGGAGATGGTATCGGAAGAAAGAAAACTCTGGTGCTTTCTCAGGGTAATAAGTTCTAGTCCTCTTCTAGCTCTCCATTTCTAAATCTGAAGACAGTAACTTTTTGCCTTCCTCTCAGGTTCTAGCATGATCTCACTGGCTGTTTTGGTTACCCAGTTATTCGTGAGTATGGGTCACTAGCAGTCAGTCAATGACTTTCATGGCCCTGAAAAACCACAGCAAGTGGTGAAAAGAACAGCAGGCAAGGAGTCAAGGGCCTCAGTTTCAGGTTCAGTCCTGACACTGATGAGCTGTGTGCAAATCCCATAGCCTTCCATATAAAATTTCCCCCTAAATTGTTCTTTTTAAATTCTCACTAGACTCATTGTAGTACCAGCTATTTTCACTGTCTTTCACTTTTCAAATATGCTCCCTATATTTTGCTAATATTCCTTATTTAAAAGCTTTTCATATAATTTCTTGGGTCCTGAGATAAAGGATTAAATGCAAGTATCTAAGAGTACCAAAAGGTAGATACCAGGAAAAACCAGGCACCAAGAACACATTAAAGAGCACAGCTGTTTTAGCCTAGTTTATTATTATTATTATTTTTTAACATGGGCAGGCACCAGGAAAGCCGAGCTCTTTTAGCTAAGTAAATTTTCAACCTGTCTTAAGTTCTAAGCAAAAAAGGTACAGTACATTGTTTTGTTATATATGTTATTACAAGTAGAAAATATAACATATGAAGGGAGGTCTATCTTTAAGGAACTTGTGAACGAAAAAGAAGGAAAGGAAGGTAGCTAGGAAGCTCAGATGAAGCAATATATATTTTTTATTCTGGAAAACATAAATATATTCCAGCAATTATTTAAATGATTTTTGACTTTTAGAATCATCATTAATTATCCCCAGCCCTACAATTTTAAATCATGATTAGCACCATTCAAATGTTTATCTCGTGATAAAAACAGAATATATGGTAATAAAATAATTAATTAGAAATACTGACATGGATACCTTATAGGAAGTTAAAGTAACTCTCTGCATCACATGAACACTGTTTTATATCTGTGTTCATGTATCTACGTCAAAAATGTTAGCTATAGGCTATGGGTTACTTTGAGAACATGAATAAAAGGATACCAGCATGGTATTGTTGACTAGTGTAGCCTTACAGTAACAGCACAGGCATTTTTCTGAATTATGACTAGTCAAAAGATCAGAACCCTCCTGATCTGGAGGGAACCCTCTGACTGGGTGGAAAATCACTTAAGTATTCTTGGAGTGAAGGTGGAAGTGAGAGTAATATGTCTAAGTACAGACAAATCATAAACATATTGAGGAGAAGTTGTAGCCATACCTGTTCCTCCAGTGGTGTCTGGGCAGATGCTCTACAGAGTCTTTGCAAAGTATCAACAGCTGAGCTGATAACTTCTAAAGACCACTGAAATCCATTCAGCTTACACTTGATAACATCTAAAAAGGAAATCAAAACTTGTGAAATTTGGGCGGTGAAACGGTAACTCAATGGCAGAATTCTCACCTGCCATGCGAGAATTCCCAAACCATTTACCACCAAAACAAGTAAACAAAGAAACAAAATATGTGAAGTTTAACTTCTTAAAAAAAAAATGTATGAAAACAAAAAACTGAAGTGAGAGTTTCACAAAAGACACACACACTTACCAGTTACCCTGTCCCGAGTGTTCTTAGAAAGATGCTTTGCAATATGGCCGATAACACACAGAATATGTCCTAAGGTGCTTGAATTGGGATTCTGTTGACTAGAAAAACGGTAAGAGAAGTCTTGATACCAACGGGAATACTGCTGCCAACAAAGTAATTTTCTTCTACATTATTAGTATAGGAGGAAGTTGGTAGTGTGGCTTAAGAGTCATGTTGGGGGAAGTACTTAGACAAAGGGCAAACTGAGAGCTACAATGGATCTTCACTTTCCATGTTTGCTTTTACTCCAGAATTAGAAGATACCTGCAGAGGAGTAGCTATGAAACAGCTTACTTCCTGAAGACATTAGCTTTGTTTCTAAGAATCTTTAGTGCCCACCAGTGACTAAATTATAAACATGCAAACCTGCTGATTTTCTCCCAGGACTGGATTATTTTGGTGTAGTCCAGTTTGGGCGAGGAGGAAGCAATCTTGCAGAGCAGCATCCAGGCTGGTGCAGAATGTTCCGTGCCAGTGTGGGATATCACATTGTATATAAAGGTGGATGAGAATTTATCTTTCTTGGACCAGATATGGAAAGCTTTATTTAAATAGCGGCTAGAAAAAAAAGATGGAAAGCAGAATTAGAAGTATAAATACACAAAACTGTTCAGAGATCAGGCTCTCAGTGAAAGGGTATCAACTTCTACTGCTCTAGGATTCCTTTGGCAAATAAAATATCCAAGCAGAGATTCTTAGTGGCATATCAGATACCAAAGTAGATATCACTTTAATTCTTATTATGCAGAGTAAGTTAGATTTATTTCCTCCCTCATGAAATACTTATTTTTAAAACAAGAAATAATACTTAATAATTCATTTGAGACCTTTCCCACACTCATCCCAATATTTCTACATAAATTTATGAGATAGATTACCAATAACAGATGTACCAATTTTCAGGATTATAGTGACAAAGTAATACAGATATGTTTCATTCTTCGGTGGAAAGATTGGAAACAGTATCCTAGTATTTAATTAAGGTTATATCAAACTAGTTAAAATTTGTTACGACCTGGTAACACCATTCAGAAATAGACACTTCAAATATTTCTAAAGTAAAACAAAAAATGCTTCTGATTTATTAATCTGAAGTGTCCATGTTATGTCACTGCTGTTTTTAAGCCACCTCTGATTTCACACCTCTGGTAGCACTGAACGAGGTCATGTTACTCATTAGACAAATGCCATCTTACTTATTAGTTAAGAAAAACATACTCCTTTCATAATTGATTTTTCTTAGATTGCTAGAAACACATACACATGCACAAACATACAGCTGGGAACACACACACACATATTAAGATTTTCTCATTAAATAATAAAATTCTTAAAGTATGCAGAACAAGACAACTATAGCAAAATAAGTACATCCACATACCACAAAAAAGCATAGGCACATAAATGGCTCTCGGGCACACCCCAGTTTTCCCCATTCCCTTTTGCCTACTTCAGGCCCTCATCATATTTAACTTAAACAGTTTCAACAGTGCCTGTGTTCCCAGACTCAAGACCTGCACTCCTGGTCACAAACACAAATCCATGCTCTGTATTTCCTGAAATGTAAAATACTCTATTACTCACCTGCCCCGCCCGGTTCCCAACTAAAGTCACATCTATTATAGCTCTCCAGTATCTGGGCCCGGCACACTTTCCAGTTTCATCTTAAGCTGAGCCTCACAAGCACACCTCTCTGCCTTAGTGAAGACCTGTGGCGCCTGGGTTAGTATAGGCAATATTGCATCCAGGGCTCTCTGCATTTATCCTTCCCTCCATGAGAACGCCCTTGTACCACCTTAACTAACCTTCAAGGTTCAACCCAAAGGTCATCTATCCTGGAAAGTTCTTTCTCCCTGAATACTTTTCCTTCTGTTTACTGAACAATGTATCATAGTACTCTGTTTATAAACGTTTATAGGAGTCTTTGTTCCACCAAACCTTACTGCTCTCAATAACTCACTCCATCCTTTCTCCATTGGTTCCCTAGCTCACTGGTTCACATACTTTTTCATCTCAGGAACTCTCTGAACTCTTAAAATTACTGAGCACCCCAAAGAGCTTTTGTTAATGGTAGTTTTATCTATCGATAAGTGCCATGTTAGGAATTAAAACTGAGAATTTAAAAAATATCTGCTAACTCAATTAAATAATATACCCACTGAATTTTTAAAAAATATTTTTCTTGACACATACACTTCATACATGGTGTACAATCACTGGCTCACAAAATCATCACACAGTTGTGTATTCATCACCATGATCATTTTTAAGAACATTTGCATCACTCCAGAAAAAAGAAATAAAAAGAAAAAACTCATACATCCTATATCTCTTACCCGTTTCCTCTCACTGACCACTAATATTTCCATTTACCCAACTAACCCTTTCCTCCTATTATTTATTTTTTAAAATTTTTTATTAATTCAAAAGAAATTACAAGAAACAAATGCAAACATTCCCAACACATACACTCAGCAATTCACAATATCATCACATAGTTGCATATTCATCATCATGATCATTTCCCAGAACATTTGCATCAATTCAGAAAAAAGAAATAAAAAGACAACAGAAAAATAAAACAAAAACAGAAAAAAAATTTTACATACCATATATTTATTTATTTTTAATCCATATATTTTTACTTATCTGTACATACCCTGGACTAAAGGAGCAACAGCCACAAGGTTTTCACAATCATACAGTCACAATGTAAACATTACACCTTTATACAATCACCTTTAAGAATCAAGGCCATCAGAACACAGTGCAACACTTTAAGGTACCTCCCTCTAGCCATTCCAATAAATCATAAACTAAAAAACGACATCTTTATAATGCATAAGAATAACCTCCAGGATAACCTCTTGACTCTATCTTAAATCTCTCAGCCACCAAAACTTTATTCTGTCTCATCTCTCTCTTCCCCCTTTTTCTCAGTCCCCTGATGCTGGGTCCAGGCCATCTTGGGAGTTCTCTCCCAAGTTGGCAGGGAGACCCACACCCCTGGGAGCCACGTCCCATGCAGCGGGAAAAGCAGTGAGTTCACCTGCCGAGCTGGCCTAGAGAGAAAGGCCACATCTGAGGAACAAAAGAGGCTCTCTGGGGGTGACTCCCAGGAGCAATTCCAAACAGGCTCCTCCTAACCCCTGTAGGAATAAGTTTTGCAGGGGCAAACCCCAAGAATAAGGGATCAGCCTATTGACTTGTTTGTCCCCACCGCCTGCGAGAAGAGTTTCAGATATGCTCCAAATGGGGAAGTTGAATATTTCTTCCTTTCTCCCCAGTCCCCTAATGGGACTTTGCAAATATTTCTTCATTCACTGCCCAAATTACTCTGAGACACATCAGGGCATCAGGTATAATACTTCTTCGTGTACTGCAGTAAAAGTAAAGGTAGGTCTAGTCATCAGCTTGATAAGGGATCCTTTTTCATTAGCATTTATTAATAAAAGAATTAACTATTAGGTCTTAAATAAACAGGCAAATTATTAATTACATGTTTTGAAGCTTAAAAGGAAAACTTTTAAGAATTAGTTTTGATATACACCAAAGTTATACAATATACTAAAATCAACTGTTAAATATTTTTGCCTCATGTGAACTGCCTGTGGTGAAAAAAGAACAAACTTTTTGGCGATGGAATATATAATAAACTATATTTGGGAACTTATTGTTCAAGAGGGAGAGGGGAAAAGACTTCAACAAAATTAAGAAAGGGATTACAGATCCTAATAAAGGTATTTTGAAATCTGGGAAGCCATGTGTTTGCTATGTAAAACTTGATTCCCCCTGACAACATACAGAAAACTAATACCACACCAGGTTGCACTAGTTCTACAGTCTAAATTTCCTTTATGGATTAATAATCTACAAAACACTTCACAACTGCATTCCTTTCCACATTCACCTGAACTAGAAATAATCCAGGATGTTAAATTAGTTCTTAAAATTCCTAGTAAAATAACTCCTAAGAATAATCTTAACAATTTTCCTGGCTGTACCAAAGCAAGTGGACTCTAAATGAAGTCAGAGGCATCAAGACAGTCACACATTTATTCTCTCATTCCCAATTAGCCACATTTGAAGCCACTCATTTCAGCGGGAGAGAGAAGCACAATTTTCAAGAGGGCCACAGAAAGGATATGAGGTACCTTTATTTTCTTAAAAAACAAAACAAAACACCTGCCAGAGACCTGGGTTCAATTCCCGGTGCTTGCCCATGCAAACAAAACAAAACAAACAAACAAAAAAACCATGAAGACACTGAAATTTGGCTCATTTTGGTTTAACCCCACTTCCATGTGCCAGACTGTTTCCTCACCAAATACCCAGCCAGTTATGGGATGGTGTACAAATACAGAATCTACCAACAACCTAGAAGTACTCCTAGGCTGCAAACTGCACTCATCTATCTATAACAACTACTTTCCAGGTTATCTGATTCACCTATTACTGACTGCTATGGCCCCGGGCACTTTTACTTTTTGATAAAACACGTCCTTAGAACTTTCATTTCCATGATTTTTTAAAATCCTCTCCTGGAGCCACCCCCTCCCCCATCTGCAAAGCCCCTCTACCTAATCCCATCCCATGGAGAATCACCCTACCTGACTTTCAATCACCTTTTACCAAACATACTGGACAAGCTTTAGTAAACGGGGTCTATTCTAAATCCTGTCTTGGTATAAGCTTATGTAACAACATGATCGTTTGCTTACTCAGTGGAGGGAAATCTAAATTAAATTAGTGTCCTATAACGAACAAAGCTAGTTAAGAACAGGCATTTGAGTTGCAAGTGCAGAAACAACTGATCTTAAGCTACAGGCAGAGAGGTTAATGCAGAAGATATCTGTGCAATCAAATCTTTCTATGCTGGTGAAAGACTTTGCCCCTCAAGTCTACAATCCAAACTTGACCACAAAAATCGAGACAAAATGGAGAACTTCTAAATGTGACAATGCAATAAACAGAACAGGATTTCACAAGATCCTTGTTGCAAATACTAAACTGGGAAGACAATATTTATTTACATTTCCTTTAGAAGGTAATTACTTTAAGGCCCCATCTGTGTTTCAAAGCAACTCTAAGTTCAATGGATGTTGGTGAGTGGGGGTGGACAGGAAAGAAGAGGTCAATTTTGGCTATGAAAATAGCAGCATGGCTCTGTCACAACTATCTCACAGTTTCAAGGGAGTTAAAAAAGGAACTACTGTGGATGCACAGGTAGTTCAGCGGTAGAATTCTCACCTGCCATGCAGGAGACTCAGATTCCCAGTCCATTCACTTCCCAAAAAACAAACAAGCAACAAACACACACACAAAACCCCACAAAAATTCAACAAATCATGCTGCAATAATGAGCTACTAACATGGAAAAAGAATGAAATGTGACTCCTGCCATACAGCATACAAAAAAAAAACAAAAAAAAAAAACAAAAAACTATCAGGGCTGAACCTTAGACCCTTCTTTCTGGAGTCAAAGCAAGAAGACTGAGTAAGGAGACCATGACTTAGGGCAAAGGTGCCACAGAAATTTAATATATTTCCAAAGACAACCAACAATTCTTTAATCAAATACACTCACCGAATGATGACTTAACACAAAGGGCAAAGAGAGATGTCTTTGGGAAACACATTTAAGGTAGAATGTTAGCAGATATTACTGCTTGGTTAAAACAAAAATGAGCTACTGCTAATTAAAGGTTAGAGCTTGTTAGGACTGCTCCTTTTAAACCATCATATTCACCTCACCCTACAGATGCCACTGCAACGGAGCAGTTTTAACTTTCAAATGTTCTGTCCCTCTAACAAATCCATTCTTATGAGACCAGTTTTCCCAAGTGAAGTTTCAGAAAATATGATCAGAGCTGGCAGAACTGATTCAGGAAGGTTCTTCAAAGCTCTCTATTTCTTGCTTCCCGATATCACTAGCAGCCTCCACTTTTGCTAACAGTAGTTGTTTTTCCATGGCACATCGACCTTCCTTGCTGGAAAAGGACAAACCCTGAAGACTACATATAGAGAGAGAAGTCTACCCATCAATGTGCTGGTTTGAATCTGTTGTGCACCCCAGAAAAGCTACGTCCTGTAGTCCTCATTCAATATTGCTGGCTGGGAGCTTTTTGATTGTTCCCATGGAGATGTGACCCACCTGACTGTGGGTGTCATCCTTTAATTAGGTTTGATTGGTTAACCTTTTCTCTTTTAAAGGACTCTAGTCAAGGACTAACTAGAACGGTGGGAGTCACATTCCAGGTGGGCCTTGACTGAAATCCTTTAAAAGAGGCAACAGTGTGGAGAGAGTTCCTTTTTGGGGATGTGGAGAGCCGGAATTCAGGCCGTCAGAGACCTTTGGAGATGAAAAAGGAATATGTCCCCAGGGGAGCTTCATGACACAAGAAGCCTGGAGAGAAAGCTAGCAGATGCTATGTTTGTCATGTGCCTTTCCAGCCGAGAGAAACTCTGAACTTCTTTAGTCTTTCTTGAGTGAAGGTAATCTCTTTTTGGTGGCTTAATTTGGACATTTTCATGGCCTTAGAACTATAAACTAGCAACTTAATAAACTTTCCCTTCTAAAAAGCCATTCTATTTCTGGTACACAGCATTCCGGCAGTTAGCAAACAAACCACAACAGATTTTGGTATTGGAGAAGTAGGGTGCTGCTGCGGTTTGCAAATACCAAACACGCTAAAAAGGCTTTTTAAATGGATAAGGGGAAGATTTTGGAGGAGTTGTGAGGAGTCTGATAGATTGCTAGAAATGTGGACTCTAAAGATACCTCTGGCAAGGTTCTGAACAGAAATGAGGTGTGTGTTATTGCAAACTGGAAGGAAGGTGATCCTTGTTTTAAAATGGCAGATAATCTGGCAGATAATTAATTAGTGGCTTTGGCTGGGAGGCAGATTTTAAAAGCCAAGAACTTGGATATTTAGCAGAATAGATTAGCAAATTAAATGTAGAAAGTACAGCCTGATTTTGCCTTTAAGCCTATAGTGAAATGCGACTGGGAAGAGATAAGCTGAGAACTTAACTCTTGGGTACAAAGAAAGCAGATATTGATGTTCTGAAAAATTCTGGAAGGGAGATCCCAGAGAAGAGTGCTTCATGTGAGGATTTGGCCAAATGTGGAATCAGTCAGACATTTCAGAAAAAGCCAGGACTGGAGATGGAGTTATCCAGGAAGGATCCGCGGAAACTCCTGCTGTCTGATGGGCACAATATGAGCTTACTATATACAAAGCCAACAACAGTGTGGCAGGATCTGTATAAAAAGAACCACGGAAGATGACGGCTTAGTAAGACACGCGGATCTTAGTTCCTCCTCCAGAACAGCTACTAGGGGAGAAGAAACGATACAGAACAGCTCCCAGTGCCACGACAGAGATCAAAAAGACAGCGTACCCCATTCTGGAATGGCTGCCTGGCTGAGAGAACCCGCTCCGGTGAGATCGCTGAGGGGTGCGGGCTTCCCCGGGCCGGGGCGGCAAGCAGCCGGAGTCCCTCCCTTCCTCCTTCCCGGGCCAGCTGGGACAATTGGACAGGCGGTCCTCTCAAGCCACGGCGGCTGGCGCCCCCCCACGCGTGGCCCCCCGGACCAACTGGGAGAACTGGATCGGACATCCCCAGGCTGTGGAGAACAGTGACCGGGGTCCCTTCCAAACACGTGACTTCCCGGTCAGGCTGGGAACAGTGCACTCTCCCGGGCCCGCGGCGGCTGGCGCCCTCCCGCCACACTTGGTGCCCCGGGACGACTAGGAGATTCGGACGGGCGCTCTCCCAGGCTGCGGTGGCCGGCGATCCTCCCCGCGTTCGGATCCCCGGGCAAGCTGGCACTCTTCCAAGCCGCTTCGGCTGGCGAACCTCCCTCACGGGGAGAGTTTTCCAAAGTTAAAGGACCCACAGCACCTTTTACTGGTGGGACCCGCACACAAATGAGTATCACGAGCGCCACCTACTGGGCAGGATAAGAAAAATAGAACCCAGAGATTTCACAGAAAAATTTTACAACCTTGTTTGGTCCGACACCCAGGGAAATCTGACTAAATGCCCAGATGCCAGCAGAAGATAACGGATCACGCTCAGAAAATTGAAAATATGGCCCAGTCAAAAGAACAAACCAATAGTTCAAATGAGATACAGGAGCTGAGACAACTAATGCGGAATATACGAACAGAAATGGAAAACTTCTTCAAAAACGAAATCGATAAATTGAGGGAGGACATGAAGAAGACATGGGCTGAACAAAAAGAAGAAATAGAAAAACTGAAAAAACAAATCACAGAGCTTATGGAAGTGAAGGATAAAGTAGTAAAGACGGAAAACACAATGGATACACACAATGATAGATTTAAAGAGACAGAAGATAGAATTAGTGATTTGGAGGATGGAACATCTGAATTCCAAAAAGAAACAGAAACTATAGGGAAAAGAATGGAAAAATATGAACAGGGGATCAGAGAACTGAAGGACAATTTGAACCGCACAAATATATGTGTTGTGGGTGTCCCAGAAGGAGAAGAGAAGGGAAAAGGGGGAGAAAAACTAATGGAAGAAATTATCACTGAAAATTTCCCAACTCTTATGAAAGACCTAAAATTACAGATCCAAGAAGCGCAGCGCACCCCAAAGAAAATAGACCCAAATAGGTGTTCTCCAAGACAATTAGTAGTTAGAATGTCAGAGGTCAAAGAGAAAGAGAGGATCTTGAAAGTAGCAAGAGAAACACAATCCATCACATTCAAGGGAAACCCAATAAGACTATGTGTAGATTTCTCAGCACAAACCATGGAAGTTAGAAGACAGTGGGATGATATATTTAAATTACTAAAAGAGAAAAATTGCCAACCAAGACTCCTATATCCAGCAAAATTGTCCTTCAAAAATGAGGGAAAAATTAAAACATTCTCAGACAAAAAGTCACTGAGAGAATTTGTGACCAAGAGACCAGCTCTGCAAGAAATACTAAAGAGAGCACTAGAGTTAGATACGAAAAGACAGAAGAGAGAGGTATGGAGAAGAGTGTACAAAGAAGGAAAGTCAGATATGATATATATAATACAAAAGGCAAAATGGTAGAGGAAAATGTTATCCAAACAATAATAACACTAAATGTTAATGGACTGAATTCCCCAATCAAAAGACATAGACTGGCAGAATGGATTAAAAAACAGGATCCTTCTATATGCTGTCTACAGGAAACACATCTTAGACCCAAAGATAAACATAGGTTGAAAGTGAAAGGTTGGGAAAAGATATTTCATGCAAATAACAACCAGAAAAGAGCAGGAGTGGCTATACTAATATCCAACAAGTTAGACTTCAAATGTAAAACAGTTAAAAGAGACAAAGAAGGACACTATATACTATTAAAAGGAACAATTAAGCAAGAAGACATAACAATCATAAATATTTACGCACCGAACCAGAATGCCCCAAAATACGTGAGGAATACACTGCAAACACTGAAAAGGGAAATAGACACACATACCATAATAGTTGGAGACTTCAATTCACCACTCTCATCAATGGACAGAACATCTACACAGAGGATCAATAAAGAAATAGAGAACCTGAATATTACTATAAATGAGCTTGACTTAACAGACATTTATAGGACATTACATCCCACAACAGCAGGATACACCTTTTTCTCAAGTGCTCATGGATCATTCTCAAAGACAGACCATATGCTGGGTCACAAAGCAAGTCTTAACAAATTTAAAAAGATTGAAATCATACACAACACTTTCTCGGATCATAAAGGAATGAAGTTGGAAATCAATAATAGGCGGAGTGCCAGAAAATTCACAAATACGTGGAGGCTCAACAACACACTCTTAAACAACGAGTGGGTCAAGGAAGAAATTGCAAGAGAAATTAGTAAATATCTCAAGGTGAATGAAAACGAAAACACAACATATCAAAACTTATGGGACGCAGCAAAGGCAGTGCTAAGAGGGAAATTTATTGTCCTAAATGCCTATATCAGAAAAGAAAAAAGGCAAAAATGCAGGAATTAACTGTCCACTTGGAAGGACTGGAGAAAGAACAGCAAACGAATCCCAAAGCAAGCAAAAGGAAAGAAATAACAAAGATTAGAGCAGAAATAAATGAAATTGAAAACATGAAAACAACAGAGAAAATCAATAAGACCAGAAGTTGGTTCTATGAGAAAATCAATAAGATTGATGGGCCCTTATCAAGATTGACAAAAAGAAGAAGAGAGAGGATGCAAATAAATAGGATCAGAAATGGAAGAGGAGACATAACTACTGACCTCACAGAAATAAAGGAGGTAATAACAGGATACTATGAACAACTTTACGCTAATAAATACAACAATTTAGATGAAATGGACGGGTTCCTGGAAAGACATGAACAGCCAACTTTGACTCAAGAAGAAATAGATGACCTCAACAAACCAATCACAAGTAAAGAAATTGAATTAGTCATTCAAAAGCTTCCTAAAAAGAAAGGTCCAGGACCAGACGGCTTCACATGTGAATTCTATCAAACATTCCGGAAAGAATTGGTACCAACTCTCCTCAAACTCTTCAAAAAAATCGAAGTGGAGGGAAAACTACCTAATTCATTTTACGAAGCCAATATCACCCTCATACCAAAACCAGGCAAAGATATTGCAAAAAAAGAAAACTACAGACCAATCTCTCTAATGAACATAGATGCAAAAATCCTCAATAAAATTCTAGCAAATCATATCCAACAACACATTAAAAGAATTATACATCATGACCAAGTAGGATTCATCCCAGGTATGCAAGGATGGTTCAACATAAGAAAATCAATTAATGTAATACACCATATCAACAAATCAAAGCAGAAAAATCACATGATCATCTCAATTGATGCAGAGAAGGCATTTGACAAGATTCAACATCCTTTCCTGTTGAAAACACTTGAAAAGATAGGAATACAAGGGAACTTCCTTAAAATGATAGAGGGAATATATGAAAAACCCACAGCTAATATCATTCTCAATGGGGAAAAATTGAAAACTTTCCCCCTAAGATCAGGAACAAGACAAGGATGTCCATTATCACCACTATTATTCAACATTGTGTTGGAGGTTCTAGCCAGAGCAATTAGACAAAAAAAAGAAATACAAGGCATCAAAATTGGAAAGGAAGAAGTAAAACTATCACTGTTTGCAGACGATATGATACTATTCGTCGAAAACCCGGAAAAATCCACAACAAAACTACTAGAGCTAATAAATAAGTACAGCAAAGTAGCAGGTTACAAGATCAACATTCAAAAATCTGTATCATTTCTATACACTAGCAATGAACGAGCTGAGGGGGAAATCAAGAAACGAATTCCATTTACAACTGCAATTAAAAGAATAAAATACCTAGGAATAAATTTAACTAAAGAGACAAAAAACCTATATAAAGAAAACTACAAAAAACTGCTAAAAGAAATCACAGAAGACCTAAATAGATGGAAGGGCATACCGTGTTCATGGATTGGAAGACTAAATATAGTTAAGATGTCAATCCTACCTAAATTGATCTACAGATTCAATGCAATACCAATCAAAATCCCAACAACTTATTTTTCGGAAATAGAAAAACCAATAAGCAAATTTATCTGGAAGGGAAGGGTGACCCGAATTGCTAAAAACATCTTGAGGAAAAAAAACGAAGCTGGAGGTCTTGCACTGCCTGACTTTAAGGCATATTATGAAGCCACAGTGGTCAAAACAGCATGGTATTGGCATAAAGATAGATATATCGACCAATGGAATCGAATAGAGTGCTCAGATATAGACCCTCTCATCTATGGCCATGTGATCTTTGATAAGGCAGTCAAGCCAACTCACCTGGGACAGAACAGTCTCTTCAATAAATGGTGTGTAGAGAACTGGATATCCATATGCAAAAGAATGAAAGAAGACCCGTATCTCACACCCTATACAAAAGTTAACTCAAAATGGATCAAAGATCTAAACATTAGGTCTAAGACCATAAAACAGTTAAAGGAAAATGTAGGGAGATATCTTATGAAACTTACAATTGGAGGCGATTTTATGGACCTTAAACCTAAAGCAAGAACACTGAAGAAGGAAATAAATAAATGGGAGCTCCTCAAAATTAAACACTTCTGTGCATCAAAGAACTTCGTCAAGAAAGTAGAAAGACAGCCTACACAATGGGAGACAATATTTGGAAATGACATATCAGATAAAGGTCTAGTATCCAGAATTTATAAAGAGATTGTCCAACTCAACAACAAAAAGACAGCCAACCCAATTACAAAATGGGAAAAAGACTTGAACAGACACCTATCAGAAGAGGAAATACAAATGGCCAAAAGGCACATGAAGAGATGCTCAATGTCCCTGGCCATTAGAGAAATGCAAATCAAAACCACAATGAGGTATCATCTCACACCCACCAGAATGGCCATTATCAACAAAACAGAAAATGACAAGTGCTGGAGAGGATGCGGAGAAAGAGGCACACTTATCCACTGTTGGTGGGAATGTCAAATGGTGCAACCACTGTGGAAGGCAGTTTGGCGGTTCCTCAAAAAGCTGAATATAGAATTGCCATACGACCCAGCAATACCATTGCTGGGTATCTAATCAAAGGACTTAAGGGCAAAGACACAAACGGACATTTGCACACCAATGTTTATAGCAGCGTTATTTACAATTGCAAAGAGACGGAAACAGCCAAAATGTCCATCAACAGATGAGTGGCTAAACAAACTGTGGTATATACACACGATGGAATATTATGCAGCTTTAAGACAGAATAAACTTATGAAGCATGTAATAACATGGATGGACCTAGAGAACATTATGCTGAGTGAGTCTAGCCAAAAACTAAAGGACAAATACTGTATGGTCCCACTGATGTGAACCGACATTCGAGAATAAACTTGGAATATGTCATTGGTAACAGAGTCCAGCAGGAGTTAGAAACAGGGTAAGATAATGGGTGATTGGAGCTGAAGGGATACAGACTGTGCAACAGGACTAGATACAAAAACTCAAAAATGGACAGCACAATAATACCTAATTGTAAAGTAATCATGTTAAAACACTGAATGAAGCTGCATCTGAGCTATAAAAAAAAAAAAAGAACCACTACCAGTTTGGACTGAGAGGGACATAAAAGGGACCCAATGGAGGAAAAACAACTTCAGAGGCAGAACCATGGAAACAAAAGTCTAAAGTCAGGAAGCCTTCGGCTAGGAAAGACCCACCCCAGTACTTGGTGAGGGTGAGTTTATCCCAGAGGTAGAGGGTGGGCCTTTCACCTCACTGCAGTAGAAGAGTCCTGCTGCCTCAGGCCCTAGAGAGGGTGCAGCACATTCCCTGGGGATTGCAGTGTGGCTGCCAACACATGGAGGGGTTGAGTGTATGCCCCAGAGATGGCAGAGAGCCCGGGTGCAGCCTCAGTGTCTGAAGAGGGTGGAGCCAAGAAAAAGATGGTCTCCACAATGTCCTCCAAGGTTGTATTTGGAGAGAGGCAGGCCACCGTGTAGGCCTTTAGAAAGGGTGGGGCAGCAGGCTTTCTAAAGTCCCAAAGATAAATGACTCTTATACTTTGAAATCTAATAATGGACTTTGCCCTGCAGGTTTTCCAAACTGCTTGTGTCCAGTGACCCGTGTTCCTTCCAATTTCTCCCTGTGGAAATGGGTATATGTATCCTATGACTGTTCCTCCTTTGTATGTCGGCAGCAAATAACCTGTTCTGAGTTTTACAGATCCGGAACCAGAGAATTGTGCCTTAGGACAGACCATGCCTGTGGCTGACTCTGATGAGATTTTATACTGTTTCTGACTTTATATTTTATTTGTGTTGATATTGTTATGGAATGAATGTATTTTGCATTTGGAAAGAGCATGCCTTTTTTGGGGTCCAAAGGGTGGGATGTGTCAGTATGAATCTATGGTGGACCCCAGAAAAGCACTGTCCTTTAGTCCTCATTCAATATTGCTGGCTGGGAGCTTTTTGATTGTTCCCATGGAGATGTGAGCCACCTGACTGTGGGTGTTAACCTTCGATTACAGGGAGATAGATGTGATTCTACCCATTCCAAGTGGGCCTTGACTGAAATCCTCTACAAAAGAGGAAACATTTTTTTGAGCCACAAAAATGACGAGAGCCAGAGCCCAATCTGCCAGAGACCTTTGGAGATGAAGGAATATGTCCCTGGGGGCGCTTCATGAAACGAGAAGCCTGCAGAGAAAGCCAGCAGATGCCATGTTTGCCATGTACCTTTCCAGTTGAGAGAGAAACTCTGAACTTCACTGGTCTTTCTTGAGTGAAGGTAACCTCTTCTTGGTGGCTTAATTTGGACATCTTTATAGACTTGCTTTAATTGGGACATTTCCACAACCTTAGAACTGGAAACTTGCAACTTAATAAACTTCACCTTTTTAAAAGCCATTCCATTTCTGGTACATAGCATTCTGGCAGCTAGCAAACTAGAACACTGTCTCAGAGTCTCAGTAAACCAGTTGACTCCACGAGTGACCACTGGCAAGACCAGCAAATCAGCACAGCTTAGCCTAGCCCAAACTAAAGAATAACGAGCAAAAAAAGAGATGTTGTTTTAAGTCACTACGTTTTGGGGTGGTATGCCGACAACAATTGATAACCAAAGCAATGGTCATTGTAGATGCCTTTTTCCCTAAATACAAGACAATTACTCCAATGTAAACAAAATGTGGGAAACGTTTTTCCACCACAATTACTCCAATGCAAACAAAATGTGGGAAACGTTTTCCCACCACAACCTTCTCAGTCACATGCTGAATGGTAACTGGTCATCTGTAAAGAAGAAAACACCTCTCATCTTAATTTATAAGTTTCCATGATTTTTTACATGGAAAAATGTAAAATTTATAAGTTTCCATGATTTTTTATAATGTCAATTACTAACAGTCTGGGGCACTGGCTTATCATTTAGCTAAAATAAAAAAAGAAAGTGGCTATCAAAATGAATTATCCACTGCTGGATAAGTGACAGTAATTGAAACTGTTCCTACTTTTACAGATGCTGTTACTTATATCCCAAATCATTTTTCCTCTCGCAAGTCTCCTATCATTTCCCACAAAGAGAAAAAAAATTTAACTTGTTAAGGTTATAAAAAGGAAAAAAGGAAAAATAAAAAAATATGCTGATAACTACAAGTTATGTCAACATCATCTTTGAAATATAAAGGACAATTTAACCACTTCTTAAACTTAAAACAAAATTATATAAAATACTGTCTACATCGAAGAGATGATTTCTTCCTATCTGAGAATAAGAGTAAGTGGAAATCAGGTATTCTTCAGTTAGTAGGCAGTGCTTTTTAAATGGCTTCAAATTTTGCTTAACAAAAGGTAGTCATCCACAATCCAAACCTTCCAAATTCAAATTAATTCTTTACCTAAACTTTCTTGCAAAATCTTTACATAATCTTTTCTTGATCTTTCTAGGGAGAGGGGAAAGTCCATATCTACTTCTGTGCTGAAGTTCTGGTGGGTCTTCTGATCTGAGACCTTTCGGCTACTGCATCAGCCCCATGTTTTCAAAAACTCTAGGATTATCTTCTCTCATTTCTGCACAGGATGGTGTTAGAGTACAAGGTGGGAAGGAACTCTGATCTCCACTAGTCTGGTCTGCTAGGGAATATTTAATATTTGTATATTTGTACCTTTTCCTCTTGCTTTACTGCTGTTCTTCAATCCCACACTGTAGTGTTTCAATGTAATGCTGGATTCAATTTCCAAGTATTTTGTTGAGGATTTTTGCATCTATCTTCATTAAATAGATTGGTCTTCTTTTCTTATAGTATCTCTGTCTGGTTTGGGTATTAGGGTGAGTTTGGTTACATAAATTGAGTTAAGGAGCTTTCTCTCCTCTTCAGTTTTTACTTTTCTTTTTGAAGAGTCTGAGTAGGATCAGTACTAATTCTTTCTTGAATGCTAGGTAGAATTCACATGTGAAGCCATCTGGTTCTGGACTTCTCTTTTGGAGAGCTCCTTGATGACTGATTCAATCTCTTTACTTGTGATTCGTTTGTCGAAGTTTTCTGTTCCTTCTCAAGTCAATGTTGGTTGTTCATGCCTTTCTAGGAAGTTGCTCATTTCATCTACGCTGTTTAGCTTATTAGCATATAGTTGCACATGGTATCCTTTCATCACATCCTTTATTTCTGTGGGGTCAGTGGTTATGTCCTCTCTTCCATTTCTGATTTTATGTATTTGCATCCTCTCTCTTTCCATTTTCTTTCGTCAACCTGGCTAAGGGTCCATCAATTTCTTTTTCTTAAATACCAAAAAAAAAACACCAAACAAACGCAAACATTTCTATTTTGATCATTCCATTCTACATATATAATCAGTAATTCACAATATCATCACACAGTTGCATATTCATTACCATGAGCATTTCTTGGAACATTTGCATCTATGCAGAAAAAGAAATAAAACGAAAACAGAAAAATAAATTTATACATACCATACCCCTTACCCCTCCCTTTCATTGATCAATAGCATTTCAAACTAAATTTATTTTTATTCCATATGTTCTACTCGTCTGCTGATAAGGCAGATAAAAGGAGCATCAGACACAAGGTTTTCACAATCACACAGTTACACTGTGAGAGCTATATCATTATACAATCATCTTCAAGAAACAGGGCTACTGGAACACAGCTCTACATTTTCGGGCAGTTCCCTCCAGCCTCTCCATTACATCTTGAATAACAAGGTGATATCTACTTAATGTAAGAATAACCTCCAGGATAACCTCTCGACTCTGTTTGGAATCTCTCAGCCATTGACACTGTGTCTCATTTCACTCTTCCCTCTTCGGTCGAGAAGGTTTTCTCAATCCCTTGATGCTGAGTCTCAGTTCATTCTAGGATTTCTGTCCCACCTTGCCAGGAAGGTCCACGCCCCTTGGAGTCATGTTCCATGTAGACAGGGGGAGGGTGATGAGTTTGTCTGTTGTGTTGGCTGGAGAGAGAGGCCACATCTGAGCAACAAAAGAAGTTCTCTTGGGGGGTGACTCTTAGGCCTAATTTTAAGTAGGCTTGAGGGTCCATTAATTTTATTGATTTTCTCAAAGAACTAACTTCTGGTTTTGCTGATTTTGTCTATTTTTTCATAGCCTCAATTTCACTTGTTTTTGTTCTAATCTTCATTATTTCTTTCGTTTTATTTGCTTTGGGGTTAGTTTGCTCTTCTTTCTCTACTTCTTCCAGGTGAACAGTTAATTCCTTGATTTTTGTTCTTTTGGTTTTTCAATATAGGCATATAAGGCAACAAATTTCCCTCTCAGCACTATCTTTGCTGCATCATATAAATTTTGATATGTTTGTTGTATTTTCATTTGCCTTGAGATATTTATTGATTTCTCTTTTACCTTGTTCCTTGACCCACTGGTTGTTTAAGAGTGTATTGTTCAGCCTCCATGAATTTGTGAATTTTCTGGCCCTCTTGCCTGTTATGGATTTCCAATTTCAAACTACTATGATCTGAGAAAGTGTTTTGTATAATTTCAATCTTTTTAAATTTTCTGAGACTTGCTTTGTGATCCAGCAGATGTTCTATCCTTGAAAACAATCCATGACACTTGGGAAAAATGTGTAGCCTGCTGTTGTGGAGTGTGATGTTCTATAAACGTCTGTTAAGTCTAGGTCATTAATTGTATTATTAAAAATCTCTCTTTCCTCTTTGATTCTCTGGCTAGATGTTCTCAATGATGAAAGCAGGGAATTGAAGTTTCCAACTATTATGGTAGAGGTGTCTACTTTTTCCTTCAGTGTTGTCAGTGTTTCTCGCATGTGTTTTGGAACACCCTGGTTTGGTGTATAAATATTTGATTATGTCTTGCTGAACTGTTCCTTTTATTAATACATACTGTCCTTCTTTATCTCTTTTGTCTTACACTTGAAATCTATTTTTTCAGATATAAGTATAGCTATCCCTGCTCTTTTCTGGTTGCTCGTATGAAGTATCTTTTTCCAACCTTTCACTTTCAACCTATTTTTGTCCTTGGGTCTAAAGTGAGTCTCCTGTATAAGCATATATATGGGCCCTGTTTTTTAATCCATTCTGCCAGTCTGTTTAATGTCATTACTGTAAAGGCAGTACTTTCTTCTACCATTTTGTCTTCCGGATTTTGTATGTCATGTCTTATTATTATTTTTTTTTTTCTTTTTACCTTTACTGACAGTCTTCATTTCTACAATGTTCTCCAGACTTCTCTTTCCTGTCTTTTCCTATCTGCTTGCAGTGCTCTATTTAGTATTTCTTGTAGAGCCAGTCTCTTAGTCACAGATATTCTCAGTGACTATTTGTCTGAAAGTATTATAATCTTCCCCCTTGTTTATGAAGGACAGTTTTGCTGGGTATACAATACTTGAAGGCAGTTTTTTCTCTTTCAGTATCTTGACTAGATCACACCACAGCCTTCTCTTTTCATGGTTTCTGCTGAGAATTCCACATTGTCTTATCAAGCTTCTCTTGTATGTGATGGACTGCTTTATTCTTGCTGCTTTCAAAATTCTGTGTCTCTGACATCTGGCAATCTGATTAGTAAGTGTCTTGGAGTAGGTCTATTTGAATCTGTTCTGTTTGGGGTAAGCTGTACTTCCTGAAGCCGTCTTTCATGAGAGTTGGGAAATTTTCAGGGATTATTTTCCCCATTATTCGTTCTGCTCCTTTTCCGTTATCTCCTCCTTCTGGGACACCCATAACACAGACATTCGTGTACTTTATGTTGTCTTTCAATTCCTTGAGATTCTGCTCATATTTTCCCAATCTTTTCCCTGTATTTTCTTTTGTGTGTCAGATGTTAGATGTTATGTCCTTTAGCTCACTAATCATTTCTTCTGCCCCTTTAAATCTACTGTTGTATGTTTCCATTGTTTTTTTTTTATCTTTTCTATTCTGCCTTTCATTCCCTTATATCTCTCCTCAATTTGTTGATTTGATTTTTGATAACATTTTGCACATCTGTAAAACATCCCGAATTAGTTGTTTCAACTCCTGTATCTCATTTGAAGTGTTGGTTTGTGACTCTGACTGGGCCACATCTTCGATTTTCCTAGTATGACTCATTATTTTTTGTAGGCATCTAGGCATTTAATTTTCTAAATTAGCTTATTCTGGAGGTTATTTTCATTCTTTTATCTAGGATTTTCTTTTTAGATGGCTTTGTTCTCTATCTGTTGTTTGGCATTCAGTTCAACTTACTCTAGACCACTAGCCTAGGATCTGTTTAAACTGATCAGAATTTTTCAGTTCTTGTTTTTCTGTCCTTGCCCTACTTATATACAGCTTTTTTTCTTTTTTTGAGGCGGTTCTCCTCAGATATTATTGACCCCAGTCAGCATTTCCCAGACCAGACAGCCCCATGTCTCAGGAGGAGGGAGTAGACAGTATTAAGTTTCCCTGAGGATGAAACTTAGCACACTGTCAGACTTTTCTATGAATCCTCCAGACTCTGTGCTTTTCCTATGCTGTCCAGCATGCAGTGCTTGTCAGCTCAGATGTCCCCACAGGCGTAAAGTAATGCGATGCCTTTAACTTCAGCAGCCTCTCCCTGCTAGTGGTGTGATTCAGAGAGAGGCTGAGGTAGAAGTTAGGCTTTGACTGCTTCTGCTTTCCAGCCCCTGGGACCTGAATTCTCTGAAGAAGGGCCTCCACTTGACCTGGGTCCCACCCCCCTTTTCTTGGAGAAGATACACCCTTTAGGGAACTGTCCCCATCCACCTATTTACTTTGTCTCTCAGACATGTCTTAATTCCACCCTTGCCTGGGGCAGTGCTTGAGCCTGAGAGTGCTTGCAGTTCTATCTAATGCACTGTTAAGAAGTTTTTTTTTTAAAAAAGCTTTTTCAGAGCTGGACCCCAGCTCCCTGGGTATGCCAATTGAGAGCTGGAGTTGGTGGCTCTATATGTCCCCAAGCTCTATGTGCCCCCTTTACTTGGGGTCCATCCCCTTTCTAGTATTTTGTGCTGTCCAACTCCAAAAATTCACTTTCGTTTTGTTTTGGTTTTTTTCCCCAGTCAACCCTGTCCCTTCTCTTCCAGGGAGAAAACTCCTGGATCCTTCAGTGCTTACTCTAGGTTTATCTGTGCTCAGGGACTGTTTTCAGTAGTCAGAATTTGTTCGTTAATTACAAAACTGGAGCTTGGTTGAACTAACTCCTTGCTATTAGTAAAGTCTGTTTCCTTTCCCCTTGGGGAACCAGTCTGCAGTGCCCATGGGGGAAGATAGCCGGCCTCTGCAGCTTGGAAGACTTACAGTTCTGTGTGGGATCTCAGCCATTACCTGTTCCAGACTCTGCATGCAGTCTCTATTTAAGTCTAAGTCACCTTCCATACAATACCAGGCTCTTAGAACACTTATTCTGATTATACCCCAAACCATCTTACATAGCTTTCAGTATCTTAGTTTCACCTTGTTTTTAACCATCCCAGGCAGCATCTTCATTATAATAATAATAATAATAATAATAAATAAACTTCTAGGAGATTACATAGAAGAATATTTAAATGACCCTAAGATAGGAAAAGATTTCTTAAAAAATACCTTATAAGCTAAATAAAAGACATCATTAAGAGAGTCCAAAAAAATCACTGTTTGGAAAAACATTTGCAATACATATAACAAATGCTTGTACAAAGAATATATGAAGAACACTTTGAAACGAATAAGAAACACAATGACAACCCAATAAATACTGGGCAAAAGACCCAAACGGTAACTCACAAATGTGGATAGGTAATGCAAATCTATGCAGAAAAAGAGGTTCAATCTCATTAGTCAACACAGAGGTATAAAATAAAATCACAATGACACGCCATAATCCAGTCACTGAAAGGGCTAAAAAGAAAAGACTGAAAATCCAAAGTGCTAGCCAGGATATGGAGCTCATATATGCTGGCGAGAATGTAAATGGTTACAAGTGTTTTAGAAAACTGTCTTGCCAGCATCTACTAAGGATGAACATACATGCACTGTTCCTAGGTATATACCCACATAAGTGGTGGACATATGTACCACAAGGATTACTCATAGAAGTATGATACATAATAGTTAAAAACTGGAAATAGACCATATGATACAGCAATCATGCTCCTAGGTATTTATCCAAATGAGAAGAAAACTTTTGTTCTTAAAAAAACCTGCACATGAATGTTTATATCAGCCTTCTTTATAACTGCCAAAATTGGAAGCAATCAAGATGTCCTCCAACAGGTAAATGAATAAATAATATGTGACACATCCATATAATAGAGTACCATTTAGAGGTAAAAAGAAATGAGTTATCCTCTGCGAGTGAAACCACTGCCCTTCTCCCTACATGGGACATGACATCCAGGGGTGAACGTCTCCCTGGTAGCATGGGAAAGGACTCTCAGGGATAAGCCTGGCCCTGCCACCATGGGATCAACAATACGGTCCTGATTAAAAGGGGGAAAAGTGTAACAAATATGGTATCAGTGGCTGAGAGACTTCAAATAGAGTCAAGAGGCTACTCTGGAAGTCACTCTTATACTTCAGTTAGACATTGCTACCTATCATAACTTGCCAAACCCCAACCTAAACCATTCCTGCCAATCCTAAAGAACACTTAGGGCAATATGTAAGATTCTACAAAGGTTCCACACACAGGGTAACTTCCCAGAAACCTACAACTTCCAGATGGGCCTTGGACCAGATAAGTCCTGAAATGCAGAGGAGCCAGCCTCTCCAGAACATCAACTAGTTCCATCCCCCTATCCCATATTATCAACAGCCCTTTCCAACATGAAAAAGTTAGAATGGGCATAGCCCAAATACCTCTAAAGAGTGGGAGAAAGATCAAAGGTGATGGTAGAGTTATAGAGACGGGTGAGTTTAACAAATGAGTGTGACTGCTGAATCATTATATTGATGTTTCTTTCAGTCTCCAGTATTTTAGAATAGCTAGAAGTAAAAACCTATAATTGTGGAATTGTAACCCATAACCAAACTCTGAAGTCTGTTCTACAACTAATTGCTGGGATGTATTTCGAAGTGTATTGCTTTCTTGTATATATGTTATTTTTCACAAGAAAAAAGAAAAAGTCAATTGTGATGATAAACCCACAGCTATATGAGGATATTGTGCGCCATTGATTGTATACTTTGGGTGATTACATGGCATGTGAATATCAATCAATCAATAAAAGACATGTAGGGCCTTTTGGCTCTCTGTGCAGCACCATGGCAGTGAATAAGCACCTTATAAAAGATGGCAAAATGGAGCCAAAAAGAAAGTGGCTGATCCATATTCTAAGAAAGATTGCTATGATGAGAAAGGAGCAGCAATATTTAATATAAGAAATATCAGGAAAACACTAGTTAAAAGGAAACTCAAGGAAACAAAATTGTATTTGATGGCCTTAAGGGTGATGGTTTTGAAGTGAACCTTGTTGATCTGCTGAATGATGAGGCTGCATTTAGAAAATGCAAGCTAATTACTGAGGATGTGCAGGGCAAAAACTGCTTAACCAATTTCATGGCATGGATCTTACTCATGACAAAATGAATTCCATAGTCAAAAAGTCATACCGGGCGGGCCGCGGTGGCTCAGCGGGCAAGAGTGCTTGCCTGCCGTGCCGGAGGACCCCGGTTCGATTCCCGGCCCCAGCCCATGTAAAAAAAAAAACAAACAAACAAACAAAATATAATAAAAACAAGAAAATGTTTAAAAATGTTTCCCTTTCTTCCTTCCTTCCTTCTATCCCTCCTTCCTTCTCTGTCTTTCCTTCCCTTCCTCCCAAAAAAAAAAAAAAAAAAAAGTCATACCACTCCTACTCACATGTTTGAGACACCAAGGATCTCTTTCAACATGGCCCAGAAAGACTCTGCAAACAAGACCATCTCTACATGTCAAAGGCGCAGTCGCACCAAATTCACACCAGATCAGCTGAAAATCCTCATAGACACTTTCAACCAAAAACCTTACCCAGGTTATGCTACCAAACAAAAACTTGCTTTAGAAATTAACACTGAAGAGTCTAGAATCCAGATTTGGTTTCAGAATCGAACAGCTAGACACTCTTTCCAGAGGACAGAACCTGAGCAGGCCTTGGAATCAAGCCAAACCCACAGACCAGATGCCCCTGCAGTGACTCAAGTTAGAGAAGCCAGGCGGTGCCGGACCACCTATACATCTTCCCAATTATGCGCTCTCATCAAGGCTTTCAAGAAAAACCCTTACCCTGGGATTGATTCCAGAGGAAAACCCGCTAAAGAAATTGGGGTTTCAGAGGCAAGAGTCCAAATTTGGTTTCAAAACTGAAGATCTTGATTCTATGACCAAAGAAAAAGAGAACCTGCTGAGATCCGAGGAAAAATAAGAGACAAGGCACAGGGTCTCTGAGAAGAGAGAGTTCAAGCCACAGAAGCTACACAAAATGTCACCAACCTCGCTAACAACTGTTTTATTTCTCTGGAGCCAGAATGAAGGGTCATAGAAACAAGTTCAGTGTATCAGATGTCATCATCCTGAGATCCAAATCTATCTAACTGTTCCTGAAAATGCACTCTTCCTCTGAAATTGCAAGTTGAGCATTCTGGAAATGGTAAGCAAGACTTCAGAAGGCAGAAACAAGTCCAAGAGGCATGTCACAGCACTCCTCACCCAGCTTGGATCTGGAGTTCAGCAGAGTTTGAGGACAGTGAAAATAAAACTAGCACATTTTTAATCATCACAGTAAGAATTGGTTCAGACAAAAATCATCAGTGGATGCAAAACTCTTGAAATGAATGTTTTTTGAAAAACAAGATATACATTGTCTCAGAGAATCTTACCCATGGATTCCTTATTAATTACAAAAGGAAATTTGTATCGGAGAAAACTGACAGACTCTACCTTAACCAAGTGCTTGAAATTTGCTTTATCAGCAATAACACGGACTGAGGTGAGGTGCCTCCTGATATGAAGCATCTAAGAAAGACAAAACATCCTTTCTGTGGTATTACTGCCAAAAGTGCACATGCTTAATTTAATCACGAGGAAACACCAGACAAGCAAAACTAAGTGACATCCTACACAGTAATAGACCTGTACTTTTCGACAATGGATTGAATAATTGCAATAAAGATGGAGAGATAGTATGCCAACTCAGGAAGCCTCCTGAAGAGCTAACTTCTATAAGTAGAATGTGCTGCCGTTTATGTGGGGAATGGACGCATATTCAGAGACCTTGTTATGCTTACAATTTCTCTCCAAAGATGTTCAAGAAACTGGTAACATTGATTATCTCCCTCTTTTTTTTTTTTTATTAATGTGATTTTATTGAGATATATTCATATGCTATACAATCCATCCAAAGTATACAGCCATTGGTTCACATAGTTGTGCATTCATCACCTGATCATTTTTGGAACATTAGCATTACTCCAGAAAAAGAAATAAAAATAAAAAAGAAACCCCAAACATCCCATACCCCTTACCCCTCCCTCTTATTGACCACTACTACTACAATAGAGTTAACTAAGACAGTGTTGATTAACAGAACAAAATATCCAGAAGTAGTTCCGTAGCCACATGGGCAATTGAAATTTTTTCCTCAATATAGTTATACAATCATTATTAAAGATCAGGGATACTGGGTTACAGTTCAACAGCTTCAAGTATTTCCTTTTGGTTATTCTAAAATACTCGACACTAGAAAGAAATATCTATATAATGAGGCAGTAGTCACAGTCATTTGTTAAATCCTAATTTCTCAGTTACACCTCCATCTCACACGAGCTACCTCTTGGGAAGAGAGGTGGAAAGTTGAAGATAGAACTGTTTTTCCACATTAATCTTTTTTCTTTTCTTATACTTTTGTAGTACCAAATGTACAACTCAATTTCTCATTTTTACCACTTTCAAGTGCACAATTCAGTAGCATTAATTCTATTCACAGTATTCTGCTACCATCACAAGCATCCATACCTCAACTTTTTCATCTCAAGCAGAAACTCTATTAAGCAATAACTCCCCTTTTGCCACACCTACTACCCTCTCCCCACCACCGTGGCTCCTGGTAACCTGTAATCTGTCTATGAAGTTTGCTTATGTGCATTTCATATAAATGAGATCATACAGTCATACAATGTTTATCTTTTTGTGTCTGGCTTATTTCACCCAACATGAAATCTCCAAGATTCATCCATGTTGCAGCAAGAATTAGAACTCCATTCCTTTCTATGGTTGAATAATCATGGCTTGTATCAACAATATTTTGTTTATCCAATCTTATATTGATGGACACTTTGGTTGCGTCTACGTTTTGGCTATTGTGAATAAAGTTATACAAATATCAAAAAAAAAAAAAAAAGTCATACCAGAATTGAAGCTCATGTCAATGTCAAAACTAACAATGGTTATTTGCTTCATCTATTCTGTGTTGGTTTTATCAAAAAAACACAGCAACTAAATTTGGAAGACCTCTTCTGTTCAGTACCAACAGGGCCACTAAATCCAGGAGATGATGGAAATCATGACCCAAGAGGTGCAGAGAGATGATCTGAAAGAAGTGGTCAATAAACTGATTCCAGGCAGATTGGTAAAGACATAGGAAAGCACTATCAATCTATCTATCCTCTCCATGATGTATTTGTTAGAAAAGTAAAAATGTCAAAGAAACCCAAGTATGAATTGGGAAAACTCATGGAGCTTCACAGTGAAGGTAGTAGTTCTGGAAAAGCAACTGGAGATGAGATGGGTGCTAAAGTGGAAAGAGTGATGGCTATGAGCCAGCAGTCCAAGAATCTGTTTAAATTCAGACTTAAAAAGTCTTATTGGGGTGGGGGGAGGGGAGGTTAGGACATGGAGGAAACTTAAACATGTGTTACTAGATGAAAGAAGTGAGTTTGAAAAAGCTATATTGTATGATTCCATCTATAAGATATTCTGGAAAAGGCAAAACTATAGAGACAGTAAAAAGGTCAGTGGTGCCAAGGATTTTAGGAGAATGCAGGATGGATGATTAGGTGGCAATCAGAACATTTTCAGGGTAGTGAAACTATTCTGAATGATATAGTAATGGTGGCGTAAACAAACACATGACATTATGCATTTGTTGAAAATCACAAAACCATACAACACAGTGAACCCTAACATAGATTATCAACTTTTATTAATAGTCACGTGTCAATAGCAGTTCATCAGTTGTAGCAAATATACCACACTAATAGCAGGGGAAACTGTGTGCAGGAGGAGAGAGAGTATATGGGAATGCTGTACTTTGTTCACAATTTTCCTGTAAATCTAAAACTGCTCTAAAAAATAAAGCTTAATCAACAGAAGAGTGGCTAAACAAACTGTGGTATATACATACGATGGAATATTATGCAGCTTGAAGACAAGATAAACTTATGAACCATGTAATAACATGGATGGACCTAGAGAATATTATGCTGAGTGAATCCAGCCAAAAACTAAAGGACAAATACTGAATGGTCCCACTGATGTGAACGGACATTCGAGAATAAACTTGAAATATGTCATTGGTAACAGAGTTCAGCAGGAGTTAGAAACAGGGTAAGACAATGGGTAATTGAAGCTGAAGGGATACAGACTGTGCAACAGGACTAGATACAAAAACTCAAAAATGGACAGCACAATAATACCTAATTGTAAAGTAATCATGTTAAAACACTGAATGAAGCTGCATCTGAGCTATAGGGTTTTTTTTGTTTTTGTTTGCTTGTTGGTTTGTTTGTTGTTGTTGTTTTTTACTATTATTACTACTTTTATTTCTTTTCTTTATATTAACATTTTATATCTTTTTCTGTTGTGTTCCTAGTTCCTCTAAACCGATGCAAATGTACTAAGAAACAATGATCATGCATCTATGTGATGATGTTAAGAATTACTGAGTGCATATGTAGAACGGTATGATTTCTAAATGTTGTGTTAATTTCTTTTTTTTTTCTTTCTTTCCGTTAATAAAAAAATTTAAAAAAAAATAAAGCTTATTTAAAAAAAAGAAAAAGAAACTGAAAACCCAATTATTCATCAATACTAGAATAAATACCTTGTAGTTTAGTCATAAATGTCGCCGAAATGAAAAAGAATTAGTTACAATTACTCAAAATAACCTGAATGATTACATCACACTGAATGAAGAGCCAGATATGCAAAAGAACACATACCATATAATTCCGTTTACATAAATTCAAAGAACAGAGAAAACTAATAATAACAGTGTTAAAACCCCAGTAGAAGTGAACTCTGAGGAGGACAGGATAGTGAATGGGATAGAACGCGAAGGTATTTCAGGGGCCCAGTAATGTTCTATTTCTTGATCTGGGTGGTAGTTACATGGATATGTTTACTTGTCATATTTCTAGAGCTTAAGATTTATATACTTTTCTACTATGTTATACTTCAATATAAAGGTTAAAACAACAACAATAACAAAAACCTTCCAGCAGCTCTTCATGAGCTACAGTAGACATGCATGCCCTTTTTTACTATGAAGAATGCCACCTTCCATTATCCTAATGCCTGAATGCGTTGGGGTGCATAATGAAACATCTCTAAAAGTGAAATGATTCTATCATTAGCTAAATTCCCCTCCCTTCTAGAAACCTCAGCACACAGCAATTTATGAAACAGAAAACCAGTATAAAGTGGTAAATCCCAAGCATTAGTTCAGGAACTCCTACACTATGGACAAGGCTGAAATATATTTTGCTTTTCTCTGTTAGTTCTTTTGCTGATGTCATCTTCCTGCCTAGTATGCATCCTTCTCTCTTCCACCTCTATCACCTTCTCTCTTCCACCTCTATCAAGATTCTTGCCATTCTTCAAAGTACAACTCAAATCTCATCTCGATCAATTTTCTGAATCACTACTAGATGAACATGACCTACATTCCTGCAAATATCTGATTCTCACATATCAAACTCAAAACCCCTTTCTTTAACCTTCTTTGAATCAACTACTGTGTCCTAACACATAGTTGGTACTTAGATAATACATAATTAGTGAACACACTTTCAGTTGTTGAGCTTTAATACCAAAAGAGACCTTAAGAGATCGTGTAATCCAACTGGATAATCATTCATCTGGGGGAAACTAAGTCCCAGAGAGGTTAGGTGATTTGCTGGTGCCATCGAAACTGTCCTGACATGAAATCTATCACTTCTACTACTGTATGACAGATCCTCCATAACTATATGAAAACAAGGACAGGAATGTTCCTTGCAGAATAAAGGAACAAAAGAAAAGAACCCCAGGTGGCACAAGTACAAGTAAATTTTAAGATTACTGCAAAATAGATGAAATGCATCATCATAGGTTTTAGTTCTAACTACAATGTTCACTTTACATACACATTTTACATAGCTCAATAAATGTTATCAAATGGAAAAAAAACACTGCATTATTTTATTGGCCTGATGTTAAATCAACCAGGCCAGTAAAAGTTTAATTTGCAAGAACAAGGAAGTCATCTTTCATACCAACTAGCACTATGAAATGCTATTCCATCAGCATTTTTTATTACACATTAAGATAACCTAAACCTGGAGAATTCTCAGGGGGAGCAAAGGAAATTATCAAAACCTTGACAAAAATACAGTCACCACAAAACTGCTATGAAATTTGAATTAGAAGGTCAAGGAAATACGACTAAAATTAAGCCTTCATATATATTAGTTTGAAAAGCTGATTCTTCAGTATCAATTTAGAAATTTATTAATAAAAATCCTTATGGTCTTCTGTAAGGAAAACAAATAATAAATTAATGTACCTCAGATCCTGGTTTTCTGTAGTGAGGAGAGTAAGAAGAGCCCAAGCGAGCACCTGGCTGTCATCTCCGGCATGAAATTTATCATACTGCTTAATGCACTGCAACAGCAGCTGGTCAAGGCATTCCAGGGCTTTCTCCTGCACTGTGCTCTCACAGTCCATCACCACTGGGATAACCCCGGTCAGCCACGCTTTTTGTATCTGCACACATCTAGGCTGGGCCTTGGGATTTTAAAATTTTGAATCATGAAGTCTGATGCTAATAGCAGTCACACATCAGTAAAGTTGTGATCAATGTTTTTAGAGACAGGTTAGAAGTATTTACACATACAACTGAAGATTAGCCAAAAAGTAGGAAAAAACTAACACTCAAAATATATGTAAAAACAAGGTTCAAATGCCAGTTGCGAATCAGTGTATAATGAAATTTTAAACTTATACATTAAAGTCACTATCTTGTAAGTGGTTGTAAATCAGCACTTTTTGGTAATTCAAGATTGAGAGCAAATAATATTTATTCAAGAGGCAATGAAGAATAGATGCTAACAGAAAAAGTGGAAATATGCATTGCTTAATGCTGTCTCTCATGAAATAAGTAAATATATAAACATGACTTCAAAATTCTTCAACAGCTAATTAGTTGGCTGAGGTAAATTATCTGCTGTTTTGTCAGTATCATATTTTTATCTGATATTATATCTGTATGTATTAAAAGACAAAACTTAATTTAAGTTGCTGGCTTGATCAAATTAATTTTAAAACTGATTTTTCTACATGAGATTAAGCTGAAGCCAAAATAAGGTCAACCATTAGCACTCTCTATAATCATATTTAATATGAATCATGGCCTATCATATGTAACTGAAAGTCACGGCTTCCTTTCTCTTACACTGAACAGACCTTTGGTGAACTCAGTAACATTTTTAACTGTTAGCTTAATACTTAGCAATAGGTAACTATTATACTAAGTTATTCTGAATGTCAGTTCCCATGCATTAGATACATAACGCCTGGTTCTCACCATAAGAAGGTCAGTAAGAGACTGAAGGGCCTGCTTCCGGACAGACACAGCAGGGTCCCGACACTGGTCCTGCAGAACCGACAGGTCTTCTTTCATACCCGAGATCTCACAGTGTTTCAGAATATTCACTAACACCTAGAAAACAAATATGCAACATCAAGTGATGACCCCACATAGACAAAATACAAAAAGACAAACTACACACAAAGAAATACTGAACCTCTAAGTTTGGGTTCTTAATATTTTGGGGGTCATGAATCCACCCCTCTACCCACAACATCCCACTTTATAGAATCTGATGAAAGCGAAGGCCATTCTCTAACCCTCTAACAGATGTTATTATAAACAAATATTTACAATTTCAGGGGCTTCATGAACCCTACTGAAACCCAGACATAGCTCTCCGCTTAAGAATCCCTATTCTAACCAAAAGATATTAAAGATGTAAATTTGTGTTTCTTTAAAAAGCCAGCAAACCAGCAGGAAAGCTTAACAGATAATCCTTCCGTTCAAATAAGTTATTTCTATAAAACAGGATCAGGGTCAACTAGCAGTTAAGTAACACGCGTAGCCTGAGAGTTTTTTGAATATTTTCCGGTATTTCCAAGATTTCAGTGTTTATAGAGAACAGGCATAAAAAACGTCTATGAAAAGCTCCCACCTGTAAGGCAGACTTCCTAACGTTGGTTTTCTCATCCCGGAGCCTCTTTCTCAGCATGGCCAGGATGCATCTTTCTGCTGAGGGAACACCAAGAGTCATCATGGCCTGAGAAAGACTACACATCACCAAGAAAATACTCTACTTGAAAAGCCTCAATAATTAGCTTGTTTTAAATCCTAAAAAAATTAGAGAATGCAAGAGTGTAGACTATGAAGAATAACCCTTAATAATTTGCTATTCACAATAATGCAAAAGCCAGAATAGTGTAATAAAAAAGGTGTAAATTTTGGAGCATTAAAAACTTGGTTTTCAATCCTGGCTCCTACCTCTAAAATCTGAGTGACTTATTTAGCTCTTCAATTTTGTTTAGCTACAAACAATACTAAAAGCTTTCCCACTAAGTACAGGATGTTCAATCTCCTCATTTCTACTTAACACTGTACTAGACGTTCTGGCCAGGCAACTAACAAAACAAAACAAAACAAAACTAAAAAACAAAAAAAGAAATAAAAGGCATTCAAATTGTAAAGAAAGAAGTAAAACTATATTTGCAAATGACATGATCTGATATAAATAGAAAACCTTATGGAATCACAAAAAAGCTATTAGAGGTAATAACTGAATTCAGTGAGGTTGCAGAATATAATAAGATCAAAATCTCCTTTCCCCTCCAAAGAAAAAATTAGTAGCATTTCTATGTATTAACAATAAATAATTCAAAAAGGAAATTAAGAAAATTCCATTTAACCTCAAAAAGAATAAGGTACGTAGAAGTAAATTTAACTGCAAGATTCTTTGATGACAAAACATCATCAAAAGGAATTAGAGAAGACCTAAATAAATGGGAAAATAGTTTCATTTTCATGGACTGGAGGATTAACATTATTAAGGTGACAATACTTTCCAAACTGATCTATCGATTAATCCCTATCAAAATCCCAGATACTCTGTTTTGCAGAAATTGATGGCTGACCCTAAAACTCATACGGAAATACAAGGGCCACAAAACAACCAAATCAATCCTGAAAAAGAAGAATGATGAAGAAATTTAAACTTCCCAATATAAAAATTTGCCACAAAGATATCATAATTAAGACTCCGTGGTACCAGCATACAGATAAGATGTATAGATCAGTGAAACAGAACTGAGAGCCTAGAAATAAACTATCATATCTATGGGCAGCTGGTTTTAGACAAGAGTGCCAAGACCATTTAATTGGCAAAGAAAAAGAATAGTCACTTCAACAAATGGTGCTGGGTTAACTGAATATCCAAATGCAAAAGAACGAATTTGAACTCATACTTCACACCACATACAAAAGTAAGCTTAAAATGGAGTGTTCTAGTTTGCTAGCTGCTGGAATGCAATATATCAGAAACGGAATGGCTTTTAAAAACGGGAATTTAATCAGTTGCTAGTTTACAGTTCCAAGACCAAGAAAATTCCAATTAAAACAAGTCTATAGAAATGTCCAATCTAAGGCATCCAGGGAAAGATACTTTGGTTCATGAAGGCCGACGAAGTTCAGGATTTGTCTCTCAAGTGAGAAAGCACATGGTAAATACAGTCAGGGTTCCTCTCTCATCTGGAAGGGCACATGGCAAACATGGCATCATCTGCTAGCTTCTTCTCCTGGCTTCCTGTTTCATGAAGCTCCCCAGGAGCCATCTTTCTTCTTTATCTCCAAAGGTCGCTGGCTGGTAGACTCTGCTTCTCGTGGCTATGTCATTCTGCTTTGCTCTCTCTGAATCTCATTCTCCAAAATGTTTCCTCTTTCATAGGACTTCAGAAACCAATCAAGACCCACCCAAATGGGTGGAGATACACCTCTACCTAATCCAGCTTAACAGCCACTCCTGATTAAATCACATCTCCAGGGAGATGATCTGATTACAGTTTCAAACATACAATATTGAATAGGGATTAGAAGAAATGGCTGCCTTTACAAAATGTGATTAGGGTTAATACATGGCTTTTCTAGGGGACATACATCATTTCAAACCAGCACATTCCAACCTCTGGACCCTAAAAAAGACACGTTTTCCCATATACAAAATACATTCATTCCATAACAAAGAAACTTAAAACCCTGTCAGTAACATTACAAATAGAATACAAGGTTAAAACCAGTACAAAATCTCAAAGTCAGTTACAAGCATGGTCTATCCTAAGGGAAAATTCTCCTCTGTCTCTGGACCTTTGAAAACTCCTAACAAGTTATTTGCTGCCAAAGTAAAAGGAGGAACAGTCATGGGATACATAAACCCCTTTCCATAGGGAGGAAGGAACACAGGGGTCACCAGACCCATACAGTTTTGAAAACCTGCAGGGCAAAGTCCATTATATTTCAAAGTCTGAGAATCATTTATCCTCAGGGCTTTAGAAAGCAGCAGTCCCAACCTTTCCAAAGGCCTACACAGAGGCCTGCCTCTCTCCAAATGCAACCTTGGGGGACACACTGGGGAGATCACCTTTTTCTTGGCTCCACTCTCTCCAAGCATTGTGGCCACACCCAGGCTGTCATCTCCAGGGCACACACTCAACCCCTCCATGTGGTGGCAGCGAGGCTCTCCCCAAACCCCAAGGAGTGTGCTTCACCCTCTCCAAGGCCTGAGGTGGCATGACTCTTCCACTGCAACGAGGTGGAAGGTCTATCCTCTGCCTTTGGGGCAAACTCACCCTCCTCACGGCTTTGGGTGGGTCTGCACTCCTGGCCCAAGGCTTCTTGACTTCAGACCTCAGCCTCCATGGTTTTGCCTCTGAAGTTATTTTTCCTCCAAAGTGTTCCTTCTCTGAACACCCCCGTCCAGACTGGCAGCAGCTCTGTTTATACAGGTTCCACAGCACTCTCATTGGCTTTCTATGCAGTAGCCTTGGATTGTGCCCATCAGACATAAGGAGTTTCCACAAATCCTTCCCGGATAACTCCATGTCCGATCCTGGCTTTCTCTGAAATGGTTGATTGATTCCACATCTGGCAAATCCTCACATGGAGCACTATTCTCTGGGGTCTCCCTTCTTGGAAGCCCAGAATTTTCCAGGACATCAATTTCTGGTTTCTTTGTACCCAAGACATCATTTTCAGCTTATTTCTCTCCTGCCGCATTTCACTATAAGCTATGAGGAGTAACCAGGCTGCATTTTCCACATTTAATTTGGAGATCTCTTCTGCTAAATATCAAAGCTCATGGCTTTTAAAATCTGCCTTGCAGCCAAAGCCACTAGTCAATTTTGCCAGATTATCTGCCATTTTAAAGCAAGGCTTGTCTTCTTTCCAGTCTATAATAACAAATGCTTCATTTCTGTCTAAGGCTTTATCAAAAGTGTCTTTAGAGCCCACATTTCTACTAATGGTTTCTTCAAAGCACTCTAGGTCTTCTCTATCAAGCTTCTCACAACTCTTCCAGAATCTTCCCCTTATTCATTTAAAAAGCCTTTCCCACATGTTTAGTATTTGCAATCTGCAGTAGCATCCCACTCCTCTGGTACCAAAATCTGTTCTAGTTTGCTAGCTGTCAGAATGTAATATACCAGAAACAGAATAGCCTTTAAAAGGGGGAATTTAATCAGTTGCTAGTTTACAGTTCCAAGACCAAGATAATCCCAATTAAAATAAGTCTATAGAAATGTCCAATTTAAGTTATCCAGGGAGAGAAACCTTGGTTCATGAAGGCTGATGAAGTTCAGGGTTTCTCTCTCAAGTGAGAAGGCATATGGCAAACACGGTCAGAGTTTCTGTCTCATCTGGAAGGGCACATGGCGAACATGGCATCATCTGCTAGCTTCTTCTCCTGGCTTCCTGTTTCATGAAGCTCCCCAGGAGCCATCTTTCTTCTTTATCTCCAAAGGTCACTGGCTGGTAGACTCTGCTTCTCGTGGCTACGTCATTCTACTCTGCTCTCTCTGAATCTCTCATTCTCCAAAATGTTTCCTCTTTCATAGGACTTCAGAAACTAATCAAGACCCACCCAAATGGCTGGAGACACGCCTTTACCTAATCCAGCTTAACAACCACTCTTGATTAAATCACATCTCCAGGGAGATGATCTGATTACAGTTTCAAACATACAATACTGAATAGGGATTAGAAGAAATGGCTGCCTTTACAAAATGGGATCAGGATTAAAACATGGCTTTTCTAGGGTACATACATCATTTCAAACCAGCACATGGAGTAAAGACCTAAATGTAAGAGCTAAAACTACAAAACCTGGACAAAAACTATGTGTAAAATTTCATGACCTGGGATTAGACAAAGGTTTTTTAAATGACACCAAAATCACAAACAAAAAAATAGATAAAATGCACTTCATCAAAATTTAAAACTTCTGCACTTCAAAGGACGCTATCAAGAATATGAGAAGGTAAGGTCATCAACATGGCAACATACACAGCTATTGAAAACCTCTCCCAAAAGAGTCAGAAAAGAAAAAAAGGAAAATTCTAACATGTGCAGAACTTTAGAGGAAGGTATAGACTGGAGAAGGATTCTACAAATGCCAAATTGAAGAAAAAGAAAAATATCAAGTAGGAAACTTCTACCCTGGACCAGCTGGCCCTCTCTTCTCCCCCTCACTCGGCCACACAGAGCACAGAAAGGGTACAGAAACGGTACAGAAACAGCGGCTGGGATCATTTTCAGCTGGCATTGGTTAAACAATCAGTACAAAATCTCTCACAGTAGTGAGACAGATCCCCACTGTTTGGAGACCCAGGGGACAGGGGAGGACACTTCAGGGCCTAGGTCAGTAAGGGACGAAGAGTTTGAGAAAACGTGGACAAAGACTATGTTTCCATACTTGCATCCTTCCCCAACCCTTGGAAATAGCAGTAGGCAGCCCGATCCTTGCCTGGGGGATGGCTGAAAACTGGGGCAAGTCGGAGAGTCCTCTGCCACAGGTAAAGTCAGGGACACAGCCCCATATTGAGTCAGATTCTGGCTGGCAAAATGAGTGCACGAGAATCCAGCACTTGCAGCTCTGTCCTATAGAAGGTAAACACACTCTGAGGATGTTGAAGTCACCAGACAGCACCATCTGCTGGGCAGACGGGAAAATACAAGGACTTTTCAGACCTCTCCAGACCCTATCCTAGGCCCACTATAGCTGGTCCACACCACCTGCACAGGCACCAGCTATGCTCTGGCTACGAAACATGGATGAGCCAACTGTTAAAGTAGTGCCTAAAACAAATCCAGCTCTTGCTGGTTGGCAAAAAAAACAGAGCAGCGCTGGGAGCCAGCAGATTTGTTTTACCTATACCAGAGACCTTGATGTGGTGCCTGGTGCCTAGCACCCATTCCTAAAGCAGGCTGCTGTGGGTACAGGGATTTTGGAGGAGACCGAAAGCAGAGCCATTCTGACAAATGGCTGGTGAGAGAGACTAAGGACAGATAGAGACCAAAGCTAACCAACAAGAAAACCCTGGGCAAGAGAGATGATGACCTCCAAAACAAACTAATCACGAAAATCAGATGCCTAGACACCAGGAAGAAAATCACAAGCTATATTAGGAAGCACAAAGATATGGCCCAGTCAAAGGAACAAACTAACACTTCAACTGAGATACATGAGTTGAAACAACTAATTAATGATGCTCAAACAAATCGGCTAAATCAAATCTACGAATTGAAGGAAAATGTTGCAAAAGAGATGAAAAACAGTGGATGACCATAAAGAAGAACTTGAAAGCTTGTAAAAACAAATAGCAAAACTTACGGGAGTGAAAGGAATAACCGAAGAGATGAAAAACACAATGGAAACATACAACAACACAACTGAAGAAGCAGAAGAAAGAATAGTAAATTTAAGGACAGGACATCTGAAATTCTACACAGGGAATTTCAAGGACAGGGAAAAGAATAGAAAAATATGAGCAGGGTCTCAGGGAACTAAATGATAAAATGAAACACATGAAAATATGTGTTATGGGTGTCCTAGAAGAAGAGAACAGAAAAGGAGCAGAATGAATAATGGAGGAAAGAATCGCTGAAAATTTCCCAGATCTTACGAAAGACAAAATTATAGATCCAAGAAGTGCAGCACAACCCAAACAGAATAAATCCAAATAGACCTACTCCAAGACACTCAACTAATCAGATTATCAGATGCCAAAGACAAAGAGAGAACTCTGAAACCAGCAAGAGAAAAGCAATCTATCACATTCAGGGGGAGCTTGATAAGACTAAGTGCAAATTCTCAGCAGAAACCACGGAGGAGAGAAGGCAGTGGAATGATGTATTTAAGGCACTAAAAGAGAAAAACTGCCAATCAAGAATTTTATATGCAGCAAAACTATCCTTCAAAAATGAGTGAGAGTTCAAACTATTTACAGATAAACAGACACTGAGAGAGGTTATGAACAAGAGACTTGCTTTACAAGAGATACTAAAGGGAGCACTACAGGAAGACAGGAAAAGACATGAGACAGACTTAGAGAAAAGTGCAGGAGTAATTAATAGGGTAAAAAAATATGACATAAAATCAAAAGACAACATGGATAAAGAAAGTACTGCCATTACAGTAATAATATTAAATATTAATAGATTAAATCCCCCAATCAAAAGACGTAGGTTGGCAGAATAGATTTAAAAAACTGGATCCATCTATATGCTGTCTACAACAGGCTGAGAGTGAAAGGTTGGACAAAGGTATTTCACGCAAACAATTACCAGGAAAGAGTGGGGTTAACTATACGAATAGCAGACAAATCAGATTTCAAATGTAAAACAACTAAAAGAGAAAAAAAAAGGACACTATGTATTAATAAAAGGGACACTCCATCAAGAAGATATAACAAATATTTACACTTTAAGCCAGAGAGCCCCAAAATACATGAAGCAAACACTGAAGGGAAAAGTAAACACCTCTACCATAATAGTTGGAGACTTCAATACACCACTCTCAGCAATGGACAGAACATCTAGACAGAGGATCAAGAAGACAACAGAGATTCTGAATATGATAAATGAATGAGACTTAGCAGACACTTACATAACCTTGTACCCCACAACAACAGAATATACATTTTTCTCAACTGTTCATGATCATTCTTCAGGATAGAGCATATGTTCGGTCACAAACAGGTCTTAAATTTAAAAACATCAAAATTATACAAAACATTTTCTCACGTCATAGTGGAATAAAGTTGGAAACTGTAACAGTTGGAAAGCTGGAAAATTCACATTATCTATGGAGGCTAAACAATACACTCTTGAACAAGAGGGTGAAGAAATTATAAGAGAAATCAGTACATATCTTGAGGCAAATGAAAATGAGGACATATCAAAATTTATGGGATGCAACAAAGGCAGCACTGAGAGGGAAATTTACTGTCCTACGGCCTACATTAAAAAGAAGAACAAAAATAGAGAAATTACCCCCTACATGAGCCATGACTCCCAGGGTATAAATCTCCCTGGCAATGTAGTACAGGATACCAGGATGGGCCAGGATCCAGCATCATGGGCTTGCGAAAGCCTTTTTGACCAAAAGGGGAAAGAGAAATGAACATAATAAAGTTTCAGTGGCTGAGAGATTTCAAATAGAGACTAGAGGCTATCCTGGAGGTTATTCTTATACATTATAGATATATTCCTTTTTAGTTTATGGTGTATTGGAGTGGCTGGATGGGAGTATCTGAAAGTGTTGAGCTATGTTCTAGTAGCCTTGATTCTTGAAGATAATTGTATAACTATATAGCTTTTACAATGGGACCATGTAATTGTGAAAACCTTGTGACTGATGCTCCTTTTATCCAGGGTATGGAGAGATGAGTTTAAAAAAAAAAAAAAGATGGATGCTTGGCTAGACTGAGAAAAAAAAGAGAGGATGCAAATAAAATCAGAAATGGGAGACATAGCTACGGAACCCACAAAAATATAGGAGAGGATATTATGAACAACTATATGCTAACAAACTAAACTTAGACAAAATGGACAATTTCCTAGCAAAGCGTGAACAACCAACCTTGATTTGAGAAGAAATAGAGGAAAGACTCTGACAAATCAATCATAAGTAGAGACTGAATCAATAATCCAAAAACTCCCAAAAAAGAAAAGTCCAGAACCAGATGGCTTCACACATGAATTCCACCAAGCTTTCAAGAAGGAAATAGTACCAATCCTGCTCAAATTCTTCAAATAAATTGAAGAGGAAGAAAAGCTACCTAACTTATTCTATGAAACCTAATACTAAAGCCAGACAAGAAAAGAAACTTATAGACAAATCTCCTTAATGAATATACATGCAAAAATCCTCAACAAAAACACTTGGGAAATTGAATCTAGTAGCACATTAAAAGAATTATACACCATGACCAAGTGGATTTTATTCCAGGTATGCAAGGCTGGTTCAACACAAGAAAATCAATGCAATATACTACAACATTAAATCAAAGAGGAAAAACCAAATGATTATCTCGATTGATACAGAAAAGGCATTCAGCATCCTTTCTTGAGGAAAACATTTCAAAGGATAGGAATAGAGGGAAACTTCTTCAACATGATAAAGGGAATATATGAAAAACCCACACCTAACATCATCCTCAATGGGGAAAGACTGAACGCTTTCCCTCTAAGATCCAGACAAGACAAGAATGCCCTTTGTCACCACTGTTATGTGTTGGAAGTTCTGTCTAGAGCAATTAGGCAAGAACAAGAAATTAAAGACATTCAGGTTGGAAAGGAAGACATAAAACTTTCGGTGTTTGCAGATAACAGGATCTTATATGTTAAAAAATCCCCAAAAATTTACAGCACAGCTACTAGAGCTCATAAATGAGTACAGCAAAGTGGTAGGGTACTAGATCAGGACCCCAAAATCAGTAAATTTCTATACAGTAGTAATGACTGTATAGAATTACTATACAATCTGAGGAGGAAATAAAAAAAAAGTTTCATTTATAGTAGCAACCAAAATAATCAAATATTTAGGAATAAATTTAACAAAGGACATGAAAAACCTATAAGCAGAAAACTACAAAACATGGCTAAAAGAAATCAAGGAAGGGCGGGCCACGGTAGCTCAGCAGGTAAGAGTGCTTGCCTGCCATGCCTGAGGACCCGGGTTCGTTTCCCGGTGCCTGCCCATGTAAAATAAAAAAGAAAAAAGAAAAAAAAAAAAAAAGAAATCAAGGAAGACATAAATAAATGGAAGGAAAACTAAATGATCATGGAATGGAAGGCTAAATATAGTTAAGGTTTTCATTCTACCCAAATTGACTTATAGATTCAATGCAATACCAACTAAAATCCCAACAATGTACTTTGTAGAAACAGAAAAACCCATAATCAAATTTATCTGGAAGGGAAGGGTGCCTCAAACAGCTAAAAATATCTTAAGAAAAATGAAGAGGGAGGTCTCACACTGACCTTTTTTTAATGCAATTTTATTGAGATATATTCACATGCAATATAATCATCCAAAGTATAACAACAATGGCTCACAGTATCATCACATACTTGTGCATTCATGTCCACAATTTTAGAATATTTCATTACCCCAAAAAATAAAAATGAAAAAGAACACCTAAACATCCCATAGCCCTTACCTCACCCGTTATTTATTTGTCTTTATTTATAACTCATCTTCCCATACACTAGTTAAAGAGAATGTCAATCACAAGTTTTCACAATCACACAGTCATATCATAAAAGCTATGTAGTTACACAGCTATCATCAAAAATCAAGGCTACTGATTACAGTTCAACAGTTTCCGGTATTTGCTTCTCACTTTTCTAATACACTAGAAACTAAAAAGGAATATCTATATAATGCATAGAACAACCTCCATAAAATAAATAATAGGGGGGACAAAGGGTAAAATAAATTGGGTAGATGGAAATACTAGTGGTCAATGAGAGGGAGGTGTAAGGGGTATGGTATGCATCATGGTCAGGCTCATGTGTCAACCTGGCCAGGTGGTGGTACTCGGTTGTCTGGTTAGGCAGGCCCTGGCCTGTCTGTTGCTATGAGGACATTGCATGGACTTAAATCATGACTACCCATAACATCCACAGCTGACTGCATCAGCTAAGGGGAGTGTCCTCTGCAATGAGTGATGCTTAATCTAATCACCAGAAGGCTTTAAAAGAGGATTCAGAAGAGACAATCACTCTTCTGGCTTCAGCCAGCTAGCCTGAGAGTCTTTTGAGGAACTTCACTGGAGCTGTCAGCTTACAGCCTGCCCTGCAGACCTTGTACTCTACATCCCCACAGTTACATAAAACACTTATAAATTTTATATTTACAGATACCTCCTGCTGATTCTGTTTCTCTAGAGAATCCTAGCAAATACAGCCTGTATTTTATTTCTTTCTTTTTCTGGAGTGATGCAAATGTTCTAAAAAATGATCACGATGATGAATATACAATTATGTGATGATATAGTGAGCCACTGATTGTATACCATGTATGAAATGTAATGTATGTGTGTAAAGATCTATCAATAAAATTTAAAAAAAAAGAATAACCTCCAGAATGACCTCTTGACTCTATTTGAAATCTCTTAGCTACTGGAACGTTATTTTGTTTCATTTCTCTTCCCCACTTTGATCAAGAATATTTTCTCATATGATGGTGCCAGGGCCAGGCTCATCCCTGGGAATCATGCACATTGTCAAGGAGATTTATATCTCTGAGAGTCAGGTCTCACGAAGTGGGGAGACTACCTGACTTTATATCATATTACAAAGCTACAGTAGTCAAAACAGTATGGTGCTGACATAGAGATAGATATACTGACCTATGGAATGGAATAAAATCAAATGAGAACCTCTCATCTATGGACAACTGATTTTTCATAAGGCCACCAATGCAGTCAACAGTCTATAGTTAACAGTTATCACTGTAATATTCTTTCATTAATTGTAACAAAGGCAATATACCAAAGCTAAATGTGAATAAGAGGGGGATTTAAGAGAAGAGTATGGGAGTCTTATCGTTGTTATTTCTCCTTTTCTTTTTTCCCTCTTTTTTCTTTGCAAAAGAAATGGAAACTGTGGTGGTAAATGCATAAACATGTGATTATACCAGGAGCCACGGACTGTAAAATTAGGATGGAATGTATGGTGTGTGAATAAAAGTGTTTAAAAAAATAAACAGAAAGATAGAAGTGCTGAGAACATGTGGAGAGAGAGATACACCTATACCCTGATGGTAGGGAAGTAGAATGGCACAGCCCTTTTGCAGGGCAGTGTGGTGGTTGGTTCCACAAGAGGATAAATATAAGGTTGCCATATGATCCTGCAACCCTGTTGTTAGGTATAGACATGGAAGAACTGAAAGCAGGACATGAATAGATTTTTGCACGCTGCTGTTTATGGAGCCATTACTCACAATTTGCAATGGATGGAGGTGGCCTAAGGGTACACCGACTGATGAACAAAAGGATGAACTGTGATATATACATATGAAAGAATACTGAGCAGCTGTAGAAAGGAATGAAGTCATGATGCATGCAACTAGGTAAATGAATCTTAAGGACATTATGTTGAGTGATGAAGAAGCCTTAAACTTTAATAATGGTGACGGCAGTACATTGTAAAAGCAATTAATGCTACAAAATTGCACACTTCAAAATGGCTAAAGTAACAAATTCTGTTATATGTGCTACTGTAATAAATGTTTTAATTTTTTTAAAAACTGAATTTGGGAATGGCTTATTCAGAATCAAGATAACATGGTGGCAAAAATAATGAAATACTAAAACCAGGAACAAGGTTGGGTGCCAAGTATTCCTTTATCTTTTCCCCTTTTTTGTGATGATTTTTCCTCAAACACAAATTTAATCTCTACTGCACTTTCCCTTAGGCTCTTTTATGGTCAAGAATCCCAAACACTCGGACAACTGACTTTGTTAAGAAAATAACTATATGCTAATATATAAAGTTGTTTTGAGGTACCAGAGTTTAATACATGATAACAGAAACCTCGCTTATTTTGTCTTAAAACACAACATAATATATGCAATGCAAGAACATCAATTAAATATATAACAAAACTGAAATTACTCCAATATTGGGGGGGTGGGAGGGAGAGAAATTCCAATTCTTGAGGTGAATTAATCAGGAAAAAAAAAGTCCAAGGTTTTCAGATTCTACCTATGACTAACTAAAATGTAACAGTTATTACTTATTTGATAGTGATAAAACCTGACATACCCCCAGATTCAACTGCTTCGCAACTCTTGTCTGTATTGATCATCTCTGAGGTTCCTGAGGGGTTAAGCGGCTGCCTCTGACAGGAAACACCTCAAGAATAATTTTAAAGAGGGGCAATGAGTAAGACAAAAATTTGTTAATAAGATAAGCGCAGCAGACTACTCATTTAAAGTTGCTGCATCATTATTGAAATGAATTTTGATTTCTTTAATGAAACAAAAAGGTACAATATTAATGAGGTAAGCAAGGGAATAAACACATTTCAAATATGCAGCATGTCCTCTAAACAAAAAAGATATTTAAAAACATATTAATTCATTACCTGACGAATTTCTCAGTAAGGTACCAGGATGGCTCTCTACTACTGAAACTGCAGGACCTGTAAGCAGATAGACAGCAGGGGGAAAAGTCACATTTTCTTAAATTGTGAGTAAATATCCATAGAGGAATCAAAATCAAGATACTCATACCTAAAGACAGGGACGACAGATTATAAATTGCTGACAACTAATAATGCTCTCCTTGAGCGTCACTTGAAATGGATGTTAAGACCAATACATGCAATTCTATGCCTAGGAATGCAAAGTTATATTAAGGGCCACCAACAATATCCCCTCTAAAATATGAATATTTGAAGTACTAAAAGGCCTTCGGATTGTACCAGGCTTGTGTATTTAAAGAGTTATTTGACAATAAAATGTATTGAAAGATTTTATGAGGGTGAAACTATTATCATTCCATGTCTATTTCTGTTATAGCAAAAAATGACTCCCCCCAGTCCTATTTCTTGACAAGCACAAGACAGGTTTCACCTCCCAGCGGTCACCTTACTTACTGTTAATAAGAAGTTCTATTATACTCTCTGATGCGTTGACAACAGAGAACTCCAGGAAATGCGCAAAACTGGACAAGGCCTTGCTGCGGACAGTAGGCGCCTTGTCTAAACAACGGTCAAACATAATCTCCTGAACCAGGAACTTATGCTTTAAGAACTTCTGCAGCTCCAGGGAGAGTGTACTATCCACCTCTCTTTCAGGAAATTCTAAGAGAGCTAAGGCAACATCAAGCGTGAAAACCCTGTGTGGGATCTGGTAAAGCAAAATCAACAGAGTCTCCGTCAGACAGGAAACAAAACAAAGAAACCTTCTCATGTCTAGATCTGGTTTTTGTCAGAAGTCTACAGAGCCAGGACCAAAAATTTTATGCAGCTATTTCACTTACCTTGGAGCTTCGAGAATACCTGTAAAGCCAGGCAATAAATGTAGCGTATTCTGCACAAGGAAGTTTACTGAGCAGCTGGACCAAGGACTGGGCTGCATAAATCCGATACTCTGATTTATCTATCACCTGAAACACAAAAATAGAGGTACAGTCCAGCCAATAGCTATCTGCAGTATAACTGAAACACATTGTAATAATGCAAGTTGAAACTGTGACCGTTACTTGCTCAGAGACCTTTAAATGTTATATAAATGACTAACAAAGTTTAGATGTAAGACCCCTTTGAAAACTAAGCTATTAAATATCCAGAAAAATGCATTTACAAATTCAGGGAGTTTATGGGCTCCTAGAGTCCACGGGGTTTAAGAATAATTTTTCCCAAACTTATAAAAATTTAAGAGATCATGGAAATTTGAGCGGTGACTGGATATTTGATGATAAAAAGGAATTACTGTACTTGTCTTTCTGAGCTGTGTTAATATTTTGTGCTTACATTTTTAAGGAGTTCTTATCCTTTAGAGATACATACTGAAACATTTACATATGAAATGATATGATGGAATTTGACTAAAAAAACCAGTAACCCAGTATATATACTGGTGGAAAGGGCTGTAATGGCATACAACTAGTAAGGCTAGTGGGTATGATGATCCATCACCCTCTTCTTTCCATATTTGTAAGTTTGAAATTTCCACAATAAAGTTTCTTTCTTTAATGAACATTCTATCTAGGAGAATATCTAGTGACTATTAAATAAAACTACTCTTATTTAATAGATATTCATTACCCAAAACAAATACACACACACTTCTGTACACAAATATTTATGCACATATATTATATACTTATATTACTATTACTAAAGCAAGTGGTACCTTGGCACAGATGTGCTGGAGTAAGATACGAAGGACCGGAAATACATTTTCCTTTAGTTCATCCACAAGTGAGCTATTTAAAAGAAAAATGCACTCTGTTACAATACACCTTTTATTACAACACAACAGCAATTACAGCAATTTTCCTTGACTCTGTCCTCACAACCACTACTCTTCTTTTTGATTTCCTAAATACTAAAAACAATCTACCTCCATATTACAAAAGTTGTTTGAGCAGAATAGACATATAAGAGATAAAGCATCGTAGCAAAAACACCTTAAAGTGTTTCCTTTGCATGGCTAGAGAACTGGCACGAGTAGACAGGGAGGAGGAAACCATCCTTTTAGGGGAAATATGTAACAGACCAAGACACAGTACCTCTTAGTGGTAGCTCAGTGAAGCACTGCTACTTTAATGCATTTGACATTCATTACATCTCTCCCAACTTAAATGCAAGAAGAAATTATTATAATGCCCAGATCTGACCCATTTTTAGTGCTAAATACTTGTACTATTATCTGAATATCACTGCAACTGGCATCATGAGCTCTCACTGAAGAACCAAACTGGCAGTATTTCCACTTAAAACATCTTAATTATTTAATGTTAAAAAATCCTTAACTGGAGACAATAGCTCAGTGATCACGTGACAGTCTGTCCACATGTGGATTAAGAATTGTGCACACACCACATCTCCAACCACAATGCACACATTCCTTGCAGGTGCTTGTATGCTCGCACTCACACAATTACCATTTCCTCTCTCTACTACCTCTACATTCCCACTCAGATGTTCAGCAGAGGCGGGAAAGAAAAGCCAAGGATATGGTAGAGATGCCTTTTATAGCAAAGCTAAGATGTGTAATTCTTAAAGTGAAGCTAAGGGACTCATGAGGGGAAAATTAGTCAATTATTGCTAAAGAAGTAAAAATAAAACCTAATTCTTTCCTTCAGGAATCATTTTCTGTAGGTACAAAGGGGAACAGAAATGTGAGAAGGAGCAAGGAATGAAAGGAAAGATACTCAGAGTAGAGACAGCAAGAAAGAAAAAGAAAAAGTCAAGACAGAATAGATAGAGTGGTAAACACTGAAGCACGCAACTGGAAGAGAGGAGAAGCAAGATAAATATTATTATGCCTCACTAATGAGGACAAACTATAATGTACAAACGCTGAGAATTGGATTTGAGAGCACAGGTTATCAGGAGAAGGCCTATTGTAAAGGTTCCTAGACTATAAGTTCTTACGGCAATCGCATCTATTCTATACTTGTAACTGTTATTTCTAAATTCTGAGATGCTGAGCTCTCTATGTATAACCTGGTCATTTCCTGGAACTTTGGCCATTTGTGTGACACCGGAGACTCGGAGCTAGAGTTCTGGTAGCTCCAAAAGTCAGTATTATCTATCCCATACAGCAACTGTTAAAAACACTGAAAAAGTGATCAGACTTCACAGATTTGAACGAAACTGATCAGTATAGGATGAAGGTAAAGTAGACGAAAGGGTAGAGGGTGATACTGACTGTATTTTAAGACTTCAACTTCTCTGAGAACAAAGGAAGAGATATCCATTTGTTACAAAATTTTTATTATCTGTAGCAAACTAATCTAACTTGTATGGTCAGCTTATTCGAACACCATAATTACATGAAAGCTTTACTTGGGAGTGAGGGCTTGTTCGGGAAGCCCCAATATATCCCAGAGCAATCTGGGCAGAAGATTAAAAAGTATTTGCAAAGTCCCCTTGGAGGACTAGGGGAAAAAGGTAGAAATAAACAACCCCACCGGGGAAGACCTGATATTCTTGCAATCATTGGAGACTGCCAATTTGACGGACAAGGCCCTCGATCTTGAGGCTTGCCCTTATGAAAATTATTCCTGCAAAGGAGAAGCTAAACCTGCTTATGATTATGCCGAAGTGCCACCCCAAGAGAACTACTTTTGTTACTCAAACATGGCCTCTCTCTCTAAGCCAACTCTGCAGATGAACTCACTGCCCTTCCCCACTAAGTGGGACATGACTCCCAGGGGTGTAAATCTTCTTGGCAACATGAGACATAACTCCAGGGGATGAGCCTGGCCCTTGAATCACAGGAGTGAGAAAGCCTTCTAGACCAAAAGGGGGAAGAGAAATGAAATGACATAAAGTTTCAGTGGCTGAGAGATTTCAAATAGAGCTGAGAGATCATTCTGGAGGTAATGCTTACACAGTATATAGATATTTCCTTTCAGCTTTTGGTGTATTGGAGTAGTTACAGGAAATACCCGAAACTGTTGAACTGTAATTCTTAAAGATGACTGAGTAACTATAGAGCTTTTATGCTGTGAACATGTGATTGTGAAAACCTTGTGACAGACACTTCCTTTATCCATTGTGAGGACAGATGAATAAGAAAAAAAAAGGACAAAAAATAAATAATGCTGGGGAGAGGGTATGGGATATTTTGGGTGGGTGTTCTTTTTCACTTTGATTTTTATTTTTATTCTTTTGAAATAATGAAAATGGTAAAAGAAATTGTGATGATACTGTGATATATGAAATAATGAAAATGGTAAAATAAATTGCGATGATAAGTTATATGATACTGTGAACCACTGATTGTACAATTTGGATGATTAACATGGTATGTGAATATATAACATTATCTCAGTAAAACTGCATTTAAAAGTAAAAAAAAAGAAGAGAGGTGACGTGACCACTCTGCAGTGGCTGATGGTATATGAATATATAACATTATCTCAGTAAAACTGCATTTAAAATAAAAAAAAAAGAGAAGAGATGAAGTGACCACTCCGCAGAGGCCGACAACCTCACAGACAGATGAAGTCAAACTGCAGGCTCTGGCCCATGGGTTATAGATCCCTTCTCTTTTTAACATCTCCACACAGAGGCCACCAATAGCCAGTCAAGCCACGCAAACCACTGTACCCAGGAAGTGATTTATTTTGAACCCCCAAACATAAATGGGCCAGAAGGAATACCTCCATAAGTGTCAGATATTCTGCTCAGCTCAGGGCGCAGAGGACTGAGGGAGAGTGATGAAAGGAGGGAAAATTCACCTGATAAACCGCACTGCCTGGTTCCTGCTCTGAATGGCTTGTGAAGTGATAGTCACAGGGGAACGAAAGGTACCTTCTCCTCCTTCCAGCATTAACAGGACATTCAGCATTTGATGGAAAATGTAACCAATAACCTAAAAGAGAAAAAAAGCTCAATTTTAGATCTGATGGATAACTCCAGAGTCTCACAGACAGTGATGCAGGCTACAGTAAACCATTTCAAGCCATGTGAAGGTAAGTCAGATCTAAACAGTTTCTGAGTGAACACTAGGGATGTGCTGCTTCGGACAATTACCAAGCCTCTGATAAACACACAATGTAAACAGCTTATAAAAATTATTATAATGATAATAATATTCAGTTTCTCTCCCCACTCCCTGCATGTTATATGCCAGAATTTAGGTCAAGTGGAGAATAACTATAATTTATAAATGGCAAGGTATGCTACTGATATTTCCTTATGGACAAAGGGGAAGAGGAATATCTTATAGTTGGGTCTAGCCTAAAGTTTAAAAAGCACCCTGCAATCTCATTTAATTTCTTCAATTGATTAATTCATTCCTCCAATAAATAACACATTCACTGAAAACCAGTATGTGTTAGGTGCTGCATTAAGCTAGATTTTACTATATTTAGTTTTAATCTTACAACTAATTCATGAACTAAGCAGGACATATGTTATTTGGGTAATAAATGTGAGTTGTCCAAAGTCAAGAAACGAAAAGTCTGCTAAAACCAAGACTGTCTAACATCAAGTCAATACTTTCAAAATTAAGAAAAAACAAATTTCTATGTCTCTAGAGACACAGTGGACCTAAAATGATACATTTGCCCACCAGTTTATGAGTGTTTTCTACACAGGCCTATGTTCAGCATTTCACATGCATTTCATTCAATCCTCCCAATCAAATCTCAGCGGATGAGAAAACCAAGGCTTTAGTAATATTAAGCGACTCATACGAGGCTATGAAGCTGGTAAGAAGGGGAGCCGGCGTGTGAACACAGAGGTGTAGAACCACAAAACCCCAAGACTAGCTATATCACAGAAGACAAAAGCCTCATGGCTCTGGTTCACCTTATTATTATTTTTTTTTTTTTGCAAAATCTTATTGCTTTATTACCGACCTCTAAGCTTAGTTATACCATAATCCTTAAATAACCCTAATTTCCAAAATTAGAATAGTGACAATAGTAAGGTAACTTAAGGGGCAAAATCCAGGTATCAATGATAACCAGAAATATTTATAGATTAGCAACTAAAATAGCATAATTTCTAACAGAAATACTGAGGCACAAATGAATCAGCATGAAAAACTTGAAAATTCTGACTGTCTCCTTAGAGCAATTTGGTGGCTATTTCTATAAAAGTAGCTGTTCCTCCTACTTAATTCACATTGAAATCATTTTATATGACTAAGTTGGTGTAGCTATCAAGTACCTGGATATAAACTGGTAATGAAGTATAGGCAATAAATAGAAACAGTGATACTTTTTCTTATATAAGTGGTAAAAGTAAAAAAATGATAACAGTAAATTAAAATGTCATAAATCAACCTAACATTTTCTACTATATGGTTCATACACTTTTCATTCAACTAGTAACTAAATTAGATTCTTATTTCCATTACCTGATCTCCTTCTCCATGAATTGGGGAACACAACAAATATAATCCATGATATGCCAATTCTGGTATGTATTCTACATGGTTAAGGTTTCTAAAGAAAGAAGGCAAAAGACTATTTAATGGGTATGATGTTTATTTGGAATATATTCTAACTCTATAAGCTGTATTTAAATGAATAAATTCTGTACAATTAGGATAAAATGGCATTAATACTACAGCCAGAGCAAAACTTACTGTACTATATTTATATTTTAGCATTGGAAGAATTCATGGAGGAAAAAAATGGCTCACCTGTCTTGTGAAATATGAAATTCATGAAGAACTGGCTCGAAATTAGTTAATGCCACAAAGATCTGGAAAATAGGATACCAAGAAAAGGCCTGATTTTCCTTACTCACTGTAGCTTGTTAAACATTAGTTGTGGTCTGCATCCTTCGAGGTGCTGCAAGGCTCCTGAGATTCTCACTCACCTCTATACAGTTCTGTACACACTGTGGCTTTTCCTTCAGGGAAAACTTGGGGAGAAGTCTTAAAAAATTCTTCAAAAGGTGGAAGATTGCATTTCGAATTTGAGAAAGGTCCCGGGCAGAAAAACAAATATTATCTTCATCTTCTTGTTCTTCTATAATTTCATCCATCTAGATTATGAAGAAATGTACAGGTGACTTGCTAACAATGCCTAACCTTTTGTCCCATGGTTCTCAATTTATTCTAACCAAATCCAGTTAAACTCCAGCAAATAGCTGAGTCACTGTTACTGTTCCAGGTTTCCATAGTCACAGCTGTAAACTGTAGGACTAGTGATCACCAAGATATTTTCCAGCTCTGTAATCTGGTTATGAGTGAGAATTCCTTTGTTTGTGAGAAGTTTTGAAGTCAATGAACCACTACCATCCTGTCTACTCATATGAGAATACGGAATTCCAGTACTCTCTGACGGGCATTTCAACCACCCTATCTAATGACGTTCCCATGTGCACCAAATACGCCAGTTGGCATTGTGCCAAGCTCACCTGGACGCAAGACCGCGGAGAGAAGATTAGAAGGATGGAAAGACAGCAAGGCAGAAAGGTACTCTCAGTATTACACCAAGCCCAAGGAGCAACTTAAAGCCATTATCGGTGAGCTGATGACACTTCAGTTTTTGGCTATATTCAAAATGCCTGAAGCTTAGTCTACCTGTAGGTATATCTAAGAGTTACTTCCAGAGGACCTCTTGGGTTGTTCACATGTCACCTCTTTCTCTCTAAGCCCAACTGTGCATGAGAAGTCACTGCCCTCCCTCTATGCAGGATATGACATCCAGGGATGAAAGTCTCCCTGACAGCATGGGCGATGAATCCCAGGGATGAGTTTGGCCATGGTACCATGGGATCAGCAATGCCATCCTGACCAAAAGGGTTAAAAGAAATGTAACAAATAAGGTATCAGTGGCTGTTTCAGGGTTGAGAGGTTATTCTGTAGGTCACTGTTAAGTGATATTCAGTTAGACATTGTTACCTACCATAACTTAACAAACTCCACCAAGACAATTTCGCCAATTCTAAACAATGCCTAGGGCGTTGTATAAGATTCTACAAAGGGACGCCCCGCCAGCCAGCCCGCCCTCCTCTCCCTCTTTGTCCGTCGGCCGGGCGCGGCACTCACGCCCCGCCAGCCAGCCCGCCCTCCTCTCCCTCTTTGTCCGCCAGCCCGGCGCGGCCCTCACACCCCGCCAGCCAGGCCGCCCTCCTCTCCCTCTTCCCCCTTCTGCTCCGGCGACGCTCCATCCGCCATCTTATGCTTCCCTTTCTCCTCCTGCTCCGGCGGCTCTCCAAACACCACCGTGCCCTCATCCGCCTTCACCGGCTCCTCCGCCACCGGCCTCGACAGCCTTGCCACCCTCACCTTTCCTCCTCCAGAACAGCTACTGGGGGAGTGGAGACGATACAGAGCAGCTCCCGGAGCCACGACGGAAATCAAAGGGACGGCGTACCCCATCCTGGAACGGCTGACGGTCTGGGAGAACCAGCTCCGGTGAGATCGCCGACGGACGCAGGCTTTCCCAGGCGGGACAGCAAGCGGCCGGAGTCCCTCCCTTCCTCCTTCCCAGGCCAGCTGGCAGAATTGGGCAGGCAGTCCCCTCGGGCCGCGGTGGCTGGCGCCCCCAACACGCGAGGCCCCCCAGACCAACTGAGAGAGTTAGGTCGGAAATCCTCAGACCGCGGAAAACGGTGACCGGGGGGTCCCTTCCAAACACATGACTCCCCGGTCCGGCTGGGAACACTGCACTCTCCAGGGCTGCGGCAACTGGCGCCCTCCCGCCACGCTTGGCGCCCCGGGCCGACTAGGAAATTCGGTCAGGTGCTCTCCCGGGCTGCGGCAGCCGGCGACCCTCCCCGCGTTCGGACCCCCGGGCCGGCTGGCACTCTTCCAAGCCGCTTCGGATGCCGAACCTCCCCCACGGCGAGAGTTTTCCAAAGTTAAAGGACCCACAGCAACTTTTACTGGTGGAACCCGTAGACAAACATGTGCCACGACCGCCACCTACTGGGCAGGATAAGAAAAACAGAACCCAGATATTTCACAGAAAAACCTTTCAACCTGTGGGGTCCAACACCCAGGGAAATCTGACTAAATGCCCAGACGCCAGCAGAAGATAACGGATCACGCTCAGAAAATTGAAAATATGGCCCAGTCAAAGGAACAAACCAATAGTTCAAATGAGATACAGGAGCTGAAACAACTAATGCTGAATATATGAACAGAAATGGAAAACCACTTCAAAAACGAAATCGATAAATTGAGGGAGGACATGAAGAAGACATGGGCTGAACAAAAAGAAGAAATAGAAAAACTGAAAAAACAAATCACAGAGCTTATGGAAGTGAAGGATAAAGTAGAAAAGATGGAAAAAAACAATGGATACCTACAATGATAGATTTAAAGAGACAGAAGATAGAATTAGTGATTTGGAGGATGGAACATCTGAATTCCAAAAAGAAACAGAAACTATCCGGAAAAGAATGGAAAAATTTGAACAGGGTATCAGGGAACTCAAGGACAATATGAACCGCACAAATATACGTGTTGTGGGTGTCCCAGAAGGAGAAGAGAAGGGAAAAGGAGGAGAAAAACTAATGGAAGAAATTATCACTGAAAATTTCCCAACTCTTATGAAAGACCTAAAATTACAGATCCAAGAAGTACAGCGCACCCCAAAGAGATTAGACCCAAATAGGCATTCTCCAAGACACTTAGTAGTTAGAATGTCAGAGGTCAAAGAGAAAGAGAGGATCTTGAAAGCAGCGAGAGAGAAGCAATCCATCACATACAAGGGAAACCCAATAAGACTATGTGTAGATTTCTCAGCAGAAACCATGGAAGCTAGAAGACAGTAGGATGATATATTTAAGTTACTAAAAGAGAAAAACTGCCAACCAAGACTCCTATATCCAGCAAAATTGTCCTTCAAAAATGAGGGAGAAATTAAAACATTCTCAGACAAAAAGTCACTGAGAGAATTTGTGACCAAGAGACCAGCTCTGCAAGAAATACTAAAGGGAGCACTAGAGTCAGATACGAAAAGACAGAAGAGAGAGGTATGGAGAAGAGTGTAGAAAGAAGGAAAGTCAGATATGATATATATAATACAAAAGGCAAAATGGTAGAGGAAAATATTATCCAAACAGTAATAACTCTAAATGTTAATGGACTGAATTCCCCAATCAAAAGACATAGACTGGCAGAATGGATTAAAAAACAGGATCCTTCTATATGCTGTCTACAGGAAACACATCTTAGACCCAAAGATAAATATAAGTTGAAAGTGAAAGGTTGGGAAAAGATATTTCATGCAAATAACAACCAGAAAAGAGCAGGAGTAGCTATACTAATATCCAACAAATTAGACTTCAAATGTAAAACAGTTAAAAGAGACAAAGAAGGACACTATATACTAATAAAAGGAACAATTAAACAAGAAGACATAACAATCATAAATATTTACACACCGAACCAGAATGCCCCAAAATACGTGAGGAATACACTGCAAACACTGAAAAGGGAAACAGACACATATACCATAATAGTTGGAGACTTCAATTCACCACTCTCATCAATGGACAGAACATCTAGACAGAGGATCAATAAAGAAATAGAGAATCTGAATATTACTATAAATGAGCTAGACTTAACAGACATCTATAGGACATTACATCCCACAACAGCAGGATCCACCTTTTTCTCAAGTGCTCATGGATCATTCTCAAAGATAGACCATATGCTGGGTCACAAAGCAAGTCTTAAAAAATTTAAAAAGATTGAAATCATACACAACACTTTCTCGGATCATAAAGGAATGAAGTTGGAAATCAATAATAGGCGGAGTGCCAGAAAATTCACAAATACGTGGAGGCTCAACAACACACTCTTAAACAACGAGTGGGTCAAGGAAGAAATTGCAAGAGAAATTAGTAAATATCTCAAGGTGAATGAAAACGAAAACACAACATATCAAAACTTATGGGACGCAGCAAAGGCAGTGCTAAGAGGGAAATTTATTGTCCTAAATGCCTATATCAGAAAAGAAGAAAAGGCAAAAATGCAGGAATTAACTGTCCACTTGGAAGGACTGGAGAAAGAACAGCAAACGAATCTCAAAGCAAGCAAAAGGAAAGAAATAACAAAGATTAGAGCAGAAATAAATGAAATTGAAAACAAGAAAACAATAGAGAAAATCAATAAGACCAGAAGTTGGTTCTATGAGAAAATCAATAAGATTGATGGGCCCTTATCAAGATTGACAAAAAGAAGAAGAGAGAGGATGCAAATAAATAGGATCAGAAATGGAAGAGGAGACATAACTACTGACCTCACAGAAATAAAGGAGGTAATAACAGGATACTATGAACAACTTTACGCTAATAAATACAACAATTTAGATGAAATGGACGGGTTCCTGGAAAGACATGAACAGCCAACTTTGACTCAAGAAGAAATAGATGACCTCAACAAACCAATCACAAGTAAAGAAATTGAATTAGCCATTCAAAAGCTTCCTAAAAAGAAAGGTCCAGGACCAGACGGCTTCACATCTGAATTCTATCAAACATTCCAGAAAGAATTAGTACCAACTCTCCTCAAACTCTTCAAAAAAATCAAAGTGGAGGGAAAGCTACCTAATTCATTCTATGAAGCCAACATCACCCTCATACCAAAACCAGGCAAAGATATTGCAAAAAAAGAAAACTACAGACCAATCTCTCTAATGAACATAGATGCAAAAATCCTCAATAAAATTCTAGCAAATCATATCCAACAACACATTAAAAGAATTATACATCATGACCAAGTAGGATTCATCCCAGGTATGCAAGGATGGTTCAACATAAGAAAATCAATTAATGTAATACACCATATCAACAAATCAAAGCAGATAAATCACATGATCATCTCAATTGATGCAGAGAAGGCATTTGACAAGATTCAACATTCCTTCCTGTTGAAAACACTTGAAAAGATAGGAATACAAGGGAACTTCCTTAAAATGATAGAGGGAATATATGAAAAACCCACAGCTAATATCATCCTCAATGGGGAAAAATTGAAAACTTTCCCCCTAAGATCAGGAACAAGACAAGGATGTCCACTATCACCACTATTATTCAACATTGTGTTGGAGGTTCTAGCCAGAGCAATTAGACAAGAAAAAGAAATACAAGGCATCAAAATTGGAAAGGAAGAAGTAAAACTATCACTGTTTGCAGACGATATGATACTATACGTCGAAAACCCGGAAAAATCCACAACAAAACTACTAGAGCTAATAAATAAGTACAGCAAAGTAGCAGGTTACAAGATCAACATTCAAAAATCTGTAGCATTTCTATACACTAGTAATGAACAAGCTGAGGGGGAAATCAAGAAACGAATCCCATTTATAATTGCAACTAAAAGAATAAAATACCTAGGAATAAATTTAACTAAAGAGACAAAAAACCTATATAAAGAAAACTACAAAAAACTGCTAAAAGAAATCACAGAAGACCTAAATAGATGGATGGGCATACCGTGTTCATGGATTGGAAGACTAAATATAGTTAAGATGTCAATCCTACCTAAATTGATTTACAGATTCAATGCAATACCAATCAAAATCCCAACAACTTATTTTTCGGAAATAGAAAAACCAATAAGCAAATTTATCTGGAAGGGAAGGGTGACCCGAATTGCAAAAAACATCTTGAGGAAAAAAAAACGAAGCTGGAGGTCTCGCACTGCCGGACTTTAAGGCATATTATGAAGCCACAGTGGTCAAAACAGCATGGTATTGGCATAAAGATAGATATATCGACCAATGGAATCAAATAGAGTGCTCAGATATAGACCCTCTCATCTATGGACATTTGATCTTTGATAAGGCAGTCAAGCCAACTCACCTGGGACAGAACAGTCTCTTCAATAAATGGTGCCTAGACACTGGATATCCATATGCAAAAGAATGAAAGAAGACCCATATCTCACACCCTATACAAAAGTTAATTCAAAATGGATCAAAGATCTAAACATTAGGTCTAAGACCATAAAACAGTTAGAGGAAAATGTAGGGAGATATCTTACGAAACTTACAATTGGAGGCGGTTTTATGGACCTTAAACCTAAAGCAAGAGCACTGAAGAAGGAAATAAATAAATGGGAGCTCCTCAAAATTAAACACTTTTGTGCATCAAAGAACTTCATCAAGAAAGTAGAAAGACAGCCTACACAATGGGAGATAATATTTGGAAATGACATATCAGATAAAGGTCTAGTATCCAGAATTTATAAAGAGATTATTCAACTCAACAGCAAAAAGACAGCCAACCCAATTACAAAATGGGAAAAAGACTTGAACAGACACCTATCAGAAGAGGAAATACAAATGGCCAAAAGGCACATGAAGAGATGCTCAACGTCCCTGGCCGTTAGAGAAATGCAAATCAAAACCACAATGAGATATCATCTCACACCCACCAGAATGGCCATTATCAACAAAACAGAAAATGATAAGTGCTGGAGAAGATGCGGAGAAAGAGGCACACTTATCCACGGTTGGTAGGAATGTCAAATGGTGCAACCACTATGGAAGGCAGTTTGGCGGTTCCTCAAAAAGCTGAATATAGAATTGCCATACGACCCAGCAATACCATTGCTGGGTATCTAATCAAAGGACTTAAGGGCAAAGACACAAACGGACATTTGCACACCAATGTTTATAGCAGCGTTATTTACAATTGCAAAGAGATGGAAACAGCCAAAATGTCCATCAACAGAAGAATGGCTAAACAAACTGTGGTATATACATACGATGGAATATTATGCAGCTTTAAGACAGGATAAACTTATGAAGCATGTAATAACATGGATGGACCTAGAGAACATTATGCTGAGTGAGTCTAGCCAAAAACTAAAGGACAAATACTGTATGGTCCCACTGATTTGAACGGACATTCGAGAATAAACTTGGAATATGTCATTGGTAACAGAGTCCAGCAGGAGGTAGAAACAGGTAAGATAATGGGTAACTGGAGCTGAAGGGATTCAGACTGTGCAACAGGACTGGATACAAAAACTCAAAAATGGACAGCACAATAATACCTAATTGTAAAGTAATCATGTTAAAACACTGAATGAAGCTGCATCTGACCTATAGGTTTTGTTTGTTTGTTTGTTTATTTATTTTTTTTACTATTATTATTACTTTTATTTCTTTTCTCTGTATTAACATTCTATATCTTTGTCTGGTGTGTTGCTAGTTCTTCCAAACCGATGCAAGTGTACTAAGAAACGATGATCACGCATCTAGGTGATGATGTTGAGAATTGCTGACTGCATATGTAGAATGGTATGATTTCTAAATGTTGGGTTAATTTCTTTTTTTTTTCTTCTGTTAATTAATTAAAAAGAAAAAAAAAAAAAGATTCTACAAAGGTTCCATACACTAGGATAACTTTCCAGAAACCCACACACTCTAAATGAGTCCCTGGACCAGATAAGTCCTGAAATGCAAACGGGCCAGTCTCTCCAGAACATCAAATAGTTTCATTCCCATTGCCTATATTATTGACAGCCCCTTCCAACATGAAAAAGTTAGGATGGGTATAGTTCAAACACCCCTAAAGAGTAGGAGAAAGATAAAAGATGAGGGAGTTATACAGAGAAGGTAGGGTTTAACAAAGAAGTATGATTGCTGAATCATTATATTAATATTTCTTTTAGCCTCTAGTATCTAAAATGTTGGAATTGTAACCCATACCAAACTCTGAAATCTGTTCGACAACTGTTGTGCTGTGCTTCGAAATTTATTCTTTTTTTGTATGCATGTTATTTTTCACAAAAAAGAAAAAAATATGTATCTTCTAGTCTCCAGTGTTTTGGAACAGCTAGAAGAAAGAAATCTGAAACAGTGGAATGGTAACCCATAGCAAACTCTGATACCTGTTCTGTATCTACTTGTTGAAGTGTACTTTGAAATCACTGCTTTTGTTTCTTTTCTTTGTATATATGTTATATTTAACAATAAAAAATGTTTTAAAAAAATTCTAGTCAAAATGACTGAGATGGTTTGAAGCTACTATGTTTCCCTAGAAAAGCTTAGGTACTTTTAGGTGTAGACATACTGTTAGTGGGATCCTTTGATTAGATTATTTCTGTTGAGATATGACCCACCTCATTCAAGATGGGTTTTAATCATGTTACTGGAGTCCTTTATATGAGGATAAAGGACATACAGAAAAAGAAAGAGAGAGAAAAAAAACAAACACAGAGAGAAACACTCAGAGAAGATAAGACAGCCAAAAAATCAAGGATATACACAGAAGCTCAGAGAGGAAGCCACTGAAGCCAGAAGCTGGAAGCAACAAAACCCAGGAAGAAGGGAGAGAACAGCAAACATCGCCAGGTACCTGACCATCTGACAGAGGAGCTGAGAATTGCTGTTAGTCTTTATAGAGAAGGTATCACCTTGTTGATTCCTTGATCTGGACATTTTCACAGCCTCAGAATTGTAAACTCGTAAGTTAATAAAATCCCCACTGTAAAAGCCAAAGCCAAAGCCAAAAAAACAGCCTGAAACCACATTTTAATATAAAGTCAACCCTTAAATAAATCAAACTCATATGTAAATAAAGGTATGTTTAGTATTCTACTTCTTACCTCAAAATCATCTTTCCTAGGTGGTCTTACTCTTTTTCTGTTCCCTCTTGGATTAGCTTGAGAGCTCTTAGGTTGTTCTTTCTTTCTTTTCCGATTCAAGTTAGATCCCTGAGGCCAGCTCTTCTTTAGAATCTGAATACATTTGTCAAACATCACTGGGTGAAATACTTGATTGGCTATACTGCCTATTTATAAAAAAGTAAAGCAAGTTGGATTTAATTGTCTTAAAATATTTTTGTAATAACAGATAAAAAGTAAGAAAGCAAAAATACAAGTTTTTCATAATAACTTTGAGTAATACTGACTTTTTAGCAAAGAAGTACGATTATTGACTTTAGCCTTAGGGATAAGCAACAGTGCTGTATCTGGGCATGATGGGAGTGATGCCTTGATTAATCCTTGCCCTCCTGCCTATAAAACTGGACAAATGAAATAACCATTTAAAAACACCAGTCAAGGGGCAGTATAGAGATGCACACCCTGAGAAAAGGGAAACAAATGAAGTGAATGGCTTAGATCTGCCAGTCTTGCATCTAGAGACAATTTCTGGACAACAGCAGACAAATCGCAAACCCTAGCAGATCATGATGTCTTTTGCAGTGGAGAATACAGAAATCATAGTTCAGAAAGACAGGGGTAGCTGGAATTTCTGGGGCAAGGTACTGGAGAAGAAGTTACATGGAAAAATAGTTTCAGAAATCTACCAAGGACTGCATATCAAGCTTTGCGTATGTAAGGGAAAACTCCATAAGGTTCAGGAAAGAACAATTTACCAAAAGCTGAAGCTGAACAATTTTCAGAATTCACACAGGGCTAAGTGTGTTTCAGTTCTGACTAGCTAGTGGAGACACTCTGTTTATCACCAAGAGCATCCAGTAGAGGTGCTCACTGGAAACACAGTTATAGTGGGGCTAAACTAGCTACAGTAGAGACTACTCTGTATCAGCCCTAACAAAGCTTCAAAATAAGCTTCAAAAAGATCCTATTCATCCAGGAACAGGTGCCTACAAAAACATGCTTCAACATCATTTAAAGAAACAATAAAATTCAAACACTGAACAATCTAATGTTCAGAATGTCCAGCATCCAATAAAAAAATTATCTGGCATGCTAATAATCAAGAAAATGTGACCCATAACAAGAAAAATCAGTCAATATAAACAGTACCAGAAATGGCAGAGATAATGGAATTAATAGACAAAAGTCTTAAAGCAGGTACTATAAATAAGCTCAAGAATTAAAAAGAAAAGATTAGCAGAACAAGGAGAGAAATGAAAAAAATTTTTTAAAAAGAACCAAGTGGAAATTGTGAATCTGAAAAGAAAAAAGTCCCTGGATGGCATAACAGATCAAACACTCTGGAAATAAAGACTAGCGAACTTGAAGACACAGAAGAAGCACAGAAATGAAAAAATGAATTTCCCAGTGCCTGTGGGAGAGTATCCAGCAATTAAACATATGAGTAATTCAAGTCCAAGAAAAGAGAGGGGAGAAAAATTTGAATAAATAACTGAACAATTTCCAAATTTGTTGAAAATTAAAACTCTACAGACCTAAGAAGCTCAATGAGCCCCAACCATGACAAACACAAAGAAAATCACACTGAAGCCTAGATACTCTAATCAATTTGCTAAAACACAATGATAGAGAAAATCTTAAAAGCAGCCGAACAAAAAAAGTCATACAACATGTAGAGGAACAATGATAAGGATGCATGTAGATTTCTCACCAAAACAAAATAAACTAGAAGAAAACAGAATAACACCTATAAAATCACTGAAAGGAAAAACCTGTCCCAGTCTTCAAAACTGGAGGCAAAATGAAGACCTACAAGAAATTTTTTAAAAAGTTCTCAGGCTAGAATAAAATTATGTCAGATGTAACTTTCAGTTATAAAAGACATTTGATTTCTTACTTTTTAAAAAATCTTTTAAAATATAATTAAAGGGAAAATGTTAACAATGAATTGTGCAGTTTATAACACGGAGAAATAAAATACATAGCTACAACAGTACAAAGAACAGAAAGGGAGAAGGGAAACTATTATTTTAAGGTTCTTACACTTAGGTAGTACAATATTATCAAAAGATGGACGGTTAAAAGTGCTTACTATATACCCTAAACACACACACATTCAAAGAGTTATAGCTAATAAGACAAAAAAGAAGATAACATGGAATACTAAAAAAAGAAAAAAAAATTGAAGAGGGGAAAATGAAAGACAAAAAAGATGGGACAAATAGAAAATAAACAGCAAAACAGCAGAAACCCAAGCATACTGTTAACTATTTCTAATGTAATTATGTAAGCTGTCTCAACCTTCCAATGAAAAGGCAAAGATTATCAAAATGGATGAGTACGAATTACAGAGGCAGAGACAGACTACAAGAAACTCTAAGTATAAACAGATTAAAAATAAAAGCATTGAGGGGTGCAAGGGTACTTTAGTGGTAGAATTCTCTAGCCTGCCATGCAGGAGACTCAGGTTTGATTCCCGGTCCATGAATTTCCCAAAAAACAAACAAGCAAAACAAACAAAAACTAACCAAACAAAAATTCAAGAAACAGTGCTTCAAAAAATGGGATTACTGCAGGGTGCTGAAAATAGATGGTAATTAATATTTTAAAATTTCAACTTATGTGTGAGACTAAAGCAAAATATGTTTATTTGGTACAAAATTTATATTTTGACTAGTGCATTTCGTAATATAACTTATGTAGACAGCTTAATTGAACACCATAATACATGGAACCTTGAGTAGGACATGAGATTTTGTTGGTTTGTCCAGAGTGATGCCCTGATCAACTTCCCCAAGTTGAATTCTTGATATTCTCACAATCAGTGTGGACAACCAAAGCTGCAGGCTGAACCCCCAATCTTGGGGTTTGTTCATATGAAACTTAACCCCACAAAGGATAGGGCAAGTCTACTTAAAATTTAGGCCTAAGAGTCACCCCCAAGAGAGCCTTTTGTTGCTCAGATGTGGCCTCTCTCTCCAGCCAACATAACGAGCAGTCTCACCACCCTCCCCTTCTCTGCATGGGACATAACTCCCAGGGGTGTGGACCTTCCTGGCAACGTGGGACAGAGATCCTGGAATGAGCTGAGACTCAGCATCAAGGGACTGAGAAAAACCCTAGAATGAGCTGAGAATTAACATCAAGGGATTGAGAGAACCTCTTTGACCAAAGGGGGAAGAGTGAAATGAGACAAAGTGTCAATGGCTGAGAGATTCCAAACAGAGTTGAGAGGTTATCCTGGAGGTTATTCTTACATATTAAATAGATATCACCTTGTTAGTCAAGATGTAATGGAGAGGCTGGAGGGAACTGCCTGAAAATGTAGAGCTGTGTTCCAATAACCATGTTTCTTGAAGATGATTGTATAACGATGTAGCTTTCACAATGTGACTGTGTGATTGTGAAAACCCTGTGTCTGATGCTCCTTTTATCTACCTTATCAACAGACGAGTAAAACATGGAATAAAGATGAATAATGGGGGAACAAATGTTAAAATAAATTTAGTAGATTGAAATTCTAGTGATCAATGAAAGGGAGGGGTAAGGGGTATGGGATGTATGAATTTTTTTCTGTTTTCTTTTTATTTCTTTTTCTGAATAGATGCAAATGTTCCAAGAAATGATCATGATGATGAATATACAACTATGTGATAACATTGTGAATTACTGATTATATATGTAGAATGGAATGATCAAAAGTTAGGAATGTTTGCATTTGTTTGGTGTTTTTTGGTATTTTTAAAAAAATTAAAGAATTTAAAAACAAAACAAACAAAAAAACAGAATACTCACATGGAAAAATAATGACATGTGACCCCACCTTACAGCATACCAAAAAATAATAATAATAATAATAACAAAATAAAAGCATCAAAAAAGATGTATAATCCAAGCACTAATCAAAAGATCTGGTTTTACTAGTATTAGACAAAGTGGACATTTGACAAAGAGGGACATAAGATAATACTAAAAGCATCACTTCATCAGGAAGACATAAAAAATCTCATTAAAACCTTGAAAGATATTTGAATAGATATTTCTCTAGCGAAGACACAAGTGGCCAATAAGCACATGAACATTTTCCCAATATCATTAGTCATTAGGAAATGCAAGTCAAAACCACAATGAGATAGCACATCACACCAACTATGATAGCTAGACAAAACCCAGACAATAACAAACGGTGGAGAAGATGTGGAAACTGGAACTGTCTTATTTTACTGCTAGGACATTAAAATGGTACAGATGCTTTAGTTTGATAGCTCCTCAACAGGTTATACACAGAGTAACCACATGACTCAGCATTCTACTTCTAGGTGTGTGTGTGTACACATACGTATCCAAGAGGAATGAAAACATCCACGCAAATGGTTGTACAAGAATATTTCTAGGTTAAAAGCAGGGGCTCAAATAGACATTTGTACACGTATGTTTGTGGCAGCATTTATTCACAATACCCAATCGATGGGAGGTGGCAGATGGTCACATCAACCGAGAAGCAGAAGGGTGAAATGCGGTATATACATGTAATGAAATATTGTGCGGCTACAGAAAGGAAGTTGTGAGGCATGCAACAAAGTGAATGAAACCTGAGGACATACATGGAGCAAAATAACGAGAAACAAAATGGCAAATATTGTATGGTCTTTTTAGAAAACACCTGCAAGAAAATTAGGGCCTAGATTGTAAGCTCTTATAGCAGTCACATAGATTCCTGAGCTTTAAGGGTTATTTCTAAATACTGAGATGCTGTGCTCTATGTGCGTAACCTCGTATTTCCCTGGAACTTTGGGTAGCTGTATGACACCTAAGATTAAGAGTTAGAGTTCTGCAGTTCTGTAAGTTAGCATTACTCCATACAGCACCTGTTAAAGAAGCTGAAAAGAGAGATCAGACTTCAATTAGAGGTAAGAACGAAGCTGATCTGGTTGGGACTAAGGTCAACCAGAACACAGGGTAAAGGAGGATACAGTCTGTATTTTAGACTTTACCTTCTATATGAGACCAAAGGAAGAGATGTTTATTTTGCACCAAATTTAAATTTTCAGTAGCACACAATGTAACTTAACCTGTCTGGCCAGTTCTGTTAAACAATGTAAACACATCATTCCCTAGAATAGGGAATGAGATCTTGTAATTCTGTATAGCTTAATGTAATACTCTGATACATTTCAAAGTATGTTGGGCTAAGATAATTAAAAAGTATTGGCAAAGTCCACTGAGGGACTGGAGAAAAACTATGGACTGTTAAACTTCCTACTTAGGAAACTCCTGATATTCTCTTAAGCATTAACTTGGCATTCTCAAATAACAGGCCAAGCCCTCAATCTTGAGGCTTGCTCTTATGAAACTTATTTCAGTACCAGAGAAGCTAAGCCTACCTATAATAATGCCTAAAAGTTTCTTCCAGAGAACCTCTTTTGTTGTCAGATATGGCCTCTCTCTCTAAGCCCATATCTGCAAATAAACTCATCTCCCTTCCCCTTACATGGGACATGACTCCTAGGGATTAACCTGGCCCTGGCATCGTAGGATCGACAACACCTTCCTGACCAGGAGTCAGGAGGAGCAGGGACATATCAGAATTTCAAAAGTAGAGTTCTTGTAGCTTAAAAACATCTCCCTTCCAGCCTTATTCCACTCATACTATTTGTACTAGATTATAGATAAAATTATATCAGGAAGCAAGCACACTTTAAAGAAGAAAAGGCAAAGACAGTTTTCAAATACCTAAAAAATGCCAGGTTATACTCCCTCTCATTTAATCCTTAAAACAAACCTATGAGATGAGTTACAACTGCCCCACCATGTTAAGTGCAGAGACAAAGTGTAAAAGTTGGAAACAATGCAGGAAAAAAAATAAGAAAAGTCATGTTTTATCATATCAAGTATACATACCAGGTACTTCCAGCAGCAGAAAATAGAGCCCAGCAGCATAAAGGCCATATTCTCGATACTGCACACTGACATTTTTCTTATGGATGGTTTGAACAAAGTGATGAAATAATGCCACAAGGGCACTGGGGGAGACACTGTTCTCAGTGAAGAATGTCCAAATGCTCTGGAAAGTGGTAGGGAACAAGGAATCATAAACAGATAATTTAAGAAATGGGAAAAACTATTATTCCATTTTTTTTATAAGTATTTAATACTTTACAAAAAGAGAAACAGACTCCTAATGATAAATGTTTGCCATCGTCAAAGGGAGTGAAACAAAAAATTTAAATTAAATAATTATTATTCAAATTTCTGAAGACAAATATATAAGATATTTAAATAAATATCAAAAAAAATTTTGGTTCATTTCAAACAAAAATACTTCTAAAATTATTAAAGCTTAAAACTGCCCTACGACTTCTGGGACACTCTAAGTCAGTGATTCCTCAGATAAGTTACTCCTCTATTTTAAAGGAACTCAAATGCCAGCTTCCACTCTACTGAGGAAACCAGAGCCATGTATTTAAATGTTCTATAGGTTGTGGGCAGTGGGAGTAGGAAACACCTGAAAATCTCTCCCTCAATAGTCAGAAGCTTAGGTGAGGAAGGAAATAAACTTTAGAATATAAACCTCAAATTTATAAATTTTATCATTTTTGCATGCTTTTTATTATTAAATATTTAGTATTATTTACATACCAAGGAAATGGATAATTTGTAAAAACTGAACATTGCATTAACTAAATATGGTTTATCCTCGAGTATCCTGAAAAAGAAACAGGGCCATCAAATTAAAAAATGCAGACCTTATACATCTGCTTCCCCTAAAGAAAACAGCGAAAGTGGTAGGTGATGCCCTGGATTAGGTTCCCTGCTTAGCAGCTGCCACCTTATTTTTTCAGCACTCTCTTTACTTCACTCCACCACACCTGCGACAATGGCGGCAGCCCTGCAACCTTTGGGGAGAAAATATCACCTTGCTGATGCCTTGATTTTGGACCTCTCCTATTTTCAAAGCCATGAGTCAATAAATTACTGTTGTTTAAGTCAACCCACTATATGGTATTTGTTTTAGCAGCTAGGCAATTAATATTATTACAAACCAAATATTTGCAGTTCTCTAAGACACATGGTAGATCCAACTTCCTGAAGCTAAATGTAGTCATCAGACTTACTCTGGCCAGGGAAATGTGTGCGGAAGCTTTGAGAACCAGTACTTAATCCTCTATCCTAACTCACCAGAGTCCTTGAAGGGAGGGAGAGGCTCTGCATCACAACCATGACTTTGTCTTCTAAGGCATTTAATGCAGTTGTCATTATGCTTAATAAACCTTTAATTAGATGATTTAATATTTAAACAGCTATGTAAAACTTATAACTGAAATTTTTAAATTAATTTAAATGTTTCAGATATTAATATCTACGTATTTTTTGGTTCTGCTTCTTAGTCCTTTCGTTTTTTGATAAGCAGCTAATGAGCTAATATGTGTTCTAGGTAGAACTCGATATTTAAAGGAACTCTAGATAAATCTGGTTATAATCCAATCAATTCTCAGTTTAATAATTTCAGATTTTCTTAAAGTTAAGTCACGCCTAAATTGTTACTTGCATTTTCCTTGGTCTTCTTTTCATATTTCGTTTGTTTTATCCTCCTTGTTTTTGTGTTTCTTTTCCTTTAATTTGCTGTTCTAGAGAGTGGTCATGACTTAAAAAAAATAACTGAAGACTAATAATACTTTGAAATTTTGAGGGAAAGCTAACAGGAAATTCCAATAAGAGAAGCACATTCTTTATTCTACTCTTATTGTACACTTAAGAACTATATACTAAAAGGCTAAATTTTCAATTATAATAAGTGACTTTCATCTTCTAGTTCTAACACTTAAAAATGGCTGGTTTGATTTTTTTATTTTTTTACCTCTGTAGATCCATGTTCTTCAGTAGCAAAGGGAAATAGACTTTCATAGAGTTGTGTGAACACTTTCAATCCATTCTCTGTGATCTCTGCTTCAATGCTGGGATCCAAAGGCTCAGTCTCTGTGAAATCCAGATCCCAAACTGTGTCCACCCATGCTGGTAGAAAATAAAATTAAATTAATTCCAACCCATAAGAAGTAATAAAAAAAAAACAACTATCTTTAGACTCTAGAAGAGAAAAATACATTAGTGATAACTTATCTTTAACTATACAATACACGTTTAATATAATTAAAGGAAAGCACAAAAGATTAAGAAAAACTTTTTCTTTTTCTAGGTATGAGGTTGTTTGCCTTTGAAAACTATCAAAAAGGAAAACACCTTTTAGATATAATAGTTCTGGGGAATGAGTTAAAACCCTTAATGATCAGGCTCTACACTACACAGTCAATATGGGGAAGAAAGAGGATAATTAAAATGGCCTCAGATGTCACTTGTGAAAATCACATAACCCAGTTAATAAACACAATCAACATTGGGCCCTGGGGCAGTAATGTAGTATGTTTAAAAAACAGATATGATTCCCTGTTTTAGTTTGCTAAAGTTGCCAGAATGCAACATACCAGACACAGATCAGACTTTAATAAGGGGCTTTATTTAGTTAAAAACTTATAGTTCTTCAAAGGAAAAGCAGCTAGCTTTCATCAGTTTCTCTGTCAAATTTGAAGGAACACTTCTCTCTTGACTTTTGGGTTCCAACAGCTTTCCCCAGGGCAATTCCTTTCTGCAACTCCAAATGTCTGGGCTGAGCCAAGAGTGCTGAGATGAGGTATGCTGAGCTGCTGCGCTCTCTTCTGACTGCTCTCTTTTAAGCCCTCCAGCTAATTAAATTAAACCTCACTAACTGTGGAGGGCACTTTCCTTAGTAGACTGTACATGTAATCAGTCATAGATGATTTAACAAACTGATGACTTAAGTCCATAGAAACAGAACAATGGGGCATCATTACCTGGCCAAGTTGACACCTGAACCTAACTACCACATTCCTCCAAGAAGTTTAAACCAGAGGAGATGAGCCAGGCTCACACTGAGAGAAACGCAAGACAGTGATTTCAAAATACACTGTGGGAAGAACTGAGTTAGGGTGAGAGAATGTGACATTAAAGCAGCATTCCAGGTAGACTGCTCACCAATGTCTGTTGACTTTAAACCTTCTCACACTTTTCTAACAGATTACTTTTCCTCAGTGTTTTCAATACATCATTCCTCCAAACCTAAAATGAGGACTACATGGAAGCACGTGGACATTCCAGACAGGTTACTAATTAGCTGCAGCTTCAAATCAATACTCCTTAAATATTTGTTCACCATTGATTTAGAGAAACTGAGCACAGCATGGAGACAGAGTACAGAAAAAAACGGAAAAGGTAGGTTTCAACCTTTGTTTCATGGCTGTAAGCATTATACTGCAGTTAGTAAAGGAAAAATGTGGGGTTAACTAGACTCATCCTCCTCAGACTGCATAAACTAATCATCGTTAGTTTGACCCTAGAGGAAGGAGTACCATTCTACATTCCAAGAAGATTCGCATTGCATTCCTTCCAGACGTACGCATATGTTGCTTGGAAGATCTGGAAAATCCAACTGTAATTCTATCTTCGCAATGGTGTCTCAATTCAAACCACAAACCAACAAAGTGCCACACTCCTTTCCTAGCTTTCCTTGCAATAGCTCTGTCAACAGTGAACTAATGTGGAAGGCAATACCTGGCCCTGGTTTCCAGGCCTCCTAAAATCATCTGGATGACTTCAGTCATATCACTTCTAACATACCACTTCCAAGGCTCTACTTCTTGAGCTATCAAAGGTAGGCGATAATACCTATCAATTTTACAAGAGAATGTTCTACTGGAAAGATTTACTACGAGGATGGGAGGGGCCAATAAGGATGAAAGGAGGTGGCAGTGAGAAAAGAGGAAATGGGTAAAAAAAAACTGGACTTCTAGTTCACTCTTCCTTAAAGTAATTAAAATTTGTGGAATAAAACCTTAAAGTTGAGATAACGCCACACAGTAACTTTATCTTTCCTGTGACCTGGAAGACTGCCAAAATTTTAGCAGCAGACCATCTCAGTCCAATTCACAACTGCCATTGTTCAGTGAGTACAAAGTCTAAGAACCACAGACTGATCATGGGAACTCAATATATTCTTATTAAACAAATACTGAAGGCAAGACAGAGAAAATCTTGCAAAGACAGCAGTTTTGTTGGAGGGATAATCCCGAATCATCTCAGGATCGAGACGCCTTAGATCCATCCCAAGCATGGGGTTCCCCGTTCAGGGAAAAGACACAAATCCTTGGAAAGGAGATCTAAAAGGTAAGCTATTATGCATTTTGTGATCACAAAGAATTGGACAAAGAGGGCTGGAGATACTCATTTTCACCTTTTTGTGACACTTTGCCCCTTTCTTTCAGCTCTCTTTAATTAGTTTTACTTGTATTTATAAAAATAACAAGAAGAGAAAAGAGAAGCCCATGAGCTGTAAATTCTCAAATCCATGAAACCCTAGGGACAAACAGAGTTGTACATTAATCCAGATGCAAGAAACCAACAGATGGTTCTCAATTCAGGAAGGTAAAAAATAAAAAGGACTCCAATTAATGACAGTAGGTCTTTTAAACCATTACTTCTAACCTCATTTCTGGATCGTAACCACCAAAGCCCAACAAGAAAAGAAACTACCTGGTATCAGGAAATCTGGGGTCCTACTAAAGACACTGTGTTTAGACTTGTCAAACCACTTAGTAATCTATTCAAACCAAATCTCTCACTATCCTTCTGATTTATCAACTATCAAATGGAGGTAACATCTGCTCTAACTACTTCCCTTAGGATGGAAGATGAGGAAATTCATCATCATTCATTCATTCACTCATTCAACAAACAGTTTTGAAAAAAAAACTAGGGAGAAGCCACTACGATTAGTGAAAGGGATACATCGATGAAAACCACAGAGTTCTTGCTCATGAAGATGGTACCATCTCATACTTATACCAAAAAAAGCAGCTTGTAACAGGAAAAAGACCACTGAGTTGTGAGTCAGATAGAATACCACTGTGCTTGCAACACAGGAGACTCAATAAATGACAGCTATTATTACTTTCACAATGGATGAGTGTTAAAATAGCAGCATATAGTAAAATGCCATAGGCAATACTACTTTGGGAAGGGGTGCAGAATAGCAGTGGGAGAATGTTTTTTTGGTTGGATCTCAACATGGTGGTTTGTCAAGGAAAGAAAAAAATGCATTCCATACAGAGTGCAGCATAAAAAGCACAAGGGGAAAGAGATTGCAAAGCATTTAGAAATAAACAAAACAGTTACAATATAGCATCTGAGTGTGGAGGGTGAGAATTAGTATTTATTCAGCAGTTATTGTGTGCCCGGTACTAAATTAATCTTCATAAAAACCCTATGAAGTAGGTATTATAATCCTCATTTGAAGTATTAAGAAACAGAGGCTTGGACAAATTAAGCAACTTGCCCAGCAATGCCTGGATACTACGTGGAAGGGCCAAGACACCAAGGGAAGTGTCTCTGACTCCAAAGATTATGCTCCTGGAAAAGCTGGCTGGAGTGGACAGTGAAGGCTCTTCTATGGCATACCAAAAATTTGGTCATTTATTTAAAAAACAAAGAGGAAGCATTAAAGGTTTAGAATTAACATGTTCAAAACTGTGTTTGAAAAGTGATCCTGGTATAGGTATTAGGGACAGACTAAAAGAGTGAATGTCAGAAAACACCTACTTTCTGCACCTGGAGTGTGCCATCAGAAGTGGTACAGAGAAGACCTGAACGGGCGTTCCAAAGGTGGGACAAAAGGTGTTGTGGGAACAAACCTAGAAGGGAGAATTCCACAACTGCCAGGGCTGTGGACTGGCCGGAGCCACTGGCTGGTTTTGGGAATTCAGATTAAAAAACAGATTTGGTGGTGAAGAGTTCAGTTTCATTCAGGAGAAGTTTGTGGTGTATGCAAGATAGCCAGGTAAACACACAAACAAAAAGTCCAAGAAGTCTGGCCAGAGAAACAGAGTTGCTATTTAAAACCACAGGAATGAACAGCACTCCTGAAAACCCTAAAGAATACCCAGGGCTCTATCAGAGGCTTTATAAAAATTTCACTCACTAAGTTTATTTTTCAGAAACTTAAAACCTCCAGGTTGTTCCTATGCCAGATAAGCCTTGAAACCCAGAGGCACCAGTCTCTGAGAACATTAATCAGTTAAATCCTCTTACCCCATAATGTCCACACCCCTTTTCAACATGAAGAAGTTAGAATTGCCCAAATATCCCTGAAAACTGGGAGAAGGGTCAAATGAGGAGTTGTAACAGAGAAGATAGGATTTAACAAATGAATGTGACTATGGAATTACTATACTGACATTTCTTGTTAGCCTCTGGTGTATTACAACAGCTAGAAAAAAATATTTGATATTGTGGAATTCTTAACCGATACGATACTTTGAAATTTGCTCTATAACTACTTGTTAAACTGTACTTCATCACTTTTCGGCTTATGTTATATTTCACAATAAAAATTGTTTAAAAAAGAAAAACAACACAGGAGTGGATGCGTTTGCTAGGGAGATATGCAGAATAAGAGTGAGGCCCAGAAAACACGCAAAAGTACCGAAAAAGATCAGACAACAAGGCAGCAAGTTTGCTTTTTAAAAAATTCTTTTATGTTTTCAATTGTAACCCAGCTCTGAATGGCAGCACAAACCTGCAAGACACCGGATCCTGCGGAGGGCCGCACTTCCGCCGGGCCCTGTGCCCCACACCCCGACTCCCACAGCCGCGTCCCCAATCCCTTTCCTCTCACTCGCCCCCCACAGGCCTGTCCCTTATAGGGTCTCCCGCCCCACCTCCCCGCGCCGCAACCCCCTTGGTCCCCTCCACAGAAACGCCCCCCAACCCATCCTCCGCCCTTTCTTCCCTCCCCGAACCCTTCCCTCCGGGCCCAGGCTAGGTGTGGCCGCAGCATCAAGTTGTGCGCGGAGCTGGGCCTCTTCCTTTTCCAGACACTAACCCGCCGCGCGCGGCCTCGCGGCCTTACCTGGGCTGAGGTCCAGCGGGCACCAGGGCTGCAGGCAGCCCCCGAGGCCGCGCAGCGCCACCATGGTGCGGCACCCGCCCGCTGCCGGCCGGCTTCGCTTTCAAAGCTCGCTCCCGCGCGCGCGCCAGACGCTCCAGGTGACCAATCACAGCCCGCGAGCCTTCGCGCAGTTGACCAATCGGCTGGGGTTCCTAGCGCATGCGCAGAACACAGGCGGGTTACAGACGCAGTGCTAAGCTAAGGCGATTTTTAGCTTTCCCTTTAAAATAGAGGCCAGCACTAAATTGAAACTTGATGCAATTTAGCAGCCTCGTTTTTCTTAAATGGGAAGAGACTTCTAAGAGCATTTGGAACAAGAATATTCCTGTCATAATTGTCACCTTTGCCCCCTTTTGAGCAACATGTGTGCACGTCAAAAGACTGTCTTTGCCCCGAGCAGACAACATTGAAATGTAGTGTATATACGGACGTGGATGACGCTTAACGTGGAATTATAACAAAAAGGGGAATACAATGAAAGCCTTCAAAAAGGTCATGCGCAGTTCTTGGATTTCAGGGACGCCTGGCCGCGTCCTCACAAAAAGAGGCAGTTCAGGCCTACTAAGGGAAGACTGCCGCCCTCTCCCGTCACACATGCGCAGTAGCGCGGCCCGCCGCCTGCCGGTGAAGCCGGACTAAGTGCGCACGCGTAGGCCTCTCCGCTCCGGGCCAGGGCCGCCCCTTCTCAGGCGGGGATCCGCGGTCAGCTAGTCGACGAGCCCCGGAGGCCGGCCCGGCTCCTCCTGCTGCAGCTCCGCGCCGGCTCCACCCGGAGGGCCTTTGCGCGCACGCGGGGTCCATTGCCCACCTCCGGGTCCGGGCACCCGCATTAGCCGGTATCGCGCCGCCTCGGCAGCCGCTCTGGCCCTACAGACTCCTCCACCCCTGCAGCCTGTTTCGGCCCGCCAGCCACGGTGACAGGGCTGCCGCACCGCTTCGCCCTCCCTCCAGACCGCGGAGCGGGAGTAACCCCGCCAGCAACCCCCTCCCGCAGCTCTCCCGCCTGCAAACTCCCCCACCCCTCCGGTTACCCGGGGTCGGGACCCGTGTCCGCATCCCTGGCCTGTCCTTAGAGTAGTCCCCGCCCCCGCTAGCAGGCCTCCCCACCCAGCATTCCCCCCTCCCTCTAGCAGCGCCCCCTCCCCTGTAGCAGTCTCCGCGCCCCTCTAGAACCGTCCTCCCCCAGCCCCAGCAGCTCCCCTGCCCCGCGGCCGCCACCAGCCGGGACCCGGACCCGCACCCACCCCTAGCCTTCGCTAGGGGCTGTCGGGCCGGGAGAAGAGGAGGAGCGCTGCGTGCCTCCACCCTGCGCACCCCTGGCCCGGCACGGCAGCGAGATGAGCTTCTTCGGCTTCGGACAGAGTGTGGAGGTTGAGATCCTGCTGAACGATGCAGAGAGTCGGAAGCGGGCCGAGCACAAGACGGAGGACGGCAAAAAGGAGAAGTATTTCCTCTTCTACGACGGGGAGACCGTCTCCGGGAAGGTGAGCCTGGCGCTCAAGAACCCCAACAAGCGGTTGGAGCACCAGGGCATCAAGATCGAGTTCATCGGGCAGATAGGTGAGTGTGGCCCCCACTTGGGAGGCTAGGCTGGAGCGCTGAACCCCGAGGGCGAGGGCGAGGGCCAGGAGGGGGCTCTGGCCAGGCTCGGCACAGGCCTGTCAGACTTCTTGCCAGCCGCGTGCAGAGGCCTGGGTTCTTCAGGATTCGCCGGTGGGAACCCCTCTGCGCTACTCCGACCTGCCAAAACTGACTGGGCACCGCGGTGGACTGGGTATGGCTGAGGAAGTGAGGGCGGGTCCCACGGTACCTGTCGGGACAGGCACTTGGCCCGGGTCTGCCCCAGTAGTCTTTTGGATGTGCTGCTACACTCTGCTTTTCCGGTGTGGCCATTGCCTGCAGGTGGGTGTGACGGGGGACACCTCTCTTCTAACTCTGGCGTCCCCATCACCAGGTACCTACCGCTGTCACACCCTAAGTTAAGCCCATTCTCTCTGCCTTTCTTATGCCTGCATCCACCCCGTCTTTCTTTTCAGATGTAGGTGGGGGAGACACTGCCCACCAGTCTCATCTGTCTCTTCTTAGCTCTGAACAGCCTACGTTATACATGTTTGAGAAGACTTGTAATCTTCAGCCTCACCCTTAACTGCCCACCTGGCCTTGTTTTTAACTTCTTTATTAGAATGCTAGTTTCCAATGGACTAATACTCTCCTTGAGGACAAAGAAATGATAACAAAACCACAATTAAGCCATCTAAATTTCTTGATACTCTAATAGTCTTCAAGCATGATTATTAATCATTGGAACCAGAAAGTAAAAAACAGTAACTGTAGAGATTTGGGGAGCTGCCAGTCAGAACTGGGTGGTCTCAGTTCAAGGACTCTTTGGAGTTGTGTTTATTAAAGGCCTCAGGTATTGCTGAAATAAATTGGTCAGGAGCAGAGTCACAGTACATGTCCCCTGGCTGAAACACCTCTAGCTTCTGAGAATCCATGCCCTATACCACACACCACATGTCAGTGTTTCGAGGTCCTTGCTGGGGAACCCTGTTAAATACTATTTCTCACATCTGGAGAGTTCAGCAAAAAATTTGTGACCCACCTTTTACAGAGGCAAATGGAGGAGGCCCAGGAGTAGAGCCCCATGTCCTAGCTCTGCAGTCTAGCCTGGAACATTTTGCCTGTGGGACTTAAGAAAATGAAAATGAGGGCTGAAGACTGGCAGATCCTATAGGAATTGTTGTTACTTTGAAAGCCAGAGTGTGAGAAGCCTTTCATTGCACCAGGCAAGGGGCTGCAGAATGAATCCCAAGCCCTCTGCTTTCCTGCATTCTAGCTTAGATAGGGTGGGTGGCAGATCTTCTCAACAGCACGGTGGACATTTGGGGGCTGGTAATTCTTTGTTGTCCTAGTATGTTTAGCTGTATCCCTGGGCTCTGAACCATCTAGATACCAGTAGCATCCCCCAGTTGTAACCACCGAAAATGTCTCCAGACAGCGCCAAGTGTCCCTTGAAGGGTAAAAATCACTCCTGGTAAAGAGCCACTGGGTTGATGGGATGAATCCAAAGCATTTTAAATGCCAGCCATAATAGATGATAATCGAGAAGTCTTTGTCTACTTAGAATTGTTTTTTTCTAGTAGTTTTAAAGTTATTGCATGGATTCTTATGCTCCAAAACAAAGTGTGGATGGACATGTTCAGTCTATGCCATCTCTCCCAGGTGATGCCGCAACAGTAAAGGAAAGATAACCTAGAGTGCCCCCACCTCAGAAAACGTGCAATTAGCTGTTCCATGAAGAATGGTATAAAAAACTCTCTCTGAGTAGGCTGCCTTCTGTACCTGCCTGGTTGGTTTTGACTCCTTGAATCCTAGGACCTTGTCCCTGCTGAGTTTTCTCACCCTTTTGTTTCTTCCACTGGTAACTCTTTCTGGGTGCTGACTACTCTGGGCTGAGTTGGCCTTGTGATATAGGGAAGCCCGCTCCTCTTCGAACCTCAGCTTTCACACCTTTAAGCAGGAAGAAATAAAATCATCTTGTGAGAGGTGGAACAAGTCAAGGAATCATGCTTCAAGCCCCCACAGAGGATTCCTTTATACAGATTGAAGTACCAAAGGCAGTGATGTTTCCATTTCACAAATGCAAATTGCAGCCTGGTAAATGACCAGCTGTTAGCCATTGTTTTTTGGCCTTTATGCTCCCCCAAAATAAGATTGGCATGCTTATTTAATAAAGGGTGTCAACCCTTTGCTTAAAGCTCTGGCTTTAGCCACGTGAACAGTCATACCTGGTGTTGCGTTTAGAGCAATCCAACTGCGAAGCTTAAAGTATATAGTTCACTCTCAATTATCCTACAAGGGAGTAGTAATAAATACTACAGAATAATGGACCATGTGTTTCTCATGATTTGGCTCTAGAACGTACTTCTTGATTAAGAAAAAGTTATCAGAATGAACTTTCAAGCTATGTGTGAACTACACTGATGTAAGGAGTCTGTGTTCCTATGATATATGCATTGTAAAGATGCTCCAGCCTATGTGAGGGCCACGATGTGATTCCTCTTAGCCTCTCATGTGCCTCCTGTTCCATCCCCTAGTTCCCCCAAAGAAGCAGGGCATGAAGCATTTATGTCCTACACCCAAGATGATCTCTGTGAGCCAAGCTGGGCAGCAGAGCGAGGCTAGCGGGTAACCAAGTTGCAGTTCTGTGGTTTTCTCCTTCATTGCATTCTTTGACTGTGCATGAGGTAACCTGAAGATCAGAAGTTGTGGAACTTCCTCCAAGTTCTGAGGTCTGACTATTCAGCTAATGTATGGGGGTTAGAAAGTTGATATCATTGCCGCTTTCCTCCTTCCTCAGTGATTCCTGTTTTAACTCAAGAAAATCTTACTTTTTGTAACCCATAATCTCTTGTGATAGGTTCTTTCTCTTTTTTTTCCTTCCTCTTTCCCTCCCTTCCTGCATGGGCTTTATTAAAGATGAAGTAGGGAAGAATTGTCTGGCTTAAGAATGAAGTGGTTTATATAATTAACATTTTGTATCTTAATGATTAATTTCTTTTTTCTCTTGATGGGTGTATACTAGTCCCATCTAACACCAACTTTGCCAGGGTGCAGGAAGGATTAGAGATGATTGTCAATTTCCCTTTCTTCATTAAGCTTTATACATCAAGAAGTCTCCAGAGGTTAGAACTTTAAGCGCCATCACCTGTGCAAAATGTTTCTGCATTTGCTTGAGGTTAACCGCCCCTTGCAGGCTACTTGTCTGCCTCCCCACGTTGTCTTACAAATATCTGCTCTGGGAATGCAAATAACCAGGTGAAAATGATTTGGAAGGAATTCCACACAGCAGCATTCTGTGAAGGAACAGTTGTTTGGTTTTCTGTTGCGTTGGATTACTTTGGACTCAGTTCCTAATAGTGGCCCAGATGCAGTTAAGAAAAGGTCCTCCTTAGACCTTGTTTTTGGAGATAGACAGGGAGAGGTGTAATTTCTGTTCTCTGGCCCTTTGCATTTTATAACTTCCATCTACTGCTTTTATTACTTCTGTTTGTACTAAAGCCTAACTGGCCTTCCTGACTTTGCTTCCCTGTTCTTTCAGCCCATATTCTAGAAGGGGAACTTTCTGAATGGCAGCCCTGTTCTTAAAATTCTCCCCATTGATGCTGTATTGATTAAAGAGATAAAGTATAGGGCGGGCCGCGGTGGCTCAGCGGGCAAAGTGCTTGCCTGCTATGCCGGAGGACCTCGGTTCGATTCCCGGCCCCAGCCCATGTAACAAAAACGGAGAAACAGAATACAATAAAACAAGAAAATGTTTCCCTTTCTTCCTTCTATCCTTCCTTCCTTCTCTCTGTCTTTAAAAAAAAAAAAAAAAAGAGATAAAGTATAAATGTAGCGTCCAAACCTTAAGCTGGCCACTGCTTCCCTTGCCAGTCTCATTTCTCCCTAACCCTTCATCTTCACTATGTGAGGCTTCCGAAAATATTGTGTTCTTTCTAGAATCTGTACTTGCTAATTGTACATGCACATCATTCTGCAAGTTCTGATGGTCTACCCAATTTGTACTCATTCTTGAAAGATCAGAAAATTTCACAGCCATCAGAGAGCCTTCCTGGATTCCCTGGGTAGAATTGAGGACTTCCTCCATTCCTCTGAGGGGCTACATTTCTGCCTTCTTTGGAACAGGATTGCATCAGGTCCTGACGTTTTTGTATACATATGTGTTGCCCTCACTAAGTAATGAATGCTCAAAAGCCAGGGCCTGTCTTCTGTCCATCACTGTACCCAGGGCCTGTCTTCTGCCCATCACTACATCAGGGGCCTGTCTTCACTCCATCACTGTACTCAGAGTCTCCCTTCTGTCTGTCGCTGCACCCAGGGCCTGTCTTCACTCCATCACTGCACCCAGGGCCTGTCTTCACTCCATCACTGCAGCCAGGGCCTGTCTTCACTCCATCACTGCAGCCAGGGCCTGTCTTTTTTTTTTACATGGGCAGGCACTGGTAATCGAACCTGGGTCCTCTGGCATGGCAGGCAAGCATTCTTGCGTGCTGAGCCACCGTGGCCCGCCCCAGGCCTGTCTTTTATCCATCACTGCACCCAGGGCCTGTCTTCCATCCATCACAGCACCCAGGGCCTGTCTTCACTCTATCACTGCAGCCAAGGCCTGCCTTCCATCCATCACAGCACCCAGGGCGTGTCTTCCATCCACCACTATTTCCCTATCCCTAATCTCAGTGCTTCATACATGAGAGGTGTCCAGTAAACCTACAAATTAATGACAGTGTCCTCTGGATATTTCTCCTGTCTCTTAGATATACCACAGTTATCTGAATGAAAAAAGGGAGTCTACAGGTGTTTGATCATTACCCTTTGGTTGAGGTGCATGTGGTTTTGAGGTGGGGGCAGTGGGGGAGTTGGGTGTAGTGGATAAGTGGGGTGCATTGAATGTCCTGGGCAGAGTTGGAGTGTCAGATGGAGTTGGTTGGCTGGGCTTAGTGGATGAACCAGGTTCAGTGTGGGGGCCCAGCGTGGTTGGGTGGGCTGAGTGCGGTGGGTGAACTGGGCGTGTCTTATGGTCGATTCAGCCTCACTTGGCCCACTGAGAACTCAGGTGGCTCTACCTGGCTGCCGTGCCTGTCCCCTTCCTGTCCCAGGTGCCCGCTCCTCTGGGAAACTGGGGTAAGGCCACTTTCAAACTGAAGCCAGTCTCACTACTTTGGCATTTCTTATCACTCTTTATACCACCCATAATAGATGACAATCATAGATGTCCTTGCCTACTTAGAATTGTTTTTTTCAAGTTTAGGCTGTTCTCTCCCTGCTAATAAGACAAAAGGAACTGTCAAACCTGTGGTTCACCTGGCTCTACTTTGACTGCTTAGATGTTCCATTTGAATGGTGCCTGCTGAGAGCATAAGGTCCTGTCTCTCCACTGCGGCCTGTATGTGTTCTGTCCTCAGTGGGTGTGTAAGCCCTGTCAAGACCCCCTGCAGCAGCACCTCTGATGGCCCAGTTCATGCTCCTACAATGCCAGGCATCTCCTTTGTCTATCCCAGGGCCAGCAGTCTAAGCCAGGGCAACCTGGCAGGTGGTGGCCCTCATTCTTAGAAAGATGCCATATAATATAGAAGGGTGCAGGGTTGCTGAGGGGAGTAGTGTATGTTAGAGGAAGGAGAGGCCGTTTTCCAGCTGGGACCACTCAGGGAACGTTAATGGAGGATGTGAGGCTGAACTGGCTGCAGTGGGAGCAGATGGGTTTAAATAAACCAGACATCATGTGAAGGTCAAACTTGAGTGGAGGGCAGACACATACTCCCAATTCAAATAGATTAAAGCTTTTAAAGATGATACTACCCGGAGGCATTTGAACCCATCAGAATCAATCAGGACTGTGTTTCAAAAACTCCATAGGTTTCCTGAGTTTTAATCCGTCAGCCCTTGAAATGCTAAGTTGTAGGCACATGGAGAGAAAGCCCTGAAGTCCTGTGGCCCTGCCATATTTGCTGTGATCCAGGAGTTCTGAGCACCGTATGGCAAGCAGAAATATCAACTTGGTTGCCAGCCAGCAAACGGTAGTTGGGAAAACTAAGACAAAGGGGCAAGGAGGCTCTTTGAAGGGTTTTGCCCTTGCTGGCCCTTGTCTCTTCCTTGCTCAGCTTGAAGCCTGGGCTAAATGTGGTCTTGGGTATCCTGTAGTACATCTCGAGTATCTTTGACATCTTACCTGTCATTGATGGGATGACTCTGTGATTCAAAGCTGGCTGAATTTCCTTCCAAAGTAGCAAATGCCCTTCTTAGCCATTGGTGGCAAGCTTCATCATGAAAACATCCTGAGTACAAAATCATTCCCTCCTACTGGACTAAGAAGGAAGTTAGAGACAGGGAAGTTACCTTAAGGAGAGCCTTGTTCAGTCACTGCCTCTACTTGGAAATGTTTGGTCTTGAGGCTCTGGTGGCTGGGAAGAACTGGGGAGTGATTTGAAGTAGCATCCTTTGGGATGAAATGAGGCAGTTTGCAGTCTCCTTAGGGCACAGACCTCTTGCTAGAGCAGCCTTGGATTTTTAAATTGTGAGAAGAAACAAAACTTTTTGGCAAATAGCTGCTATTTCTGCCCCTTTGCCCTGAAGTATTTGCAAGAGCATGCATGTGCCTCATAAGTTATAGATTAAAAAACCAAATTCAGCCCCACTTAGACCACACACTTGCCACTTTTCTAAGATGCTTGAGGCAGGAGGTGATGCTAGTATGCACCCAGGCAGAAAAGCGCTGGGGAGAACGTGATGCTACTACAATGTAGAAAAGTCTTTGCCTGCCAAAGGTCCCCAGCCACCAGCCAGCTAAGTTCCCCTGCCGGACCTAGCAAAGTGGCTCTGGGCTGTTGCTAGGCTCCTTTAGTGCTGACAGCCATGGCGTGCTCTGATCTTCTCTCTTCTGGTGATCTCTTATGTTGCCTGTGGGCTGTGATCAGATTTGTGTATTTTTCCATTCTTCTCTTGGCCCTGGGGTTTCATGGATGTTGAGGCCTCCCTCTACCTGCCTCTGTCCCCTGGAGCCATAGCCAGAAGCCAGCAAAGTACAGGACCAGCTTTGTCTCCACAGATTAGCACTGTTGACAAGGCTGGAGTGGCAGGAGGCCAGCCAGAGCAAGTGGAGGAGCCCCCACCACCGGCCAGCCCTGGCCCTACTATACCACGCCCCTACAAGCCCTTCTACTGGGGAACATGATGCCTGGAATTTAAAACGAGCAGTGAGGCCTGTAGCTTTCCCTGTGCAAGACCCCCTGATTGAGTATTATCTCTCATTTAACTGCTTTGTGGCTTATTATTCACTGCCCAGAATACTGCCCCTCCTGAAACCCCTTAGCCTTTGGGAGAGAAGGTAGATTGTCTATGTTACAAGATCCATCAAAGTGTGATGACTTAAGAAAGTCAGTAGCAAGCCATAACCACAGAATACACTGTGAAGTCATACAGAAGAGGCATCTGCTGGTTTAGAATTCAGTCATCTGCCCAGCTGTCCCATTCATGAGTGTGGACATACTCCTGTCGGGGTTGATTCTGCACTCAGCCTGGAAAAGCACCACTTGGGACCATCTTGCTCCTTCTGGGAATAGGTCTTCCCATAGGGCAGGGCTGAACACTGAGTCAGCTCTGGGGAGCCAAGAGATCTGGTTTTCTGAGCCTCATGCTGTCATGAGCAAATGCCTCTCCCCTATGGCCCCCAAAGCTCCTGTCATCCCTAAGCGAATGCCCCTGTACTCTGGAGAGGGCAAGAACCAGGCTGAGTGGGGCTCTTGACTCAGAGGCTCTCCTTTAGACCCGTTTCCTTCTCCCCAAGCAGAACATGGTGGAGGTCACCATGCGCTCTGCCTGCCCTTTTCTCCACCTGCCCTTTTTCCTGGATGATCTGCCCCACTGTGGGTGGCAGTGAGCACAAGGCCTACCTAGAGACACCCAAGGGTTTGGGAGTTTGAGCTGTTACAGTCAGTCACAGAACCACCATGAGATATTCACCAGTGCAGTGCCTGAAATTAGGGGTGTAGCCAAGAAGCTGGGGGTATAGGCCTGAGCAGTCCAAAATAGAATAAAAGGCCAAATATGTAAGCGGAACTCATACTTAAATAACAGAATGCAAAAAAGCATGACATACTAGACACATGGGTGGTATGAGTTTAGAATGAAGAAATACCAGAACTATTTCCAGAAGAACATGAATTGAGAGCAGTGCTTCTCAGTGCTTCTCAAAGTGTGGCCCATGAGCCAGCAGCATCAATATCCCTGGGAGCTGATTAGAAATGCAATTCCTTGGTAACCCAGACCCATTGAATCAAAAACACCAAGAGAGGGACCAGCAAGGTGGGGCTTAACAAGCCCTCAGGGGCCCCCCGAAGCTGCTAAGGTCTGAGATGCGCTGATTTAGAGGAAGGGAGTAACCTTAAAACTTTTATATCAGATTAGCCACTACATCCAAATGCTGGCAGTTAATACGGGTTGAGTATTTAGGCCGACTAGGTACTGTTCTAAGCCTTTTCCTGCAAGTCCGCCTTTAATCCTCATAAAACTTGATGAAGTGGGGTGTGTTGTTTCCCCCAGCACACCAGGTTGCAGGATTGGACCTTTAGGAGGGGATCTGCACCAGTCGCAGCTCAGTGTCTTGGATTTCTTATCTGTGAAGTTGAGTGATAAGGCCTGGCTGGGTATCTCACAAGGTTATCGTAAGGATGACATGATTAAATAACTACAAATATACTTTCAGAAGTTAGAGATGTTAAATAAAATAGTGGTGGTGTTTTTGATCTTGGTGCCCCTGATATATCCTTTACTAAGGCACTGTTCTGCTTTCCCGAAGAAGGATTTTGTGAGGTTCTTTCTATGCTACAGGATTTCAACACAGAACACAGCAGTGTTTGGAAAGGGGACTAGTATGGAAACCACTGTATGGGGAGAAGGGTGGGGAACGGTGTCAGGAGAAGAGAGGGAGCCCAACGTCAAGGCAAGAAGGGGTCTGTTCTGGGGGAGGTCCCTTCCATTGGGTAGAGACAGCGGTAGCTGCAGTATTTCTGAAGAGTGGGAAGACCCTCTCTGGGCTCTGTGCACACTGCCAGGGCTTGATGGAGGAGGGCGGCGCTCTCTCTCCAGAACTCTACTACGACCGCGGGAACCACCATGAGTTTGTGTCCCTGGTGAAGGACTTGGCGCGGCCCGGAGAGATCACCCAGTCGCAGGCCTTTGACTTTGAGTTCACCCACGTGGAGAAACCGTATGAGTCCTACACGGGGCAGAATGTGAAGCTACGGTAAGTTGTGCCCACCCCCAACCTTTCCCCCCGGGACCCACCAGTGCTGTGGGAGCACCCATGGCGGTCCTCACGGCTGGGCAGTGTTTATTTGGGTGCTGGTGCAGCAGGCAGAAGAAACAGAGTTGAGGCCAGTGGGGTGCTGGTAAATGTTTAACTACTGGCCCTCAGGCAGGAAAAAACCCTGGTTTGTTGCATTTGTCAGTTTCCATTGTGTGAATATTCCTACCATGACCTGTTTCAAGCTACCATTGTGAAGGCAGAGTGGAGTCCCCAGAAGTAAATACCCACTAGAACTTAAAAATCCTAAAATGAAGCAAAGCAATTAGGAAGTAATGAATTTTGAGTGTTACCCTAAATTTGAATATAATTGATTTAACTAAGTTTACATCATTTAATTGTAAATAACTGTGTATGTAACAGCTGGCTCAGCAGGGCGCAACTTGCCAGAGGGGTCCCATGCTCAGTACAGACTGCCACACACATAGCCTGGCAGTGTGGTATTGGGCAGGTGTCACATATTCCGTAACTCAGCTTCCTCCTGTGAAAAATGGGTAACAGATTTGGGTCCTAAATCTAGACTTGTCCTCTCCATCTCTTGGGGGTGATGGGAAAAGAAAACACCATGCAATGCGACATGTTCTATAACACATTATAAGTAAATGGGAATTACTTCTATTGTTCCTGACTTGGAAAGCCTGCTGGATACCTGGTCTCCCAAGAGCAACACATCTCACCGCACGAAGGCCTGGGTTTAGGATTGCCTATGCACGCCTGCACCCCTTTCCCTCTCCCTTCTGTCTTCTGACCTCCCTTCTTTAATCAGAAGACATTTTGTGGACTCCTTTTTAAGTCTTTGCAGGGAAGCCTCAGGGCTGGCATGTTCCCCACTAAAGACAGTGTTTTGAAATTGGATTCAGAGAAGGCAACAACAGTGAGTTTGCGGTGGGGTTTATTATTTAATTTTGTTTGTTGCAATAGATTTTTCTTTGGTGTTTTTATGTCAGAAGGAGAGGCATTGCAGTCCCAATTAGATGAGGATTGCAGGATTTGTGTTGAGAAAGAGGAGGTGAAGAAGTGAAAATTAGTTTGGCACAGTTTTTAGAAGATGGAAATTCCAATTTAAGAGCTTGTATTGTGCTTTCCAGATAGAAAACATGAGAAGAGGGTTCTAGATTTTTTTCCTTTGCTTTTAGTCGGGGGGTGGGGGGCAGTTCTTCAGGAAGATTGATTTAGAGTCCATGTATAGCATTTGATGGATGGGAAGCATGTGAAGACAACAGCGGGAAGGCTTCTCCGAGGCCCCAGTAGTTTTATGTGGGAGGACACAATGGGAGCAGGCAGAAGGTGGGACAGACACCCACAGAATTCACCAGAGATGCCAGAGAGGAGACGAAGGCACAGGGCTTGCAGGCAGAAAAGTCACCTAATTCTAGAGCTGAATTAGAAATGCTGACAAAATACAGAGGTAGAAAAGTACACCGGATAATTGGAAATGCAAGACTGGAGAGCAGGACAGAGGGAAAATTTTGGAGGGGTCCACTGGGCACATCTGCTCAGAGGCCATAACTAGGCTTTTCAAGGGGAGCCCAGGGAAAGGAGAGCCCAGGACCTGCAGAGGACAGAGGAAGTGGGAGGAGAGTCAAGGCAAGCCCTGGGAACTAGCAGGATGAGCTTTACATTTCTAATGCAGAACAAGACTGCTGGATTTGGTAGCAAGGAAGCTATGTGTTATCTTCGGAAGAGCAGTTTCTGTTGGGGGGGGCAGAAACAAGGGGTCAAAATCAGCAGGTGGGGAGAGGGGCACAGGGCCTCTCTAGGGAAGGTTGGGCTTAAGGCAGTCAGACCAGGAGGGCAGCAAGCCCCAAGATCAGTTTGGGACTTTTGCAAGCTCAAAGGAAGGAGCCTTTAGCTAGAGAGAGACTGAACATGTTGAGAAGATATGAGAGATTGAAGGACTGAGGTGGTTCTCACCAGGGCTTCCACAGCTTTAAAAAATGCTGATGCCCGAGCCCTCTCCAGAACCATTGACAGGTGTGCCTGGGAATCAGGATTTCTCAGGCATCCCCACGCAATCCTCATGTCCTCCAGGCTGAGAATTGTGTGCTGGGCAGAGGAAAAGAAAAGGTCTTGAGAAACAGAGGCCAGTATATGTTAAGAAACCACATGAGGCAGGGACAGGAGACCATTATCATCTTGACGAGGGTGGCTTTTGCCTCCTAGGTACAGGGGAACGAGGTGTTGTCTTCAACAGAGACTGAGGCTGTGGTTTGGGAGCCTGAACAATTAGAAGAGGTGTTTAGAACAAATGCCCCGGTGACCATGACGGGAGAGTTACTGAGAGGAATGAAGGGGCTATACCATGAAGCAGCCAGCGCCACACAGATGGTGGTAGCCTGAATGTGGAGTTGATTCAGTTAGCATATTTTTATAACTTTCTCTAGTAATGCTTGACAGTTGGTAGGGATTATCCAAGTTGTATTTAGATTAAAAAAAAAAAAAAGATCATTAAATGGGTGTTTTCCCCCTGGTTGGACATTAGTACAGAGTTAAGTCGAGGAGACATAGATGCTGGGAAGGCAACATGGGATTGATAGCCACAGAGACCAGGCTCAGTAGGCAGCCTTTGGAGGCTGTATCTCTCTGTCTTCTTTCCTACTTGTCCCCTTCCCCAAGTATCCAGGGCTCATCCAGAGACTTTTCTTTGTTTTTCACACAAACCAGGACCTTTCACCCCTCTGATGCTTTATACATAAGGTTTGCTTTGCCCGGAGTGCTCTTTTCCGTGTGTGCTATTTTTTTTGCTTATATGCTCATCCCCTCAGGTGAACTGTATGTTCCCAAGAAACTGTGTATTGTTCATCCCACGCCCATCACAGTCCTTGGCTCAGGAAATGTTTGTGGAATGAATAGCAGATTTCATTTCTCCATTCCCTATTCTTCTCTTTTAAGTTCGGGGGACTTGGGAAATGCTTGTGGATTGAATAATTATTAAATGAATGGATGCACAAAGATGAGTAGGAGACAGAACCCTGAACTCGAACAGCTAGGAGCTAGTTGAAGAAATGAAGCCTGTGCATGGTGCACATTAAATGTAATAAGTGCCAGGGTAGAATTCTTAAGGCATCGATTCAAGAAGGGATTTGGAGGACAAGTCTTTGAAATCCTTGGAGCAGTAACCATACTGTTCTGTGCATAAGTGCATGCACACACTTTTTCCAAGAGAAGGGTGTTTAGAGGTGAACTCTCAGGGGAGGGTGGGGTTCTCTGAGCTGGCTGAGTCTCTGCCATCTCTGATCAGCATCTGAAGATGGGAGTGTGCTCATGCTGGGTCTACCTCCTATAGGTATTTCCTTCGTGCCACCATCAGCCGCCGCCTCAACGACGTTGTCAAAGAGATGGACATTGTAGTTCACACGCTCAGCACGTATCCAGAGCTGAACTCCTCCATCAAGATGGAGGTCGGGATCGAGGACTGTCTTCACATTGAGTTTGAGTACAATAAATCCAAGTAAGTATCCTGGGCCCCATAGTTGCGGGACAGTTATTTAGGGAGGTTAAGATAGGACTCCATCAGAATGCAAAGTAACTCAGCTCGTCATGGTGACTTGCCATGAGGGGAAAGACGCTGAAGTAATAGAGTGGGTATATGTGCTGGGCTGGCTAAAGCAAGATTGGCCAGGAAATAAAACTTCCTGTTACTGAAACTGTACTAAATAAGAAGGTATATTTAATTTAACTGTCCTGTGATGTCTTTCAAAGTCAAGCTAAACTAACTGTAAGGTTATTTGTTTTGGATTCTAGGTCCACTTATTTCCTTCTACTAATGAGAATAATGTCAAGAATATCATTCTCCTCTTTTATCAGTTGTTTCCTATATACAAAGGAAATCAAAGTAAGGAAACCAGCTTTTTTGGTTGCACCTTCCTAAATTAAAATGGTTGTAGCAAAGAATATCTGATGTATTTTTATCCTGGTCTAAAATAACTTTCTTTGTTTTAACTGTCAAGCTGGGAAGCTATGTATGTTTTAAACTGTGTTTACTATTAAAATGTTAAACTCTTTCTTAACTGCTTGTATCATCATAAAACTCACTGACAGTCAAAAGGGGACCACGAGCATCTTTATTGCAAATGCAGTGCATTCTGAAAATGTTTGAAAATCAAGTATCCAAAAGGAAAAGGAACATTCTGTTCAGAGAGAGCTAAAACCTATCATAAAACCTCCAAGTAGGGTTCATTCTGTGCCACCACCCTCGGGCCCCATGGCATCCAGAGGCTCAGGAGGTGTTGAGCTGCTGGTTCCCTTTGAGAACAGATTTTTTTAAAGCCTGAAACATACTTGGTACCTAGGGAGGGGTGAAGGAAAAGGGGTATTTTTTTGCTGCCCCCATGACCTGATGTCCACTGACCACAGCAACCAGAGCACCCCTACTGGGCCTCCTTTCCTTGACCTGCCCCCAAGATGGACCTGTGGGGTCAAGAGCGAGGTAAGCCTAGGCCTGTGTAAATGAACAGACCTCACACCCCTTCCTCCTCATAGAACCTGGGCTTTATCTTCACAGAACCCAGTGGTCCCTCAATGCCTGCCCACATGAAGAAGGCACTGGCCCACATGCAGTGCCTCCTTGTAAGAGCTCACAGCAGTCTTACTATTTGGTATATAAGAGCCCTTCTAAAGGTTTGTATGTAATGTGCAGTCTGTTCTGCAAGCTTCGAACTGCATCCTAAACCCTGACCTGGCCTTGAGGAACATATGCTGCATGAAAGTGTATGACTTGTACAGTGGAATGGAATAGACTCCAACTGGGAGCCAGGCCTCTGCTCTTACACCCAGAGACCGGGTTAAGGTCAGCAGGGTCTGAGTATGTTTGTACCTAGGGTTTCTCATGTGAAAAGTGAGGGGCTTAAACTGGGCTGGTGGGCTTCAGACACAGGAGCTGCCATGGAAAGGATGGCATGAAGGAAACACCAGGGGCAGGCTCCCAGACCAACACCCACCTTCAAACCAGAGCAGCTGTTTTACCTCCCTTTGATATTTATGCTTCTGCATAAGACTTCATTTAGAATAAAGGAACGTTTGATTTATAAATGTGTGAAAAGCCCTAGAACCTGTGATCTCTGAGCATCCCTTCTGAAATGTATAAGTGGCCCAGGTGTTGCTTTTGTAAGTGCTCTTAAAGAATCTACTTAGAGTGTCTGCAGCCTTCCCGATTAGATGGTAAATAGAGAGGTGGTATGAAGTAGTGGGGAGAACACAGGCCTAAGACATAGGAACCCAGGTTCATATCCTGTATCCTCCCCATACCCAAATCCTGGTTCCCACTTTTCATCCTCTTTTGAGCTTCTAGCTTTGTACTAGAATAAAGTTAAATTCTGATGTCCACATGCCACACATTGCTGAACTCCAGGGTGAAAGATTTTGTTGTCCTCCTACCGTGCCTCATACAAGGCTGTGTGTATGCAGACCACCATACTAGTGGCCAGCCCAGTACTAACAGTTGGGGGGGAGATGGGGGATTGTGGATAGAAAGTGTTCTGTAGTGTAGTTGTATTCCTTACAGCTCACAGAGCAGCCACACCACTGAGCGGAGCCCAGAGGGCAGGCATTGACAGAAAGTGGTTCATTTCCCTTTTACTGCTGCCCCTGCTGGCCCCTGTGTTAGAGCAAGGCAGATAGACACTGTTTGTTGTCAGCCACCTGCACCTAGTTTCTCAAAGCCATTACCTGGAGTCTGGAGTTGGAGGGAGAAACTGGCCCCTGTGCGTATGGGGCTGGTCTTCCAGTGCCCGAGAATGTCTTAAAAAGCAGAGACAAACACAAAAGGTCTAAAAGGGAGTTAACATTCTGAGACAGGTTAGATGAGCAAACATGATCAGGTAAAGGAGCATTTATTAAAGCTGCCTTTGAGTGGATATGGAAGGCTGGAAGGACAGCAATTAATCGGATTCAAGTAAAGAATATACTGGGAAGTCATGGGTTTGTGCTGTACCTTTACCTTTAACCAACACACATGGCAGTATACCTTCTACTAAAACCAAAAAAGGAATGAATGGAAAAAGGGTCAGCCACTGTACAAACGTCTCATTTACTTAACTTTGTCCTCCCCAGATACCACTTAAAAGATGTCATCGTAGGGAAGATTTACTTCCTGCTGGTGAGAATCAAAATCAAGCACATGGAAATAGATATCATCAAGCGGGAAACAACAGGGACTGGCCCCAATGTCTACCACGAGAACGACACCATAGCCAAGTATGAGATCATGGATGGGGCACCTGTGAGAGGTGAGCTCCTGGGACCCCTACAGCTCTCAGCCATCCCCTTTCTCCCTTAGGCCCTTCTCAGAATGATGGAGAGGCTTAGAGAATTTTACTGTTGAAATAAGTAGCTTTTAACCTACACTTTCATCTCTAAATTGGAAACCGTGGATCTCACAAGAGGAAAAAGTGTATGGAACTTCAGACTCCCCCACCCCATCTTCGCCCAGTGCAGCTCTACTTTGACCTCGTTTATATACTGCACTTCTGTTCAGGATTTTGTTCCAAGAGTTACTTCTGCTAAAAAGTAAATAGTTTGAAAAAAGTACTGATTTAGCAGATACAGTTTGAACATTTTACTGTTTATTCTTTTTGACATTCTTGCTGCTTGGGAGCAAGAGAAGAATGTATGATAGTCATTTTTGTTGCACCTAGCTCTGGTGAAATGGCTCAGTCACTGATTTCATTCACCAAGCACAAGTGAGCCTCCTAGATTATACTGGCTGACACTGCCAAGTCCTGGAGGTGGTTCTGGGAATTGAATGGAGACGGTCCCCTCCCCCAATGGCACTAACATTCTACCTGGAAGAACGGAGCCAACAACCAGATGTTATTTGGAAAACCCATGTGGTTATTTGGTAGTAGCAATCATTAATGTTCCCTCTGGGTCTGTAGCCACAGATGATGATGAGTTTCTCTTTAGATTTGAAAGCACTTGGTGCCTCCAAGATGATTGCGTTTGTTCCCAGTAGTCTTCTCAAGGAAGGAGGAATGGCATAGATTTCACAGCTTGTGACACTGGGGACCTGGCAGCAGATTGATGGGTACCACCGTGCCGCCACCATGCCAGGCTCATGGGGTCTTGGACCCCAGTGCTCTCAGATGTTTCATTTTTTCCACCAGTGATGCAAATACAGCCAACTGTCATTTTTCCCACACAAATGAAATAGGGCACTGAGAGAAACAATTTGAAACAGATAATTTTAAAACCATTTATATTTAGTTTTAGACTACATAGTGGGTTTGGCCTTTCCCAGTGGAATTACTGCCCTAATTTTCCAGTTAAGCCCCAAAAGGCACAGTGTTAGAGCTGGAAGGCACCTAAAGTATTACACAGTCTGATTCTATAATTTTCCAAATTAAAAAATTAAGGTCCAGGGAAGGTAACAGACTTGCTCCAAAGTCAGGTGACTGGTTCATGGAGAACTGGGACCAGAATGAGGTTTTTCTTTTCCAGACCACAGCTCCGCCCTGTCCACCTATACTAGAGTGGGCATGCATTTGGGGGGGGAGGGGCAAATGTTAATTAGGGATGGATGAAGGGGGCTTCGAACTTGCTGGGGGAACAGTTAGCTGGGGTTTGACAGTTGCCTTCTGCAAACCTGACAACCAAGCACATTACATGTGATTGAAAAAAAAAAAGAAAGAAAAGCTTCACAGTCCCATCCCCACACTGTCCATGCCCCTGCTCGCTGTCCTCTGTGCCGGAATGCTGAGAGGACGTGCAGAGCAGCAAGGTGGAGGCAGGCTTTGCCGCAGAGGGCAGCCACCCCTCATCAGAGCCTGGGCCCTGCTCACCTGCAGGGCTCGCAGAGCCGCGTGGCAGAAGCCGGCGTCACCTTCACCCCGGCCCTCATTCCTGGTTCGCCCCTCACAGGAGAGTCCATCCCGATCCGGCTCTTCCTAGCGGGCTATGAACTGACGCCCACCATGCGGGACATCAACAAGAAGTTCTCTGTGCGCTATTACCTCAACCTGGTGCTGATTGACGAGGAGGAGCGGCGCTACTTCAAACAGCAGGTGAGGCCGGGGACACCCCTCCAGTGCTCGCGGTGCCCACGGCAAGTCAGGTGAGCATCACTTCTGCAGACCCATTAGGCAGGGGAAGAGGCTCAGGCTTTGGTTCCTCACCAAGAGGTGGAGACATCGGGCCACCCAGGTCCCACAGCAGGAGCAGCCATGCCAGCAGGAGGAGCCCTCATGCCAGGGAGGGTGGGGACGTTGCTATCTTTGATGGGAGAGAAGCAGAGGAGGTTTTTGCCCATGATTCCCGTGGAGAAGGTGGGGGGGTCTCTGGGAACCCTTTCCCCGAGCTCCCTCTCATGGTGCTCCCTCTCCTTGCCCCCACCCCCTTCTGCAGGAAGTGGTGTTGTGGCGGAAGGGTGACATCGTACGCAAGAGTATGTCCCACCAGGCAGCCATCGCCTCCCAGCGCTTCGAGGGCACAACGTCCCTGGGCGAGGCGCGGACCCCCAGCCAGCTGTCTGACAACAACAGCAGACAGTGAGGCCCCTGGGGCCAAGACACAGCTGGGCTTCCGCCCCCAGCACCCCCATCTACCAACGCAGCGGCTAGAAGGGGAGGGGGAGGAGGGTGGGACACTGTGCTGATCCGTTACTTGCAACCTGAAAAAAAATCATGTTTTTGACTTCAGTTCTTTTCTCTGAAGGACCTAAGGGGACTGGGCTGGGAGGCAGTGTCCTTGGGATTCTGTGGCTGATTAGGGGAATGGGGAAGGTTGAGGCATCTTCTGTCGAGAGCCCCTACCTGGGGAACAGAGAGCAGGCATCCTTGGCTCCAGCGTTCCCTGCTCTCTGATCCAAGATCCAAGCAGCCAGCACAGCCCTGGGCCGTGGCAGGAGGAGCAGGGCCTGCCCTGTCTATAAGCACAGGGGAACAAAGCACAATCAGGACACTGCCTCATTAGACTTTGGCGTAGTGCTTTGAGGTTTACACAAGCCCTTCCTTGGTGCTGGGACCCAGGCACCTCCCTCCTGCAGCTTCTCTAGGTTCTTATCAGTAAGGTCTGGGAACTGGAGCCAGAGAAGGGGCCTTACACTGTGAGATAGAGCTGGGCACAGGGAAACCCAGGGCAGCGTCAGCAGTGTTGAAAACAGGCTGAATCCTACCCCGGGGGAAGATGTGTGGGTGCCTGAGAACAGCCTGTTCCCTGTGGGAGACTCATCTTTCCACCCTAGGTCTGTGTCCTACCAGGCCCTGAGGGACGTGTCTGTTCCTTTATGAAGAGATCCAGCAAAGGAGCCGTCATTTCCTAAGAGGGGATTCTTGTCCCTCCTTGCTCCCCATTTATGCCCTGGAAACTGGCATGGTTTCATCCACTTGCAAATGTTTCTTCTAGTGCCCCATGCCCCTTTCCCATCTCCCTACAAGGAAGGGATGGAGATGAGGGCCTCGATAGAAGGCTCTGCTACCACATCTTCAGCAAATTACTCTGCTTTGCCAAATCATGTCCATATCTCCATGTTTTGTTTAAAAACGTATGCACCTCCTCGTGTTCTTGTTACACCAGGGAAAAGGGCTGCATTCCCTCTGGTGCACTGTGCTCTAACTGCAGGAGCAGAGGTGTGTGCTTTCCTTCCCAACCTTGTCTGAAAATGACCAGAACCACTCTCCACTTGGCCTTCCTTCCCTTATAGAAAGAACCAGCACACCCCGCTGGCCAAGAAGGACATGGTTTGGCTGTCTGAGCTCTCTATAATTTTGAAAGTTAGAAGGGTTTGTTTCTGGTCATCTTTCAGTTTAATGTGGGAAAATGGGAACTTATGCCCAGAAATCAGTGCAATCCTGGGCCTTTGGCTCCTCACAGAACAAAGCTGAGTCTGGGAGGAAAGGCATTTAGGAGACTGGGAGCAGCAGAACTGGGCAAGGTAAGATTGTTTCCCCGCCTGCCAGACCCCAAGTTCAGATGCCACATGCAGTCCCCATGGGAACAGGATCCTCCATCCAGCTGCCTTTGGATTATCAAGGCTGGGGCTTGAACGTCTGAGGGAGGCATATTCTATACTCTTTGTCTTTTCCAGAGCATGAGATCAGGCTCTGGTTGCTTCGTGTTAATAGCTAGTTCTAACTAAAAAGCATCTGTCAATTCCTCTGCCTCCCAGCTGACAACACCAATGCATTCTCCAGCATCCCTAACATCTAAGACCTCTCTTCCGGGAGAATCAGAAGACATCTGATCTTACTCTCCCCGGCGATACGCATAACCTGGTCTTCTGTTTTCTCGTACTCTATTCCCGTTCTCTACTTGTCTGTTCAACTGTGAAAGTTAGGGAAGGCCCCTTTCCCCAGTCCTGGGGGTGCATCAGTACCCAGCCAAGCAGTGCGACTTGTAAGCAAGCAGCTGCAGTGTCTACATGTTTCTTCATGTGTGATCTTTTCAAAGGCTGTATTCTTAAAGCAGAACCCAGTTTTCATGATCTGATTAAAGCAGTCCCTGTGACTTTGGAGGCAGTGTGCCCACAGTCCACCAGGCTTTGTTGTTTCTTCTGACTTACTCTGTCCAATCTCAGACAGATCCCCTGCCCTGCCCACAGCACCTCCCCGCCCCAGTGTTAGACCCCTGCTGGGTACTGATGAGCACTTTCTGAACCTACAACAAGTGCATGTCTAAGAAATGCATTAAGGTTTTAACCTTCTCTGGCAATGTGTCCTGAAAACACGGAGGGTAGAAACCACTGTTGGGCTCACATGACCCCAGGAACAGCTGATGAAGGCCAGTGGAAAGAGACAAGTTAGTTTTCTGGGTGTGGAAAGACTGAAGGTCTCAGCCCTGCCTCCTGGTATTTGCAGAGGTTGTTAACTATTAGCTATGGTCAAAGAAGACAGAAGACACCCTGCATCTTGCCAGGCAGCAAAATGAGTCATCCCGAAGGCCAGAAATCTGCAGTGGATTCTAAACTGTACCCAATGCTGTTTTGTAAGAAAAGCTTTCCAACATTGATCTTAATGTAGTTTTTTGTTTGTTTAGAAGTTGTGGATTTACAGAAAATCATGCATGAAACACAGAGTTCCCATATACCACCCTATTATTAGTACCTTGCATTGGTGTGGTAAATTTGTTACAATTGATGAAAGCATATTTTTATAACTGTACTATTAAATATAATCCATGGTTTGCCTTAGGGTTCACATTTATGTTGTGCAGTTCCATGGATTTAATTTTTATTCTAGTAACATATACAAACTAAAACTTCCCCTTGTAACTACATTCAAGTATATGCTTCAGTAATGTTACATTCAGTGTTGTGCTACCATCACCACCATCCATTACCAAAACTTTTTTATTATCCCAAATAGAAATTGTACATTTTAAGCCTAAATTACTTATTCCCTACCCACCCCGCTTCCACCCCACCCCCTGGCAATCTATATTCTAGATTCTGACTCTGAGTTTGCTTATTCTAATTATTTCCTATCAGTGAGATCATCAAAATTTGTCCTTTTGTGTCTGGCTTATTCCTCTCAAGATGACGTCTTCAGGGTTCATCCATGTTGTTGCATGAATCAGAACTTCATTCCTTTTTATAGCTGAATAATATTCCATTGTGTATTATGTACTGCATTTTGTTCATCCATTCAGTTGATGGGCACTGGGGCTGCTTTCACTTCTGAATATATACCTAGAAGTGGGATTGCAGGGTCATATGATAATTCTTTACTTTCCAAGGAACTGCCAAACTGTCTTCCACAGTGGCTGCACCACTTTACATTCCCACCAGCAATGAAGTGTTTCTGTTTCTCCACATCTTCTCCAACACTTATAATTTTGCTTTTTTAATAACAGCCATTCCAGTGGGTGTGAAATGATATCTCATTGTGGTTCTGATTTACAGTTCCCTAATGGCTACATGATGTAAAGCATCTTTTCAAGGGCTTTTTTGGCCATTTGTATATCTTCTTCGGATAAATGTCTATTCAATTATTTTGTCCATTTTTTAATTGGATTTTTCTTTTTGTTCTTGAATTGAAAGATTTCTTTCCGGATAGTAAACCTTATTGCATATGTGGTTTCTAAATACTTACTACCATTGTGTAGATTATCATTTTACTTTAATGATAAAGTTCTTTGATGCACAAAAGTTTTTAATTTTGATGCGGTCCATTCATCTATTTTTTTCATTTGTTGCCTGTACTTTGGATATAAAGCCTATGAAACACAAGGTCCTGAAAATGCTCCCCTATGTTTTCAAACTTCTAGGAGTTTGATATTTCTGGCCCTTACAATTTAGATCTAAAGATCAGGAAATGTGAGTCCTCCAACTTTGTGCTTCTTTTCAACATGGCTTTGGCTATTCAGGGCCCCTTATCATTCCTTATAAATTTGATGATTGGCTTTTCCATTTCTGCAGAGAAGGTTGTTGGAATTTTGATTGGGATTGCAGTGAATCTGTAGATGACTTTGGGTAGAATTGATATCTTAACTATATTAAGTCTTCCCAATCCATGAACATAGACTGTCTTTCCATTTATTTAGGTGTTTTTCAATTTTCTTTTAGCAATGTGTTTTTTAGTTTTTTATGCTCCAGTCTGAGAGCTGGCCTCATAAAATGAATTAGGGAGTGTTCCCTCTTCAATTTTGGGGGAGAGTTTCAGTAGAATTGGTATTAATTCTTGGAATATTTGGTGCAATTCCTCTGTCATGCCATCTGGTCTTGGGCTTTTCTTTATTAGGAAGTTTTTGGTTATTGATTCAATTTCTTTACTAGTTATTGATTTGTTGAGATTTTATATTTCTTCTTGAGTCAGTAGGTATTTGTATATTTTTCGAAATTTGTCCATTCCATCTAGGTTGTCTGGTTTGTTTGTGTACTTTTGTACATAGTATCCTCATAAAGTCCTTTTTATTTCTGTGAGGTCAGTAGCAATGCCCCTTTTCATTTCTGGTTTTCATTATTTGTGTCCTCTTTCTTCATCAGTCTTGCTAAAGGTTTGTCAATTTTATTTATCTTCTCAAAGAACCAAGTTAGTTTAATTGATTCTACTGTTGTTGTTTTTTAATTCTCTATCATTTATCTCCACGCTAATCTTTGTTGTTTCTTTCCTTCTTGCTTTGGGTTTAGTTTGCTGTTCTTGTTCTAGTTCTTTCAGTTTGAAGTTATGTTTCTGATTTGAGATCTTCTTTTTTAATGTTAGAGCTATAAATTTCTTAGAACTGCCTTTGCTGTTTTTTATATTTCATTTCCATTTTTATTTCCCTCAAGACATTTCTTAATATTGCTTTTCCCTATAACCTATTGGCTGATTAAGAATATGTCATTTAATTTCCATATATTTTTTAATTTTCCATTTCTCCCTTTTATTTCTAGCTTCATTTCATTGTAGTCAGAGAAGATACATTGTATGATTTCAGTATTTTTGCATTTATTAAGATTTGTTTTGTAACCTAAGATGTGGTCTATTCTGGAGATTTATCCATGTGCACTCAAGATGTGTTTTCCATTGTTGAGTGAAATTTTCTACATATGTCTGTGAGGTCTAGTTGGCTTAGAAGATTGTTCAAGTCCTGTATTTATTGTCTAGCTGTTCTATTATTGAAAGTGGTGTATTAAAGTCTCCTGCAACTAATGGAGAGCTGTCAATTTCTCCCTTCAAATCTGCAGTATATGCTGCTTATATTTTGGGATTCTGCTGTGAGGTGCATATATATTTATAATTGTGACATCTTGTCGAATATGACCCCTTTATCAGGATGTAACAACCGTCTTTGTACCTTGTAACAGTTTTTACCTTAAAATCTATTTTATCTGACATTAGTACACTAACTCTCTTTTGGTATATTTTCCATCCTTTTTACTTTTATATTTTTTCATGGTATATTTTCCATCCTGTTACTTTCAGCCTATTTAGTCTTTGAATTTAAGGTGAGGCTCTTGCGGATGGCATATAGTGGGGTCATGCTTTTTTTACCATTCAGCCAGTTTCTGCAGATTGGCTGTAAAATTTAATCCATTTACATTTAAAGTGACTGCTGATAATGCAGGGCTTTCTTCTGCCATTTTCCTATTTAGTCCTTATAAGTCTTACACCTTTCTTGCCCCTCTGTTCTTTCATTAATACCTTTCATATTTACTTGGTTTTCTTGTATTGCACCATTTTGAGTAACTTCTCATTTCTATAAGGATATATTTTCCCTTGTGGTTGCCATATATGGTTAAATAATTAAACCATTAATTTATGGTTAAATTTAGGGTTAAAATTTAACATCCTAAATATATAACAATCATATTTGTTTGATACCACTTTGACTTCAATAGCATACACATACACAGTTCTTACCCCTCTGTCCTCCCACCATTTTTTGTACTTGTTGCAGATTACCTTTGTTCATTGTATGTTCAAGGGCATATACTTACCATTACTTTTTATGCATTTGCATTTTTAGCACCTGTAAGTAGGAAGTGAAGTTATGTACAAAAAAAAAACATATAATACCGGCATTTATTTTGACCCAAATGGTTACCTTTACTGGAGGTCTTTATTTATATAACTTTGAGCCACTGTCTAGTGTCCTTTCCTTTCAGACTATAGAACTCCCTTTAATACTACTTGTAGTGTTGATGAAGTCCCTCAACTTTTGTTTATCTGGGAGTATCTTAATCACTCCCTAGTTTTGGAAAGAGAGTCTCACCAGATATAAAATCCTTGTTTGACAGTTGTTTTCTTTCACCACTTTTACGTATTTCAACCCACTTCCTTCTTGCCTCCCTGGTTTCTGATGAGAAATTGGTAATTAATCTATTTGGTATTCCCTTGACCATAACATGTTGCTTTTCTTCCAGTTTTCAGAACTTTATCCTTGTCATTTGCATTCAATAGTTTGACCAGTGTGTGATGAGGCCTATTTTTCTTCAAGTTTATCCTGTTTGGTGTTCTCTGAGCTTCTTGGATGTGCCTTCTGCTATGTTTGGGATGTTTTCCATCATGATTTCTTCGAATATACTTCTGACCTTTTTCTCTTTCTCCTTCTGGGACTCCGCTAATACACATATTGGTATGCCTAGTGGGCATTCCAATGGTCTCTTAGGCTATTTTTACTTTCTTTTTTTTACTTTACTTTTATTAAAAGAATTATAAAAATATAATTCTTTTACTTTCTGCTCCTCAGCCTGACACATTCCGGTTGTTCTGTCTTTGAGTCTCCTGATTCTTTTGCCAGCTGCAATCTGCTGTTGAAACCCTTCTGGGAATTTTTCATTTCAGTTTGTTTCAGTTTGCTAAAGCTGCCACAATATACTGCAATATACCAGAAATGGGTTGGCTTTTATAATTTGCATTTACTAGCTTACAAATTTACAGTTCTAAGACTATGAAAATTTACCAATTAAGGGATCATCAGTATGATACCTTCTTGGAAGACTGGCTGCTGGCACCCAGGGTTCCTCTGCCAGATAGCAAGGCACATGGCTGGTGTCCACTGGTCCTTTGCTCCTGGGTTTTGTTGTTTTCAGCTTCTGGTTCTGGTGGCTTCCTCTGTGGGTCCTCTCTTAGCTTCTCAGGGGCTTTTTTCTCCAAGCTCTCTCGCTTTTTTTTGTCCTTTATCCTTTCATAAAGGACCCCAGTAAAAGGATTAAGACCACCTGGAATGGGTGGGTCACATTGAATACAACCTAACCAAAAGAACCCACCCACAATAGATCCCACAGGAATGGATTCAAAGAGCATGGCCTTTTTCTGGGGTAGATAACAGCTTCAAACCAGCACACAGTTTTGGTGGTTTTCAACCCTGCTAGTGCTGCTTTATTCCTTTTTAAAATTTGTGTTTACTGAGATTCTTATAGTGTTCATTGTTTGCTTCATATTCTTTAGTTCTTTCTCTGTACTTTCCTTCATCTCATTGAGCATGCTCAAGGGCATTTTTTAGAAGTTTTTGACCACAATCTGGTCGTCTTTTTTGATGTTTTCCTGACTTTTTTGTCTCTCCCTTTGCATAGGCCATCATTTCCTATTTCTTTGTTTGTCTTGTAGTCTTGTTGCACACTGTACCTTTTAATATCTTAAAATGTTCACTTGACTTATTCCCCAAGTTGACTGTTTCCTGAGTGTTTAACTAGCTGGTGATATGACAGAAATTTTCTTGAATGCCAGGAGCTAATAGGAAGAAAACCTAAGCAAAAAAAACACCTCACCAACTTTGCAAACTGGCTTTGCATGGGCTAATGTTCTCTGCTGGAGTTCTGCGCCCTCATTAGGAAGCTCAGTTTCAAGTGAATGCAGCGTGCAGGGCCTTCCATGTCTTTTCTGGGTCTGTTGTGCTTGCTAGTGGCCTTAGGAGTTCCCACGTTTACAGGAATTTCAAATCCCCCCTCTACCCCCCAGGAAAACAGACCTTCTCCCTCTGTTGGGTGTTCCGCTGAAGGTCTTACAAGTAAGCCTTTGCCCCAGGCTGTCTGCTGCAACTGTTTTTTACACTGCTTTAGTTGTCTCAAGTTTCTTTTGCCTGGAGGGCAAATTTGAGGGTTCGGGGAGTGCCAGAGAGGACATTACCAAATCAGTCTTTCCCACCCAGAAGGCCAGGGACCCACAAAGGAAGCACTAGCCAGTTCCAAACTGCCCTGAGGAGGAGATGAAGTAGGGGCCAGGAGGGACACCAGGAGGTTCTTCCACGGCTCCCCCCCACCCATCAAATGCAGCCCTTCAGCTGTCCCCACAGTTCTGATGGAGTGTGCCATCTGTAAGTCTCCTCCACTGCCTTTGTTCGGGGTGGGTTGGAACAGTGGCCACCCTCAGAGTCAGGCCACCAGCAATCCAAAGCAGCCAATCTAAAGTAGTGATCAGCGATGAGCCCCCAGATCTTGGGAAAGTAGATTTTTGTGGACCTTTATGGCACGAGAAAGCTGTGCCAGGGGCCAGACACTACTGCTGGCTGCCACGAGAGTGGAAGATGAGTGGTGGTTAAGTGCATGTGGAGAGAGCAGTTTACTGATATTTACGGTAATTAACAGCCTCTTTCCACTCTTCCCAGGATACTGTAGTGTTCTCCTAGACTCTGAACTTTTCAAATACTTGTTTCAGACAATTCCTGCCTTTTTAATGCTTGTTCTGGTGGAGGGACTGATTCCTGCAGTTTCTACCCCACCATTTTCCCACAGTTTGCTCAATATTAACATTTTATTGGAAAAGTACACAAAACCCACCTCTGTACACAACCCCAGGTAAACAAAACAAGCAAATCTTCTCGGACCTCCTTTTGTCATATAAGAGCTTGACTTTGGAGGAATTCCTTGGGCATTCCAGCAGCACTGTTCCCATTAACTTGGTTCTTTTTCCTCCAGGCTCAAAATAAAATCAAACTCTTCTACCAAAAAGGGGAAAAAAGCGAATTAGGTCTTGTGTCCCCTCTGAGCAGATAAATTATGGAAGGTACTTTATTAGTAGCTTTTATTAGGCACTTTACATGTTACTTTATATGGTCACTTTCAGTAACCCTGAGGCAGGTAGTTATTCACTCCAAAACAATTTATCGAGAACCCTGCTCGAATGGACCAATCCTGGCTGGCTACTGGACACAGTAATGGGGAACTCGGGACACATTCCTTCCTTCAAAGGTGAGGATTCTGATTCTGAGGGGTTAAATACCTTGCCCCCATTTAATCAGCTAATAAATGGGCATTCATGGGGCCATTTTGGTTATATGATAAGAGAAAGGGCCCCCTCTTACCTTGGGTGACAGGCTGAATGGAGAGTCTTTGGCGAGTGAAGAGAACCATGTTTTTTAAGGGGCCACTGGTGGCTCTGTGCACTTGGTAATGGGATCTGAGCTCAGACAGCGGAATGAAACGCTTCATCATTCGAATGAATTGTACATCCACCTACATGACAACAGTGATGGAAGAGACACATGTTCAGCCAAATTCTGCCCCATACCCCGTGCACAAGGCCCCTGTAGACAGGACTGCTGGTATCTGCACTTGCTTCCTCATCAGAGTATGGCTGAGCCATGTACTGGGCCCTAAAAAATGTCCCCAGGCCCCCTCATGAAGTGGGGAAAATGGTCTTTACCATGGACCATTTGGGATTGTCCTTTTTGCTGGAAGGGTCATAATGGGGGTTGTTCTTCTCAAACTGTGTGTGGTCTGGGTAGGCCTCCTTCACAATCTGAAAACAAAACAAAGTCTCCAGTCACCTGTCTGCACAGTCAGTTCTAGGAAGTCCCCCATGGGAATTACCCTTGGTTGATTTCTAATCCAGCTTGAGAGAGCTGAGAAATCTGTGCTAGTGGGACCTGCAAGGAAGACCCACCTTGTCTAATCCCTGACATACTGGAAGGGGCCAAGGCAGTTTCTCCACATTCCTGTGAAAGGAAGGATGGGGGGGAAGGATACTTCTGTTTTTGTTACCTCTTAAAGCTGTGTACCTTTATATCTAGAGGTGTGAGTCTCCCTGGAGAAAGGGATTCAGACTGAAACCTGTCCCACTCACCTTCATAAGTCCCGCGATGCCTGGCTCTTTGCAGTTGCTGTGGTAGAAGAAGGCTTTCTCCTCCAGTTTCATGGCTCGTAGGAAGTTCCGTGCCTGTCCCAGAGGAGAAGAAACAAGAGCTAGCCTCCCAGCCAGCTGAAAACACTTGCTTTTAGCAGAAATGGGGGCTTTTTTATTAGATAAGTTCTTCTATTTTATAACTCCACACCCCTCCCCACCAATTCATTAAGAAAATCTGTCTCCTTCTGTCCAGACACCCAGACTTTTACAAAGACAGTGACTGGAACACAGGTCATTTGCAAACTACATGTAGTTGTCAGAGTTATTGAGGTATTTTTTAATATGTTTTAAATTGGGGTTCTCTGGACAAAAGCAACCTTGACCAAGAGGTTCTGCTACTAAACAAGTCAAGGGGACAAGGCCACCATTTATATCCCATGCTGGTCTGAGGTGTCCTGTCCCTGACCCCTCACCTGGTAGTTGCGAACACCATCCCAGCATGCTGTCTGCCTCGGCTGTGCTTTGAGATCCTCAATGCCGAACTAGCAAACAAGAAACAAGGACAACACTGTATGAAAGCAGATGGCTCCTTTCCCTACACTCAGGTGCTACTGTCTACAGTGGGCCATTTACTGGGAAGCAGCTCCAGAGCCGCTTACATTACGCAAATATGTAATCCTGTTTACCTTACTACTGACCAAAGATTTGTTGACAAGATAGTCCAAATGATAAAGTAATCTGGTTATTTGGATTTTACTTATTAAATATTATATATCCCTTTCTATATTCCTAATGTAATTCATTCCCTGAATGTATACCAACTAACCTGAGAGTGTGGCAGGTGGTAGGAGAAAGGCAAACTAAAGCAGAAATGCAGCCTATAACAAGGATTGGCAAACCACAGCCTTGAAGCCAAAACCAGCCCAGTGCCTGATTTTATAAATAGTTCTATTGTAACATAACCAAGCTTACTCTGTGTACTGCTTATGGCTGCTTCCTTGCTACAAAGGTCGAGTTGAGCAGTTGGAACAGAGATTGTAAGACCCATAGACTAAAATAGTTACTATCTGGTCCTTTAAGAAAAATTCTGACAACCCCTGTCCCAGATAAAGGATTCACAAAACAGATTGTTGATGGTAATAAATTCTGCTTTTATTTTTATTTTTCCCCACTTTTCAAAGATAAGAAGCTAGTGATGTAACCCTATAGTGCTCCATATTCACTTCTCATTAAAAAAAAATAACCTAAAGTAACTGAACACAAGTACACAGTCTCACCTTCACATCTACACCTTTCTCAAGTCGGCTTTCCGGCTCTGACTTCATCAGCCAGCAGCTGCTTGGATTCTTCCCACAGTTGTCAGAGACTGCAGTCTTCTGAAGGCTGGAGTTCTCCACTTTAGCCGGTGACTCACCTGGGTTCTCAGATTTGGGACATTTTCCTGATGGGCCCTTCTTATCTTCAACAGATGTGAAAAGAAAAGACCTGTCGTGCTTGCAGAGAGGGGGTGCCCCATTGTGGACAAAGCATAAACTTTGGAGTCAGACTGGATCAGTCAATTACTACTAGCTCTAGCACTTACTCACTGAGCTTCGATTTCTTATCTATAAAAAATGGGATAAGAATACCTACCTTACAGGGTGGGTATTAAGGATTTCATAAAGGTCCTAGCAGAGTGCCTGGTGTATATTAAGTACTCAGTAAAGGTGGTTTTCCTTCCTTGCAGTCCCTTCTGTACCTTTGCTCAGGTTATTCTCTCCAATGAGAAACTGAGCACATACTCTATAGAGTTTGAGGATTAAATGAGATAATTCATGCCAAAGGCTCAGAACAACACCTGGCATTATAATAAATGCTTGATAAATGTCAACCATTATCAGTCATCTCCTACATCTTTACTCCTTGTTCCTGTGCTTCAGCTACACTGGCCTGCCTCCATTCTGCTCCTTGAAGATGGCAAGAGGTGTTGGGGGAAAAAAAGATCATCCAGGAACTTGTAGCTAGAGTAAAAAGTGCTTTATTCTAAAAAACTTATAGAAAACTTGCTTGGAACGTGGTAGGCACTCAATAGTTAACAGTTGCCCATATAAAAGCTCTGTAAGTTACTTTAAACCTAGACAAACGACACAACCTGCAAGTTACCGCAGTCAGATCACACATCCAGTGAACAGCAGAACCTAGATGCGAGCTCAGGATCCACATTTAGTGACGACTGTACTGCCTCTGGATTAAGTCCAAGTCCCTACCCCATTCATTATTAAATATTAAGTATATTTAATAATGAGACTCACGGATGTCTAATGCACTGAACCCAGCACATCCTCCCAGCCTGATTCCCTGGTGGTCCTGGTAATAGGCATACTGTAAACACCTGAGTTGTTAAATAACTACAATTTATTTGTTGTATGGTTGCCATCTGGAACCATGGTCATTCCCTGAAGTGGTCGTTTTTCTGCTTTCCCTTGTTTGCTCCTGCCTTTCGTCCCTATGAATAGAAGCACCTCACATTTTCTGAATGCCAAAACTTGGCCGTTGTAAAGCCTTCCCACTCTTGAAGGCTGAACTCAGATTCTACTTCCCTCCCAAGGCCTTCTCCGATTACTCCCTCCTCCACGCTCCTCACGATTCATAAACGATCTAGGTTTGCATTTTCCCGGCCAGTAGGAACCGTATATTCCGGACCTCAGTACACGCCGTCCTGCATTAAGAACGTTCTGTATGCTCAAAAATAGCTGTTGCTTAAATGAACAAAAAAACAGAAGGGAGGGGTGGGAGGCGGGATTGGGGAGAGGCTGCCTGGGAAATGAAGGGCGATCAGGGGATGGATGATAACGCACAAACGGGGAGCAGAGGGCGCGCAGTACCCAATACGCCCGGTGAAAAGTCCTTTAGCCGGCGCTCACCTAGGCCCGCAGGCTCGGCCTGCCTCTTCCGGGGTCGCGGCATGGTCTCCCGGCAGGCGGCGGAAGGTCTGGGGATTCTGGAGCCCAGAGAGAGGTTCGAGAGGCAACTCTGCTGTCCTAGAAACCTGCACCAGGCGAGATGAAGACCACGCGGAGCAGCTCCAGGATCTCCACCCGGCGGTCTTTTGCCTAGAACAGAGACACACGTGCTTGTGCCCCTCCAACCCCTCGCTCCGTTGGTTCCACCCTGCGCCCATCCCGTACCACTTACCCCAACCTCTGCTGTTCTCGCCTTCCTTTCCTGCGTTCCCCCTTCTCCACTGCGCGGCCCGAGCCCGTGGTGCCGGGGACGCTGGGAGTCGTAGTCCTGGCTCCCCGGCGGACGCGCCTGGGCTCTGGGGAGCCGACTAACCGGACTACACTTCCCACAGTGCATCGGCGGCCCGGCGGCCGGGCAAGGGAAGAGCGCCGGCCAGGCCAGGGCTTCGCCATGCTGCGGAGCGGCTGTCGGCGTCTTGACGTTCCCCTGGGCTACCTGCGCCGCGCCCTGCTGGCCCCCGCCGAGCGGGGCCTGGGAAACCTGGGCTCCTGCATCGACCGTAAGGCTCGCTGCGGGCGATGCGGAGCTGCATCTCCCACGCGCGGCTCCGCGCCCCTTGCGCCCCGGCTGGAGTGACCCGGTCCGCCGAGCGCGCCCTTTGCAGAGAGGCCCCGGCCGCTCTGTCTCCCCGGGCGCTCGCCTGGCGGAGCCGCCTTGTGCGGTGCCTACAGAGCACCCCCTTTCCGACCGCGGGTCCCCCAGGCCCGGCTCCGCGTCCTAGCCCACTATCACTTCCCAGTCTCAGGTCTGTACTGTGAGCTCCTCTGCGGCTGCTGCCCACAGCTCCCTGGCTGCCCCTTGGCATCTGGGCACGCGTGGGGAACACTTGCCCTCCGAGAAGTGTCCTTGAGCCCCCACGTTAGTGACAAAGCCCGGGGGCTCACCGCGCGGGTCCAAAGGCAGCTGCGCGTTTCCCTCGGGAAACCACGACCTGCCTATCCCGAAGGGGCCTCCTGAAGATAAACTGAGATACGAAACTACTTTGATGCCATACAGATTAATATTTATTACTGATGCTATTCGTTAATTATCTTCCTGAAACTTAGTTTACCTTATGAACCTTATGGAGTATCAGGTTTCATAAGTTTATGAATCAAGTAACTTTTTACCTGTCACCCTCTACTATGTGAGGTATATTCTGTTATTGTTGCCAATTTTCAGATAAGGGGATGAATGCTTGATGAAGTGAAGGAACTTGTGGCTTTGTTTTTTTTTAATCATGAAAATTAGTCATAAAAATAATAATTTATTACCTTTTTGGTAATAAGGTAGTATAGTGGTGATAGATGAACAAAAGCTAGGAATCATAGCAGAATTGTTCACAAATACAGATTTTGTAACTTTACACCTATAGCTATAAAATACCAATTCTGTGGCAATTCCTCTGGGAAAAAAAAATTGCGAAAGGGAAACTACCAGTAATTACAGACCTGAGTGTCTTCAGGAGACTGGCCAGTACTTTGAATATGAAATAGGAGGTGGAAGTGGGGTGGGTGCTGGGTTTGTGACTTCTCTGTTAAGCATCTAACCCCTTTTGTTCTTCTGAAACATTTTTAATTTATTTTAGATAAATGACAGTTTTCTTTATAGCATAGTAGTCTACAAATGCCTTGACTTTGACTATAAAGTACACTAAGGTATAGGGCAGTGTTTTTTTCTCAGTGTCCTAAAACTCCTTCAACATTCACTGCCTGTTCTGACATTTACAGTTTGGTCAACAAGATCCCTGTTGTTGATAGGAAAGCACCTAAGGGCTTGTTCTGGTACCAGATAATTTAAATATTATTTCTGGTAGCTCGTGGTCTGTGCAACATCAGCCATTGAGATGATCTTTCACCTTTTTAAGAGGAATTCTCTTTTAATTAGGCAAATGAAGTGAAAATTGTCAATGTATATTAGTGGATCAAATTACTGGAAATGGTCAAGAATATTTCTTATGTTTTATTGCATGTTTAAGACAATTTTAAAGACAGTTATAGCTGCTTATTATAGTTTAATGTAGATTCTAACAACTTGATAAGTATGAATTTGTTGATTTCCCCATTTGAGTCTTGTAAGTTTTGTTCCTTGATTGGAAACATTAACAGTTTACAAATTGTTTTATATTTTGGTCAGTATTCCCACAAGTTTTTAGAGAACGGTTCGGAATTTTTATTGGGATATCATTGGGATCAAATAACTTTATAGTGGCACCATCCAGTAGGAATATGTGAGCCACTTGAATGCATTTAAAGAACCTTACATACTTAGAGCTAATTTTCTTTTCCCTGAATTGGTATGTAATATAGACACTCTTAACTCATTTGGGCCGCTTTTCTATTTATCTTTACCTTTTTAGTGTATGCCTTCACTTCTTATATTCTGCCAGTTACTCTGGCAACCTTCTTGGGGTCTGGTTTTATTTTGTTTTGTTTTGTATTTATAGTGCATTATTTCTGGGAATTTGAGCATTTTTATTTAGTCATCATGCTTTCCTGTGTGTAATTTACCTTTTAACTTTGCCTTTTCCACCTTTTTTCTCCAAACAATATTCTCAGAAGTATTTTTTTCATTCCCTTTTCTAAAATCGACACAATATTTATCAATCAAAAAAGGTATAATTGAATTATGTTGTGCTTGATTATACATGATTTGTCTAATTGTTCTCTGTGATTCCATCCTCAGATGGAATTCAAATCTATTTCTTAGATTGGTTCCTTGAATTATTTGTTTTAAGGAGTAGCCATTTATTCTGTTGAATGAGAATAATCATTGCCATTTATTGAGCTTTTGCTGGGCACAAATTTTGTAGTATTTCTCTTTCTACAGTAGCATTATTACTGCTTATGTCATCCTTTCTAACCCCAGCGCTGATACTTAGTAGACAACAAATATTGTTTTGTGCCATGGCCTATAGCAGCTCTTAGCAGGATTGTTTGAGTAAATGGCCTGGCTCCTCATCAGGGAGCCACAAGTTGTTTAGCCCTAACCATGTTCCTGAGAGTCAAATCTCCCATAGGTTTCTCCTCAAAACTTCTCGAGGTGGCCTGCCTGATCTTTAATCCTCACAACTCGTTTCTGAGTTCCCATTTTTACGAGTCCCAGTCATAAGGGAAATACTTTCTTGACCCACACTGGCCAACAGTTGCTGATGCCTGAAGGGCTGTACGGAGCTAGTATCATGGAAGTAAACACTGGTTGTGCGTAGGCACCGTGGGCTTCCTTTTCCCGTCTTTAACACCAACCCACATTAACCAAAGTTTCAGCACCAAAGGATGATGCTTTGGGGGTAATGCAGAGCCCCCCTGCATTTCATTTCTCCCCTTAACATTTCACAGCCCCCACTGTAACCTCAGAACTTCCTTGTTCCTCCAAGGGTAAGTAAATGCTCATGAGACAGACTGGTCCTTTCAAGGTGGCTGTTCTAAGAGGCAGCAAAAGAGGCATAAGTGCAAAGAATTTAAGTCTGATTTTCCCTGCATGGACTTCCAGGATTGTGGTTCTTTCTTGTCTGAATTCTCTACCATAGCCTTTCTCTGTAGGGACACAGGAGCTTTGCCTGGCTTCCTTACTTTTAGCTTTGGCCTGCTCCAGTTGGAAGTCAGTATCACCTTGCAAAAGATGAAACTGTCTTAGTCCATATTCAACTAACTAGCTGACCTGCAGCCCTGCTTTCCAATGGTGTCCTGCCTCTCTGTGTAGTCTCTGAAAAGGTAGGTGAAAGTCAAATCCTGTGTTCATGCCACCAAAAGACCTGGCAGCTTAAAAGGCATCTGTAAAGCAGTCATCCCGTGAATTGCAGTCACTATTTTATAGACAGGCCTGTCTTTCTAAGTACTGTCCCAAGTTTTAAACTTCTCCCAATGGATCTACAATAATGCTCTGTCAATTCATTATCCTTAGCATTGAAGTGTCTTAGACCCAGAAGTGAAGGAATTATCCAAACCGTTATGATAAAAAACTTTCTAAACATTTTGACTCAGTTGATGAAAACTAAGATTTATTAATGCTTTAACCATGTTTTCAACACTGGGAAACTTTCTTTATCATCCATCTTATCAGTGACTACTATCTTGCCAAGTGCATGGCCCTCCAATAAGTAGGATGTTTTCTTTAATTTCAAAAGTAAACCAAAATACACATAGCTTACTTTCCCAGTTGATCTTCTAAAATAAAAAGGTTGATGCAAATAGACAGAACCAGATATGCATATGTGGGGTAGGAGTTTTCCAGAATACCAATATAGAATAGGTGGGACATCCCAAAGGGAAAAAGAAAGCTTTACCATAATTTGAAGGTCCATGTGTATTTATTATTGTTCAGCATGAATTTATGAGAAGGAAGAGATAAAGAAGAATATTGAAAGAATTAGGTCAGTCAAGATATGTGGGAGTAAAAGAAGAAGGAAAAAGGGGACGGTGTTTGACCCACACTATCTCCTGCATCCCACTTCTGTTTCGTTTCTTACGCTGAGGCCTTTGCCTAACTGGGTTGTAACTTTCTAATTAACTAGGGTAAGAGATACCTGGAAAGTCACCATGCACTGTCCCACACTGACCTGGGTGCATTGTTCCAGCAGAAAAAAAACGATGCTGGGTCATGCCATTCTCTTTTTGGGAAAGGCTGTCTAGTGCACGGAGGTGCCATCATAGGTGTACTATCTCAGCTCCCTGGCTTGTGTGCCATGCTCTTTCCTGGAGCTGAGTGTGTGTAATCCTACCCACAGCTTCCACAGGACTAAATGAAGAGCAGAAAAAGTTTCAGAAAGTGGCCTTTGACTTTGCTGCCCGGGAAATGGCTCCAAACATGGCTGAGTGGGACCAGAAGGTATGAGTTTTGCTTTTGTCCAGATGTTGCACCCTTATCTTTACCTCTTCATCATCCTAACTTGTTTGGTGTTTTTTTCCTTATACCAGCTCTTACTGCAAGTGAAGTCCTAGGTCTGAGGTGACTCCTTGCGTACAAGCCTTCCATATAATCTCATACATATCTTTTTTTTTTTAATTGAGCAAAAATTTGTACATAATTAAAACCAAAGACAGTTTCATAGATAATAAAAAAAAAGCTAATCCAGGAAACCAGTCCTACAGAACATGTTTTTTTCAATTAATTTTTATTTATAAGCATTCTGTACTCACCAAGCAAAAAACTCCCCTTTCCTCCTTCTACCCATCCCTTAGTAATCTCTTATCTCCTTTTGTCTCTGAATTTACTAGTTCTAGATTTCCAAGTGACATCATACAATATTAGTTCATAGGTGCCCTCCTTATTTCACTTAGCATAATGTTTTCAAGGTCCATCCATGTTACAGCATGTCTTAGAACTTCATTCCTTCTTACGGCCGAATAATATTCTGTTGTATGGTTATGACACTTTTTGTTTATCCGTTCATCTGCTGATGGACACTTTGGTGGTTTCCACCTTTAGGCTGTTGTGAATAATGCTGCAGTCAACATTGGTATACATGTATCAGTTTGAGACCCTGCTTTCATTTTCTTGGATATAAACCTAGGAGGAGAACTGCCAGGTCATATGCTAATTCTGTATTTAACTTTTTGAGGACTCACCGTAGTGTACCTTCTCCCTTTTACATTCCCATCAAAAAATGAACCAGAGTTCCAGTTTCTCTGCATCCTCTCCAACACTTGTTTTCGTTTATTTAAATAATAGCCATCCTTGTGGGTATAAAGTGGTATCTGTAGTTTTAATTTGCATTTTCATAATGACCAGTTATGTTGAGCGTCTTTTCAGATGCTTATTGGCTATTTGTGTATCTTCTTTGGAAAAATATTTATTCTGGTCCTTTGTCCATTTTTGTATTGGGTTGTCTTGTTGTTGTTATATTATAAAGGTCCTTCATACGCTCTGGATATTAAGGACTTATCAGATATATGGTTGTCAACCAATTTCTCCCATTCTGTTCATTGTTTCATGTTGCATTTTCTTCTTTTTTTTTTTTAACATGGGCAGGCACTGGGAATCGAACCTGGGTCCTCTGGCATGGCAGGCGAGCATTATTGCCTGCTGAGCCACCGTGGCCTGCCCTTATGTTGCATTTTAATTGCCATCACTGTAGGATGACAGATTGACCTATAATCTATATACTCTCCTGATCTCTCCTTGTATCTTCCAAAGAGAAGCCCATCTGAATCAGTTACTGATGACCCTGCTCTTCTCTGTGCACAGGAGCTGTTCCCAGTGGATGTGATGCGGAAGGCAGCCCAGCTGGGCTTTGGGGGCGTCTACGTACGAACAGATGTGGGTGGGTCTGGACTGTCACGACTTGATACTTCTGTCATCTTTGAAGCCTTGGCTACAGGCTGCACCAGCACCACAGCCTATATAAGCATCCACAAGTGAGTGCCAGGCTTGGAAAGTACAAGGAGGCACTCACAGGCTGAATGGGAAATTCCAGACTCACCGGGGAATGATGCATCTCTTCAGGCTGAGTACCTTTGAAGAACTAGATTATTAAAAGTACACATGAGGTTCATTGCTGCCTGCTGGACTTGAGTATGTCTTGTAAATTGCTTAAAGAATCAGGTCTGCCAGCCTTCTCCCAAATCCTAGATGGAGCTAATACCATCAGGCCTTTCTAGGAGAGTGGTCATGGCCCAATGCAAAGGTGAAACCTCCAGTATTCTTGAGAAGTGATAGAAAGTACATGTAATTCTCTGATTTTTAGGGAGTTCCTTTATTCTAACTAAAAGCATCAAAATCCAGGTGTGAAACACCTTGGCCCCTCGGCCCTGGTTGTCTGTCTCTGGGGAGTACATGTTCCAGGAATATGCTTAGTCCATTCCCTTCCTTTAAAGTCTTATCTTCTTAATTGTGGCTGTTTCCCTCCCACTCTGTTCTGCTTTACTCTACTCTGCTGCACTTTGTTCTCTTTTCTCCATTCCCCCCAAATTCCCTTTCCTTTTTGGCTTTTCTTTCTGTTTGTATCTATCAGCATGTGTGCCTGGATGATTGACGCCTTTGGAAATGAGGAGCAGAGGCACAAATTTTGCCCACCGCTCTGTGCCATGGAGAAGTTTGCTTCCTACTGCCTCACGGAACCAGGTAGGTTAGCCTTCCTGCAGGCATACTACAGCAGGTTTGACTCTGTGAAGTAGCCAAGAACTCCTTCTCCACTGTCTGACCCATGTGGCCACTGCTGCCCAGGAATCTCAGTCCTGGGTAGTGAGTTCCCACAGTCTGATGTGTCAGCCAGGAGGCCTCTCAGTCAATATCTCTTCCCGACAAAGAACAGACTCTCCTGGCAGGAAGCTTACTGCTGATTAGTATATTGGGAGATGGTAAAGGGTTTGATTGGCGTAAGCAGTTTTCACCAAGCACAGTCTGGATTTTAAAGTATCAGACTCGGAACCATCTCTCTATACGGGAAGGTTTCCTAGGAAATGGGTCAGTCCTGGGGCTCCTTGGAATTGACTGACTTCTCTCCCCTGCCCTCTTTGCCCCCTTTTTCTCTCTGCCACAGGAAGTGGAAGTGATGCTGCATCCCTTTTGACCTCAGCCAAACAACAGGGAGATCAGTACATACTTAACGGCTGCAAGGTACTAGCCTGTGTCCCCCACACCTTCCCCCTGAAACTCCTGGTTCCTTGGCTTCTGCTAGTTAATACTCCTGTAGAATTTTTACAGGTCTCCCAAGAAAGAGAAACTTTATCCAACTTTACTCTTTCTGTCTCTTCTGATCTGATTCCAGACCATTTCTTTCATATCTATGTATCCTTTTTATACTCTCAACTAGATTTCAAATTCCCCAGAGTCGGTGCATCTGCACTTTTACTCCTCCTCAGTTTCTCTGTGCAACTCTATCTATTAATGTTCTCTGACTGGAAGGACCCCTCTGGCTTTCCCAAATCTTATGCCCTAAGAACTCTGGCCTTCCTTGATGCCTGTGCACTCCTGCCTCTGCCCCACCTCCCAGGCTTTCATCAGCGGTGGTGGTGAATCAGACATCTACGTGGTCATGTGCCGAACCGGGGGGCCAGGCCCCAAAGGCATCTCTTGCATAGTTGTTGAGAAGGGGACCCCTGGTCTCAGCTTTGGCAAGAAGGAGAAAAAGGTGAGTGACTTTGCACAGGAACCAGTTTGAGCCATGAGACTCGGCCACCTGCCAGATCTGCCCCTGCCTATTCCAGGAAATCAGTTTGTACACTTGCTAACCTGCCTTGGAGGCAGCTGCTTCCATTAGGATTTCAGTAGGAACGTAAAGCACAGATGAAGGCATTGTCAAAGAGACACTCAGCCACTGGGGGAATGACAGGGTTCATTGGTGAGTCTCATAAGCAGCCACTTAATTCACTGGGAGGAGTTTCTCTGTCATCTCTCCTGCTTTCACTTTTGGCCTGTATTTCTTAGGCAGGTGCTTGTGTGGTTGCACTCTGTCATCCTGTAAGAGGTGCTTGCAGAGGCTCTCATGTTGACCAGAAGGCTCAGGAACGAAAAGCACTTGGACCACTTTTCTTCTTTAAAAAAAGCAAAACATGTTGTAGGAATATGTAGATATTTTAGTAATTTGAGAGGAGCAGTGTTGCCCTAGGTACTTGGTAAGTGAATACATTGCTAAGATTAAACAGTCCTCCAGTCAGGCCATGAGCAGTTAGAGCCATGATTGTGTAATTGTAATTGGAGATAAAGATGAGACTGATGCAGATGTTTTAAGCCAAATAAATAGATAGGTCATCTACTGGTATGGTTAGGAGTTTGGGGGAGAAGTTAGGTAATTAAATGACTCCTAAATATACTTCTCACATAGCTCTACCACTTCCATATTTCCCTGCAGGAGCCTTCCTTATCTTATATGACTATCAAGGAGTTCGAGTCTTGGTGCCCCCTTTTCTTTTACAGCACAGCAGATATTTATTGGGGATCTATTGGGTGCAAGGCCTTAAGCTGGGCCCTGGGGCTTACAAAACCATAAGAGTAGCTCCTGGCCTTGCCGGGGATTGTAAGACTCATGATTTTGTTTTTAATTTATTTTAATTTATTAATAATTTCAAACTTACAGAACAGTTGCAAAAATAATTAACCCGTTCAGAGCCCTCCAACATACTCTTCATCTAGATACCCAGATTCACCAGCTTTTACATTTGTCACCTATGCCGCATTTGTTGTATAATGGTTATTTCTATTCATCCACCCATCGATCAGGACATCTGTCTTTCTGTCACCTATGTATCTATTTTCTAAATATTTGAAAGTAGGTTACATTCATTGTGCTCTTTGACTACATAATATGTCCATGTATATTTCCTAGTAACAGATATTCACTCATAGCCACCTTGAGGAACTTTATCAAATAGAAGAATTTTAACATTGATATAAAGCTTACAGTCTAGCTTCTAATGTTTTCACATGTCCCAGGAATGTCCTTTTGAGCCTTTTCTCCATTATTAGATCCCATCCACTATCCTGTATTGCATTTAATTGTCATTGTTTCTTTAGTGGCTCTTTTTATTTTTTAAATTGTGGAAGCATACATACAACATAAACTTTCCCGTCTCAGCCACTCCCAAGCATACCATTTGGTGGAAGTAATCACATCCACGGTGCTGTGACACCCTCACCTTCATCCATTACCAGGCTCCAAATAATCCTCCTATTGCCTGTATTTTTGTAAAAGTACACTCATAGAGGCATCAGAAATGAAGGCAAGTCCTATCCTAAAGGAGCGTGAGAGAATTCTTTGGGGAAAGGTTACTCTGGCACAGTTGACATTAAAAGTAGGTTCTCTTAATATGTTAAAAAAAATTTTTTTTTAGCTAAAAAAAAACTTGGTGTGCATTGACAAGCCTGTAAATCTGAACTTCCTGTTTTTCTTCATTTTAAGTTCTTAGGGGTCTAAGTCCCAGGGTAATGGAACCTGCACTTCACAGACTTTCTTCAACAGCGTGTGCTGCCCTGAGTGATGGGCCCTGATTTTTGCCAGGTGGGGTGGAACTCCCAGCCGACGCGAGCGGTATTCTTTGAAGACTGTGCCGTCCCCGTGGCCAACAGGATTGGGGATGAGGGGCAGGGCTTCCTGATCGCCATGAAAGGACTCAACGGAGGGCGGATCAACGTTGGTGAGGACACCAAGGGATGTCTAGTGGGTAAGGACTAAACCGGCCACACACGACCCTTACGTTGGCCCTCTGCCTTCCCAGCCTCCTGCTCCCTGGGAGCTGCCCATGCTTCCGTCATCCTCACCCGAGACCACCTGAACGTGCGGAAGCAGTTTGGAGAGCCGCTGGCCAGCAACCAGGTGCGTCCCAGGGTCTGCTGCCTTTGCTTCCCATGCCTCACAGCCCATGAGGTGTCTCCACGGCCCAGAGCCTCTGGGAGAGGGAAGCTGTGGAGTCTGCAGTCGAGTCCTCCTCCCTTCTTAGCCAGATCTCTACCGCATCTGTTGGTCTTTTTACAGAGATAACAATATTCAATCCCAGGATGAGCAAAGTGGCTTTAGAATGCTTAAAGTAATTGTTTTAGTTTGTTAAATACTGCAAAATACAATATACCAGAAATGGAACAGATCACAATATACTAGAAATGGAACGGGTTTTTGTTTTTTTTTTGCATAGGCAGGCACGAGGAATTGAACCCGGGTCTCCAGCATGGCAGACGAGAACTCTGTCTGCTGAGCCACCGTGGCCCGCCTGGAGCAGCTTTTAAAAAGGGAATTTATTAAATTGCAAGTTTATGGTTCCAAGGCTATGAACATATCCGAAGTAAGGCATTCAGGAAAAGATACCTTGATTCAAGAAGGAGCCAATAACATTCAGGGTTTCTCTCTCATCTGGGAAGGCACATGGCCATGTCTGCTAGCTTTCTGTCTGGCTGTGTGGGCTGTGTTGGCTCTGAAGCTTTTTCCAAAATGGTTCCCTCTTAAAGGACTCCAGTAAGCAACCCCATCTTGAGAAGGTAGAGACACATCTCCAGGGAAGCCACCTAATCAACAGGTCCCACCCACAACTGGGGTGGGACAACCAAAAAGATTCCCACCCAGCAATACTAAATTAAAGTTTAAGAACATTGCTTTTCTGGGGTACCCAAGAGTTTCAAACTGGCATAGTAGTGAACTCTCTCTTCTCTGTATAGGAGACAAGAGACTGAGGCTTTACATTGCTTAGGAAAGACCCCTTGTTAGCAATTTCTTGTGCTAACTGATCACAGATAAGGTCTTGTGCATCTGATCCCAGATCAGATGCTGGCTGGACTAAGCCCCCATCCTGCCTGGGGCTCCTCTCCCTGTTGCCACAGTACCTGCGGTTCAAATTGGCTGATATGGCAACAAGGCTGGTGGCTTCCCGGCTGATGATCCGCAGTGCAGCAGTGGCCCTGCAGGAACAGCGGGAAGACGCAGTGACACTGTGCTCCATGGCCAAGCTTTTCGCCACGGATGAATGCTTTGCTGTGAGTGGCCGTGCCCTTAGCTCTCCTGGGCCAGGCAGGAAGAGCAGCAGCTGGGTCTAGGGTAGTTGAGAGGTGTGAGTCAGCTTTGGGACCCAGCCCTCCTGGGATGCTGCAGGGATCACCTTGGGTGTTAGCTCAGGACAGCCCTGCCCAGAACTCTCATAGCCAGCTTTCTAGCCTACTCCATGCTCCTTATACGCTTCATTGATTGTGTCCTAAATAAGATACCTCTGAAAGGTTCAGGTCAGCCCAGTGCATGCTGCTCAAGTGCCACACTGACCCATCTTCCAAGTGGCAGGGGAAGCCGTTCTCCCTCCCTGTCCCTTACCCCACACACAAATAGGCTGCCTGGTGTGCATCCTAGCCAGGGTGGTGTGGGCAGCTGCTGCCAGTAAATGACAAGTTGGAAAGGCAGAGGTCTCTGGGTGCCTGTTTGGTGGGTGAACTTTCCTAGTCATCGCAGACCGTGCCCAACATGGAGCCCCTCTTGGGGCTTGCAATTTTCTGTGGGTTGCTCTCCCTCTTACTTGTTGACAGCTGGCAGGTGGGGCAGGGAGGAAAGCCACTTGCTCCACAGTCCTTGGGGAACCAAAGCTACCTGGTCCCCACCTCCCTGCAGATCTGCAACCAGGCTTTGCAGATGCACGGAGGCTATGGCTACCTGAAGGATTATGCTGTCCAGCAGTACGTGCGAGACTCCAGGGTGCACCAGATCCTGGAAGGTAAAAACAGCCAGAGTTTACTCTCCCTTTCAGCATGCTTTCAGGTCTGCATTTTCCCCAGCCTCAGTGCCCCATACTCACTGGGACTTGGAGTTCCACCAGACCCTGTCCCTTCTGTCTTCCTCTTTCTTCCTTTCCTAGTCCTGCTCTGGAAATGATTTTATTTGAGAGTCTATGGTTACTCATTCCATGAGGGGGCCCGTATTTTTCTTTGTATTAAAGGCCACTGCTAAAAATAGAGCCAACAATTGAGCCTCTCCTTCCAGGGAAATGCTTTTGTTTGTTTTTTAAATTTCAACTTTCTGGTTGCCCAAGAAATGTATGTCTGTTGTAAAAACCTTATAAAATATAGGAAAAATAAGAGAAAATTGCTCATGTTTCCATCATCCGGAATTAATATTTTAGTATATCTCCTTTTGGACTCTTTTTTCTGTCATTTTTATAAGTACATTTAAAAAAATTAAAATCACACTATGCATTGTTTTATCTGCCTTTTATACTTACCATATTATAAGTCCTTTTCCCCTGTCAGAAGAGTTTTTGTGTTTTTAAGTAAATATGAATCCTAATTTCCTAACATTTTTGTGTACTTCGAAGAGAAATCTGTCATGATTCCATCCCTTGCAATCACAGAAGCAATAGTTATGGTTTAAATCCAGGACCACCCCGAGCTCGGCTTGGAATACCTGGCCAGAGCTTTGGTTGTCCCTCAAAAGATTTTCCTTTCTCCCTTTTTTAGGCAGCAATGAAGTGATGAGGCTGCTTATCTCTCGAAGTCTGTTCCAGGAGTAGCACCTAGAGGTCATGGACTGGCCTGGTACTGACTGTGCAACCCAATCAGCATTGAGTGGCTGCAAGGACTGTTCTTTGATGAAAGGATCCCGGAATGAAGCTGGCCTCCTCTGGGCGGCACCTTGAGCAGCTTCAGCTCTAAGACAGGAGCAGAGTCCTCAGGTACTAGTAGAGGGGTCAGCGCTGATCAGAGATCTCACAGCCAGAAGACCTATGGCCTTGTCCTGATGCCTACAGAAAAGAACTGGTGGAGCTTGCTGTCAGGCCAAAGTCACATCTTGGATACACACTGTCTGGATGGGCCTGCACCCCCTCTTCTAAGGACCTGGGTGCCTCCACCCAGGGCTTTTGCTAATTAAAAGCAAAGGTATTGGAAGGAGGAAATGGAGAGATATCCTCCTCTCCTTTTGTGGTTTCCATGAGTAGCACTACCTTTGTAGCACTCCTCTGAATGGGAATCAAGGTAAAATGAGTATTTGGGACATACTTCCCTGTGATTTAGGGTGTGTCTTCACTTGTAAGCTAAGCTACTGTTGTATCAAGGGACTGAGATTTCTTGAGACTTGGAATGGTAGTTGTTTTTTTGTTTTTGTCTTTTAGAAGCAGAACTAGGGTAGGAATGACAGTCAGGGTTTCTACACCTTCCTGATAAGTTATATGAGTATATTTTTCCTATCTGAGTTTTCTCTCTTTTTGAAGTTGCTCCTGTTTTTAAATACGTGTACCAATTACATTGATAAATAAAATTTACTCTCTCTGTGCTCTCTCTCTGGTTCTACTAAAGTTGGTTTTTCTTTTAATCTTTTAAGTAAGCCTTTACAACTATGTATTTTATTGTTATATTTGATTTAATGTTTGATTAGATTTTGGAATGATAATACTAAAAAACATCCTAGACTAATTTTTCTTCTAAAATTAGGCCCTTTAAATTACTAGCTTTGTAAACTTACCATTGTTTGTGATTTATAAAAGTAGATTTAAAGTACCATCCAAAGATGAGGCCTTTCTGGAGAACCCTGTTATGAATGATCACTATGTTACACAGTACCCTCATTTGTATAGAGAAAATATGTAAGATTTTCTGTTAACAAGTCAGTGTTTAGCGAGACAAAAAAAGGCTTCTTTAGCTACACAGGTTTTATTTTTGGAATGCATACTCTATGCATCTGTTGGGCACTGCAGGGGGACAGGGGTAGGTGTTCTATAAGTTCTAAGGAATGTTTCTGCCATCAAAGAGCTTCATGTAGGCAAGAGGGGATTAAGACATAGCTACAGTTTGGCAGGTCCTCAGAAAGCTAGGTATAGAAATACCATATGACTTGACAATCCCACTACTTGGTATATACCCGAAAATGCTAAAGCAGGGACTCAGATATTTGCACACCAGTGTTCATAACAGCAAAATTCATAATTGCCAAAAGATTGAAGCAACCAAGTGTCCATCCAAGGATGAATAGATAAACAAATGTTTTTTTTATTCACTACTAATGTGTTTTATATGTAGTATAAAATAGTATTCAGGGGTAAAAAGAAATGACAGCATGGATGAACCTTGAGGATATCATATTGAGTGAAATCAGACAAAAAGGGCAAATACTGCATGATCTCACTGATAGGAAACAATTAGAATAAGCAAACTCATAGAGTCAGAATCTAGAATGCAGATTACCAAGGGACAAGGTGGGATAGGGAATGGAAAATGTATAGGGTTCCTATCGGGAATGATGAAAATGTTTTGGGAATGGATGGTGGTGATGTTAGCACAGCATCGTGAATGCGATTAACAGCACTGAAATACATATCTGAGTATGACTAAAAGGGAAATGTTAGATTGTATAGTAATACAATATAAACCTTTAAAAGAATCCATGAAACTGCCCTGTACAGTGAACCCTAAGTTAAACCATGGATTTAAATAAGTGGTACGACAATGTGCTATCATCAATTGTAACAAATGTTCCAGACCAATGCAAGGTGTTGCTGGTGGGGTGGCGTGCTGGTTTGAAATGATGTATGTACCCTAGAAAAGACATGTTTTAATCCTAATCCCATTTTGTAAAGGCAGCTATTTCTTCTAATCCCTTTTCAGTATTGAATGTTTGAAACTAATCTCTCTAGAGATGTGATTTAATCAAGAGTGTTTGTTAAACTGGATTAGCTGGTGTGTCTCCATCCATTTGGGTGGGTCTTGATTAGTTTCTGAAGTCCTATAAAAGAGGAAATATTTTGGAGAAAGAGAGATTTCTGAGAGAGCAGAACATGACATAGCCATGAGAAGCAGAGAATCTACCAGACAGCGACCTTTGGAGATGAAGAAGGAAATCGCCTCCTGGGGAGCTTCATGAAATAGGAAGCCAGGAGAGAAAGCTAACAGATGATGCCGTGTTTGCCATGTGCCCTTCCAGCTGAGAGAGAAGCCCTGACTATGTCTCCATGTGCTTTTCCAGATGAGAGAGAAACCCTGAACTTCATTGGCCTTCTTGAATCAAGGTATCTTTCTCTGGATGCTTTTGATTGGACATTTCTATAGACTTGCTTTAATTGGGACATTATCTCAGCCTTCGAACTATAAACTAGCAACTTATTAAATTCGTCTTTTTAAAAGCCATTCCATTTCTGGTATACTGCATTCTGGCAGCTAGCAAACTAGAACAGGTGGTGTATGCGAATCCTGTATTTAATGCATGATTGTTATGTAAACCCATAACTTCTCTAATAATGACACAAAGACATGTCCACAGTACAAGGTTCCTCCATGCCTGCATGAAAGACTGAGATAGCTGGCAGGAGGGCTCAGGTAGGAAGGAATTCATGGGGAAGGTAGAAATTTAAATTAAACTTCTATTGAAATGTATCATATCTAAGGAGAATCAAGGAAGTTACTCAGGCAGAGGAAAGAGGAGCAGGCAAGCTCAGAAGTTGTGTGGGAGCTGTTTATACTTTTATGTAATTGCAATTTGGAGTTGGTGTGAGGCAGAAAGAAAAAAGTTGAGTATGGATGGAGTGTCACGCCAGCCAAGGTGGGTTTAGTTGGTAAGGAGAAGAGAAGGTTTTCATGAGGAAGATGGGGAGATCGATGTACTCTAGAATACGTATGTGGGATGACTGTGTGGGGAGAAAGAGAAGGTAAGACGTACTTGGCAGGTTCTTGAGTAGTTGAAGTATGAGAGCCTGAGCCTGAACTTGGAAGATAAAATGATTCAAGCACATCAACAGGTGTGCTTAGAATGTCCCCCGCAGAACTTGCCCTCGGTACTCAGCCTGCTTTCTGGTACTCCAGCTCTCAGAAGCTCCCATTGTGACAGGAAGCAGAGAGCCTGTGCACTTCACACACAGGCAATGCTGATGCCTTACTGTTGTTCTCCCTTGTTAAAATATGATAATTACTAAACATGCATTTCCTACCATCACCCCAGTTGTTATTCAGAGTTCAGTGTTCGACCTAGAAACCTGGCAGGAGATTTGATGCCTGAAGCAAAAACTGGCATTGAGGTAGACAGGTGACAAGACACAGTTTAACTTGGATGAAACCTAGAGGCTGGGAAAGCTAGTAAGTAAACGAGAATTTCAGTATGTTCTCGCAAGAACAAACATTCAGGCTCTTGTGGGCACAAGAAATCTCAGGATCATCAGAGGATGAGGTGGTGGAAAGTGGATTTCCAAATTGTCTTAACTCTTCAGTACATCTCCAAACTATTTCCCATTATAGTACTTTTTTTTTTTGGCAGAAAATGCCTTACATTTATTTCTTATAGCTTTGAGCAATTCATTTTTAATGTTTTTTTAATTGTGAAATATATATTCAAAAAAGCAATAAATTTCCAAGTACATTTAACAAGTAGTTATAGAACACATTCTAAAGTTTGGTGTGGGTTACAGTTCCACAATTTTTCATTTTTTCTTCTAGCTACTCCAAGATACTGGAGACCCATAGAAATATCAATATAATGATTCAGCAGTCATACTCATTTGACAAATCCTATCGTCTCTGTAATATTCCTTTTTAAATAACAATGTATACATAAAAGCAATAAATTTCAAAGTACATCACAACAATTTATTGTAGAACAGATTTCATAGTTTGATATGGGTTACAGTTCCACAATTTTAGGTTTTTACTTCTAGCTGCTCAAAAGTACTGGAGGCTAAATGAAATATCAGTTTAATGATTCAGCAATCATATTCGTTTGTTAAACCCTACTTTCTCTGTATAACTCCACCATCACCTATGATCTCTCTCCCACTCTTTAGGGGTGTTCGGCCTATGCCCATTCTAACTATGTCATGTTGGAAGGGGCTGTCAATAATATGGGATAGGGGGATGAACTAGTTGATATTCTGTGAAGGCTGGCTCCTCCGCATTTCAGGACTTATCTGGTCCAGGGACCCATCTGGAGGTTATAGGTTTCTGGAAAGTTACTCTAGTGCATGGAAACTTTGTTGAATCTTATGTAATGGCCTAGGTGTTCTTTAGGATTGGCAGGAATGGTTTTGTTTGGGGTTTGGCAAGTTATGACAGGTAGCAATATCTAACTGAAGTTTGCATTAGAGTGACCTCCTGTGTAGCCTCTCCTGTGTAACCTCTGCACTCTATTGAACTCTCTCAGCCACTGATACCTCATTAGTTACACTTCTTTTCCTCCTTTTTTTAACAGGATGGCATTGTTGATCCCATGGTGCCAGAGCCAAGGCTCATCCCTGGGAGTTATCTCCCATACCACCAGGGAGACTTTCACCCTTGATGTCATGTCCCACATAGGGGAGAGGGCAATGGTTTCACTTGCAGAGTTGGGCTTAGAGAGAGTGAGGCCACATCTGTGCAACAAAAGAGATCCTCCAGAAGTAACTCTTAGGTATACCTATAGGTAGGCTAACCTTCTCTGCTACGTATATAAGCTTCACAAGAGTAAACCTCAAGATCAAGGGCATGGCCTATTGATTTGGGTATCCCTAATGTTTGGCACATATCTGGGGTTTCCCCAGTAGTAAAATTTAATAGTTGCATATTTTTCTCCCATTCCTCAAGTCTACTTTGCTAATACTTTTAGATTATTTGCTTTACTCTGAGATGTATCCAGGCATTACATTAAGCTATACAGGTTTAAAGGCTCTCATTCTTGTGTTAGGGTCCCCGTCTTTGGATTGTTTAAAGGATCTATCCAGACTGGTTGAGTTAGATTATGTGCTACTGAAAATTTAGGTTCTGGACATAATAAAACTTTCCTCCTTTGGTCTCAAAGAGTAGGTGAAGTTCTAAAATACAGGCAATGTCTTCCTTACCCCTGTGTTCTGAATTACCTTGCTCCCAACCTGACCGGCTTCATTCTCATCTTTAAATACCAGGCTATACATATATAAAGCAGTTTCTCAAAATCTAAAAGTAACAATTACCACTCCAGACTAAATGTGACTGCTATGAGAGCTTACAAAATAAACTCGTTTCTGGCTTACTTTGCCTCATCAAATCACATTATTGCATGACTAACAACTTCATTCCTTTCTGTAGCAACACAATGTTCTATCATATGTTTACACCATCTTTTGCCAATCTACTTCTCAATCAGTGCATCTTTCAGTCACCTCCATCTACTGGGCCTCATTTTATAATGTCCAAAGTCAACAGTACATCAACACTCTCAATTTTAGATAATTCTATTGTTCCAAAGAGAAAGAAAGTCAATGAACACACTCACCAAATACAAAATCCAAACCTTCCACTAACTCATGTCCCTCCCCCTATTATGTACCCCTGGTATTGCTGCGGTACTGTTGATGTTTTCCTGTTAAACATAGCCCCATAGCATGCAATAGCATTTTCCCCGTATAGCCTGAAATCACACACTCTTTGTACAAGATTCATACCTTTGCAGTACATGCAAGAACTTATTTATAATTGTGGTGTTAATTGGTGGGACACATGAATCTATATAACCCCTTTCAATCATGTTCACCTTCAGTATGGTACTGTTACTTATAGACCCACCAGTGAACTGCCTTTACTTCTATCTATTCCCTTATAATTAAGTTCAACCTCATTAGCTAATTGTTCACCCATCTCAAGCTTCTGTGTATCTCTTACATTTGAGTTCAATATCATTAGCTAACCATTCACCCATCTCTAGATTCTAAATATCTCTCACTCCCCTATATTCTGTATTATAAGCCTCTCATTTTACCTTTACCATGGTCATAAAAGTGGAATCATACAGTATGTATCGCTTTGTGTCTGGCTTATTTCACTCAGCATTATGTCTTCAAGGCTCATCCATGTTGTTATGTGGTTCAGGACATCATTTCATCTTACTTCTGTATAATATTCCCTCATATACATATACCACATTTTGTTAATAATCCACTCCTCTTTGATGGACACTTGGATTGTTTCCATTTTTGGTGACTGTGAATAATGCTGCTATGAACATCAGTGTGCAAATCTCTGTTTGTGTCACTGCTTTCAGTTCTTCTGAGTATATACCAACTAGTGCTATTGCCAGGTCATAGGGCAACTCAATATTTAGTTTTCTGAGGAACCGCCAAACTGTCTTCCACAGTGGCTGTACCTTATGCATTCCTATCAGCAGTGCATAAGTGTCCCAATGATTATAGTACGATTAAGAGGAAATCCAACTGTCTAATTATATATGTATATATATATATTTAAAACCAGAATGTATAGTTACCTGTGATGGTTATATGTGTGTTTCAACTTGGCCAGGTGATTATGCCCAGTTGTTTTGTCAAGCAAGCACTGGTCTGATAGCTCTGGTGAGGGTACGTTTTGGATTTAAATCATTAGTCAGTCAATTACTTCTATGGCTGATTACGTCTACAACCGATTAAGGCAATTGCCTTCCACAATGAGAGAAGTTTCATCCAATCAGTCAAAGGCCTTAAAAGGAGAACTGATGATTTCAACAGTCAGAAGGGAGAATTTCCATCTCTACTTTAGCCAGCCAGGTTCTCCTGGGGAATTCATTGAAAACTTTCCTCGGAGTTCCCAGATTGTGGCATGCCCTATGTAATTTGGATTTGCCCAATCCCATAGTCAAATATTTCTCTAGAGTACCTTAACTAGTATACTACCTGTTAAAATGTTCCCTTCTTTTATAGATTTGGTAAATTAGAAATATCCTATTTGCTATTTTACTACCTATCTGGTTATACATTTACTTAAAAAACTATACAGCTATCCAAAGTGCTTTTCTGTAAATTCTTACATTTATCCTTAAAATTTCACAAGCACTGAGTGAGGGTCACACAAAGTAGACGCTGGAGATCCTTGTCCAGCCACATTAAATTGATTTGAATTGAACTGAGCCACAACTTGTTTGAAATAGTGATGGACCTACTGTTGGGTGAAGAGAATTGGCTTTAGATTCAGATTCCTCAATCTGGATCTGATTGCCTGCCCTGTCACTAATTGTAATGTTTAGGTTCTGGTGTCACCTTGGCCAAGTGATTATGCCCAGTTGTCTGGTCAGGCAAGCCCTGGCCTGACCTTTGCTGCAAGGATATTTCATGGCTAGTTGATAAACCAGGAAGCTTGTGTTCTAGTTTGCTAGCAGCTGGAATGTAATCTACCAGAAATGGAATGGTTTTTAAGAAGGAGAATTTAATAAGTAGCAAATTTACAGTTCTAAGGCCATGAAAATGTCCCAATTAAAGCAAGTCTATAAAAATGTCCAAATTAAGGTACCAACAAGAGGTTACCTTCACTCAAGAAAGGCCGATGAAGTTCAGGGTTTCTCTCTCAACTGGAAAGGCACATGTCAAACATGGCAATGTCTGGCAGGCTTTCTCTCCTGGCTTCTTGTTTCATGAAGCTCCCCTAGGACATATTCCTTCTTCATCTCCAAAGGTCTCTGGCTGCATGGGGTCTGTCATGACTCTAAAAAGACTCTCTGCAAAATGTTTCCTCTTTTAAAGGATTCTAGTAAACTGATCAAGCCCCATGTGGAATGGGTGGAATCACATCTCCCTCTATTGAAAGATTAATACCCACAATTGAGAGACATAGCTCCATGGAGATACTCTAATCAAGCTTCCAACACACAGTGCTGAATAGGGTTTAAGATAAACAGCTGCTCCCACAAAGATTGAATTAAGATCAAATATGGTTTTCCTAGGGTGCACAAATCCTTTCAAACCAGTGCAGCTGGTGAATTAAATCATCACTCAATTGATTGCATCAGTGGCTCATGATCAACTAAAGAATGACTCCCACAGTGAGATAATCCATTCAGCTGAAGCCTTTTCAGGGGGAAGAGAGACTCTTTCACTTCTTCAGCCACGGAACCTCTCTTGAGTTTGTCCAGATCCTTCATCAGAGCTGCCAGCTTCACAGCCTACCCTACTGATATGGACTCTTCCATTCCCACGGTTGCATGAGACACCTTTATAAATCTCACACTTACAGATCTCTCCTGTTGGTTCTGCTTCTCTACGGAACCTTGATTAACACACTAATTGTGTGACTTTGAGTGAAATTCCCTTTGCTTGTTTCTTCCTTTATAAATTGGAGATAATAGGGATTCTGATCTCATCCAATAATTGGTGAATTAAGAGAAAGAATTCAGTTGAAGGACAAGGAAGAGAGTACATTAAACACTTTCAGTAAATATTAGTCAGGCTCTTTTTACAGATGAACAAGGCGAAATAAGACGGTGACTAGTTCAAGCTTGAGCCTGAGAATGTAAAATACCCAAGATTGTGACTGTGATAGTCAATCTGTCCTGAAAACGAAATATTTCTTGGCTGCCTCTCTTCAGGTAAATGGCGGGATTGTAATTCCCTGTTGCCAGCTTCACACAAACCTGTGACGGTCCGGACACATGACTATGGTATCTCCTGGAGTTGCAGAAAGGGACCCACACAGGTCAGCAGGCCAGAAAAAGAAGTTGGTAGCGTCACTGTAAGTCCACCTTTGTTCTCCCTCTTTGCTTTGTCTGAACATTTATGGATACAGTCTTCTCTCCCCAAGTCTATTTTCTCATGGGCATCCAGGGAGGCTGGTAGATCCTGAGTTGCCATCTACAAACATGGTGGGAATGGGTACTCTCCTTGGCCAGCGTGGGTGAGCCAGGGCTGATTGGCCAGGGCAGCAAGATGACAAACTTCAGAACAGAATGGGCTACTGCTTCAGTACTTCAAGAATTCTGGATTAGTACCCCAAAGGAAAGGAAGAGAGGAGGGGCCGGAAGAGGCCAGAGGGTGGGAGACACAGAGGACAAGCATTACCAGCTGAAAATCAGGTCTTAAATGCTTGGTGACCTGTTGTAGCACGTAGTGGATGAGAAGGGAAAAAAGGACAAGACAGCTTGGATAAAATGTTCTCTCATTGCTTCAAATAGGTCAAAAGTCATTATGGCCACTTACTGTGGTGAAAAGGAAGGCCATGGAACCTCCTCCCCTGCTCCAGGATGATAAGCCTTCCTGCCCTGACATCACTTTAAGCTGGTGCAGTCTATGCTGCTGTGTACCTGGGTGCTCCCACCCCTCGCCATTGGTGTCTTTTCCCTCCCACCAGTCTCTGGACCCACAGCCCAGCCCATTCAGGATACGTACTTCCTGCCACCGCCACCTGGAAGGGATGACGCTGAGCCTCTCTGTCAGGTGCACCAGATCCCTATTCTCTCTTCACCCTGGAATAGGAACAGGGGTGTCTTTATCCTGGAGGAGCCACCACTGCTTTGGAAAAATGGAGGCCTGCGATTTAAATCAAACTCTCTCCCTTCCCAACTTTATAGTTGCCTCAGGTTTTAATAAAGAGCTCTTTAGGCTATACTCCAGACACCCACTGGTTACGTTCCCAACCCTCAGTCAGAGGAGGCCCTGAGCCCCTCACCTTCTGCCCCTTCTCCTACAGGCAGTCTATAAGTATCATGAGTTTTCATTTGACTGCAAACCAGTCTGGGCTGAGTGGAGTTCGTCAGAGTCTGAGAACACCTCTGGTTCATCGTCAGTGCTTTCCTGGCACATGGAGATTCAATGTTTACTGAACAAAGAGAAAGACTGGAAAACGCCGTCAGCACCATGAGATACTAATTGCAGCTGCTGGCACACCCCGTGTAGAAGTTTGCAAGACATATCATCAAAAGTCAACTAACTGGACACACAACAAGTTGGTTGAAACCTGAGAGCATTAGGTTGGGTGGAAAAAGGAGAACTCAAAAAATTACATACTGGAGGGTCCCACGTAGATGACACTCTTGAAATAGCATAATTATAGAGATGGAGAACAGATGAGAGGTTGCCGGTGGCTGGAGCTGAGAGATGTGGGAAAGCCTGCAAGAGCCCTATAGTGACAAAACACAAATGCCTCCTGACTGGTGGTGTTTACACAAAGCTACATGTGTGCTAGAATTGCATAGAGTGAAATACACACATACACATGTGCATGTATAACTGGGGAAATCAGAATAAGTGCTACATGAATTTCATGGTATTGATGTTATACTCAATTTATGCAAAGATGCTATTAATGGCAGAGAAGGTGCAAAGGGTGTGTGGGACTTGCTTGTACATTTTTTTTTACAACTTCCCATAAATCTATAATTACTTCAAAATATAAAGTTAAAAAAAGGTCAGTCAAGTGGGGAGACCCTCCTCAGACCTTGCCTTCCTTTCTCCCTGCTATGCTATAGCAGCCCTGGCTTTGCCCCTGTGCTAGTTTGAAACTGTTATGTACCCCAGAAAAGCCATTTTCTTTCCATTCTGATCCAGTCTTGTGGGGCCAGACCTATTGTTTAAGGTGGAATGCTTAATTAGATTGTTTCCATAGAGATTGCCCACTCAATTGTGGGTATGGCCTTTTGATTACATGGAGATATGACTCTGCCCATTCAAGGTGAGTCTTCATTAACTTACTGGAGCCCTTTAAAAAGGGAGACTTTTTTGGAAAAGCTCAGTTGCTTCAGAGCTGACATAGACACAGACCATTGGAGATGCCTGGAGTGCTGACAGAGAGAGCAGACACCTAGACAAAGATGTTAGGAGATGCAGACTCTGCAGATGTCACCATGTACCCTCCCATGAGATGCTAAGCAAGCCAGAACCCAGAGTTTTGCCCAGAGAAGCTAAGTGAAGGCCCATGGATGCTTAGAGAGGAAGTCACTGGAATCAAAAGCTGGACGCAATGGAATTGGGAAATGCTGGCTATATACATTCCTTTTTCTTTGGAATCAAGTTGTCTTTATCTGGATGCCTTAGTTTGAACATTTTTATTGCCTTAGAACTGTAAACTTCTAACTCAACAAATTCCCTTAAACTATGGGTAAAGCATAGTCTTTTCAAATGGCACAGGAAGATCTGTATATACATTATGGGGAAAAAAGGATTTTTGTGCCTACTTTATACCATGAACAAAAAATTGGAAGGATCATAGATCTAGATTTAAAAAGCTAAAACTATAAAGCTTTTGGAAGAAAACACAGTAGAATATTTTTCACAATTTTGGATTAGGTGAAGATTTCTTAGAGCAAATACTAACCATAAAGGAAACACTAATCACAAAAGTTTTAAAAGATTGATAAAAGGATTCTATCAAAATTAGAAAACTACTGCTCATCAAATACACCATTAAGAAAATGAATAAGTAAACCACAAAGAGAAAATATTCTCAGTACATTATCTGAGAATAATAATAAATGGACATCCCAATATATATATATAAAGGGCGAGAGACTTGAACAAGCACTTCAAAAGGGGGCTATAAAGAAGCACTAATAAATATATGAGAAAGTGATCAGCATCATTAGACACCAAAGCAAAGCAAATGGAAATAAAAATGAACTAACTCTGCAAATCTACTATGGCTGACAAAAAAAAGCTAGCCTACATGATATAGTGGCAAGAATGTGGAAAAACTAGAATTGTTATACACTGCCATCACTTTAGTTTGCTAAGTGCTGCTGGAATGCTGTATACCAGAAATGGAATGGCTTTTAAAGAGGGAATTTATTAAGTTACAATTTTTTCATTCTTACTTTGGCCATAAACATGTCCAAACGAAGGCTTCCAGAGAAAGATGCCTTAACTCAAGGAAGGCTGATGTCTATCACATGAGAAAGCATGTGGCTGGCATCTGCGGTCCTTACTCTCAGTTCCATTGCTTCCTGCTTTTGATGCCAGTGGTTTCCCCTATAAGTATCTGTAGGCCTTCATTTAGCTCCTCCAGGACCCAACTCTGGGTTTTGACTTGCTTTACATCTCATGGAAAGACACATGGTGATGTCTGCTGGGATCAGCGTCTACAAACATCCATATCTAAGCATCTGCTCTCTGTGCAGCACTCCAAGCATCTTCAAATGTCTGCATCTCTGAGACAGAGTTGGCTCTGAAAACTGTGTTTTCTCCAAAATGTCTCCCCGTTTCAAGAACTCTAGTGAACTAATGAAGACCCAATTTGAGTGAGCAGAGTCACATCTCCATCTAATCAAAAGGTCCCACCCACAATTGGGTGGGTCAATCTCCATGGAAACAATCTAACCAAAGGTTTCCACCCCACAATATTGAATCAAGACATGGCTTTTCTGGGGTACACAACACTTTCAAACCAGCACACTGGTGGAAGACTGTTTGGTTCTTTCATTGTTGTTATTGCTGCTGGGTTTTTTTTCCTCAAAAATATGTATTTCTAAGATCTGTACACTTAAAAGATTTGGTAGCAATGAAAACCCAATAGCAATGAGGATATTTATCACACAGATTTTTTTCTCTAAATGCTGAAAGGAACTATGGCTCCTGGGAGAAATGGCCGAGTTTCTGGGGCAGGAGATACAGAGCATGAATCAGAGATTTTTGTGTGTGTCAGAAGGGAAGGCAGCACTCACAGGGACACATGAGCCATTGTGAAGAGCTCTCATTGGCCAAAGAGGGAACTTTTAAACACACTGAATATATAACAATCAATTAGCTTATAAAGACACTAAAAAAACAAAGCAATATACCCAGAACCTGCCCATGCAAACCAAAAAACAAAGAAATATACATACAAAAGAGAAAAAGCAAAAGCAAAACAATCAAAAACAAACAAATAAAAGTAAACAACTCGTTTGACCCCAGTGGATATAACTAGGCCACCAACAATTTACTGTGAAAATTGGCAATTTCAGAACTAAACCGAATTGAATCTTATCTTTCTTGAATGAACTGTATTTCATTAGTTAATATCCATAATACAAGGTATTCAAATTTTATTTTTGACTTTTAGAAAATCCAGTTAGAAATAGTATACCACGTCAGAGCTAAGATGCCATCAAATGTAAGATGCACCATAATTACATATACCGCTAAAAAAGAAAGAAAATGCTGACAAATAAACTATGAATCCAATCTAAGACATCATTAACTATAAGATGCGATCCAATATCATGAATATTAAAATGTGAAAACATAAGCTTTCTAGAATTGAAAAATAATGTATCAAGTTAGTGCTCACAAAGTAACTATCATATTTTTTCTATGTAGTTTGTACTGAAATCTAAGGCTTTAAATAAATGCAGCTACTTCTTACTTTGCATTGCATTAATCCAAAGTTGCCAATGTTCCCAATGTCTTTAAGAATATGTGAAAATGTAATAATGCTAACACAATAATAACATGTACTTATTAATCTCTAGTGCAGAAACATGGTATCTTTAAGTTTTACTCAAAAAATTAAGGCAGAACAGTTTTATAGGTCTATATAATTTTACAGTATTGTCTAGGTTTTTCTAAACACCAATTTATAAAGGCATAAAAGCTTGTCTATTTTCATGTCTTCATTAAAATTAACTGCTTTCAAGTACTTATTAATATAATGATCAATTATATTTTATATTAAGCAAACTCAGAAAATTTAACAACATTAGCTTTAATGGAGGGTCTAAGTTTTATTTGCTAAGATAAAAATGTGTAATGTATGTATTTTCATTTTTACAATATATAACAAGCTCATTATTATCACAGAAATAATCATTTTTAAATGATTAATGATTTTAATATTTGATTTATTGAAAGACCTTTCTATTCAATTTAATTAGCAGTATTAGGTAATGAATTTTTTAACAGCTTTATTGAACTATAATTGAAAAACCATAAAATTCATCCATTTGAAGTACACAATTCAATGGCTTTTAGTGTGTTTACAGAGGTATGCAATCCTTACCACAATCAACTTTAGAACATTTTCTTTACCCTTAAAATAAGCGCCACTCCAGTTAGTCATCACCACTAATCCCTCTTCCTTCCCTTCCCCCATCTCCATCCCCAACCCTAGCCAACCACTGATTTATTACTTGACACTACAGATTTGCCCATTCTGGAATTTTCATTTAAATGGAATCATATAGTATGTAGCCTTTAATGTCTGGCTTCTTTCATTTAGCATAATGTTTTCAAGGTGCTTCCATGTTGTATAGTACTTCATTCTTTTTATGCCTGAATAATAATCCAATGTGTTATTGTCCTATTATTGTACAATTATTATTGTATTGGACTTCTAAATCTTCAATTTTCTCATAGCAGAAACTTATCACTATGGCTTTCACTCTCAACCTGACTTGGGCTTCTGGTCCTTTTCTAAACTCAAACTACCTGTCCCAAGCTAGAATAATGTCTCATCTGCACCACAGCTTCTCTGAACCTCATTCTCTGTTGTTGACCAGGAAATTTTCTTAATCAAGGAAGCAGTGTGATATAACCAAAGCCTCAGGCCTCCCTTGTTGATAATGGATATCCTTAGATACCTTCTGGGCAAAGAAGAAAAGTGTACCATCTGTCCCCTGCTGTCAGTTCTTTCTTCAGCTATGAACACATTAGCAGTTTTCCTTGGACAATTCTCTTACCGTAAACCAAAGCTCATCCTCATCTGAGTCACAGATGTGTAGAGGTTCATGATTTATGGGCAGACAGAATCTAACTATGCCAATTTTAGTCCCTAGAATCTTCATTTCCTAAAACCGAGGTCACAAATATATTACAAGGCCCATCATCTGAAGCATCTGAACATGCAGTCCTCTCTGACGTAGTAACTATTTTTATCACTGTCATCTTTCATGAGTAAAATTATCATGTAGGACATCCTCAGGGGCAAAATATCAGAATGAGAAGTTTGTGGCAAAGCCTAATGCAATTTTCATTATAATCTGGCTAAAGCAGGCCTGTGTCTTCAACCTAAGGGAAAAGAAATCATTTCACAAAGATGAAATTTTATTTTTCTGAGCAACTGCTCTATTTGAACCATCAAAGACAGTGCACAGCTGTACCTTTACTGATCCCCACACTATGTGTCCCTTTTCTCTGACATCCCTGAGTGCTGTCCTCATCTTGACCACACACCGTGTTGTTTCTCTTGTTTTAGGGAGACTCTGCCTTCATTAAGTGACTTCCTAACCATTTTAATGTGTCCCCTCAACAAATACTTACTGAGAGTCTTTCATGCAGGAGGGGCTATACTAGATGACAGTCAGCTGTCTTGAGGCAGATGTAAAAGAGTAAATAAGAAAATGATTTACATTTTGATGAGTGCTCCGAAGGAAACAGACAGGGATTGGGAACAAGAAAATGGGGGAAAAGCTAGTTGAGAAATAGAATAGTTCAGGTTTGGAACTCTAGGCTGATAATATGGGACGGAGCCACCCATTTAAAGGGTGGGAGAGAGAACATTCCATAAGGTGAGCAGCTATGAAGGCTCTGAGTCAGGAAAAGAGATGCATGGGTGTGATGGTGGGAGAACAGCCTTGAATAGCAGGAGGGAATTCTTGGAAGAGATTGGCAGGGGTTGAAACCCAATAGAGGGGCAATGTCCATACACATTATGGGGTCTTGTTGTCCAGATGGCAGCTCAAACTCAGCTATGTTGACTGTCAAAACAAATCAACCAGATGTCCCAAAACATGGCAGCATGGATGAACTTTGAGGACATAAGGCTGAGTGAAATAAGTCAGATACCAAAGGTCCATGTGCTGGTTTGAAAGGGTTATGTACCCTTGAAAACCCATGTTTTAATCCTGATCCAATCTTGTGGGAGCAACTCTTTCTTTCAATCTCTATTCAGCACTATAGGTTGGAAACTTGATTAGATTATCTCCACCAAGATATGACTCGCCCAATTGTGGGTATTGAACTTTCATATATTCCCTTTATAATTTTAAGGAAGTTCCCTTGTATTCCTATCCTTTGAAGTGTTTTTAACAGGAAAGGATGTTGAATCTTGTCAAATGCCTTCTCTGCATCAACTGAGATGATCATGTGATTTTTCTGCTTTGATTTGTTGATATGGTGTATTACATTAATTGATTTTCTTATGTCGAACCATCCTTGCATACCTGGGATGAATCCTACTTGGTCATGATGTATCATTCTTTTAATGTGTTGCTGGATTCGATTTGCTAGAATTTTGTTGAGGATTTTTGCATCTATATTCATTAGAGAGATTGGTCTGCAGTTTTCTTTTTTTGTAATATCTTTTCCTGGTTTTGGTATGAGGGTGATGTTGGCTTCATAGAATGAATTAGGTAGCTTTCCCTCCACTTCAATTTTTTTGAAGAGTTTGAGCAGGGTTGGTACTAATTCTTTCTGGAATGTTTGGTAGAATTCACATGTGAAGCCATCTGGTCCTGGACTGGGTATTGAACTTTGATGAGAGTGAGATGTGACTCCACCCATTCCAGGTGGGTCTTGATTCCAGTTTACTGGAATGCTTTAGAAAAGGAAACATTTTAGAGAGAGAATGATGAGAGAACCACAAGGCCCACACAGTGAGAGACCTTTGGAGATGAAGAAAGAAAATACCCCTGGGGGAGCTCCAAAGCAAGAAGCCTAGAGAGAAAGCTAACAGACATCACCATGTTTGCCATGTGCCTTTCCAGTTGAGAGAGAAACCCTGAACATCATCAGCTTTTGTGGACCAAGGTATCTTTCCCTGGATGCCTTAGATTGAACATTTCTATATTCTTGCTTTAATTGGGACATTTTCATGGCCTTAGAACTAAAACTAATAACTTAAATAAATTCCCCTTTAAAAGCTGTTCTGGGGCTGGCCATGGTGGCTCAGCAGGTAAGAATGCTTGCCTGCCATGCCCGAGGACCCGGGTTTGGTTCCCGGTGCCTGCCCATGGTAAAAAAAAAAAAAAAAGAAGAAAGAAAAGAAAAGCTGTTCCATTTCTGGTATATTGCATTCCAGCATCTAGCAAACTAAAACAGGCCAATACTGTATGATTTCACTACTATGACTCAGGTAAAGGTACAGAGTCCTTGAATACAGAGGTAAGGAAGACATTGCCTGTATTTTAGAACTTTGCGTACTCTTTGAGACCAAAGGAAGAGGGTTTTGTTATGACAAGAATCTAAACTTTCTGTAGCACATAATCTAATTCAACCTGTTTGAACAGATCATTTACACAATCCAAACACAGGGAGCCCAGAATAAGAATGAAAGCCTTTAATCCTGTACAGTTTAATGTAATGTATGGATACATTCCAGAGTATGTTAAGCAGATAATTAAAAAAGTATTGGCAAATCCCTTGAGGGATGGGAGAAAAAATATAAACTATTAAATTTTACCAACAGGAAAACCCTGGATACTGTGCCAAACATTAGGGATACCCAAATCAATAGGCCAAGCCCTTGATCTTTATTTTTCTTTTAATATTTTTATTATATACAATGAACAGACACACACACATTCTTGACATACAAACATTCTTGACATGCAAACATACTTGACATGGTGTGCAATCAATGGCTCACAATGTCATCACATAGTTGTGTATTCATCACCATGATCATTTTTTTTGAACATTTGCATCTCTCTAGGAAAAGAAAGTACAAAGAAAAAACTCATACATGCCATACCCCTTACTACTCCCTTTATTTGACCACTGTTATTTCAATCTACTCAATTTGTTTTAACCTTTGTTCCCCCTTTTATTTGTTTATTTTTTATCCATATTTTTTACTCATCTATCCATACCGTAGATAAAAGGAGCATCAGACACGAGGTTTTCACAATCACACAGTTACATTGCGAAAGCTTTATCATTATACAATCATCTTAAAGACACATGGCTACTGGAACACAGCTCTACAGTTTCAGGTACTTTCCTCCAGCCACTCTAAGATACCATAAACTAAAAAGGGATATTTACACATATATTTACGTGTAAGAATAACCTCCAGGATAACTTCTCGACTCTGTTTGAAATCTCTCAGCCACTGACACTTTATTTTGTCTCATTTATCTCTTCCAATTTCATTGAGAAGGTTTTCTCAATCTCTTGATGCTGAATCCCAGCTCATCCCCGGGTTTCTGTTTCATGTGGCCAGGGAGGTTGACACCCCTGGGAGTCATGTCCCATGCAGAGAGGGGGACGGCAGTGAATTCGCTTGCTGTGTTGGCTGAAAGAGAGATAGGCCACATCTGAGCAACAAAAATGTTCTCTGGGGGTGACTCTTAGGCCTAATTTTACTTAGGCTTAGCCTATCATTTGCAGGGATAAGTTTCAAAGGAACAAATCCCAAGATTGAGGGCTCGGCCTATTGATTTGGTTGTCTTCACTGCTTATGAGACAGTCAGGAATTCTTCAAATAGAGAAGTTGAATTTTCTACCTTTCTCCCCATTCCCCCAAGGGGATTTTGCAAATACTTCTTTATTCACTGCTCAAATCACTCTTTGGGATTTATCTTGGCATCACTCTAACCTGGACAAACCAACAAAATCTCATACAGTAGTCAAGGTTCCATGTACTTATGGTGTTCAATTAAACTGTCCATATGAGTTTAATTAGGAAATGCACTGCACTAGTCAAAATATACATTTTTATACCAAATAAACATTTCTTGCTTTAGTCTCACATAGAAGTTGAAGTTTTAAAATATGAATGACCATCTGTTTTCAATACTCTGCAATATTGACATTCCTTTGTTCTTCCTCATGCAAAAACATTTTTTAATTTGTACATTTGGTCACTATCATTGTACACTTTATAAGCTCTTGATCTTGAGGCTTTCTCTTGTGAAGCTTATGTAGATAGTGGAGAAGCTTAACCTACTTATAGGTCTGCATAACAGTCACCTCTGGAGGACCTCTTTTTTTTTTAATGCTTTATTGTATAGTATAATATATATACAAAACAAAGAAATAAAAAGCAATAGTTTTCAAAGCACTCTTCAACAAGTGGTTACAGGACAGATCCCAGAGTCTGTCATGGGCTACCATACAATCCTCTCATATTTTCCCTTCCACCTGCTCCAGAATATAGTAGGCTAGAGGGCTTAAATTTTTTTTATCATCACAGTTGGCTTTTTTCCTTCTTCTTTTGTGAAAAATAACATATATACAAAAAAAGCTATAAGTTTCAAAACACAGCACCACCATTAGTTGCAGAACATATTTCAGAGTTTGACATGGGTTACAGTTTCACAATTTTAGGTTTATACTTCTAGCAGCTCTAAAATACTAGAGACTAAAAGAGATATCAATTCAATGATTCAGCACTCATATTCAATTGTTAAATCCTATCCTCTATGTATAAATCCAGCATTACCTTTGATCTTTCCATACCTCTCTTTAGGGGTGTTTGGGCTATGGCAATTCTAAATTTTTGATATTGGAAAGGTCTGTCACTAATATGGAGTAGGGAGATGGAACTATCTGATGTTCTGGAGAGGCTGGGCTAGGTTTCAGGACTTATCTGGTTCAGCAGGAACTAATTCATATTTCTAGTGTGAATCAGTGGAACACATAGGTCTATACAACCCCTTTCAATCTTGTTCATCTTCAATATGGTAATATTATTTATATATACACTAGAAAACCACCTTCACTCCTACTTATTCCCTTATAGTGGAGTTCAACCTCATTAGCTAACCGTTCACCCTTCTCTATGTATCTCTAAGTCCCCTATTTTCTTTATTATAAGCCTCTGATTATACCTTTATGCTGGTCATAAAAGTGGAATCATACAATATCTGTCCTTTTGTGTCTGGCTAACTTTGCTCAGCATTATGTCCTCAAGGCTCATCCATCTATCATGTGCTTCAGAATGTCATCTTACCACTGCATAATATTCCATCGTATGTGTATATCACATTTTGTTGATCCACTCACCTGTTGATGGACATTTGGTTTGTTTCTATCTTTTGGTGATTGTGAATAATGCTGCTATGAACATTGGTGTGAAAATGTCTGTGTCATTGCTTTCAGCTCTTCTGGGTATATACCAAGTGGTGCTATTGCTGGGTCATAGGGCAACTCGATATTTAGTTTCCTAAGGAACTGCCAAATAGTCTTCCATAGTGGCTGCACCATTATACATTCCCACCAGTAGGGGATAAGTGTCCCAGTTTCTCCACATCCTCTCCAACATTTATAGTTTCCTGTTTGTTTAATAGTAGACATTCTTTTAGGTGTGGGGTGGTATCTCATTGTAGTCTTGATCTGCATTTCCCTTATAGCCAATGAAAATGAGCATCTCTTCATGTGTTTTGAGCCATCTATATTCACTCCTCAGAAAAATGCGTATTCATATCTTTAGCCCATATTATAATTGGATTGTTTGTTCTTTTTTTTTGTTGAGTTGTATGATTTCTTTGAATATACAGGAAATCAAACCTTTGCCTGATATGTGATTTCCAAATATTTTCTCCCACTGAGTTGGTTGCCTCTTCACCTTTTTGACAAAATCTTTTGAGGTGCAGAAGCATTTGATTTTGAAGAGTTCCCATGTATTTATTTTTTCTTTTGTTGCCTGCACTTTGGGTGTAAAGTTTAGGAAGCTACCTCCTATTATTAGGTTTTGAAGATGTTTCCCTACATTTTCTTCTAGAATCTTTATGGTGTTAGTGCTTATATTTAGGTGTTTGTTCCACTTTGAGTTACTTTTTGTGTAGGGTGTAAGATAGGGGTCCTCTTTCATTCCCTTGGCTACTGATATCCAGTTCTTCCATGCCCAATTATTGAAAAGACTATTTTGTCCCAGTTCAGAGGATTTTGGGGCCTTGTCAAAAATCAATTAACCGGGCGGGCCGCGGTGGCTCAGCGGGCAAGAGTGCTTGCCTGCTATGCCGGAGGACCTCGGTTCGATTCCCGGCCCCAGCCCATGTAAAAAACAAACAAACAAAACAAAATATAATAAAACAAGAAAATGTTTAAAAAAAAAAAAATCAATTAACCATAGATTTGGTGGTCTATTTCTGCATTCTCGATTCGATTCCATTGGTCAATGCTTGTGTCGTTGTGCCAGTACCATGCTGTTTTGACCACTGTGGCTTTATAATAGGTTTTAAAGTCAGGGAGTGTTAATCTTCTCACTTCGTTCTTTTTTAGGATGCTTTTAGCTATTCAGGGTCTTTTTCGTTTCCAGTTGAATTTGGTAGTTAGCTTTTCCAAATCTTCAAAGTAGGTTGTTGGAATTTTGATTGGTACTCTATTGAATTGGTAGATCAATTTGGGGAGAATTGACATCTTGACTATGTTTAACCTTCTTATCCATAGGCAGAGAATGTCTTTCCACCTATTTAGATCTCCTTTGATTTCTTTTAGCAATGTTATGTAGTTTTCTGTATACAAGTCTTTTACATCCCTAGTTAAGTTCATTCCTAAGTACTTGATTCTTTCAGTTGCTATTTTGATTGGAATTTTTTCCTTAACTGACTCCTCAGATAGGTCATTGCTTGTGTATAGAAATGTTACTGATTTTTGCACATTAACTTTATATCCCGCCACCTTGCTGAATTTGTTTATTAGATCAAATAACTTTGCCATACATTTCTCAGGATCTTCCGAGTATAGTATTGTATCACTTGCAAATAATGAGTTTTACTCTTCCTTTCCAATTTGGATGCCTTTTATTCCTTTGTTCTGCCTGATTTCTTTAGCTAGAGCTTCTAACACAATGTTGAATAATAGTGGTAACAGTGGGCATTCTTATCTTGTTCCTGATCTTTGTTATTTCTCTTCTCCTATTTGCTTTGGGGTTAGTTTGCCGTTCTTTCTCAAGTTCCTTCAGATCTGCTGTTAAGTCCTTGATTTTTGCTTTTTCTTGTTTTTTAATACAGGCATTTAGGGCAATAAATTTCCCATCAGCACAGACTTTGCTGCATCCCATAAGTTTTATTCTCATTTTTATTCATCTCCAGATAGCTGCTAATTTCTAACAATTTCTTCTTTAACCCACTGATTGTTTAAGAGTGTATTATTTAATCTCCATATATTTGTGAATGTTCTCATTCTTTGGTGGTTGTTGAGATCCAGCTTCATCCCATTGTAATCAGAGAAAGTGCTTTGAATAATTTCAATGTTTTTAAATGTATAGAGACCTATTTTGTGACCTGCATATGATCTATCATGGAGAATATTCCATGAGCAATAGCGGAGAATGTATAACCTGATGCTTTGGGGTACAATGATCTATATATGTCTGTTAGGTCTAATTCATTTATCAAGCTATTTAACTTGTTTATTTTCTTGTTGCTCCTCTGTCTGGTTGTTCTGTCTATAGAGGAGAGTGGCGTATTAAAGTCTCCTACTATTATTGTTGAAACATCTATCACTCCCTTCAGTTTTGCCAGTGTCTGTCTCATGTACTTTGGAGCACCTTGATTGGGAGCATACATTTATGATTGTTATATCTTCTTGATGAATTGACCCTTTAATTATTATATAGTGTCCTTCTTTGTCTTTTATGGTGTCTTTGCATTTAAAGTCTATTTTGTCCAATATTAGTATAGCTACTCCTGCTTTCTTTTGGTTACAACTTGCATGGAAAATCTTTTTCCATCTTTTCACTTTCAATCTATTTGTGTCCTTGTGTCTAAGATGAGTCTCTTGTAAACAGCTTATAGCTGGATAATGCTTCTTACTCCATTCTGCCAATCTGTATCTTTTAATTGGTAAGTGTAGTCCATTAACATTCAAAGTTATTACTGAAGATGTGTTTCTTTTATTCCACCATCTTATCTTTTTCATTTTATTTGTTAGATCTATATATTCTTTTCCCTCTTTCTCTTTGTATTCTTTAAATTACCCTTAGTGGTACTCTTCAATTCTGTTCCCTCCTCCAGACCTCGCTCTCCTTTCATTTTTTTTTTCAACTGGCAGAATTCCTTTTAGTATTTCTTGTAGGGCTGGTCTCTTGTTGGCAAATTCTTTCAGGACTTCTTTGTCTGTGAAAACTTTATTCTCTCCCTCAATTTTGAAGGACGACTTGTCTGGGTACAGAATTCTTGGCTGGAAGTCTTTCTCTTTCAGGATCTTGAATATATCATACCCTTGCCTTCTTGCCTCTAGGGTGCTAGTTGAGTATGAATTCAGTCTTATTTGATTTCCCTTGTATATAGTAAATTGTTTTTCTCTTGTTACTTTCACGATTTTCTGCTTCTCTTTAACATTTGACAGACTGATTAGTATGTGCCTTGGGGAAGGCCTATTTGGATTTATTCTATTTGAAGTTCACTGGGTTTCTTTGACTTGTATGTTAACGTCCTTTATGAGGGTTGGGAAGTTTTCGCCCATTATATCCTCAGCTACTGCTCCTAGTCCTTTACTCCTCTCTTCTCCTTCTGGGACAACAATGATTCCTATATTTGTGCACTTTGTTTTGCCTACATTTCCCTGAGTTCCCACTCAATTTTTTCCATCTTTTTGGCCATTTGCTGTTTTGAGTCTTTGAAGTCAGTTATCCTGTCCTCTATATCATTTATTCTTTCTTCTGTCTCTTCACATCTGGTGTTGTGTACCTCTAGTATGTTTTTTATTTGCTCAACAGAGTCTTTAATCTCTGTGATTTCTGCTGTTTTTCTATTTATTCTTTCAAATTCCTCTTTATGCTCTTCTACTGTCTTCTTGATCTCCTTTATGTCATTTGCCATCCCATTTATTTTATTAAGTAGAGTTGTATGAACATCTTTGATAAGTTGTTCCAACATCTGTATCTTCTCTGGTGTTTTAATTTGGTCATTAGGCAGGGCTATATCTGTCTGCATCGTGATATGCTTAGTGATCTTCTGCTGTCTTTGTGGCATGTAAATGTCTTGGTTGATTTACTTTGGGAGTTGATTTCTTTCAGTAGTCTAAGGCCTTGTGTTTGTGGGATGGTTGTATGAGCAGGGCAGGGGGTGGGCACTCAGTTCAGTGATTTGTTTCAGGGCAGATATAGGTGCAGGTTGGGGATGTCATGCTAATTGTTGTGACTGTGGGTGCCTAGCTGTCAGGGAGGATGTAGGTGTGTGGGTTCACCGGTCTGGGGGACGTTATCCAGGTATGTGGTGGTCTAAGGCCTGGGGTCCTCTGTGCACAAACGTAGAGCTGTGGCAGCAGATCAGCATGATGCCTTCATGGATTGGGGGCAGATGTGATCTGGCTGCACAGGTCAGCATTTTCTCAGAGCTGGGAAGTGCGGCTGAGGGTTGTTCACATGAGCAATTCTAGGACTGCTGTGAAGTGTGGTTTCCAGAGTGGAATGACTTGATCGGGGGCCTGTGCGCATGCGTGGGCCTGGGAGTGCCATAAACAGATGCACAGAACTCAGGCGGGATTAAGTGAGGCTGTGCAACACTATGGGTGGGGTGTGGTGGGGAGGTAGCCTAGGTATGGAGGTTAGTGCCCGCAGCCTTTATGTGCTAGCAATCCTGCAGGGAACAGGGAGGGGGAGGGAGTGCTCAGGAAGGGTGCAGGAGAGGTGGGTTGGGCTGCCCTTGGGGTGGGGGCTGGTGGGGTTGAGGTGCCTGGAGCCTGGGGAATGGGTGTAGGTGACAGGGTTCACTGTGTGGGATGTGGAGGGGGTCGCTGGTCATGGGACTGTGCTGGTGAGGGTAGCACACCCAAGGAACATGACCTGATTTATTTCCTAGCCCTGGGCTCCCGTCTGTGTGCTCCTGCGGGCTCTGTGGCTCCACACCTCCACGCCAGGCTCCAGCCTTCTGCCTCTCATTTCCTCAGCCTCTGAAACTAGAGCTGCCACATGTGGTGCAGAAGGCTCTTCCAGGCCAGCTGCACTCCCAAATCGCCGCCTCAGTTGCCCTCCTGCCCCTTCTTTAACTTCCCCATGGAGCAGGGCTAATCTTGAACTACTCTACTGGGCCATCTCCTGGAGGATGTCTTTTATTGCTCAAATGTGGCCTCTCTCTCTCTCTCTCTCTAAGCCCAACTCTGCAAGTGAAACCATTGCCTTCCCCCCTGCATTGAACATACATCCAGGGATGAAAGTCTCCCTGGCAGCCTGGGAAATGACTCCCAGGGATGAGCCTGGCCCTGGCCCCATGGCATCAACAATGCCATCCTGACCAAAAGGGGGAAAAGAAGTGGAACAAATAAAGTATCAGTGGCCCAGAGCGTCCAAATAGAGTTGAGAGGCTACTTTGGAGTCACTCTTACACAAGCTTCAGTTAGACATTGCTACCTATCATAATTTGCCAACCCCCAACCAAAACCATTCCTTCCAATCCTAAAGAATACAGAGGGCAACATATAAGATTCTACAAAGGTTCCGTGTGCAAAGGTAACTTTCCCAAACCTACAACCTCCAGATAGGTCCCTGAACCAAACAAATCCTAAAATGCTGAGGGGCCAGCCTCTCCAGAACATCAACTAGTTCCATTCCCCCTATTCCATGTTATCGACAGTCCCTTCCATCATAAAAAGTTAGAATGATCATAGCCATTCACAGAATGGTCAAAGGCGATGGTGGCATTACACAGAGAAGTTTGGGTTTAACAAATGAGTATGAGTGCTGAATCATTAAATTTATATTTCTTTTAGCCTCCAGTACTTTACGGCGCTAGAAATAAAAACTTAAAATTGTGGAATTGTAACCCATACCAAACTCTGAAACCTGTTCTACAACTAATTGTTGCAATGTACTTTGAAATTTATTGCTTTTATGTATATATGTTATTTAAAGAGAAGGAGAAGTATAACAAAGAAGATAGGATTTATCAAATGAATATGACTGCTGAATCACTATATGGTGTTCTTTTTAGCCTCCAGTGTTCTGGAGCAGCTAGAATGAAAAATCCGAGATGATGAAATGGTAGCGTATGGCAAACTCTTGGATCTGTTCTATAACTAGTTGTTGAAGTGTGCCTTGAAAACTATTGCTTTTCTCGTTCTTTGCTTCATATATATTTTTACAACTAAAAAAAACATTTAAAAACAAATCAGCCAGATTTTGTTTTAACCTTGGCCCAGATCTATTCTTGGTGGTCCTACAGAGGCAGAGCTCTCGAGCTTTTGGGCAGAGCTTTTGGGCAAAGTAAGGAGTTTGAATTTTTATTCTCAGCACTCTGAGAAACTATCAAATACATTTAAGAAGGGGCTGGAGTGAGATGATTTGATCTATGTTTTAAGATCATTCGTATTGTTTCGTAAATAATGGAGTGAGTGGCCGTAGGGGGCAGGAACAGAGGTACAAACAGAATGTAAGTAGTCTTAATTTCCTTCTATTTTGATATTTCATTTCTTGAAGGAAATTTGCTTCTCCTACTTTGTGTTATAGATAACAAGAAAAGGGAAAAACAGAAACAAAATGCTCTCCTAAATTTTCCTCTTCCCTCTTTCTCTTCCTTCCCTCCCTCCCTCTTTTCTGCTTCCTTCCATCCTTCCTTCTTTATCTTTTATTGGGTAGTAGCTAAAGATGTACATTTCTTACGTTTTCCCACTTACAATATACCACTCCACTGAATAGTTAACCTACAATAAATATTTAGGAAACTTTATTCCTAAATTATGTTTAGGCTGTGAATTATCCAGCTATTAAGAGGATAAAATTTTTTTTGCACATTGAATAGGTTAAATTAATATTCTTTATAGAAGCGTGAAGCCAGGAAGCAGCGAGGGGCCCAGTTTCTAAAGCCCTTCCTAATGATATTTTCAGAATTCTGTTTTTTACCTGAAGTATATTTGGATTTGTTTATTCTTTTCAGATACATGTAAATAATATATCAATGAATAAAATCTACTCAGGATACTAACCTGGTTCTACAAGCTGGCTTTATTTTAACTTTTAAGAAACCCAATTTTTGTATATTTTCCCATTAGATTTGACTAAGCATTTGGCTAATTTCTGGAAACATTCATTAAAAAAAATCTTCCCCTAATAAATGAGGCTCCAAAAATAAGCCTCCTCCTTTTTATTAGGAACTTGGCAAATTCAGTAGCTTGGGAAATTAACAGAATTCAATTTACAGTTTTGTTTATAGACAAAAATACAAGCATGTCCTAAGAATTACACTTGCACATGTTTTCCTGGCATACAGGGGGAATACAGTATTTTCTAATAAATACAAACTGGCATTCTGAGAGATGAGCATTTGCGTTTTCAATTGCAACTAACACTTGTTTATCTGTTGAATGCATGCTGTGTGACGAGAGAGGCTGGGCTAGGACAGAGAAATGCTTAAACTATGGTCCTCACAATCAAAGAACTTATCACCCCATTTCCCATTGCTGAGGATTATCTTCTGGAGCTTGGATGTGATCCCTCCTGGTCCAGAGTCGGATGGTTCCAGAATCTCCTTTCCCAGGATCAGCCTCCCTGTCCAGTGAGGGGACCAGTGGTGCACCTGGGCGCCATGGCCGTCTGCAGGCTCAGCATCTCTACCCTATGCACAGAAGCAGCTCTCGCAGATTGCAAGTAGGAAAAGCTTTCCAGAGCTGCATAACTCCAGTTCTCTTCTTCCTTCTCCAACCTGTCCGGGGGTCCTGCCTTTCTCCAAATTGCAGCTAACTGGCCCAACCAAATCAACCCCAATTCCTACCCTCCCCAACACACACACAGGCACTCAGAGTCTTTCTCCCTGCTGTTGAACAAGATGTCTGGCTCCTCAAATAAGGGAGGGCTGTTATCATCTCAGCCATGGAGACAATTGGAGGAAAAAAACACGTAATAACTGATGCAACTTGTTTTGAGGTTGTCTTGTAGTTTATTTGTGGACATATCAAGCCACTTATAGCCAGTTCTTTTCCAATGCCATCAATTCTTTGATGGATCCTTTGGTATCACATCTAAACCTGACTGAAACTCCATATGAGGGATCAGCTCTAGGTAGCAGAATCCATAAATTGCTGAGATGCAGAATCGAATCAGCCTGACCTTCAAAAGGCACGAGAAGAAAGGCTGCTGTTTTCTTCCACATCCCCCAGTCCAGCACAGCCTTCAGGCCACTTTGCCGAGGCATGGGAACATGCAGTTTTCTTTGGTCAGGTAGCTACTTTTATTTCCCATGTCAATTTCCCCTTAGGAAATTATGGAGTAGGAATTGTTCTTAATTTATTGAAATTCTGATGAGGAAAGATTACGTGACAAGACTTAGAACTGCCTTTGGCAACTTGTTTTCTTTTCTTTTCTAAAATAGTTTTTATTATATCAAAGTTACACAGATGTAAATAATTTTAAAAGTCAAATAGTTTCATAAGGAGTTTTTTGTGATACTATAAAATTATTTATTCACTTTATATGTGGAACATGTCCCTTATAAAACCTACATGTAAATCACTAAAAAGTATAATTTGGTGAACATTTTCTCAATTATAAGACATACTAAATCAGTTGATGTGATAATTCTGTCTGCCTCAAAATAATTTTAGCACCCAAAGAATCTCCTGTATTCAAGACTGAATACTAATTTTGGGGTTTCTTATTAATACGTCTTTGAGGAGGCAGTTAACAATATAATATAACTCTATTGTACTACAGTCACAGCACAATAAATCAGTTTATTGCAAATTAAAACAAATCATTTTTATTATTTATGTTAGTGAGATGCAAAAAGAAACATTGGGCACAATCGCAAAATTACTTATCTTTGATAGTACATATTAAGTTTTGTAATTTCATTAGGATATGAGTCGTGTAAAATATTGTTATAAATAATGCACCGCAAACAAAACAATGAGGCATACTGAAATGATTCACTAGATTGTGCTCTCCATAGACATTTATTGAATAAGTGAATTGTATCTATTTTTCTCTCCCCAATTATCCAGTAAAATGTTTTACCTAACAGTAAGGGTGCAATAAATGTATGCTAGGTAGCTAGATATCAAGATTCAGATTTGGAATTTACTTTGGAAAGGAGATAAAAACTGCATGTGGAGTACAAGTAAACAAACTCAGGTGCCTAAAAGGCAAATGGTTAAGCAGAAAACACTGGCACCAGAATAAACACAGGGAAGGTTTGTCAATAATTGCAAAACTGGAACTGACTTTAAGAGAGGACCAAGAGAAAGTTTATATTGGACCATACCTTTTTCCACCCAATTCAGTTTTAGACAGACCAACAGAGGCACTGTAAGAGTCTCTGGCTGTCTTCCTTGATATTGAGATATTCTAGTTTTCAATAATTTATTATGGACCTATGTTTTAGTTTGCTAGCTGCTGGAATGCAATATACCAGAAATGGAATGGCTTTTAAAAAAGGGAATTTAATCAGTTGCTAGTTTACAGTTATAAGACCAAGAAAATGTCCCAATTAAAATGAGTCTATAGAAATGATCAGCTTAAGGCATCCAGGAAAAGATACTTTGGGTCAAGAAGGCCAATGAAGTTCAGGACTTCTCTCTCAAGTGAGAGAAACTGTTCACAGGGTGAACGCAGTCACGTTTCTCTCTCATGTGGAAGGGCACATGGTGAACATGGCATCATCTGCTAGCTTTCTCTCCTGGCTTCTTGTTTCATGAAGCTCCCCGGGAAGCATTTTCCTTCTTCATCTCCAAAGGTCGCTGGCTGGTGGACTCTCTGCTTCTTGTGGCTGTGCTGTTCTTCTCTGCTCTCTCTGAATCTCCTTTTCTCCAAAATGTTTCCTCTTTTATAGGATTACAGTAAACTATTAAGACCCACCTGGAATGGGTGGAGACATATCTCCACCTAATCCAGTTTAACAACCACTCTTGATTGAGTTGCATCTCCAGGGAGATGATCAAATTAAGGTTTCAAGCATACAGTATTGAATAGGGATTAGAAGAAATGGTTGCCTTTATAAAATGGGATTAGGATTAAAAATGGCTTTTCTAGGGTACATACATCCTTTCAAACTGCACAACCTATTACCTATGAATAGGTATAGGGGATTACCTATTCATATTAAGGATTAGTTTCCACATGTACAAAGTTGAATTTCCTTTAATTTGTCCTAAAATGCTTACTTTTAAACTCTAAGGGACTTCAATTATTCCATGTAGTTTTCCATAACATTCTTTTATCTTTTCAGACCAGAGTCAAAATATTCATACAGTATTCATACTGCAGCACCTTCCACCCTTTGGTCACTTGAACTGCCGTTCTTTGGCTTTTTTCCCACTTTTTCAGATCTTTCTTGAAGTGTAGTAAGCAGAACTGTACTGGGTATTCCAGCCGCGGTTTGGTCTTAAATAAAAGAAGGGTGTTTGTCAGTTTGGTTTTCTTTACCCTTCTCTGTGGTATACAAGATTTTATTAGTTGAGCTGGATGTAGCAGCTTACTGGGCCAAATTTTCAAGAAAATAGTACAATAGTTTCTGGTCTTTTCCCTGGACTGTAGCTTATCAGCTCACATTCTGTGTAGCACCCTTCCTTTCTCATTGAAGCATTTTCTGTCATTTTTCTTCTTGCTTCCTTGGCTCTCATTGTGGCAGTAGCTTCTGGTATGCCCTGGTCTTCCTTGATCTGCTGTTTCTAGGACTCTGTTCCAGTTTGCTAGTTGCAAACTTTAAAAAAGGGGAATTTAATAAGTTGCTAGTTTACAGTTCTAAGGCTGAGAAAATGTCCCAATTAAAGCAAATCTATAAAGATGTCCAAATTAAGGCACCAACAAGATGTTACCTTCACTTAAAAAAGGCCAATGAAGTTCAGGGTTTCTCTGTCAACTGGAAAGGCACGTGGTGAACATGGCGACATCTGCTAGCTTTCCCGGCTTCTTGTTCCATGAAGCTTCCCCCGGGACGTATTCCTTCTTCATCTCCAAAGGTCGCTGGCTGGTGAACCCTGGCAGTTCTCATGGCTATCTCATCGTTCTCAAGCTTTCTCCAAAATGCTTCCTCTTTTAAAGGATTCCAGTACACTAATCAAGACCCACTGGGAACAGGTGGAGTCACAGCTCCCTCTAATGAAAGGTTAATACCCACAAGTGGGTGAATCACATCTCCATAGAGAGAACCTAATCATGTTTCCAACCTACATTATTGAATAGGGATTAAAAGAAGTGGTTGCTCCCACAAGATTGATTAGGATTAAAACAGGCTTCTCTAGGGTACACAAATCCTTTCAAACCAGCACATCATCTTTGGCATCACGAGAATCCTCAAATTGAACATAAACCAATCCTCTCGGACTAGGATTATAAAAATCAAGTGGAATGTACACATCAACTGTAACTACCAAAATCAAGATGTAATTCTTCAGACCTGGTGTTGACGGCCATGTTCCTCAAGAACAGAGACCTGTTGGGTTGGGGGTGGGGGTGCAGGTAGCAGGGCCTAGAGACTGGACCCCAGAACTAACCAGCTCAGCAAACCACCTCCTCACACACACACAGTCAAAAAGCTCTAGCAAGGCAAGAGCTTCTCCCAAGACTTCACTCACAAGGATTTTAATGAAAGACAACAGCTCTCCTTTACATATTTCTCAACTCTCGAGTCCTATTTTGCAGAGACAGTTACAGAACTCTCTAGCAATTATCTTCAAATTTCCAAACAGCCTTAAATTCCTATTTGCTAATATTTAATCTGAGATATATTTATTTCTTTCTTGATGTGGAAAATGAGTATGTATGGCTCCTGCACCCCATACATAGGTGTCTTTCTCTCCACCTATCCTACCAGTGTAATTAACCATGGTCTTTGGTTAAATAAACACTCAGTGTTTACATTAATCAGTGTATTGTTTACAGCTGAGGAACATAGTGTTTTATGGTGTCTTTTCTTGTATGGTTTACTTTTGGAAATTTTTAACCTTTTCTCATTAGACAGTCAAGATACAAGTTGTCAGAATTGATTAATACTCTTCTATATTCTAGATTTTGAAAAAATGTCTTCATTCCACAATATAGTCATAATGTTAACATAAAATAATACTAATATAAATAATGATACCAATAAAATAGTAATAATATACAAAAGTAAATATAAGGAGAGAGGTATCACAAAATGCAAATCCTAGAATACGTAGTGTAAGTTGGGTTTCTATACCAGGAAGTTCCTATTGGGCTGCAGAAAGTGGAGAAAGAAATGGACAAATTCAGGGCTTCAAATTCCCAGCTCTAGTGCCACAAAAATTATCTCTAATTTGTGGGTGTCTTGAAATATACTCTTTATCTCCTGTAGCCACAGAATTGGAGACTTCTGAAAACCAATCCCAGAGTTTGATTACAATGCAAGTTGCCTTCCCAGTTTTGCAGGGTGCATGCTGCTATTAATTGGGAAGGAATGATGCCCACAAAATTGGTATGAGGAAATATGGGAAGACGTTGAAGAAGATGAGATACTGAATTCCTAAATTCTGCTGATCCTCTTTGCCAGTAGAGGCAGCCCTTCCAATCCACCTGTGGGGGTCAGTCCTGCTTTTCTGTATGAACCTGTAATGGGTTGAGGTAGTTGACTTGAAAAACTGCTGATTTTCCGCAGGACCCACTCTACTACCCCTCATTGCTTCTAGACCCCTAAGTAGTCTAAAGTCTCAGGAGGTTCTGAAAAGTGAACCACAAAGTGTTACCTGTGAGGATGTGATCTACACTCAAGAAGAACTGCATTCTTTATCCAATGCATATGGAGACAAATCTGGGGCATCTGTGTGGGAGTGGATATTAAGGGTGTGGATAATGGTGGAAGGAACATAAAGTTAGATTCAAGCTAAATTTTTGATAGGGTCCCGCTAAACAGAGATTCTGGGTTCAATGTTGTAGTTCAGGACTTAGAAAGAGCTCTAACAGTTTGGTTGGTTGGCTGAAACATGGGCCAAAAAGACGCCGTCTTAGTTTTCTGGCTGCTAAGAAAAACACTACACAAAGTGTAACAATTTATTGGCTCACAGTTTCCGAGGCTAGAGGGCTTGCTTCCCCCTGGGGTTGGTAGAGTTCCGGTTGGCCAGCAATCCTGCCCATGGCAATGTCCTCTCCTTTGTCTTCCTGAGTTCTGCTGACTTCCAACTTCTGCTCCTCCATGTGGTGGCTTTTTTCTTCATAAAGCCTGAAGAAATAGGACTAAGGCTTCACTCAGGTGACCACCCCTTAACAAAAACTAACATCTTCAAAGGGTCATTTTTATAATGGATTCATACCCACAGGAATGGATTAAGATTAAGAACATGTTTTCTCCAGGAGTATATAATCCAACCTTCTACAATGACCTACACTACCTGAACTTGAAATGCCAGAACTTCCCTGAAATAATGTAGAGGAAAGTATCCAAAGGCTTGAGGAGATTGGAATGGTAGAGTAGATTTATCATGTAAGATATGCTCACCCACCTCAGGAACATCCAAAGGACACATCTGTCACCATGATAGTGAGAAATTAATTCTTGAGGGGAGCGCCAGCATCCTTGAAGAGCTCTGTGGATGGTCTTTTCTGTAGGTCAGGAATTGCAGTTGGAGATGCTGCCACTGAACTGGGGTTCTCATTGTAATTAAAATGTTTGGATCCCCAGGCTGGCAGGGGCCAAATGGCAGCACTTAATCACCAAAGACAAGGTAGGCCTGGCAGAGTCAAAGCAGTAATCAGAATAGTCTAACTCACAGAGACCTATGGCATTGGCAATTGATCATGGGGCAACTAGAAGTGAAATAGATGAGCAGTCCATTAAATTCTTATTTGACATGTATAAGCAGAAGACTTCTAGGTCAAGTGAACAGAAGTCTAATTTGAATAATCAAAACAGAGAGTCATAGCCCATCAATCAACTCCCAGATTTGAGACAGTTTTCAGATAAAGAACTCCTTGAATGAAGAGAAGGCCAGGTCCCCTTGAGGGTGGACTTTGCTACACTGCCAAAAACTCATACTGTTTATCTTTCTCCAAGCTTTCCCCCGAAGGGACCTATGGCCTTTTACCAGGATGACTGTACATTAGGGAAAAGAAATGATCAGATTTTTCAGGGATTACTGGACCACGGCTCAGAAGTGACACTAATCCCAGGAGTCCAAAGTGTCACTGTGGTTCACCAGAATAGGGACTTATGGTAGTCAGCAGTCAACAGAATTTCAACCCATGTCCAGCTCACAGTGGATCTGGCTGGTCCCTGAACCCATCCTGTGATTATATTCCCAGTAATGGAATTCATAATTGGAATAGACATACTCAGTAACTGGCAGAATCCTTACATTAGTTTCCAGACATTGGAGGCCATAGAACAGTCTCTACATAGGAAAACAGTAAACCAAAAGCAATATTGCATTCCTGGAAGAATTACAGAGATTCGTGCCACCTTCAAGGATTTGACAGATGTAGGGGTGGTGATTCCAACCACTTCCCCATTCAACTCTCTTATTTGGCCTGTGCAGAAAACAGATGGATCTCGGAGGATGACACTGAATTATCATAAACTTAACCATGTGGTGACACCATTTGCAACTGCTATTCCAGAGTTGGTATCATTGCTTGAACAAATCAACGCATCCCATAGTACCTGGTATGCAGCTATTGATCTGGTAAATGCTTTTATCTCCATACCTTTTAGAAAGACAACCAGAAACAGTTTGCTTTCAGCTAGCAAGGCCAACAATATACCTTTCCCATCCTACCTCAGAGGTATATCAACTCTCCATCTCTGTGTCATAATTGAGTCTGTAGGGGACTTGAACCCCTTTCTCTTCCACAAGACGTCATGCTAGTCCATTTTATTGATGACCTTATACTGATTGGATCTAGGGAGCGGGAAGTAACAACTACTCTAGTTGTTACTGGTAAATTTAAATTTTAAAGATTCACTTAAAATGTGGTAAACATTTCTTAAAATAAGGATTGTTATTATGGTGCACAGTGTCTATGAAGAGGAGAGTTTATTATCTTCCTTGGGAAACTGGATCTGGATTATATGAATTCAGCTGTGTGAATTTTAAGTGGGCCTCACTCTCCCACCCCAGCAGGCTGAAAGAAGGGCCAACCCAAACACACTGGTGAAGTCAACATTAGATTCTCCCTACTTCTCCCCCATACTCCACACCCATATACAGGGGAAGCTCCAGACAGGTAGCGGGCCAACTTCAGCATGCAGAATGGTCTTGAGAGTTTGTTACAACACAGAATGTATGGCCCCATCCCAGAGTTTCAGCTTCGGTAGATCTGGGCTGGAACTGGGAATCTTCTGGTGTGTTCCTGGTGGGGACTGCCTCTGTGAGCTACAGCCTTGGGCACAGTCAAGTTACTGGCTTTAAAGCAGGATGGCTGAGTTTCCTACAGGTCTCTTAAATCGACTAGGGAAGGCAATCTTTCTTTTCTTATTTATTTGCATCTCAGCACCTAGCAAGGGGGAGCCCTGGTTTGTAAACCACTGGTGAAAGTTGCCTCCAGACTCTAGCTTGGACTTCCAGGAGGATGGGTCACCCTCCTATGGCCAGGCGAGTGTGTGGAAAGTCCTTTTCAGTGAGGACTACAGACGAGGCTGAAACCACACTCATAACTAGCCCAGAACCTGATCAGGCCGCCTCTCTGAGCCAGACGCCAGGCAACTCTTGGCTTTCCTGATCCTTAGCTACATCATCGGCATAATTCGGAAAGGTCAAAGCCAGCCTCGGGGATCCGTGGGCGGTAAAACCAACCGACCCAGCAAAGCCACTGGCACTCACAGCAATTGTATCCCCGGGGGAGGCGGCCCCGCCCGGGCGCGGGCGGAGGGTCGGGCCTGCCAGGAGAAAAGGTCTGACCCGGAGGGGAGGCTCTGCCAGAGACCGGGTGCTTTCTGCCCCAGAAGGGAGGGCCGCCTGGGAGGGGCGTCTGCCGGGGTAAGGGATCTACCTGGGAGGGGGTTCTGCCCCGAAGGAGGGGTCTGCCTGAGAGAGGGAACTTGCACCGGAGGGACGCGTGGGGGCGGGACGTATCTCAAGTGCCCGCCGCTCGTACTCGCACCTTGCAGGCTAGCAGGGCGGCCGCGGCCCGGGCGCAGGTCGAGGGACACCTGCTGAGAGGTGGAGCGGCGGCCTCTGACTGCAGAATCTGTCCACGAGCGCTCTGGGATTCCCTGGTGCCTCTACCTGGGCCCCTCTCCAGCCCTGGGCGACTCCGCAGTCCTGGCGCCCTTGCTCTGGACAGCCCCCTTGTGTGTGTAGAGCTGTCACCCCAGATTCTTTCCGCGGGGCCCCTCCTCTCCTTAACCTGGAGTTCTGCTTCTCCCTTCTCACTTCCCCCTGAGAATCCCTGCTCCAGCGTCCTCGAACTCATTCTGGTTTTCCCTGCACCCTTCAGAAGCCAAGCCCGCAATGGGTAACCTGGTGCACCTCAACCTCCACTGCCCCAATCCTGCCGAAAGGGCGGTGGCTGCATTTCTTCCCCGGGCCTGGCTTTGCCTGACCGCCGCCCGCGTTCTAACTTCCCTTTTGTCACCCTAACTCCTCTCCCGCGCGTTCCGCATAAACTGCTATTTGCCAAGCAGACGGCAAAGCTGAGTTTTCTGGTGGCGTCACGGACGTTTTGTTGATTCTGGTTGCTCATTCATGTGTTCCAAAAATATCCAACTATGATTTTAGACACTGTTCCGGGCCCTGGGGATGCGGCCAAGGTCGGCGGGGCACCCCTCGGGGTCCCAGACCCACAAGCCGTCTGAGCTGCCGTGAAGCTCCCTTCCGTCCACCCCAGACTCAGCATTTCTCCCAATATATGCAGCAAGTGCCATGTGTTCTGGGACCTCGTGGGGGGAGTCGTACAGTGGCAGGGAAGTGGACGGTTAGCTTGGAGACAGAAATGGGGACCTCACTCTAGAGGAATCTGACCTTACATCCTAACCAGTTTTCTGCCGTGTATCTGAATAAAGGGTAGTTCAATCCTTAGGAATCGGTGGTCCCAGCCAAATTTCTCAGAGGTTATTCTGTTTGGCAAAATGTTCTTTGACTGAAGCTTGATCCTCTAAGAAGCAAACGGATCTGAAAACCCACCCCTTTAGCAGAGGCTGTCCCATGCAGTTCATCTCTCTCCAGGTGGTAGACAGCTGGAGGGGGGTGGGGGTCCTGGCCTTGAGGTGTTCTGTCTATGATGATTGCATGTGGTGGAGAGACTGTGGGACAACTGCTCCAGGATTCTGCCTTCCAGTGGGGACCCCCTCTCTCCTCTCTTTCCGCCAGGTCCTGCATTCCTCAGACCCCAACTCTCCCTTCCCTCCTTTGCCTAATCCCTCTGACCCATCTTCTATTTTATCTGTTCAGCATGTCCGCCTTCCAGATGAGACTTGAGTGCATTCTGTGCCTGTCTTCAGCCATATCAGTGATGGCTCAGCCCACATACAACCCATCATCCAGGTATGCTGAGGAGGTAGGAAAAGGCCGGTTTCTCATTCTCCTGGAGGTGTGCCCGAGGCTCCCTCCAGGAAAGACCTTGCCCAGCTGCTCTTTTACTGCATTCTTAAGTAATATCTCTAGGACTTTATGTGCTTCCTTTGTCCTTGCAGGATTAACCAAACTCACCTGACCCCCTTCCACCTGCAGAGGCGAGGTGCAGGTCTGAAAGTGGAGGGCTCAAAGTTCGAACTTGACGGTTTCCCGTTCCTGATCATAGCGGGAACCATCCACTACTTCCGGGTGCCCCGGGAATACTGGCGGGACCGCTTGCTGAAGCTGAGGGCCTGCGGCTTCAATACCGTCACCACGTGAGTGCCACTCTCAGCCAAGAGAAGAGAAACATCTCCTGTGAGGTTTAGGTTCCATGAGGGATTCTGACGGGGTCTAGGAAGAGTAGGGGGTAATTCTGGATAGGGTATTGTTTCAGACTTGATTAGGAGAAGTGAGGATTAACAAAAGATTGGGTACTGGCATGAGGCCAGGGCCACTTAGCAATTGGACATCCCCAATAACAGACAGGTGTAGCAAAGAGGGTCAGAGGTGTGACAGGTGAGAGGAAGCAGTAGTTATTCAGAGATGTTGATGGCCTTTCACAATTGCTACATGACCTTGGGAGAAACTTGTTTCCTATCAGTTTTGCACCTGACTTTGTATCTACGTCTCAGTCTCAAAATGGCGATGCTGGTTCTCCCTTTTCATTCAGTTTGGGCTGATTTCCACTCTCTCAGTCCTTGGCAGTTTTTTTTTAACCTTTTATTTTGAAATAATTTCAAATTTATAGAGATGAAAATAATACAAAACCAATGCAGAGAACTTGAATATGACATTTACCTAGATACCCAGATTTACCAAATTTAACATTTTAGTCCCATTTGTTACATGATTCTATCTTTTTTCAATACAGAAAAATCAGTTTTATCTGTATATATATACTGTCATAAGTAATTTGAAAATATTTTTAAATTAGAAAAATGCCATTTATAATAGCAACAAGAAGCATATTCTAAGAATGAATTTTTAATTATTATTATTTTTTACATGGACAGGCACCGGTGATTGAATAATTATTTATTTTTTATTGATATACATTATACATTCACTTACCATGTAATCACCCAAAGTGCACACTCAGTGGTTCACAATATCATCACAGAGCTGTGCATTTAACATCAAATTGACTTTTTTTCACTTTATTGTGAAAAATAACATATATATATATAAAACAATACATTTCAAAGCACACTGCAACAATTAGTTGTAGAACAGATTTCAGAGTTTGGTATGGGTTACAACTCCACAATTTTAAGTTTTTACTTTTAGCTGCTCTGAGATACCGGAGACTAAAAGAAATATCAATATAATGATCCAGCAATCATACTCATTTGTTAAATCCTACCTTATACCCATCATTCTATCTCTATTTATCTGAACATTTGAAAATAGGTTCTCCTTTGACACTTAAGAAATCCATGTATATTTCCTAAGACCAAGAATATATACTATGTAACCACATTAGTGGTTTCATAATTTTGGGATTTCATAATTTTTAGCCAGTATTTTTAATACTTATTTCTTTCTTTCTTTCCTTCTCTCCTGCTTTTCTTCCTTCCTTCCTTCCTATTGAATCCCTCTGGGGAATTTTTTATTTCTGTTATTGTGGCCGTCAACTCTGTTTGGTTTCCTTTTATGACTTCTATCTTCTTATTGGCATTACTTTTTTGTTTCTCTACATTTTCTTGATTCCCTTTAGTTCTTTGTCATGTTTTCTTTTTGCTCCTTGAGCATATTTAGGACAATTTATAAAAAATCTTTGGTATGTCCAAGGTCTGGCATTACTCATTGATGGCTTCTAATGTTTATCTTGTTCCTTTACATGAGTCATCGCTTCCTGGTCCTTTGTATACTTTGTAATCTCTTGTTGCACACTGGACCTTTCAATCTTTTAATGTGTTATCTCTAGAATTTAGTCATTGAGGCATCTGTTTCTTAAGCTTGTATTCAGCTAGTGTTTTGAAAGAGAATTCCCTCAATGTCAGGAGCTAACAAAAAAAGAGAGAAGAAAAGTAAAGAAGGAAAACACCTTTCCAGTCTTCACAGATTGGCCCATGCAAGAGTTCTCAGAGCTTCGCCTGCTAAAATAGAGTTTAAAGAACAGCCTGAGGCAAAAGTATAAGGTCCTTCACAGTCTTTCATGAGCATGCGTCTTTTCTTAGTTTGTCAGGGCTGCTATGACAAATACCACACTATGAGTAGCCTCAGTACTGGTAATTGATTGGCTCACAGTTTGTGAGGCTAGAAGTAAAACATCAGGGCTCCAGCAAGCACATGCTTTGTTCCCGAAGGCTGTAGTATTCTGATGCTAGCTTGGAATTCCTTGGCTTGCATCTCTACCTGCCATCACATGGTTATCACTCTCTCATGTCTGATCTTCTTGTTTCTGCTGACTTCTGTTTTCTCCCTGTGACTTTTTCTGACTCCTCCATCTCCAGGCTTACCTTTATAAGGCTTTCATTAATATGTTTTAAGACCCACCCTGATTCATTTAGCCACACCTAAATAGAATCTTCAAAGATCCTATTCATTAATAAACCTACACCCTGACTTACTGTAACATATTCAAGCATACTATTTAAAATGGGTTCACATCTATAGCAACAGGGACTAAACTTGAACATGTCTTTTGTCAGGAATGTGACATATGTCGTCCTGGGCATGCATGCATTATACATGGCCTTAGGAATTTTTCCATTTACATGGGACTGAATGTCACTTTTCCCCTAGGAAATCACATTTCTTCCTGGTCCCAGGTGTTACGCTGTTTGTCCTATGGTCAGTAATCCTTTCCCCCAGGCAGCTTCAATTTGACTATTCTCTCACAGTACTATCGCTGTCCTGTGAGCCACTTCTATGCACTGGGCATGTTCTAGGATGGCAAGCCTATGATGGGTGTCCTCTGTCAGTCTTTCAGGATTCCACCAGAAAGATGGGCTTAGACATACATGCACCCTAGTATGTGCACAAGGGTTTCTTTGCCCCTTTGGGACAGGCATGAGGGACCTAAATTGGAAGCCTAGGTGGGTCATTTTCACACCAAGCTAAGGGGCAGTGGGAGAAGGGCCAGCAAGCACACCATAGGGATTTCCTAACATTTCTTTTTAAATGTTTTTTATTGTGTAGTATAACATATATACAAAGCAAAGAAACAAAAAGAAAACAGTTTCAAAACACTCTTCTACAGGTAGTTACAGGACAGATCCCAGAGTTTGTCATGGGCGGCCATACCATCCTCTCAGATTTTTCCTTCTAGCTGCCCCAGAATATAGGAGACTAAAAGGAATAAATATTTTTTATCATCATAATCAATGTTTTTTCTTTTTTTGTAAAAGAAAGCATATGTATACAAAATATGCAATATTTTTGTAAAAGAAAACATATATGTACAAAATATACAATACAAATAACATATATACAAAAAAGCAGTAAATTTCAAAGCACAGCACAACAATTAGTTGTAGAACAGATTTCAGAGTTTGATATGTTGTCGCAATTCCACAATTTTAGATTTTTACTTCTAGCTTCTCTAAGGTACTTCAGACTAAAATAAATATCACTTTAATGATTCAGCAAGCATACTTGTTTGTTAAACTCTACCTTCTCTATATAAGTCCACTATTACCTTTGATCTTTCTATCTGACTCTTTAGGGTATTTGGGCTATGGCCATTCTCACTTTTTCATGTTAGAAGGAGCTGTCACTAATATGGGGTAGGGAGATGGAACTAGCTGATGTTCTGGAGAAGCTGGGCCCCCTAGGTCTCAGGACTTACCTGGTTCAGGGACCCATCTGGAGGTTTAGGTTTCTGGAAAGTTACCCTAGTGCATGAAAACTGTAGAATTTTATATATTGCCCTTGGTATTCTTTAGGATTGGCTGGAATGGCTTTGATTTTGGTTTACAAGTAATGATAGGTAGCAATGTCTAACTGAAGCTTGTATAAAAGTGACCTCTCAACTCTATTTGAACTCTCTCAGCCACTGATACTTTATTAATTACACTTCTTTTCCCCCTTTTGTCAGGATGGCATTGTTGATCCCACAGTACCAGGGCCGGACTCATCCCTGGTTGTTAACTCCTATGCCACCAGGGAGACTTTCACCCCTGGATGTCATGTCTGATGTAAGGTGGAAAGGCAATGATTTCACTTGCAGAGTTGGGCTTCGAAAGAGTGAGGCAACATCTGAGCAACAAAAGAGGTTCTGCAGAAGTAACTCTTAGGTTAAGCTAGTTTCTTAGCATCTTAGCTTAGCTTAGGCTAAGCTTCTTTGCTACCTACATAAGCTTCACAAGAACAAGCCTTATGATCAAGGGCATGTTCTATTGATTTTGGTGTCCCTATTGTTTGACACAGTATCAGGGGTTTCCCTGATGGTAAGGTTAATTGTTCCATATATTTTCTCTCATCCCTCAAGGAACTTTGCCAATACTTTTTGATTATCTGCTTACTATATTCTAGGGTGTATCCAGGTTTACATTAAACTGCACAGGATTAAAGGCCCTCATTCTTATTCTGTGTTGCAATTGTTCCCTGCATTTCAGTTGTTCAAATGAGCTATCCAGACAGGTAGAGTTAGATTATGTGCCACAGAAAATTTAGGTTCCAGTCAAAATAAACCTTTCTTCCTTTGGTCTCAAAGAGTAGGTGAGGTTCTAAAATTTAGGCAATGTCTGCCTTACCCCTGTGTTCTGAATTACCTTAATCCCAATCTGATTGGTTTCACTCTTATCTCTAAATACCAGGTTATAGATATATGAAACAGCCTCTCAAAATCCAGGAATTGCCACTCTAAACTAAATGGGTCTGCTGTAAGAGCTTACAATCTAGGCCCCTGTTTTCTTATAAGCATTTTCTAAAGGAGACCATACAATCAATGTTCTTTCATTTCTGGTTTATTTTGCCTTACCACATGTCTCACAGGTTCTTTCACATCATTGCATGCCTCGGAATGTTGTTCCTACAATATTCAATCATATGTATACACCATCATTTACCAATCTAATTTTCAGCCAGTGCATCCTTCAGCCACCTGCGTTCACTGGACATCATGTATAATGCCCAAAGGCCACAGTCCATCAACACTCTCAATTTTAAATAATTTCATTGTAACCAAGAGAAAAATACAAATAAACACACTCTCACCAAATAAGAAATCTAAACCTCCCCTTAAATCTTGTTCCTCCCCCCATTATTTACCCCTGCTGTTGCTGTGATACTGCTGAGGTTTTACTGTTAAACATAGCCCATAACATGCAATAGCAGTTTTCTCCCTGTACCCTGGACTTAAACACTCTTTGCACATGAAGCATACTTGTAAGAACTCATTTATATTTCTAGTGTTAAACAATGGGACACATAGGTCTATACAATCATTTTCAATCTTGGTCACCTTTAATATGGTAATATCACTTATAGACCCATAGAGAACCTCTCTGCTTCTATCTATTCCCTTACATTTGAGTTCAATATCATTAGCTAACCATTCACCCATCTCTAGATTCTAAATATCTCTAACTCCCCTATATTCTGTATTATAAGCCTCTGATTTTACCATTATCATTGCCATAAAAGTGGAGTCACACAGTATCTATCCTTTTGTATCTGTCTTCTTTCACTCAGCATTATGTCCTCAAGGCTCATCCATCTTGTCATGTGCTTCAGGGCATCATTTTGTCTTACTGCACATAATAGTCCATCATATGTATATACCACATTTTGTTAATCCATTCATCTGTTGATAGGCATTTGGTTTGTTTCCATCTTTTGGTGATTGTGAATAACGCTGCTATGAATATTGGTGTGAAAATGTCTGTTTGTGTCTCTGCTTTCAGCAGTTCTGGGTATATGCCTAATAGTGGTATTGCTGGGTCAGAAGGCAACTCGATATTTAGTTTCCTAAGGAACCGCCAAATTGTCTTCCCTAGTGGCTGCACCAGTATACATTCCCACCAACAGTGCATAAGTGTCCCAATTTCTCCACATCCTCTCCAACATTTATAGTTTCCTGTTTGTTTAATAGCAGCCATACTTATGGGTGTGAGGTGGTATCTCATTGCAGTCTTGATATGCATTTCCCTTATAGCTAATGAAAATGAGCATCTCTTCCTGTACCTTTTTTTATTACATGGGCAGGCGCTGGGAATTGAACCCAGGTCTCCGGCATGCGAGAACTGTTCCACTGAGCCACTGTTGCCCTTCATGTGCTTTTGAGCCATCTGTATTTGCTCTTCAGAAAAATGCCTATTCATTTCTTGAGCCCATTTTATAAATGGGTTGTTTGTTCCTTTGTTGTTGAGTTGTATGGATTTTTTATGTATAAAGGATATCAAATATTTGTCCAATATGTGATTTCCAAGTATTTTCTCCCATTGAGTTGGCTGCCTCTTCACCTTTTTTGACAAAGTCTTTTGAGGTGCAAAAGCATTTGATTTTGAGGAGTTCGCATTTATCTATTTTTTCTTTTGTTGCTTGTGCTTTGGGTGTAAAGATTAGAAAGCCACCTCCTATTACTAGGTCTTAAAGATGTTTCCCTACCTTTACTTTTAGAAGATTTGTGGTGCTAATTCTTGTATTTAAGTGTTTGATCCACTCTGAGTTAATTTTTGTATGGGGTATAAGGTAAGGGTTCTCTTTCATTTTGGTTATTGATATCCAGTTCTCCCATGCCCATTTATTGAAACGACTATTTTATCCCAGTTCAGTAGATTTAGGGGCCTTGTCAAGCATCGGTTGACCATAAATTTGGTGGTTGTGGTAGTTAGATTCAGTTGTCAACTTGGCCAGGTGAAGGTGTCTAGATCTATTGCTGTGGACATGAGCCAATGGTGTGTGAACCTCATCTGTTACTCATTACATCTGCAGTTGGCTAAGAGGTGTGCCTGCTGTAATGAATGATGTTTAACTTAATTGGCTGGTGCTTAAGAGAGAGAGCTCAATGTAGCACAGCCTAAGCAGCTCAGCATACCTCATCTCAGCACTCGCAGCTTAGCCCAGGCCTTTGGAGATGCAGAAAGGAATCACTCTGGGGAAAGATGTTGGAACCCAGAGGCCTGGAGAGAAGGCCAGCAGAGATCACCCTGTGCCTTCCCACGTAAGAAAGAACCTCAGTTGAAAGCTGCCTTTCCTCTGAAGAACTAACAGAATAAATCCCCTTTTATTAAAAACCAATCCGTCTCTGGTGTGTTGCATTCCGGCAGCTAGCAAACTAGAACAGTGGTCTTTCTAGTTTGAGAGAAACTAGTGTTCTCTCTCAATTTGGTTCGATTGATCAATATTTCTATCTTTGTGCCAGTACCATGCTGTTTTGACCACTGTGGCTTTATAATAAGTTTTAAAGTCAGGAAGTATTAATTCTCCCATGTCATTCTTCTTTTTTAGGATGCTTTTAGCTACTCAGGGTCTCTTTCCTTTTCAGATGAATTTGGTAACTAGCTTTTCCAAGTCTTCAGAGTAGGTTTTTGGAATTTTGATTGGTACTGCATTGAATCTGTAGATCAATTTGGGTAGAATTGACATCTTAATTATATTTAATCTTCTTGTCCATGAGCAGGGAATGTCTTTCCACCTATTTAGATTTTCTTTGATTTCTCTTAGCAATGTTATGTAGTTTTCTGTGTATGAGTCCTTTACATCCTTAGTTAAATTCATTCCTAAGTATTTGATTCTTTTAGTTGCTATTTTGAATGGATTTTTTTCTGTAACTGACTCCTCAGATAGGTCATTGCTTCTGTATAGAAACATTACTGATCTTTGCACATTAATTTTTTTTAGTTTTTTTACTAATTAAGAAATTAACAACAAACAAAACATTAAGATATCATTCCATTCTACGTATACAATCAGTAATTCTTAATATCATCATATAGTTGCATATTCATCATTTCTTAGAACATTTGCATTGATTTAGAAAAAGAAATAAAAAGGCAACAAAAAAGAAATAAAACGATAACAGAGAAAAAAAAGATTATACATACCATACCCCTTACCCCTCGCTTTCATTTACCACTAGCATTTCAAACTAAATTTATTTTAACATTTGTTCCCCCTATTATTTATTTTTATTCCATATGTTCTACTCTTCTGTTGATGTAGTAGATAAACAGAGCATCAGACACAAGGTTTTCACATTCACAGAGTCTCATTGTGAAAGCTATATCATTGTTCAATCATCATCAAGAAACATGGCTACTGGAACACAGCTCTACATTTTCAGGCAGTTCCCTCCAGCCTCTCCACTACATCTTGAACAACAAGGTGATATCTACTTAATGCGTAAGAATAACCTCCAGGATAACCTCTCCACTCTGTTTGGAATCTCTCAGCCATTGACACTTAGTCTCATTTCACTCTTCCCCCTTTGGTCGAGAAGGTTCTCTCAATCCCTTGATGTTAATTCTCAGCTCATTCTAGGGTTTTTCTCAGTCCCTTGCTGCTGAGTCTCAGCTCATTCCAGGATCTCTGTCCCACGTTGCCAGGAAGGTCCACACCCCTGGGAGTCATGTCCCACACAGAGAGGGGGAGGGTGGTGAGACTGCTCGTCATGTTGGCTGGAGAGAGAGGCCACATCTGAGCAACAGAAGAGGCTCTCTTGGGGGTGGCTCTTAGGCCTAAATTTTAAGTAGACTTGACCTATCCTTTGTGGGGTGTCCCACGTTGCCAGGAAGGTCCACACCCCTGGGAGTCATGTCCCACACAGAGAGGGGGAGAGTGGTGAGACTGCTCGTCATGTTGGCTGGAGAGAGAGGCCACATCTGAGCAACAGAAGAGGCTCTCTTGGGGGTGGCTCTTAGGCCTAAATTTTAAGTAGACTTGACCTATCCTTTGTGGGGTTAAGTTTCATATGAACAAACCCCAAGACTGGGGGCTCAGCCTATAGCTTTGGTTGTCCACACTGCTTGTGAGAATATCAAGAATTCAACTTGGGGAAGTTGAATTTCTCCCCACTCTCACCATTCCCCGAAGGGGGCTTGCAAATACTTTTCCACTCACTGATCAAATCACTCTGGGATTCATTGGGGCATCACTCTGGACAAACCAACAAAATCTCATGTCCTACCTGAGATTCCAAGTATTTATGACGTTCAATCAAACTCTCTACTATCATGATCCTGGGGTGGATGTGGCCTGGCTGGGCAGGCCAACTTTTCCCCAGAGCTGGGGGGCATGACTGGGGGGCTGTGCAGTATGTGTATATCTGGGAGAGTCTAAACTGATGTACACACGCGCAGAGCTCACGGGTGGTGGCGGGGGGGAGGTGGGATGGAGTTGAGCGACTGTATGGGCTGGGGGCAGGTGTAGCCTGGGTATGGAGGTCAGCTCCTTATGCAGCCTTTATGCGCTGTGGACTGCCTGCAGGGGGTAGGGCAGGAAGGTAAGGCTCGGGAACGGCGGGTGGGGGGGGAGACTGCACTTTTGCAGGAGAGGTGGGTTGGGCTGGGGTAAGGGTGAGTGCAATGGGGGTGGAAATGTGGGGTGGGTATGCGTTTGAGGGGTTGGTGGGGCGGGGGCCCTTGGAGCACAGGGAGTAGGGGCGGGTGACAGGGTTCAGGTGCATGTGGTGTGGGATGAGTCGTGGATCATGGGCCTGCTCTGGTAAGGGTAGTGTATTCAAGGATTGTGGCTTGGCTTACTCCCTGGCCCCATCTTCCCATCCTGAACTCTCCGGGCTTCTGCATTAGGCTGTTTACACTAGAGAACACCTCTGTCAGTTGAGAAGGAATGTGGTATCTGTTGGTCCTTTTAGTTTAAAAAATTTGCCTGGGAGCATTTTCTTTCTGCACCTCCAAATGTCTGTGTCTAGGCATCTGCTCTTTCTGTCAGCACTCCAAGCATCTCCAAATATTTGCATCTCTGTTGGACCTGAGCTTTCTCCAAAATATTTCCTCTTTTAAAGGACTCCAGTAAACTAATCAAGACACACCTTAAATGGGTGAAGCCACAGCTACATCTAATCAAAATGTCACACCAACAATTGAGGAGATTATATCTCTATAGAAACAATTTAATCATAGGGTCCCACCCTGCAATATTGAGTCGGATTAGAAGAACAAGGCTTTTCTGGGGTACATAAAATTTCAAACCAGCACACCATTCTAGTAGGCATGAAATGATATCTCAATGTGGTTTTGATTTTCATTTCCAAAATTGCTAGTCATATTGAGCATCTTTTCATGTGTTTTTTCACCATTTGTATTTCCTTTTTGGAAAAGTGTCTATACAAATCTGCCCATGTTTTTTTTAACATTTGTTCCCCCTATTATTTGTTTATTTTTTAGCCATATTTTTTACTCATCTATCCATACTGTAGATAAAAGGAGCATCAGACACAAGGTTTTCACAATCACACAGTCACACTGAGAAAGCTATATCATTATACAATCATCTTCAAGAAACATGGCTACTGGAACACAGTTCTACCATTTCAGGCACTTCCCTCTAGTCATTCTAATACACCTTAAACTAAAAAGGGGCTATCTCTATAATGCATAAGAATAACCTCCAGGATAACCTCTCAACTCTGTTTGAAATCTCTCAGCCTCTGACACTTTTTATTTTGTCTCATTTCTTTCTTCCCCCTTTCTGTTGAGAAAGTTTTCTCAATCCCTTGATGCTGAGTCCCAGCTCATTCTAGGATTTCTGCCCCATGTTCCCAGGGAGATTTACACTCCTGGGAGTCATATCCCACATAGAAAAGGGGAGAGCAGGGAGTTTGCTTGTCATGTTAGCTGAGAAAGAAAGGCCACACCTGAGCAACAAAAGAGGTTCTCTGGTGGTGAATTTTAGGCCTGATTTTAAGTGGGCTTAGCCTATGCTTTGTCAGGTAAGTTTCATAGGATCAGACCCCAAGATTGAGGCTTTTGCCCATTTTTAAATAAGGTTGTGTATCTTTTTATTCTTAAGTTGTAGGAATTCTTTATATATTCTGGATATTAAACACCTATCAGACCTGTGGTTTCCAAATATTTTCTTCCATTGAGTGGGCTGTCTTTTCATTTTCTTGGCAAAGTCCTTTGAAGCACAAAAGCATTTATTTTGAGGAGGTTCCATTGATCTGTTTCTTCTTTCATTGCTTGTGCTTTGGGTATAAAGACCAGGAAACCATTGCCCACCACAAAATCTTGAAGATGCTTCTGTACATTTTCTTCTAGGACTTTTACGGTCCTGGTTCCTATATTTACATGGGGGAATTTATTAAGTTACAAGTTTACAGTTTTAAGGCCATGAAAATGTCCCAATTAAAGTAAGTCTATAAAAGTGTCCAAAGAAAGACACCAATAAGACATTACCTTCACTCAAGAAAGGGTGATGAAATTCAGAGTTTCTCTCTCAACTGAAAAGGCATATGGTGAACATGTGCTGTCTGCTAGCGTTTTCTCCAAGCTTCTTGTTTCATGAAGCTCCCCAAGGGGCATTTTCCTTCTTCATCTCCAAAGGCTGTGTGAACTCTGCATTCTTGTGGCTCTGATGGATCCTATCATTCTCCAAAATGCTTCCTCTTTTTAAGGATTCCAGTAAATGACTCAAGATCCACCTGGAATGGGTGGAGTTGCATCTTCCTCTAACGCAAGGTTAATGCCCACCATTGGGTAAGTCACATCTCCCTGGACATAAACTGTAGTACTGGATAGGGATTAAAAAAAACAGTTTGCTCTAACAAAATTAGGTCGGGACTAAAACATGGCTTTTCTAGGGCACATAATCCTTTCAAACCAGCACAGCTACTTTTAAAATTTTCTCTTTTTCAGTGACTTTCAATAATTTCATCATGATTTGCCATGGTATAGTTTTCTTCTTGTTTATTCTACTTGTGGTTTTGAAAGTTTTGGATCTGTAGGTTTATAGCTTTCATCAAATTTGGAAAAATTTTGGTCTTATTTCTTCAAATATTTTTACCCATCTGCTTTTTCTGGGACTCCAAGTACATGTATATCAGATTTCATAAAACGAACTCGTGTCACTGATGCTATCTACAGTTTTCTTCACTTCTTTTTTTTCTCTTTTCCATTTTAGGTAGCTTCTTTTGCTATTTATTAAAGTTCACTGACATTTCTTTCTGCTGTCTACTGTATTTTTAATTCTATCCCATGCGGTTTTTCATTTGCTGTGATTACTTGTATTCAGACTATTTTTCATTTCAGATATGGTGTTTTTCACATATAGAAGTTCCAATTGGGTCTTTTGTGGATCTTCTATTTTTCCCCTCATTATGGTCATGTTTTCCTCTGATTAGTAAAGATATGGAGTATATTTGTGATAGATTTTAATATGCCCTTTTGCTAGTTTCATCGTCATCATATGTGTTATTTCTGGGTTTGATTCTATTATTTACCCTGGTTACATGTCATATTTTCCTGCTTCTTAGTATCCATATTAATTTTCTAATAAATACTGGGCATTGTGAATCTTATATTGTTAGTTGCTGGATTTTACTTTATACATTTAACTGATACATAATCCAGCTCTATAAACTTTTTGACTCTTTCTGGTTTCTGCTTTATGGTAGTTTTCCATTGTTGCCATTCTGCATGTGGACCTAAACTTTTAAATATGTTTTCATGGTCATTTTAGAAGAGAAATGTGTAGTTGTGTCACAGAGGATATTATATGCACACATATCTATCTTACCTGATTCTGAAGTCCAGAATGATGGGACAATACTGTCTGCTGGGATCTTTTCTGGGTATTAAAGGGAGGAAAATTTCAGCATAATACACTGTGCACACATAGAGGTTCGGCTATGGGAATTTTCAACCTTCTTCATGGTAGAGGTAACCTAAATCCTATATTAAAATTGGAGGAGTCAGTATGGAATTGGAGTCAGGTGAAAGATTCTTTTATTTCTCTTGTTTTCCATTGCAGACACATCCCCTGGAACCTCCATGAGCCAATTAGAGGTCAATTTCTTTTCACTGGAAACCTGGATTTGATGTATGTATTAATGTTTAAGTTGCCCAATTCTGTAGCTCAGGCCAGGGATTGAGTTTGTGGGTTTCAAATGAAGCAGTAGGAGCACCTCACTTTCTGCTTTTAGGGACCTCAAGAAGCTCTGATAAGCTTTGTACCCTGGATTACCTAGACCTTCATATCTGTGCAGGTTATTACTCACCGTGTGGTTTAGAAATTGTACTTCTCAACTTCTACATTTTTAGTCCATCATAAGAAACCTACTCTTTCAGGTAAAAGAGAAGATTTCTGAACTATAGTTTACAGGCTCTCTATGGCCTGACAGAAGTAGAATAATGGTTGATTCAAAAATATGTGCTAAACATCTACTATAGTTCAGACATTGTCTTTGGTACTGGAGGTGGAAAGATAGATACTTTATGCTGTCAAGAATGAGGATCCTAGAAAGGGAAGCACATGGCAACAGAATAGACAGCCCAAACTAAGGGAAGGAATCAGGGAGGACAACAGTGAAGTTACAGCTGAGATTAACTTGATCACTGAGCAAGAGTTAACTAGAAGGGTGTTCTAGCTTGCTTGCTGCCGGAATGCAACACACCAGAGATGGATTGGCTTTTAATAAAAGGAGATTTATTTCATTAGTTCTTCAGAGGAAAGGCAGTTAACTTTCATCTGAGGTTCTTTCTTACGTGGGAAGGCTCAGGCTGATCACTGCTGGCCTTCTCTCCAGGCCTCTGGGTTCCAACAATTTTCCCTGGGGTGATTTTTTTCTGCATCTCCAAAGGCCTGGGCTGAGCTGTGAGTGCTGAGATGAGGTATGCTGAGCTGCTTGGGCTGTGCTATGTTGAGCTCTCTCATTTAAGCTCCAGCCAATTAAGTCAAACATCATTCATTGCAGCCGGCATGCCTCCTAGCCGACTGCAGATGTAATCAGCAACAAATGAGGTTCACGTACCATTGGCTCATGTCCACAGCAACAGAACTAGGTGCCTTCACCTGGCCAAGTTGACAATTAAATCTAACTACCACAAAGGGGTTGAATGATATTTTTAGGCAGAGGGTCTAGCATGGGCTAAGTCTGGGATGTGAGAGAAAATTCTATGCTAATTAAGGTGATGTTAGCTGCTATAACACATCATCCCTGAAGTCTTCATTATTTAACACATTATTTTCATTGCAAGTAAAATCTAAAATGGGCATCCCTGGTGAGCTTGTCTTTCTTCCAAACAGCAGTGGAGGAACTGTCAAGAAATAAAGCTAAAGAGATAGCCAAGGGTCAGATCCTAGCTTTATATGCCATCTTACAGAATTTGAAAGCTATTCTAAACGCATTGGAAAATTAATTGAAGAATTTTAATTTAGGAAGTCCACATTTGCCACAGAAAGATCGTTCTGGCACTATTTTAAGAGGGAGCATACTATAGTAGTGAAGATTGTATTTTTTCAAGCACTTTGCCTGAGTTCTAATTTTAGCTCTTCCATTTGCTAAAAATGTGACCTTGAGGAACCCACAACTCCTTTAAGCCTCCATTTAAAAAAATCTATCAAACAGAGACAATTGATAACTATCTCCTGGAACTGTCCATTGATGTAATAAATTTGAAGAATTTAGCTATAGTGCCTGATGTTATTTGTAACTTATTTCTAAGCTAACAGTCTAAGTAAATATTAGCTCCTAATGATGTTCATGATAACATTATTATTAGAGTAATTGGAGAGTGCTTGGAAGAAGGTAACATGAAAGAAGTAAACCGGTCAGAAGACCATTCTAATAACTTAGGTGTGAAATGATGAGCTCTTGAACCAACATGGTAGCAGTAGGAATGCAGAGGATTTCCAAAATTGAAAGCATTAAGTAGGAGGAATAAACACTGTTTGGTGCCTGCCTGAAAATTGGGGGTGAGGAAGAAAGAGGAGCCAAGGGTGACTGATGAGTTTTTGCCTTAGGTGGCTTTTTGGGTGGTGGCTATCCACAGGAATAGGAAATGCAGGGGGAGGATTAGATTTGGAAGGGAGGTTTAGAGCTTGGTTTTGGATATCTGGGCTTTCACTTTTGTTAGACACAGGGTCATTAAGGAATCCCCATGGGACATCGAGTCAAAGCTTAACAGATTTACTGTGAGAGAGAGAGAGAAAGCAACAGAGTGAGAGCAGGGGGACAGTAGGCAGACGGGAGCCAGTGAAACCTGCCCCTGAAAGGAAAGGAAAAATGGCTCCTGCTGTCTTTCTGACAGCTTGTGGATTTAAAGGACAAAATGTGCCAAGAGGGGTGGGGAGTGACATGCAGCTGCAGGTATCCCTGGGAGATATCAGGCTGGTGCAGTTCATGACTTCATGCCCATGGGTATCTGGTTTGGCCTCTGAGGTGTGAGATGTTGGCCTGTCCCTGCACGTCTGTGCTGCTGTCACATCAGGTCCTGTCAGAGGAGCTGCTGCGGGAGAGAAACTGAAGGGGCCCCAAAGCCGCAGAATCCATCTTGCATGTTAAGTTTTATTTTCTGAGACCTGACAATTTAATATTATTCTCTCTAATGCCTTAATTGAACTCATTTCTTACTGAGTGTTGGGTCCCTTGCCCTCCCAGGTCATGGCTCCTACAGGGACTTTTCTAGGCTGGGCTGGGAGTTTCCACTTGTCCCAATCTCAGAAGAAAGCAGGGAATGAAACATAACAGTGATTTCGGGCCCCAGGTTTTGAAGTGAACTCATCATCGTTGCTTTCCTTCCTAGGGCTTTTATATTCTCGGCCTCAGAGGTGGGGCTGTGGGTCATTTTGTGTCCAGGCCCCTACATCGGTAGCGACTTAGACCTTGGAGGCTTGCCCAGGTAAGTTGTGCTCCAAGGGTCACTGGTCCTGTCTTCCAGGGGCCACAGGTATGTTCACATGCAAGTTAGAGCAAAATGTTTTGCTTTGTTTTCAGTGTGCTTTTTTTTTTTTATAATCGGCACTATTTTTTTTTCCCCTTTAATGATTATAAAATGGATTTTTAAATATTGGGGATTATATAGTATTCATTTCTTATAAACCTTCATCTCTGTATTGCAAATGAGGTAGAATACATATTGATTATTTAAATTCAAACTAATGGCTACCACTTATGCCAATAAGTTCTAGTTTTTATGGTGGCAGTACAGATTGGATCAATTATCTCCTTGCATGAGTGTTTTTTTTTTTTTAACAAAACTTCAACACCTCTAGGTTAAGAGTCAGCAAACCTTTTTTATAAAGGCCCAGATTATAAATATTTTACTCTTTGCTGGCCATACAGTATCCTTTGCAGCTATTCAATTCTGCTGCAATGGCACAAAGACAGCCACTTTCATACATCAACAGATGGATGTGACTCTGCTCTGATAGCACTTTATTTACAAAAATAAGCAGCAGATTTGATCTGGCCCATGGGTTGTAATTTGAGGACCCCACTCTAGATCATTCCATCCTTATGCAGCCCCCATTTGCATCAGGGTAAGAGAGGTGAGGGCTCAAGGGCAGCAGTATTTGTTACTGGGACACAGACTTCTTAAAGTCCAACTTCTTAAAGTTGGACTAAAACCTCACAATGCACTCTCCTTATGTGGCTGTGCAAATTTGGGCTGTCCATATTTTTCCAACCTCGTATGCTTGAACATTTCTTATTGCTGTTTCCCATCACAAGTCTGAGTCTCGCCTTCTTCAATCTTAGCTGGTTACTCCAGGATTCGAAAATGAAGCTGAGAACAACTTATAAGGGCTTCACTAAGGCAGTGAATCGCTATTTTGATCAGCTGACTTCCAGGATAGTACCACTCCAGGTAAGACCTAAATTCTCATCTATTTGCCCCAAGGAAGTAATTGCCTGAATTTATTTCCTTGTTTGGGCTAGCCTACCTCCATTAGAATAAGAAGCAGGAAGCATAGCAATAGTTAATTCCAGTTCCTTATCTAAAACGCAACAGGCTTTTGTGCCTTTATTCCATCTATGGTCTGAACTGGATAAAACTCATGTGCTGCTATCTGCCTTTTTTCCTTAGAGCTACACTCTGCACATTTTTGTTTCACCTTGCCCTTTATTTTTTTGCTCTATGCATCGCTGTAAATGATTAGTGAATGATTATCACCAAAATGACTTCATTTAGCTGCTAGTCATAGTTATAGTTCAGTTCTTCATGAACAATATCTAATATAAATGACCTTAGCTCAGTGATTTTGTACAAGTTGCAATTAATTTGATTTTTAATACACTTCTTTGGCAATAAAGCCATGTTGTTGTACATACTTATCATTTAAGTAGAAGTAGTCTGCTACTATATTTCTAAAATGGTTGGGAAATATGAAAAGGACTATATACTAAGTAGAAATTGAGCAGAGGGAAGGTTTCTATTCTAGACAACATCTAGAAGAACATTTATTAGTGTCAAACTTTGTGCAACTAACATTTACCTGGCATATTTCATCCTCTCACTAATCATTTGAAGTAGTATTATCATGGATCAAATGGAAGTAATGACAAGGCCTATTTATGGGGTAGTGAACGCTTGCAAAGTGTGAATTTACTGAAGAGAGTTTTTCTCTAATGTAGTGAGTATCCCGGGATTAGTCAGACTTAGGGAAGCCATTAAAACTCCTAAGTAAATATATATATAAATGTATGGGTCAGTTTGAGGGATAGTAGAGATAGTCCTTTACAGTGTCAATATCAGCACTCTCCAATAGAGTAGTTATTTTCCACATGTGGCTACTTAAATCTAAATTAATTAAAATTAAAGAAAATTAGAACCTCATTCCCTCGGTTACACTATCAGTAATCCAAGTGCTCAGTAGTCACATGTAGATAGTTGCTACCATATTGGGAAACAGATTTAGAGCATTTTCATCACTACATGCAATTTACTGGACAGTACTGGAATAGTGTTTACTCCATCCTGAATCCATGAATCTTCAGTCTTGAAACTCCTGGAAAGCTAAATTAGTGGTCAGGAGGTTGCTTAGAGCACGGAATCAGGGCCTGAAGAGTTTGCGTGGTCTTAAAGCTATTTAATCAATGCCTCATGAATCAGCACTTCCTTACAACTGAGAAGCTCCTTTTTTTTTTAGGGCTTTCTATTGTATTTATCAGATCTAAGACTTCTTGCTTTGGATAATTCCATGGATAGTGAACTTCTGGGTCTTTTCTTTTTCTGTTTTTGAGTCTGCTGAATTCCTTATCACAATGATGGGAAGGGGAAAGGAAGACGCAGGCTTTGAAAATATTTTCCAGCATTTTTCAGGAGGAGATCTCAGTTTTGTTTTGTTTTTTTCATATGGGCAGGCACTGGGAAACAAACTTGGGTCTCCAGCATGGCAGGCGAGAACTCTGCCACTGAGCCATTGTTGCCCACTCATAGTTATACTACTACTTTACTATTTTACTTTATTTTATTTTTCTGTATGGGCAGGCACCAGTAATTGAACCTGGAACTCCAGCATGGGAGGTGAGAACTCTGCCTGCTGAGTCACCATGGCCTGCCCAAGATATCAGTTTTAAGTTTTTGCTTTAAGTTTCACGTCCTCTTTTCCTTTCTCAGCAGGATACAATACAGTCGGTTTATTCCTTGCTTGCTAAATATCTTCCCATTTCAACTCTTTCCAACTAAAGTTTCTCTAAGATCACAGTGATCACAGTTTTTGGTGAATAAACACTTTAGTCACACTTACAATAGGCCTAGGTTTTCTCAAATTGCTAGTTACGCTGTTAGTAGAGCCTAATTTTTAGAAGTGAACAGTATTTCTCCTGTTTATTTCTGCTTAGAGGTGTACTCCATGTATTAACAAGAGTAGATTGAGTACTACAAAAGAGGGCATGGTGAAATCTGGCTAGAATGTGTGTGTGTGCAAAATATGAAAAGAAAATAAATAGCTGGGCAGGGAGTATGGATTGGGAAAGAGCTTTAAAGATAGGAGACCCTTGAGCATGCTTGGTATTGACAGAAAGGAACCAGTTGAGAGAGGAATTTGAAAATGATTGCAAAAGGGTATAAGAGGGATATCAATATTTGAGAGATGAGTAGAGCAAGAGGAGCTCACAAAGAGACTGAGGAGGAGTGACCAGAGAGGAAGGCCAAAAACCTGCAGAGAATATTATAGAAAATACAGAGGAAAGTGTTTCAAGGAGAGAATGGCAGAATATTAGATATTTCTGAAACAATGATTAAGTTAAGGTCTAAAATTTGTGTTTGAATTAAGCAAAAGAGGTCCAAAGTTGTTAATTTAGTTGGAATTAAAAGGACGGAAGTAAGGCTAAGTGAGTAAAGAGGTGAATGAGAGGAGAAGCAAGGAGTGTAGATAATGTTTCAGAAAGTTTGGCTGTGAAAGCAAAGAGGGAAGGGGATGGTCACTGCAGGGGAAATATTCCAGGCAAATTAATTAACATAGCACATTGAATTAAATCAGTTTCAGTGGTGATGGGAAGGGGTTATTAAAGAAGAAGTTGAAGACAGAGAAGACGGAGGGTATACTTTTAGAGTAAAGTTCCTGAGAAGTGGGAGAGGATGAGCTCCAGCACACAGGAAATAAATTGGCCCCTAAATTGGGCAGGGTCTCCCTTATTCATTAAATTAGTGTTAAGGTGGAAGGAAAGAATGTGGAGGCTTGTGGCCTTCTGTTTCATATATTATGAATGAGTGAAAAAATAATGAGCATAAAAATGCTTATGCTCATATGTAGTATTGGAGTATTAGGAAAGACAGCATTATAATCACCAGAGGTAACTTTGCTGACTGTTAGGTGAGAGACATTGCCAGAAATGTAGTGCAACTTGGGGTTGGGGTTAAGGGTGTGTTATTTTTTAATGGTACTCTAAACTTGTGTGTACAACAGTAAATTTTGGAAAATACAGCTTTTTCCCATGAGTAGCCTCCTTCTCAAACTTTAATCTTTTTGACTGATGGGACCTCTCTCTCTTTAACTGTCAGTACCACGAGAATGGCCCCATCATTGCTGTCCAGATAGAGAATGAATATGGTTCATATCACCTGGATAAAAAATACATGTCATTTGTTAAAAAGGTAAGTGTTCATTTAATTTTCTCTATATTTACATACATCTTTCCTTACTCTGCTAGTTCACAGAGCAAGCATCTCCTGAGTGCCTAGAGCTTGCAGGGTACTATAGGCTATGAAGATGAATAGGATCAAATTTAATTCTTCCATGCATTTATAATCTAAAAATGGGACTGAGAACTACCTACAGAACTCGAATGTAAGGCAAGGACTGATGTTAAAATCTCATTCTTTTCTGTGGATATCACAGCTCTCTTCTGGTTAGGGGTTGTATGACACATATTTTTCTATCCCTCTTCTTTCAACTTTTCTGTATCCCTGTATTAAGGTGTATCTCTTGTAAGCAGCATATAATTGGAATTTTTTTTTGTTAATTGGTGGGATAATCTTTGCCTTTTAAATGGATTATTTGGCTTGTTTATATTTAGTGTAGTTACTGATCCATTTGCATTTAAATCTACCATCTTGCTACTTTCTTTCTATTTGTCTCATCAATTCTATGGTATTTTCTATTTCCTTTCTTGCCTTCTTTTGTTTGACTATTTTTTTTACTATACCATTTTCTCCTCTACTATCTTGCTATACATATTTCATTACAACAGTAAATTTTGGGAAATACAGCCTTTTCCTAAAAGTTGCATGTCATAGATATTACAGCAAACATCCTTGACTTATAAAATGCCAAATATAAATTAATATTTTTCCAGGCCCAAGACAATGAAACATCTTAGAACAACTTATATACATTTTCCTCCCTCCTACCTTAGGTACTATTATCATCATTTCTTTTAAAGCTACATGTATTTTAGATCATGCAAGATATTATTATTATTAATGTTTTATCAAGTTAGTTTTCAACTACATGCACCCACATAACCTACTTTTTGATACTTTTTTCTTCTACACCTTTGAGCCTAATCTCCTAGAACATTTTCCTTGGCCTGAGAAACAACCTTTAATCTTTTCTTTGGTGCAGGTATGCTGGTGACAAATCCTTTCACCTTTCATTTGTCTGAAAATATTTCTAGTTTGCCTTCATTCTTGAAGGATATTTTTGCTTTATGTAGAACACTAGATTGACAGCTATCTTCTTTTAGATTCTTTTAGTTTCAGTTGTTCCTGCTAAGAAGTCAGAAATCAATGAAATTATTGTTCCTTTCAAGTTAATGTGTATTTTTTCTTCTTACTGCTTATAAGATTTTTCTTTGGTTTTCAGTATTTTTGCCACAATTTGTTTAGAGTGTGTTTCTATTTATTTTTGCATGTATTTTTCACACCCTTTAATTTGTATCTTGAAGTCTTTCAAAATTTTGGAAACTTCTCAGCCATTAACTGCTCCAAGGCCTTTCTCCTCTCCTACAAGATTTCAACAATAGCAATGTTAGGTGATGTCATCATATTCCATTTTTCCACCATGCTTTTTGTCTGGATAATTTCTTTTTTTACTTTTTCTTCAGTTTTGTAATTTGATGTTAAACCCATCCATTAAGTCCTTACTTTCTGTTACTGTATTTTTCAATACTAGAATTTCAATTTGATGCTTTTTATAGTTTCTAGTTTTTGGCAAACATTTTCCTTTGTTTCTTAATTCCTTCAACATATTAAGGATAGTTACTTCAAAATCTAAGTATGGTAGATCTATTTTCTGGATCTCCTATGGATCCATATCTATTGTTATTTTTTTTTCATGCTTTTCAGTAAAGTATTGTTTTCTAGTATGTCTAATAATTTTGTGATTCATTATCAGACATTTATGTATGAAAATTATATTTAGATTATTTGAGGTCCTTGATAACCTGCCAGAAGGATTTATTTTTGCTTCTAGCAGGAATTTGCAATTATTTGAAGCTGAGCTTCAGTCCTTGTGAGAGATAATCTATTTCTTTACTTTTTCTAAAACATTTTATTTTGAAATGATTTCAAGGTTACAGGACAGTTTCAAAATAATACAAAACCTATATAGGGAACTCCAACATACTCTCTCCTAGATACTAAGATTAACAAATTTTAACATTTTTCCATATCTGCCATATCACTCTGTTTGTCTATCTCATATATATATCAATTTTAAACATTTGAGAGTAGATTATATGTGTCATATGTCATGCTCCTTAAAAATGTAATATTTCCATGTACATTTCCTAAGAACAAGACAAGGAATGACTGTTTCTATTTTTCTATATTCTTGCCAACATCTATCTTCTATTAAAAAATAATAGCCATTCAAGTGAATGTGAGATAGTATCCACTGTAGTATTGATTTGCATTTTCCTAATCACTAATGATGTTGAGGATCTGTTCTAGTTTGCTAGCTGCCAGAATACAATATACCAGAAATGGAATGGCTTTTAAAAAGGGGAATTTAATAAGTTGCTAGTTTACAGTTCTAAGGCTGAGAAAATGTCCCAGTTAAAACAAGTCTATAGAAATGTCCAATCAAAGGCATCCAGGGTAAGTTACCTCGGTTCAAGAAGGCCAATGAAGTTCAGGGTTTCTCTCTCAAGTGAGAGGACACATGGTGAACACAGTCATGGTTTCTATTTCAGCTGGAAGGGCACATGGCAAGCCTGGCGTCATCTGCTTGCTTTCTCTCCTGGCTTCCTGTTTCATGAAGCTCCCTGGGAGACATTTTCCTTCTTCATCTCCAAAACGCTGGCTAGTGGACTCTGCTTTGTGGTGCTGCAGCATTTTCTGCTCTCTCTGAATCTCCTTCATGCTCCAAAATGTTTCCTCTTTTATAGGACTTCAGAAACTAATCAAGACCCACCCAAATGGGTGGAGACACACCGCTACCTAATCCAGTTTAACAACTGGATTAAATCTTGATTAAATCACACCTCCAGGGAGATGATCTAATTACAGGTTCAAACATACCATACAGAATAGGAATTAGAAGAAATGGCTGCCTTTACAAAATGGGATTAGGATTAAAACATGGCTTTTCTAGGGTACATGTATCCTTTCAAACCAGCACAGGATATTTCCATGTGCTTATTGGCTATTTATATATCTTCTTTGAAGAAGTATCTATTCTTGTCTTTCACCTGTTTTGAAATTGGACTGTCTTTTATGGTCCAGTTGTATCATTTCTTTATATATTCTGGAAGGAAACCCTTACCAAATTGTGGCTTTCAAATACTCTCTCCCATTCTGTAGGTTGTCTTTTTAATTTCATAATGAAGTGCTTTGATGAACAAAAGTTTTTGATTTTGATGAAGTTCCATTTATTTATTTTCTCTTTTGTTGCTTGTACTTCTGGTGTAAAATCAAGAAATCATTGCCTAACACAAGATCCTGATGATTCCCTACATTTTCTTCTAGAAATTTTATAGTCCTGATTTTTACATTTTTGTCTTTGATCCATTTTGAATTGCTTTTGTATATGGTGAAGGTCCACCTTTATTCTTTTGCATATGAATAGTAAATATTCCCATCACCATTTGTTGAAGAAACTGTTCTGTCCCAGTTGAGTGTGGCACCCTTGTCAAAATTAATTGGCCATAAGTGTGAAGGTTTATTACTGAACTCCCAGTTTACTTCCACTGGTCTATATGTTGGTTCTTTTGCCAGTACTATGGTGTTTTGATTACTGTGCTCTTAAATTTTAAGAGCAGCAATGTGAGTTTTCCAACTTCATTCTTCTTTTTTCAAAATGGCTTTAGCTCTTCAGGGCCCCTTATCCTTCCATGTAAATTTGATGATTAGTATTTCCATTTCTGCAAAGAAAGTTTTTGTAATTTTGATTGAGATTGTATTGAGTCTTTTAATTGCTTTGGATAGAATTGATATCAACAATATTTAGTCTTCCAATCCATGAATATGGAAGGTCTTCTGTTTGTTTGTCTACTTTGATTTCTTTTAGAAAATATCTTGGTTAAATTTATTCCTAGATATTTGATTCTTTTAGTTGTTGTTCTAAATGTAATTTTTGTTGATCTTCTACCCACAATTTTGCTGAATTTGTCTATTAATTTTATTAGTTTTGTTGTTAATTTTCAGGATATTCTATATGTAGTATTGTGTCATTTGAAAATATGGAAAGCTTTACTTATTCCTTTCCAATTCGGATGTTTTTTTTTTTTACTTCTTTTTCTTGCCTAATTGTTCTGGCTAGAATTTTCAGTACAATGTTGAATAACAGTGGTGATAGTGGACAGTCGTATCTTGTTCCTGATCTTAGGAGTAATGTTTTTGGTCTTTCAAGATTGAGCATGATGTCAGCTGGGGGTTTTCATATATAAACTTCATCATATAGAAGAAATTTCCTTCTATTTGTAGTTTTCTGAATATCTTAATCAAGAAAGGATGCTGGATATTGTCAGATACCTTTCTGCATGAATTGAAATGATCATGTGTTTTTTCCCCTTCATTCTATTAATGTGGGGTATTACCATAATTAACTTTTTATGCTGAACTGTGCTTGCATACCTGGGATAAATCCCATTTGATCATGGTGTATAATTGTTTTCATGTGACCTTAGATTCCATTTGCTATTATTGAATATTTGCATCTATGTTCATAAGGGATATTTGTCCATATTACTGGTCCATAATTTTCTTTATGCTGTTTTAGTATTAGGGTGGTGCTGACCTCATAGAATTAGCTTAAAAGTGTTCTTTCCTCATCAATTTTTAGAAGAGTGTAAGCAGGATTGGTGTTAATTTTTTCTGGAATATTTGTTAAAATTTGCTAGTGAAAGCATCTGGTCTTGGGATTTTCTTTGTTAAAAGGTTTTTGATTAGTGATTCAATCTCTTTACATGCTATTGGTCTGTTGAGATCTTCTATTTCTTCTTGATGCAGTATAAGTAGTTTTTGTGTTTCCTAGGTATTTGTCTGTTTCATTGAGGTTATCTAACTTTTTGGCCAACAGTTGTTCATAGTCTTCTCTTATAATCATTTTTATTTCTATGGTGTCAGTAGTAATGTGTTCCCTTGCATTTCTGATTTCATTTATTCATGTCTTCTTTTTCTCTGCTTAGCTAAAGGTTTGTCAATTTTATTGATATTTTTTATGAACCAACTTTTAGTTTTGTTGATTTTCTGTATTTTTTTTAATTCTCCGTTTCCTTTATCTCTACTCTAATATTTGCTAATTCCTTTCTTCTGCCCATTTTGGGTTTAGTTTGCTCTTCTTTTCTTTGTTTTAAGGCATACATTTAGAGTTATAAATTGCTCACTCAGAACTTCCTTTGTTGCAACCCATATGTTTTGGTATGCTGTGTTTTCATTTTCAAATGCCTCATATATACTAATTTCCCCTGTGATTTCTTCTTGACCCATTGGATTTTAAATGGTGTGTAGTTTAATGTCCACATACTTGTGAATTTTTCAGTTCTCCCTCTGTTATTGAATTCTAGCTTTATTCCATTGTGGCCAGAGAAGATACATTGTATAATTTTAATATTTTAAAATATATTGATACCTTTGTCAGTCTAGCTAAAGTTTCACAATTTTATTGATTTTTTCCAAAGAATTTATTTTTGATTTTGTTGATTCTCTCTATTGTTTTCTCTGTTCTCTTTTTCTTTTATCTCCACTCTAATCTTTATCATTTCCTTTCTTCTGCTAACTTTGGTTTAGTTTGATTTTCTTTTCCTAGTACTTTTTTTTGTATACTGTGTGATGGGGGTCACACTTCATTCTTTTCCATGTGAGTATCCTGTTATTGCAGCACCATTTGTTGAATTTTTGTTTGTTTTCTTTTTCTTTCTTTGCTTGTTTGCTTGTTTTTGGGAAAGTGCCTGAACCGGGAATTGAACCCAGGTCTCCTGCATGGCAGGCAAGAATTCTACCACAGGACTACCCTTGCACCCCCTTTTTCTAGTACTTCTACATGTAAGGCTAGGTTAGTAATTCAAGATTTTTTTTGATGTGTGCTTTTGTAGCTGTAAATTTCCCTCTGAACATTGCCTCCACTGCATCCCATATGCTTTTATGTTGTTTTACTTTATAATCATCTCAAAATATTTCCTAATTCTCCTTGTGATTATTTTCTTTCATCCATTGTTTAGGTGTGTTTTATGATTTCTACATATTTGTGAATTTTCCAGTTCTCCCTCTGTTATTAATATCTAGCTTTTTCCATTGTGGTTGGAGAAGATATTTTTGCATTATTTCAAGCTTTTAAATTTATTGAGACTTGTTTTGTGATCTAACCTATGGCCTCTTAGATTATGGTCCCTGTGAGTAGAGAAGCATGCGTGATCTGTTGTTTGGTGAAGCATTCTATAAACACTGCTTAGGTCTAGTTAGTTCATATTATTTTTCAAGTACTGTTTCTTTACTGCTGTTCTGTCTAGATGGTCTAGCTATTATTGAAAGTGGCACATTGAAATCTCCTACTATTAATGTAGATCCATCTGTTTTTCCCTTCAAATCTGCTAATGTTGCTTCATATATTGTGGGACTCTGCTGTTAAGTTCATATATGGCTATAATTGGTATAACTTTTTGATGAATAATATTGTATCAATATTTAATGCCTTTCTTTGCCCCTTTTAACTATTTGACTTACAGTCTATTTTGACTGATATTAGTATAGCCACCCCAACTCTCTTTTGGTTACTGTTTGCATGGAATATTTTTTCCATCCTTTCAATTTCAAACTGCTTGTGCCTCTCAGTTTAAGGTGAGTCTCTTATATACAGCATATAGTTGGGTCAAGCTTTTTTTTTTGTATGCTGTATGGCAGGGTCACATTTCATTATTTTTCCATGTGAGTTGGGTCAGCACCCATTATTGCAGCACCATTTGGTGAATTTTTGTTTGTTTTACTTGTTTGTTTTGGGGGAAGTGCATGGACTGGGAATTGAACCTGGATCTCCCATGTGGCAGGCGAGAATTCTACCACTGAACTACCCTTGCACCCCCTGGGCCATGCTTTTTAAAACCAGTTCTACTTATCTCTAACTTTTAGCTGGAGAGTTTAGTTCACTTACAATGAAAGTAATTGCCAATAACAAAGGACCTACTTCTGTCATTTTGCTGTCTGGTTTTTGTAAATCTTATACCTTTTCGGTTCCTCAATTGTTCCTTTAGTGTCTATTTTTGTATTTAGTTGCTTTTTTTGTAGTTAACGCTTTAGAGTTTCTTTTCATTTCCTTATGTGCACATTTTCCCAATATTTTCTTTGTGTTTACAGTGGAGCTTTTTACATCCTAAACCTTTAACAATCACATTTGATTTGCAACCAACTTAATTTCAGTAGCATACTGAAGGCAAGCATTCAATAGCATACTGAAATTACAATATGAACTTAGCAACAGAGTCCCAAAATATATGAAACAACATTAACAGGTATAAGAATGTTCTAGCTACCTTTATGTTGTCTTTGTTACAATTTACATCTTTGTACATTGTTTTTCCAAAACCATATTATCATTACTTTTTAGATCCTGAAAGACGTACCAAGTAGAGTTACAAACCAAAAATGGAATAGTACTGGTAATTAAAATTGTTCATGTGTTTAACTTTTATGAGGGTTTTATTTCCTTATGCATCTTCAGCCAACCATCTAGTGTCCTTTCCTTTCATGCGAAGAACTATTTTTAATGTTGCGTGTAGGACAGTCTACTGGTGATGCGTGCCCTTTCCTTTTGTATATTTTGGAATGCTTTCATCTCTTCCTTCTTTATGAAGGTTGTCTAATCAGATATAAAATTCTTGATGGGCAATTGTTTTCTTTCAGCAGTTTAGATATTTCATCCCACTTCTTTCTTGCCTCCATGGTTTTCGTGAGAAATCAACACTTAGTCTTACCAGGGCTCCCTTGTATTTACTTGCAGCTTTCAGAACTCCCTCCTTGTCCCTGGCATACAGTGTTTTGACTACTTTGTGTCTGGGCATGGTTCTCTTCAAGTTTATCTTGTTTAGGGTTCATTGGGATTCTTGGATGTGTATATTCATGTTTTCCACTAAGTTTGAGAAGTTTAAAGCTATTATTCCTTCAAATATTCTTTCTTCTCCTTTCTATCTTCTCCTCTGGAATTCTAATAATGCAAACTTGATGGCATCCCACAGGTCTTTTAGGATCTGTTCACTTCTTTTTTCTGCATCTTCCTCAGAATGAAAAATTCAATATATGTGTATATATGTGTGTGTATGTGTGTGTATGTGTGTGTGTATATATATATATATATATATATTTTTTTTTTTTTTTGGTGTGTGGTCCGGGAATCAACCCTGGTTCTCCCACATGAAAGGCAAGCATTCTACCACTGAACCACCCATGCACCCCGAAATTCAATATTTTTATCTTCAAGTGATTATTTCTTATGTCAGCTTGAATCTGCTATTGAACCTTATAGCGAATTTTTAATTACAATTATTACAATTATTGCAGTCTTCAGCCCCAGTATTTCTGTCTTGTTCTTTCCTATGATTTCTATCACTTTATTGAAATTCTTTTGCTTGCTTATCATATCCCTGATATCTTTTAGTCCTTTTTCTTTGTTTTCCTCTGGCTATTTCAGCAAGGGTTTTAAAAAACTCTTTGGGTATTACATTCAAAGTCTGGTATTTTTCCTTAGTGGTTTTAGGTGCTTTATCATGCTCATTTGGGTCGGGCTTTGTTTCCTATTTCTTTGTGTGTCTTCTAATCTTTTGTTGCACACTGGGCACTTTGATTTTTTAATATTAAAAATATTAAACCCTGGAATTTAGTTCCTGGGATATCTGTTCCTAATCTTTATTTCCAGCTAATGTTATGACAGAGATTTCCTTGAATACCAGGACCTAATAAAACAAAACAAACACCTTTCCTAGTCCTTACAAGGTGGCTCTTGGTTCTCTGAGACTCGCCTTCAGAATTTAGCTATTCCAACACTTAATCTGAAGAACACCTGAGATGAAAGCAGAGAGTCCTTTGTTGTTTTTCCTGAGAATGCATTTTTCCTGGGCATACACTTGTGGGTTCAAGAATTTCTGCATTTACAAGGTCTAAGTATCCTTTCTTTTCCTAAGAAATGGCATATACTTCTTGTCCTGGATGATCTATTGTGTGTTTTAAATACAATTTTTTTTTTTTTGCCCCTGGCCCCTGTGGTTTCTCACACTGATTTATCTGACCCATAAGCCACTTCTGGGATGGTGAGCCATATCTACACTCACATAGTATGCTTATGGTACTTAGTCTGTGTCTCTGGAACCGAGACCAGGGACCTGCACTGACAGCTCAGGCTAGCTCCACCGGCAGGGGAGGAGCTGGTGAAAGAGCCAGCAAGGGTGACATTATCTATTCTTATCATCTTTATTTTTAAATTGTCATTTTTCTTGATTTGTTGCTTGCCTAATTATTGCAATGCTTGTTTTCTAGAACTTTAAGGAAGATGGATCTTTGTGTTTGTTGTTAAAAAATTCTGGGTGGGCCAGAGCACTGGAGCCTCTCATTCACAATTTTGGAGACAACACATCCATTGTAGTACTTTTTAGGCATATTTTTTCAAGTGTGAAGCAGTCCCATGGAACTATAGACAGTTCATTTTCTCCTACTGAATTCTCCATAGGCCCTGGTGACAAGAGGCATCAAAGTACTGCTCCTGACTGCTGATGATGGAAAAGACGTGATAAACGGCCACTTAAAAAATGGTAAATGTTTGGGTTTGCACTATTTATCCCATCGGTCAGGTTGGAAAAGGACCAGGAGTTCCTCTAATACTTCATTTCCCTTTGAAATAGACTTCATATCTCTCATTTCCCATTGAAATAGACTTTATAGTCTATGGATGAAAGCAATGGGGAGTCCTGCTCAGAGCCAAAATGTAAATAACCTGCCACTCACTTCTGCTGCCCATTGGCTTATTATCCCAGAGCCTCAAAAATGCAGATCGCTCACCCATTTTCTTCAGGCCATCCTCCTCCCCTATCCACCTTGTAAAAGGCTCCCACCCATTCTCTGAAAATATCCTTCTAAGCCCATCCTCCTCACGCATGCTTCTCACCCAGATCTCACTGACCGCTCCACACAGCGTTCATCTCATTGCATCACCTCACCTGTACTCCTTACTACGTTTTCCTCATCCTGCCTCCTCATCCATTCTCCTCACCCATTTTTCTCAAACCATCATCCTTACTCCATTGTCCTAACTCATCCTCCTCTCCCATGCTCCTCAAAGAATACTCCTCAGGGCATACTCCTAACAGAATTCTCGTCACCCGTCCTCAAACCCCATTTTACTCGCCCATCCTCCACACTGCATCCTCGTCATCAGACTTCTCACTTCGCCTCCTCCACCGTCCTCCTCACCCACTTTCCTTGCCCGTCGTCCTCACTCTCCCACTCACCGCACTCCCGGCAAATAACCACCTATCCTCTACATCCACCCTCCTCACCCACCTCCCTGCCTCACCTCCTCACTCACCCTACTCACCTACCTACCTCATTCACCCTCCATACCCACTCTGCTCATCCATGCTTTTCACTAATCTTCTCACTCAACCTTCATACCCATCCTTCTTGCAGCTCTGCCTCATCTGTCCTGCTTATCCATGTTCTACCCCATCCACCTCACACATTCTCCACACGTGCCCTGCTCATTCACCCTCCTCACCCATGCTCCCCACGCATCCTCCTCACCCATCCTCCCCCCACCCTCCCATCCATCCTACCCACCCATCCTCCTCACCGCCTTCATCACCCACCTTCCTCTCTGATCCTCCTCACCCATCCCCTGCATCCATCCTTCTCACCTACCCTCCTCACCCATTCCCTTCACCCATCCTCTTCACCCAATCTCCTCAGGCCTGCATTGGCCCTGACTGGGGCCTTGGTTGTGACTAGTGTAATGGCCATCTCCATCAGTGTCCAGTGGTCATTGCTGAGTAACAGCATTGGTTGTTGTGTTGGGGATATAGTGCTCTCGTGGACACAGCTCAGGGACGTCATGATCTTATATCATGTGACTGTTCTGTGGAATAAAAGCAGGAGAGAATTATGGAAATAGAACTAGAAGGTAGAAATGTGAGTTTAAATTCTGGAAAATGAATAAATGAAATGCACAGACATATGGAACTGGAGAAAATGCTTTTTAGAATTCTTTAGCCCCAATAATCCTGTCAGTTACTTTCTCTCTGGTGTTCTCTCTCCAGGGCTTTTTGGTGACTCTTCCTCATCTTGGGGTTTGAGGGACAGAAAATTGTTCTGGATTATAAATCAAGAGACCTATAGCTGATTTTTTGGTCTTGGGCTTGCCATCACCTCTCTGAAGCTCAGTTTATTTATTGACATATTATGGTTTTTTTTGAAGTGTCCTTCTCTTTTTCTAGTCATTCACTGTAAATACTGAATGAAGAACTGTATTCAAACACCCTCTGTAGATTCCATGATTGAATACACTACAGAATGCTCTTTATTATCAGTCATAAGCCATATAGTGTTCAATGGGAAATGTCCATTTGGTGTATATGTCAGAGGTGCTGTGGCCTGGCTCTCTCTTTCCCCCTAGGTCAGCCTCCTCCTTGCCTGGCAGTGGTTATGCTGGACCTCATGCAGAGTTTCTCTTTCTTTCCACAGTGCTTGCCACTCTCCATCTGAAGAATATAAATAAAGATACTTATAAAAAGCTCTCTTCAATTCAGGTAAGGACATTTCAAAGCTAGGAGGCTTTATGATTCTTGTTCATGCCAGGACCTCTTCACTCTTTTATGAAGGAAGTTCTCAGCAATTTTTAGTTTAGTTAAAACATGAATCTTTTGTACTCTTGCAATGCCTACTCTAGGTGGTTGTAGTTTGACTAAGTTAAACTCACATCCCCACTATAGACCATCTTGCTCCTTCCTGGCCATACAGGACAGGAGACAGCAAAGGAGTCAAGGTGCTTCAAAAGAAAAGTTGTTTTTAATGCTTTACTCCAAGCCCCATTTACCTTTAATTACTGATGGTCCATTGAGAAAAACAAAACATGTAAATACACAACAAGATCACAAGATTGCCAGGTGAAAATATAAAGATAAGAATGAATTCATAGTGGGTCAAGGTGGCAGATTTTATGACTTTCTTTGAGCATCTGGCAGCTCAGGCATTGATGTGGATATAGCTGGGGCTGGTAGAGCTGGAGATTGTGATAGGAATGAAAGCAGAAATACAAGTAGTTCATGAATTTCAGTGTTAAAAGGAACAAAATTGAAAGAGCCAAGTATGGAGTCAAGTTTGCCTAGAGGCTAGAAAATCCCAATGGATTAGAAAGACACAGGACATGATTATGGCACAGGGAAGAGTGAGAGCCCAGAAGTGGGTGGAAAAACTGGGTTTCTGGGATTCTCATTTATGAATTTAACCTTTTGGTCCTCATTCATGGAGTATTTTTAGTGCTTCCTCTGTGTCAGGCAGTTCTTTATTAGACTTCTATCTGGACTTCATAAAAGAAGACTATGGTTCTGGAAAAGGCAATGTTGAAATGGCAGCTGTTTAATGCTCAACCTGTGCTAGAAGGCTAGTGAAAGCAACGGAGGACTAACTTGACCAGGAAATGTGGAAGAATATGAGTTTGTGAGAGGAGGTGCAGGGTGCTCAGAGTTGCAAAGGGGTTATGAGACCTGGATTTTACAATTCCCTTCTAAGCAACTTGGGATTTCTAAATTGCATGAGCTCTTCCAAACTGACATTTCCCTTTTTTTCAGGGTCTGAGCCCCATCATGATGATGCTATATACAGCAAAATCTTTTGATACCTGGGGTGTTTCCCGCCACACTCTGGATCCACATGGTGAGTGTGATTTAGCTCCTTCTCAGAAAGGATGGTTCAGAAGGCAATGACCTTTTTTTTTTTTTTTTCTGCTGATTAGTGTGCTTGGGATTTAGGAGACAAGGGTCCCAGATTTCATGGCTTTGTTAGTATTAATGTGATTAAATAGACACCTCACAGATGTTTGTGCAGTAAAATGACAGCACCAAATGGGCATCCCAGAGGCCATTTCAATTGAAATTGAAATTAGTAGTACTTCCTTTCTAATTTTATTTTGTTCAGGCTACTAAAATAGTTTCAATGAATTGTTCTGACATATAGAGAAATTCAACAGAAGTGTGTTGGGTGGAAGTAGAAAGTTATCTGGTTCCAGATTATCCACCCAGTTCTCCCTGGAGAACGACCATAATCATTAAGTAGGTTTAACAATGAATCTTCTTGGTGACATGATTTCAGATCCACATCTTTTTAAAATATATACCCACTAAGCTGGGTATATATTTACCTAGAATAAAGATGCATAAGCAATTATTTAATACATCCCTTCTGTTTGGTAGAAAAAAATCTTCCAAATGTAAAACTGAAGAGAAGAAAACAATCAATTCCCAGCCAATTCTGGATAATCCCTCCCAGCTTCTGGGCATGAGGTCTTGGTAGATGTTGACAGACAGAGCAATCAATTTGATTACTTGTGGTCTAGATTATTTGATGATCCCACAAGGGGCTATTAACCGCTCTCAAATCCTAATTCTCTCCCCATTCTTCTTTTCTTCCTACTTATATTGCAGTGTTGATGAAAAATGTCCGTGAAATGTTCAAATTAAGATTCTCCCTCAACTTCTATATGTTCCATGGGGGCACGAACTTTGGCTTCATGGGTGGAGCTACAACTCTGAATGGCCATAGCCCCATGGTCACCAGCTATGGCAAGTAATTGTCCCCCAGCATTTTCTCCAGACTGGCTCACCCCATTGGAGACTAAGAGCTTTCAAGCAGATGTTTCAGAACAATATGCCTTGCCTTTAATGTATGTTGAAAATTGACGGTTTGTCATATGTCCTCTTGACAGTACTAGAATTTATACACAAGGCTAAACTTGTCTATCTGTTGTGCAGACCCTGGTTTTTAGAGAACAGGTTACTCTGTATCTCTTTAGGGCATCGCTGTATGGATTATTATGTCTTCCCATCTATAGCTCTATTGATTGGACAGGTGGGAAGTTGAGGATGAAAGAAAGAAAGAGGTCAAGTTAGAAATAGGATAGGAAGGAGGAACCATTCGATTAGAGTAGCCTCAAGTTTGGTTTATTTTATGTTCATGAACTGGTGCTATTTGCCTCCTTTTGGAAGCCCTAAAGATGTGGTAGGAATTTTCTAGTTTTGACTAACTGGGACACAAGCAGAAGTTTCAGGAACATGGTCACTAGGTATTTTCTTGTATAATGCCAAAAGTTTTCTCTTCCCAAAGTTGCTGTATTAAATAGCATTTTTCTCAGTGCCAGGTTCTCATCTCTTTCTTTGCTGAAGCTGGTGCTTTCCTGGGAAAAATGTCAAATTTTGTTATATTTTTCAGACTATGGAGCACTGCTGACAGAGGATGGAGAATACACATCTGAGTTCCTCACATATCAAGAGTTTTTTAGGAATGTTTTAGGTATCTACTGATAACCTCAACTTGAGTAACATCTCAGCCCCTCAAGTGTGCTCTGTCCTGTGGAGAGAGCAGTAAGGGAATGGGGTAGAGAGCTTTTGGGGAGATATTCATTTTGATCCAATGTATTTTATCACTGATTCAAATATGCACAAGATACAGTGCCTGCCTTTTAGGCACTCACCATCTAGGGCCATGTTGCTTAGTCATGGTTGTGCATCAGAATCCTCTGTGGAACTTCTAAAACCAGAGTTGCCCAGACACTTCATAGGGCCGTTACAGAAGGATATCCTGGATGAGATGGGGAGGAAGGGGTAGAGTCTGATCAGGTGTATTTTCCTACTGGGCTTAAGGAGATTCTGATGCACATCCAGGTTGAGAAGTGCTGGTCTAGTGAATGGGGTTCCTGGATAGTAGGGTACCCACCTCACTGGTGGATATGTCAGGACTTCGACTCAGTGCTTGGATTTGGGAAGTCATGTTCTGTGACTGGGCCCTTCACTCCTGGTGGCTTTAGGATAGAAGAGCATGTGGTAACCTTGAATGGAGGGGGTTGGGTAGGAGGGTCCTGGCATGGCCCAATTGCCTCTTTTTCATTGCAGAAATGCCCGAGCCTGTAACACCACAACCTATCCCTAAGGCGGTATATAATTCAGTGAAACCAACACACTACCTGTCACTATGGGATTTGGTGCCATACTTGGACAGGGTAAGCATTTCCTGGGCATAGAAATGCAGCATAGCCTTTGGACTAAAGAGAGGAAAGTGAAAGACTTAACTCAAATAACAGGGAGAGAATTATTGGGGAACTAATAGAAATCCTGAGCAGTTTTAGTTTCTTTTCCCAATTTTAGAATTTAAAATAATGAACCTAGATAAAAATTTTGGAGTAAGAAAGTTGAATTGGAAGAAATAGTATACATGCTTCAGGGTAAGACAGTTTGCCTCCAGAGCAGGTGCCCTTTAGTGCAATGCTGTGTCCCCTTGACACAGATGTATGTCCCTTTTACATCCAGCTGAGAAGAGGATCTACTGCCTTATGAAGATGGTTAGAAGGAAGGCACCTATACCCATGGCATAGATTTCCAAACTTTTGTACTAGTAGAGGAACTATTTCTTCAAATTTACCGTAAGGTTAAATCCATGAAACAGGTAAAAGACTGCCCTGGTTAAAATAGGGGTAGTTGTAGCTCTTGACTTTCTCTCTCCCTGAGGGTCAGTATCCGCTTCTCCAGGATGACTCATGTACCACTTCTGAGTTACCCCTATGGCTCTGAAGAGATCAGATGGAAAACCCCTTGTCCAGAGAAACTGCATTCTTATTTCTATAACAATTCCTGAACATTAATGGTTTGGGGAACTGTGTTGTCAAGATGTCATCTCAGAGAACTTCCCATCTAATGGGTAAGAAAGGAAGGTAGACTAGAGATTAGAGGATTCTAGATTCTATGGTAAAAAGAATGAATCTAGCACAGCATTGTCAAGGGGACACAGCATTGCACTAAAGAGCACCTGCTCTGGAGGTAGACAATCTGGATTTGAATCCTTGCTCCCTTATTTACCAGCCTCTACCTCATTCAATCTCATTCTACCTCATCAGCAAAATGAGGATAATAGTCCCCATCTCATAAGATTAGGATATGGAATAAATTCTTTATTATTTAATTAAAGTTAATTCTTTACCTGGCACACAGTTAAGTACTCAACACGTCTTAGCTATTATTATTTTTATTGCGATATGATCAGAATGCTGGACAATCAGATTACATCTCAAGAGTGTATCGCAGTTGAGGTGATTCTGAGATCTGAGAGATGAACGGGAGCTAATGAAATGACGGCAGGGTATAGAAGAGAGGGAAAGGAGTTCGGGGTACAGTGGACACCATGATACAGTGGACTTGGAGAAAACTGCATCTTTGGGCAACTGTAATTAGGATTAGAGTGAAAAGTCTTTGTGGGAGGGTGGCAGGAAGGGAGCCAGGCACCAAATGATGGAGGCCTTTTGGTCTTGTTGTTCTCCCATAATTTTTTATTTGGAATTTTAAAAACATGAACAAACGGGGCAAGAATAGTAGTGAACCTCCATGTGCTCAACACGCATCTTCATCTTTATCATATATGGCTCATCTTTTCTTTGTATACCACTATTTGTTCTCCTCCACCTTCTACAGGATTAGTTTAAAAGCACATCCCAGATGCCCTATAATTCAAGGTGTAAATATTTAGTGTACTGCGCAAAAGATAAGGACTCTTAAAACAAAAACATAACTATAAAATCATTATCACTCAGTAATAATAATAGTAATTTCTTAAAATAATTGATATGCTAGGATATATTTAGCAATTGACTCTCTGGAAGGAAAAGCTCTTATTAGGAATGTTTGCTACTTTCTGTGGTGTAAATACTTCTGCCATGCCTGACTTTAAGCTGTCAACATGATGTCAGTGAATGCAGAGCTGGGAAGCCAGGTGCACAGTGGGCTCTCGTGACCTGGAACAAGTCGTCTCCAGTGCCCCGGTGCTTAAAATCACAAAATAGCCAATGTTCACATTGTCTAAATTATCTCATAAACTGTTTGACATTTCTTTGTCAGGATCAGAATCCAAATAAGTTCCATGACACATTGCATTGAGTTGATATGTCTCTAACGTCTCTCTTAACCTAAAGATTTTTTTTCTTCTATTTATTTATCAAATAAGCTGCATTATTTGTACTATAGAACCCCCCACATTCTGGGTTTTTCTGATTAGATCCCTACTGTCAAGTAACACGTTCCCATACTCCCTGCATTCTGCAAACTTATAGTTAGATCTTGATAGTCAGATTCAGGTTAAATTTTGCCTTTGTTTGCAAGTGTATTTCATAGGTGGTGCTGTGTACTTTCTAGGCATCCTATTCCAGGCACATAATGTCTGGGTGTTTCTGTTTTCATAATTCATCTGTGGAGTTCAGGTAGAATTAGTCTGAATCTTCTACTACAAATTTTCCTTTCAACCTTTTACCTAATGGTTTTAGGAGCCATTGATGATTATTGCTTATATCTAGTATTTTAGTAGGTCTTTCAGAATGGTATCATTCAAATTCCTTTTGCATTTACTCAGCTGAATTTTTCTACAAAGAAAAACTTTCTTTCAATTGTTTTGCTTCCTTGAAGTGCACTTTATACAGAAAAATCAGGACAAAGTTCAAGTATTTGCTTTTTTGTATGCTGTATGGCGGGGTCACATTTCACTCTTTTTCCATGTGAGTATCTCCTTGCTGCAGCACCATTTATTGAATTTTTGTTTGTTTGTTTTTTCACTTGTTTGCTTGTTTGTTTGTTTGTTTTGGGAAGTGCATGGGCCAGGAATCAAACCTGGGTCTCCCACATGGCAGGCGTGAATTCTACCTCTGAGCTAGCCTTGTACCCCCAAGTATTTGCTTTCATCAAAATGACAGATTTATCCCTGGGTATCCTCCAAAGGTAGCCAGTGAGTCCTTTTGCTGTTGTTGCTTTTTATATGGTTATCAACTCACAAGTTTTAAAACACACTATGTTTTGATCTCATCACAGTTGTTCTTTTCGATGCTCAAATTATCCCATCTTTGGCCAGTGGATTCCTGTGTCCTCTTGACATGACTCCAGGAGCCTTGGAGGTTATCTTTTGCTTTTTAGTTATGAGGATGTTTCAGGCTGTGTGGTTGCACATTTCCTACCACAGACCTGAGATCTTCTACTTCTGCAAGGAGATCTGAAGGTTCGTGGTTTTGTGCCTATAAATTTGAACATTTCCCTGAAAGTCATGGAGAAGCAGTTTAATGCAGAGGTGGGAGCAAATAACCAGACCTGTATTTCAGCAGGATTTCTTAGGTAGCTACATGAGGGGGGATGGATTTTCTGCAGGGACATGATAGAGCACTGAAAGCTAGCAATTGTCTACTCCTGTAATCCAAGCAAAAAGTAAAGAGAGTTTGAGCTTAAATGACAGGAATGAAGAAAGAGGGGCAGTAAAACAAATATTTAGAGTGAGACTGCTCAGGAAGTGATGACTAGTTGATGTGGGATGCTGAGGGAAAGGTCAAGGACATTGTCCGTGCTTTTCTCTACTGTGACTGGATGGACGGTGTCATTCTTCTGAAAGGAAAAATATGGGGTTGGGATGTGTTGTGGTAAATAAAGTTTGAGTTGTATTGAGTTTGAAGTACCTGTGGATCTCCAAATGAAGAAGTCCAGTAGGTATGAGGGTAAACAGGCAAGGAATGCTTGAGGTCAGTTCTAGATAAGTATATTTATAAACAATTCTGGTCAGTTCGATCATGGGTCAGGATGAGGTCTCTCAGATGGTTAAAAAGGAAAAAAGAAAAAAAGGCCAATGATAGACACAATCTGGCACACCTGGGTTGGAATTTCTGGAAGCAGGAGTCTAGGTACAAACTCCATCATGAATTGATAGGTGAGTCTTCCCCAAATCATTTGCCTTTTTTGACTTCAGCTTTTCCATCTACAAAATAGCAATGCCTTCCTTGGCTAGCACATACGAAGAAACATGAGGCTGATTTGGGAAACAAAAAGAGCAATTTATATGCAGTGCTTAAACATTGTCACCGTTCATATTCCTTTTTTATACTCCTGTCCCCAGGCTCTGGGGGCCATTCCTCTGGTGAATGGGGCTTTGGGTGGGGTTTTCTAAGTTTATTCTGGCTCACCTAAACTTTCATCCTGTTTTTTGCTCTTGCCTTTGCCACAGTCAATCAAGCTGACCAAGCCAATCAGCATGGAGAGGCTGTCTGTGAACCAAGGTAGTGGTCAGTCCTTTGGGTACACACTTTATGAGACTTCCATTACCAGTGGAGGCATCCTCTCCTCAAATGACCATATTCATGACCGGGGGCAGGTAAGGGGTAATGGACTGGTCTCAGTGCCACATCTCTGCTTTTTGTTTTATTTTGTTTTGTTTTTTCATGGGCAGGCTCCAGGAATCAAACCAGGTTCTCTGGCATGGCAGGAGAGAACTCTGCCACTAAGCCACTGCTGCACCGCCTACGTCTCTGCTTTTATAACTGGACTGTGCTGCTGAGGAGAATATCTAAATGATGATTAAATCTCTTTATGACCTTGGAAACATTATCACTTTTTCTTTAGCCTCTGTTTGTTCCAGGACACATTTTTTATGTATGCCACTGCTACTGTCTGCCCAAGATATGAAACAGCCTTGGGGAAGGTGCCAGTTGAACTCTTATGGGAACTGATGGGGTTTTTTAAGGAGACTTGGGAAGAACAAGTAGCCCCTGGGCTTGTTGTACATCAGTCCTTATCATTTACATATTAAATGTTACAGTTGGCTCTGTTTCATTTAATTCTCATGACACCCATTGGAGAAAAAATGTATTATAAAAGAAGAGAACTCAGAGAAGTTAAATGACTTTCAAAGGCTATTTGACTAAAAATGGCAGTGCCACAGCTGAAGGTGTCATCATCTCACTCTAATTGAAGAGCCATTCCACTAGATGTTGGGAATTTTTTTTTGTCCTTTACACTCCTGATGCTCTCTAGATCATTTTCTTCCAAGGCTTCAAGTATTTTTTGTTTGCAACTCCAACCCTCCCCTCTTTCTCAGTTCTAGGCCCTTTTTATTTATTGCTGTTTACTTGGGCATTTACCTTTACTTACACACACATGTGCACAGACACACATATATTGCATAGGCTTCTCAAACTCATCATGCTCAAAACCAGACTTATTAGTTTCCTAAAGAAACCTCACCCTGTACTCCTTACAATGGTTTATGGATTCATGGTCTCAACCTAAAAATGCTACTAACATCTTCTCCTTTCCCTCTTCTTCACCCCTTACTTTCAACTGGTCCTCTGAATGGTATGAAATTATTCAGTTATTCTTTGAAAATCTGTGCAGTCATTGTGTTAGCCTAGTCTGTGAATCTCACTTCTACTATTGCTAAACCCTCAAAACTGATGTTCCTACATTAGACTTCTTATGTTTTACTTCCATCCCCCTCTCGTCCTTGCTAAATCCTGCTCTTGGACTGCCATTAGCGTTTCCTTCTAAGGTAAATATCTCATCATCTCATGTCCCCACTTAAGGTCTTCCGGGGTTCCCCTGCTCCAACATCACCATGTCTGGGAACTGCTACTGTATTTGTTCCCCTTCTCTGGTGTTTACCTACTGTGGTGCCTTATAATTATATCTACACATTATCACCCAATCTGAGTTCCTCAGTAGTGGACTTTTTACCCTGCTGTTAATAAATGTGAATGTCTAAACCTTGTTATTTACTCTAGTAAGCTCGAAATTGTGAATTTTTCTGTTCTGCATATTAACCTTTTCATGTTTTTTCATATGTGTGGATTGTTATTTTTACCATTTCCTAGTCAAATTTCATTTGAAAAGTTGCAGGCTAACTCAAACAGTCTAAGAGGTAAATCAATTATCCTTTTCCTGTCTTGTATAGCCAAGGCAGTGAGCCCTCTAGGGCTGTAGCAATGCGGTAGAGAAAAGAGAGGAAAATGGATTTAGATTCAGGTCACCCTTACAAACCATATACAGTAGTGACAGCAGGCTTTTCAGATAAAAATCTGGGAAAACCTGGCAGAATTGGATCTCTTTTTTTTTTTTTTTAAAGGAAAGACAGAGAGAAGGAAGGAAGGATAGAAGGAAAGAAGGAAGGAAGAAAGGGAAACAACTTTAAACATTTTCTTGTTTTATTGTATTTTGTTTTTCCGTTTTTTGTTACATGGGCTGGGGCCGGGAATCGAACCGAGGTCCTCCGGCATAGCAGGCAAGCACTTTGCCCGCTGAGCCACCGCGGCCCGCCCCAGAATTGGATCTCTTAAACATTGATTTTGCAAACTCCTGGTCAGCTTGTAGTGTTCTGGGAGATGCCAAGAATTGCCCCTCCCTTTGCTTTTCCAGGGTTTCTTTCTCCCTTTCCTTAAGGGGACCAAATAGTGCTTTCCTCTCTCTTTGGCAGGTGTTTTTAGATAACACATATGTGGGAGTCCTGGATCATTCTACTAATCAGCTGACTCTCCCCAACAAACAGGTATGTAATTTGATTGTGAACAGACTAAAGTTCCAGCAGCTGCCTAGCTCTCGGCTTAGCTGTGCACATACCTGATCTGCTATGGCCCATTTTCCCTCCAGCTGTCCTTCTGAACAGCTCCTTGCAGGCCTCTGTGTATCTGTAGGTACAGTGGGCATGCCTTGGGTAAGCTGAATTTTTCCTTGGATATTTGTTATTGAAGAAACTCTGGGTTGGTCATTAGCCCTCGGAGAGTCTTTGGTAAAATGATCAAGTGACTCTTTCCTGGAGAGGACTGCCCCAAGGGAGTGTGGGGACAAGTAGGAGGAACAGGAGTACAAGGGGTTCTTTGACAGACCTGGAGGTCTGCAGGCTTCTGATGCCTCCTGCTAGCCTCGATCACCCTATTCACTTAGAAGGTTAGAGGAAGATGCTTGCGTTGCACCTACTCTGCTGGTCTTTCTTGGACAGGACTCTGGGGCTGTCCATACCCTGAGGATCCTTGTGGAGAATCAAGGCCGACTCGCCTATGGGAAGAATATGAATAAGGAGAGAAAAGGTGGGCTCCGGAATGGAGAAGCTGGTGATCTCAAGGCACCAAATTCCTGCCGCACTTACACCAGTGGAGGACAGTTATGGACAGTCATGCAGTAGAGAAGAGACCAAGATCTCCCGGCCAACGAGACACCATGACGGAGTCTTGTTTGCTGGGAAAAGATGGAGCAAACGACCTTGCCCTAGGCTCTCCCAAAATGTGTTCTATAAAACCAAATCAATGTCAGTGTATTCCTTGTCCTCTTGGGAGAAGAGGCTTTTGAAAGTGGCTTCACTGGGAGAAAGCTGTGGAAATCCTCTGAAGAATAAATGGTTAGGGTCTCTCCCTAGGAAAAGTGGTACTTTCTTCTCTGGGCCCCAGTGCCTGATGCTCTCTGCAAATTGTCCCCAGTGCTCACTGGGCACAGAGTCATGTATACTTTTTTCCTCCTACCTCAGTGCTTTCACTTGCCTAAGGGTTAGAACTAATTTCAACCCTGTGCTGGCCAGAACTAGCAGGCATTGCATGTGCTGTCCTGTGGAAGATATAGTCACATCTAAGAGGTCTGTATTCAAAAGGAACCATCTGTGTCATGATTTGCAGAAACCTCCATTCTCCCTCAGGGGGGATCTGGTGCAACTGATTCATATCCTGCATCCCTCTTGCTTTCTCAGGCCCCTTTTCTTCCTTCCCCTCCAGGTTTAACTGGGGATATCTATCTGAACAATTCTCCATTAAGAAGATTTACAATATTCAGCGTGGATATGAAAACAAAATTCATACAGAGGTGAGTGCCTGCTATTGATTGACTCAAGGCAATCAAACAAAGATGGTAAGCATTTAGAAATAGGAGAAACCTCAGAGATTGCCCACATTAACCCCTAGGTACACAGAGAAGAGCCATCAAGACGCAGAATACTGAAGGAAGTGACCTCAAGTATCATAGTTGTCTGGGGGCAGATCAGTGACCTTTCCTCACTCACCTACCTCCTGGTCTCAGTTTTATTTGCTGTTCCTTGTGAGACATATGCCTGTACTAGAGCTATAGAGGGACTACCAGGCCCTGGCAGGGAGAGACTCATCTTAAAGGTGACCATGACACATTATAAAGAAAGGCACTACTTTTCCACTTGCTTGACTCCTTTCTTAGGAACCTTCCAAACCATTGGAAACCAGTCTCCTCTCAAGTGAGTGGCCCAGCTTTCTTCCTTGGTTACCTGGAAGTTGAACAATCCCCTGCAGATACCTTCATAAAGCTGGAGGTTAGTGAATTTTCTCTTCAAGCCCATTTCCCTCCCATCTCAGAAGGATGTTTGAGAGAAAGCTCTTTGTTGTGTGAGTCCTCCCCTGTGTAAGTGATCTAGGCTAACAAGGACCTCAGTCACTCAGCATTTGGGATACTGCTCCCTCTCCCAGTATAAGAGTGAAGTAGAAACTAAGCTGGAAATGCAGAAGAGACGTGAGTGGCGTGTACTAGTGAGGAGAGTTGTAGCACCCATTCCATAGAAAGTCTGGTGAGAATGACCCACCAGTCCCTAGACATACTCCAAGGAGTTGATTCTCTTCACAAACTGATCATCCATTCTATTGGAGACATTGTAGGGGAGATTCCAACACATTTACTGCCACATTTCAAGTTTTACATCTCTAGCTATGTTTTGGACCCAGTATATTTTGATGAACCCCTGATGTAAAGGGAAATAGTGCCCCCCCATCCCCAGGCTTGGGACAGACACAGAGGTGAGTAAAAATCAGTGCCCTCCTTCTTGAAGTTGTGAAACCCATGCCAGGGCAACACAGAATGCTCTGACTCACCTCCCATCCAGGGTACTATTTGTCACTCCTTGTTTCTTTATGTCTAGCACTCAGATCTTGAATCCTTCTTTCGAAACTTTTCCAGGGCTGGAATAAAGGAATAATATTCATCAATGGACAAAACCTAGGCCGCTACTGGAATGTAGGTCCCCAGGAAACTCTTTACCTTCCAGGACCCTGGCTTCACCAAGGAAGAAATGAGGTGAGCCCCCTCCCTCAGCTTCCCAGTCCAGGACTCTTGGACTCTCCCTCCCTCAAAGATGAGGCATATTCTCATGGCCTGCTTACCTTCTTCTTGACAGTTCATTGTATTCGAGGAATTCAATTCTGGCCTAAACATCCAGTTCACGGACAATGCTCAGCTAGGTATGTTATTCTCAAGGGTAATCTTCAGCATTGGTGACCAATATTTTGGGCTCTTTCTGGTTGAGGTAGAGATAAAGAAGGCAGAAAGTACAACATCTCCCAGGACCCAGAAGCCTTCCTCACTGCTCTTCATGGTAGACAGATTTTCTCTTACACCTGTCATCATCTCCCATTTTAAGATGGCACAACTCAATCCACCCCTCAAGCCAAACCCCTCAGCCTTCTTTCCTTGCACATATTTCTGCTGTGCTTTCTGGAAGCCCTGTTTCATTTTGAATGAAGTTCCTAAGATCTTCCACTTCTTGCCTTTTCTGAAATTTACTGTTTCCTACTGCTATTTCACATGCTTGCCATTTAGATAATTCCAAGATGCTTTTTCTCATACTTTCTCTCAGGTTGCAGTAGGCAAGGAATGGATAGACCAGTTACATCCAGGGAAACTTTTGCTGATTGTACGGGCCTGCCTATAGTGAATATCTGTGTGCACAGCTCCCTGATCTCTTTTATTGAAAGCAGGCTCCAGATTTCCTTTTGGAGAATCATTCTCCCATCAGTAGAGTCTTTAAGGGACTATTAATTAAGCCCTTCCTATCCCCTCCTGGGGGCTGGGGGAGGGATGTAATCCAAATAGGCCAATCAAACTTTCTTTTCCAGGATATTGAACCTTGAGTGGAGTGAGATGAGGTAGGAAATTGACTGAGCTGAGTGGTTTCAAAAGTGGTGCCATGAAGAAACTGTCTGTTGGTCAAGACACCTGGGTTGCTGGAGCTACCAGGCTTCTCTGTCCACTCCAAGGTCTTCTTAGCATCCACTACCCACCTCCTTATCTGCAGATACATTCCTCTTTTGGGTGAAGTTAGCTAATTTGCTTCTGTTGCTTACAACAAAATAAAACTACCTAATGCACAATGTGTATCATGTATATGATTGCTACAATAAAAGATGTTGGACCACCAAATAAAATGTCAGAAAATGGGAAGATGCTCAGAATATAGACCCAACAAATATAAATCTGAAGCAGTAATGACCTTTCCAACAGATCAATAAAATTGAAACATTAAGCAAGAAATGACAGACAGTTCATATGTGCTGTGTTTTTGTTGCAAGAAAAAAAAATGTTTTCCTTTTACTTCCTCATGCGCTTTCCATTCTCAAGTGAAACACTGCTTCTTTGAAACATGGCAACCAGGCATCCCTTCCTCTTCCTGTCTTTACCATCATATAGCTACTTCCTGGTCACCAACCTTTGGTAACTGACTCCCAGCCCTGCTGCTTCCCTGTTCCACTTCTCCTACTCCAGTGGGTGGCTAGATCCTTCTGAGTGTCAGGAAAGGGCAGAGAGAACTGTCTAAGTTGCAGGCTGCTATCATTGCTCCAGTCCAGCCAGATGCCTTAGGCGCCTTAATTCCTTGCACAGGGTCTCATCCGAGCAGTGATGGTGAGGGCAGAACAGAGAAAATGTGCAATAATGAAATATGAGAGTTTGTACACTGATCAGACAGCTTAGCAGAAGCAATGGCAGCTATGGGCAGTGTTCTACAGCTCATGTAGACTTTGCAAATTTCATTTACCCCTTATATACATAGCCCATTTCTTTCCCATATCACCTCACTTTTTCCGCTGCATAAACCTTCTCTACATGCCTCAGACTTTCTTGTAAGGTGGAGTCAGCTGGGATGTGCTTGCTCCAGCACTGATTACTATTCGTTACATGGTGCCCATGTTTTTTCTCATCCTGTTGTTTGTTTTGAGGTGGTGCCCAGTGAGGAGCAAATACCGAAGAGCAGAGCTATTCAGTCACAGCTGAGTTTTCAGCCCCATTTGGTCAGTCTCCAACCTTTCAGATGGTTTCAATAATGTGGTAATTCCACCATCTTCTCCAAGCTTTAATGTTCTACAAATTCACGGCAACTTGTTCCTTTTACCTGCATATACTACTTTAACTTGTTTTAATCTGACCATTTTAAGGTATTCTCATCTCCCAATATGTTTACACAGGTAATGATCACTCATTACTTTTCCTAAATTCACTCAACTCTTGCCACCAATTTGGAAGATCCTTTCATTCCTAGTTTCTTGTGTCCTTGACATTTCAAGGCCAGTGACTCTATTTCAGTTTTCCATGCTCCAGAAACTCCCCTCGTTCTTGTCATCTAGGGCAACTCCACTTATGACATATAACTAAATGCATATATCCCATCATTCACTTGCACGTACTGTCCTTCCAGCTCTCTTTCATTTTGGAAGCTACCCCTATGGTAATGCTACATTCACATTTAATGCCCACCCCACCCCCCACTGCCATGGCCCATCCATGTTCTATCTTTCAGGCCCCTCCTGGCTTCCTTCCCTTGCTCTCACACCCACCATGGTCCATTATCTCAGCTGCTCTGGTCTGTCCCTCATGGAACCTCTCTTCGTCTTTTCTTTCCATCATACCATAGTCAGCCTCCAGGTTGTACCTGGGGCTTATCCTCCCTGCCCCTTTAATGCTCCATCTGTAAGGGTTTTGTGGGTTGGCACATTCATTGCTTGATTGAAAAGTAAGTTCAGGTGTGTGGGTTTATTTCATGTCTGTTCTTCCCATGTGGTTAAGATGCATCCTTGTGTGTGTCTATCTCTCTCTCAATTATTTTCTTTTCATATGCCAGCCAAGACTAGTTATTGAATACTTATTTTTCTTTCAACTTTTCCAACAGTGCTGAAGTAACAGCCTTTCTTTGCATCATCAGGGTGAGATTAGACTCAAGTATGGAATTGGGGGGGAAATAGACTTGGCCTCATCAGGTAGTTTAAGGAAAAAGAGTTTTTCATGGGATTCAGACCAGTTATTTGAGTTCCGCATTGAGGTGGGGTCAAATTCTAAGGTAAGAAAATATTACTTCACTTCATTAGTCCTGTGTATCTATTTCTTAGGATGTCTCTTGACTCATGTGGTCCTAGGTAGGATTTGGGCATTCCTGTGTCTCTGGCTAAATTTAATGAAAATATCAATCTCTCATCTCAATCCTAAACACCAACCCAGAAAACCAAACTCTGGATCCATTTACCCATTCACTTTCTCTTGATTCTTTACAATAGCTGGTGGCTTTTGCTGGTGAGAACTCACATTTAGGTAAGTTCTCTTATGGGATTTAATGCTCAAGTTAGTGGGGAAGATATTTAAAGAAAGATTATATATGAATCTTTAATTACTAGTAGTGGTGACTACTAGTAATTAAGCTACCCCTATGGTAATACTACATTCACATTTAATGCCCCCCTGCCATGGGCCATCCATGTTCTATCTTTCAGGCCCCTCCTGGCTTCCTGACTACATTAGTAAAAGGGACAGGTTATATGAAAGAGTTTAGAGATGGGTGGTAAAATGGTTAGACTCATGTGTCAATTTGGCCAGGTAATGGTGCCCAGTTGTCTGGTCAAGCAAGCATTAGCCTAACTGTTACTGCAAGGACATTTTGTGGACTTAAATCATCAGTAAGTTGACTGCATTTATGGCTGATCACATCTACAATCAACTAAGGAGAGTGTCTTCAGCAATGAGAGATGTTTAAACCAATCAGTTGAGGGTTTAAAAGAAGTGATGACTTCAGCAGTCAGAAGAGAGAACTTTCATCTGTGCTTCAGCCAACCAGCTTTTCCTGCAGAATACATCAAAAACCTTCATCTGAGTTTCCAGCTTGCCAGCCTGCCCTATGGAATTTAGTCCCATGCATCTCCACAGTTGCATGAGACACTTTTATAAAATCTTATATATTTATGGATATGTCCTGTTGGTTCTGTTTTCCTAGAGAATCCTGGCTAATACAGGTGGTAAGGGAAGGCCTGATGGAGAAGGTGACTATATTAGTTTGCTAAAGCTGCCAGAATTCAATGTATTCAGAAATCAGTATAAAATGGAATTGCTTTTATGAAGGGAATTTACCAAGTTGCAAGTTTACAGTTCTAAGGACATTAAAATGTCCACACTAAGCCATCCAGAGAAAGATACCTTGACTCAAGAAAGGGGTGATGGTGTTTGGGGTTTCTCTGTCAGCTGAGAAGGCACATGGAGACATTTGCTAGCTTTATCTCTCGGCTTCGAGTTTCAAAAGGCTTCCCTGGATCCATTTTCCTTCTGCATCCCAAAGGTCTCTTCTCTGTGTTACCTCTGAAGCTTTTTCCAAAATAGTTCCCTCTTAAAGGACTCCAGTAAGTGACCCCTCCTTGAATGGGTGGAGACATCTCCATGGAAACTACCTAATCAAAAGGTCTCACCCACAATTGGATGGGTTACATCTCCATGGAAACAACTTAATCAAAAGGATCACACCCAACAACATTGAATCAAGATTAAAGAACATGGCTTTTCTGGAGTACACAACAGTTTCAAACTGGCACAGTGACATTTAAAATGAGATCTGAGGCATCAGCTTGAAGAGGAATGGGTGGTAGCAGGTGACAGGTGTAGGGAAGCCACATAGGAGGTAAATGACACCATTGATGTATTGTAGAATTGAAAAACAGATTGATGGTGGCATGATGGTGGTTCAGTGGCAGAATTTCCGCCTGCCATGCTGGAGACCAGGGTTTGTTTCCTGGTGTCTGTCCATGCAAAAAAAAAAAAAAAGAAAAAAAGAAACAGATTGATAAGCCTGGAATATAATAAATGAGCCAGAGAATGGTCAAGTTTTTTTTTTTAAATGCCATTTTATTGAGATATGTTCACAACCATATAATCATCCAAAATGTTCATAGTATCATCATATAGCTTTGCATTCAACACCACAATCAAGTTTTTGAACATTTTCATTACTCTAAAAAAAAAGATATAAAAAATAAAAATAAAAAGAACACCTAAAACATCCCATAGCCCTTATCCCTTCTATTATTTATTTATTTATTTGTCCTTAATTTTTAGTTCTCTGTCCATACATTGGATAAAGGGAATGTTAATCACAAAGTTTTTACAATCACATGGTCACACTTTAAAAGCTATATAGCTATACAATTGTCTTCAAGAATCAAGGTAGCTGGATTACAGTTCAACATGTATTTTCTTCTAGCTATTCTAATACACTAGAAACTAAAAAAGGGTATCTATGTAATGCATACAAATGACCTCCAGAATGATCTCTCAACTCTTTGAAATCTCTCAGCCACTAAAAATTTATTTTGTTTCATTTCTCTTCCCCATCTTGGTCAAGAAGCTTTTCTCAATTCCATAATGCCAGGGCCAGGCTCATCCCCCGGAGTCATGTCCCACATTGCCAGGGAGAGTTATACCCCTGGGAGTTATGCCCTACGTAGTGGGGAGAGCAGTGAGTTTGCCTGCTGAGTTGGCTTAGAGAGAGAGGCCACATCTGAGCAGCAAAAGAGGTTCTCTGGGGATGACTCTAAAGTGTAATCATAAGTCAGCCTAGTTTCTCCTTTGCAAGAATAAGTTTCTTAGGGGCAAGTCCCAATTTCTAGGGCTTGAGCTATTAAACTGGTAGCTCCCAGTGCTTGGGAGAATATCAGGAATTCCCCAGGTAGGGAAGTTCAGTATTTCCACATTTTCCCCCAATCCCTCAAAGGGGCTTTGCAAATATTTCCTTATTCTCTGCCAAAATTACTCTGGGATGTTTCAGGGCATCATACTAATCTGTACAAACCCACAAGATCTCACTCCCTATTAAAGTTTCCGTGTAATTATAGTGTTCGAATAAACTGACCTTACAAGTTAAATTAGATAATGTGCTACAGAAAAATATAAATTTTACACCAAATAGATATCTCTTCCTTTGATCTCACACAGAAGTTGAAGTTTTGATGAACAATCAATATCATCCCTTACCCTTTAGTCTGATTTACTTTAACCCTAAACAGTTCTGTTTCACTCATATCTCTAATTGAAGTGTGAAGTGTGATCCTTTTTTTTTTTTTTTTTTTTTTGCCTTTTTAACAGTTGCTGTATGGGACAATGCTGACTTCAGTGCTGCAGAACTCTAGTCTCATGTGTCATACTGATACCTGAAGTTCCAGGGAACTATCAGGTTATACACAAAGGGCTCAGCATCTCAGAATTTAGAAATAACCATTACAGTTCTGGAGTAGTTATGACTGCTCTAGGAGCTTACTATCTACGAACCCTTACAATAAACCTTCCCTGATAACCTATGCTCTCAAATTCAATTCTCACAATTTGCACAATTTTAGTGAGGTGTTTGTCTTTTTATTTCTGGTTTGTTTCACTCAACATGTTGTCCTCAAGGTTCATCCACCTGGTTTCGTGCCTCACAACTTCAAGCCTTCTTGCAGCCTCTCATTATTCCATTGTATGTGCACACCACAGTTTCCCATTCCTTTCCTCAGTTGATGTGCCCTTAGGCCACCTCCATCCATTGCCAGTAGTGAATAGTGCCGGCATAAACACAGTGAGGGGTAGATTGTACTGAAAAGTCAGTTTGTGGTCTGCTCACTTAGGTTCTTCCAGGCCAGGATAAGGATTTTGACCTTCATCTTCAGAGTAAGGAAACCACACTGAAGAGTTTAGCAGGGGAAAGATGTGGTCAGATTTGCATTATTATTATTATTTTTAAATGACTCTGTGTTGTGTGTGGAAAAGAGGTTAGAGTGGGTCAACAGTGAAAGCTGAAAGCTTAAATATGAGATTCAACGTTGGACTAAATAAAAAAGCTCTCCCAGTCCATGCAGTCTCTACATTGCTCAAGATGTTAAGGGGTCATGATGACAGGCAGCCTGACAACAATCATTGGCTTTTATATGTATAATTTGTAGCATCACTCCATATGGTGTATATTTCTCTATTCGTGTAAACGGAGTACTATTTGTTAACAAAGTATATATAATTTTCTCTTCAGACTCCTCCATACATGACCTTACCCCAGTTTACTCTAAGCATCCACCTATCTGTGTGAAAATTAGATTTTGTTGCAAAAGCAGAACAAAGAGAAAGAAGAAATAAGCTGTTCCCATCAGTCAGAAATAGGATTATGCACAAGGAAAAAAACTTCACAGATGGACTGTTGTCTTGAGAAAGGATTCCCAGAATTCCTTCATTTTTGCCTTTTGTGTATTAAGAGTCAATCCAACAGTGCCCAACTCCTAATGTTTTCCTGTAGAGTCAAGAAAGTCTTGCTTCTGACCAGTAGAATCAAGATGGCTCCACGGTAGGGGTGCCACCCGAGGCAGTTTGGTTCCCAGGGGGCATGTGGTAATGTCTGGAGACATTTTTGGTTAACACTCTGGGGAGAGGATGCTGCAGACATCTGATGGGTACAGGCAGAGAGGCAGCTCAACATTCTAGGGTGTACAGGATATGCCCACGGCAAAGAGTGATCCAACCCAAATGCCAACAGTGTGGAGCTGGAGAAACCCTGCTCTGTTTTCGTGGTTCCAAGACCTGTAAGTGGGTCCCAGATCATTTAGAAATCCTCAGGCCCAACTCCAGACTGACTGAATCAGGAGTTTTGGGGGTGAGGCCCTGTGTGTGTGCTTTAACACTCCTCTAGCTGATGCTGCTACTTGCTGAGGTGACTGCTCTGGGGAAGTAAAGTAATGAGACATAGCTTTGCCTGGTTCTTTGTTGGCTCTGGGCAATGATGGAGGGGAAGGACCAGAGAGAGGGTAGGGAGTTATGCAGCCTCATGTGCTCCTTCTCTCTGTGCTTCGTTGTGGTGGATTAAGCAAAGGAGGCACCTGGATACTACTAATTTGGACAGTGCAGCAAAAGTCACCGGGGGCAAATCAACTTGATGGCATAGTGCAGCAGACAGAGGGAGACCTATGGAGTTTGGCTTTCTCAAGCCACCATAAATTCCAGGCCCTCAGGTGCTTGGAAGAGTGGGTCACTGAAGAGGTGTGCGGGCCACTTCGAGGACTGCAGAGGAGCCCAGGAGTTGCAGCCAGATCTCAGAGACTCTGTGAGCACCTCGGAAAATCGGGTAGGCTAGGACCCTAATCATCCCGGGGAGTCAGGGATACCCCACCTGCATCCTGCATCTGGCAGTCCCCTTCTGGGTGACGACCTCTTCCTGGAGACCCAAGGAGACAGGTCAGCATGCCTGCAGACCCTGACCCTCCCTTGCTGTAGTGAGCCTGCAGGAGCCATATCTTCTCCCCTGGTGGAAAGGGCAGCAGGGTCAGAAAAAGGCCACCTGAGAGGCCAACAGGAAGCTGAACATACCTGCAGAGTCCGTTTCAAAGATCAGATTAGACAAAGCTTTAGTGTTTCCTTCCCTACTAACTGTAGGTTACTGTCTTAGATGGAATGCCAGGTGAATTACAGAGGAATTATAGAAGCTGCAATTCTCTGCACAAGTTCGTGGTGTGAATGTTCACCCTTCTGTATTGCTTTGTCTTTAGTGTCTATCGCAGTGTTAAGCATACAGTAGATGATCAACTGAGAAAACTAAATTTAGTTGCATTTAATATTTCCACCTAGATTCCATCAAAAATTTCAACAGGGGTACTAAATGTTATTCAGAAATGAGTTTTGATTTCTGTTTTCCAGGAGCAGGTTGAAGAGGTTGGGGACTGTCAGAGAGTTCTGTCTTTTTCTTCTCTATCATCAGAGGTCCTGCATGGTGGGAAAGATTTCAGTCAATGAGCCTCCTACCTTTCTAGTCATAGGAACAAAAATCTGTCTGTGAAGAGGGTAGAAAAACCTGAGAGTACTTGCAACTTGGTAAGAGCTTAGATGGTTTCTAGGAGCTCTTCTCCTTTCTCCTTTTGAGCAACCTAAATTTATACAGAAAATGCAAATTGTGCTCACTTTTGACAAATGTATGGAAGGAGAGATAGTGAATCAGCATGGAAGCATGGACGGTCTTCAGGCTTGTAGCCCCTCTGTAGACTCACTCATCCATTAGATGACACCTTAATCTTTGCTCCCAAACCCAGTGTGCACAAATGGCAACAGCCAGTTCCAAACCTTCTCTGTCTTCTGAACGCCAGCTAGTAGCTCACTTACCATCCCCAAATGCTTGGACTTGCTGTTTTCCAAGCCAGTTTGGAAATGGCTGTTTCATTTGTTTTGACTGGCTAGGAGAAATCTTGAGGCGAAGCTCTCCTGTTCTTAAGAGATTACAAAATTGAACCCAGCAAAGAATACTGAGTTCTAGAGACAGGGTTCATCTAAGCAGCATCCTCTGAACTCATTTTATTAGGTGTTAACCAGAGATAGGGTGATAAGACCATCCAGGACTGTGCAGCACAGCCCAAAGAAGGTCCCTAGGGGAATGGACCAGGCTGCAGGACCCTCCAGAGCTGGTGCCATCTCTGCACTGTGCAGGGGATACACATGTAGTAAGGAGGGTCCTTTCAGCTAAAAGCAACATAACTCCTCTTGTTTGATAGATGGTTGGGGTTGTAATTTTTGCTTTAATGAAACCTATGAAGAGGAAAAGTGAATCTGGGTCTTCAGGAAAGAAGAGATTTCTTCTGTTGCTTGTGCTTTGGGTATAAAGTCTAAAAATCCATTACCTAACTCAAGGTGTAAGAATTCGAGAGTTTTGCCATGCAAAGAAGGACTCCAAGAGACGTTCTCTCATGCAACACGCAAGGGGTTTATTTTCCACACATGTGTGGGGCTCACTGAACATGCAGGAACAGAGAGGCCCCAGTCTGAGTTTGCAAAAGCCTTTTAAGGGGTAAGATGAGGGGGGTGGGGGTTGAGCATGGGTCACAGGTGCTGTTTTGCAAAAAAGCAGATAAGAACAGTTTTACAATAAGCATTTCTTAACAGTTTTACAACAAGTAATCTTAACAGTTTTACAACAAGTAATCTTGGCGCCAGGATTGTTTATCTTCAGCCTGATGGGGCCCATAATTCTTTTCTTTTCAACTCACACCAAATGTATAGCAGTGAATATAAGATGACACAAATGTTTTTGCTGGATATTTCTGTTATTCAGAAGCTAAAATATATGTAAATAGCTAAATTAAGCAGGAAAAATAAGCTACTGCTAAGCTTTATAAAATCCTTCTTTACCTAAGAAAAGTTAGCTACTGTTAAGCTTTATAAAATCCTTCTTTACAAAGGTACTGAAGCTGCTTCCCTACATTTTCTTCTAGGGGTTTTACAATTCTGGTTCTTATATTTGGTCTTTGATCCATTTTTCAATAAGTTTTGTAATATAGTGTTAGGTAAGGGTTCACCACATTCCATTGCATATGGAGATCCAGTTTTCCCAGCACTATTTTGTGAAGGAACTATTCTTTGCCTTGTCAAAAATCAGTTGTGAGTAGTATGAACTAACATTACTGAGTGAACTTTGAGAATTAAAGTTAAGAAAACAGATTATTAGGAAATAGAAAGAGAGTAGAGACTGGGCATTTGGTGATGAAGGAATACAGAGAGTGCAACAGGACTAATGGAAATAGATAGCAAAATACTATCTGATGGTAGCACAATATGTAAGTACACTTAATGAAGTTGAATGTGAATATGGTTGAGGGAGAAGGGCTCGGGGCATGTATGGTACCAGAAGGACAGACAGAGGATAAAGACTGAGATGGTATAACTTAGCAATGCCTGGAGTGGACAAGGATGATGACTAAATGTACAAATATAAGATTGTTTTTGCATGAGGTAGAACAGATGAACATCAACGTTGCAAGCTATTGAAAGTGGGATGGTATACGGAAAAAAAAATTAAATGCAAGCTAGGGTCTATAGTCAACAGCAATATTGCAATATGCTTCCACTGAATATGACAACGGCATTATGCTAAAACTAAATGTCAACAAGCAGGGGATGGCCATGGATTATTTGCAAAAGAAAAGGAAATATCTTTGGATAGATTTTAGAGGCTAAGGTAAGGCTATTCACTTTACGTTGGATTGTAGGATGTGCAAATAAAACTTTAAAAATCAACAGAGAGAAACAAGTGCTAGAGAAAATGCACAGAAAGAGATATACTTATTCACTGTTGATAGGAAAGCTAAGAGGCACACCCCTTGCGAGTGCAGTGTGGTAGTTCCACAGGAAGGTAGGAGTTGGGTTGCCATATGATCCTACGACATCCAGGTATATTATTAGAGGTACTGAGAGCGGGGACAGGAATGGACATTTGCACACTTGTGTTTATGGTGACAGTGTTCTCTGTTCATAATGGATGGAGGCAGCCTAAGGGTACAACAACTGAGAAATGGAAGGGGGAACTGTATTGTATACATACAATGAACTACTGAGTGGCTGTAAGAAGGAATGTATTTGTGAGGCATACAACAAGGCAACTAGGTGAACCTTAAGGACAGTGTGTTGAATGAAATGTCAGAAGCAAAAAGACAAATATCATCATGCCTCACTCATTTTGGCTAGTTATAATATACAAACTTGGATAATTAAAGTCAAGAGCATGAGTTATCAGCTTGGGGCCTATTGTAATGGTTCCTGGATTGTAAACTCTTACACATATATTCCAGAGTTGTAACTGTTATTTCTAAATCATGAGATACTGAGTTATTTGTGCATGACCTGGTCATTTCTTGAATCTTCGGGTATTTATGTGACTCCTGAGACTCAAGAGTTAGAGCACTGAAGCTATGAAAGTCAGCATAATCCCATAAGCAACTATTTACAAATTTGAAAAAGTGATCGGACTTCGACTGGAGATATGAATGAAGTGGATCTGGGTAGGACTAAGGGAGTGTAGCAGGCAGGCCTCCCCCTCTTTCTGATTCAGCTGTGCTCTCTGTGGAAAATCCCGAACCCCCCTCCCCTAGTCTTCAGGAACTGGTGAAAATGCACATAGGCAAGATAAGATATTCCTGGGGTGGGGGCTCCTCAACGGTTCAGCCCTGGGCCATTCTCAACTTAAATCCAACAATTGTTTACCTTGTCTTTAACATGTCTTACAGTCTATAAGCCCTGGGCCATTCTCAACTTAAATCCACCAGTTGTTTATCTTGTCTTTAACATGTCTTACAGTCTATAAGCCCTGGGCCATTCTCAACTTAAATCCGACAATTGTTTACCTTGTATTTAACATGTTGTACAGTCTATAAAAGCTAAGGTTCCCTTTTGTTCGGGGCTCAGACTTTCGAGGTGACTCAGCTGAGCTCCTAGCGCAGGAGCCCTATGCGCATGAGCTAATAAATCACTTGCTTCCCAAAACTGCGGACCCTTAGTCTCAGCCTGCTCTAATTTCGCGGAATGTTCCTGGAGGCCTGTGGCTTCAATCCTGGTTTTCACACTACATTTCATCAGAATACAGGGTAAAGGATGATAGGGTCCATATTTTAAAACTTCAACTTCTGTGTGAAACCAAAGGGAGAGATGTTTATTTGGTGCAAAATTTATATTTTCAGTAGTGGATTATCTAATTTTACTTGCATGGTCAGTTTACCTGAACACCATAATTACATGGAATCTTGACTAGTACGTGAGACCTTGTTGGTGTCTACAGGTTAGTGTGATGTCCTGATGTATCGCAGAATAATTTGGGCAGAGAATAAAAAGTATTTTCCAAGTCCACTTGGGGAACTGGAGAGAAAGGAAGAAATATTAAACTTTCTCAACTGGGGAATTCCTGATAGTCTCCCAAGCAGTGGGTACAACCAGTTCAATAGGCTGAGCCCTCAATCTTTGGGTTCAACCATATGAAACTTTTTCCTGCAAAGAAGAAGCTAAGCTCTTAAAATTATGTCCAAGAGTCACCCCCAAATAACCTCTTTTACTGCTCAGATGTGGCCTCTCTCTCTAAACTAACTTGTCATACTCACAGTCCTCTCCCCTACATGGGGCATGACTCCCAAGGGTGTAAATCTCCCAGGCAGTGTGGAACAGGACACCCAGGATGAGCCATGACCCAGCATCATAGGTTTGAAAAAGCCTTCTTGATGAAAAGGGGGAAGGGAGAAATGAGACGAATTTCTTTCAGTGGCTAAGAAATTTCAAACAGAGTCAAGAGGTTATCCTGGAGGTTATTCTTATGCATTATACAGTTATTCCTTTTTTAGTTTATGGTGCATTGGAGCAGCTAGGGGGAAGTACCTGAGAGTATTGAGCTGTGTTCCAGTAGCCTTGAGTCTTGAAGATGATTGCATAACTATATAGCTTTTACAGTGTGACCATGTGATTGTGAAAAACCTGTGCCTGATGCTCCTTTTATTCAGGGTAGGAGGGATGAGTAAAAAATAAAGGAAAAAGGGAATATGGGATGTATGCTTTTTATTTCTTTCTCTGGAGTAATGCAAATGTTGTAAAAATGATCATGATGAAAACACAACTATGTGATGATATTGTGAGCTATTGATTGTATACTCTGGATGGACTGTATGTGTGTCAAGATTTATCAATAAAAATACTTTTAAAAAAACAAAACAAACAACAAAAAGTCAGTTGTGAGGGTTTCTTTCTGCTCTCAATTCTATCTCATTGGTCTATGTGTCTTTCTCTATTCCAGTGGCATGCTATTTTGATTACTGTGGCTTTGTAACGAGTTTTAAGAACAGGAAGTGTGAGTCCTCCAATTTCATTTTTGTTTTTCAAAACAGTTTTGGCTATTCGGGACCCCTTACCCTTCTGTATAAACTTGATAATTGGCTTTTCTGTTTCTGCAAGGAAGGTTTTTTTGAATTTTGATTGGGATAGTGTTGAATCTGTAAATCAGATGTTTGAGTTGACATCAAATCAATATCTAGTCTTTCAATCCAAGAACATGAAATGACCTTCCATTTTTTTTTTTTAGGTCTTTGATTTCTTTTAGAAATGTTTTGTAGTTTTCTGTGTACAAGTCCTTTACATTCTTGGTCTGATTTATTTCTAAATATTTTATTATTTTAGTTGCTAATGTGAATGGACTTACTTCTTGACTTCGTCTTCTGATTGTTCATAGAATACTATGATTTTGGGGTTCTGATCTTGTAACCTGCCATTTTGCCGAATTCATTTATTAGCTCTAGGAACTTTGTTGTGGATTTTTCTATGTCATCTGTAAATAGGGCAAGTTTTACTTCTTTCTTTCCATTTTAGATGTCTTTTATTTCTTTCTCTTGTCTAATTAACTCTGGCTAGAACTTCTCATACAAGTTTGAATAATTGGTGAGAGTGAGCTTCCTTGTCTTGTACCTGATCTTAGAGGGAAAGCTTCAAACATGTCACCATTAAGTATGACGTTAGCTGTGAGCTTTTCATATATGCCCTTTATCACATTGTTCTAGTTTGCTAGCTGCTGTAATGCAATATACCAGAAATTGAACAGCTATTTATTATTATTATTATTATTTTTATTTTTACATGGGCAGGCACCGGGAATCAAACCCCGGTCCTCGGGCATGGCAGGCAAGCACTCTTACCTGCTGAGCCACCATGGCCCGCCCAATTGAACAGCTTTTAAAAAAAGAGGAATTTGATATGTTGCTAGTTTACAGTTCTAAGGCCATGGAAATGTCCAAATTAAAGCAAGTCTATAGAAACGTCCAATCTAAGGCATCCAGGGAAAGATACCTTGGTTCAAGAAGGCCAATGAGTTTCAGGGTTTCTCTCTCATCTGAAAAGGCACATGGTGAACATGGCCATGCCTGCTTGCTTTCTCTTCAGGCTCGTTGCTTCATGAAGCTCTCCCAGGGGCATATTCCTTCTTCACCTCCCAAGGTCTCTGGTGGCATGGGCTCTGGCTCTCATCATTCTCAAAACTCTGCTCTGTTGCTCTCCTGTTGTTCTGAAGCTTTTTCCAAAATGTTTCCTGTTTTAAAGGATTCCATTAAACTAATCAAGACCCACCTGGAGTGGGTGGAGTCACATCTCCCTCTAATGAAAGGTTAATACCCACATTTGGGTGAGTCACATCTCTGTGGAGATAACCTATCTAGTTTCCAACTTACATTACTGAATAGGGATTAAAAGAAACGGTTGCTCCCCCAAGATTGATTAGAAATAAAATATGGCTTTTCTAGGGGACATAAATCCTTTCAAACCAGCACACACATTGAGGAACTTTCCTCCTATTACTAGTTTTTTAAGTGTTTTGATCAAGAAGGGGTGCTGGATTTTGTCAAATGCCTTTTCTGCATCAATGAGATGATCTGGTGCTTTTTTCCTTTCATTCTGTTAATGTGGTGCATTACATTAAATTATTTTCTCATGTTGAACAACCTTATATACCTGGGATAAATCTCACTTGATCATGGTGTATAATTCTTTTAATGTGCTATTGGTTGTAGTTTGCTAGTATTTTGTTGAGGATTTTTACATCTGTATTCATAAGGATCTATATTTTTATTTTTCTGTGTGATAGTTCACCCTAAAGAATGAGTTAAGGAGTATTTCCTCCTCTTCAATTTTTTGGAAGCATTTAAGCAGGATTGGTGTTAACTCTTGGAATGTTTGGTCAAGTTCACCAGTGTAGCCCATCTGATCCTGGACTTTTCTTTGTTGGGAAGTTTTTAATTACTGATTCAATCTCTTTATGAGTTATTGGTTTGTTGAGATCTTCTATTCCCTCTTGAGTCAATTTGGTAGTTTGTGTGCTTATAGAAATTTGTCCATTTCTTCTAGATTATCTAATTTATTGGCACACAGTTGTACATGGTGTGCTATAAATCTGTAAAAAGGGAAAGTTTTACTTCTTTCTTTCTAATTTAGAAAATTGGAAATCTCACTTTTATTTCTTTCTCTAATTTGTCTAATTACACTGGCTAGGACTTCCAGTACATGGTTGAATAACTGGTGATAGTATAAACTAAACTGTTACAATCCTTTTTATTTTGGAAGTCAGTAGTAATTAATATGCCTCTTTTCATTTCTGATTTTAGATATTTGTGCTTTCCCTCTTTTTTTCTTTGTCAGTTTAGCTAAAGATTTGTCAATTTTATTGATCTTTTCAATGAACCATATTTTGGTTTTGTTGATTCTATTAATTTTTTTTACTGTCTATTTCATTTATTTTCACTCTAATCTTTATTTCTTGCCTTCTGCATGGTTTGCTTTTATTTTTCTAGTTCTTTTAGTTTTAAAGTTTTGTTAAAATGTATTAAAATTTTAGTTTTCTTCTAATTTTTTAATGTGAGCATTTAGAGCTACACATTTCCCTCTCAGCACTCCATTTGCTCATTCCATAAGTTTTGGTATGTTGTGTTTAATGGCTGTTTTTAACAGTATATTGTTTAATTTCCACATATATGTGAATTTTTCATTTCTCTCTCTGTTATTGATTTCTAGCTTCATCCCACTGTGGTCAGAGAAGATATATTGTATGATTTCAATATTTTTTAATTATTGAGACTTGTTTTATGACTTAAGGTATGGTCTACCTGGAGAATAATCTGCATGCACTAGACAAGAATGTGTATTCTGTTGCTTTTTTGGGGGGTGGCGGGGGGGAGTGCATGGTCCGGGAATCCAACCTGGGTCTCCTGAATGGAAGGTGGGCATTCTACCACTGAGAACCCTGTTGCTTTTGAGTGATGTGCTCTGGATATGTTTCTTCAGCTTGGTGGTTCAGAGTACTGTTCAAATCTTCTAGTTCCTTATCGAACTTCTGGTCAGAAGTAACTGTTGTTGAAAAAGGTGTATTAAAGTCTCCTCCTATAAATGCAGAACTGTCTATTTCTCCCTTCAACTCTGTCAATATTTGCTTCATATATCTTTTTTCTTTTCTTCATTACCCCTGTATTCTAAATTACCTTAATCTCGACCTGATCAGCTTTGTTCTTATCTCTAAATATGAGGTTTTATATACATATAAAACAGCCTCTCAAACCCCGGAAATAACAATTACCACTCTGACTAAATGTGACTGCTGTAAGAGCTTACAGTCTAGACCCCAGTTTTCTTAGAAGTATTTTCTGAATGAGATCATACAATATTTGCTCTTTTGTTTCTGGCTTACTTTGCCTCACCAAATGTCCCACAGGTCATTCACATCATTGCATGCCTCACAACTTCGTTCCTTTTTTAAACTTTTTTTTATTGTGTAATATAACATATATACAAAGCAAAGATAAAAAAGCAGTAGTTTTCAAAAGCATTCTTCAAAAAGTAGTTAAAGGATAGATCCCAGAATTTGTCATGGGCTGCTCATATTTTTCCTTCTAGCTGCACCAGAATATAGGAGGCTAGAGGGTTTAAATACTTTTTTATCATCACAATCGACTTTTTTTCCTTCTTTTTTTGTGAACAATAACATATGTACAAAAAAGCTATAAATTTTCAAGCACAGCACCACAGTTAGTTGTAGAACATATTTCAGACTTTGACATGGGTTACAATATAACAATTTTAGGTTTTTACTTCTAGCTGCTCTAAAATACTGGAGACTAAAAGAGATATCAATTTAATGATTCAGCATTCATATTCGTTAAATCCTATCTTCTATGCATAATTCCACCATCACCTTTGATCTTTCCATACCTCTCTTTGGAGTTGTTTGGGCTATGGCAATTCTAAATTTTTTATATTGGAACGGTCTGTCACTAATATGGGTAGGGTGATGTTCTGGAGAGGTTGGGCTAGGTTTCAGGACTTATGGACCAGGGACCCATCTGGAGGTTGTAGGTTTCTGGAAAGTTACTCTAGTGCCTGGAACCCTTGTGGAATCTTATATATTGCCCTAGGTGTTCTTTACAATTGGCTGGAATGGTCCTGGTTGGGGGTCGGCAGGTTATTATAGGCAACAGCCTCAACCTGAAGCTTGCATAAGAGCAACCTCCAGAGTAGCCTCTCGACTCTATTTGAACCCTCTCTGCCACTGATATTTTTTTAATTACATTTCTTTTCCCCCTTTTGGTCAGGATGTAGTTGTTGATCCATGGTGCCAGGTCTGGATTCATCCCTGGGAATCATCTCCCATGTCGCAAGGGAGACTTTCACCCCTGGATGTCATGTCCCATGTAGTGCGGAGGGCAATGATTTAACTTGCAGAGGGGTTTAGAGAGACTGAGGTGCTCACATCTGAGCAACAACAGAGGTCCTCCAGAAGTAAATCTTAGGCATGCCTATAGGTAGTCTAAGCTTCTCCACTACCTATATAAACCTCACAAGAGTAAGCCTCATGATTGAAGGCATGGCCTATTGATTTAGGTATCCCTAAAGTTTGACACAGTATCAGGGGATTCCCTGATGGTGAGGTTTAATAGTTCCATAGTCTTCCTCCCCTCCCTCAGGGGACTTTGCCAATATTTTTTGATTATCTGGTTAATATACTCTAGGGTGTATCCATGCACTAGAATAATCTATACAGGATTAAAGGACCTCCTTCTTATTCTATAGTTCTTGTGTTTCAGTTGTTCAAATGAGCTGTATAGATAGGTTGAATTAGATTATGCACTACAGAAAATTTCAGTTCCAGATCAAATAAACCTTTCTTCCATTGGTCTCAAAGAGTATGTGTTGTTCTAAAATATAGACACTATCATCCTTACCCCTATGTTCTGAATTACTTTAACCCCAGCCTGTTTGGCTTCATTCTTATCTCTAACTATCAGGTTATATATATAAAACAGCCTCTCAAAATCCAGAAATAATAGTCACCACACCAGACTTAATGTGTTTGCTCTAAAAGCTTACAATCTAGGCCCCTGTTTTCTTTTCTTTCTTTTTTTTCTCACTTGGAGTGTCTTCTTTTTTTTTTATTAATTAAAAAAAAATTAACAAAACATTTAGAAATCATTCCATTCTACATGTACAATCAGCAATTCTTAATATCATCACATAGTTGCATATTCATAATTTCTTAGTACATTTGCATCGATTTAGAAAAAGAAATAAAAAGACAACAGAATAAGAATTAAAACGATAATAGAAAGAAAAAAAAAAACCTATACCTCACATGCAGCTTCATTCAATGTTTTAACATAATTGCATTACAATTAGGTAGTATTGTGCTGTCCATTTCTGAGTTTTTCTATCCAGTCCCGTTGTACAGTCTGTATCCCTTCAGCTCCAATTACCCCTTCTCTCTTTTTTTTTTTTAATTAATGGAAAAAAAGAAATTAACCCAACATTTAGAAATCATACCATTCTACATATGCAATCAGTAATTCTTAACATCATCACATAGATGCATGATCATCATTTCTTAGTACATTTGCATCGGTTTAGAAGAACTAGCAACATAACCGAAAAAGATATAGAATGTTAATATAGAGAAAAAAATAAAAGTAATAATAGTAAAATCAAAAGAAAACAAAACAAAACAAAACAAAAACCTATAGCTCAGATGCAGCTTCATTCAGTGTTTTAACATGATTACTTTACAATTAGGTATTATTGTGCTGTCTATTTTTGAGTTTTTGTATCTAGTCCTGTTGCACCGTCTGTATCCATTCAACTCCAATTGCCCATTATCTTACCCTGTTTCTACCTCCTGCTGGACTCTGTTACCAATGACATATTCCAAATTTATTCTCAAATGTCTGTTCACATCAGTGGGACCATACAGTATTTGCCCTTTAGTTTTTGGCTAGACTCACTCAGCATAATGTTCTCTAGGTCCATCCATGTTATTACATGCTTCATAAGTTTATCCTGCCTTAAAGCTGCATAATATTCCATCATATGTATATACCACAGTTTGTTTAGCCACTCTTCTGTTGATGGAGATTTTGGCTGTTTCCATCTCTTTGCAATTGTAAATAACGCTGCTATAAACATTGGTGTGCAAATGTTCGTTTGTGTCTTTGCCCTTAAGTCCTTTGAGTAGATTCCCAGCAATGGTATTGCTGGGTCATATGGCAATTCTATGTTCAGCTTTTTGAGGAACCGCCAAACTGCCTTCCACAGTGGTTGCACCATTTGACATTCCCACCAACAGTGGATAAGTGTGCCTCTTTCTCCGCATCCTCTCCAGCACTTGTCATTTTTTGTTTTGTTGATAATGGCCATTCTGGTGGGTGTGAGATGATATCTCATTGTGGTTTTGATTTGCATTTCTCTAATGGCCAGGGACATTGAGCATCTCTTCGTGTGCCTTTTGGCCATTTGTATTTCCTCTTCTGATAGGTGTCTGTTCAAGTCTTTTTCCCATTTTGTAATTGGGTTGGCTGTCTTTTTGTTGTTGAGATGAACAATCTCTTTATAAATTCTGGATACTAGACCTTTATCTGATATATCATTTCCAAATATTGTCTCCCATTGTGTAGGCTGTCTTTCTACTTTCTTGATGAAGTTCTTTGATGCACAAAAGTGTTTAATTTTGAGGAGCTCCCATTTATTTATTTCCTTCTTCAGTGTTCTTGCTTTAGGTTTAAGGTCCATAAAACCGCCTCCAGTTGTAAGATTCATAAGATATCTCCCAACATTTTCCTCTAACTGTTTTATGGTCTTAGACCTAATGTTTAGATCTTTGATCCATTTTGAGTTAACTTTTGTATAGGGTGTGAGATACGGGTCCTCTTTCATTCTTTTGCATATGGATATCCAGTTCTCTAGGCACCATTTATTGAAGAGACTGTTCTGTCCCAGGTGAGTTGGCTTGACTGCCTTATCAAAGATCAAATGTCCATAGATGAGAGGATCTATATCTGAGCACTCTATTCGATTCCATTGGTCGATATATCTATCTTTATGCCAATACCATGCTGTTTTGACCACTGTGGCTTCATAATATGCCTTAAAGTCAGGCAGCGCGAGACCTCCAGTTTCGTTTTTTTTTCCTCAAGATGTTTTTAGCAATTCGGGGCACCCTGCCCTTCCAGATAAATTTGCTTATTGGTTTTTCTATTTCTGAAAAATAAGTTGTTGGGATTTTGATTGGTATTGCATTGAATCTTTAAATCAATTTAGGTAGGATTGACATCTTAACTATATTTAGTCTTCCAATCCATGAACATGGTATGCCCTTCCATCTATTTAGGTCTTCTGTGATTTCTTTTAACAGTTTTTTGTAGTTTTCTTTATATAGGTTTTTGTCTCTTTAGTTAAATTTATTCCTAGGTATTTCATTCTTTTAGTTGCAATTGTAAATGGGATTCGTTTCTTGATTTCCCCCTCAGCTTGTTCATTACTAGTGTATAGAAATGCTACAGATTTTTGAATGTTGATCTTGTAACCTGCTACTTTGCTGTACTCATTTATTAGCTCTAGTAGTTTTGTTGTGGATTTTTCCGGGTTTTCGACGTATAGTATCATATCGTCTGCAAACAGTGATAGTTTTACTTCTTCCTTTCCAATTTTGATGCCTTGTATTTCTTTTTCTTGTCTAATTGCTCTGGCTAGAACCTCCAACACAATGTTGAATAATAGTGGTGATAGTGGACATCCTTGTCTTGTTCCTGATCTTAGGGGGAAAGTTTTCAATTTTTCCCCATTGAGGATGATATTAGCTGTGGGTTTTTCATATATTCCCTCTATCATTTTAAGGAAGTTCCCTTGTATTCCTATCTTTTGAAGTGTTTTCAACAGGAAAGAATGTTGAATCTTGTCAAATGCCTTCTCTGCATCAATTGAGATGATCATGTGATTTTTCTGCTTTGATTTGTTAATATGGTGTATTACATTAATTGATTTTCTTATGTTGAACCATCCTTGCATACCTGGGATGAATCCTACTTGGTCATGACGTATAATTCTTTTAATGTGTTGTTGGATACGATTTGCTAGAATTTTATTGAGGATTTTTGCATCTATATTCATTAGAGAGATTGGTCTGTAGTTTTCTTTTTTTTGTAATATCTTTGCCTGGTTTTGGTATGAGGGTGATGTTGGCTTCATAGAATGAATTAGGTAGTTTTTCCTCCACTTCGATTTTTTTGAAGAGTTTAAGGAGAATTGGTACTAATTCTTTCTGGAACGTTTGGTAGAATTCACATGTGAAGCCATCTGGTCCTGGACTTTTCTTTTTAGGAAGCCTTTGAATGACTAATTCAATTTCTTTACTTGTGATTGGTTTATTGAGGTCATCTATTTCTTCTTGAGTCAAAGTTGGTTGTTCATGTCTTTCCAGGAACCCGTCCATTTCATCTAAATTGTTGTATTTATTAGCGTAAAGTTGTTCATAGTATCCTGTTATTACCTCCTTTATTTCTGTGAGATCAGTAGTTATGTCTCCTCTTCCATTTCTGATCTTATTTATTTGCATCCTCTCTCTTCTTCTTTTTGTCAATCTTGATAAGGGCCCATCAATCTTATTGATTTTCTCATAGAACCAACTTCTGGTCTTACTGATTTTCTCTATTGTTTTCATGTTTTCAATTTCATTTATTTCTGCTCTGATCTTTGTTATTTCTTTCCTTTTGCTTGCTTTGGGATTAGTTTGCTGTTCTTTCTCCAGTTCTTCCAAGTGAACAGTTAATTCCTGCATTTTTGCCTTTTCTTCTTTTCAGATATAGGCATTTAGGGCAATAAATTTCCCTCTTAGCACAGCCTTTGCTGCATCCCATAAGTTTTGATATGTTGTGTTTTCATTTTCATTTGCCTCGAGGTATTTACTAATTTCTCTTGCAATTTCTTCTTTGACCCACTCGTTGTTTAAGAGTGTGTTGTTGAGCCTCCACGTATTTGTGAATTTTCTGGCATTCCGCCTATTATTGATTTCCAACTTCATTCCTTCATGATCCGAGAAAGTGTTGTGTATGATTTCAATCTTTTTAAATTTGTTAAGACTTGCTTTGTGACCCAGCATATGGTCCATCTTTGAGAATGATCCATGAGCACTGGAGAAAAAGGTGTATCCTGCTGTTGTGGGATGTAATGTCCTATAAATGTCTGTTAAGTCTAGCTCATTTATAGTAATATTCAGATTCTCTATTTATTTATTGATCCTCTGTCTAGATGTTCTGTCCATTGATGAGAGTGGGGAATTGAAGTCTCCAACTATTATGGTATTTGTGTCTATTTCCCTTTTCAGTGTTTGCAGTGTATTCCTCACGTATTTTGGGGCATTCTGGTTCGGTGCGTAAATATATGATTGTTATGTCTTCTTGTTTAATTGTTCCTTTTATTAGTGTATAGTGTCCATCTTTGTCTCTTTTAACTGTTTTACATTTGAAGTCTAACTTGTTGGATACTAGTATAGCCACTCTTGCTATTTTCTGGTTGTTATTTGCATGAAATATCTTTTCCCAACCTTTCACTTTCAACCTATGTTTATCTTTGGGTCTAAGATGTGTTTCCTGTAGACAGCATATAGAAGGATCCTGTTTTTTTTATCCATTCTGCCAATCTATGTCTTTTGATTGGGGAATTCAGTCCATTAACATTTAGTGTTATTACTGTTTGGATAATATTTTCCTCTAACATTTTGCCTTTTGTATTATATATATCATATCTGACTTTCCTTCTTTCTACACGCTTCTCCATACCTCTCTCTTCTATCTTTTCGGTTCTGACTCTAGTGCTCCCTTTAGTATTTCTTGCAGAGCTGGTCTCTTGGTCATAAATTCTCTCAGTGACATTTTGTCTGAGAATGTTTTAATTTCTCCCTCATTTTTGAAGGACAATCTTGCTGGATATAGGAGTCTTAGTTGGCAGCTTTTCTCTTTTAGTAATTTAAATATATCATCCCACTGTCTTCTAGCCTCCATGGTGTCTGCTGAGAATTCTACACATAGTCTTATTGGGTTTCCCTTGTATGTGATGGACTGTTTTTCTCTTGCTGCTTTCAAGATCCTCTCTTTCTCTTTGACCTCTGACATTCTAACTAGTAAGTGTCTTGGAGAACGCCTATTTGGGTCTAATCTCTTTGGGGTGTGCTGCACTTCTTGGATCTGTAATTTTAGGTCTTTCATAAGAGTTGGGAAATTTTCAGTGAAAATTTCTTCCATTAGTTTTTCTCCTCCTTTTCCCTTCTCTTCTCCTTCTGGGACACCCACAACACGTATATTTGTGCGCTTCATATTGTCCTTGAGTTCCCTGATACCCTGTTCACATTTTTCCATTCTTTTCCCGATAGTTTCTGTTTCTTTTTGGAATTCAGATGTTCCATCCTCCAAATCGCTAATTCTATCTTCTGTCTCTTTGAATCTATCATTGTAGGTATCCATTGTTTTTTCTATCTTTTCTGCTTTGTCCTTCACTTCCATAAGTTCTGTGATTTGTTTTTTCAGTTTTTCTATTTCTTCTTTATGTTCAGCCCATGTCTTCTTCATGTCCTCCCTCAATTTATCGATTTCGTTTTTGAAGAGGTTTTCCATTTCTGTTCGTATATTCAGCATTAGTTGTCTCAGCTCCTGTATCTCATTTGAACTATTGGTTTGTTCCTTTGACTGGGCCATATTTTCAATTATTTGAGCGTGATCCATTATCTTCTGTTGGCGTCTGCGCATTTAGACAGATTTCCCTGGGTATTGGATCCAAAAGTTTGGAAGATTTTTCTGTGAAATCTCTGGGTTCTGTTTTTCTTATCCTGCCCAGTAGGTGGCGCTCGTGGCACACGTTTGTCTGCGGGTCCCACCAGTAAAAGGTGCTGTGGGACCTTTAACTTTGGAAAACTCTCACCGTCTGGCAGGTTCGCTAGCCAAAGCGGCTTGGAAGAGTGCGAGCCGGGCCGGGGTCTGAACGCGGGGAGGGTTGCTGGCCGCCGCAGCTCGGGAAAGCGCCCGTCCGAATTTCCTAGTCGGCCCGGGGCGACAATCGTGGTGGGAGGGCGCCAGCGGCAGCGGCCCACCCGGGAGAGTGCACGTTCCCGGGGAGTCATGGGTTTGGAAGGGGCCCCTCCCCCCGTCACCGTTTTCCGCGGCCTGGGGATTTCCGATCCAATTCTCTCAGTTGGTCCGGGGGGCTGCACATGGTGTGGGCGCCAGCCACCGCGGTTTGAGGGGATCGCCTCTCCAATTCTCCCAGCCGGCCCAGGAAGGGGGAAGGGAATGACTCCGGCCACTTGCCGCCCCGCCTGGTGAAGCCCGCACGCCTCGGCAATCTCACCCGAGCGGCTTCTCTCAGCCAGCCAGCCGTTCCAGGATGGTGTACACTGTCTTTTTTATCTCTGTCGTGGCTTTGGGAGCTGTTCTGTATCGTTTCTACTCCCCTAGTAGCTGTCCTGGAGAAGAAACTAAGATCCGTGCATCTTACTAAGCCGCCATCTTCTCCGGAAGTCCGGCCCCTGTTTTCTTATAAGCATTTTCTAAAGGTGACCCTACCATTGTTGTTTTGTTTGTTCTGGCTTATTTTGTCTCACCAAATGTCCCACATATTCATTCACATCACTCCATGCCTCTTTTTGAGGCAGCACAACCTTCATTCATAAGTATACACCATCATTCTCCAGTCTTCTTCTCCATCAGTGCATCCCTCAGCCACCTGCATCCATGGGGCATCATGTAGAGGGCCCAAAGTCCACAGTCCATCAAGATTCTCAATTTTAGATAATTTCATTGTTCTTAAGAAACAGAAAACCAATAAACATACCCTCACCAATTAGGAAATCTAAACCTCCTCTTAACTTTTGTCCCTCACCCCATTATTTACCTCTGCTGTTGCCATGGTAGTGCTGATGGTTTCCTTCTGAACACAGCTCATAGCATGCAATAGCAGTTTTCCTCCTGTACCCTGGACTTAAACACTCTTTATATAAGTATCATATCTTCGAAGTAATTCTTAGGAGAACTCATTGGCATTTCTAGTGTGAGTCAGTGGGACACATAGGTCTATACAACCCCTTTCAATCTTGTTCATCTTCAATATGGTAATATTACTTCTATACCCACTAGAGAACCACCTTCCTATCTATTCCCTTACATTAGAGTTCAACCTCATTAGCTAATGGTTCACCCATCTCTAGCCTCTATGTATCTCTAAGTCCCCTATATTCTGTATTATAAATCTCTGATTATACCTTTATGCTGGACATATAAGTGGAATCATACAGTATCCATCCTTTTGTGTCTGGCTAGTTTCACTCAGCATTATGTCCTCAAGGCTCATCCATCTTGTAATGTGCTTCAGGATGTCATTTTATCTTACTATTGCATAATACTCCATCATATGCATATACCACATTTTGTTGATCCACTAGTCTGTTGATGGGCATTTGGTTTGTTTCCATCTTTTGGCAATTGTGAATAATGCTGCTATAAACATTAGTGTGCAAATGTCTGTTTGTGTCATTGCTTTCAGCTCTTCTGGGTATATACCAAGTACTGCTATTGCTGGGTCATAGGGCAACTTGATATTTAGTTTCCTAAGGAACTGCCAGACAGTCTTCCATAGTGGCTGCACCATTATACATCCCCACCAGCAGTGCATAAGTGTCCTAGTTTCTCCACATCCTCTCCAACATTTATAGTTTCCTGTTTGTTTAATAGCAGCCATTCTTATAGGTGTGAGGTTGTATCTCATTGTAGTCTTGATCTGAATTTCCCTTATAACCAATGAAAATGAACATCTTTCATGTGCTTTTGAGCCATCTGTATTTGCTCTTCAGAAAAATATGTCTATTCAAATCTTTAGCCCAGTTTATAATTGGATTGTTTGTTCTTTTGTTTTTAAGTTGTATGATTTTTTTTTGTATATACAGGTAATCAAACCTTTGTCTGATATGTGATTTCCAAATATTTTCTCCCATTGAGTTGGCTTCCTCTTCACCTTTTTGACAAAGTCTTTTGAGGTGCAGAAGCATTTGATTTTGAGGAATTTCCATTTATCTATTTTTTCTTTTGTTGCTTGTGCTTTGGATGTAAAGTTTAGGAAGCTATCTCCTATTATTAGTAGGTCTGGAAGATGTATCCTTACATTTTCTTCTAGAAGCTTTATGGTGCTAGTCCTTATATTTAGGTGCTTGATCCACTTTGAGTTAATTTTTGTGTAGGGTATAAGTAGGTGTCCTCTTTCATTCTCTTGGCTAGCTATTGATATTCAGTTCTTCCATGCCCAATTATTGAAAAGACTATTTTGTCCCAGTACAGAAGATTTGGGGGGCCTTGTCAAAAATCAGTTGACCATAGATTTGGTGGTCTATTTCTGCACTCTTGATTCAATTCCATTGGTCAGTGGTTCTTTCTTTGTGCTAGTACAATGCTGTTTTGACCACTGTGGCTTTATAATAGGCTTTAAAGTTACTTAATTCCTTTTTGTAGCAGCACTGTGTTCAATCATATGTATATACCATTATTTGCCAATCTACTTCTCAGTCAGTGCATCTTTTAGCCATCTACTTCATATAACTTTTAATTGTTATTACTCTTTGCTTAATCAACACCTTTATCAATATATAATGACTTTTTTTGCCTCTGATAAGTTGTCAACTTAAAGTCTGTTTTATCTGATATTAATATAGGTACTTTAGCTCTCTTTTGGTTACTGTTTGTGTGGTATATTTTTTCCAATCTTTCACTTTCAACTACTTATATCTTTGAATTTAAGATGAGTCTTTTGTAAACAGCATATAGTTGGGTCACACTTTTTTTTAAATACATTCTGCCAATCTCTGCCCTTTTTACTGGGGAGTTTAATTCATTTACATTTAAAGTCACTATTGATAACGCAAGACTTTCTTCTGCCATTTTCCTATTTAGTCATTGTAAATCTTATATCTTTTTGTCCCTCAATTCTTCCTTTCATTCCTATTTTCATATTTATTTGATTCTCTGTATTTCATAATATTGAGTACCTCCTCATTTGAATGTGAATGTAGTTTTCATCTTTTTTTGCATGGTTACCATAGGGCTTAAATTTACCATCCTAAATATTAATCATGTTTGAGTTCAATAGGATATACATATGCTGTTACTATACACCTCTGTCCCTCCACTTTTTTGTACTTGTTAAAATTTATATCTTTGTACACTGTATGTTCAAAATCACAGATTTATCATTAATTTTTATGCATTTGCACTTTAGCACCTATAAGGTATAAGAAGTACTGGCATTTATAATTGCTTATATGGTTACTGTTCTGGTTTGTGAGCTGCCAGAATACAATATACCTGGAATGGAACAGCTTTTAAATTGGGGAATTTATTAAGTTTACAGTTTTAAGACTGTAAAAATGTCCAAATAAAGGCAAGGCTATGAAAATGTCCAAATTAAGGCATCCAGGGAAAGATACCCCAGTTCAAAAAAGCCAAAGATGTTCAGGGTTTCTCTCTCAGCTGGAAAGGCACATGGTGACATCTACTAGCTTTCTCTCCAGGAATCTTCAATGGCTTCCTTGGGGCTCTGTTCTGTTGGCTCTGTCAGTTCCGGTGGCTCTCGAGCTTCTTCCAAAATGGTTCCCTCTAAAGGTCTCCAGTAAGCAACCCACCTTGAATGGGTGGAGACATGTCTACATGGAAACCATCTAATCAAAAGCTACTACCCGTAATTGGGTGGGTCACATCTCCACGGAAATAATAAAAAGGATCCCACCTAGCAATATCAAATGAGGATGAAAGGACATGACTTTTCTGGAATACACAAAAGATTCAAATTGGCACAATTATCTTTACCAGAGATCTTTATTTCTTTATGCTGCTTTGAACCACTATCTAGTGTCCTTTCCTTTTACACTGAAGAACTCCCCTTAGAGTTGCTTATGGGGCAAGTTTAGTAGTGATGAACTCCCTCAGCTTTCATTTATCCATGAATTTTGATCTTTCCCTTCTTTTTGAAAGTCTTACCAGATATAAAATTCTTGGTTGTCAATTGTTTTCTTTCTGCGCTTTAAGTGTTTCAACTCACTTGTCTTCTTGCCTCCATGGTTCTCAAGAAATTGGCACTTAATCTCGGTGGGTCTCCCTTGTACCTAACACATTGCTTTACTCTTGTAGTTTTCAGAGCTCTCTCCTTATCCTTTGCATTTGATAGTTTTACCAGAAAGTTTGGGGCATATTTCTCTTCATGTTTATTCTATTTGGTGATCTCTGGCCTTCTTGGATGTGCATATTAATGTTGTTTTTTTTTTTTTTAAGTTTGAGAAATTTTCTGTCATTTTTTCTTTGAATATTCTTTCTACACCTTTCCCTCTGTCTTCTTATCTGGGAGCCCCATAATGCACATATAGATGGTTTCCCACAGGTATCAATCTATTTTTGCTTTTTATAATTATTTTTACTTTCTGTTCCTCACCCTGACTCATTTCAATTGTTTTGTCTCTGTATCTGCTGATTCTTTCTTCTGCCAGCTCCAATCTGCTGTTGAATCCCTTGTGGAAATTTTTCTTTTCAGTTTTTGTCGTCTTGAATTGCAGTAGTTCTGTTTATTCATTTTTAAAATTTCTATGTCTTTACTGAGATTTTCATATTGTTCATTCATTGTTTTCCTGATATCCTTTAGTTTTTCTCTGAATTTTCCTTCATCTCCTTGACTATACTGAAGATCTTTTTTTTTTTTTAACATGGGCAGGCACCGGGAATCGAACCCAGGTCCTCTGGCATGGCAGGCAAGCGTCCTTGCCTGCTGAACCACCGTGGCCCGCCCTGAAGATCATTTTTTAAAGTCTTTTCAATATGTTCACAATCTGGCATTCTCTGTTGATGTTTTCTGGACTTTTGCCTCTCCCTTCGGATAGGCCACCATCTCCTCTTTGTCTTGAAGTCTTGTTGCACAACTGTACATTTTAATATTTTAAAATGTTAACTCTGTAATATATTTCCTGAGATACCTGTTTCTTGACTGATATGACAGAGATTTTCTTGAGTGTCTGGAGCTAACAAAACTAAGTGAAAAACACCGTTTGCAGTCTTTGCAAATTAGATTTCTACTGTCTGTGGTTCTTCGGAGTTCAGCCCTCCATGCAAAATATAGGGTCCACCATGTCTTTTCAGAGCCCGTGTCTTGTCCTGGGCTTGTAGTTTCTAATGGCCAGATCTCTCCCAGTCATGAAATCTGTGATGGGTTTCCCTGAACTACAGGAATTTTAATGCCATGTCAACTTCATAGGAAACAGATATTCTCCTTCTCCCTCTCGGGGGTTTTCCACTGTAGGGGCCACCCACCTCAATGATTTCTTACTCTGTTTTCTCTGTCTCAAGTTGCATTTGCCTAGAGGGAAAATTTTGGGAAGGGGCTCATACTAGAGAAGAGGTCCCCCAATTCATTCTTTCCCTGCCTGTGTAAGGCAAAGGGCATGCTCTCTGAGAAGTTACCCTGGGGAGGGCATGAAGGAAGGGGCTAGGAAGGCACAAGGAGATTTTCCTGTGGCTTCACAAAGCTGCCCTTTCTTAGTTCAGTACCTGCCCAGCAAATGCAGTCCTTCATCTGTCCTCTGCAATGCTGAGAAAGTCTGTCATCTTCACATCTCCTCTGCTGCCTTTGTCTGGAGTAGATGGGAACAAGGGCTGCCTCCAGAGCCAGGGACCTGAAGTAGTTCATCAAAATCAATGATCGGCTGTAGGACTGTACACGCCCAGGTCTTGAGGCCCTAGGTCCTTATGTCCCACCCTGGCTCCGGCACCCTGCACGAGGGGCCGGGTGTGGATACCTCACTCTCACACCGGGGGATGGGCAATGGTAGCTGCCATGAGGAGAGTGCAATTCACTGGTGTTTACTGTCCTTTACCAGCCTCTTCATGCTCTCCCCTGGCCACACACAGTGTTTTTCTGGACTCAGAGTCTCAGAATAGTTGATTCAGACAGTTCCTTCCTGTTTTTGCGGTTGTTCTGGTGGAGGGACTAGTTCCTGGAGCTTCCTACTCTGCCATCTTCCCACAGTCCTCTCTTACAAACATTTTTGAACAAATGAAAAAATAGATTACTTTTCTATCTTGTGCATACTTCACAGAAAGGTGCTTTTGTTTAAAAAAAAAAAAGCTATTTCCTTCAATTAAACGTAATGTTTCTGAGGACTTGTGTCAGATCTCATTGGCTTTTCCTTTCCCTCTGTTCTGCAAAGCACTTGCCAAATAATAGATACCCCAAAAATGAGAAAACTAAACTGAATTTAATTAAAAAAAGGAAAAACTAAACTGAATTTAATCATGCGGTGAAACATCTCAGAGAAATAAATTGTCAAAAATTGTGCATTTATTGAGCCAGTTGAGGGGAGTCAGGGTTAGAATTTGGGTCTTAAGATTCTGGGTTAAGTACTTTTGATTTTTGCAAATATACTTTCTTGAGTTGCTGGTTCTCCACTCATCATTGGATAGCACTATGCCTTGTTCACCTTTGGGTTTATTATGTTTTTTGCTTATTCTCAGACAGTATTTTGGTTTTAAAGGGAAGTTGGTGTTTCTCTTTTTAATTAACTCCCATTTCTCTCAAAGTCAGTTGCTTGCTGGGGTTTATTTTCTATAGGAGTTATATCAGGGTGGCTGATACATTTCTGGCGTTGTTCAATAATTAAATAAAATCACCACAGTCATCTGGCAGCTACAAAATGCAGTCTGTATCAAACATGCTCCCCCGGAGCCTGGTCTCCCCACTGTCCATACTGTGAGGCAGCCTGAAGGAGGACCCAGGAAGAGAGGAGGAAAGCTCTGAGTCACCTGTAGAGTTTTCTCCCTACTCCATCCTCTCTGGATTCATGTAAAGCAGAGGTGCACCGGAATTAAGGGCTGGCCATGGGAAGCCTCATCTGGCCTCACCTGCTTTTTCATGAGCCAGGACTTGTATGCCTGGCTCTCTATCACATTTCTTCCAGGCATTTTCTCTTCCCTCCCACTTGATCTGATCATCCGCTCCATTTCCTCAATGGCTGGTTTATGGTCCTTTGACTTGTCTTCCTTACACCTCTCCCAAACCCACCCCCTACCTGCCCCTATCCCCTGGATTTGAAAACTGGGATCAGCTCTACTTTTTTTACCTTCACAATCTGATTTATCTTCCCCTTCTCATTGTATCGTATGGCCACTTTTTTTTTTTAACCCCAAAAGGATTTTATGGGTCCCAATCCTGGTGGTGAAACACCTGGAAGGCCACTTGAGGGAAAATCTGACTGCTTTTTTTCATCATCAGTATCTCGGCTTCTTCTCTGAACTGACTTGTTTCAAGTTAGGATAGGGTCCCAAACTACCATGGAGTCTATAAGACCCGTCCCCTGTTATGGAGCAGGGAAGTCCTCAGTCCAGGAGAGCCTCCTGATAGAGTCTTCATCTGGTGTCCCCTTGCCTAAGTTATATGGTGGAGAGCCGTAGGTGATGATTCCCTTCAATGATGACATGTGTTCCTGAAACCAGATCTCTCCCAGCCATGAAATCTGTGATGGGTTTCCCTGAACTACACCTCCCCTCCTCCCCCATTAAAACAGACCTCAACCCCATTCAGGGGTCAGCCACAGTGCACTTAACTAAGTTTGAGTTTTAGAATTCACTAGCCTCAGTCACAGAACTACTTATGGGACATGTGAATGTATGGTGCTTTGTTTTATAGCTATTTTTATTACTTTCACCTTCCATAATAAAATTACAGTGCACATTATCCTCAGGATCAAAGCATCATCTGGGAAAATCATTGTAAAACCAGAACATGTCTTTGACTGTTCAAGTCTAATAACATTCCTATTAAATCACATGTGCTCTTTCATAGCCTAAGGGCAGTTGCCATAACTTGACTAAACTAGTTTCACAAGATCAAAAATTTACTGCCTTTTTAATCTCAGGGAATGGTCCACTTTGGGCCACTCTGCTTTTTGTGGCCAAAGCTGGGCGACGCATTTCCTCAGACTCCTGGGCCACTCACTCTGAACACTGTACTTCACATCTCTGGCCAATGTTGCCCCATAATAGGAGAACCTCCTGCCGCTGCCTACATCACTTAAACAGTCAGAAAGCACTCATCGCAGTCCATTAGATACTAGGCTCCAACAGAGAACTAGACAGTCATAGTACCTGCCCTCTTAGAACTTACATTTGAGGGAATTGAATATTACAAGGTCCAAATGCTTAGGCTCAGTCTTGTTCAAAACGTGTAGTTGAAAGTACAACCACAATTCACAATGGTTTTTGGAGAAAAGGATGGCTCTTGTCCTATATGCCTGTGAAAATCCTAAGCAGCAGGCTAGCCATTTCACTACATTGTAAAGATAAAGGCCAAGGCTAGGGAACGGTTAGATGTCAGTTTTCACAAAGGCACACAGCATAAAGGGCACGAGTCACCTGGGGGCAATGGGACCGCTTCAGTCAATCAAGAACATGCTCTGTATCTTGTCACCATGAGATTGACTTTCTGGCATGTTTCTTTACCCAGGAGGACAAAGACTCTGTCTCGGGTTTTGTTGCTTTTAACTTCGAAGACTGATATTTTTCTCCTCTCGAGAGTAATCTCAAAATTCCCAAGCTGGACATCTCATTTTACCTGATTATTGTGGGAAATTGCCCTCCCACTGGGTTTGTCACGGGAGATGGTATTGAGTATGTTTATTGTGGAAGCTCAAGTGGGTCATCTAAATGTTGCTGCGTGCATCAGCTCTGTGAGCAGGGTTATGTCAGAGTCTGTGACCCTCTGATGATATTCTGACACCACCGTTCTAAAAGTGGATGATTTCACTTGTCATTCCTAAAGCAGTAACGTCCTTTTGTTTTGACTTTTTCCCCATGAGACTGATTAAGAAAAAATAATGTTTTTAACAAATTAATTTCTGAATGCAATGAGGAGCTTGTTTATCTACTACAGGGGAGCAGACCAAAAAAAAAAAAAAGACACAACAAAAAAAGAAGTGAACAGACAAGTAAATGAGATTATTAAACATTCTTATGAGTGCCATAATGGAAATAAACAAAATATGGTCCAGGAAATAAAATTAATCAATGGGTCGATTTCTTCTTTAGAGCAGGACGGTCAGTGAAGGCCATCCTGAGAAGGAGATATTCAAAGAGTTACTCAAAGGGCTGAAAGGAGCCATCCAAGCAAAGCGGTTGCATCATTCTCAGACTGGGAATGACATGTGTGAAGACTCCCAGGCGAGAGGGAACGTGGCAGCCCGAGGAAGTGAGCCAAGGCCAGAGTGACTGGTGGGCAGTGAGTGCTGGTGCGGGGTTTCCCACCTCACAGAGTGATGCATGCCAGGGAGAAATTTCAATTTTATTTTCATTGATATGGAAAATCACTCATTCTGGACTTATATGATATGATCTCTGTTTTAAGGCAGACACTCTTGCTGCTCTGTGACGCAATGATGGGAAAAAAGATGACGGAGGAATAGAGTGGGAATGGAAAGAAGGCGTTAGGAGACTGTGGCAGAGGATGGACCAAGAGTATGGCGGGAAGAAGTGGACAGATTGAAAATATATCCAGAGGACAGAACTGTCAAAATTTTCTGATGGGCTATATATTAGTTATCTATTGCTGCATAACAAATTGACCCAAAACTTAGTAACTTAAAGTAGCCTATGTTTATTATCTCATAGTTTGGGTGGGTCAGGAATCTGGGCATGGCTTAGCTGGGTCTTTTGCTTCAGAGTCTCTCACCAGGCTGCAAGCCCAGTGCCAGGGCTGTGTGTTACCCCAAGGCTCAACGGGGGAAGGATCCGTTTCCAAGTTCACTCGGTGGCTTGTGGTAGGGTTCAGTTCCTTGGTGGTTGGTGGCAGGAAGTCACCGTCATTTCCTTGCCAGATTGTCCTTTCCACTAGAGCAAGAACAAGTGGAAGGAGGACTAGAGAGAGAGCACCATAGGAGGGAAGCTAGAGTCTTTAAAATCTTGTCTCAGAAGAGACATCCTATCCTTATTTTGTGTTCTATTCATTAGAATTCAGTCATTAGGTCTCATCCACATTCAAGGGGGAGGGATTTTATAAGGCTGTGAATACTGGAGAGTTGGGTCATCAGAAGTGATCTCAGAAGCTGCCTACCACGGGTTGAATATGTGAGGGAGAAAAAGGAAGAGTAAAGGAAGAACCTCAAGTTCCTGACTACAGAAATTGGGTGGTCAGTGGTACTAACCCTGAAATATAAAAGAGAAGCACAGGTGTGCAGGGGAAAGTCCTGTTCCTGTGGGATGTCCACGTCAGCATTACTGAATTAATCTCATTTGTGCAAGTGGAGAGTTGGTTAGGCCCCTTGTCCAAGGTTTGCTGGCCGGTGCCACAGGCTGCTGGGTGTGTCATTTATTAGAAATAAAAAGAAGATGATGCATCAAGAGGCTGGTATTCTTGGCCTGAGGGCTTTTTCCATAGGAGAAATCACTTTAAGGTGGGTGCTTGCTTCTTAGCAATTGACTTACTTTCTTCATCTTTTGGGGGGAAAAGAACCAGAAGAATTCCCTTATTTGTAGTAGTAACTTGGTTATATTTTTTATCAGGTCAAACCTTATCAGTGGTACTTTAGTCATGGACCAGAGCACAGGCTCTGGAGGCAGATCACCTGGGCTCAAATCCCTGCTCTATCACCCACTCGTTGTGAAGTTTGGGGCGAGTTATTTGGCGTTGATTTGCCTGTTTTCTCATCTGTAAAATGAGGATGATAAAAGTTCTCATCCCCTAGGGTTGTTAAATGGTTCAAATGAGGCATTTAGGACAGTGCTTGGAACTGAGTAAGTACTAAATAATGTTACATATTTTATTAATACAGTCACAACAAACACTTACTGGTCAACTACCCCCCACCAGGCAGGAGGCAGGGGTAGGGCAGGAGGGGTGTAGGGTGTGACTGGGGAGGCTACTTATCTTTCACCTTACGGTGGTCTGGGGTGAGCATGGGGAAGCCACTTAAATAAGGCTGGAAAGACAAGTGGAGCCTGAATTTAGAGGGTCATAAAGTCCAAGTTGAACTGTATTTGATAGGCAAAACACACACACTTTTTTTTTAAATCAGGAGATATGATGAGGATGCTGCATTTTAAAAAGAGAATTTGAAGAATGACTATGAACGGGGAGAAGCAATCACTAAGACACAAAGAAGTAATGATTGTGGTCAAAATTTGTAGCAATTTGAACCCGAACTTGAATGGTGGCAAGAAAGGGCTAAAGTGAGGAAGTCCGGTTCTTGAAATGTCCTGGAGTTAGGCAGCTGCTTGCAATTCACATGCCCAAAGGGTCTTACACAGAAGGAAGGGCCTCCCATGAATGCTAGATTAATCTCTTCCCCTGAAGGACATTTGATGAAACGGTAGCATTATTGAAGCACATTTCTCACACACACCCTGAATTGTGTTTTGAAGAGAAATTTCCTAAGTAAGATCAAGTTAGGCAAGGATTAGATGGTTTTAGAAAAACATCAGATAGCTCTCAGTTATTTTCTGTCAAGTTTCAGTTAGATATATCAAATCAATTGCACACATACACACACACACACACACACACACACACACACACAAAATAAAATAAAGTGCTACTCAACAAACGTTAATTGAAGAGCAAACGTTAATCTACATGCTGGAGATGCCCAGACAACTGGAACACAAACCTCAGCTTTGCTCTCTCCTCTGGGAGCGTGGACAGATACCAAATAACTCCCATCCAGGGTGGCAGAGTCAGACAGACAGCGCTCTAGGCATCACAGCAAGTCTCTTAGGAAACACCTCTTGTCTTGATATGGGCTTATTTTTTCAGGTTTTAACATTTCTCTGGAAATTTTAAATGTAGTCTAACTAAACTACATTCTAGTTTAGTTAGACTAAACAGAGAAGTTTGATTGTTTCAAAAATGAAGAAAACAAGAGAAATTTCAAGCCTTCTAATAAGGTTTTCCACATTCATCTTAATTTATTTTGTACATCTGTGAATTTAGATGCATTCTATTTTCCCCCTTACTGGTCACATAGTTACACTTTCATTTTGAGTGCATTCACATATTTTTCCCAAAGCACATCCCTGTAACTTGTTTATCCCTTGATTTGTACAGGTGCATTGCTGTGCATGGGGCTGGGTGGATACACACCTGATGAGTTGAGTTCAGCTGGTCTGAGCTGAACCACTGAGATCTGATCTTTGCAGTTAAAGGCCATTCAAATCCCTGCTCTGTGAGAACTAGCTGTGTGGCTTGACACAAGTTACTGGAAACTCTGTGACCCAGTTTTGTCATTTACAAAGCAGGGTAATGGTGGCACCAACCCCGAGGGGCTGTTGTATATAATAATATGTTGTTCTGTAACATAATAAATGTTAGACACTGAGAGCAGAGCCTGGCACATGAGTGTTGATAAATGTTAGCCATTAACAACGGAGAAAAAAAAAACCTGATGAAAATGAACCACTTTGGGATAAGGTTTTCAGTATTCTTACAGATGATCCCCATTCAACTCTTACCAGAATGGGTTGAGTTATCTGCAAAGACAAAAGTCTGCTTGGCTAATGGATACCCTCAGATAAGGAAGGAAGTCACTCTCCCTTATTTCTTTACATCATTTAAGGTGTTGACATATTTTCAGAATCAGAACCTGTGCTCAAGCAGAGAGTGATCCTTCCCCCGCAAACTGTTGGGCTGGTTAGCTTCAAGTCATGGGGGAAAACTCCCTCCCCATATCTTAACCTTGGATTCTGACCTCGAGTTTTGCATGAATTTCTATTTTCTTCCAGCAGATTCCATGCCAAGGAAAACACCTTTGAGTGGTATAAAACTAGAGTTAGGCAACTTCATTTAGAGGGTGCACGATTTTCTATTTCCTTTACTGAATGCATCCGGCAGATTCCACGACAAAAAAAGACACATTTGAGAGGTATAAAACTAGAGTTAGGCAACTATTTTTAGGGGTTCCTGCATTTCGAGGATTTTCAAGCAGAGGGTCAGGAGCTAAGTGCTCTGCTTCCTTGCCCTTTACGCTGCACACAATTTTGTTTGTATTTGATTCTGGGGGAGATTATTAATTTATTAATTATTGATTTACTTGCAGTTTGGAAGTCTATAAGGAAAAAAATTAAACTAGGGATCTGAAGATTTCTGACTAACAAGAATATGTCTTTTATTGACTTGTCTGTCTCTATCTAGCAACTATATGTAATGATGGATTAAATTATTTGGAGACTTCTGAGCCTCCTTTCTGACTCAAATAAGTATTTTCCATTTCCTGTAATAAACATATTATAACTTAGGTAAATAAACAGTTTTCTGTTACACCTATGGTTTACAAACAAAAGTGGCTAAATATTCAATTCTACAAATTTTCCTGCTTTCTTTAACTATTAGTAAGCCAATGAAAATTATCTTAAAGTTGTTAGCAGATTTTGCATTCATTAATCTTCAAAAACACCTTTCCCTCAATTAGCCCTTTTTCCCATGATTATTCACTGATCTCTAGAATATTAATAGTTTTTCATTTTAATTTTTCACTGAGAATATCATTTTCTTTCTCAGATTTTTGGATTTCACAAGGTTTCTTATTAAATACAGTTGCCGTATGCATTTCTTTAACAGGTCAGCCTGATAAAAATCTACGATTGTCATTTCTGATTCCTACTGAAATTTCTACAAGTTTGTTCACTAAAGCACTGGAAGATGCTGCTCCTCTCTTTCTGAAAATGATTGCTACCACAATAGAGGAAGTTTGAGTAGAATTTAGATTCCTGACATATATTTCCATAAGGCAGATCAGCATCACTGGTGAAAACAGACCCAAGTATCAAATGAATGGCAATGATAGCGTTTAGCGTATGTGAAATCCAACTTTATCACTCTTGTCTAAGGAAGATGTAGAGATGTACAAGTATGGTGTAGCTTTTTTGGGGGGGGAGGGGTTGATAGTGTAAAAATATTTATTTCACAAAATTTAAGCCACATACAAAAGTATAAGAAAAAATAAGTATCATTCAAAATTCTACGGTTCAGATATAAGCACTTTTAAAATATTGGTAGGCAGTCTTCTACACATGTTTATAGCAAAATGTAGTTATATAGAGATATAGATATTTGCATTCCATTTTACATAATTGGATTATGGCTCCTTCTGCAATGCTTTATTTTCACAGAAAAATGTAAGGTTTTAAAACTTTCATGTCAATCAATAAAACAACGAATATAGGTCCATACTCATTTTAAACATTCATATAGTAGTTTATTGTATCATACTCATAACCACTTCCGCACCGATGATTATTTGAATTATTTCCAAAGTTGTATAAGTAATATTTTGATGATTATTCTGGGGTTTGATGTTTTTGACATTTGTGTGATTAACATTTTATAGCAAATTACTGTAAGTAGGATGAAAGAAAAAGTGTATATGACACAGAGAAAGAGTTCTAGGAATCTGATGGAATTCTTTTGATACTTATGTGCCTGCATAAAATGAAAATCCATAAAGTGCAAGCAAAAAGAACTTCTTAGGACAGAACAAATACCTGGAAGCCAGAACAGGTAAAGTTCCCAGAAGTCAAATAGTATCAGTCCATATCCTATTCCACTAAGCCCATGTAAAGAGCATTTATTAAATACCTTTGTGACACCTTAGAAATGGGACATAATTAATGCTAAATTAAAGGCTACTAAATTCCCTCCCCCCAAAAGAGCTTAAAAACAAATATTCACTGACCCGTGTTTTGGTTTACTAAAGCTGCCAAAATACAATATACCAGAAACGGGTTTGCTTTTCACAATGGGGATTTAGTAGTTACAAATAATAATTCTAGGACTATGGGAATGTCCAAATTAAGGAATCAACAAGAAGATAGCTTCACTGAAGAAAGGTTGATGGCATCCACTGTTCCTCTGTCACAGGGGATGGTGTCTGCTGATCCTTCAGTCCCCGGTTCCAGTGCTTTTAGGTTCCACGTGTCCTTGCTTGCTTCTCTGGGACCACCTCCCTGAGCTCTCTGTGTCCTGCGGATCTTCTCTTAGTGTCTCTGGGGCGTGTCTCTCTGCGTCCTCCACGTGGTTTCGTCTCTCTGTGTTTTCTGTCTTCATTCTCTTCATAGAGGAATCCAGTAAAAGGATTAAGACCCACGCTGAATTAGGTGGGTCACATCTCCATGGAAACACCTAACAAACTTTCCCACCCACAGTGAGTCCGTACCCACAAGAATGGATTTAAAAAACCATGGCTTTTCTTGTGTACATAACCGCTTCAAACCAGCACAACCTGTTGAAGATTTCTGCTGTAAACTTTAACAAAAAATACCATAACTCTGTGTGGGTTGAGAAGATGAGAAACTGGAACTAGAAATGAACATTGGCCCGACCGTATGTGACAACAGAACTCTGGCCCACAACCTCGGCAGCATTTGGTCCAGACCAGCCAGGACTTGGTCAGTGACTGCAGCTTCCCTAAACATTGCCCCACCCCCACTCCAGCTGAAGACAACCAGAGAAAGCTAAAGGTGCTCCCTAACCAATCCCACAGGACATCTGCTTCTAGTTAGCCTCACTCCCACTTTCCCATGCCTAAAGCATCCTTTTGGGCCAAACCTGAAGTCTTCCCATTTCTACTATAAAGTTTTCACACTTGTCTCCCTGCCTTTGGGTCTCTACCAAATATAAGTGATGCTAGCTGACTCCCTTGGTATAGCAAGCCCTAAATAAACAGTCTTTACTTGTTCTGGTTTTGGTGGTCTTAATTTACTTCCATAGGGTCTAAAATGAAGGAAAACAAAAGAGCCTATGGCAAAGGGAAAAAAAGTATTATGTGGGAAAAAAAATGTATATGTGAGAGTGGCAATTTATTTACTCACAGCTTCAAACAACTGGTAACTGTCAGTGTTTCAAAACTTTTCCAATCCAATAGACAAGGATAATTTATCCATATTTATTTCATTATTGGTGAGGCTCAACTTTTCTTCACCTATTTGACCTATTTCTTCACCTATTCACCTATTTTTAAATTTATTTGTTTCCTTGTTTGCTTGGGAAGTACATAGGCCAGGAATCAAACCTGGGTCTCCCACATGGCAGGCGAGAATTCTACCACTGAACTACCTTTGCACCCCATACTATAGTTTTATATGTTCTAAGAATTTACTGTCACAGAATCTTACATGGATCTGGATTTTTTCACTGAGCATCATGATTTTAGATCTATTCATAACATTGTACATCTGTAGTTCATTTTATTATTACTACATGGTCCTTCCTACATGAAATTACCACAATTTGTGTATATATTCACCAGCTGATAGACAATTTTGTGTTTCCGGTTTTGAGCTATAAAGTTGCTATGAACATTTGAGCAGCTGTTTTAGGCAATCTGATCTTGATGAGCTGTGGTATGGTTTTATTTATGATTATTTGGCTTAGGGATTATTAAACATCTTGGATCTGAGGGTTTATATTTTACATCAAATTTGAAAAATTTTGACCATTTCATCAAGTATTTTCTTCTGTTTGCCTATTTCTCAGGCTCTAATTATATAATGCTAGACCATTTGCTATTGTTCCAAAGGAAACTGATGCTCTGTTTCCCTTCATTTTGGATATTTTCTATTACCATGTCTTCCTGTTCACTGATCTTTTCTTCTATTGGTTCTAATCTGCAGTTAATCCATCCAGTTATTTTTCACTTCAGCTATTGAATTTTTGATCACTGGAAGTATCATTTGGGCCTTTTAAAAAAATCTTCAGTTTTTCTTTTTATGCTCATAGTTTTCCTCAACTTTTTACCACTAGGAGAATAAATAGAACAGCTATTTTAACACCCTTGTCTGCTGATTCCTTCATCTATATGTTATGTGGGTATTTTTCTATTGATTGATTTTTATTATAGTTATTGATCACATTTTCCTGCTTCTTTGCCTGGCTGGTAATTTTTTATTAAATTCTGGATATTCTGAACTTTATGTTGTTGTTTGCTGGATTTTGCTGTATTCCTTTAAATATTTTTAGGCTTTGTTTTGGAATGCTCTAAGTAACTTGGAATTAGTTTTATCCTATCAAAAACAGCTCACTATAAGTTTTGCTAGAGTGGGTCTACAAGACAATACCCTTCTTAGAACTCAGTTCCCCAAATTAAGGAAATCTTTCCAGTCTGGCCGGAGGACATGAACTATTCCCAGCCCTGTGCAAGCCCTAAGGATTGTTCTGCCTACTCCTTTTCTTTCTTTTTAGCAGTTCTTTCTCTGGTCATTTTCTCATATGCATGCACAGTTCAGTCCTGAGCCTCAAACAGACCTCTCTATAGATCTCTGGAACTCTCTGTATTGCTTTTTCTTCTATGGTGCTTTGCTTCATAGAATCCAGCTGCTCTGGTCTCTGTAAACTCTGATCTCTGTTCCCTCAATTTAGTGAGAATGCCAGGTTTTAATTGGGTTCTTCTCCCTATGCTGCACTCTGGAAAGCACTTTGGGGCAGTAAGCTCCGGCAAGCACTAGACTTATCTTGTTTGTTTCTCTTCTCTCAGGGATGACAGTCCTGTGCTTCCTAGTATTTAAGATAATGAAAATCATTATCCTAAATATTTTTATCAGCTCTGATATTCTAGTTGCTTAAGGAGAGAGGGTAAATTTGTTTCATGTTATTCAATTTAGACTGGAAGAAGTTTTTAATCTAGATTTTAAGATTATGGAAACTATCCTTATTTTCATCTTGTTTAAAGACCTAAATTTATTAAAGAAGTATGAAGAACTGAATAATATACAGTTTACTACAGAAGAAATTAATTAATTGAGTTCTAGATTAATTTACAAGGAATTATCAGAATAGAAGAAACATATAAATATGATAACCAGGTAAGAAGGCTGAATTTTCTTTAGAAATCTTTGTTGGCAGTTTTTCTCTTTTAGAACCTTAAATATATCATATCACTGCCTTCTAGCCTCCATGGTTTCTGCTAAGAAATCCAAGCATAATCTTATTGGGCTCCCCCTGTATGTGATGGATTGCTTTTCTCTTGCTGCTTTCAAAATTCTCTCTTTCCCTGATTAGTAAGTATATTGGAGTATGTCTATTTGCATCTATTCTGTTTGAGGTACACTGCACTTCTTGGATCTGTAATTTTACATCTTTCATAAAAGGTGGGATATTTTCAGTGATTATTTCTTCCACTAGTCTTTCTTTTTCTTTTTTCCTTGTCTTTTGGGACACCCACAACACGTATATTCATGCACTTCATGTTGTTATTTAATTCCCCAAGTCCCTGCTCATATTTTTCCATTCTTTTCCTTATATTATCTTTTGTGTATTGGATTTCAGATGTCCAGTCCTCTAGTTCACTGATCTTTTCTTCTGTCTCTTCAAATTTATTGCTGTCGGTTTCCACTGTTTTTTTTTTTCATCTCCTCTATTGTGCATTTCATTCCCAAAAGTTATGTGATTTGATTTTTCAAACTTTCCAGTTCTTCTTTTTGTTCACCCTAAGTCTTCTTTATATCCTCCCTCAACTCATTAATTTGATTTTTTTAATGAGATTTTCCATGTCTGTTTGAACATCCTGAATCAGTTGTTTCAACTCCTGTACCTTATTTGAACTGCTGGCTTGTTCCTTTGACTGGGCCATATCTTCGATTTTCCTAGTATGATTCGTCATTTTTTTCTGGCATCTAGGCATTTGATTTCCTGAATTAGTTTATTCTGAAGGTTGTTTTCACTCTTCTACCTAGGATTTTCTTGCTGGATGGCTCTGCTCTGTAGCTGTTCCTTGACATTCAGTTTGACTTATTAAAGGCCTCTAGCATAGGCTCTGTTAAACTGATCAGAATTTTCCAGTTCTTGTTTTCCTGTTTCTTGCCCTGCCTATATGGAGACTTGTTTTTGAGGAGCGTCTCCTTAGATATTGTAGGCCTCAGTCAGATTTTCCCCTTCCAGATCTCAGGAGGCCCACATCTCAGGAGGAAAGACTAGCCAGCATTAGTTTTCCCTGATGGTGGGACCCAGCAGGTTGTCAGACTTTTCTAGGAAGCCTCTCGAGTCTGTGCTTTTCCTATCCTGCTCGGCATGTGGCACTTGTCTGCCTGCAGCTTCCCATTGGAATAAAGTGATGCAGTGCCTTTAATTTTAGCAGACTGTCCCTGCTGGGGCATGGTTGAGACAGAGGTAAAGTTGTAGGATGGCTTGAATTGCTTCAGTTTTCCAGTCCTTGGGGCCTGATTTCCTTGAAGGAGGGATTCCACTTGGCTGGGACCCACCTTACTCTTAGGAAGATACACCCTCTAGGGAATTAACTCCTTTCACTTGACTAGCTACTTTGTCTCTCAAACAACCTTAACTCTGCCTTTTTCCCAGGGCAGTGCTGGAGCCTAAAAGTGCTTTCAGTTCTACCTAATGAACTGTTAAGGAGTATAAAAAAAGGAAAAGAAAAAAAAAAGCCTTTTCAGAGCCTGCTCCTCTGGTCTGTCATCAAGAGCTTAAGTTGGTATACGGCTTTATGTACCTGCAGGCTTTATGCACCCCCTTTACTTGGGGTCCAACCCTCTTCCAGTATTTTGTGTTGTCCACTCAAAAAGTCTCTCTCTTATTTTTTCCCCATCAGCCCTGCCACCTCTCCGCCAGGGCTAAATCTCCTCGTTCCTTTAGTGCTTATTCCTGGGTTATCTGCACTGGGGCCTATTTTTCAATAGTAAGAACTTGGTAATTAATTTTGCAGTTGAAACTTGGTTGAGCTAAAGTTAATAAAGTCTCTTTCCTTTCTCCTCAGGGTACCAGCATACCGTGCCCATAGGGGAGGGGCGCTGGCCTTCACAGCTTGAGGGACTTACAGTTCTGTGTGGGGTCGCAGCTGGTCCACCTGGTCCACCTGGTCCAGACTGGTGTACACTGTGTGTCCAGTCACTGATGTGGTCCCCAGCAGTTGTTCTGTACTGTTTCTGGCTATTTACTAGCTGCTCTGGAGGATGAACTAAATTCCACACATCACTAAGCCACCATCTTCCTGAATTTTCTTTAGAACCTAAAGTAAAAACTGCTAAATGATAAGAGTTTTTTATGATCTTACAATTTTCTAGTTATGGTTTTGATGCTTTAGGTAGAATGTATTTCACCCACGAATACCATTATCCTTAATGTATTATAGTTTTTCTTGAAGATTAACAGAATCATAATGAGGGAAACTGTGTCCTAGCCCCATTATAACTATTCTGCCCTAATATTTTTCCACTATAAAAAGGCATCTGGTATATATTTTTATTACAGATTATTTTTCATTTTTTACTTCTTAAGGTCATTTAACATTTTATTCCTTCACAATCTGAAAACTTTTCCTCTTGAATACAAATCAGAAAATGAGAGATCTTTCTTTTCCTCACTCAAATACGTGAATCTCAGAGCTTTGAAACTGTACCCAGATGGACAAACTTGATCTAGCAGTTATGATTTTAAATGCTTTCATGATCCATATATTTTACTTATACTTTAGTGTAATTACTTTTTAATTTCTATATGCAGGACAGTTCTCGCAAAATTAACAGGGTATCAAATTGTGGACACATTTTCTTTAGGTTTTGATTGCATGACTAATACTGAAATTAAAATTTTCAGTCATCATTTAGAGTATGGATATTACTCTCCCACTTAGAAACATCAGGACAGGCAGGCAAATCTAGAGAAAACTTTCCAGTAACAGTGCATTGGTTCAGGGATCCTTTTTATCCTTGCAGTCCTTAGACTCTCCTCCCCTGCTTAAAGACACCTGTGTGGGCAGGCCTAGCCAGAAAGAAGACTCAGTCATAGCCTGGAGGGAACAGAGGAAAGAATGAGTGAAACTGAGGGCAGAATAATAAAATTCACTCAGTCTGAACAACAAAAAGAAAACAGACTTAAAAAAAAATGACAACCATTATCAACATGAAAAAGTTAGAATGGGCATTGTCCAAAGATCCCTATAGATTGGGAGAAGGATCAAAGGAGAACAAGGAGTTATAACAGAGAAAATAAGATTCAATAAATGGAGTGTGACTGCTGAATCACCATATTTATATTTCTTTTGGAGCAGCTAGAAGGAAAAAATCTGAAATAGTGGAATGGTAACCCATAACAAACTCTGAAATCTGTTCTATAACTACTTGTTAAAATGTACTTCGAAAATTATTGTGGTTTTTTTTTTTCGGTATATATGTTATATTTTATAATAAAAACGTTAAAAAAAAAAGAACAGAAACTCAGGGGCTTGTGTGCACATAAGCCACCTAGGTGGAAAATCCCTCAAAACTGGGCATATTACTCTTCACCCCTCTATTCCTGTGTGATAAATGTCACCATCTGGCCACTTCTGCCTGGATCATGGCAGCCATCCCAGGTCCTCTCTCTGTATTCGGTGTCTAGTCCATCAACTATAAGGAGCTGCCATTTGACCTCACAAATCTTTCTTCACCCGCACCCTCCATTCAGCTTAGCATCACTCGCATGAGGGCACTGCAGGCCCTCGCCCTCCACCAGGACTACTTCAGGACCACCAGGACTGCTTGGCTCTTATTCCCATCCAGCCTTCACCTTGCAAGCAAGCTCCGGGAACCAAAATCCGGCTCTTAGTTTCTGTCTGAAATCCATGCTCTCTGGAAAGAGATTAAGCTTCTTAGCACTGCATTCAGAATCCCCTGCGACCTGCCTCCTACCCGGCTTCTCCCTCCCCACCCAGACTTTATATCCAAAGAGCGCCAAACTGCAGCTCCTGCAAATACAATGTAGCTACCTTCAAGCCTTCCCACTATTAGGAACAACCCTTTTCTCTGCTTGGACAATTCTCCCTATTTACTATAATCCCCCAGCATGCTCTGGTCCCCTTTCTAAACTTTCATCGCGTCCTTTCCTAGTGGAATCTTTATCTCAGCCCCTACTCCATCGTAGAAAACAAGTGATTTACCCACGTCTCACCAGTGTCTGAAAGTCCTTGAAGGCAGAGCATTTGCGTCCTTCACAGTCATCCCCCCACCCACTGCGTGCTGAACACAGTGGCCTCGGACAGTCCGCGGAAGGCACGAAACTGAGGATGCCCAGCCGCAGCCCACGGAGGTGCTCCGCAACCCCCCCCTCCTTTCCTGCGGCTGCCCACCCACAGCGTCCGAGGTTCAAGGTCAGGGCGGACCCTCCTGTCCCTTCCCATAGCCGGGGGAGGTCTGTGGCGAGGCCGGGGTTCCTGGCGCCAGCTCTTCTCGCATCCGGGCTCCTCGCCGCCTCCGCTCCAGTTCGCTAGGCGCGATCCAGCCGTCCCGCGACCCTGACGGCCCGCGCACCTCGGAGGCGAGCGCGGGGGACCCCGGGGCGCCCACCTCGGACCTTGGGGCCAGCGCGTGCGACCTCGCCAGCAGCGGGACCTCGGGGGCAGCGGCGAGAACCTCTGGGGCGAGCGCGCCGGACCCCGCTAGTACCCGGACCTGCCGATCCATTGGGCCCCTGCGCGTCCCGGCACCGACTCCGACCCGGCCCCGCCCGGGAGCTCTGACAGACGGCGGGACAGCTGCGTGCGAGCCTGCGCTCCCTTTCTGGCGGCCATGCGCTCCCGGCTGCAGCTCAGGTGACGAGCTCGCGGCCTTTGTGCGTCCTGGTTCGGGGCTTCCCGGGCATTTACTTGCGGCTACTCCTATAGCCTCCACCCCCTACCCCGCCCCACGTCCCTCTGTCGTCAGCAGGCGCGGGCCCTGGGCACGGTGCCTGAACCTGGGGGCAGTAGCGGGCCCCCAGAGCTGTGACATCCGTCTGGGCCTCACCCGAGCCAGAGACTTTCCTCCCGTTCAAGTCTCCCCGCTCTCTACTCTTTCACTGCGGATTCCTGGTCGATGCCCCTCGGCCCTGGGGAGGAAGAGCCTGGACGGTTGTCAACGAGACCCCCTCCCACCCCAGGCCCGTCCCCGCCCGCGGCTTCCAGGGTGGACAGTCTACCGGTAGCTTTCTCCCCTGCTGCAGGCGCCCCAGCTCTGCCCCCCAGGAGGTGAGGGGTGGGGGGGTACTCTGGGGGGTGAGGAAACCTGTCTGCAGTGGCGCCTTCTCTACATCTCGCTCCTGTGCCTTCCCTCCCGAGATCTCCTCCCAGCCCGCCGAGGCCGGCGCCCCCCAACCCTAAACCTTTCTCTGTTCAGCAGGTTCCTCTCCGTGAAGAGGATGGCGTGTATCTTTTTTCTGCCATTGACCTTATCGGGCTTTGCTCCTAGGGCGAAGCACAAAGCTGGAAGAGTCGCCCAGCAGCAGGCCAGGTTTGCACACACAGGGAGGGATGGGCGCTCAGCTTTCCTGGAGAAAGGAGCATCGAAGTGTGCACGGAGCCCGTGCCGGCCACTCCTTCCTTTTCCTCTAGGATTTCAGCGGTTTTTTTCTCTGGCCAGGTTTGACTGGTCTCATCTGACCCCTCCCACCCTGAAGAACCGGTATTTGGGACTTGAGGTGAAAAGTAGATGCAAGGGTAACCCATACTTCACGCTGGAGGGTGACAAGTTCTTGATTTTCGGGGGCTCCATCCACTACTTCCGGGTGCCCAGGGAATACTGGCGGGACCGCCTGCTGAAGCTGAGGGCCTGCGGCTTCAACACGGTCACCACGTGAGTGCGGGCGGAGGGTCACCCGGCAGGGTGGGGTGGCTTGGGGTGGGGCGCAAAGTAGTAGAAGCCCAGTTTCGTCCAATAGAAGGATTTAGATGTAGATGAGCTTGTTATTTCACATGACCAAATGTGCAGTAACAGAAGGTAACATAGTTTTAGGGCTTAACCAACGGTGAGGCATTTTCTAAGCATCTTCCCAGTCACTCGACTTCATACCTGCCCTGTGAGATGGACAGACACTAGAGCACAGAGAGGTTAATGGACTTGCTCAAGAGGACATTGAGGACCACCCTTGGGGATCTGGCTGCAGATCCCCTGACCTTAGCTGCTGGACTAGGTGTCCTTCCTGTGCTTTACTCCAGATGCGGCTGTGAGCTGTGAATGAGGACAGCTGCGGGAGTTCCACTCAGAATGAGAACACATGTTCAAAGCCAAAGTCATATTTGAATGAGGACCAGGACACTTCCTTCATAACAGACCCATTTTCATTGTGGTTAACTTTAGGGGAATGATGATCCTACATTTTAGGGGGACTGCAGGGAAGATCACCCTTAGTATAGTGATTCTATCATGGTCAGAAGACAGACATTAATTTAGATGTATCCACCACTATAAAATAATACGACGAATTTTAGCTTTTCAATAGACTTTCATATAATATTTATTGCATTCCAGGAAGCCCTAAGCCCCAGATATTATTAATTTTCTCAATCCCCAGAGCAGCCTATGTGGTGAGTAGTGTAATTTATTATCCCCATTTTGCAGGTGAGAAAACTAAGACGAAGGTCAAACAATTCAGCTGTTTAAACTTTATTTAGAGATTGAGGATTGTGTTCATGGGATTTTGCAACAACTTGTAAGGTCTAAATGTCCTTTGCAAGGACATTTTATGGTGCAGAGTATTTTTTCTGTTTCTTGATTATATTTTTGTCACCAGCAATTAGAAAGGCAGTCCTTTGTTTCATTGTTTCATGGTTAAGCAGTGGAATTCTATTAATATCTGGAAAGAATAGAGGCAGTCCTGAGAACTTCAAAACTTACAACATGGGAAGAGAAAGAGCAGAAAGTATTAGCAAAACACCATGGAGCATACAATGTGATATTTTATGTTATGTTAATTCCTAAATATTTAAGTTCCTTTGCCTTTCTGGGCTAATTTAACATTGATTGTAATGGATGATACTCCTAATGTGTTGAATTTTTAAAAAATAAAACACCATCAGCTGTCCTAATAAACCTACATTTCTGAGCAGCCATGTAACAGGAGCACAGAATTGCAAAAATGGTGCACCAGCAACAGAAAGAGAAGCCTCCTTAATATCCTTCCACAGCCCTCTAGTAGCAAAGCTTAGCATCATACTCACTGTTAAGGAGGGGAACCTTAGCTGCCCATTCTGTGATTGCAGAGCAGTTAGTGAAGGGTGAATTTGAAGCTCGCAGGCAATACATCCATAGCTGTTACACCCTATATGCAAAGAGCTTAATCTCGAATGATTACTGAATTGTATTAAAGCCTATTTTCTGCATCTTTTGAGGGAAGCATGTGTCTTTTCTCCACCCTTGTTGAAGGGGTGAATTATTTGACAACTTATCTGATATTCACCCAATTTTACAGTCCTGGACAAAGCTCTATTTTTCTATGAGACATAGAAAAAGCTCTATTTTTCTATGAGACATGCACATGTTGCATACATACACACACTCAGGTGCACACACACATGTAGATTGCTAGACTTAATTTGTTAGTGTTTTCGTTCAGACACTTCTATTTTTATCTATGTTTATAAGGGAGATTGCTTTACATTTTTTATTTCTATTAGTGTTCTCGTCCAGTTTTGCTATCAATGTTATAATAGCCCAAAAGACTGATTATACTTCTTTTTCTATTCCCTGAAAAAGTTTATTGATTTTTATGTCTGTCTGGAAGTCCACACTGTTTTGAAAAGAAAGAAAAAAAGCAATAGTTTTCAAAGTGCTCTTCGACAAGTAGTTACAGGACAGATCCCAGAGTTTGTCATGGGATATCAGTCTATCATCTCAGATTTTTCCTTTTAGCTGCCCCTAAACATTGGAGGCTAGAAGGAATAAATATTTTTTTTATCATCAAAATCGACTTTTGTGAAAAATAACATATATACAAAAAAGCAATAAATTTCAAAGCACAGAACAACAATTAGTCGTAGAACAGATTTCAAAGTTTGATACAGGTTTTGCTTCTAGCTGCTCTAAGACATTGGAGCCTAAAAGAAGTATCAATATAATGATTCCACCATTATGCTCATTTATTAAACACTACCTTCTCTGTATAACTCCACCATCACCTTTAATCTTTTTCCCACTCTTTAGGGGTATTTGGGCTCTCTTTTGTTACTATTTTCAGGAAATATTCTTTTCCATCCTTTCACTTTCAGCCTAGTAGTTGAATGTAAGGTGAATCTCTTGCAAATAGACTTGCAAATATGGTTGGGTAATGCTTTTTTTTTTCCATTCTGCCAATCTCTGCTTTTTGACTGGAGAATTTAACCCTTTACCATTTGAAGTAGCAACTGATAATGCTGACTTCCTCTGCCTTTTGCTATTCAGTCTTTGTAAGTCATGCCTTTACTGTCCCTCAATTCTTCTATTAATGCCTACTTATATATACATATATTTTTTGTATGCTGTATGGTGGAGTCACATTTCTTTCTTTTCCCATGTGAGTAACCTGTTATTGCAGCATCGTTTGTTGAATTTTTTTGTTTGTTTCTTTGTCTTTTTGTTTGGGAAGTACATAGGGTGGGAATTGAATTCGGGGTTCCCACATGGCAGGCGAGAATTCCACCAATGAACTACCCCCCACCCCCTACTTTCATATTTTTAAAAATTATTTGTAGTGTATCATTTTTATTCACTTCTCATGTCCTTCTGTACATATTTTTCAGATATTTTCTTTGTGGTTACCATGGAACTTAAATTTAACACCTAAATCTATAACAATCATGTTTAATTTGATACCAGCTTAACTTCAGTAGCATACACAAATACTTCCTGTACCCCACTTTTACTATACCTAGTATTTCTTAGAAATTATATCTTTATATATTGTGTGTCCAAAACATAGACTTAACATTTTTATACACTTACATTTCAGAACCTGTAAGAAGTAAAATGTGGATTTATGTACAAAAAAACCTCAACAAAACAATACTGGAATTTATAATGATCCATGTGTTTATGTTTACTGTGGACCCTTATTTCTCTATGCCACTTCAATCCACTGTCCAGTGTCCTTTCCTTTCAGTCCATTTCAGACTCTGTAAAAAGTGGATTTATATACAAAAAAATTTAATAGCACTGGTATTTTAAATTACCCATATATTTTCTTTTACTGTGGATCTTTAGTTCTCTATGCTATTTCGATCCACTGTCTAATGTCCTTTCCTTTTCCAGTCTGAAAAATCCCTTTAGTATTGCCTGTAGGTCAGATCCAGTGAACTCCCTCAGCTTTTGTTTATTTGGGAATATTTTAATCTTTCATTTTTGAAGGGCAGTCTTGTCAGATATAAATTTCTTAATTGACGGTTACTTATTCTAGCACTTTAAATATTTTATCCCACTTCCTTCTTGCCTCCATGGTTTTGATAAGAAATTGGAAGGTAATCTTACTGGGGCTCCCTTCTCCATAACACATACTTTTTCTGTTGCATTTTTCAGAACTCTCTCCTTTTCCTTGGCATTTGATAGTTTACAATATGTGTGGTTGTGGCTCTCTGAGTTTTTTTGTGTTTGGGGTTTGTTGGGATTCTTGAATGTATATTCATGTTTTCCATTATTTGGGAACTTTTCTGCCATTAAAAAAAATTCCTTCAGACTTCCTTCTCTTTTCTTTCCTCCACATTTCCCAAAATGCTTATATTGAAATGCTTGATGTTGTTCCACAGATCTCTATATCTCTGTTCCCCCTTTCATTCATTTTCTTTATGTGCCTCACCCTGAATTATTTCAATTATTGTATGTTCTTGTGTATTGATTCTTTCTTTGCTAGCTCTAATCTGCTGTTACTGTATTCAATTTCAGTATTTCCATTTGGTTCCTCTTTAAAATTTCTACCTCTTTATTGAAATTTTCATATTCCTCATTTATTGTTTTCTTGTTATCCTTTAGTTCTTTCTCCATGTTTTTTTTCCAATTGTTTGAGTATATTGAAGACCACATTTTAAAAAAGACTTTGTGTGGGTATGTCCAAAGTCTGTCTGATATTCTTTTCTGATAGTTTCTGAAATTTATCTTCTTTATCTTGTTTTTGGATGGGCCATCATTTCCTTTTTTGGATGGGCTATCATTTCCTTTTTTCCTTGTTTGTCTTTTGCAATCTTTTTTGCACACTGTACATTTTAATATTTTAGTGTGTTATTGGCAGTCAGTCCTTGAGTTTTCTTTTCCTTAAGCTTACATCTTGCTTGTGATATGACAGAGATTTCCTTGAATACCAGGAGGTAACAAAACCAAGGAAACCAACGCAAAAAACCTCACTTTTCACAGTCTTTGCAAGTTGGCTCTGTTTTGGCTGGTGTTCTCCTTTCAGAATTCTCTCTCCTGTCAAGAAGATCAGCCTGAGGAGAAAGTGTTGTGTACTATATCTTGGGTTTGTCTTCCTGGCCTTAGGAATTCCCCTATTTATAGGAATCCAAATGCTCTCTGTATTCCCTATGAAGTAGACTCCCTCTCCCCTATTTTATGTCTTACAGCTGGTAATCCTTTGCTCCAGGATTGATTTAATTGTTTCTTACCCTGCTTTTGCTGTCCTCAGGCTACCTGCAGGTAAATTCTGGGAGCACGAGCCAAACATGCGTGTCCTGGTTCAGTCTCAGATTGCCACCAGGTGGATTGGCTCCAACATACGAGTACTCCAGTGCACAGAGAGGGGTCAATGTTCTCTTGACCAGGCCTAGAGACCCACGATAGAGGCACCATGTTGGGTGGGGGGAGAGGAGGAACTAGGGTACCACATGTTTCTCCTACTGATTTAATAGTGTGTTTTGTTGATTTGGGACTTGTTCAGCTACTGCAACCCTTTGGCTGTTTTCTGGAGTTTTGTGGAAGATAGCTCTGCCAGTTTTTGATAGTTGTTCAATGATTCTGTGATGGGACAGCATCCTGGCAAATCTTATGCCACCATCTTTGTCATCCCAAAGTTCTTTTAAAGAAAATATCCACAATTTCCAGTTTACTGAAATAAAGATGTCTATAGACATTTTTAGTCTCTAGCTATATTTATATTCTATGTTTTGTTCCTATTATTCTTTACTTGTGCCTTGTTTTCTGTGTGAATGGTTTATGTATTCATTGGTTATTTTATATAACAAGTTTAGGGGGAAGATAGAGTTTGGAGTACAGTAGTCAAAAACTTTTGTCTGGCTTAGGGTTGAGACTGATGTAGGAATTTGGAGGAAAGAAATAAGATGCTTATTCTATTTTTCTCTTCTCTAATTCAGCTATGTTCCGTGGAACCTCCATGAGCCAGAAAGAGGCAAATTCGACTTCTCTGGGAACCTGGATCTGGAGTATGTGCTGGTGCTGCTTCCTTGTTCGGACCCTGGGGTGGGAAGCGGAGGCAGCTTTCTGCTTTGAGAACCACAGAGAGATCAGAGTGTTCTGACTGTTGGCTCTCAGGACAGGCTGGAAGGCTCTGCACTCAGTCCCACACACCCCCTAGCCGTAAGCTGGCTCCTCCCTGTGGGGGCTGGACTGTCTTCTCTGTGCCCAGACTCGTCACTGCAGCTGAGAAGCTGCTCGTTCCCAGGATTCGGCCCCACCTTGAGGAGGTCCTTCTCGCGGTGGGTTAGCAAAGCCGTAGGGGTCACACTCACTGTTAGGGTGACTTGGGCACCCTCATAGACAGCCCAAAGGTCCCCGGAAGACTCCTTATGCTGGGAGTTAGTGGAAACCCAGCCCCAGGCCTCTCTGGCTTCTGACCTGTGGGCTCTCTGCCTTGTTGGTGGGAGGGCCTGCAGCTTTCCTCTCCTCACCCCAGTCTCCCTGACTGAGCGAGGAGGGTGGGGAGAAGAGCTGAGTGCCTTGCTGGGCTCCCTTCCCATGCCCGCCCTGGCTTAGCACCCTGGCCTTGGCTCTGGGCTGACACTATGGCCTTGGTCTCTCTCCAGGGCCTTCATCCTGCTGGCTGCCGAGGTTGGGCTGTGGGTGATCCTGCGTCCAGGCCCCTACATCTGCAGTGAGATCGACCTGGGGGGCCTGCCCAGGTAAGCAGGCTGAGAAGAGTCCAGAGTTGTGGTTGTAGTAAAATAGTTTTCTTTAGCTTAAGTAAAACTTCAATCTAATAAAACCAATCATCATTTATTGAGTACACCCTCCTCTTGCTTCATGCTGAGTACTTGACTCTGTCACCTGACGGAACGCTTGTGTGAATGTCCTGAGGGTGCTAACGCAGTCCTTGTCTTACAGACCAGGACCATGGATCACGGTGTTGGCATGTGGCCGTGGGTGTGAGTGGGGAGAGAAATGGCATTGCGGTGGCCTGAGTTCCTTTCTCTGCAGAGGGAGCTCTGCTTCCTTTGTTCTTCTCAAGTGGTGGAAGAAAGGGAAGCAAAGGCTTTAGAGATGGAAAGGCTTGTTCTGATGACTTCTGCTCCATTCAGTACACTTTTCTCTTTATTTTGTTAGTGGAGGGCCATGTTCTCCCTCGCACTGAGCACTCCTGGCTCCCCTTCATTCCATCCCGTCCTCTTTGTCCTATTCTCTTGTCTGTGTGCTGATTCTCAGCTCAGACTAGGTGAGCATCCATCAATCTGTTTCTATTGCCTTTCTGAACCAAGAACCCCATTCAGCCCAGACCTGACTCTGTGAAAGCACTTGGGTCCCTAGAGTCAGACCAAGGTCTTTGCTTTCCTGCAAGATGAGCTCGTCCTCCCATCCCAGTTCTGGAGCAGAGCAGAGGAGGGCCTCTCAGAGAGAAGTAGGGCCTTAGAGAAGAAGTGCCTTCCCATTGGCTTGGATGCCTCACCCTGTGCCCTCCTGGAGACATGGGCATGTGGTCACTGGCTCCAGGTTCTCTTTCCTTGAGGACATGTGACTCAGTGCCTAAAGTGCAGAGGCTATGCTCAGTGAAGATGCTTCTCATGAACTGAAGGGAGGTGTCTGATGGGACACAGCTTCCATTGATGTGGGCCTGCAGTGGAGTCAGAGCAGAAGGAAAAGCACTGCCTATCTCCTAAAGGGTCCTGGAGAGGTAAACCTGTCTTTTAAATCCCACTAGTCTGTTGGAAAGATCCAAAGAGCTTCATCCTGCTGGTTTCTAAGGTCAAGTCTCGATTTCTGTTTCAAGAATCTCATGGGACCCTGGGTCACGGCATGAGGGCAGAAGAAGTAAATCTCGGCAGGCGGGAGCTCTGCGGAGGGGCTGGCTGCTGGTCAGATCTTTGGTGCTGCCCTCCAGTCTCTAACTCTGAGTCTGCCCCTTTTCCCCCAGCTGGTTACTGCAGGACCCTACGATGAAATTGAGAACAACCCACAAGGGCTTCGTTAAAGCGGTTGATAACTATTTTGACCATCTGATTCCCAGGGTGGTCCCCCTCCAGGTAGAGTCACATTACTTTTTTCTTCTCTCTTGACATTTGCTGGAGCAAGTAGCCTGTTCTGGCTCATTTGTGGCATAGGATGTCCGACTCCATTAGAACAGAGGCTGACGTTTGCTGCTGCTTTGAATTCTAACCTCCATCTTACCACAGAAGCTTCTCTGTGTTCCAGCGTGGGGCAGGGGGTCTCATCTGCTCTGCTAGCTTAGGACTTGTTTTCATTCTTCTGGATGTGCTTGATGTGCGCGAAGCTTGCTGATCTTCATGCTGTTTAGTTCTTTTCTTAAATAGTATTTATTGTTTTAAACACTTAAAACTTGTACTTAGTAAAACCCTCAAAATGTACAAAAGAATTTATGGTGAAGTAGAAATCCTCCCTCTATCCAGTCCCAAAGCCACTCATTTGCCTTCACAGGAGGCGACCCCCTTTACCAGATTTTTGTGTGTATTTCCAGAGATTTTTCCACGCACATGGAAGCAAATTAGTTTATAATAATAATAATCACGTTAAGGTAGAAGGAGAATAACTTCTTAAAGAGATGGTGAGAGAACTGAAAAAAAGGCTATGACAGTCAGAGAGCTAGGAGGGAGCCCAGGGGAGAAATGTGACTGAGAATGAAGAGACAGGAATCCAGAAGGAGGGGACGCACTTGAGCATGGAATGATATTGGACGACCAAATTAAAAACTGAAAAGTGTTTGCTTTTTACTTTGATGCAAGTGGTGGTGTGATAGGGTAGAAGATTTACCACAGTGGGTTGAAAAATGAGTTCAAAGTGAGAAAACAGAGCCTTGTGAATAGATTGCTGATAACTATTTCAAGAAATTTGACTCTTAAAGAGGAGAGAGGAAATGTCGTGTGGTTGGAGAGGACATTCTTGGAGGAATCCTTTCCTCTCTCTCTGATTCTCTGTCTTTCTCTCTTTTTCTCAATCTCCTTGCCCCCCCCCCCCCATGGCCCCCCGATCTCTGATATGAAGGAGGTTTTGGGCAAGTTTTCTTGATGATGGAAGTCAGTCTGTCTGGGAAGAGGGGTTGAAGGTAGAGATGAGAAGGAGCTGTGGAAAAAGTCCAGTCCCTGAGCAGGGGTGAGAGGCAGTGCCCCCCACCCACAAGTGGTGACATTACTCTAAGACAGAGGGTGAAGGTGGTTCAGATAGGAAGGTGGTTGGGATGGGTATGGGAGCAGGTAGGTCTGAAGGTTTGAGGTTACATGTCTAAGGAGCTAATTAGTGTGAGAACTAGAGGAAACCTATGGGACATGCTTACCTATGAGGTCCCAGGTAAGATAGGACTCCGGCAGCCATTTAAGCCTCCGGGGAGAGAGAGTGCCAAAACGGTAAGGCAGCCACACCAAGACTGTTATTTTTAGCAGCAAATCCAGAACCTCTAGGTTTTTACCACCAGAAGGCCACTCTCAAATCCTCATGGTTTGTTTGTCAGTATCTCCAGGGCGGCCCAATCATTGCAGTGCAGGTAGAGAATGAATACGGTTCTTACAATATGGATGAAGAGTACATGCCGTATGTTCGAAAGGTAAGGAGCGTGGGGTTTGTCTCCAGATTGACATGCTGCCTTCCTCAATCCATCTCTTTTCCCAGCACACACTTTCTGGGTCCCGGCTGTTTGTGTGACGCTATGCTGAAACACTATGGAATAGGAGATCACATAGTGTCGAGCTCAGTTTCTCTGTAGCTTTGCAACATAGCTAAGGAGATGGAGATGGACTCAACTTTTTTATTATGAGACTAAATGTGGTGTTGCAAGGGTCCTCATTTCTGCTACTGTATGTTGGTGAAGGTACATCACTAGTAACTAATGCTCTGAGAACTTACTGATGAGAACTGCCATTAGCATTAATGCAGCGTCTTCCATGCCTTTTACTCCTGCACATGAGGATGTCTCTGGCCAAGGTAGACTGTGGTCCTCTTTGGCGTCCTATTGGCAGGTCAGGGGCCTCCCTGCCCCTGAGTCCCTCCTCACCAAGCCGATGAGAGTCCAAACTGAACTGGAATCCTTACTCAGGTGGCTGAGCAGGATACAGGGGCCACAATCTGGCCTGACCCCTCATGGCCTCCAGCCTGATCCACTCAACTCTGGGTTCAGTGGTCCAAAGAGCAATTGGAGGTGGTCTGCTGGGCAAGGAGTGGTTGAGTGAGAAGAGAAGGGCAGGGCTGGGCTCTGTCACCATGGCTGGATTCTCACCTGCAGCTGTGGCTTCTGGAGTGGGACAAGATCCGTGAGCCCTGAATTTTCTCTAAAACCGACACTACCCCTTTCAATCAATCTTCTTCAGCTAAGGAGTAAGCCATTTAAGTCCCCTAAGGAGAGAGAGTGCCAAAACTGTAAGGCAACTGCACCAAGATTGTTATTTTTAGCAGCAAATCAAGACTCTAGGCTGTTGCCAGCAGACCCAAACCCAGATATGGGTAAGGAGAGTTGATCCACGAACATGTAAAACATACAGACAGGCACTTCTCGCTCTCTGGTCACCTGTTGGCCACCTATGTCCTTCACAAATGCTGTTTTCAAAGCAGAAATTTCTCTACCTTCCCTGCAGCTGCGATATACTTCATTTCCTTTGATAGTTGGTGTCTGGGTTTGACCCAAGTTTTGTGCATTTTATCTCTGGTCTGTCTTTTTTCTTTTCATTGGTTATCACTTCTTCATTGTAATTACAGTGTGCCAGCAGAAGGGACAGGACCCCTGTTTAAAGTATCTAACTAAGAAGGTTCCAAGACAGATGTAGTAAGTCCTGTGACTTCTCTGTTGTCCCCACCACTAGCAAGGGGAGCATGCAGCTGCAGTGTCATTGCCCTGACATCATTTAATTGTCTCACGCATGGCTTTGATGACTTTTCTGATCTATTTGTCTTATTCTGGCCACTAGAACATTACTTGCGTTCTTCTTCCTGTTTGAAGGACTGAATGCCTTCTCTCCAGGGCATGGCTTTCCCCCTTCACCCGAGGTGGATGAGCTCATGCTATGCACATAGCTCCGTAACTTTCCCATAACTTCACAGTGTTTAAAGCTGGGAAATTGGTGGAAATGTGCTTGTTAGAAAAAATAATGGCTATTTCTTTGGTCTTTCTTATGACTGCACAGCCTCAGTCTCTCCCTTCCGAGCTCAATATGTCCTGTAAGTCTTTTTCCTCTCATGGGTTTGCTTTCCCTGGAGGCCGTGGCTGTGATTGAGCCACGCTGGGAAAGACAGAGATGGGGGATCCCCCAATGCACTAAACAACAGACAGTCAGAAGCAGGATTTAAACCTTTTTCTCTAGCACATCTGAACCCAGTTGTATTTATTTCTTAAATTCTTTATATTTCATTTTTCCCTTGGGATCGAGAGAGGCAGTTTCATTCTGTTCAGTTTTCTTAACAGGCCCTGCTGAAAAGAGGGATCCGGGAGCTGCTGTTGACCTCAGATAATGAGGACCGTGTTCTAGAAGGCCACGTCAATGGAGGTACAAATCAGGAGGGAGGATAGTTTAAATCTTAAACAAGTCTCAGAGAGAACCAAGTTGTCTCTGATGCCTGTCTCTCTCACATACCTTGAAATGGACCACAGAGATCTGACATTACAATAGATGAGGACTCAGGATCAAAACCGATAATTCACTAGTCAACCCTATCAACTTTCCCTTCTTCCCATCCTCTTTTAAAAAGGCTGTCACACCAGAGGAGTAAGAGATCTCTTCTGTCCTCAGTCTACTCTCCCATCTTCCATAATTTTCCTGTGCTCAGAATCCAGGAGGGTGCTGGGTATGACTTATAATCAGGATCATCTCTGGCGACATTATAGAGCCAGATTCAGAACTAGAGATATGGTGCTGTATGTAGGGAATCTGGCCTCAGCCACGTCTTCATCCTGGGGCCTGCAGCTTGAGAGTTAGTGTGGACATGGCAAAGATGCTAGAGAACAGAGTAGCAGAACAACTCAGAACAGGCTCGTAGTGATGACATTGAGGGAAATGACCAAGGTCATGAGTAGACGATGGGTCCAGAGGAGTGTCTGTCAGGTCATCTTTTGCCCCAGGTGAACTTCTTTTATGTACTGCTGTTCTCTGCGTTTTGGTGCCCTTTACCTGCATTAATATGGCATGGTGGAAAGTGAGCTGAATGAGGGATCAAGAAGTCTGCATTCAGTTGCTAGGCCAGCTCCAGTTATGTGACCTTGGTTTGTTCTACTTCTCTGGGCAAACTGCCTAATTTTAACTGTCCTTCTTTCTCCATGGTGTCCTAGGAAGTGTAAGATGGTGGGACAACTAGGACATCTCTATGTATAGTACAATAAGTGGGGTGTCAGTAGCATGTTATTATTTCACCTTTAAGCACACCTCCTTTCTGTGTGTGGGTGCAGGCCTCCATCCCTTCCCCTGACAACACTTGTAGCAATGCTTTATTATACAGCCTCTCTCCCTTCCCACCATAGCATTGGCCACAGTCAACATGAAGCTACTTCACAGTGATGCTTTCAAAGAGCTCAACAAAGTACAGGTAAGGACATCTTAGGGGTAAAGAGTATTTGACCTTTTGCCCGCCAAGACCTCCCTGGCCTGCACATGGTCTCTGCTGAAAACAAGGAAGTATAACAGGAAGAGGGTATCCCAGCTTCTATCACCTCATAGAGATGGCTGCTTCCCCTGCCCTGGTCTTGCTTAATGAAGGGTGGGTGAATGTTTCTTCAACCTTAAAATATACCCCACAGAGATTGTGTAGTAAAAATTCTATGTACTAAGGTTACTTTGAATAGTTTCTTTATTTTCTTTATTTTACCAACTTGATGTAGTGATAAGTTCATTCACTTAAGGTTCATTTCAGTTCTTAGGTATTGTTCTTCATTATTGTTTTAGTTTATAAGCTGTCAGAATGCAATATACCAGAAACAGAAAGGCTTTTAAAAGAGGGAATTTATTAAGCTGCAAGTTTACAGTTCTAAGGCCATGTAAATGTCCAAATTAAGGTAAGGCTATAAAAATGTTCAAATTAAGGCATCCAGGGGAAGATACCTTGGTTCAAGAAGGCCAGTGATGTTCAGGGTTTCTCCTTCAGCTGGTAAGGCACGTGGTAATGTCTGTTAGCTTTCTCTCCAGGCTTCTTCCATGGCTTCCCAGGGGCTCTATCTGTTCTGTTGATTCTGTCGGTTCTGGTGGCTCTAAAGCTTTTTCCAAAATGGTTCCCTGCTAAAGGGCTCCGGTAAGCAACCCTACCTGGAATGGGTGAGACACGTCTCCATGGAAACCACCTAATCAAAAGGTACCACCCACAATTGGGTGGGTCACATCTCCATGGGAACAATCAAGAAGATCTCACCCAGCAACACTGAATTAGGATTAAAGGAAGTGGCTTTTCTGGAGTACATAATAGCTTCAAACCAGCACAATTTTTATTTTATTTTATTATTTTAATTGAATTTAATATTATTTTTGTGTGTATGTCCTCCCAATGGTTAAGCTTTTAAATGTCTCGAGTGTCTGCTAAGGATGTATTTTGCACTATTGGTCACTGTATTCTCTGTAAGTTTTAATGTCAGTTTAGTTTATTGTGTTCTAATTTTTTATTTCCTAACTGCTTTCTTTTTTGGCTGTTCTGTCAGTCACTGAGAGAGAGTCTTCTGTCAGACCAACTGTTGTTCTTTTGAAGATAATTTTTCCCACTTTGTCTCCTATTAAGAGCTTTTCTGTCTTTGGTTTTCTGCATTTGGACTGTGACTTGTCTATGTGCGTATATCTTTTAATGTACTATTCTTGGGATTTGTTGGGCTTTTTGAATCTGTGTATTCTCAGTTAGTGTCTCTTCAAATATTGCTTCTGCCCTATTGTCTCCCTCCTCTCACTCTGGGATTCCAACTAAAGTTGTTAGACCTTCTCACATATGCTTTGTGACTCTTTAATTAGTTTGTATATTTTTGTCTCCTTGGGCTGCCTTCTGGATACGTTTTTTCTGATCTATGTACAGATTTACTGACTCTCTTTTTGGCTTTATCTAAGATGATATTATGGTTTATCTAGCTCCTTTACTTGTCTTCCATGGGCAGATTTGTCCAAATAACATAGTTCATCATTATTGGAAATCATTTGTCTCATATCTTTAGGTTTTGTTGTTGTTATTTGGTGTGTTCTTTTCAGGGATACAGGTTATGAGTAATGAGAAATTCTTTTCTCTGTCTTTCACATTTCATTCATCCAATATTCTTTCAAATCTTTTCTACTCTATATGTTTATTTCCATTTCATTTAACTTTTCACTACCTTACTTTTCATATTCTTTATGGTATGTATTTTTCCTTTAGTTGCTTCTGGTTTTAACTTAATTTGTTGAGATTGTTGTGTATGTTTTCTGCTTATTTTACAAATTCTTCCAGGTTATATTTTAGCTCCTTATGTTTTCTTACCATTTCTTCCTCAAGCCCTTTTAGTTGTGTTTTATGCTCTTCACTTATATAGGTGATTGCTTCATTGATATTTTAAATTTTGCAAAAAATATATTTAGGCCACAATTTTGACCTGTCCCAAGGAAAGTATTTGTGTGTATTTCTCCTCTATAATTTCTTTACCTGTTTTTTTTCTCCCCTTTTTCTTGTAAATACATTTTACAGACTCTGTTCTTATTCCAATCTTTGATTGAGATGCGTTCTTCTTGCCCCAGATAATTAAGAGAAGTTCATGTGTGAGAGAGCACATGTCTGTGCTTCTGAGCAGCAGTGCAACTTGGTGGCACACTCCTGATGCAGAGATGAATTCTGATTTTTCTCTGCTCACCTCCCTCCTCCTCCTCTGCTGACCCCTCTTCTGGGAAAGTTGAGATTGGCAGGAAAGCTTTGAGATGTTTCACAAGCAAACTTCTTCCTGTAGATAGTTCTAATCTATGATTCCAAGTTTCTGCTACATTGGGCAGAATGTACTTCTTTTCCCAGCCTGTGCACCCCATTCTGTAATTGCAGACTAGAAGTTGTTGGTATTACACTGTAGATTATGCTTCTTACTTGGAAGAAATCTGCGATGCTTATTTTCCTAAACTCTTCAGCATGAAACATCTTCTCTCTGCATTTTTCTATACCCCTCGTAGACTTAGTGTTCTGGTATTCCCTCCTTCTACTACTTTATATCTTGAGGTTTCAGGTGCATCTTAGATTTATGAAGGATGTTGTTTGTTCTATTTCTCATTCCTCATTTTGATGTTGAGGATTTCTGAGAGGAGAACCTCAGGCACTGACAGTATAGTGCCACTTCAAGACCAGAAGTCAGTCTTCCTTCTTAAATATAAACAGAAAACCAGGGATCAACATTCATTTAATTAAAGATACTAATGAGAAAATAATTAAACTACAAATAAAGAAGAGAAAGGAAACCAGGGAATATCGTTGAGGAAACAGAACATACTATAAAAATGCTCCTTAATATGCACAGATAGAGAATTTAAGTTGTTTATCCATGAGGTGAGCAGATTACTAAGAAAAAGCAATAAACAGAAAACCAAAAAGCACTCTTTGAAATTAAAATCTGATATTGAGATTAAAGTTAAATATAAGCGGGTGGTTCAGTGGTAGAATGCTCGCCTTCCATGTGGGAGACCTGGGTTCATTCCCGAACCATGCACCCAAGAAAAAAAATTAAATATGAGTTGGAGGGAAAAGTTGAGGAAATGTTCTAGAAATAGTACAAAAAGCTAACAAGATGTAAAAGGTGAGACAAGGAAAATGTCTTGGTGGGTCAATTCAGGAGGTCCAACATCTTATTAATAGTAGTTTCCAAAGGGGCAACAAAGAACACAGAAAAAAGAAAATTTCAAAGAGGTAACTTAAGAAAATGTGCTGCAACTGAAGACTCTCTCTAGAATGATCGAAAAGACCCACATTATGAAATTAACACCCTGTAGATAGAGAATATGATAGGCTCATATACCAAGCAATGGGTATCAGAAAGGTATAGGGTTTTAAATATCAGCACTGGATGATAGCAAATAACGGAATGTTCCTGTAACTTCCTGAGAATAAGTGAATTTCAATTTAGAATTTTATACCCTGTCTAAATATTAATCAAGTGGAGGACCAAGACATTTTCAGACTACTTAAGAACTTAGAAAATTTATTTCCTGTTCACCATTTCTTTGGAACCACGTGAAGAATGCAGGAAATGAGGGAATAAACCAAGACGAAAGATGTTGGATGCAGGGGACAATGAATCTAACCCCTTGGGTCAGCTAGGGAGAGTGCTGGAGGGGGCAGCTCTTCAGACTTACATTCAGCTGCAGGAACTTTGGGTCCCAGCAGGGTTCCAGGGGCTGAAAGAGTAGTGTTGAGAATGCCAAACAAATGCAAATTGTGGATGCCTGAGATGTCACCTTTTCCTGCAGCCTTGAAAATGCCAGGCTAGAAGTGAAATGCAGGCACCAGGCTGAATTTTAAGAGAAAGAAAGGCCTATGGCTTTAGGCAAGCCTTCATTTAGCTGTTTTGGGAAATATATTGCTTTGGTACATGTTCTTTTAGTTTTAGATAATACACCCTTTGCAAATAAGAAACAGTATGATGTGATGTTTGAGAGTATGGATTCTGAAGTGAGGGTGCCTGGTTGAACATCCCAACTCTGGCTTTTCCTGGCTTTGTGGTCTTGGACAAGTTACCGAAGTTCAATGTCTTCATTTCTAAAAAGGAGACTGATAGCACCTTCCCTGCAGGGTTTTTACACGGAGCAAATTAAATGAAGTACTTAGAACTGTGCCCAACACATAAGCATTGGTCAAGTTGAATGTGGTTGTCATTATTTTATATAAATAAAATAAGTAATCTATAAACACATGACATTTATAGATTATTTGCAAAAATATACAAGGGAAGCACCATTAGAAATAGAAAAGAAATTAATAGAAACACAACTGCAGTGGACACTCCAACACGTATGATATGGAATAAAATGAAATAGAGAAACAGAGAAAATGCAGTATATAATAGACAACTTAACCCAGTGGCTCACAGGTTAGGCTCAGACCCGGATTGAATCTTGATTCTGCCTTGACTGGGTAGACATCCTGCAGGCCTTAAATGAAGTGAGTGCCACCTGGTCCTGGAATGGGCGTGGCAAACAGAGAGATGGGGGAGAAGGCTTAGATCATGGGGTAGAGATTCCCTCATGGAGCCTTAGTTCCTGTAGAAGGAATTTCAGTGAACTTTTGAACCCAATTCTTTCAGGCCAGCCTCAGAAAGGTAAGGCTGAAATGACTGTGATGCTATCAAGGCATTCAAGGGAAGCACAAAAGCTAGGAGTCTAGAGGCCAGGCTTGTCAAGGAGGGGTGGTATAACCAGAGATATGCATGATGGCATGGAGGGAAGTGGGAGGGCGAATAACGAATTTTGGGTCAAAAGGGCAAGTGCTAAGTTGGGAAAGAGTTGGAAAGCCCATGCTCTTCAAATTCTCATTGGTTGGGTTCAGTTTTTCTGATATGTCTTTTTGTTTCTCACCTGGCTACCAGATTTAGTATTTGTTTTAATCTGTTTCTAGAAGAATATGCCTATTATGGTTATGGAATTCTGGGTCGGTTGGTTCGACACATGGGGAAGTAAGCACTTAACTAGGAAGGCGGAAGGTAAGTATTTTGCAGTTTTTGCCCTGAGATAGACCTGAGCCATGGCTCATTCACACGTTTCTCTGATAATTATCCCTGGGAAAAACCATTAAATGGAGGTTCTTGGTGTGATAGGGCTTGGCCTTCTTATATAGTTTTAGTCCCTTGCCCCCATTTCCTGGTTGGAAACAGTGGAGTTTGGATGAAAAAACAGTTGTTTGTGGGGAGGGGTTGGGAGTTTCTCCTCGTAAGTTTTAATTTTCTCCTCCTTCCACAGAGGTTGAACAAACTGTGTCTGGATTTATCAAAGCTGAGATCTCCTTCAACACATATATGTTCCATGGTGGGACCAACTTTGGTTTCATGAACGGGGCCACCCACTTTGAGAAGCACAGAGGTGTTGTCACCAGCTATGGCAAGTACTTACTGGCCATCACCTCCCTGGCACAGGTGGTATGGAGCTTTCTGGAGGAGGCTCTAGCAGCATGTTCTGGCATCTTTGGGTTCTTCACCAATGTTGCATCCTGGGGTTTGGAAGATTTTTGTATTGATTTCCCTTTCTTTTGTGAACTGGATGCCCCAGTAGCCTGCCATTTACAATACATGGGGCTGCCTAGGACATTCTGCTTTTCTCCTCTGGCACATCAGTTTCTAGTCTTGAGTTGGTCACTTTTTACATTCCAGTGGAGACAGGATATAGTGGTGATTGTGTATGGGCCCAGATTGGCACAGCTGGGCAATCCAGCTGGAGGAAAGAAGTGAGTGTGATTAGAAAGTGAAGTGAAAGGATGAGCCTGGTCTCATAGCGTCCTCAGGTCCCAGCAAGGGTTGAAGGAAGCATTCCTGGAGGGGCTTTCCAGCTTGCACCCCAACCTGGGATGCAGAATTCCCAGAAGGGAGGTGAAAGGTGGGGCTCCTTCTGGTCTAAACTGTGCCAGAAGTGCTTGTCTCCCAAGGTGTGAGGTGCTGTCCTGCTGCCCAGTTCCAGAGCTTCCCGTGGCTCTCTGCCATGGCAGGAACTGCTGTGGAGGACTGGGGGGCCAGTGACAGGTCCCTGGGTGTCTTACAGACTACGATGCTGTCCTGACAGAGGCCGGGGACTACACGCAAAAATACTTCAAGCTTCAAAAACTCCTTGGATCTGTCTTAGGTACTTGGTGGCCATGTACATGGCTCCTCAAAAGGGGTCTATGTTGCATGGAAGGGTGAGGAAAGGGGAAGATATAATAGCAGGCTTAAGAGCACAGTGACTTGAGTTCAAAGTGTTTTTCCCCCTTAAATGCTGCGTGGTTTTACATAAGTGGGATTAAGTTCTCTCAGCCTCAGTTTCTCCTGAGGCATGAAGATAATAATATGCACCTCCTAAGGTGAAAGGAAGAGTATGTTACTGTCTGCAAGATTCCAGGTACAGCATGTGATATGGCATGCAACAACAAAATCATTCTGTTTAATTTTATGTATTCAAATAAAACTAATTCACCATGTACTATGTGTTAGAAATTGGGTAAACAGAAATGTTGCCAAAAGTTATAGGGCAGAAGTTTTGCTCACGAGGAGGCCTTGTCTGTGAGTAAAACCAGCATAACCCCTTCAGGTGTCTGTCTCTCTCCGGTATCTATGGTGATGGAAAGGTACCACCTTAGTTATTGCCTGTCTGTCGTCACCCTTGGAGAGGGAGCCCTGTGTCCCAGGAGAGGCACTTTTTTCCCTTTGCTCTGGGACATGGAGTTCATGGATAGGAATGGGAGGCTTGGCGGAGAGATGGTGACTGTTTCACACACTTTTCACCCATCTCTGTTGTCATTGCAGCCCTTCCGCTGCCCGACTTGCCTCACCCTCTTCTCAAGGCTGTGTACCCTCCAGTGAAACCAGTGCTCTATCTGCCGCTGTGGGACGTCCTGCAGTCCTTAAATGAAGTGAGTGCCACCTGGGCCTGGAATGGGCATGGCAAACAGAGAGATGGGGGAGAAGGCTTAGACCATGGGGTAGAGATTCCCTCAAGAAACTTTATTGAGGAGTATGAAAACTACCCCTCTGCATTTTTGTCCATATTCAGAATGTGGGGCAAGAACTACAAGTTCTTTCAGAGTGGATGGTGAAGAGGGTTGAACTTGAAGAGTAGGTAGGGAGGTAGCAGGGCATTAGAGAAGCCCATTTCCCAGCTCAGGTAAACTGAAGCTCTACCATTGGGGTGAATGTTGTTGTGTGGGACTGAATGGTCCATGCGGAAAGGCTACTGAGCTAGGAGCCCATGAAACTGAGTTCTGTCTTCACTTCAACAACAATTGGGCCAAACCACTGAACCTCTGTTGTCTCCTGCTTCCCCTTGTCCTGTTTTGAAAAAAAAGGTGAAAATTGTCTGAAAAATGTAACTCTTGGATTCACATTGGTTTCACTTCCTCTATTACTGCTTTAGATATAGATGCTAATTAAACATTTATCTAGTGAATTGAATTATGTGTCCCTAGACTCCAGGTATCTTAGCATATGATTCATTTACTCTGTTTGCCAAGTCTCGTGATTGCAACAGTTGGTCCCCCTTCACTATTCCCTCACCATCCACCTAGTTTCCTACTTAGTTGAGACATAAAACACAGGAGCATTATTACATAACATTTGTTTTAGTATTTCCCATCCAAAGAACTCTTGGGGACCATTAAGTGGTACAATAAAAAGTGACAAGTGTTTTGGAAAGAAGATGTTGGACTTCTCATCTCTCTGTCTCCTGTTCCTGCCAATTTTCCTTTCCAGATCGTCAAATCTAATGTACCAGTCAACATGGAGAATCTTCCTATAAACCAAGGAAGTGGTCAGTCCTATGGCTTCATCCTTTATGAAACGTCCATCTGCTCTGGAGGTCTTCTCCATGTTCGTGCTCATGATACAGCCCAGGTAGGGGTCAGCAGGCTGTCTGGTGGTATGCAAAATTTTAGCCTCACTCTGCTGCTACAAAGGGTTTTTCGTAACTGGTCAACTTTATTATTTGATAGTATCTTTAAGCACTTTCTATATGCTAGCATGAGGAATACAAAGTAAGCCAAGAAGGCGTACTTTCAGATTGATCATTGCCTAAGTCTGATTGATAATCTATGTCAGTAGGCAATGCCAGTGTCCTAAGTGCTATGACAGGAAGAACTGGAGACTACGGGCACCCGAGTGAGTTCCTAACCCGAGTTCAGGGTTAGGACAGGCTTAACTTTGACATCCTGCCTCCATGGACACCTGATGATAAGCCAGAGTTGGAGAAGTGAAGAAAGCGAGGAAGCGTATTCCCAGCAGGTGAACACTGTGAAGCCTTAGCTGAAACAAAGAGCGTGGCTGGTTCATGGGCCTGGAATAAGTTGGTGGTGACTGGCACTTGGAATGCAGAGGGAAAAGGAGCTCTGGTTGAGGCTCCATGGCCAAACACATCTCAACACTGTGAGACTGGCCAATAGTCAAGGAGCCTCTGCTCATGCACTGCCAGCAAACCCATCCGTCAGTGATCATGCTCACCAACAGAAATGGCAGAAGCAGCAAAATGTAGTGCCTGCCTAACTTTTGCCTTTAAAATGCCCCACATGCCCGTCTGATGAGACAGCATGAAGTTCTGGGAAGTCTAAATGTGGTTTTCAGTACCCCAGTCTCTGCAGACACGGTGTCTCATGCTGAGGGCCAGTCCACTCCATTCATATTTCACATCATGCAGGTGGGAGTCCTAAGTGTCACACCCTTCCCCATCTGGGTCTATCTTTTATTCTTTCTTTTCTTCCTTTGTCTTTAGGGCCAGCACAGCCTTTGAACTTGAGACAGTAATCTCAGTTCCTGACCGGACTGAGTATAATGGGAAGTCAACCATTAGTCCCATCTTTGTGTTGACTTTAATGAGAGTCCATGATCATGGTCTCCTGGTCAGCCATTAGCTGTCTGCGAACACCAGGAGTAGTCACTCCCTTCTGCCTAAACCGGAACCTCCCTCCTTTCTTTCCTTGGGGAGAGAGGGAGTGGAGGGGCTATCAGTCTCAGTTTGGCTCTTCTTTTGCAGGTGTTTTTGAATGAGACAATTATAGGCGTTCTGAAGGATAATAGTAGGCTCTTGCACATTCCCAATTTCAGGGTAAGTTATTCAAGAGTCTGGGTGCTGCTCTTGACCTCTGCACAGATACATGTGCACCAGGTACTGATGTGAAAAATCCCTTTTCTCAATCACTACCCTTTTGTACAGCTCCTTATTTATGGTCTTAGCAGAAAGTGTATAGGGATATAAATGTATTGCATTCTCCAGGCCTGGGCGCATCAGGAGTTGCAAGATAGACTGAGCAGAACTTCCCCATCGGATGTTGTTCTGTTTCAACCATCATTCTCAGTTCTGGTCTGTGCTAAAAGTCTCCCTGCCTTTCCTAATAGAACAAATGGGGGTTGGGGGAGGAGGCATACAGGAACACAGACAGGTCCAGAAGAGCGCTCAAGGATTACAGGGTTCTGAAGCTTCTTAGTCCCTGTTTACTTGTCTTGCATCTTGGGATACAGAGAAAAGACTGGGTTCTATGGTTGTCTTAGTTTGCCAGGCTGCTATGATAAATACCACACAATGGGGTGGTTTAACCACAGAAATGTATTGACTCATGGTTTTGGAGACTAGAAATCTAAAATCAAGCTGTTGGTAGGTGTATTAGTTTGCTAAAGCTGCTGGAATGCAATAAACCAGAAACGAAACAGCTTTATGAAGGGAATTTAATAAGTTACAAGCTTGCAGTTCTAAGGCCATAAATATGTCTGAGAAAGACATATAAGGCATCCAGAGAAAGAGAACTTGGCTCAAGGAAGGCTGATCTGGGAAGGCATGTGGCTGGCATCTGCTGGTCCTTGTTCCCGAGTCATTACTTCCAGTTTCTGATGCCAATGATGTCATCTCTAAGTGTCGATGAGCCTTCACTTAGTTTCTCTGGATTCTGGTTTGCTTAGCACCTCATGGGAAGGTACCTGGTGACCTTTGCTGGGCTCTGCCTGAGTCTGTGTATCTGCTCTCTGTTGACATCTCCAAACATCTGTGTCTCTGTTGGCTTGGAAGCAATTGTTCTCCAGCATCTGCATCTGAGGTTTTTCCAAAATGTTTCCCCTTTTAAAGAACTCTAGTGAACTAATCAATATCCACCTTCAATGGGTGGAGTCACATCTCTACCCAATCAAAAGGCCACACCCACAATTGAGCACCTCATATCTCCATGGTAACAACCCAATCAAAAGGCCACACCCACAATTGAGCGCCTCATATCTCCATGGTAACAATCCAATCAAAAGGCCACACCCACAACTGGGCATGCCACAGCTCCTGAAGATAACCTAATCAAAAGCAAAGAAGCAGCTGCCCCCCACAAGATGGACCAGGATTAAAACACGGCTTTGCTGGGGTACATGTTAGTTTCAATCCAGCCCAGGCAGGAAATGCTTTCTCCCCACAATCTGTGGAGTTCTCATTCTGGCTGGCTGTAATCAGTGGGGTCCCTGGTCTTGCATCAGAGCGTCCTGTCATGTGGCCATCATGTGTCTGCTTTCCCAGTTTTTATTGACTTCCAGCTTCTGGCTTCATCCTCTGACTTTCTCTGACTCTTGGCTTCTGGTTTCTTCTCATATTAAGGCCCCCAGTAATCCCTAACCCTTAATTGGATTAAGGCCCACCCTCTTTCAGGTGGGCTTACACCCACAGGAATGCTGATTAAGAACATGTCTAAATTGGGGTACATAATTCAGTTCACCACAATAGACAGAGCTCTAAGTGGCCCTGACTGGTTTGTTCTGAGCAGGGCTGCCAGCTTCTGAGGATCCTGGTGGAGAATCAAGGACGTGTAAATTTTTCATGGAAAATTCAACAGCAAAGGAAAGGTGGGCTCTAGGCCTGGGAAGCAGGCTGCAACTTCTCTTCACAGTCGCTCAGACCTTTGGGCTGCTGGGGCTATGTTGTGGTTGGGAGGAAAAATAGGGCCCCTGAAGCAATGGATATCTGTGTCCTAGGACTAAAGATGCAGAAACTTTCCCTACCCTTCTTTTGCCTCCTCAGGTTCTCCAGGGCAGGAAAGTAGAGCAGTTATGTTGGGTGCTACTTTCTCAATTAAATCATTTAATTTCCTTCCCCACTAATTTTGTCATCATTTAAGTCATAGTGAAAAAGCTAGTTTTCCTTTCCTTAGAGGAAATTTGTAGCTGTATCTTTGGGGTAGGAAAGAATTGAAGGCTCAGTATCAGAATTTTTCTCCATATGCGTTATTCCTTCCATGCCAGGGGTCTGTGCACCCTGTGCTGCCCTCCTGCCTTATATAATGCTGCAGGGATATTTCCTCATGTGTACCCTCCACTCCTGTCTGCCCTCCTCTAGTGCTCTGCAATCTTTGAGAAATGGAGCCTTCTTAGACTTTTTATGCTGCATTGTCTTGGAGCAGTGCCCAGGCTCCTTTTGGGAGCTTCAAGGAAAATTCTTCCACTAAATGAAGAACTTACTTGGTAGTATGTACTCAGAGGGGACAGGCAGTATGAACCCTTGGCCATTGGTGGGACAGACTTGCATTAGCCTTGGTGGGTGACCCTTAACATGAGGTCCACTTCTTTGTCCCAACGATGGAGACAGTCCAGGACCTGCTCACTTTCTTTTTCCTACTTCCTGCCTGCAGGATTAATAGGATCTGTTCAGATCAATAATGTCACCTTGGAGGGTTTCACTATCTATCCTCTGGAGCTGAAAATGAACTTCTTTGAGAGGTATGTTCCTACTTACCCCCCAGTGGACACTTAGAGTAAATGCAGAAATCTTAAATTGGTTTAAAACCCTACAAGTGACAAATTAGGAATCCAAAGACAAAAACTTACTCAAGATGTACTTTGATGGCAGGACTTGAATACTAGAACAGGTCTCCTAATTCCTATTTTAATATGTTTAGTCTAAACATCTCACAGAAACCATGTTATGGAGCAAAACACTGATCCCTGAGAGGAAACCTGCAGTCACTACTGGGCCTAAGCCTAACCCTAACCCTAACCCTAAACCTAACCCTAACTCTAACCCTGATCAAACCCAAACCCTTAACCTGAACCTAACCCTGACCATAACCATAACTCTAAAACTATCCATAACACTAACCCTAACTCTAACCCTGTAGGTAACTGTAAGTCTAAATCTAAACCTAACCTTAACCTAGACCCTGACTTTAAACGTGACCATAACGCTAAACCTATGTGTAACCCTAACCCTAACACTAACACTATCTATCCATAACCCTAAACCTAAAGCTAACCCTAACTGTACCCATAACCCTAACCCTAACCCAACCTTACCTGAAAACCTGACCCTAACCATAACCCTAACCCTAATTCTAAATTTATATTTAACCCTAGCTCTCACCTTAAGTTATAATCCTAACCTTAACCCTATCCATAAACCTAACCCTAACCTTAACTTAAATCTAACCTTACCCTTAACCAAAACCCTAACTCTAACCTTGAACCTAACCCTAACTCTAAACCTATCCTTAACCCTAACCCTAACTCTAACCTTATCTATAATACTAACCCTACCCATAACCATGACCCTGACCATAACCCTGACCTCAGCCCTAACTCTGAAACTATCAGTAACTCTAAAATGACACTAACACTATCCATTAACCTACTTCTAAAACTAACCCTAACCCTAACCCTAACTCTAACTCTAACCCTATCCATAACCCCAATCCTAACCCTCACTGCTTGGCTCCTCTTCCAGACTCCGCTCTGCCACTTGGAGGCCAGTACCTGAGCAATATTTGGGTCCTGCCTTCTACCTTGGTACCTTGCAGGCTGGGCCGTCTCCCAGAGACACCTTTCTAAGACTACCTGTACGTGAGTTGCCCCCTCCCACTCCAGATTTCCAATGATGTCCTTGTAAAGCGCCCTGAAGCACAGCCTTAGTGTTCCTCTCAGGGACATTCTTTCTTGCCTTCCTTCCTGTATTCCTCACTTCCAACCAACCTTCTAACTTTTCTCAGTCTTCCTAAGAAGATTCGTCGTGGTTTGAAAAAGACACAGTTGGAAAAATTCAAATATCTCTAGACATAGAAAGTAAATGCTGGAAGTTCTCCACCAAACCCCGCCACCCCCCTTCCAATCCTTCCGTACTTCTTAGAGCTAAATATGCCAACAGGTTTCATGTACAAAGTTTGGCTGTGGGTTTCTAAACAGATGCACAATTAGTTTTTACACCAATACCATAAATTATATTCTGTAACATATATTTTTTGGGGGGGAGGTGAGGGAAGTGTTAGTGTTTAGCTAGTATATATTTTTATGTCTAGACAGACATAGATAATGTAAATGCATGAAATATGAATATATAGATCAATAACTTATCACCACTTGAAAACCATGTAACTACCACTAAGATAAAATAAAAACAGAATATTGTTGGCACTCCTCATAGTCACTTTCCCCTTCTCACCAAAGATAATCACTGTCTTGATTTCTAACAGTGTTCTCCATTTTGACTTAATGTAAATGGAACGATACAGCATGCATTCTTTTTTGACGTGGCTTCTTTTGTTCACTTTGTTTCTAAGAGTCATCCATTTAAGGATGTCACTGTGAATAAAATTTCATTTTATGAATATATTGTAATTTACTTAACCATTCTACTGTTGGACATTTGGATTATTTCTAGTGTTTGTCTATTATAAAAATTAAATTATAGGGCTTTTTTTAGTTCTTTTTGTTACTGAGATATCTTTCTCAAGTTTTGTACCAAGGTTTAGAGAGCTCATGAAATGATTTGTGTGAGAATGGTATTGTTTCTTCCTTAAGTATTTGGTACATTTCCTTAGTAGAAACTTCATGGGCCGGAGTTTCCTTTGTGGGATGGTTTCTGAATATGCATTTGAGTCCTTCAAGATTAAAGTACTATTCAGATTTTCAGGTTTTTGAAAAGTTAGTTTTTTTAAAAAAATACAATTTTATTGAGATATATTCACACACCGTACAATCCATACAAAGTCTGCAATCAGTGGCTCACAGTATCATCACATAGTTGTGCATCCATCACCTCAATCAATTTTAGAACATTTTCATGACTGAAAAAACAAGAAAACCCAAACATACTATACTCCTTTATTCAATGCCTGATCCACCCCCCATTTCTGACCTTTAGTATTGAAGCAGTACATTTGTTACTGTTGGGGAAAGAATATTAAGATACTACTGGTAACTATAGTGCATAGTTTGCAATAGGTACGTTTTTTTCTAGTTCATGAAAGAATTTTTAAATATTTGTACTGTTAATCACTGTCATTGTCCACTGCAAGATTCACTGTATACACATTCCCATGTTTTAAGCTCTAGTTTTCCTTCTGGTGACATATATGACTCTAAATTTCCCCTTTCAACCACATTATACACAATACAGCATGTTAATTACATTCAAAATAACATTCTATCATCACCACTATCCATTTCCAAATCTTTAAGTTCAACATAGTTAAAATCCTGCACATATTAAGCAACTGCTTTCCATTCTTTAGCCTCATTCTATCTCCTGGAAATCTATATTCTAGATTTTGTGTCTATGAGTTTATTATAGTTAGTTCCTATTAGTGAGGTCATACAATATTTGTCCTTCTGTGTCTGGCTTATTTTACTCAACACAGTATCCTCAGGGTTCATCCATATTGTCGCGTGCTTCAGGACTTCATTCCTTCTGAATAATATTCCATTGTATATACCACATTTTGTTTATCCATTCATCGGTTGATGGACACTTGGATTGTTTCCATCTTTTGGCTATTGTGAATAATGCTGCTATGAACATCAGTGTGCAAATGTCAGTTCCACATTGGCTATACTATTTTACATTTCCACCAGCAATGAGTAAGTGTTCCTATTTCTCCACATCCTCTCCAGCACTTGTAGTTTCCTGTTTGTTTAATAACAGCTATTCTAGTAGGGATGAAGTGATATCTCTTTGTGGTTTTGGTTTTCATTCCCTATTAGCTAATGAAGATGAGAATCTTTTCATGTGCTTTTTAACCATTTGTATTTCCTCTTTGGAAAAATGTCTATTCATGTCTTTTGCCCATTTCTAATTGGGCTGTCTTTTTATTGTTGAGTTAAAGGATTTCTTTATGTATTCTGGATATGAAACCCTTATCAGATATGTGGTTTCCAAATATTTTCTCCCATTGAGTCAGCTGTCTTTTCACCCCTTTGATAAAGTCCTTTGAAACACAGAAGTATTCATTTTTGAGGAGGTCCCATTTATCTTTTTTTCTTTCATTGCTCTTTGGTTGTAAGATCTAAGGAACTATTGCCTATCACTAGATCTTGAAGATGTTTCCTGCAGTTTCTTCTTGTAGTTTTATGGCACTGGCTCTTATATTTAGGTCTTTGATCAATTTTAAGTTAAACTTTATATAGAGTGTGAGTGAGGGGTCCTCTTGCATTCTTTTGGATATGGATATCCAGTTCTCACACACCATTTATGGAAGAGACTGTTCTGTCCCAGTTGAGTGGACTTGAGAACCTTGTCAAAAATTAATTGACCATAGTAAGATCTGAGGTTCTATTTCTGAACTCTCAATTTAATTTCATTGATCAATATGTTCTGTCTTTATCCCAGTACCATCCTTTTTTTGTGGCTTTATAGTAAACTTTAAAGTCAGAAACATGAATCCTTCTGCTTTATTCTTCTTTTTCAAGATATTTTTGGCTATTCGAGGCCCCTTACCCTTCAAAAGGCTAATCATCATAAAGCCTGTTTGTACAATGTGTTTAATAAAATTTATTTAAGAAAACAAACAATACACTTAGAACCCTTCAAAATAAGTTTGATTATTAGCTTTCCCACTTCTGCAAGGTTGGAATTTTTATTGGGATTGCCTTGAATCTGTAGATAAATTTGGGTTTAATTGTCATTTTAATAACATTTAGCCTTTGATCATGAACATGGGATATCTTTCCATTTATTTAGGCCTTCTTTCATTTCTCTTAGTAGTGTTTTGTTGTTTTCTGTGTATAGGTCCTTTACATCCTTGTTTAAGTTTGTTCCTAGATATTTGATTATTTTAGTTGCTAATGTAAATGTAACTTTTTTCTTGATGAATTCCTAGGATAACTCACTACTTATGTATTGAAATGCTACTGGTCTTTGCATGTTGATTTTGTACCACGACACTTTGTTGAACTCATTTATTATCTCTAGTAGCTTTGGCATAGTTTTTTTCAGGACTTTATAAATATAGGATTATGTCATTTACAGATAAAGTTTCACTTTTTCCTTTCCACTTTGGATGCCATTTAATTCTTTTTCTTGCTTAATTGCTCTGGCTAGAACTTCTTGCACAATATTGAATAAAAGTGGTGACAGTGGGCATCCTTGTCTTGTGTCTGATCTTAGAAGAAAAGCTTTCATTTTCTTACTATCAAGTATGATGTTAGCTGTGGATTTTTCACATATGCCCTTTATCATGTTGAGGAAGTTTCTTTCAATTCCCACCTCTCAAAGTGTTTTTGTCAAGAAAGGATGTTGAATTTTGTCAAATGCTTTTTCTGCATCAATAGAGATGATCATGTAGCAGTTCCCTTTTGATTTCTTAATGTGGGTGTATTACACTAATTGATTTTCTTATGTTGAACCACCCTTGCATACCTGGAATAAAACCCACAAGTCATGGTGCATTTAAATGTGCTGTTGGATTCGATTTACAAGTATTTTGTTGAGGATTTTTGCATCTATATTTATGAGAGATTGGTCTGTAGTTTTCTTTTCTTGTAGTATCTTTTTTAGAAAAAAATTATTTAAGAAAACAAACAATACACTTAGAACCACCAAAACTGGATATTTTAGTTAGCTTAACCATAGGAATATTTAAATAAAGTATCCATATCATTGTAAAGCCTGTGTTTGTGCAGTAAATTTCATAAACCAATTTAAAATTAAGGCAACAAAGAAAAAAAAAAACCCTACAAAATCAGATAGCAAAAACAAAGTTCTTAAATTTTAAGTATTAAATACTAACATGTATACCATTTGATCAGCTGTCAAAACTGTGAACGTTCTCAAAATATCAAGTAGAATAAGTTCTTACAAATGTCTGCATTGCTTAGTAATGACCTATGTTATTAAATATTTTCCTGATTTCAGGAAAATATGAAGATACATTACAATTAACATATGAAAACCTTAACCACTGAAAATGGGTATCTTAGTTAGCTTATCCATAGGCATGTTAAAAAAATATCAAGCTAATCATCATAAAGCCTGTTTGTACAATATGTTTAATAAACCAATTTAAAATTAAAACAAGGAAGGAAAAAATCTATAGATACAGATACCATAATTTTCTTAAATTCTAAATTTTAAACACTATCTTAAATACCATTTGATTAACTATCAAAACTTTGTGTGTTCTCAAAATATCAAGTAAAAAGTTATTACAAATATCGACTTTGCTATAGTAGTGAGCTATGTTACTAAATATTTTCAAATTTTTGATTTCAGGAATTTATCTAATTTTACTATAATTGTCTATAGTTTTTTTAAAACCATTTTTTGGTCATAAAATATAACATATACATACAAAGAAAAGAAAGAAAAAAGCAATAATTTTCAAAGTATACTTCAACAAGCAGCTACAGAACAGTTTCCAGTGTTTGTTATGGTGTACCAGACCCTCATCCCAGATATTTCCTTCCAAAACACTGGAGGCTTTATTGGAGTGATAATAATGGAATCATATGGTATTTGTCCTTTATTGTCTGATTTACTTCACTCAGCATCATGCCTTCAAGGTTCATCCACGTTGTCATATGTTTCGAGACCTCATTTTGTCTTACTGCTGCATAGTATTCCATTGTATGTATATACAACATTTTGTTTATCCATTTGTCTATTGATGGGCACCTGGGTTGTTTCCATCTCTTGGCAATTGTGAAAAGCGCCACTATGAATATCGGTGTGAAGATGTCTGTTTGTGTCACTGTCCTCAATTCTTCTGGGTATATTCCCAGTATACGTATTGCCAGGCCATACAGGAACTCAATATTTAGTTTTCTGAGGAATTGTCAAACTGACCTCCACAGTGGCTGGATCATTTTACATTCCCACCAATAGTGAATAAGTGTTCTAATTTCTCCACATTCTCTCCAACAGTTTCCTGTTTGTTTAATAGCAGCCATTCTTATAGGTGTGAGGTGATAAGTCATTGTTGTCTTAATTTGCATTTCCCTTATAGCCAAGGAAGAAGATCAGCTCTTGTGCTTTTTAACCATCTGTATTTGCTCTCCAGAAAAGTGCCTATTCATTTCCTCTGCCCATTTTATAGTTGGGTTGTTTGTCCTTTTGTTGTTGAGCTGTATAATTTGTTTATGTACACAGGATATCAAGCCTTTATCCAATATGTGGTTTCCAAATATTTTCTCCCATTGAGTTGGCTGCCTCTTCATCTTTTTAACAAAGTCCTTTGAGACACAGAAGCTCTTCATCTTAAGGTATTCCCATTTGTCTATTTTTTCTTTTGCAGCTTTGATTTAGCTGTAAAGTTTAAGAAGCTACCTCCTATTACTAGATCTTGAAGATGTTTCCCTACATTTTTTTTCTAGAAGTTTTATAGTACTGGCTCTAAAAGACATTTGGGTCTTTGATCCATTTTGAATTAATTTTTGTATGGGGTGTAAGGTAAGGGTACTCTTTCCTTCTTTTGGCTATTGAAATCCAATTTTCCCATGCCCATTTATTGAAAAGACTATTCTGTCCCAATTCTGTGGATTTGGGGGCCTTATTAAAGATCAAATGTCCATAAATTTGGTGGCCAGTCTTTACACTATTGATTTTATCCGACTGGTCAGTCCTTCTGTCTTTGAACCAGTACCCTGCTGTTTTGACCACTGTGGCTTTATTGTAAGCTTTAAAGTCAGGAAGTGATAGACTTCCCAGTTCACTCTCTCTTTTTTTTTTTTTAGGATATCTTTAGCTATTTGAGGTCTCTTTCCCGTCCATATAAATTTGATAACCAGCTTTTCCAAGTCTTTAAAATATGTTGTTGGGATTTTTATTGGTATTGCATTGAATCTGTAGATCAGTGTGAGTAGAATTGTCATCTTGACAATATTCAACCTTTCTATCCATGAGCATGGACTAGCTTTCCATCTATTTAAGTCATTTTTCATTTCTTTTAGCATTGTTTTGTAATTTTCTGAGTAAAAGTCCTGGTTAGGTTTATTCCTAGATACCTAATTCTTCTGGTCACTATTCTGAATGGAATTTTTTCCTTAGTTGTCACCTCAAATAGGTCATTGCTTGTGTATAGAAACATTACTGATTTTTTTTTTTTTTTTTTTAGCATTTGGGGTAGTGTTTTATTAACATATTTTTTTTTTTTAATTAACGGAAAAAAAGAAATTAACCCAACATTTAGAGATCATACCATTCTACACATGCAATCATTAATTCTTAACATCATCACATAGATGCATGATCATCATTTCTTAGTACATTTGCATTGGTTTAGAAGAACTAGCAACATAACCGAAAAAGATATAGAATGTTAATATAGAGAAAAAAATAAAAGTAATAATAGTAAAATCAAAACAAAACAAAACAAAACAAAACAAAAACCTATAGCTCAGATGCAGCTTCATTCAGTGTTTTAACATGATTACTTTACAATTAGGTATTATTGTGCTGTCCATTTTTGAGTTTTTGTATCTAGTCCTGTTGCACAGTCTGTATCCCTTCAGCTTCAATTACCCATTGTCTTACCCTGTTTCTAACTCCTGCTGAACTCTGTTACCAATGACATATTTCAAGTTTATTCTCGAATGTCTGTTCACATCAGTGGGACCATACAGTATTTGTCCTTTAGTTTTTGGCTGGATTCACTCAGCATAATATTCTCTAGGTCCATCCATGTTATTACATGGTTCATGAGTTTATCTTGTCTTAAAGCTGCATAATATTCCATCGTATGTATATACCACAGTTTGTTTAGCCACTCTTCTGTTGATGGAGATTTTGGCTGTTTCCATCTCTTTGCAATTGTAAATAATGCTGCTATAAACATTGGTGTGCAAATGTCCGTTTGTGTCTTTGCCCTTAAGTCCTTTGAGTAGATACCTAGCAATGGTATTGCTGGGTCGTATGGCAATTCTATATTCAGCTTTTTGAGGAACCGCCAAACTGCCTTCCACAGTGGTTGCACCCTTTGACATTCCCACCAACAGTGGATAAGTGTGCCTCTTTCTCCGCATCCTCTCCAGCACTTGTCATTTTCTGTTTTGTTGATAATGGCCATTCTGGTGGGTGTGAGATGATATCTCATTGTGGTTTTGATTTGCATTTCTCTAATGGCCAGGGACATTGAGCATCTCTTCATGTGCCTCTTGGCCATCCGTATTTCCTCTTCTGAGAGGTGTCTGTTCAAGTCTTTTTCCCATTTTGTAATTGGGTTGGCTGTCTTTTTGTTGTTGAGATGAACAATCTCTTTATAAATTCTGGATACTAGACCTTTATCTGATATATCATTTCCAAATATTGTCTCCCATTGTGTAGGCTGTCTTTCTACTTTCTTGATGAAGTTCTTTGATGCACAAAAGTGTTCAATTTTGAGGAGTTCCCATTTATTTATTTCCTTCTTCAGTGCTCTTGCTTTAGGTTTAAGGTCCATAAAACCGCCTCCAGTTGTAAGATCCATAAGATATCTCCCAACATTTTCCTCTAACTGTTTTATGGTCTTAGACCTAATGTTTAGATCTTTGATCCATTTTGAGTTAACTTTTGTATAGGGTGTGAGAGATGGGTCTTCTTTCATTCTTTTGCATATGGATATCCAGTTCTCTAGGCACCATTTATTGAAGAGACTGCTCTGTCCCAGGTGAGTTGGCTTGACTGCCTTATCAAAGATCAAATGTCCATAGATGAGAGGGTCTATATCTGAGCACTCTATTCGATTCCATTGGTCGATATATCTATCTTTATGCCAATACCATGCTGTTTTGACCACTGTGGCTTCATAATATGCCTTAAAGTCAGGCAGCGCGAGACCTCCAGCTTCGTTTTTTTTCCTCAAGATGTTTTTAGCAATTCGGGGCACCATGCCCTTCCAGATAAATTTGCTTATTGGTTTTTCTATTTCTGAAAAATAAGTTGTTGGGATTTTGATTGGTATTGCATTGAATCTGTAGATCAATTTAGGTAGGATTGACATCTTAACTATATTTAGTCTTCCAATCCATGAACACGGTATGCCCTTCCATCTATTTAGGTCTTCTGTGATTTCTTTTAGCAGTTTTTTGTAGTTTTCTTTATATAGGTTTTTTGTCTCTTTAGTTAAATTTATTCCTAGGTATTTTATTCTTTTAGTTGCAATTGTAAATGGGATTCGTTTCTTGATTTCCCCCTCAGCTTGTTCATTACTAGTGTATAGAAATGCTACAGATTTTTGAATGTTGATCTTGTAACCTGCTACTTTGCTGTACTCATTTATTAGCTCTAGTAGTTTTGTTGTGGATTTTTCCGGGTTTTCGACGTATAGTATCATATCGTCTGCAAACAGTGATAGTTTTACTTCTTCCTTTCCAATTTTGATGCCTTGTATTTCTTTTTCTTGTCTAATTGCTCTGGCTAGAACCTCCAACACAATGTTGAATAATAGTGGTGATAGTGGACATCCTTGTCTTGTTCCTGATCTTAGGGGGAAAGTTTTCAATTTTTCCCCATTGAGGATGATATTAGCTGTGGGTTTTTCATATATTCCCTCTATCATTTTAAGGAAGTTCCCTTGTATTCCTATCTTTTGAAGTGTTTTCAACAGGAAAGGATGTTGAATCTTGTCGAATGCCTTCTCTGCATCAATTGAGATGATCATGTGATTTTTCTGCTTTGATTTGTTGATATGGTGTATTACATTAATTGATTTTCTTATGTTGAACCATCCTTGCATACCTGGGATGAATCCTACTTGGTCATGATGTATAATTCTTTTAATGTGTTGTTGGATACGATTTGCTATTGAGGATTTTTGCATCTGTATTCATTAGAGAGATTGGTCTGTAGTTTTCTTTTTTTGTAATATCTTTGCCTGGTTTTGGTATGAGGGTGATGTTGGCTTCATAGAATGAATTAGGTAGCTTTCCCTCCACTTCGATTTTTTTGAAGAGTTTGAAGAGAATTGGTACTAATTCTTTCTGGAACGTTTGGTAGAATTCACATGTGAAGCCATCTGGTCCTGGACTTTTCTTTTTAGGAAGCTTTTGAATGACTAATTCAATTTCTTTACTTGTGATTGGTTTGTTGAGGTCATCTATGTCTTCTTGAGTCAAAGTTGGTTGTTCATGTCTTTCCAGGAACCCGTCCATTTCCTCTAAATTGTTGTATTTATTAGCGTAAAGTTGTTCATAGTATCCTGTTATTACCTCCTTTATTTCTGTGAGGTCAGTAGTTATGTCTCCTCTTCCATTTCTGATCTTATTTATTTGCATCCTCTCTCTTCTTCTTTTTTTTTTTTTTTTTTTTTTTTTTTTAAAGGAAAGACAGAGAGAAGGAAGGAAGGATAGAAGGAAGGAAAGGAGGAAGAAAGGGAAACATCTTTTAAACATTTTCTTGTTTTATTGTATTTTGTTTCTCCGTTTTTGTTACATGGGCTGGGGCCGGGAATCGAACCGAGGTCCTCCGGCATAGCAGGCAAGCACCTTGCCCGCTGAGCCACCGCGGCCCGCCCTCTTCTTCTTTTTGTCAATCTTGCTAAGGGCCCATCAATCTTATTGATTTTCTCATAGAACCAACTTCTGGCCTTATTGATTTTCTCTATTGTTTTCATGTTTTCAATTTCATTTATTTGTGCTCTAATCTTTGTTATTTCTTTCCTTTTGCTTGCTTTGGGGTTAGCTTGCTGTTCTTTCTCCAGTTCTTCCAAATGGATAGTTAATTCCTGAATTTTTGCCTTTTCTTCTTTTCTGATATAGGCATTTAGAGCAATAAATTTCCCTCTTAGCACTGCCTTTGCTGCGTCCCATAAGTTTTGATATGTTGTGTTTTCATTTTCATTCGCCTCGAGGTATTTGCTAATTTCTCTTGCAATTTCTTCTTTGACCCAGTCGTTGTTTAGGAGTGTGTTGTTGAGCCTCCACGTATTTGTGAATTTTCTGGCACTCTGCCTATTATTGATTTCCAACATCATTCCTTTATGGTCCGAGAAAGTGTTGTGTAAGATTTCAATCTTTTTAAATTTGTTAAGACTTGCTTTGTGACCCAGCATATGGTCTATCTTTGAGAATGATCCATGAGCACTTGAGAAAAAGGTGTATCCTGCTGTTGTGGGATGTAATGTCCTATAAATGTCTATTAAGTCTAGTTCATTTATAGTAATATTCAGATTCTCTATTTCTTTGTTGATCCTCTGTCTAGATGTTCTGTCCCTTGATGAGAGTGGTGAGTTGAAGTCTCCAACTATTATGGTATATGAGTCTATTTCCCTTTTCAGTGTTTGCATTATATTCCTCACGTATTTTGGGGCATTCTGATTCGGTGCGTAAATATTTATGATTGTTATGTCTTCTTGTTTAATTGTTCCTTTTATTAGTATATAGTGTCCTTCTTTGTCTCTTTTAACTGTTTTACATTTGAAGTCTAATTTGTTGGATATTAGTATAGCCACTCCTGCTCTTTTCTGGTTGTTATTTGCATGAAATATCTTTTCCCAACCTTTCACTTTCAACCTATGTTTATCTTTGGGTCTAAGATGTGTTTCCTGTAGACAGCATATAGAAGGATCCTGTTTTTTAATCCATTCTGCCAATCTATGTCTTTTGATTGGGGAATTCAGTCCATTGACATTTAGTGTTATTACTGTTTGGATAATATTTTCCTCTAACATTTTGCCTTTTGTATTATATATATCATATCTGATTTTCCTTCTTTCTACACTCTTTTCCATATCTCTCTCTTCTGTCTTTTTGTATCTGACTCTAGTGCTCCCTTTAGTATTTCTTGCAGAGCTGGTCTCTTGGTCACAAATTCTTTCAGTGACTTTTTGTCTGAGAATGTTTTAATTTCTCCCTCATTTTTGAAGGATAATTTTGCTGGATATAGGAGTCTTGGTTGGCAGTTTTTCTCTTTTAGTATTTTAAATATATCATCCCACTGTCTTCTAGCTTCCATGGTTTCTTCTGAGAAATCTACACAAAGTCTTATTGGGTTTCCCTTGTATGTAATGGATTGTTTTTCTCTTGCTGCTTTCAAGATCTTCTCTTTCTCTTTGACCTCTGACATTCTAACTAGTAAGTGTCTTGGAGAACGCCTATTTGGGTCTAATCTCTTTGGGGTGCGCTGCACTTCTTGGATCTGTAATTTTAGGTCTTTCATAAGAGTTGGGAAATTTTCAGTGATAATTTCTTCCATTAGTTTTTCTCCTCCTTTTCCCTTCTCTTCTCCTTCTGGGACACCCACAACACGTATATTTGTGCGGTTCATATTGTCCTTGAGTTCCCTGATACCCTGTTCAAATTTTTCCATTCTTTTCCCTATAGTTTCTGTTTCTTTTTGGAATTCAGATGTTCCATCCTCCAAATCACTAATTCTATCTTCTGTCTCTTTAAATCTATCATTGTAGCTATCCATTATTTTTTCTATGTTTGCTACTTTATCCTTCACTTCCATAAGTTCTGCGATTTGTTTTTTCAGTTTTTCTATTTCTTCTTTATGTTCAGCCCATGTCCTCTTCATGTCCTCCCTCAATTTATCGATTTCATTTTTGAAGAGGTTTTCCATTTCTGTTCGTATATTCAGCATTAGTTGTCTCAGCTCTTGTGTCTCATTTGAGCTATTGGTTTGTTCCTTTGACTGAGCCATATTCTCAATCTTTTGAGCGTGGACAGTTATCTTCTGCTGCTGGCGTCTGGGCATTTATTCAGATTTCTCTTGGTGTTGGACCCAGCAAGGTTGTAATATTTTTCTGTGAAATCTCTGGGTTCTGTTTTTCTTATCCTGCCCAGTAAGTGACGCTCGTGGCACACGTTTGTCTGCGGATCCCACCAGTAAAAGGTGCTGTGGGACCTTAAACTTTGGAAAACTCTCGCCGTCCTGGGGGTTCGCTAGCCGAAGCGGCTTGAGCCGGCCCGGGGTCCGAACGCAGGGAGGGTGTCCGAACGCAGGGAGGGTTGCTGGTCGCCGCAGCCAGGGAAAGAGCCCGTCCGAATTTCCTAGTCGGCCCTGGGCAACAAGCGTGGCGGGAGGGCGCCAGCGGCAGCGGCCCGCCCGAGAGAGTGCACGTTCCCCGGGAGTCACGGGGTCACCGTTCTCCGCGGCCTGGGGGTTTCCGATCCAATTCTCTCAGTTGGTCCGGGGGCTGCGCGTGGTGTGGGCGCCAGTCGCCTTGGTTTCAGGGGACCACCTCTCCAATTCTCCCAGCCGGCCCGGGAAGGGGGAAGGGAGTAACTCCGGCCGCTTCCCGCCCCGCCCTGTAAGGCCCGCGCGCCTCGGCGATCTCACCCGAGCTGCTTCTCTCAGCCAGCCAGCCGTTCCAGGATGGGGTACGCTGTCTTTTTTATCTCTGTTGTGGCTTTGGGCGCTTTCTGTATCGTTTCTACTCCCCTAGTAGGTGTCCTGGAGAAGAAACTATGATCCGCGCGTCTTACTAAGCCGCCATCTTCCAGGCAGTCCTCCATTACTGATTTTTATACATTAATCTTGTATCCTGACATTTTACTGAATTTGTTTATTAGCTCAAATAGTTTTGCTGTAGATTTCTCAGTGTCTTCTAAGTATAGGATCATGTCATCTGCAAATAATGAAAGTTTTACTTCTTTCCTATTTGGATGCCTTTTATTTCTTCCTCCTGTCTAATTGCTCCAGCAAGTAGTTCTAATACAATGTTGAATAACAGTGGTGACAATGGGCATCCATGTCCTGTTCCCCTTGAGAATGCTTTCATTCTCACCATTAAGTATAAGGCTGGCTATGGGTTTTTCATACATGCCCTTTATGTTATTGAGAAAGTTTCCTTCAGTATCTAACTTTTGAAGCGCTTTTATCAAGAAAGGATTCTGGATTTTTTTTTAAATGCTTTTTCAGCACCAATCAATATGGTCATGTGATTTTTCCGTTTTGATTTGTCAATGTGCGGTATTTCACTGATTGATTTTCTTACTTTGAATTACCCTTGCATTCCTGGTATGAATTCGACTTGATCATGATGTATAATTCTTTTAGTGTGGTGTTGGAATCGACTTGCTAGCATTTTGTTAAGAATTTTCACATCTGTGTTCAATAGGGAGATTGGTCTGTAGTTTTCTTTTCTTGTATTTTTTTTATCTGATTTTGGTATTAGAATGATGTTAGCATCATAAAATGAGTTAAGTAGTGTTCCTTTTTCTTCAAATTTTTTAAAGTGTTTAAGCAGGATTGGCAGTAGTTCTTTTTGAAATGTTTGATAAAATTATCCTGTGAAGCCATCTGGTCCTGGGCTTATTTTGTGTGGGAAAATTTTTGATGACTGATTGGATCTCTTTACTTGTGATTGGTTTGTTGAGATCTTCTATTCCTTCTCAAGTCAGTATAAGTAAGTTGTGTGTTTATAGGATTTTGTCCATTTCATCTAAGTTGCCTAATTTGTTGGCATATAGTTGTTCATAATATTTTCTTATGATTTAAAAAATTTTCTTCACAATCTGTAGTAAACCCCCCTATCATTTCTGATTTTATTTATTTGTGCTGTCTCTCTTTTCTTCCTTGTTAGTCTAGCTAGGGGACCATCAATTTTAATAATTTTCTCGAAGAACCAACTTTTAGTTTTATTGATTCTACCTCTTGTTTTATTGTTTTCCTGTTTATTTCTGATTTAGTCTTTATTATTTCTCTTCTTTTATTTGTTTTGGGCTAGTTTGCTGTTTTTTCTCTAAATTCTCAGGTGGGCAGTTAAATCCTCAAGTTTTGCTCATTCTTGTTTTTTAACATAGGCACTTAGGGCAATAAATTTCCCTCTCGGCACTGCCTTTGCTGCATCCCATAAGTTTTGATATGTTGTATTCTCATTATCTTTCATCTACAGATATTTATTGATTTCTGCAGTGATTTCTTCCTTGACCTACTGATTGTTTAAGAGTGTGTTGTTTAATCTCCATATATTTGTGAAAGCTCTGGTTCTTTGTTGATTGTTAATTTCCAACTTTATTCCATTGTGATCAGAGAAAGTGCTTTGGCTAATTTCAATCTTATTAAATTTATAGGGCAGTGCAATGGTGGTTCAGTCGCAGCATTCTCACCTGCCAAGCCAGAAACCCAGGTTCGATTCCCAGAGCCTGCCCAAGCCAAAAAAAAAAAAAATTATAGAGACTCAGTTTATGTTCCAGTAGATAATCTATCCTGGAGAGCATTCTCTGTGCACTAGAGAAGAATGTGTATCCTAGTGTTTTTGGATGTAATGATATATATATGTCTATTAGATCTAATTCATTTATCCTGTTGTTTAGGATCTCTATTTTTGTTGATCCTCTGTGTGGTTGTTCTAACTATAGTGGAGAGTGGTGTATTGTAGTCTCCCACTATTACTGTTGATGTGTCTATAGCTCCAATATGTGCCTCATGTACTTTGGAGCTCCTTGATTGGGAGCATACACACTTATGATTGTCATTTCTTTCTGGTGAATTTTTCCTTTTATTAATATGTAGTGCCCTTCTTTGCCTGTTATGTCATCTTTACATTTAAAGTCTATTTTGTCTGCTATTAGTATAGCTACTCCTGCTTTCTTTTGGTTACAGCTTGCATAGAAAATCTTTTTCCATTCTTTCACTTTCAATCTGTGCCTTGAGTCTAAGATGTGTCTCTTGTAAACAGCATATAGATGGATTATGTTTTTCTGATCCATTCTGTAGTATGTATCTTTTAATTGGTGAGTTTAGTCCATTAACATTCAAAGTAATTACTGTAAACGTGGTTCTTAACTCTACCATGTTGTCCTTTAGTTTTTATTTGTCAGATCTGTATATTATTTTCTCTCCCCCATATTCTTCAAATCTGTGCCCTCCTCCAGACCTCCCTCTCCTGTCTTTTTTTTATCAGCTGACAGGGTTCCTTTAGTATTTCTTGTAGGACTGATCTCTTTTTGACTAGTTCCCTCAGTCTTTCTTATTGTTGAAGATTTTAATCTCTTCTTTAACTTTGAAAGATAATTTGGTTGGATAAAGAATTATTGGGTGAAAGCCTTTCTGATTCAGGATTTTAAAAATATCATACCACTGCCTTCTTCATTCCATGGTGCCTGTTGAGTAGTCTGAAGTCAGTCTTATGTGTTTTTCCTTGTATGTAGTAGATTGGTTTTCTCATGCTGCTTTCAGGACTTTCAGTTTCTCTTCAACACCTGACAGTCTGATTAGTATGTGTCTTGGAGTGTGCCTGTTCAGATTTATTCTGTTTGTAGTTTGTTGGGCCTCTTTGATTTGCATATTCATGTCTTTTATAAGTGTTGGGAAATTTTCTCTGATTATATCTTCAACTAATTTTCTCAACCGTTTACTCTTCTATTCTCCTTCTGGGATACCGATAATTCTTCTATTTGTGCATCTCCTGTTGTCCATCATTTCCCTAAGATCCAGTTGCATTTTTCCATCTTTCTTGCCATTTCTTATTTTATGCACTCTAGGCTATTGTTCTGTCTTCTAGCTCACTTATTCTTCCTTCTGCTTCTTCGAAGCTGCTATCATGTGCCTCCGGTATATATTTTTATTTGGTCTACTTATCTTTCATTTATGTGAGATCTGCCATTTTTCTATTTAACCTCCCAAATTCTTCTTTATGCTATTCTAGTGTCTTCCTGATATTCTTTATTTCTTTATAAATACCTATAAGTAGTTGTTTCATTTTCTGTGTCTCCTCTGGAATTTTGATTTGGCCATTTGGCTGGGCCATTTCTGCTTGGATCTTCTTTTGTGTTCAGGGCATTTGATTATCTTGATATGGTTATTTTGCAAGTTGGCTTCCTTCACTCTTCTAAAGCTTTGTATTTACTTAGTTTTGCTGAGTGTTTTCTTTTGCACTTTGTCGGTTATTCTCTGCCAAATCAAGGTCTGGATCTCATGTAGGGGATACAATTAAACTTAAGGGTCTATTAGAAGGTAGGCTGGGGTTCATAGGTACTCCAGGGCAGAATGGTTGCACACCACCTGGGAGATCCAGCCTTGACTCCAAGCCTATGCACACACTATGCGCACACACACACACACACACACACAAAAGAATGAGGAAAGAAAAAAAAAAGATAATAATAATAATAAAGTAAAATGATAAGTAAATGATAAGTAAAATGATTAGTCCCTCTTTATTTTCAGTAATGCTTTTTGCATTTAAGTCAACTTTTTTTTTTTTTTTTTGCTAAGAATAGAGTTAGAACAACTTCCTTTTGGTTAGGGTTTCTATTTTATATCTATCCATTTTCTTTCTTTCCTTCTATTCAATTACCATATATTTTAGTTTGTTAAAGTTGTCAAAATGCAATATACCCGAAACAGAATGACTTTAAAAAAAGGAGAATTTATTAAGTTGTAAATTTACAGTTCTACGGCTGTGAAAATGTCCAAACCAAGGCATCCAGGAAAAGATACCTTGATTTAAGAAAGGCTGATGGATCCAGAACATCTCTGTTAGCTGGGAAGGGACATGGCTAGATGCCTGCTAGCTTTCTCTTCTTATTACATTAGGCTTCCCTGGGGCATTTTCCTTCTGCATTTCCAAAGGTCTCTGGCTGCATTTGCTCTGTCAGCACTGAAGTTTTTTCCCAAAATGGTTCCTTCTTAAAGGGCTCTAGTAAGCAACCCTACCTGGAATGGGTGGAGAGACATGCCCATGGAAATCACCTAAACAGAAGTTAGCACCCACAATTGAGTGGGTCACATCTTCATGGAAACAATCAAAGAGATCTCACCCAGCAATATTGAATAAGGACTAAAGGCCATGTCTTTTCTGGGGTACACAACAGATTTAAACTGGCACAGTGATGCTTCTTGCCTTAAAGACAACTTTTTTTGTAAATAATAGAATTACAGCAACTTCATTTTGGTTATGGTTTCCATTTTATATTTATCCATTCTTTTTCTTTCATTTTATTCAATTACCATATATTTTAGTTGTTTCTCTTATAGCATATAACTGCTTTTTAAGAAAAACGAAGTCTGGCAATCTTTGTCTTTTAATGAGAATATTTCAAAGATTCCAGTTTTATATGTTAGACTGTCTTGCTTTACGCCTTTTGTCTCATACTATCTTCTGTATTTCCTGTTCTTCTATTTCTTTGACTTTGTTTTGGAAATTTTCTTCTTACTTAGTATGCTGATTCTCTATTTAGCTATGTCTAATATAATATTCAAAGCATCCATTAAATTCTTAATTTCAGTGATGACATTTTTTAATTCTAGAAGTTTCATTTCATAACTACCTGACTTCGGTGTTTTTTTTGTTTGTTTGTTTTTTTACAGTTTCTATTTACCTCTTTGAATATGTTAATTTATGAAGCATAGTTATTTTAAAGACTTTATCGGATAAATCCATTATCCAGACCATCTGTGAATCTGTTTCTGTTGTCTGTCATCCCTGTAGGTTTTTAACCAAATTGTGTTTTTCTCCCTATCTGCTTATTTTTGGAATGCCAGATATTATATATGAAAAATACTCAAATTCAAGTAATTCGAGGCCTTTGCGTTGGCTTCTGGAGGTGAATAGGGACACCAGCAATCCTAGGTCACTGTAGTCCAGTGACAAGGGAGGAAATGGTTTGAAACAAGCTTTCAACCTTATGAGATTCATCTATTTCTAGTTCATTCTTCTCCTAGAGTACAGCCCCTCAGGGTCCCAACCCTGAGTGTACCATATTGAACAAGCCTCCATGCTGTACAGTTTTTTCCCCATTAACTTTGTGAGGCTCTGCAAAGTTCTGCTCTATCTTCGGCCACCTGTTCCTGAATAGGCAGATATGTCTCATGGAAGAGCTGCTCTGATGTCTCTTTGTCTCTGGATTTTCTTTGCTTAGATCTTGGTCCTATAATTATTACCTAGATTTCAAGCAGATTTTTAAAAATTGCACAGTTTTTCTAGTAATCGTCAGCAGTGAGTTCATCTCCATTACCTCGTATTAAATTCTGGAAGCTGAAGAGCTGCTTTAAAAAAAAGAGGACATTGTATATCATAGGATAGGAGCAGCGGTAGCTTCACCATTCACAGGATGGTTCCACTGGCATTTTTCTCTGTCCCTCCTAGGTCAGGGCAGTAGGATAGAACGTATAAGACACATCCCATTCTAAACGCACTTCCCCGTTCAGTGCATCTCATTCACATCGTCACTCCCGAAGTGCCTCAGGTTGTGCCTCGCCAGCATCAATCTGTTCCTACATCTCAACCCCCCGTGCCTTCCAGACCTGGAATTATGGAGTTGTATTCATCAATGGGCGTAATCTTGGGCGATATTGGCATATTGGACCTCAGCAGACGCTGTACCTTCCTGGTGTCTGGCTTCATCCAGAGGACAATGAGGTGAGCCAGCCCCACCTGCCCCGATGTCTCATGAACCTTTATGAGAATTTCATGATGCTTACCACCCTGTACTGAAAAGGCTTACTGTTCCTTCCTGTTGACTTTTCTTTTCTTCCCAGATCATTCTGTTTGAGATAATGAAGAGTGGCTTAGACATCCAAACCACAGACAAACCCAAGCTGTAAGACCCCATGCTAATACATGTCTTAGAATGTTGGAGACCATCTAAAGCTGGTTTTTTCAAGACGATTTACATCAAGAATATCAAACACAGTGCTACCTGCAATAGCAAAAATTGTGAAAATAACCTAAACAAATCAAGAGCAGGGAATTTTTTATGCAAGTTATAGTGTACCTATATGATGGCTGTTTTTGAGAGAAGCTTTAAAAATGTCTTCAGAATTTTTAATGAATGATATTTTTAATATAGCCAAAGTGTTATCTCTTACCAGGTTCTTAGTCTCTAATCAAATGCACCTTTAGGTAAATATGAATAAAACAAAATCAAACTTAATTTCTGCCTCACTATACTCAGTTGGGGAGAAGGAAAGGGTTTCCAGATAGGAGGAGAGGAAGAATTACCACCCTTTGCATCCCAAAGAGAATATTGCACATGCTGACTAGCAAACTCGGTGTGTGTCTAGGGAGGTGATGCTGGAGGGGCAACAAAACGTGTTTCTCGGCATTGCTGTGTAGCCTGTGTATCTCCTATGTGACCTGTGGGTCAGATTCAATCAGAGAAGGAACAGCAGTTTCATTGTTTGGTTTCAACATGGTCAAAACCTGGCCTAGATTGCATATTCTCTCTCTTATTACCTCTTGGTGGTCTGGGTTGTAGTCAAGGCTCTTATGCATGGACAGAGATTAGTGAATGTTTTAGTTTGCTGGGTTACCAAAAGCAGATAGCAGAAATGGGTTGGCTTTAACAATGGGAATTTTAGCTCAAAGGCTTAGTTTTGAGGCCATGAAAATGTCCAAATTAAGGCATCATCAAGATGATGATTTCTTCCCAAAGACCAGCTGCCATCAATCTTTGGTTTCTCTGCCACATGGCACACGGCAGCAGCTGCTGGTCTCTCCCTTCTCTTCCGGGTTTTGTTGATTGCAGCTTCTTGCTTCATAGTGCTCGCTCTCTCTCTCTCTCTCTCTCTCTCTCTCTCTCTCTCTCTCTCTCTCTCTCTCTCTCTCTCTCTCTCCCCCACTGTATTTATCCCATTTATAAAGGACTCCAGTAAGAGGATTAAGACCCGTCCTGATTGAGGTGGATTAAGACCCGTCCTGATTGAGGTGGGTCATAAACTGAAGTACCCTCATCAGAAGGTCCCACTCACAATGGATCCACACACATTTAAGGACATGTCTTTCTAGGCACATACAGCTCTCAAATGACACCGTTGGAAACTAACCACATTCTTCTCATTAAAATACAGTACCTGGCCTAAATAGAAACCATCGCTCTATAAGAAAATCTCATTACCTTGTAAAATATAGTGCCTAGGGCTGCAAGTAATTTAGGGAATAAACTGGTGTCCAAAGGGAGGAAGGAAACTTCCTGTTTGTGATGAGTGCAGAAGATTCAAATGATCTTCTCTCCCACTTATTTGAATGGCTGTCTCACTGAAGGAGGATTCTTTCATATACCCACAATTCCTATGTAAAACTTTATTTTCTGGAATGCTGGTTTCAAATCCGTGAATTCTGAACTCTATGGAACTGTAAAGGAAGGGAGTAAATGATCACAATAATCATAAGTATGTATTATATTTCAGATGTAACATATGCACCATTTCTAAAGTTAACAAGAACTAGGCAACATATCCATTTTATAGATGGGGAAGCCAAGGTTCAAATATGTATTTGAATACATGTCTCTTTTTTTGCTATTATGCTACAGCTCCAAACCCATGTCAGGGTTTTCCAGTGATGATTGCATCAATGCTATGCAGAGACAGCAAACTTTCAGTTTGTTTAGAGGAAAAAAAAAACTTTATCCAGCACAACTCTCTCAAGAAAAATAAAACTAAAGAAAACAAAGTATAGAACTTTCAGACAAATAAAAATCGAGAGAGTAAATCCTAAAGCATCTTTTCAACTGGGGTTTCATAAGAAAATGAAATCCCAGAGAAACTGTTTGCAGTGATTAATTTCTTACTGTGCCAATTTGCATGCATATCAGAGAAGCCAATTTGTTATGAACTAATCATGGATGCTGTAGGGCATTACAGCTTAGTTCTCTCAGAGAACCCTAGTCAATAAGAGAGAGCCTAAAGAATATATTGCAAGAAAAAAAATAAAAGAATATATTATAAGGAGAAAGAGAATGATCCTAGATGGAAGGTGTGAGATTCAAGAAGGAATGTGGAACAAAAGAAGGATGCTGACAAGTATGTGGGTAAATGTGAACAAATAGTAATTCAGTAAAAATAGTGCCAATGTCTAATTGGAGGGTAAATTAGTATAGGATTGCAAGATTAGACAAAAATGTATATTTAGGTGAGAGGTGTGTGACAGCAATAAAAGTATTCTAAACTTTCAATAGTGCTCAGATACTAACTTTAGACTTAGTTAAATATGCATGTTAATAAACGTAGCTTAACCACTAAAACAATATGGATTCCATATCTGTGAATCTGCCTACTTGCTAAAATTAATTTGTAACCCCAAATCGATACGCGCAGCACTTTTGTGGTCATTTGTGGACATGCATAGAGTGGCAAAAATTACAAGTCGCCTGAAGCACAGGTCAAACAAAGCAACACTCTGCCTTCTTGTTTTAGGTCTCGTGCTGTAAACATCTGTCCCTGTCATGGGCTATTAGTGCCATGTTTTCTATATTCTTGTGCCTTTTGTGGTTGATTTTGCTGTTTAAAATCTCCCCCAAGCAGAGTGTTGAAGTGCTTTCTACATTCTTGAGTGCAGGGATGCTGCGATGTGTGTTCTGGAGAATATGTATGTGTTAGGTGAGCTTTGTCTGGGCGTAAGTTAGAAGGGTGCTGGCTGTGAGTCTAATGTTCATGAATAACCATATATATAAGTAACAACTCTTTAAAAAGAAACATACAAACAGTAGTATGTATTGATTAGTTGGCAAAATTTTGTGACCGGAGGCTCAAAGTAACCTAACCCTATATTTCCTTGAGGAAGAAGAGTTCGGTATTCCCTATTTCAGATATCAAGGCAACTTTGTAGAAGATAACTACCGCGGATTATAAGAATTGATTGGACACAGCGCTCATATCTTTCCAAAAAGTGCGGTGGAAAATAGAAGGCGTGAAAACAACAGCATAAACCCTAACCACTACCAGGCGTAAAGGGAGTAGTTGATAGAAAACTAGAAAAATCAGTATATGTGGAAAGCACTTATAAAGACTGTAGAAATAAATATAAATATAATCAGCAAAGTCAATAAATTTATGTGGAGAAAGCCCTCTAATTAAAAGGTAAAACTTGTCCGGCTAGACTGAAAAACAAACAAACACCTAAATATATAGTTTGCAAGAGGTACATCTTTAACATAAGGGTACAAGATGATTGAAAGAATAAAAAATGTACCATGCAAATTCTTACCAAAGAAAGCTGTGGTAGCTATATTAATTTCAGGCAAATAAATTTAAAGGCAAAAGGTATTACTAAATATACAATTACTAATAGTGATAAAAGGTTCAGTTCACAAGAAGGATGTAATAATTCCAGACCTGTAGGCCTTTAACAATTCAGTCCCTAAATACATAAAGCAAGTGTTCCCAGTTCTATAAGTAGAAACAGATAAATAGATATACTTTATGTTTGAAATTTTTTTCTACTTTTAAAAATTGAGAAATAATTCATATACTATAAGACTCACTCTTTTAAAGTTTACAGAGCCCTGGTATTTAGTATATCAGTAAGATTGTGCAACCATCACCACTTTCTAATTCCAGAATAGTTTAATCGCTCCCCAAAGAAACCCTGTGCACTTCAGTAGTCACTCTCCATTCTCTTTCCCCCCCAGCCCCTGGAAACCACTAATCTTCTTTTGTCTCTATGATTTACCTACTGAACATTTCATATACATGGAATCATACAATATGTGGCCTTTTATGTCTGGTTTCTTTCATTTAGCATGTTTTAAAGGTTCATCCACCATGTTATAGCATATATCAATATATCGTTCCTTTTTTATAGCTCAATAATGTTCTATTGTATGAGTATGCCATATCTTATTTAATCATTGATGGATATTTAGGTTGTTTCTACTTTTTTGGCTATTATGAATAATGCTGCTATGAACATTCATGTACAAGTTATTTTATGCACGTATGTTTTCATTTCTCTTGTCTATATTACTAGGAGTGGAATTTCTGGGTCATATGGTGATAATTCTATGTTTTAATTTTTTGAGGAACCACAAAACTGTTTTCCAAACTATTTCAAATTCCCAATAGCGGTGTAGCGGGTTCCAATTTCTCCACATCCTCATATCAACACTTGTTGTTTTCTCTCTTTTTGATTACAGCCATCCTTGTGGTATAAACTTCTATCTCGTAGTTTTGATTAGCACTTCCTTACAAGTTTGTCCTCTTAAATATTGAATCTAGGAATATAGCAATAATGTAACTGGATTTCATGATAACAAAAGTCATCTCTGGGTTTTCATCTGCATATATATATATACACACAGCGTAGGACAGCAGTTAATTTCATCAGGCAACATGCAAGGATCACATTTCCTCTAAGGCATGTCAATGTGTTTACTTCTTCAGTAAATTCAAGCAGATAAACCATTGTTGCTTGCAAGTCCTCCTATGTTGCTACTATTCTTTGCAAATATGCAAAGTAGATGGTCAAGATCTGGAAGAAGCACGTTGAGTAAATATCATTAGCCATTTGGTATACAACAAAATATAATTCAGGAAAGAGTGTTTTAGTGACATGTTTTGTAGAAAGGAATTTTCATCTGGGATTCACAACTTTGGCAGATTTTTTAAATCCCTCAGGAGTTGGAAAAATATGGGGAAAAAGCAGGATATTGCACTCATTTTGACAAACTTTTAATTTACCCTACATAGTCTCAAAGTCAGTCCTTTCAGAGTTTCACTAATGAGAACAAAATGTGCCTAATTTTCCCCTAACACTTTCATCTTTTCATCAGGTTTTTTTAATTCTTATTTGAAAATTTGTCATAGATGCTGCTGTACATAATTTTGGATATTTTCTTCCTCTTGAAATCTTAAGGTGGCAAGAATTCCCAAACATGACTTTTTTTTTTTACAAAGATTCATATCATGAATGAAATTAAAGAATAAAACTAAATTCAGTTAAGGTGTGTTGCTTAATGTTATGAAAGATATACATCAAACAATCCTAAAAATATTAAGATTGTGATATAGCAAAATCCTTGTAAATATGCTTCAATTATTTATATTTAAAATTTTTTATTACACAAACACATAAAGCATATATATATTTAAAATATTTATATTTTTAACATTATATATTTTATATATACTTGTTGGCTCAAAAAGGATATCATATTCTTTCTAAAGTTATATAACTAGTGCACTCTTTTAATATTAGTATTCACTATCAATCTATTAATAGTTTTCATAATAATCTTTAATCACTGCTTTATTTTACTTTACTGATAAAATGACAAGTTTCACTTTATATCGTGAATGCATTGTCAATGCTGGAAGTGAATATTCAGGTATTAAGCAGTGAGTTCAGATGACATGTCTGGTTCTCATTTCTGATGTTGTTATACTGCTTATATTGAAATCAACCTAAGAGCTCTCACGGTCCCTGAGCGCTCACAAATCCAGTAATGCCCTACTTCGCCATATATGTTCTTCCCTTCTCTTCCATGGAAGATCCATTTCTTCATCTTCTCAAGGACACTGCTCCAGAAACTCTTCAGGGTCTCTCCCACTGCATTAATTTCTACTCTCTACTAGTCACCTTCAGTATACAAGCATGCTGTCGTCTCCCATCTAAAATCAAAATGGAAATAAAACACCACTCTTGACTCAACTCCTCCTGCCATAGCTTTCGTCCCAGTGAGGCCGCAACTCCCCTTCTAGCAAACCTTCAATAAGTTGCCGATATTCATCATCTTTATTCCAGTCAGCCTCCGCCTCCCAACTCCTCCCACACTGACTATGCCGAGTTTACCCATCAACTAAATCCACAGGTCAATCCTCAATCTTCCCGGAACGTGACCTGCCTGTTCACTTATCACAGTTGACCACTCAGTGCCTTTTCCCTCTTCAGTGTTTAGGACGCTGCACCTCATTAGTTTTCCTCCTTCCTTACTGGCTGCAACTTCCTAATTCACCTTGGTCTGTTCCTTTTCTTTTCTCCCCTATTCATTTCTTAGTGTTAGATCCCCCAGAGTTCATCGGTGGTCCTTTTTCTTTGTCTGCACTTCATTGGCGATCTCACTCAGGTTTATGGCTAGAAACACCAACTCTGCCAATCCCTAAACTTATATCTCTCCTGAACCCAGGCTTGGATATTCAACAGCCTCTGTGACAGCTCCACTTGGAGATGTTGGGTTCACAGATAGGTCAAACCCAACCAGACCCCCCTGAGCTCATGATCTGCCTCACAACCCAATCCACCCACAGCCTCCCCGTCTCAAGAAATGGAAACTTATAGTTTCTTATGCCCAACATGTTGGAGTCCTCTTCGACTCCTCTCTACTTCTCTCACCCTACAAACAATCCATGAATCCTAACATTCTTGATTCTGCCTGTAAAATATTCCAGAAATCCAACACTTCTCACCACCTCCTTTGCATGAACCAACACCATGTCTCCCACCAGTACATCCATAGGCTCTTCTCTGCTCTCCTTTCTCCCACTCTTGCCCACCCCCAGCTGTTCTCAGTACAGGGGCCAGAGGGATCCTTCTAAGGCATGTCAAAAGCCTGCAATGACTCCCCATTTCATTCAGGGTAAAAGCCCTGCCCTTACAGGCCCTGCTAGTTCAGACCTTTTATGTATCTGACCTCATGTCCTGAGGTTCTCACCCTTGCCCCTCTCCTGGACTTAATGATAGCCCAAGTGCTGCAAGAATAGCACAGCACCTGAGATGTGTTTTGCCGAGGGGCCAAGATGTTTGCTTTTTAAAATATGAGCAAGAGACTCCTTCATTTCCCCTTTCCAACATGTTTAATGATCTTAATCCAAAGCAGATAAAACACCCAAACCCCTGGAAAAAGGAGCCACCACTGCAGTGAACTGGTACAGTACTGATTCAAACAAAAGTGGGCCTGGCCAGGGGGCTTGGCTTGGGTTCCTGATGCACAAATGTCACAGACTGGAGTCAAGACTTCTGGTTTAGAAACAGCAAGAAATACTTTTGAAGCATGAAGTCCTGCTGTGATGATCCCTACACCCCAGTGATGTTCCTGCCTTGGGGTCTTCACTTTAGCTGTTCTCTCTTCCTGAATGACTCTTCCTCCAGATATCTTCATGCCTAATCTCTTCCAGGTCTTTGCTCAATTAACATCTCTGTGAGACCTATTTTCTGCAGCCTCACTCCAGGCATCCACCACAAATCCCAACTGTCCTTACCTTAGCTACTTTTTCTTTCTGCCACAGCACTTGTTACCTGTGAACATACTCTACAATTATCCATTGTGCAGATTTGTGTTGCTTCTCTCCCCCAGCTAAAATATAAGTTTCAGCCAATACAAGCTTGTGTGTTTTGTTCAAGCACATCGAATGTAACCCCAAGCACCTACAACACTGTGTGGCATATAGTTGGTGGTTATTTAAAATGTGTGTGTTAGTTTGTGAGCCACTGATTGTACACCATGTATGGACTGTATGTGTGAAGGTCTGTCAATAAAAATATTTTAAAAAGGACAAATCCATAATTAAAAAAATGTGTTAGCCACTTTTGAGCAAATAAAATGGTGCCGAATAGACCTTTGGTTATTCAGCCTTCCAAAGGCTGAAGCTGAAGCAGGCTATTTTTGTAGCACTACGGCCAAAGGTGCAGTTCAGCACATGGCTCCTTCCAGTTCCATTACTTCATCTTACAGGCTAAGAAGCCTTGTCTACTGCTCTTAACTTAAATCTGTTTTCCCTCTCCTTCCTCCAAGTCCAAAGTCTCCTGCTTTGATATTTTCCTTTGCCTAGGTTACTCCCATTTGTTCCCAGAAAGTCCCCCATGATCTTAATTCATTTGCTCAAAATGCCTGGCACTTGCCTTCCTAACTTGACTTTCTCTTGTAGAACTGAACAAAGGAACTGGTGAGGGGAGCCGGGGGGCGTGAATTGTAAAAGATGGCAGTCTTTGTGTGTGTGTGTGTGTGTGTATTTTCTGATTTTAATATTTTTATTGTAAAAACAGCATACAGGGCAGGCAGTGATGGCTCTGTGGCAGAGTTCTTGCCTGCCATGCGAGAGACCCGGGTTCGATTTCCTGTGCCTGCCCATGCAAAAAAAAAAAAAAAAAATATATATATATATATATATATATATATATATAAAAACATACAAACATTCTTGACATACAAACATTCCATACATGATGTACAATCAATGGCTCACAATACCATCACATAGTTGTGTATTCATCACCATGATCATTTTTTGAATATTTGCATCACTCCAGCAAAAGAAATAAAAAAGAAAAAAGAATAAACTCATACATACTGTACCCCTTACCACTCCCTCTCATTGATCACTAGTATTTCAATCTACTCAATTTATTTTAACCTTTGCCCCCCCACTTTTTGTTTATTTTTTTAGCCATATTTTTTACTCATCTGTCCATACCCTGGATAAAAGGAGCATCAGACACAAGGTTTTCACAATCACACAGTCACATTGTAAAAGCTATATTATTATACATTAATTACACTATTATTTACTAATAATTATACATATATTATAATGTATAATATATAATTATACATTATATATTATTAAGAAACAAGGCTACTGGAACACAGCTCTACAGTTTCAGGTAGTTCCCTTCAGCCACTCCCATACAATGGCAGCCTTTAAAGGGACAGTGAGGAGGGTAGTCTCACAGGGGGCCAAGTGACAGTACTATCATAAAAGTCACATTTCACATCTCATCCTCATGTCCTTCAGAGGTTTGGTCGAACACTTTCTTAAAAGTCACATATGCTATAGTTGAGGTGTTAGCACAGTGCCCTCAAAAATAAGTCATGTGAGTGAATGAACGGATAGATCAATAAACCTGTTTACATTAAAAATAAAAACGACAAATGAGGTAGTTTGTGGATTCTTGTTTCTATTGAACCCACTATACTGATCCTCAATGACTGCAGCTCCCCGCCCTCCCCACCCCGATCCCCCATGTACACCTTTGGGGACCCTTCTATTTCCCGCTGACTGCCATCTACAAGCATCCTCAAGGAGGGACCCAGCCCTCTGGGCCTGCTGGAGCTCTGACCTAGAGCAGTGGCACAAGGGTCTCAGCAGGACTTCACGCTTCAAAAGTATTTCTTGCCGTTTCTAAACCAGAAGTCTTGACCCCAGCCTGTGACATCTGTGCATCAGGAACCCAAGGCAAGCCCCTGGCCGGGCCCACTTTTGTTTGAATCAGTACTGTACCAGTTCACTGCAGTGGTGGCTCCTTTTTCCAGGGGGTTGGGTGTTTTATCTGCTTTGGATTAAGATCATTAAACATGTTGGAAAGGGGAAATGAAGGAGTCTCTTGCTCATATTTTAAAAAGCAAACATCTTGGCCCCTCGGCAAGACACATCTCAGGTGCGGTGCTATTCTTGCAGCACTTGGGCTATCATTAAGTCCAGATGAAGTGAAATTAATCTTGTTCTAAAACTGTGGGTTAAGGTTAAGGGTGATGCTTTGTTTGTTTTTTTTAACTCTGAGTTGTTTACATTTTCTCATTGAATAAAACTGAGTATCACAGGGGTGGTTAGGATTTCAGGGTTTCTATAGGCCATGGTAACAAATCTTTACTAGTACCTGAAAAAAGTGACTTGAGAATACCTGATGTTTAATAGAATCTTTCCATGCTCAGTAAATAGACCAAGGATGAGGGGGTGAATGTGGGGTGCATATCTTTGGGGGGGGTGCATATCTTTGGGATGGGCCCCTCAGGGAGAAAGAGGGCTAACCTTTAACACCTTCTCCATAAGGTCTCCTGGACTAGCTTTTATTGCAATAACACGAAATGATTTTCAGCATAATTTTAACAACCATCAAGCAGTCATGTTTCTTTGTTTTTTTAATGGAGTAAAGGTGTGGATTTTGGAATGTGCCCTCAGGGGAGCTATTGTACTGCTCTCTCAAAATGCACTCCCCCCATCCCCCAGTTAGGATTCTGCCCTTGCTCTCACCACTGTACCTGAGACCCAACCTCATCCCTCTGATTCTGGCAGTTCTCCCCCCGCCCCCCCACCTCATTTGTTTGTTTTTGCCTCTCCTTGGTTTAGCCTTTGCTACTTGACTAAATATTTGCTTAATGCTAGAAAGAGGAATCTTCAAACCAAACTCTGCAAGCCTTCTTTCTGAGCAGTAAAATCTCACCTTGTTTTTGTCAGCTTGGCAAGGTCAAAACTATGTACAAAGGCAGGAAAACAGATTCAGAGCCGCTCCGGGGGAGATTTTCTAGAATCCCTGATGCTCTGGAAAACATTTGCCTCCCTAAAGAGCTTCTTTTGGTAAAAACTGAATTTTGTTCCTGGGAGGAGCTGGGTTCGTGATTGCTAGGAAGTGTAAGTTGCTGAAGCATTACATGATGTCCCTTGGGACATATTTCTGTGCCAGAATAGGAAGCTGGCCTGTGCCGGTTCAGATTAAGACTTGCAGGCATCAAACACAGAAAAGATTTTTGGTGCCCATCACAGCAAGCCCCCTCCCTGTGCAATTCAAATACAAACTAAACAGAGCCATAAAGTTTGATGAAGGAAATCCTACAATGTCCTGACTTTTCACACCAGTCATCGCTTCGATGCGTTTTCCACTTTCTCAATTTCAATTATTTGACCTTTTGGGCAGGGAGGGGGTCCCAGATTCAGCAGGCGCCTTTAACGCAGGTTCCCCACCGCAGAGCTGAAGGCGCGACTTTCCCTGGGGGCTCGGCGTTCCACTGCCAGGTGTGCAAGGCTGGGAGCACGTGCCCAGCAGCACTGCACCTGTCTGTACATTGCGTGCAGAAAAAGCAGCTTCAGAAACTTAAGGCGCCAATCTGCGATCGCAGGGGAGGTTGAAACGCTGCGAACGCCGACCGCCGGCCAGCAGACCCGCTGCGGCAGAGCGGTCCGGGAGCAGACAGGACGCCGCTCGCGGGGCGGGGTCGACGGGGATGGGCGGGATAGGCCCTCTGGCGGGCGGGCGGGCGGGCGTCGGGACCAATGGGTGCAGGCGGAGCGGGCGGGGCCAGGGGGGCAAGGCGGAGCGGGCGGGGCCAGGGGACGCGGGCGGGGTGGGCGGGGTGGGCGGGGAGGGCGGTTGCCTGGACAACCGGCCGGGGCTGCGCGGGCCGGAGCCGGAGCCTGGTAGCTGCGCGCTCCCAGACGCGATGAGCTCGTGTAGCTGCCGGCGCAAGCCGGGCCTGAGGCTCGCTCTGCTGGTGTTGGCGATCCTGACCTTCTTGGTGCTCCGCAGGTGAGCTGACGGCGAGCGTCCCGGGTCCTCCGGACTCTGGGGATGGCGAGGGGCTCGCTCTCACTGGGGGTTTTCTCCCTTGGGGTTACCGCACTCCGGGAATTCCCGAGTTCGCGCGGGCGCAGCCCTTGGATCTCTTCCTTTCTGAGGCGTCTGGCACTCCGAGCTGTGCCGGGACGCCCCTCGGGTCCCCTGTTCCCCCAGGCGCGCGCCCATCGGCCTGCGCTCCTCGTGCCCAGAGCTTTCCCGTCTCCTCCTCGGCGCCTGGCGAGCGCCGCTAGGCGTTCCTCGTACATACCCAGGACTCTAGGGAAGGGAGCAGGTCCCCCTGGAGGTCCCATGACGGCCCCCACCCAGCTTTCCTTGTAGCGCTCCGTTCCGCACTTCCCCGGTCCCCACATTTCCTGCCTAGTCTGTTGAGACAGTTCTCTGTTCCGCAGAGGCGAAGCTGAAGTTTGGGGACCGTTCGCACCTGCTCCAGTGCCCCTAGACGGGCTTGGCCCGTCCAGCAGTCGTAGGGACGCGGGGTTCTCCAGGCTCCTCGACCCTGCATATATTGGCGGCTTGCTTCCGTTAAAATGTCTGCTCCCGAGACTTACCCTATGTTCACCAGTCACTAGCCCCCCCCACCCCCAAGCTCTCCCCCAACAAAATGCTTTTGGTGTGCAAGTCATTGGGTTCAGTGAGGAAATGATTTACCCACAACCCCGGGCGAAAGTCTTCTGTGAGCTCTCAGCCATTGTTTTTGTGAACTGTACCCGTTCATAGGATTCCAGGGCCTGATTTTTAGCTTTCCAGCCCTTTGCATATGCAAAACCTCCTCTGTTGCTGGAGCTGCAGGCCAGCAGCATCAACCACTTTGCCACTGAAAGAGTTAATGTTGAAGAATCTGAAGTCTGAGTTGTTAGACCTGGCCTCAGAATACCAACCCTCAGCTTCACCTTTTGCTTCTTTCCTACCCACCATCTTAGTTTCTTTGAACTTCCCCTAGGAGGTAGGGGCAGTTCTGATGGAGAAAAATTTTTGAACTTTTTTGCTGCCTCAAGAACACATTAAGAAATTCTTTCCACTCATGCCTTTTCTTTATTTCTGAGATAGTGCAGATGTCATATGTTGTTTCAGGGAAAGGAAGGGTGCTCGAATCACTGTGGGGCCCAGAAAACCTAATAGGCATTTCATTTCTCCAGTTGTTCCCAGGACTTCCCCATCTGGCTGTGAGTGCTAACTCAGTCCTGGTCCTGACCCTGCTAGGGTGCTCAGCCTTCCTCCTGGTCCACAGCTGATGCAAACCCTGGGCACAGAGGGTAGGAGCCCGCCTGATACAGGAGCATATAGTGTTGGATACATGTACATGTATACATGCACATATGTATACATGTACATATGTATACATGTACATATATATACATGTACACATGTATACATGTACATATACACATGTATACATGTACATATGTATACATGTACACATGTATACATGCACATATGTATACATGTACATATATACATGTACATATGTATCCATGTACATGTACATGTCTGATGAGCAGACATCAGCTATGAATCCAGAGAAAGACCAGATTTGTGCAAGCAGCATGCTATTTGTCCTTTGAGGTCAGACATATAGCAGTCCGTGCAAGGGACACAGCCTGACATCTTTATTGAAGGGGCATCGAGGAGGGTCTGGAGATCGAGCTGTTAGCCCACCCCCATTTGCTGTATTCTGTAGTGGTCCAGAGGAGAACGGGTGGGAAGGAGGCTGTGGGCTTGTTGGTGTTGTGTGGAACAGAAGATGATGTGTCAGCGTCCCCATCTTGCTGTGGGGAAACCTGCATGTCTTCTCGTATTTGGGCTCACCTTGCCCTGGCCAGGTGAGGTGGCCTCAGGAGGTGACAGCCAGGGCTGTGGGCACCCTGGGAATGGCAACAGAGAATGCTAGTTGTGACTCAGGCCTATGGAAATAATTGGCAGTACTTTAGAGAGTCACCATTTTGGCTGCTGCCCCTTTTCTAGCAGGTCAGACAGGACAGAGAAGCTCAGGACCCAGGTTCAGGGTCATCTCTTAGTGTCCTTTAGATTTCATATATTTTGGGCAACATTTTGATTGTGTTACTCTTGTGGGCAGGCAGTTTCTGTTCAGTTCTTCTGTCCAGTTTAGGCTGGATACCAGGGTTGCAGAGTTTGCTTGAACACCTCTGGAGCCCAGAGGAGAGCATGCCCTTTGCCTCTCCTTCTTCCTTCCTCACTCCAGCCTTGGGCTGGGTGATGAACTGAGTGGGAGGTGGAGGCCTCTCCCAGCTGTTTTGGGACAGCACATGTGGCCAGTGGCATGTAGGTCACACGGAAACCGGCTACTCAGGGTAGACTGAGTTGTCAGGACCAGCTCTCTTTGCGTACCCTGGAAAGCAGGTATGTGGATGGCAGTTGGGAGTGGGAGGCTGTTTGGAGGTGTTCTAGTTTACTAGCTGCCAGAATGCAACACACCACAGATGGATTGGCTTTTAATAAAAGGGGATTTATTTAGTTATAGTTCTTCAGAGGAAAGGCAGCTAACTTTCAAATGAGGTTCTTCCTTACATGGAAAGGCACAGGGTGATCTCTGCTGGCCTTCTTTCCAGGCCTATGGGTTCCAACAACTTTCCCTGGGATGATTCCTTTCTGCATCTCCAAAGGCCTGGGCTGAGCTGCTAGTGAGGAGATGAGGTAAGCTGGGCTGCTTTGGCTGTGCTATGTTGAGCTCTCTCATTTAAGCACCAGCCCATTAAATCAAACATCATTCATTACAGCAGGCATGCCTCCTAGCCTGCAGATATAATCAGCAACAGATGAGGGTCGTATGCCATTGGCTCATGTCTACAGCAATAGACCTAGGGACCTTCATTTGGCCAAGTTGACACCTGACCGTAACTACCACAGGTGGCAACCTTTCTTTTTCTCCATGAACTCTTCCTTGGGCTGATTTGTGGTCAGTCATGTCTGTTCAATCACATTGTATCTAAGAAACAAGACCTTTGGGGAAGATCTCAACCTTAGGTTTGTTTAGTTTGATCCATAGGTCTTTTCTTAAATTATTTTTAATTGAAGTATAATTGTTACATAATAAGCTGAACATATTCATAGTGTATAGTTTGATAAGTTTTGAAATATATTTCTCCCTGTGAAGCTACTGCAGTTAAGAGAGTGAAAATATTCATCACCCCAAAAAGATTCCTTTTGTCCCTCAGTAATCTCTCCCTGCTGCCCCTCTCTGCACCCCATCAGACCACTGATATGCTTTCTGCCATGCCAGATTAATTTGCATTTTCTGGAGTTTTATATAAATGTGATCCTGAAGTGTCTGTCTGGCCTCGTTCACAGCATATTATTTTGAGATCTGTGTGGTGTGTGTCAACAGGAGCCAGAAGTCTTTGAGTTAGTTGCCTCCTATCCTCTTTGCTCCTCTCAGTCCATGAACACAAGAATGCGCACTTCATGGAATCAAGGTATGATTATCCCTTGTGGTTTGACCCCTAATATGAATGCGTCACTGAGCAATACTCTAATAAATACTGTATCTCTCCTATCTGAAATTTTGCTGGCAACAGTAAGGAGAGAGAAGAGCCTCAAGAGTCACAAGTCATGTTCTGTCAAGGAAGAGTTCACTTCTCTCAGCTCAGAGGTACTCCCTGGTCTTGCACTGGCCCCACCTGCATCCCAGATCCCAACCACTGCCTTTGGGAAAGAAAAAGACATGGCTTAACAATTCTGGTTACTTTTATTTGTTCCAAATCATGGCTAGTCCTGTCTTCCAAGGTGTGATGGTTTGAAGCTGTTCTGGGCCCCAGAAAAGATCATGTTCTTAAAGCTAATCCATTCCTGTGGGTGTAGACCTGTTGTGGGTGGGACCTTTGATTAGGCTCTTTCAGTTGAGACATGCCCCAGGTGGGTCTTAGAGAAACAGGCCCAGCAACTGACAGAGAGAGAAACACACAGAAGCTCAGAAAGAAAACCACAGATGGAGCAACCAGAAGCTGAGGGTGACGACATTTGGAAGAGAAGGACCAGCAGATGTCCTTATGTGCCTTCCTTTGTGACAGGGGGCCCCAAATTGCCAGCAGCCTTTTTTCAGGTATCATCCTGTTGATGTCTTGTTTCGGATATTTTCACAGCCTTAGAATTGTAAACTTGGAAGCTAATAAATCCCCACTGTAAAAAGCCAGTCCATTTCTGGTGTATTGCATTACATCAGCATTAGCAAACTGAAACACAAGGGTATGTGGAGAGATTGTCCTTCTCGTCTTGTCCTTTGAGGCAGTTGGTTTTATGAGCTTTGCATATTCTGGGGCTACTCTACTTGAGACCTGAGTCATATTCTCTGGAATATTCAATCTCTTTGAACTCTGTACCTTTGATCTTCTCGTAGTAATGATTTCAACATCTGGGAAGGATCCCTTTCAGCAGTTAATCACCTCTGTGAGGCAAGTGGAGAAGCTAAGGCTTCTAGGCAGGGTTGTGTTGTCAGGAAGACATGGGAGTGCTGAGGCCCTCTGCACCCTGGACTGAGAAGAGGGAGTTGGCCCTGGACTTCTCATGCTGCCTTGCCAGCCCGCAAGCAAAGGAGCCCTCAGCTGCGTGGGAACAGGAGTGCTGCCATTATTGGTGCATTTGCCATGAAAGTGGCTGGATACCTGCAGCACTGGGGCAAAGAGCCACATGGTCTTGGCAGCAGAAGCAGCAGAAAGTTGACCAAAAAGATCTCTGCCCCTTGGGTTAAGGAAGTAGCAAGCAAAATAAAGCATTTAGACTCTGATGAAATGACTTTGAGTTCCATGTGTCACCTTGACTGCTCGTCCAAGGAGGAGTAAGAATGCTGGAGCTGCTGGAGGTTGGAGAGGAGTGTTCAGAACATTTAGTACTTGGAAAGGACTCAAGTCCAGCACCCTTCCCCTACGCCACCTCCGTCTCCATCATCTGGCTAGTTGTTTTGGTGTGGGGCTATTTCTTGCCTCCTCCGCATTCACTTTTAACTGTTGCCTGTTCTGGATATTAAAGGCTATATTGGGAAAGAGTCCCCATCACGCACAACTTCTCCTGGGATAGAAGGGCAGGGAGTCTTTTTAGAGGCTCATGTAACAAAGCAAAAACTTCTTGACTAGCACCTGTGCCTTCGAGTCTGTTAGCTGACACTACTTCTGTGTTGTGAACTCAGCAAGATTTAATTAGCTGGCTGTTCCCTTCAAGAACGAATTGTATTTATGTTAAAAGTTTGTGTCTCTGTGTGGGTGTGTTTATAGGTAATATATGAACATGAAGAAATTCAAACAGTACAAAGGGGAACACAGTGAAAAGGCACTCCCACACTTGACATCTCATTCCCCTCCCATACCTCCAGAGTGGCCTAACTGATGGTGCTTTCTTTCCAAGATATTCTGTGCATGCACAAGAATACGGGTATACATATTCCCCCAGCTGTCCATTAGACACGTAATTTATTTAAGCAGTCCCTACTGATGGCCATTGATTGTTTGCAATCTTCTAGCTACTGCCAGAAAGTTGCAATGACTATCTGTAGGATATATTTCTTTAAGTAGAATTGCTGATCATTAGGAATATTCATTTTAAATCTTGGATAGACATTTCCAAAATCACACATTTTGTTTTTATTGTATCTGTGCAAAGGAGATTGTGAACTCAACTCTGTAGTCTGGGGGGAGAAAAATCTGTTTAGTCTGTGGAGAGCAATATAGATTCTTTATGTTTGAATTAGCCCATCTCTTATATGTCTATATAGATAAGTCCCAGGTGGTGGATTTTAAAAAATATTGAACATTTCTTTTGTTCCTTGTTTTATTTTCGTCTCCATTCAGTTTTTACATTCTATTTTGTATCTGTATATTGCCCAGCCTATAACATAAATAGGGCATGCCCCTTTCCCACATGCCAAAAGGAAATTGCTGGGTCTGGGGGGTTGGGTGTAGCTGGTTTGTTATATTGTGGGGATTCCCATTGGAAATCCTGAAATGTGTGCATCACTGAGAAACCTCACTGAAGACTGTGGGGACTGACGCGCAGCTTACCTAGGTGGGGTTGTAGAGAGGGACTTGTGGCAACCCAGGGACCAAGTGCAGGTCAGTGACTAAGACCTGCTTCTTAATTTATTCTAGGTCAATAAAGGGCCAGTTATCATAAAAATAAAGCAAAGCTGCAAAGGCAGCATGAATTCCGGAATAAAGTGTTAATATAAGCCCCAGTAGAAAGAAGGCAGGTATACCCGGTTTCATTTTACACAGAAAGTTTCAACATGAATAAATTGCTCACTAGGAAAAGCAATTGAAATGAGCTGGGCTTCCTCAGGATTTGGTTGGTGCCGTGGTTACAAGCATAATTTAGAAGGAAAGCTCTCCAACCTTTAAAGCAACCAGGTATAACCACACCGTTTTTCTTCCTTTATGTTATTGTTAGTAAGTTTATTAGTCAGGAAATTATGTGGGTTATTATTAATATATTTGATCATGAATATTAATGGTCAATATCAATATTAATAACCATCTTCATAGTGCTTTGCTGTTTATGAAGTACTAATGTGTATCATTTCATTTTCTCACCTTGAATTCCTTTGAGAAACCTAACATTTATCATCCTTATTTTCTCAGTGAATTCTTCAGTCCATTTACTACTGTTTGGGAACATGTTTCTCTAGTAACCTCCCAAGGAAGGTAGGAAACAGTTGAATTCCCCAGAATTTGATAACAGCTTTTTTTGTTTGTTTGTTTGCAGAACTTACTCTTGGCTCTAATAAACATTGGGAAGAAATATATATATTTTTAAATCTAGGGTAGGGTATAAAGGGACAAGCAAAGAGAAGCTTTGTCAAGGAAGAGACTATATACTTGTATCAGAGGAGAAGCTCTGTGGATTAGTGTTTCTCAGATGTAAACACTAATCTGCTTAAGATGCCAATTTTAATTCCAGTGAGCTCAGGTAAGGCCTGAGCATCTGCGTCTCTAAAGCACTCCAGATGCAGATACTCTGCTGTGTGCAGACCACACCTGGCGAAGTCAACCTGGATGAGATTGCCTAATGTTGAATCATCAGTGAGGAAACTATGTTAAAATAAGGGGTCAGAGAGGCCCCCTCCAACCCCACCTGCTGTCCCCTCTACACTCGGGTGGTGGGGAGAAGATGCTCTCACAGTGTGCAGGGAAACACACAAAGAATAGTTGGGGTCTGTAATGTGTGTTTTGGTAAGGAACTGGAGTTTGTTCTTTGGAATTTCTGGTCATTGACTGTAGATTGTTACCTGGTGGAGTGATTGCTAATTTTTATCAGAACTTTAATGTTATTAAAGTTCTTTCTTTTAATAACAGTGAGATTATGTGTGTACATAATCTCATTGATGTGTGTGTGTTTTTACCACCAGACTGCCAATATACTCTGTTTTAAAGAAAGGAATGTGTCCAACCAATTATTTCTCCTATTAGCCTGGAGTGTGCGCAGAAGGTTGCCTGAAGGGGAGACCCTGGTGGGGAGGGGTATCAGGTGAGATGCGTGAGTCCTTGGAGCTGAAAGGGCTAGAGGAGGTCAGGTTGTATTCTTTGGAGCAGGTGTGTTCAAAACCAAGGGAGATACAAACTCTCCTGTGTCTAAAGTGTTGGAAACTTTAGACAGTGCAAATCAGATGGTCTCTGTTGCAGCTACTTAACTGTGCCAATGGAACTTGAAAGCAGCCATAGACAGGACATAAATGAATGAATGTGGCCCTGTGCCCATAAAACTATTTATGGATGCTGACATTTGAATTCCATAGAGTTTTCAAGTGTCACAAAATATTATTGTTTTGAATTTTTCAACCATTTACAAATGTGAAATGCTTGCGTTGCTTGCAGGCTGCATCAGAATTGGAGACAGGCTGCATTTGGTCAGCAGCTGTAGTCAGCCAGTCCCTGGCCAGAAAATGTTATTGCAAAATTTTAGTGATTGGAATAAAATAACTTGGCACAACGTCTAGCACATAAAATAGAATTAGATGGTAAGTCGAATGGGGAAAAAGAATGGAAAAGTAGGGATTATCCCTTATCAAGGACATAAAAATCCGTAAAAGTTACTTATATAAAAGCATGCTAAAATAAGTTTATTGCAGAGTGATAAGAGTCTTTAACATCACATGGAGCAGCATTCTACATTTCTTCTTAGAAAGCCACCTTTGTAGCCCCATTTTACAGATGAAGAAACTCCTGGCAGAAATCCAGCATCACTAACCCTAGGTGACACTGCTTTTGAGGGGCAGAACCAGAATTCTGTCCACATCTCCCCCTCCTAGATACTGCTTTTGTTTTCACTCCCACTCCTGCCTGGTATACAGTAGTCCTTTGGAGGAACTGTGCTCTAAAATGTCATTTGTAAGTCACTTGTTGGAGCATGGAATGTTTTCCCTTAGAAAAAGAAAAAAATGGTGATTAGGTTTATAGAATCTCCACAAATGACTCTTTCATGTATAATATAGCAGAATTGTAGTTCTTAACTTTGGTGTGAATTTTGGGTCCTGGGAGTTCTGAGAAGTAGGAAGGAGTAGGCAAAAATAATCTTTGCACATGGGTGGCCCTGGACAAATTCTCAAAGTGTGAGTCATGCCAGAGACACATGTTTTCTCTTGACTTCTCCCCTCTAGGTTCTGGCCATCCAGGCCCCTCAGACTCCCGAAGGCTCTCCTGGGAACCCTTTCTAGGCCAGTGGCTCTCAACATGCATGTTAGAATTCACTGGGACGCTCTTAGGGAATTCTGATAGCCAGGCTTCACCTCCAGATGTAGTGAGTTACTCAGCTTGGGCCTGGGCCTTGGCAGCTTATGAAAGTTCCTGGGTATAGTAGTTAGGTTCAGGTGTCAGCTTGGCCAGGTGATGGTGCCAGTTCTGTTGCTGTGGACTTAAATCATCAGCATGTGAAATTCATCTGTGGCTGATTACATCTGCAGTCTGCTAAGGTGAATGCCTTCTGCAGTGAGTGATGTTTAATTTAATTAGCTGGAGGCTTAAAAGCAGAGCTCAGCACAACTGTGAGGTGCTCAGTACAGCCCAGCAGATGCCCAGCAGATGCCCAGCACACCGCAGCTCACTTCAGCTCACAGCTCAGAGGAGCTCAGGCCCAGATGTTTGGACATGCAGAAAGGAATCACCTCTGAGAAAGATGTTTGAATCCAGAAACCAGGAGGGAAGGCCAGCAGATCTCACCGTGTGCCTTCCAGTGTGACAGAGGAATTCAGATAAAATGTCTATCTTTTGCCCATTTTATAATTGTTTTTTTTTTTGTAGTTTTATTGCTGATTTGTAGGTTTTCTTTATATGTACTGGATCTCAAGCCCTTATCTGATATATGATTTCCAAATATTCTCTTCCATTGAGTTGACTGCCTTTTGACAAAGTCTTTTGAAGCAGAGAAGTGCTCAGTCTTGAGGATTTCCCATTTATCTATTTTTTCTTTCATTGCTTGTGCTTTGGGTGTAAGTAAGGTCTAATACCTCCTATTATTAAGTCTTGAAGATGTTTCCCTTCATTTTCTTCTAGGAGTTTTATGGTACTGACTTATATTTTAGGTCTCCGATCCACTTTGAGTTAATTTTTGTATAGGGTATGAGGAAGGGGCACTCTTTCATTCCTTTGGATATGGATATCCAGTTCTCCCAGCACCATTTATTGAAGAGTACCCTAGTTTTTTAAAATTAAATTGACCAGACATAAAATCAAGTCTCATTGCTAAAGAAGTATCTAAGTGCCTACTCTCAAGTTCTGTCTGGATTTTGGTGAGAATGAGTTTGTGAGGAGGTCCTACCCACGGCCCGTGCTTTTGAGCAGCACTGGCCAGAGTAGAGGGTAATACAACTCGCTAACCAGCCTGTTCGTCTCCATTTCTCTTTTTTGTACCCTCTTCTCAGGTTTATTTTTCCTCAGTCTTCCTGCTCTCTTGAAGCCCGTTTATGATGAGCTAATCTGTTCCCTGAATCAGTTCTGCTTTCATATTCTTGTGTTTTCACCCAAGTCTCCACTGCCTAAAAACTCTTTCTTGTACTCCCTGCCTTCAAGACCCAGTGAAGAGCCACTCTCCATGTGAAGCCTCCTCTAATACCACCTGGATGATTTAGATAATTTCTTCATTCAACAATTATTCATCTCTCTTTATCTGTTGATCTGTTTACCTATCATCTGCCATTTCTAAGACTGGCTGCACCATTTGCAGGGCCCAAGGCAAAATAGAAATGTCGGAACCCTTGTTTAAAAGTTATTTAAGATTTCAAGATAGCGAGAGTAGAGTATTAAGCCAGGTGTGGGGCCTCTGAGTGTAGGCCTTGCAGGTTGCATGCTCAGAAAGCCAGGCCTGGCCATCCCTTTGCTCCTGAACCAACACCTAGGACCCAGGGTTGCGATAATTAGCATATGCAGTGGGATGAAGAAGACTGTGTATATCAGAACTCCTCATAGGGACCATGTAACATACATGGTCTTAGGGAGCACTTGGGTAGGAGGGGATTGAGGTCCCTGAGGAGCACCAGCAAATTGCCATGGCATTTTTTTTTTTTACTTTTTTTATTGTATAATAATATAACATAAATACAAAGCAAAGAAAGAAAAAAAGCAATAGTTTGCAAAGCACTCTTCAACAAGTAGTTACAGGACAGATCCCAGAGTTTGTCATGGGCTACTATACCATCATCTCAGATTTCCCCTTCTAGTTGCTCTAGAATATAGGAGGCTAGAAGGCTTAAATATTTTTTTTTTATCATCACAATCGACTTTTTTCTTTTTTGTGAAAAATAGCAAAAGCACAGCACAACAGTTTGTAGAACAGATTTTCAGAGTGTTACAATTCCACAATTTTAGGTTTTTACTTATAGCATTTCTAAGATACTGGAGACTAAAAGGAATATCAATTTAATGATTCAGCACTCATATTCATTTGTTAAAACCTCCCTTCACCATTACCTTTGATCTTTCTGTTCCTCTCTTGGGCTATGCCCATTCTAAATATTTCATGTTGGAAAGGGCTGTCCATAATATGGGGTAGGGAGATGGAACTAGCTGATGTTCTAGAGAGGCTGGGCCCTCTAGGTTTCAGGACTTATCTGATTCAGGGACCCTTCTGGAGGTTGTGAATTTCTAGAAAGTTACCCTAGTGTATGGAACCTTTGTAGAATCTTAAATATTGCCCTAGCTATTCTTTAGGATTGGCTGGAGTGGTTTTGGTTGGGGTTTGGCAGGTTATGATAGGTAGCAATGTCTAACTGAAGCTTGTATAAGAGTGACATCCAGAGTTGCCTCTCGACTCTATTTGCACTTTCTCAGCCACTGATGCTTAATTAGTTACATTTCTTTCCCCCCTTTTGGTCAGGATGGAATTGTTGGTTTGTGGTACCAGTGCTGAACTCATCCCTGGGAGTCATGTCCCATGCCACCAGGGAAACTTTCACCCCTGGATGTCATGCCATGGCTTTTAACTAAATACCATTTAAAGCTGGTGGTCCCAAAATAGCAGGGCTCCGGCTGCTTGATGAAGAAGGGCATGCAAGTTCAGATCCAGAGCTGAAATACCGGGAGCTGTTGGTGGAAGAGAAGCTTATGGATGTATAGGATGAGGGCCATAAGGGAAGAGACCATGGTAGCGGAGCTGGAAGGAGAGCAGGGAGGTCCGACAGCAACCAGAGCCTGCCTGGAGGTTGGCTGTGGGTGTGCAGCATGATCTGCCCACGCTCCCCTGTGCCCACGGGGGCTTTTGGGAGGGCTGCCCCTCTGGAGGGGACAGGGAGCCTCTGAGCGTCAGGTCACACTGGCTGCTCCCTGCCCCCACTGGGATCCTTCTAAGAGATGACAGCCCCCCACAGTACATGTAGATAATTGCAGGAATGATAGTCAGACCTTAATCACGTCCCCAGCAGTTGCGGAGCTGTTGCAGGCAGCTACTGTCCCAAGCATCTGCAGCTGCCGTGAGATGGGCTGAGGAAGCAAGCACCAACCAGCATGACTTCTGTCCCACACTCACTCATGCTTTTGTTGTCTGTCCCCAGTGGCCCTGACCTTCCCAGTTGGCAACTTTGTGGCCCGTGGCATCTCTCAGGCCTTCTCTCTCTGCCTTCTGGAGAGGGCTTGGTCTCCTATGAGTGACTTGTGTCCCAAGTGAGGATGTGAGGGAGGGAATTCTATGAGGAGTGAATTGCTGGGACCAGTCTGAGGAGGGTCCACTGGCTCCACACAAGAGGTACTCTGAGACACCTTTACAAAGGAACTAAACTTTCCAATAGCCAATCCGGGTGAGCTGTCTGTCATGCTGGAGTATCTGTTGGCTAACATTTGATCTTCAGAAAATCCCTAAGACCTGGAGATGTGGTCAGTGAATAGATTCTGTGTCTAACCAGATGCCTTTTTCCAGGTTTCTGCTCCTGGAGTCGGGCCGCTGTGACCATAAGCCGACTCAGAGGTACAATTAGAAGTAGCTACTACTTTAGCATTTAGCCCAGGAGAGCTGGCCATCTTAGAAACCTGTGTGCTCTGCCTTTTGTGTCCCAGTAACAGTGTACAGCTCCCTCGCTCTCTGAGCACCCCCTTCCCGTGTCTGAGTGACCCCACTGTGCCCTCTCTCCTTTTAGCACACACCATCTTCATGTTGAAAATTGTGTTTGTCTTGTTCCTGACTGCACCGTCAGCTTGCTCTTGCCCCACAGCTGGGCCCAGCCGCATGAATGGGGCTGAAGATAGACGCCTTCCAAGGTTTGACCGAGTTGGGGGGTGGGAGCTTTGAGTACCCTTTCAGGGCTTGTGAAGAAAAAGAGGAAACCCATTTCTTCTCTGGGCCTCTGCTCACTGCCAGAGGGTGAGCCTGGGGTTTCATAACTGTCTTTTCTCTCTCCAGATTGAATTGGTATCCATGGCTAAGACATCGGCAGGAAGGGTTACAGGCCAAAGGCCAAAACTTTGTGCTGGAGGACTCCACCTTCTGGATCTTTGGGGGCTCCATCCACTACTTCCGGGTGCCCAGGGAGTACTGGCGGGACCGCCTGCTGAAGCTGAGGGCCTGCGGCTTGAATACCCTTACCACGTGAGTGCCATGCCCTGGCCCACCCGCCCGTCTGCATCCTGCCAGTCTCAGCGTTCTTCCTTGTGTTTAGATGGGTGAGCCCCATCAGATCCTAAACCCGCATAAGCCCTGTAAGCAAAGCTTGGGGCTAAGCTCCGTGAGGAAAAATATAGGAGGATGAGATAGCGCACACCCTCTGCTTAGGTCTGTTGGGCAAGTCAGCATCCCTTCCTTCCAGCCCTTCAAATTACGGGGCGATAGGATGTGCAATGGCTCTAAGGTCCAAGGAGCAGACAGAACAGGGTTGTGTAAAAGAAGATAGTGAAGGCAGTGAGTACAGGTTTGGGAAGTGATTAAATTATCACAAATAATTGTTACAGGCAAGCAAACCTCCCTTCCCCCACAAATTATACAGTGAATGGGTATGGTCAGCTACCTGAGGAAGCCCCATCCCAGCAGTGCTCAGCATTTCTCTTTTGGAATTATCTTCAGCTGCTGTGGCCTATCATTCTAGCATCAACAGCTGTGATTTTAAAAATATGCTCAGTGAAAAATCTTGATCTTTTTGTGGATTGCTTTTTTTCCTTGAAAATTGCTAATAGATTATTTGGATCCAAGTCTATGAAATAAAGTGGGCTTTCAGGCAAAAATATGTGGTTGTAAATCAAGGAGATAGTTTTTGTTGGGTGATTTATCAACTGGCTTTGAAGACACCTTTTAAAAAGAGTTATGGAGTATTCTGAGTTATGACAGCATGATTGAAATAAATGTGTATAATCTCCCAGAAAGACTTCTTAAAAAACGAACTGTTTAATTGCATAGTGAGTTCAGATACATCCACACCTTATAAGACTCCTGAAGGTTGTCAGAATATTGCAGGGTAAGCATTTGGCCTTACAAAAGTAAGACAATCTGTATTTGCTGAAACATGAAGCTCTTAGCTCTGGATTGGAAGCACTAAGGCTGTCCCTTCAGCTGTGTGTGTTTTTTGCAGTTGGAGAGAGCTCCCCTAAAGGCCCAGGGTGGGTGGGGAGCTGGGGAGAACAACAGTTCTCATCACTATTCTTATACGTAAACTCATAGCTTCTGCCTTCTGCCTTCCGAGTCAAGACCTTACTTCATTTCCTTATCTTCTCTTTATAGTAGAACCTCCCTTTTGTTCCATGTTTTGAAATCCTGGATGCTTCCATAAAAATAGGACTACTTAAAGGTCTGTCTTCTTACTCTGTTTTTCACTTGTTTCTTCATTGAGGTTACTCCTCCTTGCAGAGCGAGGCAGTGCACTAACAGGGTGGGTGACGTTTCACCCAGCAGGTCATAAGCTTCCCCCAGCGCTTGTAAGCGTTCCCTCCCTTCTCCTCAGGAGAGCAGACATCAGTGCCCCAGGGGCTTGCCCTGCATTCTTGAAGCCCCTAGATCTTTTCCATGAGTTCTTGGTTCCGGTCCCAAAGTCCTTAAGATGACACACCCAAGAAGCCCATCTTCAGTCATTATTACGGATTTTAGGGATGAAGAAGGAAACCTGGGAGAGGAGGTAAAGCAGGAGATGAATGGAAGGCTCTTGGCCTGCAATTATCTTTTCTTTCACAGCTATGTTCCATGGAACCTCCATGAGCCAGAAAGAGGCAAATTCGACTTCTCTGGGAACCTGGATCTGGAGTATGTGCTGGTGCTGCTTCCTTGTTGGGACCCTCGGGTGGGAAGCAGAGACGGCTTTCTGCTTTGAGAACCACAGAGAGATCACAGAGTGTTCTGACTGTTGGCTCTCAGGACAGGCTGGAAGGCTCTGCACTCAGTTCCACACACCCCCTAGCCGTAAGCTGGCTCCTCCCCGTGGGGGCTGGACTGTCTTCTCTGTGCCCAGACTGTCACTGCAGCTGAGAAGCTGCTCGTTCCCAGGATTCGGCCCCACCTTGAGGGGGTCCTTCTCGCTGTGGGTTAGCAAAGCCGTAGGGGTCACACTCACTGTTAGGGTGACTTGGGCACCCTCATAGACAGCCCAAAGGTCCCCGGAAGACTCCTTATGCTGGGAGTTAGTGGAAACCCAGCCCCAGGCCTCTCTGGCTTCTGACCTGTGGGCTCTCTGCCTTGTTGGTGGGAGGGCCTGCAGCTTTCCTCTCCTCACCCCAGTCTCCCTGACTGAGCGAGGAGGGCGGGGAGAAGAGCTGAGTGCCTTGCTGGGCTCCCTTCCCATGCCTGCCCTGGCTTAGCACCCTGGCCTTGGCTCTGGGCTGACACTACGGCCTTGGTCTCTCTCCAGGGCCTTCATCCTGCTGGCTGCCGAGGTTGGGCTGTGGGTGATCCTGCGTCCAGGCCCCTATATCTGCAGTGAGATCGACCTGGGGGGCCTGCCCAGGTAAGCAGGCTGAGAAGGACTCTGGCTGTGGCTGGTGTTGTCCTGTGTGCCTATGCACAATGCACATCACAACAGTAGATTTAGATCTGCTTTTAAATTCTATTTTTCCCTTATGTACTAGATTTCCTTTTCAGGAATAAGGGGCATCCAAGAGGGATCATTTAAAATGTCATAGTTGTTGCCCTGGTAAAAATCAGTGATTTATTATTATTTTTTTTTGGCAAGCCACAGGAGGAAGATATTTCACTTCATCAGGATCTTACAACTTATAGGGGATCTCAGATTTTAGTCAAATTACTTAACTTCACTGGACCTTACTTTTCCTGTTTGTAAAATGTGAAAAATCAAACCTACCCTGTCAATTTGTTTAGAGACATTACCAAGCATTTTTGGAAAGGTCCAAGTATTTTTGATAAGTAAAATACAAGAGAAACACATTATTATTATTGTTTTAGCTTCAAAGCTCAGACATTAATTTATTATCCTTTTACATGTGGTGTCAGCTGAGGTCAGTAAAACGATCTGCTCTTGGAATAGAAATCTGGACAAGAATTAGTTGGTGCTAATTTAGTCATTCTGATTTTACCAGTATTTTCCAGCATGAAGGTTTTCTTGTGGATTGGCGTAACCTCTTCCTCTCCGCACGCTGTACCTGATGCTTACATACTCTTCCCCACCCCACAGCACCCCGGGAGGAAAGAAAGCTGATTTCACTTGTCCTGAGGTCTCCTGGAGTAGGGGATAGCCTCTCCTCATAGTGCCACTGAGGGCGCTTGTTTTCTCTTTCCTGTTCCCTGAAGGGCAGGCAGGCTCCCTCCATCTCCATCTTTGTGCCAGTTGGCCTGGCAGTATACCCTGGGGCAGGCTGTGAGCCCCAGGGATTAGACCAGGTGTGCTGCATCAGCTTCCTTCCCACTCAGCAGGGACCAGAGCACAGCAGGAGGGTGGGACTTGCCCTTCTCAGTTCAGAAGCATGCAGTGCCGACACCCAGGCCCCATCTGCCCCTGCCTCCTCGTCCAAACAGTGGGTGCGTTGGGAGGTCTGGGAAAGCAGGCAAGTTCAGAAGTAGGAATGAGACATCAGAAGCATCTTACAGGAGGTGCTGTGTGAAGGTGTGAATCTCTCCTTGTCCATTTTTCCCCTAAATAAATGGATAATTTTTGGACCCTGTTCAGGACTTGCCAATCAGGGTAAGAAAACCATCTCAGCCTTTTGTTAAAAATTATAAGTATTTTCTCAGCCTGTAAAGTGAGAAGGGAACACACCTCGACTCTGGCTTTGGAACTCATCCAAGGTGTTCTCTGTTCATCTATAGAATTTTGTGACCACAGCATAGAGGTAAAAAAGAAAACTCTTCTTGTTTCCCTGTCCCTCCATGCATTGGGCTCTGAACAATCATCCACATCAGTGTCAAGAATTCTAGAACTAGAGGCCGAGGAGAAGGGGGCTGCAGAGTTAGCCTTTCCCAGTCTCACTTCAGGCTGGTATTTTTGGGTCCCAGTTGAAGGCATGGGCTAAATCTGCCCTTTTCCATCTCCAGTGATTCCTGACTTTTGGGGTCCCCTTTTGTAAGTAGGTTGTAGAGTCAATGCTTGGAAACTGGGTTGGAGAGTTTCTCTCACTCTTGGCCTGCAGCCGTGACCTGTAGCCATCAGTAAAATTCCTGTTGGTGCTGGTGTGCCTTAGGAGGTGGCAGCAGCAAGTGGAGGGCAGCAGCTGCATGTCCTCAGGCTTTGTCAGGTTTTGCTTCTGACTCAGTTGGGATAATCTTGCAACTTTTTGGCTAAGTGGAGGTATTGTGGTGGGAGTGAATCTAGGCTTGCTGTGGTCTCATGGCTTATCCCAGGTCACTTTGAAGCCACTTCCCTTTTCTCCCCCAGCCCCCTGCTCAAATCAGACTCACAAACAGTAAAATGAACGCTCCTTCTCTTTACTCCAAGCTGGTTACTCCAGGACCCTGACATGAAACTGAGAACAACTTATAAAGGCTTCACCGAAGCGGTGGACCTTTATTTTGACCATCTGATGTCCAGGGTGGTCCCGCTCCAGGTAAAGGCAAACTCACTCTACTTTTCTCTTTACCTGTCTGATTCTACATTCGCTCTCAGGCCAAGGGCCCACAGTTCTTGTCAACCCCAAAACACATTCTTCCTCATTACCTATAAAAAGTTCCAAAGTTATCATTGGAAGGACTTGTAAGAGGTATCTTTTAAAGAGATCTTTGCATTTTATTGTGGTCTCAGGCAGTAAGTGCTGAAAGGACAGGCAAGAGTAAGGAGTTTCATGCATTGTGCCGTCCCTAAGCTGCGACACTTGATGACCATCCAAAACTGCGCATCGGTGTACCAGCCTCAGCGACCCAGCCTGCACAGAGAAGAGCATGTGGGAGTGGGCTCTTGCCTGTCAGACAGAGGGATTCTGGACTTTTTGTAATTGTAAAACACAGTCAATGACTTTTCAACGTGCTCCCTTCTGCTGCCAGCACGGGGCTGCATGGTATATACATTTGTTAGTCAAAACTTATGTGTTAAAGTCTTCTTTTGCGTGTGGGAAAATTATCTGAACATCTGGAATCATTGGAAGTAATGAAAAAGCAAGATTGGGAATAATTAACCCAGTTGCTTATATAAAACCAAGAAAAGTGACATTGTATGTGAAATTTGTACATTACTGAAAAATTAGTTTATCGATTAAAAAAAATTGCCATTGAGTCACTGGTTTGGAATGTTCATGCCACACATAGATTAAAGGGCAGTGCTTGCTTCTGTGTAAGTCTGGCAGATGAATCAAGGAAACCCATGTAATATTTGGGACATATTTATGCTAAAAAATTATTCATTACTTATCTGCAATTTAAATTTAACTGGATGTCTTTTTTTTTGCTAAACCTGGCAACTCTAGTCGTGCGGGGATGAAGATGTTAGGAGGTTATTGCCCTACATTTTTTCAGGCAGGGGGTAATTCAGCACGTTGCAGTCGTAAGATGGGTAGTGGAGGCAGAGGTGTGGGTAGTGGGGAAGGTCACGACAGGAATTTGGCTCAGAAGCATGTTTAGGCATGAACATGGCACACCTGGACTTTTGAGGCTTTTGTTTTCCAGTGGGACATTTTGTTAGTCATTGGTGTGGTGACTTCAGATGATCCAGTTCCTAATCTGCGTCTGATGGATTCTTCTTCCCAGTACACGCTCGGGGGACCCATCATTGCTGTGCAGGTGGAGAATGAGTATGGTTCCTATGACAAAGACCCTGCCTACATGCATTACGTCAAGAAGGTAAGAGTTGGCACAGGCCACGTCCCCTGGGCCCTTCCCTCCGTGTCATTTCAGCACCACAGAGCCTTTTGCCCCTCCATGGATCTGAGTTCTTCTCCCAGGGCTCTTCCTAAGAGAGAATGGTCTGTGAACTGGCAGAAAAGGGCCCTACTCAAGTTTAAGCTTTGTCTCAGATTTGCCCTCTTTGATTGCACTTGAGTAATTTTGGTCAAAACAGGGAAATCAGTTAGCATCAGTCAACTAACTCATATTCGTGTGTGTAGTATGAGACTATGGGGAATGCATGGAAGACAAAAACTTAATCTCAGCAGTGGAAGAAGGCAGATGGACAGTGAAAGTAGAGCTCCAAAGAGCCACAGTAAGAATAATAAAAAGGGACATTTATTTAGCATTTTACTACCTTCGCATTGTAGCGCTCATGTATAGTTAATCAATTTAATGATAAAAGTTGAGAAGAACATGTTCTTACAAATATGTCTCATATATTTTTACATATATAGTACTCTTAGCTGTAAAATATATTTAGGTTGTCAATATCATTGGACAAATATGTTTTTAAGAAAATTACTTTCTTGGTCTGTAGTCTTAAAAGTGGTATTACTTAGACACTCTCACCATAAATTGCCTAAAAAATTACACAAGTTTAGAAAATTGCCAGAACTGTATGTATTTCTGTTTCTTCATAGTCTGTCAACATTTTTGTTATATATATGAATTTTGGTATTTTGATGGATAATAGAATCTACTTTAATAAATTATTAAAGCTTGTAAGTCAAGAGTTCATTAATTCTTTTTATTTTTTGTTTGCTCCGTATGCCCATTCATATTCTTTGATGATTTGCTGTTGCTTTCTTGACCTTTCTCAATTGCCTATTCTGGTTGGATCTCAGATTTACAGATGCTGAATGTTTTGGATAGCACCTATTTTCCTGAATGTGATTTGCCAACATTTTTTTCTACTTCATTAGTTTTTTCTTTATAGAAATCTATATTTTTCATCTATTTATTCCTTCATTTACTCATTCAACACATAATTTTGAACACCTACTATGAGTCAGGCAATGTTCTAGATTTAAGAAACACTCCAACTTCTTCTTTTTTTTTAACTTTTTTAATCATATAACATATATACAAAGCAAAGAAGGAAGAAAGCAATAGTTTTTAAAGCGCTCTTCAACATGTAGTTACAGGACAGATCCCAGATTTTGTCATGGGCTACTATCCCATCCTTTCTTTTCCTTCTTGCTCCTCCAGAATATAGAAGGCTAGAAGGAATAAATATATTTTTTTATCATCATAATCTATTTTTTTCTTTGTATAAAAAATATTATATATACAAAAAAAACAATAAATTTCAATGCACAGCACAACAATTTGTTGTAGAACAGATTTCAGAGTTTGACATGGGTTATGATTCCACAATTTTAGGTTTTTACTTATAGCTGCTCTAAGATACTGGCGACTACAAGAGATCAGTTTAATGATTCAGCAATCATATTTGTTTGTTAAACCCTAACTTCTCTATATAACTCTACCATCACCTTTGATCTTTCTATCCCACTCATTAACACCCCAACTGCTTTTTATATTATCTTTAAAACTGATCTGCTTTGTTTCCAGTTACTTTTCTCTTGCTTCAGATGTCAGAAGTTGCCACCTTTCATGTTCAAAATAGGCAGCAATCCAATTCTTTAGTGATTTTAGCCTATATGGGGTATTATAGGGCTAGGGTATGAGGTGTATATCCAGTTCTTTTTTTTTTTTCTCAGACTGAAACCTCATTTCCCAGCAACACTTATTAATTAGTGGATCCTTTCTCCATTGTTTTATTTCAACAGGATTGTCACTGGTTTCACCTTTATCGATTGACTTTAATTTAGAGATTGTGCTTCTTTCGGGTTTGTGCTGTAATTTGCGATGTTTTATTGAGTAGGAAAGTTGAATGCACCCAGGTGTTGCCAAGTGGAAAATGAAGGACTGCCCAGTAGTGACAGCTACTCAGCCCGTGGTAGTGATTAGAGACCCTTCCTGTAGGGTATGCCCTCCTTCTGACTTCTCAAGCTGTGGTTCCCAGGCTGGCTGCACATTACTTCATGGGGTGGGAGTGGAGTGAAAACCCCTATGTATAAGCCATCCTATGTCCTAATTAAATCAGAACCGCTGGGTGGTACTCAGATATCTGTATTGTTTAAAACTCCCAGATGATTCCAAGGCATGGCCAAGGTTGAGAACCAGAGATTTACTATGTAGGCAGACTGAGGAGAGGCAGGGATTGAGAAATAAAGATAAGAACAGGCTTCTGTAATCAGAGCTGGCTTCAGAGTAGCTGTACTTTGAACAAAGGACTTCTCTGTGGTGGGACTATGAGAACATCTGCTTCTGAACTGCGAGTATTATGAGTATTATGTGAGAGAGTGCAGCTCAGTTCTGCTGCAGGCTCACCGAGAGGAGGCTGTCAATGAGATGGGGTGGGGTCCAGGAGGGTGGGCCTGGTGAAGTGGAGGAAAGGTTGGTGACCTCTGTGAATTCACCTCCATGGCTTGGGCTTGGTCCTCGGTGTCCTGAGCTGCATTTTGCTGACACCTGCAGATTCATTTTCTATCAGGCAGCCCCATCTTGTAGGATTTCATCCACCCTCCCTCCTGCTGTCACCTCCTCAAAGTATGCGCTGTCTCTGGAAAGGATGGCACTCCTAGAGCCCAGAACTGTGTGCCTCCGGCTTTCTCCCTTCTTGTCTTCACATTAGCTAGAAGAAGCCCAGCCCACAGTTACCTCGTTGTTCCCTCCACCTTGTTCCCTCCACTCTCCCCTGGGCTTGTCAGTGGTTGTTTACCTAATTACCAAGCTGCAGAGGAGAGAACAGGAGTAGAAGAGGATGCGTGCAGCACCTTCAGGGACCTTTCTTGCCTGGATACGCTTCCCTGGGGCCTGGGGAAAGGTGTGTGTATGTGCAGTTAGGTCTATCGCTGGTGCCCTAGTTACCCTTTCTAATGTGGAGTCAATAATCGGAGTCTATGAAAAGCCAAGTGGAAAGAATCAAGCTATGGTTATGTGCTCCTGACCCACACATCTTGGAGACATGGGTTCTGTTCCAGGCCACTGCAATAAAGTGAATATTGCAATAAAGTGAGCCAAATGAACCTTTTGGTTTCCCAGTGCATATGAAAGTTGTATTTGCACTATAGTGTAGCCTATTAAGTATAGAAGAGGATTATATCTTTTTAAAAATGTACGTACTAGTTAAAATGTGACACAGATCTGAAGTGAGCACATGCTGTTGGAAAATTGGCACCAATAGACTTGGTCACCATACACCTCCGATAAATGGCAGTATCTGTGAAGCACAGTGAAACAAAGTGCAGTAAAATGAGGTATGTTGTATGGGGAGCTTCACACACCCTAGGATGTATATGGTGGGAGCTTAGCTCAGCATTTGTTGAATATAAATGAGAGATGGGTTGGAGAACTCGGAGGCAGTTGACCAGGTCTGTTTAAAAAGTCCCACCTGTTCTCCTGGTTTCCCTCCCAGAGCTTCAGTCCTCCCTAAGAATTCTGTTCCTTTTGCGCTTTATCAGTACCTAGGATCACACATGAGCTTAATTCACGTGTAGATTCTTTCTCTGCCTCCCCCAATTCCAAAAGAATTCAGCTGAAGTAAACAGTCTTGTCATAGTTCTGTAAAGGTAACTACAGGACAATGCAATAGTTTGCTGGGGGTTCTGATCCCAAGGGGAGCATCAGAGCCCAGTCTTTGAAAGTAGACAGACTCAGGGGTCTTGTTAACTCTGCATCTGGTTAGCTCTGTAACCCTTACTGTATCCTTGAATCTCCCCAACAGTCTTTTTGTCTGTAAAATTAAGATATTAATGGTGCAGAAGGAGCCAAGATGGTGGCTTAGTGAGGTGTGGGATTTAGTTTGTCCTCCAAAGCATCTAGTAAATAGCCAGGAACAGTACAGAACAACTGCTGGGGCCACATCAGTAACTGGACACCTAGTGTACACCAGTCTGGACAAGCTGGACTAGCTGCGAGCCCACCCAGAACTGTGAGTCCCCCAGGCTGTGGAGGCCGGTACCCTTCCTCCACAAGCTGGTTCCCAGAGGAGAAAAGGAAAGGGACTTTACTAGCAGCAAGGGGCTGAGCTCAACCACACTCAAATCTGTGGAGTTAATTAACAAATTCTGACTAATACAATTGGGCCCCAGCTCAGCTGATCCTCAGGTAAAAGCTGAGGTTGCTGGTTTTTGCCCTGTGAAGAGGGGGCACGGCTGACGGAAAAAGAAATAAAAAAAAAAAAGAGTTTTTTTGGATCGGACAGCACAAAGTATTTGAAAGGGTCTGGCCCTGAAGAAAAGAAGGGGGCACATAGGACCTGGAGATATACAGAGCAACGTACCCATTTAAGATTTGATTGGCAAACCCAGGGGCTGCTGCACTGAAAAGGAGGATTTTTTTTCTTGTCTTTTTTGTGGCTGTGTTTCTACAGCCTGACTGTTCTTTGGATACAACTGCAAGGCTTCACAGGCTCCATCTGCCCCAGGCAAGGGTGGAATTGAGCTTGTCTGGAGGCTGTGCCTTCCCCTGGAGAGAGGTGGGGCCCAGCTCAGGTAGAATCCCCCCCTCAAGGAATTCAGACCCCCAGGGTCTGGAAAACTGAAGCAATTAAAACCAGCCTACACACTTTCCTCTGTCTGGACCACACCCCCAGCAGAGAGAATCTGTTGAAGTTAAAGGTACCACATCACCTTATGCTGGGGGGACCCACAGGCACACAAGCGCCACATATTGGGCAGGATAGCAAAAACACAGAGTCTAGAGGCTTCATAGGAAAGTTTTTCAATGTGCTGGGTCTTGCTTTCAGGGAAAACTGATGCAGGTGATTCTTTCCTCCTGAGAAGAGGCTAGTTTGGTCTGGGAAAATCTGACTGGGGTCTTTAACACCTAAGTAGACCCTCCTAAGGGAGGAAAAAAGGTACCATACAGGCAGGGCAAGAAACAAGAAAACAAGAACTGAAAAATTCTGATCTGTTAAACAAAACCTAAGGTAGAGGTCTAGAATAGCTGAACTGAATGTCAAGGAACAGATAGACAACAAAGTCATCCAGTAAGAAAATCCTAGGTAAAAAAAGCAAAACGATCTCCAGAATAAATGAAGTAAGGAAAGTAAATGCCTAGATACCAGCAAAAAAAATAATGAATCATACTAGGAAAATTGGAGATATGGCCCAGTCAAAAGAACAAACCAACAATTCAAATGAGATACAGGAATTGAAACAATTCATAGCATTTGCACAGACATGGAAAACTTCATCAGAAATCAAATCAATGAATTGAGGAAGGATATAAAGAAGGCAAGGGGTGAACAAAAAGAAGAAATCGAAAGTCTGTAAAAACAAATCACAGAACTTATAGGAATGAAGGGCACAGTAGAAGAGATGAAAAAAAAAACGATGGAAACCTACAGTGTTAGATTTTAAGAGGCAGAAGATAGGATTAGTGAACTGGAGGATGGGACATCTGAAATCCAACAAGCAAAAGAAAATATAGGGGAAAGGATGGAAAAATATGAGCAGGGACTCAGGGAATTGAATGACAACATGAAGCACATGAACATATGTGTTGTGGGTGTCCCAGAAGGAGAAGAGAAAAGTAGACTAATGGAGGAAATTATCACTGAAAATTCCCAACTCTTATGAAAGACTTAAAATTATAGATCCACGAAGTGCAGCATACCCCAAACAGAATAGATCCAAATAGATGTACTCCAAGACACTTACTAATCAGAATGTCAGGTGTCAAAGAGAAAGAGTGAATTTTGAAAGCAGCAAGAGAAAAGCAATCCATCACATACAAGGGAAGCCCAATAAGACTATGTGTAGATTTCTCAGCAGAAACTATGGAGGTGACAAGACAATGGTATGATATATTTAGGATACTAAGAGAAAAACTGCCAACCAAAAATTCTATATCCAGCAAAATTATCCTTCAAAAATGAGGGGGAAATTAAAACATTTTCAGACTAAAAAATCAGGGAGAATTTGTGACCAAGAGACCAGCTCTTCAAGAAATACTACAGGGAGCACTAGAGACAGATAGGACAAGACAGAAGAGAGAGGTGTGGAGAAGAGTGCAGAAATGAAGACTATCAGTAAAGGTAAAAGGAAGAAAAATTAGATATGACACATAAAATCCTGAAGGCAAACTGGTGGAAGAAAATACCGGCCCATACAGTAATAGCACACTAAATGTTAATGGATTAAACTCCCCCAATCAAAAGACAGACTGGCAGAATGGGTTAAAAAAACAGAAGTGATCTGTATGTTGTCTACAGGAGACACATTTTAGACCCAAGGATGAACATAGGTTGAAAGTGATGAAAGGTTGGGAAAAGATATTTCATGCAAACAACAATCAGAAAAGAGCAGGAGTAGCTATACTAATATCCAACAAATTATACTTCAAATGTAAAACAATTAAAAGAGACAGAGAAGGACGATATGTATTAATAAAAGGAACAATTCAACAAGAAGACATAGCAATCTGAAATATTTATGCACCGAGCCAGAGTGCTTCAAAATACATTAGGCACACACTGAAAAGAGAAATAGACACCTCTACCATAAGAGTTGGAGACTTCAATTCCCTGCTCTCATCAATGGACAGAACATCAAGACAGGGGATCAATAAAGGAACAGAATTTTGAATAATGCGATAAACAAACTAGACATAACAGGCATTTATAGGGCATTACACCCCACAACAGCAGGATACACCTTTTTCTCAAGTGCGCATGGTTCATTCTCAAGGATAGACCATATGCAGGGTCACAAAACAACTCTCAATAACTTTAAAAAGGTTGAAATCATACAAAACACTTTCTCCTGTCATAAAGTAATAAAGTTGGAAATCAATAATAGACAGAAGGCCAGAAAATTCCGAATATATGGAGGCTCCACAACATGTGCTTAAATAACAGTGGGTCAAGGAAGAAGTTACAAGAGAAATCAGTAAATATCTTGAAGCAAATGAAAATAAAAAAACAACACATCAAAACTTATGGGATGCAGCAAAGGCAGTGCTACAAGGGAATTTTATTGCCCTAAATGCCTATATAAAAAATGAAGATGGCAAAATTTGAGGAATTAACTGTCCACTTGGAAAAACTAGAGAAAGAACAGCAAACTAACCCCAAAGCAAAAGGAAAGAAATAACAAAGATTAGAGCAAAAGTAAATGAAATTGAGAACATGAAAACAATTGAGAAAATCAGCAAAACCCGAAGTTGGGTCTATGAGAAAATCAATAAGGTTGATGGACCTTTAGCGAGGCTGACAAAAAGAAGAAGAGAGAGGATGCAAATAAATACAGTCAGAAATGGAAGAGGAGACATAACCATTATAAATAAAGGAGGTAATGAGAGGATGCTATGAACAACTTTATGCTAATAAACTCGACAATGTAGGTGAAATGGACAACTTCCCAGAGAGGCATGAACAACCAGCGTGGACTCAAGAAGAAACAGATGACCTCAACAAACCAATCACAAGTGAAGAAATTGAATCAGTCATTAAGAAGCTCCCAAAAAAGAAGAGTCCAGGACCAGATGGCTTCACATGTGAATTCTACCAAACATTCAAGAAAGAATTAGTACCAATCCTGCTCAAACTCTTCAAAAAAATTGAAGAGGAGGGAAGGCTACCTAACTCATTCTATGAAGGAAACATCACCCTCATACCAAAGCCAGACAAAGATATTTCAAGAAAAGAAAATTACAGACCAATCTCTCTAAGGAATATAGATGCAAAAATCCTCAGCAAAATTCTTGCAAATTGAATCCAGCAGCACATTAAAAGAATTATATACCATGACCAAATAGGATTCATCCCAGGTATGCAAGGATGGTTCAACATAAGAAAATTGATTAACGTAATGCACCATATCAACAAATCAAAGCAGAAAAACCACATGATCATCTCGTTGATACAGAAAAGGCATTTGACAAAATTCAGCATCCTCTCTTGTTGAAAATACTTCATAGGATAAGAATAGAAGGGAACTTCCTCAACATGATAAAGGGAGTATATGAAAAACCCACAGCTAACATCATCCTCAAGGGGGAAAAACTGAAAACTTTTTCCCTAAGATCAGAAACAAGACCAGGATGTCCATTATTACCATTGCTATTCAACATTGTGTTGGAAGTTTTAGCCAGAGCAATTAGACAAAAGAAATACAAGACATCAAAATCGGAAAGGAAAAAATAAAACTCTCACTGTTTGTAAATGATATGATACTATATGTTGAAAACCCCCAAAAAACCACTAGAGCTAATAAATGAGTACAGCAAAGTGGCATGTTACAAGATCAACACTCAAAAATCTGTAGTGTTAAAAAAACAAAAACAAAACACACAAAAATTTGTAGTGTTTCTATACACTAGTAATGAACAGTCTGGGGGAAATCAAGAAAAAAATTCCTTTATAATTGCAACCAAAAGAATAAAATATTTAGGAATAAATTTAAGGATACAAAAGACCTATACAAAGAAAACTACAATAAATTGCTAAATAAATGGAAGCGCATACCATGTTCATGGATTGGAAGACTAAATATAGTTAAGATGTCAGTCCTACTTAAATTGATTTATAGATTCAATGCAATATCAATTAAAATCCCAAAAACTTAATTTTCAGAAATAGAAAAACCAATAACCAAATTTATCTGGAAGGGCAGGGTGCCCCAAATAGCTAAAAATATGCTGAGAAAGAAAAATGAAGTTGGAGTTCTCACACTACCTTACTTCATGGCATATTATGAAGCTACAGTGGTCAAAACAGCATGATACTAGCATAAAGATAGATATACTGACCAATGGAATTGAATATAGTGTTCTGACATAGACGCTCTCATCTATGGACAATTGATCTTTGATAAGGCAGTCAAGCCAACTCACCTGCAACAGAACAGTCTCTTCAATAAATGGTGCCTAGAGAACTGGATATCCACATGCAACAGAATGGAAGAGGATCCATATCTCACACCCTATATAAAAATTAACTCAAAATGGATCAAAGGCTTAAACATTAGATCTAAGACCTTAAAACTTTTAAAAGAAAATGTAGGGGAATATCTTATAAAACTTATCATAGGAGTCAGCTCCCTAGATCTTACACCCAAAGCATGAGCTTTGAAGAAAGAAATAGATGAATGGGAATGCCTCAAAGTTAAAAACTTTTGTGCATCGATGAACTTTGTCAAGGAAGTAAAAAGACAGCCTACACAATGAGAGACAATATTTGGAAACAATATATCAGATAAGAGTCTGATATTCAGAATATATAAAGAGATTGTTCAACTCAACAACAAAAAGACAAACAACCCAATTACAAAATGGTCAAAAGACATGACCAGACACTTCTCACAAGAGGAAATACAAATGACCAAAAGGCACATGAAAAGATGCTCAACTTCCCTGGCTATTAGGGAAATGCAAATCAAAACCATAATGAGATGTCATCTCACACCCACCAGAATGGCCATTATCAATAAAACAGAAAACGAGAAGTGTTGGAGAGGATGTAGAGAAAGAGGCACACTTATCCACTGTTGGTGGGAATGTAAACTGGCACAACTGCTGTGGAAGACAGTTTGGCGGTTCCTCAGGAAGCTAAATATAGAATTGCCATTTGATCCGGCAATACCATTGCTAGGTATCTACTCAGAGGACGTGAGGGCAAGGACACAAATGGATATTTGCACACCAATGTTTATAGCAGCATTATTTACAATTGCCAAGAGATGGAAACAGCCCAAATGTCCATCAGGAGATGAGTGGCTAAACAACCTGTGGTGTATACATGAGATGGACTATTATGCAGCTGTAAGACAGAATAAAGTTATGAAGTATGTAACAATATGAATGGACCTTGAGGACATTATGCTGAGTGAGATTAGCCAGAAACAAAAGGACAAATAGTGCATGATCTCACTGATATGAATTAACATTAACGAATGAACTTGGAGAATTTCAGTTAAGAACAGAGGTCATCAGGAGATGGAAATAGGGTAGCTATTGGCTAACTGGAGCTGAAGGGATACAGATTGTACAACAGGACTGATTGTAAAAATTCAGAAATGGATAGCACAATACTACCAACAGTAATACAGTAGTGTTAGTACACTGAATGAAGCTGAATGTGAGAACGATAGAGGGAGGAGGGCTGGGGGCCCAAATGAAATCAGAAAGTAAGTAGACAATAAAGACTGAGATGGTATAATCTAGGAATGCCTAGAATATACAATGATAATGAAAAAATGTACAACTTAAAAAATGTTTTTGCATGAGGAAGAACAAAGGATTGTCAATATTGCAAGGTGTTGAAAACAGATGGTAACACGTTTAAAATTTTTAACTTATAGGTGAGACTAAAGCAAAAAATGTTTATTTGGTACAAGATTTATAGTTTGCCTAGTACATCTCCTAATATAACTTATGTGGACAGTTTAATTGAACACCATAAGTGCATGGAACCATGAGTAGGGCATGAGATTTTGTAAGTTTGTCCAGAGTGATGTCCTGATAAATCCCAGAGTGATTTGAACAGGAAATAAAAAAGTATTTGCAAAGTCCCCTTAGGGAAATCGTGGGAAGAGGGAAAATTCAACTTCCACATTTGGAGAAGGCCTGATATTCTCATAAGCAGGGAGGACAACAAAATTGATATCCCGAACCTCAGTCTTGGGATTTGTTCATATGAAACTTATCCCTGCAAAGGATAAGCCTACTTAAAATTAGGCCTGAGAGTCACCCCCAGAGAACCTCTTTTGTTGCTCAGATGTGGCCTATCTCTCAGCTGACATGACAAGCAAACTCACTGTCCTCCCCTTCTTTATGTGGGACACGACTCCCAGGGGTGCAAATCTCCCTGGCAACGTGGGACAGAAACCCTAGAATGAGCTGGGACTCAGCATCAAGGGATTGAGAAAACTTTCTCGACTGAAAGGGGGAAGAGAGAAAGATTGAGAAAACTTTCTCAACTGAAAGGGGGAAGAGAGAAATGAGACAAAATAAAGTGTCAGTGGCTGAGAGATTTCAAATAGAGAGGTTATCCTGGAGGTTATTCTTACGCATTATATAGATAACCCCTTTTAGTTTAAGGTGTATTAGAGAGGCTTAGAGGGAAGTGCCTGGAACCATGCCTCTATCTGCCAGAGCTCTGAGAGTGAGGATAGACTCTGATGTGTTCCAGTAGCCAAGCTTCTTTAAGATGGTTATATAATGATGAAGTGACTGTGATTGTGAAAACCTTGTTCTGATGCTCCTTTTATCTATGGTATGGGCAGATGAGTAAAAAATATGGATTAAAAATAAATAATAGGGGGAGCAAATGTTAAAATAAATTGGGTAGAGGGAAATACAAATGGTCAGTGAGAGGGAGGGGTAAGAGGTATGGTATGTATGAGTTTTTTCTTTTTATTTCTTTTTCTGGAGTGATGTAAAAATTCTGAGTGTTAAAAATGTTTGTGTTGATTGGTTTTATTAATAAAAATAAAAAAAAGATATTAATGGTCCAGACTGATGAGGACAACCAGGCTGATACCACATGCCCCAGAAATGCTACCGGTAATCACCATTACTGTCTCCCAAGCATGGTATGTATGTCTGTCCGTTCCTTCCTACCTTGAGACCTGTCTTTTCCACAGTGCGTTTCCTGCTGTGTTTGGCGAGGCAGCATTCTGTGGGCATGGGATTGGCATGGCCAAGCTGAGTTTGCCCTTGCCCAAGGTGGCCTGTGCTGGTACGGGCAAAGGGAAATGCTGGGATTGCACCTGAGGCCCTGACCTGCCTACAGGAACTGGCCATCAGTTGCCAGTGACAGCCTCCAAGTGGGCCCTTCTCAGGCCGGCCCCCAACTACTCCAGGCACTTTACCCAGGGTAGGCACACATAAGGCCCGCCCAGGACTCACATGCCCTTGCCCATGGCTGAGGCTGGAACCCAGATGTGCTGGAGTTTTGCTGAATGTGGTGAGCACAGAGAGGGTGGTTGTCTCTGCTCTCTGGGAGGCAAATGAATTCATTGTGTTGAACTCCCCCCTCTTTCTCTGCAGTCACCTCACCCCCATGCCTCTATCTGCCAGAGCTCTGAGAGTGAGGATAGACTCTGATGTGTCTACTTCTGCCCTGCAGGCCTTAGAGGATCGTGGCATCGTGGAGCTGCTCTTGACTTCAGACAACAAGGACGGCCTGAGAAAGGGGGGCATTCATGGAGGTGTGTGCCTGCAGTCCACGGTGGGGAGGTGGTCAACTGGCCTGGCTTACCTGCTCCCCTGGACTGGTCTGTGGTGCAGCAGGGGTTTCCTGATGCCTGTTTCTCTCCTGGTTATTGGGTTTGGACCCTGAAACTTTGTTCTGAGAAGGGCTGGAGGGTCCACGTCGGAGATGAGCAGACTGGAACAGCTTTGTGTCTGGTCTTCTGTTCCTGCCAACCACTCCCAGGCTTTTAGTTGTGGGTTGCTGAGAGTGTTCTGTAGACTTGGGGAACAGCTGGGTTGGGATCTGTTTCAGATTCCTTGTTGCTAAGGCAGATACTGGATAATATATTAGGTTAAACAGTGAGAATTTATTGGCTCACTGTTTTGAGGCTAGGAGAAGTCCAAACCAAGGCATCAAGGCAATGTTTTCTTCCTTAAGACTGGTGTTCAGGGGCTGCTACTGGTGATTATTGGTCCTTGGATTTTTTTTTCACATGGCAATGCACGTGGCGGCCTCTCCTGGCCTCTCCTTTCCCTTCTTGCTTCCACTGATTTTCTGCTCTGTTCATGGCTTTCTGTCTATATCTAAATTTCTTTCTGCTTATAAAGGTCTGCAGTCATTATAAAGGTCTGCAGTCATTGGATTAAGACCCATCCTGATTGAGGTGGGCCACACTTTACCTGAATAACGTCATCAATAGGTCCTTCTTACAATGGGTTCATACCCGCAGGAATGGATTAGGTTTAAGAATATGTTTTTCTGGGGTCCATAGCTCCAAACCATCATGGGATCTGAGAAGGTCACTGCTGAGCCAATGTGAGAGACCCTTGGCTGGGCAAGAATATGCAGAGTGGATGGTTGCTACAGCCCCACCCACCAGCACTGCACCCCTCAAGCTGCCTGCTTCCTGCTACTCCAGAGGACCATGCCTACTCTGGACAGGGTGCTACACTTTCTCCTCTCACTACCTACTTGAGCCATCACCCCATTACATCAGCACGCTTTCTCTTTCCCAGGTCAGCCCATTGCCATATGAACAACTTACCCTTCGAATCCCTTTTGAAAAGCCCATCGTGAGCCCTCCCTGTTTCTGCTGTGTTTCTCTGCTTCCCCTTCCAGCACATCTCCTTTACTGTCCACATGTAGCACCTCCAGCTCCTTTCCTCATACTCTTTCTCAAGCTATCACCCTCACCATTCCATGAAAGTCCCTCTTTTTGAGGTCACCAGTGGCTTCCAGGTTATACATTTCAGTTTTAGTCCTCATCACCTGTGATCTGTCTGCTTTTTTTGTTGTTTTTTTGGCAGGAACCTAAACTCTTTTCCTTGGGTCTTGGCCCTCTCTTGGCTTCCACGTGGCAGGGTTTCTTCTTTAGTGTTTCCTACTGGTCCTGTCTGGTCTCCCTGAGTCCTAACATTGAGGTTTTTCTCTTCCCCCTCCCTCCCCGCCCCTGCCCTGATGGCCTTGTGCAGGTTCATGGAGTTCTTGTGTCAACTGTGTGCAGATGGATCAGATCTGAAGCCCAAGGCTCTGGTTGGAACTTTCCCTGAACTCCAGACCCATAGGTCCATCTGCCTACTGGGCATCTTTGCTGGGATGCCTGGCCAGCCTCCCAAGCACAACATGATCAACTTGAGCTTCTGGCATTCCTTCCTCAAACCTGCCCCACCTGCCACCTTCCTCTGATCCATAACCCACATTCTCCATCTTCCTAACTGCAGAATCCAAACCTCATCATCATTCTTTTTCTATACATTTTAAATTTATTATTGTTATTTCTGCTACAGTCATTATAGGATTCATCATACATTATCATTCTAGTTGTTTGTATGGCTGTGAACTCTTGAAAACCAGATTCTTTCTTTCTTACTAATTTTTCTCTAGTCCCATATGAACAACCTAAAATTTCCCGTTAAGCACATTCACATATATAATTCACTACAGTTACTTTCACAATGTTGTGCTAGTATCACCACCATCCATTACTAAAACTTTACAATTAACCCAAATAAAAACTGTATAATGTAAGTATGAACTCCCAGTTCCCTACTTCTGAGTTAGCCCCTGATAACCTATATTCTAGATTGTGACACTGTGAGTTTGCTTATTCTAATTGTTTCATGTCAGGGAGATCATACAATACTTGTCCTTTTGTGTCTGGCTTATATCACTCACATGATGTCTTCAGGGTTGATCCATGTTGTCTCGTGTTGGGACTTCATCCCGTTTTTTCTTTATTAGAGAAGTTTTGGGTTTACAGTACAATCATGCATGAAATACAGGATTCCCATACACCACCTGTTCTAGTTTGCTGGCTGTGGGAATGCAGTATACCAGAAATGGAATGGCTTTTAAAAAGGGGGATTTTATCAGATGCTAGTTTATAGTTCTAAGGCTGAGAAAATGTCCCAATTAAAACAAATCTATAGAAATGTCCAATCAAAGACATCCAAGGAAAGATACCTTGGTTCAAGAAGGCCTATGAAGTTCAGGGTTTCTCTCTCAAGTGGAAGGGCACGTGGCAAACACAGAGTTTCTCTCTCATCTGGAAAGGCACATGGTAAATACAGTCAGGGTTCCTCTCTCATCTGGAAGGGCACATGGCAAACACGGGGTCATCTGCTAGCTTCTTCTCCCGGCTTCCGGTTTCATGAAGCTCCCCGGGAGGCATTTTCCTTCTTCATCTCCAAAGGTCGCTGGCTGGTGGACTCAGCTTCTCGTGGCTACGTCGTTCTTCTCTGGCTCTCTCTGAATCTCTTTCATTCTCCAAAATGTTTCCTCTTTTATAGGACTCCAGAAACTTATCAAGACCCACCCAAATGGGTGGAGACATGTCACCTAATCCAGCTTAAAAACACTCTTGATTAAATCACATCTCCAGGGAGATGATCTGATTACAGCTTCAAACATACAGTATTGAATAGGGATTATTTTTCCTTTATGAAATGGGATTTAGATTAAAATATGGCTTTTCTAGTGGACATACATCCTTTCAAACCAGCACACAAATATTCCCTTTATCATATTGAGGTAGTTACCTTTGATTCCTATCTTTTGGAGTGTATTTATCAGAAAAGGATATTGAATTTTGTCAAATGCTTTTTCAGCATCAATTGAGATGATCTTGTGATTTTTTCCATTTTGATTTGTTAATGTGCTGTATTTCATTAACTGATTTTCTTATGTTGAACTACCTGTGCATACAAGAAATAAAACCCTGTTTTTCATAATGTATAATTCTTTTAATGTGCTATTTGATTTGATTTGCTAGTATTTTGTTGAGAATTTTTGTATCGTTATTCATAAGAAAAGTTGATCTGTAGTTTTCTTTTCTCATGGTCTCTTTATCAGGCTTTGTTATTAGGGTGATGTTGGCTTCGTAAAATCAGATAGTGTTCCCTCCTCTTCAGTTTTTTGGGAAGAGACTGATCAGTATTGGTATTAATCCTTCTTGGAGTATTTGTTAGAGTTTGCCTTTGAAACCATTTGGTCCTGGACTCTTCTTTCTTGGGAGGATTTTGATGATTGAGTCAATCTCTTTACTTGAATTAGTATGTTGAGGTCTTCTTTTTCTTTTTGACTCAGTATAGGTTGTTTGTCTGTTTCTAGGAATTTGTCCATTTCATATAGGTTGTCTAAATTTGTTGTTTACAGTTGTTCATAGTGTCCTCTTAGGATCCTTTTTATTTCTATGGGATCACCAGTAATTCCTCACCTTTCATTTCTGATTTTGTTTGCATGCTCTTGTTTTTCTTTGTTGGTCTAGCTAAAGGTTTGTCAATTTTATCGATCTTTTTAAGGAACCAACTTTTGGTTTTGTTAATGCCCTCTATTATTTTTTCTCAATTTCATTTATTTTTGTTCTAATCTTTTTTATTTCTTTTCTTCTGCTTGCTTTGGAATTAGTTTGCTGTTTTTTTCTCTATTCCCTTCAGGTATGCAGTTAAGTCTTTGATTTTAGCTCTTTCTTCTTTTTTTCAATGTACAGATTTAGAGCTATAAATTTCCCTCTCAACAGTGCTTTTGCTGCATCCCATAAATTTTGATATGTTGTGTTCTCATTTTCATTCATCTCAAGATATTTACTGATTTTCTTTGCAATTTCTTCTTTGAAATCGTTTAAAAATGTGTTATTTAACTTCCATTGCTTTACATAATTTCAATCTTTATTGAGACTTGTTTTGTGACGCAACATGTGGTCTGTCCTAGAGAATGATCCATGTGCACTTGAGAAGAATGTGTATCCTGCTGTTTTGAGATGCAGTATCCTTTATATGTCTGTTAGGTCTAGTTCATTTATCTTATTATTCAAATGACCTGTTTCCTTACTGATCTGTCTAGATGTTCTATCTATAGATGAGAGTGGGATATTGAAGTCTCTCACTTACTGTAGACACTTCTTTACCACCCTTCAGTGTTGCCAGTGTTTGCATCATGTGGTTTGGGGCACTGTTAGGTGCATAAGTAGTTATGACTGTTAATTCTTCTTCGTATATTGCCCCTTTTATTACTATATATTGATGTCTCTTGTAATAGCTGTTTTTTGTTTTTTTTTTTGCATGGACACCTGTAATAGCTTTTGACTTAAAACCCATTTTGTCTGTTATTCAGCTTATTAACTCTCTCTCTCTCTTTTTTTTTTTCATGGGTGGGCACCGGGAATCGAACTTGGGTCTCTGCCTGGCAGGCAAGAACTCCGCCACTGAGCCACTATGGCCTGCCCCCCCCAACTCTCTCTTTTGACTGTTTGCATGGAATGGCTTTTTCCAGCCTTTTACTTTCAATCTATTTGTATGTTTGGTCTAACATAAGTCTCCTATAAACACCATATAGTTGGATCATGCTTTTTGGTTCATTCTACCAATCTGTCTTTTGATTGGAAAGTTTAATCCGTTAATATTCAGTGTTATTACTGTAAAGACAGTACTTATTTTGCTGTTTTGTCCTTTGATTTTTATGTCATATGTTTCTTACTTCTTTTTCTGTATAATTAATCTCCTGAGATGTAGCTGACTGATCCCTTCCTCATTTCTGTTTCTATGTATATTTAAAGTATTTTTTTGTAATTTAGTAATTCTTGCAGGGCAGGTGTTTTGGTGATGAATCCTCTCATTTTCTATTTATCTCTGAATATTTAAAACTCTCCCTCATTTTCTGATGTACATTTTTGGCAGATAAAGAATTTTTGTTTGGCATTTTTCTCTTTCAGTGCCTAAAATCTATCATACCAGTGCCGTTTTGTCTCCATGGTTGCTGATGAGAAGTCAGAGCTTAGTCTTATTGAGGAAACCTTGTGTGTGATGAATTACTTTGCTCTTGCTGCTTTCAGAATTCTTTCTTTATCTTTGGCATTTGACATTCTAATTAGTATGTGTCATAAATTAGATCGATTAGGGTTTATTCAGTTTGAAATACATTGCACTTCTTGGACAGGCATATTTATAACTTTTCATAAGAGGTGGGAAATTTGGGGCATTATTTCCTCAAATATTCTTTCTATTCCATGTCCCTTCTGTTCTCCTTCTGGGACATCCATGATGTGTATGTTTGTGTGCTTCGTGCTGTCACTCACATCGCTGAGACACTGCTTAGATTTTTCTGTTCTTTTCTCTATCTGTTCTTCTGACTGTATGAATTCGATTGTCTGTTTTTTAGTTTGCTGATTCTTTTGCCTTCTTAAATCTGCTGTTGTATGACTGGTGTATTTTTAATCTCCGGCATCGTGCCTTTCATTCCCATAATTTATTTTGTTTTTTATTATGCTCCCTACATATATGTGTTTCTATATCTATACATGCACACACCTGGAGGCAGCTAGGTGATATGTATATTATAGAGAATTTTGTTCACAATGTTTTTTTGGGGGTGGGGTACGTAGGCTGGGAATTGAACCCAGGTCTCCTGCATGGCAGGTGAGAATTCTACCACTGAATTACCCGTGGTCCCTTGTTCTGTTTCTTTTTAAACTTTCCAATTCTTCATTTTGCTCAGACAGTATTTTCTTAACTTCCTTTTGCTCTACATCCACCATTAGTTTATTTCTATCCATATTTTCCTTCAACTCCTTGAATTGATTTAGGAGATTTGTTGGAACTTCTTTGACTGATTGTTCCAAATTCTGTGTCTCCGATGAAATTTTATTTTGTTCCTTTGAGAAGTATTTCTTAGTATGGCTTGTAATTTTTTGCCGGTGTCTGGGCATCTGATTATTTTGATGTAACTCTGAAGGTCAGTTTCTCACTTTTGTGTAGGGTTTTAATGTAGATTGGCTATGTGTTAAGGCTCTTTTTTGACGCTTGGTCCAACTTATACTGGACCTGTGTTCAACTGTTCACACTTTTTCCACTTCTCTGCACGTGATTCTTGCCCTGGCTATGTGGTACAGTTTTCAGAGTTGCTCTTTTTGCATGCCATTCTTTCACTTTCAGGAGAAAGCTTCCTTTCCTCTGTTCCTTTTCTGGGAAATTTGATCTGTTCTGTTTGTTATTGTACGATCTTTTCTTCTCAGAGTCTCTGATTTGTTTAATTTCTCTCCCTTACTTGGTGCCCCCTTTTCATTACACTTTTCAATTCTGGGACCCGTCCTGTCTTACAGCAAGCAGTTCCGCCCCTATGCCCTCTTTTCTCCCACGAAGCTTTTCTGCTCCTGGTATCTCCTTGATAGAGTTTCTCGCCCCTGGGAGCTAGATGGATCACTCCAGAAAGACCCTTTTCTCATTTAGGTGATCCAGCAGTCAGACACCGTGGTCTCTTTTTATTCCTGGAACACTTTTGTATGCTGTACTCCTCAGCCACTTGTGCTCTGCCTTGGCCTCTGCAGACTTGGGTTCCTGTGCCAGGATACGTGGGAGGCTCTAACTTGCTGCTCTTTGTGGCTTTATGTTTTGAACCTGCAGCAGGAGGGACCCAGCCATACTGCTTTCGTAGGACCCCCAAGCTGTGCAGGATTGGCAGGCCCAGGATATAAATTTTTCCTTTGATTCAGCATCTGTGGAGTTCTTCTCCATTCTCTGTCCACCTCCAGAGTTCCAGGCAAGCAGGATTTGTCCTCTCATTATTTGTTGCTGAGGGGAGACTTTTCCAGGGAGATGTCCTATGCCATCATGTTGATGACGCTACTTTCATCATCATTCTTGGCCCCTCTTTCTTCAACACTGGCACATCCATTGGCAGATTCTGTGGGCTTTATCTTCAAAATATCTCTGAGCCCAAATATGTTTTTCTGCCCCGACTCTCACCATCACTTCTCACCTGGGTATTGCAGGAGCACTTTAGCCATCCTCCCTTTTTTCTGCTGTTACCTCCTGTACTATTTCTCAGCGGAGCAGCTTATGTCCCTTTTGAAGTATAATTCGGATCATCTGTTAAACCCCCTTGTTACGCCTCAAGGGCACCTGGCTCACTCAGCCTGAGTCCCTGTCTTGAGAGTGATCGGACAAGGCCACTAGCGCCTTCTGCCTCCGGTGCCCTTCTGGCCCCCTCCCACCTCCTCGCTGCTCCTCGGGCACATGGACAGCCCCCCACCTCCGTGACCTCACCAGGAGTGCAGTCTGCCAAATGCTGCCTGGCTTGTCCCCTCTCCTCCTTCCTGTCTCTGCTGAAAGGTCACCTTCTTAGTGAGGCTTCTTTAAAGTCAACCCCTCCATGCCCACCCAGTTCCTCTTCCCTACCCTAGTTTTCTTCAGTCTCACTGCCTCTCACCATGCTCTGTGTGTCTGTGCTGCAGCACACCAGGGCTTCCTCTGGGCACTCCGCCCCCCCCCCCCCCGCCCCACACTGGCTTGGGTTGCTTCTGTGTGTGCCTCCCCTACATGCAGCTGCTTGGCGTTTGGGCCTTTGGTGAAACCTCTGCAGAGCAGCTCCTAGTTGAGGAGTAGGAGTGGGACTTGAGTTACTGGCCCCTAGGATGCTGCTGCTGGGGAGAAGTGGGCTTCCACCGTGCACACCTGGGGGCACTGTCCACCAAGGCTGGCCCCCCGCTCTGGGGCTGCCAGGCTACACTCCTGTCCACAAGGATGTCATAGTCTGCACATTAGCCAGATGTGGGGGTCTCCATTCTGCTCCCTCACCTGCCCACACCCTGGTTCCCTCGCCTGTCCCTGCTGCATGGATTGTGTAGAATTAAACATTTGATGGAAGGAACACGTACCCATGGTCTGTGCACAAAATGGAAAAGTGCTTAAAAATAAGTCGTGTTGCCTTACCTTCTGGTACCTCATCCCAGAAATGGCCACTTGAACTCTTTTAACTGTTTCTTCTGGCATTTCCCTTCACATTTATAAACAGTAAGCACGTAGGGATCTGTATTATCAGTTCCTGATTCTGTCTGCTGCCTTCCTGCTACCCCAGAAGCGGCCTTCACTCCTCTTGCCATCCTCATTGCTCCCTTGCCAGTTCCATTCCTGATTAAAATCGGTAGTCAGTGTCTCCGTTATTAATTTGTAAATGCTGCTCGCTGCCAGGCCAACGGCTATGTCAGAATTATGCTCTGCACACTATTTGTGAATCACTATTTGTGATTCTTGGAGTTCCTGATTGACTTACTTTTTAGTCTTCGTTTTCAGTGAATTATCCCATTTATTTTTCTTTCCTTTATAATTTTTCTCTTTTTTGTCCCTCCTCTCTCGGTCTTTTCTCTTATAAGTGCTTTACCAGAGATCTGCTGGACAGCTGTCACTGGTGTGTCTTACATGACTGTCTATCACATAGCGTGTATCTGCTTTCTGGGGGCCTTGCTCTCGGGTCTCTCATCTGCCGCATCCTGAGACGGGCCCCCAAGTTCTGGCACCGAAGCCCCTGCTGCCTGGAATTTCGGAGCTCTTGTTCCATTATTTTCTGGCATCCATTGTTGCCGCTGAAGTACGATGGTGTTCTGATTCCTGAGCCTTTTAAATGGCCTGCGTGCTTTGTTTTTTTCTCTCTCCTGTTCTTAGAAGCTTTTAGAATTTCCTCTTTATCTTTGACATTCTTATGTGAAGCTTTTTCATTTTCATTGCACTTCTGTGGATCCTTTGACTCTGAAGAGTTGTGTCCACCCCTGGCGGGAAATTCTGTCACTGTCCTTCTCTGATAGCGCTCCCCTCTTTCTCTCTGATCTTTGGTAATTAGCAGTTGGATTCTCATGTGGATTGGTCTTTTCTGTTTTCTATCTCTTTATCTTTTAGTTCAGCTTTCTAGGTGGTTTCCTCAACTTTATCTTCCAGTCCTTCTGTTATTCCTTGGATTATAGAGCATACCAATAAATCTTGAATATATTTCTTTTCTCATAGCATGTTTTAATACGGTTGTCTCGTATCTCTCTCAGAATATTTTACTTAAAAAAAGTATTTTATTTATTCCCTCCACTGTGTATTTTTGCTCCACTTTTCTGTGTGTTCAGCTCAGTCTTCCTCATGAGACCTTTTCAATTTGTGAGTCTTGTCTGAACAGTCATGTCTAAGAAAGGGGCACTAAGAAGCTGCTTGGGAGCTTCTAGTGTTAGGAGAGGATGTGCCGGGCTTCATTGGATGGCAGCTGGCTGTGCTGGGCTGTTTCAGGAAGGGACCCCCAGATGTTGCTGTTTGGAGATGTCCTTAGGGTTGTAATCTTCACCAGCCTCTTGCAGCAGGTGTCTGGGAGCAGGCAGGGACCCCACTGTTCTGAATGCCCTGACCCCATTTCGAGCCCTTCCACCCCCTACTCATTCCCACACTATGCTGGCCGTGGCTCTCCCTGGAGGGGACACGGCAGGGGTACATGAGACTGCGCCTGACCACCCGGCCACTTCAGTGTCCCCTCTGGTGGAGGCTTTGGAGGGGTGCCAGGCTTGGGCGAAGGCAGGGAGTTGGCTGCAACTTCTGCTCTTCTGAACCATTTCCCACCCTCTGCCCTTCCTCAGTCTGCCAACAATGTCTTGAATTCTCATCTCTTCCAGGTGTCTCCTCTCTGGTTCTCTTCCTCTGTGACCTTGTACCTTTGCATCGTTTACTTTTTTCTTAATGGGTTGTCAGGCAGGATTGGAGAGAGATGTTCGTGATCCCTTGGCCACAGGAACCTTGTTGGCTTTCAAGGATTCTGCCTGATTAGTTTCAGCCAGGCCTCTGTCTTCGAGGAGTTTCCACCGTGGTGTAAAGATGCCTAGGTGCAGGCTTTTGGCCGTCGGCTTGCAGCTTCATCCCCTTGGGAAGGTGGTTGTGGGGTTTGTGCCACCACAGGACAGTAGCTTGGGTTGGCACCTCTGCTCTGTTGGTGGTGGGAAATCCCAGTGGTGGATTTTCACCCTTCCTGGGCCTCAGCTATTGCTTGTTTCCAGTCCCCAGTCATGATGTCTCCATGTGACGCCTGCAGGAGCATCAGGGTGGCTGGACTATCTCGGTCTATCCCCAACCTCCCTGGGCCCACTGGAGCTCAGGCCAAGGCTGGGGCCTGTGATGCTGACTGTCAAGACAGAGCAAACAGGCCAGGAGCTTATGGTCAACTTCTCAAGCTGGGGTAGTTCAAGAAATCCATGGCATCAAGTTTTGTAAATGTGTTCAGTCCACCAAAGAACTGTGAAAAGAAGTGCACACTCATGTTGTAAAAATGACAGTGAGTCTCGAGTCTCAGCGAATGACCGCTCTGTGGGGTCTGTTGCCGGGCAGTGGGTCCCCAGGGGGCATGCGGTAAATCTGCCAATGTCGAGGAGCCATGTCCAGTTGGAGAAGGGGGGCAGTGTCAGGGCCAGTCGATTCATCATGCTGGTGGGTAGAGAATGGTGTGGAATAATTCAGCTTCTTCCTGGCTGTGAGACAATGTTTTCTTTCTCCTTCCCCCTTCCCTTCCCAGTGCTTGCCACCATCAACTTGCAGTCACAACAGGAGCTGCTGTTACTGACTGATTTTCTGCTGCATGCCCAGGTGAGTTGAGCCTTGCTCCACACAAGAGCAACGGTTTCCAGCACAAGAAACTGAGCCTCTTTGTCAGGAAGGCTGCCGTGGTTTGGAATGCCCTGAGTCACGCTTGGTATCCCAGGGATGGGAGGGAGGGACTTCTGGGTGCCGCAGCCTTTCAGCTTGTGACCACCCTTCGGAACTTGCTCCCTTCGTGACCCTGAGCCCGTGTACTGGACCAGCAACGGAAGGAGCTCTGAAGTGCCAGACCTGCCTCTTCTGAAGCTCCGGGGTGGCCCGCTCACAAAAGGCTCTGAGTAGACTCGCGGACTCAGTTAACCCGGGTGGCTGTTCTGTCCCCAGGGACTCGGGGAGAAGCACCTCCTGGCCCTGAGCGTGTCTGACTTTGACTTGTAAGGCCCCTCAGGTGTAAAAAAGATTAGTGTTGTCAGCAAGACGGAAGGAGAGCTTGTCTCTTCTGGGTGTGTGTCAGCGTCCTTCGGATGGATGGGAACTCACAGCTCAATCTCCTTTGGATTGATTTATTTCTCCCACGTCCATGTGTCTCTCCTGTGGGGATGGATGTGGTCTGGGCCAAGGCATCTGTGCTCCCCACAGAAACCATGCATGGACTGTCTTCTTGAGGGGGGGATGGGGTAGGGGGTGAATGTCCCACACGGCCCCTGCCTGGCTCCAGGGTGGCACCGCTGGAGCATCTGTGCGCGTTTTAGAGCAGAGTTTATGCCGTGAGACACATCCATGTGGAAGCTCTGGGGCAGTGAGGCAGGGGACGGGAGGGAGAGGGAATCTAGAAGGACCACCAGAGCAGAGACAGATTCAGGGAGGAGGCAGGAATGGGGAGGGAGAGGGGTGTGGGGCTAGGAGCTAGGCTGACTTCCATTACACACATTGTGGACAAGTAACTTCCGTCCCCCATTCCCGTCCCCCCCTTCCCATGCTTTCTGTCACCTCATATTCACTGGGTGCTTACTCTGTGGGAACTGGACGAGGTTCTGTTAAACTATGGTGGATAAGACAACAGGTTCTCTGCCCTCCAGAGTTTATAACCTACTAGGATAGAGAAAAGTTAAATTTAAAAATGCACAAATAACTAAGCACAGTTGTGCACAGTGCTGTCACAGAGACACAGGATGCTGTGAGCCCTCCATCTGCTCTGCCTTCCCCTGGCGGGACTTTGGATGAGTTGCTTGATATCTCTGTGCCTCTTTCCTCCTCAGCAGGGTGAGGGGCAGGGTATGGCAATTGTTCCTGTGTGTAGGTTACTGTGAGAATTTAATGAGGTTGTATTTGGAAAGTACTGAAGATGGTAGCTGGGGTGAGAGAGCACTTCGTGTTGGTTCCTTCCCTCTGTCCTTGGAGAAGCAGCTGTTCCTGTGCCATTTCAGGCCTCACTGCCTGGTGACAGAGTGTTCGCTGCTAAAATGCATTTCTTGCCCTCAGTGCAAAGCTTTCTGAGGCTTACCAGATACAGTTTTCCTCAAAGGAGACTTGGAGGCTCCTTATTTATTTAAGACTTCCCTTGAATGGACAAGGCTCTAGGCACCAACTCGGCATAGCTGTGGAACAGCCACTAATGCCTCCCTCACTTGTGACCACTTGCTGCAATATAGATGTTAGTGTTTTTGAGTGCCCTCTATGTGCCAGGCTCTGTGTACTAAGTGCTTTGTGTCTGTTATCTCCTTTAACCCTCCCAGTAGCCACATGGGCTATGTCAGGTTACCACTGTTTCACACTTAGAGCAGATGAAGCATCTTGCCTGAGAGGACACAGGTGGTGGACAATGGAAGACAGCATGGTCTGGCTGATCCTGGACTTTGTGCTCTTAACTACGGAGCACAGTGGCTGGCCCTTCAGGGCACCCCCTACCCTGGGCCCTGGCACCCTCTGGCCTGGGACCCCCTTGGCACTAGAGACTACTGAAATATGGGGCTGAGACTCTAATTTCCCCTTTTAGTGGTGCAGCCTGTCCCCTTCATGGGGCGTAAACAGCTTGTGCAGAAAACCAAACCACCTGTTTTCCTAAAAAATTACAGTGACTTCTCTGGCCTTTACGTGGGTGAGGCTGGTGCCACCTACTAAATGGATGGTAAATTTGCCCCATTGTGCTGGATCTGTTCACCTGGATTTAGTTATGTGGCCCACTAAATATAAGGTCCTCACTAACAGAAATTGCTTGCTAAATCGTCACTGAGTCAGTGAGTTAGCATCTGCTTTGGTTTGTTAAAGCTGCTGGGATGCAATGTACCAGAAATAGATAGGTTTGTATATAGGGGATTCATTAATTAGCAGGTTACAATACTAAAGCCATGAAAATGTCCAGATTTAAGGCACCAACAAGAGGATGCATTCATGGAGGGAAAGGCTGCTGGCATCTGGGGTTCCTCTGTCATATGGGAAGGCATTTGGCAACGTTTGCTGGTCCTTCTCTCCAAAATTTCTCTGTGGGCATTTTCTTTCGCTCTTAGCTTCTCTCGGCTCTGAGCTCTCTCCAAAATATCTCCTTTAAAGGACTCCGTAAGTGGATTAGGATCCGCCTTGTATGGGCGAGGTCACATCTCCATGAAAACAACCTAATAAAAAGGCCCACCCAAAATTAGGTCTTTCCCCACAGGATTGGATTAAAATAACATAGGCTTTTCTGGAGTATGTAACAGATTCAAACCAGCACAGGTGTCTTTGTCACAGTACCTGGAGTTGTAGAGTATTAGTGCTTGCACTCCCTACCAGGAGCTTCTTGGAAACAGGGCAGAGTCGAATGGGGTTGAGGTGATGAATTCTGCCTTCTTGGTTTAATAGATCCCTAAGTAGATCAGTAGTATTTGTAAATACTTTAAGATACATTGAGTGTCCCAACCACAGCATGAATCCAGACATCCTGGTGGTAGAGCCTGTACTGGGAAAGGATACGCTGTAAGGTACTGTCTTCCAGCCCAGTTTTGCACAGCTTGTTTCAACTGAGCTGAACCTGTTACAGGGACATGCCATATTCATAGGCTTCTGGTTCTCCTGGCTAAAGGAAAGTGGCAGCTTAAGGACCTGCGCCCTTGGTGTGCCCCTCAGATACTGAGTCACCGTGTACCCGATGTCTCCTTCCTTGAAGAGGGTGGGCAGAACTTGGAGAAGGCTCCTGAAGCAGGAGATGGATCCTAAAGAAGATGCATTTGAACAGCCACAGGGTTTCCCTGCTGCTGTAGTAGGCAACATTAAATCAAGTTAATCAATCCAGGTCTACTGGGAAACTTCCTTCACCTTACTCCTGCAGGTGTGGGAGCCATACCTGATGGGCATATGGGTGCTGAGGCCTCTGGCCCTCACCTGTGTTCTGTCTTTGATGGCCTTGAAGGCAAGGGGTCTGCAGCCAGGGAAGAGTTGGGAGGATTGGGTCCTGGGCTCCCTTCCTCCTCTACTGCCTGCCTTAGGAAGAGCTCCCCTCCTTCTCTGTTGTCAGCCTGCCCCTCTAATCCCTGGTTCTGTTGTGCTCAGGGCATTCAGCCCAGGATGGTGATGGAGTACTGGACGGGATGGTTTGACTCATGGGGAGACCCGCACCACATCCTGGATTCTTCTGGTGAGTGCCGTGGCTTCCTACATCCAGAATGCAGGCAGAGCCGAGGAATAAGAATGTTTCAAGTAACCGGAAAATTAGTGGAAGCGCGGCGCATGGGGCAAGGCCTCTGCAGTTATCTGCATGTAATAATCCGCTCTTGATATTCCAAAGCCATTTGTATCAATACCCAAAGTAAATGGCAGGACTTTTAATATTGCCTTATTATAGTTCTCTTTGATTAGGAAAATAATGCATGCCTACTGCAGACATTCACAAAATGCAGAGAATGTGTAAAGAAGTAAAGAAAAAAATCCAAAAGCCCAAAGAGAATATTTCCAGCACCTCATTTACATAAACAGGGAGCTAGAGATGTTAGTACAAAAATGGGGGTCTCTCTCTGTGAAGCCTGCTGTGTCAGCTAGTGCCATATTATGGACAGCGGTTAATATACTATTAAACGTAGTGTAAATAAAGATTCACGTGATAGTTTAAAGAATGCACAGAACTCCCCTGAACTGATGACTCGTCTCTTCTTTGGTTTCTTATGGATGAACACTTAGGTCATTTGCAGTGTTTTATGCATATTTTTTTGGAATTGTTAACTTAAGTGCCATTTCAGTGACCATCTTGAATTTCCATTTTTGCATACTTTTCATATTATTTCCCTAGAAGTTCCTAGAAATAGACTTGCTTGATCAGTGCCACTTTGATGTAGATTTACTAAACTGCTCTCCAGGAAGATCATGGCAATTTTCCCTCACCCATGTTGAAGGAGACTACCCATGTCCCACAGGCTCAACACTGAATATTAGAATTATTTTTAGTACTTGCCAAGCTGAGAGGTGATTGTTTAGTTGGCATTTCTTTGATTACCAGTCAGGTTTTAAGATGTGCATGCTTGCAATCAATTTCTATTTCCCCTTCTGAAATTATTTTTTCATGAGATTGGCTCATTTTCTGATACAGGTAGGCTTAGGACAATGGTCAGTTATATTTCTGTTTGTAAATCCTGTCTCACTGTATTGCACTAAGTGAGAAGGTTGCGGGTCAAGGGGGAAGGCCAGTCCTATGCCGTTTCCCCATGGAGCTGTGACGGTGATGGAAAGAGCGTGAAGACACAGGCCCTGGGGGCCAGGAGGCTGGATCCACTGGCTTTGGGGCTTTAGTGAAAGCTGAAGGACCAAGTGATGAGTTGAGTTTGAGGCGGGCCTGTGCAGGCTAAGAGAACCAAAGAACCTCCTGGCTCATCTCAAACTGCCGTCTCTTCTTCCTGCAGAGGTTTTAAAAACGGTGTCGGCCATCATCAATGCTGGCTCATCCATCAACCTCTACATGTTCCATGGAGGCACCAACTTTGGTTTCATGAATGGGGCCATGCATTACAATGAGTATAAGTCCGATGTCACCAGCTATGGCAAGTACTCCCCAAGATTGCCCCTCCCTGACATTTGTAGCATCTTTTCTGGGTAACGCCCCTAGGGAAGGTAAAGATTTTGTCTGATGATGACTTGTAACTCCTGAGTGGTAGGAAACAGATGAAGTGTCCTTAACTGCCCACCCTGCTGGAAGTCCACTAGGAAGTGGGTTGAGGCCCTGCTAGAAGGTGCAGGAATGGCCTCTCCCAGACTCAGGCCCCTGCAATGGTGTGACCTCTGTCCCCTTAGAGTGGTAGGAAGGATGCCCCGTTTTAAACCACCGAAGCTAGAAACACAGGCATGCTGGGATCACTAGGAGAGGCATTTTCTCCTTCTCGTTGATGACATGGCTCAGGCCAAAGTGTTTTCTCTCCAAAACTGCTGGGATTATGCCTCTGCTGCCCTACTTCGATTTGTCCCTTCTCTTCCTGCTTTCTTGGGGACATGAATGACAGGTCCTGGGTGTCTTGCAGACTATGATGCTGTGCTGACGGAGGCCGGAGATTACACAGCCAAGTACTTCAAGCTCCGAGACTTCTTCAGCTCCTTGTCAGGTACCCAGCAAACAGCAGATTCAAGCACCAACGTAGGCCCTTGGTTTTTCTGTGAGATTCCTAAGGAGACGTCTTCATTCCCTTACCTCAACCCCAGTTCATCTGTGTGCAGATCACACGGGGATTCTGGACAGGGACAAGAATGCTTGAAAGATGAAGTGTGTGTCTGTGGTAGTTCATTATCCCTCCACCTTCACCTTTCTATTTTACAGATGTTGGAATGCTGGGGAATATTACAAGTCTCCCCTTACGCCCCGCTCCCAGGCATTGCCTTTCTAGAGTTCTAGACGTGTCCTGAGAATGGACCTGCTTGCCCTTTTGCTTTTGGATAAAGGAGTATGTTGAGCCCACATATTGGAGCTGGGGTCTGGGGAGGCCAGAGGAGGTGATGACTCTTTTGGGTCCTTTGGCCTGTGTGTGTTGCAGGTGACCCCCTGCCTCCCCCACCTGGCCTTCTTCTCAAGACCACGTATGAGCCAGTGATGCCGGGTTTCTACTTGTCCCTGTGGGATGCACTCAAGTACCTGGGAGAGGTGAGGACTGTGGGATGTGGGAGGTGGTCACTGGGAAGGGAGCAGGAAACCCTTCCAGGATGGGATTTTTGGGTGGGAGAAATACCAACTTGTGGTAGCTTTGAGGTCCGTTCTCTAGCTTGAGCACTCAGGGAAGGAGAACAAACTCATGATAGAGTACGACGTGAGAGGGAAAGTAAGAGAAACGTGGAGAAAAGCCAAGTACCATAGCAGTCATTCCCCTTCTCTAGCCTTCGTGGCAGGACCCTCCAAGTCTAGGGAAGATGAGGAGGCAGGAGATGCAGCTGGAGGCAGGTGTGGCTAACTCAGGGGGGCTTGGGCTGAGGGATTGACAGTGGCTTAATAAGGTTAAAACCCCACCCCATTTCAGGGACTCATTCTGCTGTTATTTATTTTGCATGTACCCCTCTAGCATCTGCTTATCCTTCTGATCTAGGTTCAGTGTAACGAGAATTCAAAATCAGAATTTTTTAAGTTCCTCAGATTATTTTGTTTTATTTTATTTTTTTACCAAATGCATATAATACTTGTCCCAAATTAAAAAGGAATAAATAAGGGCGGGCAAGTGGCTCAGTGGCAGAGTTCTTGCCTGCTATGCCGGAGACCTGGGTTTGATTCCTGGTGCCTGCCCATGTACAAAAAAAAAAAAAAAAAGGAATAAACAAAATGCAAAATCCTTTGCCATTGAAAGGGAACTGCAATTTTAAGATAACATGCTTGACAAAAAATTTTTATGAAGAACTCTTCCATTAAGGAAGGCTGATATAGCTGCCTGTTCTAGAAAAATATCTTAAGAATTCCAGGTGCAGGACTAGCTGTTTATATCAGAGACAATGGTTCTTTCCTCATCTCTCTTTAGCTAAGCTACTCAGCGGTACAGAAACCAGAAGTTAAATTAAAAAGAAATATTTTTCTTTTTATCCCATAATAAGTGGGCTCAAGTCTAAGTATAAAAACTCATAAAAGATGCAAATGCAGATGCGAAACTATTCCAAGGTAGAGTGCCAGTACTTAGAAGGAAACTACAAGTCAAATGAGGAAATGAGCTTTTTATATATGGCAGAATAAGGGAATGCCTCATGGTAAGATCAAATTGTACATACCCTGAAACATGGAGCATGTTGGTCAGTAACCAGTGTGGTTTCACTTGGTATATAAAAGTGAAGTGGTAAGAGTAATCGCAATTGACTGGAAAGGTCATAGATAGGTAGGGAAAAGCTGGATGCCTATGAGCTGGTACGATTTTTCTGAAGAAATAAACTCAGATAGGCCCAAAATCAGAATTTTGAAGCTTGGGTGGTCAGTTAGCTGGATTGGCTTCTCATATGATATCATATGTGACGAGAAGTCCAAATGGAAGCATCCCCCCCCCAAGCCCACCCACCTGTGGCATGCTGACCCCCAGATGAGGACCTTCTACTCTCCCACAATCACCACAGTCTCATATACCTTTGCTGCTTTTCTTCTCTGCCTGCCCCCTGCCCCTCCGCCTTGCCTCTGCGCTGTCCAGCCCATCATGGCTGAAAATCCAATCAACATGGAGAACCTGCCGGTGAATGACGGGAACGGACAGGCCTTTGGGTATACTCTGTATGAGACCACCATCACCACCTCTGGCATCCTCAGTGGTCGGGTGTGTGACCGGGGACAGGTAGGAGTGCCTGTGCTTGACTCCTCCAAATGTCCCCCCAACTTCACCCTTGGAATCTGACTGGTGTTTAAACAGTGTGTAAACACAGGACCCTGGTGGTCATCTGGGCTGAGCTTTCCAGCCATCGTCACAGTGTTCACCCCTACGATGCCTGGTAAAGCCCTCCTCAGAGGACATACCCACAGGGGTTACGTCTTCCTTGGCAGAGCAGAGACCCCTCTCTCTCTTCCCATCCTACTGACTGATGGGAGATTTCTACATATTCTTTTTGGCAGGTATTTGTGAACAAAGTTTCCATAGGATTCTTGGACTATAGCAATAAGAAGATTGTTGTCCCCTTGATCCAGGTGTGTTCTCCTAGGGAGCTGGGTGATGACCTGCATCAGCTGCTTTCTGATCCAATTTAGTGGGAGTCAAGAGGACAACTAGAAGAGAGGACGCTCCTTAACCACAGAGCTACAGGGTGGAGAGAGGGGCAGGCTTGCTCTCTGGTCTACTGGGACACTTCCTCTCCCTTTCTCAGAGCTCAGGGAGAAACTAGGGTTCCACAACAGAAGTCCTGAGTGGCACTTGTGACCATAGGGTGGGGTAATCAGGCAGTCCTCATGGCCACTGTGTTCCTGGCAGGGTTACACCGTGCTGAGGATCTTGGTGGAGAATCGTGGGCGAGTCAACTACGGGTTAAATATCGATGACCAGCGCAAAGGTGGGTCATAGCATACATGCCAAGAGAAGCCTGCCTGTGCTCAGCACATGTGGGGCTATCCTTTCTCCGCATCAGCACAACAGCAGGCAATGGAGGCCCATGGAGTAAGGAGGGAAATGGAGGTCCATGGATTGAGGAGTCATGGAAGACCATGGAGTGAGGTGGGTAATAGAGGCCCATAGGATTGGGGAGCCATGGAGGCTCATGGAATGAGCAGGGGTCATGGAGGCTCATGGAATGAGCAGGGGTCATGGAGTCCCATGGAGTGAGGAGGGTTGTGGAGGCCCATGGAGTGAGGAGGGTCGTGGAGGCCCATGGAGTGAGGAGGGATAACAGGGCCCTACTGAAGTAAGGCAGAGTCACAGGAACCTATGGGAATGAGGAGCGATCGTTAGGGTTTATCCCAATATGTGAAGAGTGAAGAGTCAGCGGCCCATTGTAGTGGCCAGAAAAACTGATTATGACCTCCCAAATCCTTCTAGGATATTTGCCATTTTAGTACAAGACCTTTGTATATTTCTTCACTGGTCAAAATTCCAGCATAGTCCAAGAAGAGTCATTGACCAAGAGCTTTCTGGTTATTTAGTGAGGGAAGCAAAACTGCCTAGCCATCGAGGGATTCCACGGGCTGGGGATTTGACCTCTCCAGCAGGCCCACCTGGTTTCTTCTAGCATTGTTCAGGCTTACCTTCCGTTTCCTAATAATTCCCTAGTATGGCTCTCAGCCCTCAGCACTTCCCCAAGGGAGCTCCCTCTCCAGGCACAATTTTACTTCCTTTGCTCTCCTGGTGAGTAGAAGAAGTTCCTAGCACAACCCTCATTCCAAGGCCTGGCTCCCCGAGGTCCTTGGTCAAGGGATGCTCTGGCCCCTCACTGTGGAATTCCTGTCTTCTGGATCACAATTCCATATTTTATGGGTCACAGACCTGTCCAGAAATGTATCCACCTGATACAAGCACTTGTACCTACAATTAAAGAAAGTCTTTAGGGCCCATGAAGCCTATCCAAACTCCCAACCCATCCACATTTCTGCTGGCAGCCCCGCACTTGCATGACAAGACAGTCGACTTCCATCAGGATGTTCCTGGGAGCAGCTCTGGGACCAACAAAGCCAACTCATTCCCAAAGGCACTAATTAATTGCTGTTCAAGTATGCTCAGTTCCTCAGACTTGGATTCCCAAGAAATATTGCCATCTGCTCACAATTTAGACACTTTTAGAAAATATCTTTAATCCTCGGTGATGTAGGACATTTCAGGCTGATTTATTCGGTCTTTAGGCTGGCACCATGCCTTAACGCCACAACCCCAGTGACCTCTGATCACCCACTGTTTTGGCCACATTTCCTTCTGTCTTGGAGCTGTCAGTCCCCCAAAGGGAGCTGTCATCTCCTTTGCTCTGAAAGAAGCCAGAAGACAGTTCTCCCCACCTTAACCCTCCTCCCTGACGCTCTCAGCCCTGTACCTACCCTCTGCTGCTTCTCTCTCCCACATCAAGTCCCTGGGCCTGACAGACAGTGGTATGACTCATTTCCTCCCCGTTGGGGCTGCTAGAGGAGGTGTGATGCCAAGTGAAGAGCTCCATAAGCAATGTATACTTAAGGCGAAATCTCACTTGAGTTTTTCAGAAACTTCCCACCTGTGGACCTGGCCATCACTGGGTCAGCCTCCGCACCACCTATAGCCTTACTCAGACTCGTTTCTTCCTTCTGACAGGTCTCATCGGCAACCTCTATCTGAATGATGCTCCCCTGAAAAAATTCAGAATCTATAGCCTGGATATGAAAAAGAGCTTCTTTCAGAGGTGGGCACCTGCCCTGTGCCAGAGTGGGCGGGCTTGTAGATGTATCACAAAGAACCAGGAAGGCCCTTGCAGCGCTCCAGCATCACCCTTTTCTCCTACGGGTGTAAACAGGCCCAGAGAGACAAAGCGCCTGGGCCCAGGTCAGGGGCAGTAGCAGCCCCTGGAAGCCAGTCGTCTCAGATGGGGGCATTTCTGTCACACCGCCCTGCTGGGTTCCCGGGTCCGGTTACAGCGGCAGGAGGCAACCCGGAGACCTTGGGCGGCACATGCCTCTGGCGTTAGAGGCAGGCCCGGGACTAGACCCCCCCCATTTCACCTTAGGTTTGGTCTCAACTGGAGTTCTGTCCCAGATGAACCTACATTCCCGGCTTTCTTCCTGGGAATCTTGATGGTCAGCCCTTCCCCTCTGGACACCTTTCTGAAGCTGGAGGTAAGTGAGCCACCCTTCCCTGGCCAGGCCCTCCCAGCTCTCCGCAGGGGATTCTGAGCCTATAACCTCTGCTAGGTCTCGTCTGCAGCCCTCTGTACCCGCCGTGACCCGAGGACCCCGTGTCTACATGGCTCCTCTAGCACGGCTCCTGTGGGGGGAGCTGTGGACCTCAGGGTGTCTGAGCTAGGGCCTGCCTGCCAGTGGGTAACTCCCCACCCACTGCCCCACCACCAGTGGAAGCATCAGACCTCTTCGGGTCTTGGGAGCCGAGAGAATGCATGCTCATATCTAACCGTATCTCTGTCTTCCCGTATGGCTGTATTTTTGGTGGCTCTCGTGGTGGATTGACACCCCTTCCTCTGCCTCAAGGGCTGGCAGAAGGGGGTTGTGTTCATCAATGGCCAGAACCTTGGACGCTACTGGAACATTGGGCCCCAGAAAACGCTCTACCTCCCAGGTGTCTGGTTGAAGAAGGGAGTCAACCAGGTAGGAACATACCCATCCCCTGGCCTTCTGCCCCCATGACCACATTGTGCTTTCCTTTAGACATGGGGAACCCCTGTCTGGGACCTTAGATACGTCTGAACTGCAGCTCCTTCCCTCTGCTTCCAGCATAGGAGAGGGCAGCTGCTCTCTCTGGGCTGGGGGAGGCAAGGGCAGGCATTTCTAAACATGGGGCTGTTCCTTTGGGAATGGCGTTGATCCCCGGATAGGAAGTTTAGTCTGCTTGATCCACCTTACCCTCCATGGCGTCAGGTGCTCTTATGGGTATAGGCTCCCTCTTAGGGCCCGTGAGTGTCTGTAAGTGCTAGTCCGGGTGGGCGAGAGGGGCTCGGCCTCTCCTCGTCCTCAAGCAGCCGGGTGCCCTCCTCCTGCTCCTTCCAGTCGGGCACCCACACCCTTCCCTTCCAGCCCCGCAGCCTCCAGGCTCCCCGTCACCTCCCCGAGGTCCCTCTGACTCCAGGGTGCACTGGCTGCCATCACACCCACCCTCTCTCCCCAGGTCATCGTTTTTGAGGAGATGATGGCAGGCCCAGTGATACAGTCCGTGGAAGTCCCCCACCTGGGCAGGCAGCAGTACATTGACTGAGCAGCACTGTACCACCTCCGGCTGTCCAGCCCCTCTGGTCTGGAGCAAGGAGGGAGAATGCCCACCCTGCCCCTGCTGGACTCCAGGGTCTGGCAGTAGCTCCCTTCTGCCCTCTGGTGGCAGGAGAGTCTCCTTACGTAGCAACCTCAGGGAGCCATGTGGCTGCATGTCTACCTGTTTCCCCCGTTCAGGGCCCCAGACCTGGGAGAAGTAAAGAGTGGGAGGGTAAGGGCGGGACACATGCTCGGGGTGCTGGGCCTGGCATGCCTACGGCACCTTTCCCACTTCCCCTGTCTGGGGATGGAGTATCTGCCCAGCGCTCCGTGGGATGAAAACCTGGGGCCCTGGAAAGTGGGGGCCACAAGCAGTCAGGCCCTAGTCCTCAGTGGGGTGTCACAGTCCTCCAGGTCCGCTGGAGACTCGTGTGCGGCTTCAACTGAATATTCCCAGCTGGACCTTGCCTGTAATGCAGGGCCCCTTTTGTTTCTGAAGTAGTGAGTTGAGGACCATTTGTAGAAGGTAGAGAAGGGGAGGTGATACCCACTTCGGCTTTGTTCTTTCTTCCCAAACTCAACCCATCCTCTGGAATTCTGAGGAACCGCCACTGGAGGGGCACGCACTGTTTCCTCCTTTATGTCCCCATCTGACGGGAAGACAAACCAAAGCCTAGAGAAGCAGAAATAACCAACTATATATTTTCCTAGATTAGAGACTATTTCCATTTTTTCCCCGTGCAGATAAATGGGACATAAATAGAGGAGGAAACTGTACCCCCTCCCTGTGCCTCCAGGGAGGAGAGGGACAGAAGGCTCAGCTCAAGTGACAACGGGCAGGACCCCCCTGGGAATGTTGGGGTGGCTGTGGAGTCTGGAGGCCCAGCCTACGCTTTCCTCCAGCCCCTGCCTCCTCCTCCCACCTCCCATAACCACTAGGGAGGAAGTGGTGGCCTCCCTTCACCGTCATCTCCGTGGTCCAGATTTGAGGTGGTTGATCTGGAGAGTATGTTCAATGATGGGCTCCATTCATTGTTCTGAATTACAATAAAGCAATGAAGTCCTTTTCACTGAAATGCCTTTGATCTCATTTGGGCACCCACTATCAGCCAGAGGTGAAGGTAGTCTGGGGTCGGCCACAAATGTACCCAGCTGGCACGCGTTTCCAGAAACTTGCTTCACCCCAGGAGTGGATGGTCCTTGCCCCTGGCTTCTCACCATACCTTCCTGACCTGGATCCCCCTTAAAATGTCCCTGTAGGTTGGAAGTGGCCCTGAAGAAGGGGGGTCCAAATACAAATTCCTTCTAGGTGCTAGTAGACTGGGGCAAAACATCAGTTGGGCAGCCAGGAGCACTCCGTATGGATTAGCACTAGGGGAGAATTATTTTTCACAAGCTACATCAGTTTCTCTTGCCAAAGCCAGGTTATCTTCAGTGATAGTCAACGTCAAATAAGAGACTTAGCCCAAGACCGCATCTACACCAGGAGCTCAATGAGATGGGTTGGGGGCTTGTGAGCCATGAGGTTCATACAGGTCCTGATGCACACAGTCTGCCTTTTGCTTGGAAAGGAACCTGCACTGGCGGGTGAGCGGAGCTGGGTTAAGGACAGGGGTAGCCACAGAGGAAGGGCTGGCCCAAGCGTTCCTCTTAGGGGAGAGGAATGGAGCATATAGTCATCTCAAGGCTTGGACCGTGGCTGGGGAGTGGGGGGTGGAACAAACCCCCGTTTTGCACGCACACAACAGCTCTTCTTACACTGACCTCAGGGCGGAAGGCCCAGAGCTAAGGATGAGCTGAGACCAGGGCTACCTGCGCATGGCCAGGGCAGGAACAGCGTAACCACAGCTGGCTTCCAGGGTTCGCTTTCCCATCCCACTTCCAATCCACTGGTGGATCCTACTGGCTCTGCTGTTCACAGACAGCTGGAGCCTGCCTGTGTGTCCCCATGTGCCATGCACATCAGCAGAGGGACTCTACAGGGCCCGTCATAGCACCTGGGACCTCTGTTCCACATCTGCTGACGGCTTCCCATTTCTCAGGACAAACGCCAAAGTCTGCTGCCCGCCAGGGCCAACATGCTCTGTGCCTCCAGGTGCCCCTCACCTCCCACCACAGCCCCACCCTTTCCCACCCCTTATCTTTTTGCTCATCTTTAAACATGCTGAGCCTTTGCGTGTGGGGAAGGTCTTCTTACCAAAATGCTCTAACCCAGATGCTAGTGCATTTCCTTATTTCGGGGTGTCTTTCTGAGCAGTACCCCCTCCCACACGCACATACCTACACCTGTGTCCCCCCCTTACTCTGCTTCCTTCTCCCCCTAGAATAGAGCTCCTCTGAAATGTGACACTTGGTTCGTAAACCAATTGGAATGTAAACTCCCTGAAGGCAAGTGCTGTGCTCTCCACAGCTACTATTTGTTGCATCGTTAAATTAAATAAATGTAGAATAAAATAAGGCAGGGCTGGGGAGGATGAGGACTGTTAAAAACCATATTTGACTTTTAATTTTGAAAACAAATTAAATACAGTTAAATTAAAACAGACCAGATGGTGTAGCAGCGTGGGGCTCTACCCTCCTCCCCAGTCCAGGTTCCAGGGACCTCTAGCTCCTGCTGTCACTTCTCCAGGGGAGCATGGCCCAGGTAAGGGAGCAGGGAGCAGAGAACATAAACTGTCTTCCTGGACCCATCTGTTCTGATTTAGAACAAACTCCTTCCCAAAGATGAAGGCTGCAGTCCACCGGGGTTATAATTATAAATAAATAATACATGCAGCTAAAAGAGGGTATTAGGTAAAAACAAGTGAACTAGCATCTGCAAAAAAAAAAAAAAAATCTTTCTTAAAAAAAGAATGTCCCATGATGTTGTTCATCATCGAGTTCCTGAAAATGAGCCCTGGGTTTTGGCTAAGAAGGTTACCTGTGGGAGATCGGGCCTGCTCGGTGTTCAGGGCTGGTTTCAGTCAGTGAGCGAGGCTGGGGAGAGTGCTGGGCATGACTCCATTTCCTGGAGGGCCCTGTGTCCACCTCCCCACTTCCCTCCTAGGCCACCCCACTTGAGGCCGAGGAATACCTTTCCAAGCAACCACAAAAGACTAAGAAGTGGGGGCAGGCTTCTGAGATCCAATTCCATCAGGCGATTTCATGAAGACTGCGGGAAACTCAACAAATTTCCAAGTCAGCAGCCCATGTGACTGACCTGTAGGCCTGCTGGGCCGAGGCCCAGCTGCCTGGAGCGGGTTCTGGATGACCCTGGAGCCTGGCCTGTGAGTTTAGAGTGGGGGCTGTGAGCAACTAAGAAACAGGCCCCTCTTTGGAAAGAGCGGGCACTCTCCTCTTCCTTCACTCAGCAGAATTGTGCTTCCGACTTTCAGGAACCCGAGCTTGCTGTCCAGCAGAGGGTCACCCACCAGAGTGGGGCCTGCCGCAGAGGGATGAACTGAAAGCTGCACAGGCGGCAGGGTCTCCGGTGCAGCAGGGTGTACGCTGCACTGTTCCTTCTCCAGGGCAGGGTTCAGGGGGGTGGGGGTGGGGTTGGAAACTCCCAGCCTCGGGAAAGGGATTTCCTTTCCCATTTTGGGTTTTACAGTGATTTCCAAAGCAGCACGGGCTCAGATCTCCTCTCCCCTTGGTGTCCAAATGATTTCCACCCCTTCCCTAAATCCTGCTAATCCAAACCATGTCCCCCATTCAGCGCCCCCCCACAAGAAAAAAAACAACGGGCAGGATGAGAGTTGTGGAACCCCCCCCACCCTCCCCCCTCGTAGCCACCTCCCCACCTCTGTCCCTTGTCCCCACCACTGGTGGCCAGAGCCCCAGGTGTGTTGCCCTGTGGGAGCCCGAGCAGGGGCCTCTCTAGCCATCCCTGTCTCCCCTCTGGCCCAGGCGAGGGGTGCTAGGGCCCCAGTGGGTGGCAGGAGGCAGTGCTGTGCCTTGTGGGTCTCTGGGTTTCTTAGTTCAGGTCCAGTCTGGGGCCTGCATTGGCTCAAGTGCTCGTCCCTTCCCTGGAGTGGGAGGAGAAGGCTGGGGGGCGTGGGGCCAGGGGGCAGGTTCCACTCCCACCACAGCCTGAGGTGCAGGCAGGCCTGTGGCAGGCCCAGGCACCCCCCACGGGGTGCTTACCTGTTGGGATCAAAGACAGCTTCATGTTCTGTAAACGTGAACAGGGGAGAGCAGAGAGTATGTGGGATTGGGGGTAGCTCGTGGGAAAGGGGCAGCCAGGGGCTGGAGTTCTTCTGTGTCTTCCACCTCCCTGGGTGGCTGTCCAGTGGGGCTGGCCTCAGTCCCTGAGGCAGGAGCAAGGTGAAGGCCAGGGTCTCTCCAGCTGACAACCAAGGCATTGCTCCAAGGGTGGCACCTGCAGTGTCTGGTCTTGTGGGCTAGTTCTGTGCTGGAAGCTTCTTTGGGAGGTGTGTTGGCTCTCTCCTGGCCGGACTGGGCATACAGATGGATGCCTGGTCTTCAGGGTCTCTCAGGCTCTTGGTCATGTCAGATGGGAGAAAACAACAAGCCTAGGATTTCTGTGCTTTAAGTTTTCTGTTCTTTGTCCTGGCACTGGACTGTGCTCTCAGAAGTCTCCAGAACAGAAAAGAGGGAGATGGTGATTCCTTAGGAGTTCGCCTTAGAGAGACCATCAGCCATGGGGGAAAGGATGAAAGGCCAAGGACAGGGTCAGGGATGGAGGTCCTGTGAAGGGAGATGGGAGCTAGTGAGGCCTGGAGCTGGGGGGTGGTTGAGCAGCTGGGGTCTGGCTGAGCCCCTACACACCCGAATCCGTCAGAGGGCCACCCGGTAGCTCCACACAGCCGAGCCCTCCAGGGTCCTCTGTCCATATGCCACTGAGTGACGGGATGTGCTGCAAAGTTTCAGTGACCCTGTGATGGCGAGAGGCAAGGCATGGAGCTTTACCCCTGCTGTGTTTTATGAGGCCCTGTCAAAGTTGGGTTGTTTTAGGTTCAAGGGACCAAAATAGGTGCAGTGACATTCTGTAGTCCCCTCTGGAAGGCAGGACGACTGCAAACCTAATTCTGAAGCTGAAGGTTAACTTTGGGGCCAGAAGGACAGATGTATGTCCTTTGTCCAAGCTCCCATCTCTGTCTAACACAACCTGGAGTAGGGGCCACAAGGGTAAGGGGTGCTTTCAAGGGGTAAGAGGGAGATCATAGAAAACTTCCATACACATATCCTGGCTTTGCCAAAATTCATTACATGCATGCTCTTGGACAAGCCATTTAGCTTTCCTGAACTTTACCTCCAAGTGTAGACAAAACCCGTGGCCACTTTTAAAGAATCAAATAAAAAATAGCGACACTGCCAGGGGATTTTAAGATGTGCCAGAGACTCTTCTCAGTGTCCCCAAGAGCCCATTTTACTGATGAGGAAATTGGGGCACAGAGAAGTTAAGGTCAAACAGATAGAAGGGGGAGCACAGGGAGCTGGAGAGGACCCTTGGAAATACCTGATTAAGTGAAAACAGTGTGTGAACGGTGACAGCCACGTGATGAAGAGAGGAACAGGGGAAGAGGCAAGCCGGGGAAGACGGGGCCCAGAAGACTGAAAGCTTAAATTATGGTTCCTGGAGACAGTATGGGCGTCATTGCCAGAATAGTAGCAATAACAAAGAGTTGTTGAGAGTTGGTCTTTGGAAGGTGGCAGACCCATCCAGCTGTGTGGGTGCAGGATGGCACCTCTCAGCTTTTGGAAAGCACAACCGAGGGGGAGAACTGAGCTGCATGTCTTTCATTCTCTTGCCCACCTTTGCCCTGCCCTCCCACAATAAGAGAGCATGAGGAAGAGCCCGTGGAGATTTATGCCGAGTCCAGCTGCGGTGCCTTTCCCTCCTTCCCCTCGTACCTGGTCCCGAGGCTCAGACCTCCACGCTGGGGTCCGTGAAACCTTTCTTTCCCTCGTTCACCAGCACCGGCTTTTCTGTCCGCGTGTGCCAGACCAGGATCTGTGTGTCCGGGAGACACAGAACAAAGTGGATGGGCCCCCGGCTGTGTGTGGCCCTTCCCTGCTCTTCCCACACCTGTCCTGCCCCACTCCATCCTTGCTCCATCAAGTTTTTCTGGATTGTCCTTTACAGCCAACTGCCCCCTTGTTCTTGCTATTTGTACATGTGGTGCATCCAAGAGATCTACTGGAAGCATTAAATCTGGAGCTACTTAAAGCATACAAAGAAGGTCCAAGGTTTCCTCTTGCTTTTGTTTCTCCCTGGGAGAAAGTTCTTAGGGGCCCTTCAGCTCAGCCAAGAGCTAGCCCTGGCCCTAGGCTGAGGAGTTGAAACTGAAGGAGGTGGGTATATCTGTGTATGTGCACCTGTGCATGCATGTGTGCATCTTTGTGCATGTGTGTGTATCCCTGCATGTGCATGCAAGTGCGTGTTGGCAGGGAAGTCATGCAGCACAGCTGGCTTGAGAGAGGGGAACAGTCCTTCACTGTGATTTTCTGATGGCCACCCCTTCCCCATTTCCCTACCTGATTTTAGTATGGCTGCTTTACAGGTGACACACTGCCTTCCTGGGAGGATGCTCCAGGCAGGTTCTTATTTGCAAGACCTTGATTTCCCTCTCCTTTACTGTTGGGAGGGTTCTGATGGGCTTGGAAATGCGTACATCACTGTGGTCAGTTCTGCTGAGATTCCTACCTTGGTGCAGTTGGCTGCCTTGGGCTCCAGGTCACTGAGGGTGACAAGTTCCCGGAGGAGGCTGCTCTCCTGGTAGCCCCCCTTCACACCGCGGAGCTTGAAGTAGGCCTGGCTGCGCTGCAGAATGAGCCGTAGGTTGACGGCGAACCCAGCCATGTCTATTGCAAAGGGCCGGTGGGGGTCAAACACAGTCTTCCAGCCGACCACCTTCCCTGCCCCGTTCACCCGAGGGGCCTCGTACCGAAGGCCGCCCACGAAAGCCACGGGCCACACAGACACCCTCCTGGTGCTGCGCATCTGCAAATGGGGACGGACAGTCAGGACACCAGCCCACCCCATGCAGGGGCACTCAGCTGAAGCCAGCGGGGGCACCAAGCCCCGCGCCTGCTCCTGACACCACCCTACTCGGCAGACATCCATGGGGGAAGCTGCAGGCAAGACTCGGCCTCTCATACCAGCTGACCTTCCCTGTGATAGCACTTCCCATTTCCCGCCTTGCTGCAGATCCTTTCATCTTCCAATGTGGACTCTGACAGGAAGGAAGGCCAAACCTTTCCACCAAAGAGTCTGGGGTACTTAAACCCTCACGGTCTCCAGGACCAGAACCTGGGAACACCTACTTTCTTTCCCACAAACCATGGATGCTGCTCAACCTGCGGGGAGGGTTACCATCGCCTGCGCGGACTCCCCACCTGGGGGCAGTCCCTCTAGGTCCAGACGCACGCGCCCCCTTCACGCCACAACCCCTGGCTCTGGCCACCCCCTCCTGCGACCTCCCTGGTTCGCCCCACCTCCCGGCTCCCACCTCCTCGAAGAGCTCCAGGCTGTAGGTGTTGTCGTCATCGGCAAAGTAGACGACGCCGGGCTGGCTGGCGTTGCGCGGGAAGGTCTCGCGCAGCCAGCGCAGGGCTAGATTGCGCTGCATGGTGCCGCGTGGGATGCGCGGGTCGCGGGCGTCGCCGCGCAGCTTGTAGTTGCGCGGCGTCTCCACGTGCAGGTGGGTGTAGTTGAGGCCCGTGTCGCGCAGCAGGCGCGCGGTGAGCGGCGAGCGGCGCGGCGCGTCCTCCACCACCAGCCAGTGCAGGTTGGGCACGTGCAGCAGCGTGTTGGCCATGCGCGTCAGCTCGGCCTTCTGCACCGGGCGGCTGTAGGTGGGGGTCACCACGTGGATGGTGGGCAGCGTGTCGGACCAGGGCGGCGGCCGGCTGTACACGTACTCGGTGCGCACCACCTCCACGATGTCGCGGTCCGACATGCAGTATTCGCGGGGATCCGCGCCCGGCGCCCCGCCGCGACCAAGGTCACTTCCATCATCTACGGGGACAGTGTGGGCGGGAGGGGGTGCTGGGCCTGGGCACTGACCAGGCCAACCCCACCCACACCCCACCCTCCATCCTCGCTGCCTCTGTACAACGGCCGTCAGCCCCTGCCGCCTGCCCTGGAATGCTGGGGGGATTTGCCTGATTGGGTCTCCCAGAATGACATAGAAATAATGTTTCCGTTCTCACATTTGACAGCCCTGCCACTATTTGAAGGGAGCTGCCCATATCCCAAGGCTGCATTCTGAGACCTTAAATAGGACAGTGTACCTGGGCTATAGACATCCGGTTTCCCAGACCCTGGCCACCACAGTGCCATCGTGCCATAGGGTTGGATTGGCAGTGAATGGCCACCTCCTGGGTCATGGGGGCTGCCATGCTTTCCCTGCCCCGCTGACTCTCTAGTGGCTGCAACCCACCATGGGCCCTGACAGAGCCTGAGATCAGCTTGCCAGATCTGTTTCACTAGTCAAGTGGGGCTCTTCCCATCCTACCTGACTTCTACAACTAATTCTTTGAAACTTGGTGCAGAAATTCATCTTTAAACTTTGTGTTTAATTCATATGCTGCATTTTATGCCAGTGACTTTTGCCCAGCTGTCAATATAAGTTTTGCATCCTGAGTCTATAGCTCCTGATTTTAGCCATTCTTACTTTTGAGATACACAAGACAGCTGGAGACCTGTCTTAGCTTTTTTGCTGCTTTGCATCCACCCCCTAGTGGGCCACCTGGGATCGGGGTGGTGCTAATTGAACCCAGCCATCCTCTCATCCAGCTCACGCTTACCTGTCTTCACCCCCGAGGAGAGCATGGAAGCCATTGCTAACTTGCAGGAAGTCTAGCCTCCAGCAGAAGCCCTCAGGGTGTGGGAAACACAGGCCTGGGAAAGCCTGAGAGCAACCTGGTTCCATGGCCACAAAGTTCTTTCCTGCATCTTGCATTAATGCTAGTTTCACCCATGAATCCTGGAGTCCTCTTAGGGCCAGGGGAGTCTTGTTTCAGAGCCCCTTTCCATCTGGGCATTCACTGTTTTCTGTTTGAAGGAAGCAGGTACCCCTGACCCCCAGCAAGAGGTCCTCCATGCACAGGCTTTAGAGTTGGGGTTTCTGGGCTCAGAGCCCACCCTGCCACTCACTATCTGTGGGACCCTGAGCAAGGCACTGAACTTCTGGACCTCCCTCTCTGCAACTGTAAAATGGACTGATAATAGTGCCTGCTTCCTAGAATTATTGTGCAGATTAGGGATGCAATAACGTGTCGGGCTCAGAAGGCAGCTGGGCCATCTCTCCACTTAGAGGAGGAACACCGCCAAGCCTGATGCACGTATGGCCTCGAGCATCTTGGAAAGGATGGAAGGAGCAGTTCTCATGGAGGCTTTAAAGAGCAGTCCTGGGGAGGTTGTCTCCATGCTTTGGGGACCTGCTCTTTGTCCTTCTCCCCTGGCTTCTGCCATCGTTGAGTCACCAAGTATTCCCAGCTCTCCTAGTTCATTTAACTGCAGCTTTCATTCACTTACTGTTGGCAGAACCTGGCAGAAGTGAATGCCAGGGCCCCTGCCACAGGCATTTACATCAGTGCTTTGCAGACAGACCTGAGGTCTCTGAGCCTAGAGCTCTGCAATGGACTTGATAATATAGATGCAGAAGTGAGGTGGCTTTAACATCTGTGGAATGACAGTCACTCCAAACTGATGAGAGCCAGAGGGATTTGGCAGTGGAAGGAGGATCCAGGCAGGAGCTGAGGAGCTAAGTGGCCAGCACTGGGCAGGGGACCTGTGGCCTCTAGCTTGACCTTTCCTGCCCAGGGCTTCGAGACTCACTGGAGGTGACAAGGAGATGACCGTTAACAGGCGACAGATTTCATAGGCACCTTGATTCTTGGGTGCTGCTGCATCAGAATCCCCCAGGGCCACTGTCTCTCCCTGGGATGGGCCCAGCATGTTTGCACTTTACCAAGCACCTCATGTGCTACTGGGCACATTTCAATGTGAGAAGTGCTACCCTAAAGTACTGAGTCTGAGCAAGAGCTGGGGGAACAGAAGAGACAGAGACTCTAAAGACTAAGGAATGAGGGGTCAGGCCAGATGAGTGGGCAGGTGAAAGGTTTTGTGGTTCAGGAAGCTCAGGTTTTCGGGGGGCAAGTCAGCCTGGTGGAGGGAGGCACGCTGGCCTCAGGGTACCAACCCACTTCTTGCCCTCAGAGGCCTATCCTCTCTCTCAGTCTGCTTCCACAAGGCAGGGCTGGGTTAGAAAGGGAGGAGAAAGCAACGTATTATCCTAGCAAATTTTGAAAATCCAATACAGCTTAAAATCCTATGCATCTATCCCTCCTTACCAGCTGCTGAGGGTTCTCTGTGCATGCATATCCTCAAGTTGCATGCAAAGTTGTGGGTGTGTGTGTGTGGATCCTGAGTGTGTATCTGTGTATGTGACTATCTGTGTCTGTGTGTCTCTGTGTGGTGTGTGTGTGCCTGTGTGGATGTGTCCCTGTGTGTCTATATGTGTGTTTATGTTTGGAGCGTGTGTGTGTATGTGACTATCTGCGTCTGCCTGTCTTTGTGCGTCCCTGTGTGTTTGCATATGTGTGTCTGGGGTGTGTATGTGCATGTGTGAATGCTTTCACCAGATTCTCAAAGGCGTCCATGACCCCAGAAGGAATAGGGTGCCTGGCCTGGCTGCCCCTGCCTCTGCGGCCAGCTCTGCGTGCTTGCACCGAGGCTTGTGGCTGCCAGCCTCCTAGGGGCAGTGCTGGCCGGGGGCGCTCACCCTTGTGCACAGCCAGCAGGGGCGCGATGGTGCTCTGGTGCCAGACGGTGATGAGCAGCGTCCAGGGCAGCACGATGAGCACGATGGCGAGGATGTCCCGTCTTTTCGGCATCTCCAAGGCTGGCTGGGCCCACAGCTCCTCATTACCTGAGTGGCAGGAAGGTCAGGAGAGGGGCAGCAGAAGGAGGTGGCGAGCACAGGGAGAAAAGAACAGCAATGGGCGGCAGGTCAGGCACAGAGGGCGCAGAGAAGCAGAAACGTGGGCCAGCAGATCTTACCGGCGCTCACAACCCACCCATTGCGGAAGCAGCCTTGGAGGGTCCGGCCGAGTGGAGTCTGGGAAGGAGTGGCTGTACAGGGGCGGGGTCAGGAACCCTGGGAGGTAGACACCTGCAAGAGAAAGGAGGGGGACATAGCCAGCTCAGGGATGCAGGCATGTGGGTGGGGCTTTCACTGCCTAGCTTGAGGATGCCTTGATTGGGTGCAATGAGCCTCTGTCCTCACCACGAGTGCAGGGACCAGCAGGCAGACCCGGTACATTTACGACCTCCAGCCAGGTGCAGCGGTTGGGGCTCCAGACCTGGGAGGCACACTGCCTTGCCCAAATCCCAGCTGGGCCACCCGTAGGCTGTGTCCTTTCCAAGCTACATCTACTCTCTGCCAAAGTTCTCCATCAATAAAATGGGGCGATATCGATCCCTACATCACAAGGCTATATCCATGGAATCCCAATACATGGCAAATGCTCAAAGAACGTCAGCTACCCTTAGGTCCAAAAATGTGGGCCCATGTTGGATTATTCAGAGTCTGGATAAAGTGGTCAAGGGGTGGGGGAGCTTCTTTGCTGACAAAGAAGAGAGGCTTTAGGGTGGACACTGGCAGGGAAAGCCACGAGTCACCCTCCTTTGACACTGTCAACAGGAAATCTGTGAGCCTCATCTGCACAGGGAAGAGCTCCAGGCTCTGAGGCTGGTTGTTGGCAGGGAAAAGGGGTGGTCCCTGCAGGATCTTCCATATGGTGCAGGAGCAGCACCCTACCAGGGCAGTGAAACCTGTGTGCAAATGAGCTGGACGGGGATTTCCTCTGTCTTGCAGGGAATCCATGGGCAGCATCTCCTGGGGGGTCTTGTCCTCTTGAGTGACAAGGGTCTGGGGAGAAGGTGCAAAGACTCCATGCAGAGCCCACTCCTCCTGGCCTGTCACACAGTATTCTCCTTTATCTCTGCTCTTGTGCTGAGCCCAGAGCAGCATGCAGATTATACCTGTGGGGGGTCAGGGGACAGGACCCCAGTGGTTTGCAAGGACAGCTCTTCAGCAGCCAGGCAGCTGGACCCAGGTTCTTTGGAGCCAAGAGCAAGGGACAAGGAGGCATTTTGGCCCCACAGTCTTGGAAAATGTCTTTTCCGATGGTTGGTGGGTCCTTTCTATAAGTTATTCTAATATCTTTCAGAACAATTGTGGATGAGCCAGGTGTGGTCTTCTATTGAAAGAGTATCAGCCAGCACCTGGCCCCAGCCCTTACTCTGAAATGCCTCATTGGCTCTGGTTCCCTACAGGCAGCTGGTGTGCAGACCTGCCTCACTCCATGAAATAGAAGGCCATGGGGTCACATGCCACACCCAAGGCAAAAACCAACACATGCACACACACTGTTCTTGGGTGTGCATGTGCGTGTGCCTTTGGCGTGTGCATGCTTGTGCACCTAGGTATGCACATATGGGTGGGTGTTCATATCATGTACACATGTGCTTGTCCATGACCATGTATGCATGCTTGTGTGCTCAGGTGTGCATGTGCCTGTGTGAGCATGTGTGCACACATCCACTATGCATGCAGGCATCCTTGCACATTTGAACAGATGTGCATATGCCTGTACATGTGTGTGGTGCATGTGTATGTCTCTGCCTTTGGCACTGTGGAATCAGAAGAGTCACTTGGGGTCATTTACATCTTACAGGAAACCAGTTCCCTGACTAGGGACAGCCTTCCTTTTCATCCCTGTTTGCTAAGAGTCAGAGCTGAGGAAAGCTTCAGCGGTTTTAGAAATGGCTCTGTGGGGTTTGTGTGGGAGCCAGAACAGCTTGGCCTTTTTAGGGTAGGACACAGGGAGGCATGGAGACCTCTTGGCATTGTGCAGCGTGCTGCACAGGAAAGAACACGAGATGGGGGACTGGAGGTGATGATGTATCCCTGAGCCTGCTGCTGTTCTCCTTAGCACCCCTTCTCTAAAATGCAGCAGGGCTCGGGGCCAGGTGGGCTCCTGGGCTCCCTCCAGCTCCAGACAATTTGTGCAAAAGTGTGGGCTTTGAGGTTGGCCCTGGGTTGGCGCCACACGCTAGTGGAATTTGGACAAGTCACTTCACCTCTCTGAGCCTCAACTCCCTCTCTGTAAGTTGGGACAGTGAGGCCAGTCAGAGACACTATGAAGAGTGGAGGACTTGACATGCATTTGTCTACCAGTGGCAACTGTGTGGCAGACATGCCAGCACACAAGGGGTGGGCCCTGCTGGGCACCGAGCAGAGTGGGTGTGCAGAAAGGTGAGGACCTGCATGGCTGCCTGGAGGCCACATCCTGCATGCACACCCACAAGACAAAAGAGGATCTAGGAAAATCAAAGTTTCTGCCCGTGGCCAGTTTGGGAAGGGCTTGCGCTACAGAATTCCCCTCCTCAGATAAACAGGTTGGCCTGTCTTATTTTATCATTGTGGTGCTGGTTGTTGAGATTCCCCTTTCCTTGGCGAAACTGTTCACACTCGAGTCTCATATACAGCCGTAGGAGAGGATCCCAGGAGCTCGTGTAGGAAATAACAGACCATAACTGAGCCCAGTGGGTGACTGAAGCAAGCTGGTAGGCCTTCAAGGAGAAAAGGCGAGGATGCTGTGAGTGGCTGAGGTGGGTGCAAGTGGACTCAGGACTCTGCTCCAGGGCCTCAGGAGGTGGGCTTGGTCTCCACTGTCCTCCTTCCATCTCAGGTGGGGTAGAGACCAGTGAGTTCCAGTGCTGCTTGTGTGTTTGTACACATGCATGTGTGTATGCGTGGATGTGCATGTTTGCAGATATGTGTGGTATATGTGTACGGCTGTGTTTATGTGTCTAGGCTGTGTATGTGTGGGAGGGTGCACATGTGTGCATGTTTGTGTATGTGTGTGACACGTGAATGTGTTGTGTGTGGTGTGTAGCATGTATATGTGTGTGCGCACATGCTGTCTCCTACAGACTCCTCATCCATGGCCCCAGCTGTGGCTGAGCCCAGTACCCCAAGGGATGCCTGCCTGGGTCTCAGGGGTCCACACCTGGATGGAAAAGCAGAGTGACCTCAAGTCACACTCCCAGCACCTGCCCCAGCCCCAGGGCCACTGACAGGGCTTAGAGTGGTCTGGGTCAAAGCCACGCTTTGGCTGGGAGAACTTGGGCCACATCTGCTGAAGGCTGTAGAGAGCTAGGCTGGGGACAGTTGCTTCTCTAGGATTCGCAAAGGAGCATTTTCACAAGTCCTTGGTCTTGGCAAAGGTTCTCATTCCAGCTTGGAGGATGCAAAGGACCAAGGGTGAGCCTCATACCAACTCAGTATGTACCATCCACGCCTTCTGGTTGTACATTTTCCAGCTTTTCCATTGTTGACTGCTGGGCCACTGCTTTGCCCCAAGCCCCTACCTCTGGCCCCTGCTCACTCTTGCTACTCTGCTGGGGCTGCTGTTTCACAAAAAATAGTGTTTTAGCTCCCTGGCTGCTAAAAAAAATCACACAGTGGGTAGGTTTTACAACAGGAACTCGTTGGCTCATAATTTCAGCAGCTAGAAGGCTTGCTACCTCCCCAGGTGGTATCTTCTGGCTGGCTGCCAACCTTTGGGCTTCCTTGACTTTCCCGTCGCATGGCACTGCACATGGCGGCATCTTCTCCTTTCTCTGCCAGGTTCTGTTGCCACCCAGCTTCTGGCTGCGCCTGTGGCTTCTCTCTGTGTGCCCACTTTCCTCTGTGCATAAGCACTACAACCATTTTTGATTAAGGCCCACCCTCTTTCAGTTTGGGCACACCTTAATTAACATTTTCAAAGGTCCTACTTACAAATGGGCTCACACCCATTGGACCAGGAGTTGAGTCCCTGACTGTGCCTTTTGGGGGACATGATTCACTCCCCAATGGTCTGCCCTCTTGACCCTAAAAAGACAAGTTCTTCCCTTATGCAAAATACATTCATTCCATCACAGCATTCCCAAAGCCTTAAGTCATTTCAGCAACAATGCTAAGTAAAAAGTCTCTGCAAAATTAGTTACGGGTGGTTCATCCTGGGGCACGATGTTCTTCTGTCTGTGACCTGCGAAGCCTAGAAAACAAGTTATCTGCTTCCAATATACAATGGAGGGACAGGCAGAGGATCAACTTTCCCATTCCAGAAAGGAGAAATTGGCAGAAAAAAACAGTGGTCATAGGTCCCAAACAAGTCTAAATCCAGCCTGGCAAACTCCATTAGCTCTCCACACCTGAACACCATCTGTGGATAGATGCTTTGTCCTCTGCGCCTGTTGGAGCAGCAGCCTCACCCTTTCCAAGCACTGCACCGTGGTCATGCTCTCCCCCAAACACTGGGGTAAAAGCTCCATCCTCTCAGAGCCCTGGGGATGGGGGCCAGGCTCTCTGCAAACCCCGGGACACAGGTCCCACCATTTCTAAGCACTGGGCTGGCAGCACTCTCCCAGGACAACGGGGCACAAGGTCTGCTCCTTCTAAGCCCCAAGGCAGCTTTGCCCCTTGCACACACATGGGTGGGCCACTGGCCTGAGATATCTTTGGTGCAGACCTCAGCTTCCATCGTTCTATCTTGAAGGCATTCTTTCTTCAGTGCCTGCCTTCTCTGTCCCTTTCAGTCCAGGCTGCCAGAGGTTTTGTTCACACAGATTCTGCAGGAAACTTGCTGGCTTTGCATGCATGCAATTTAAGTGAGTCCAAACCATCAGACAATAGAACTTCCCCTGGACCCTTCCTGGATAATTGCATTTCCAGTCTTAACTTCTGCTGAAATGGCTGACAGGACCTATGTTCAGCCCCACCCACCTTAACAAAGGATTTGCTGTTCAGCCCTCACATGGAGCCCTGTCCTCTGGGGACTCACTCTCCACGAGCTCAGGGAGGTCTCCAGTAGAGCTGCCTCTGGCCCTGGGCTCAGAGCATGCTAACTAGTAGACTGAGAATTCTCCAAATTATTAATTACTTGTTTCTTTGTACTTAACAGTTCAGTCCTCACTTTATTTCTTTTCTCTTTCATTTCATTAACAGCTGCAAGAAGAAACCAGGCAGCACCTTCCACCCTTAACTTTGAAACCTCAGTGAAATATCCAAATTCATTACTTTCAGGTTCTGCCTTCCATGCAACATCAGAGCTCAATTTCTGAGTTCTCTGCCATTTTATAAAAAGAATCACCTTTCTTCCAATTTCCAGTGGCTCAGTAATCATTTCCTTCTAAGGTCTCATCAAAAGTACCTTTAATAACCATATTTCTAGTAATGGTCTCTTCAGAGCAATCTAGGCTTTTTCTTTCAAGCACCTCACAATTCTTCCAGCCTCTATCCATTTCCCAATTCCAAAGCTGTTTCCACATTGAGGTATTTGTCATAGCAACATCCGACTCTCGGTACCAAACACTGTTTTAGTTTTTTAGCTGCTAAAACAAATACCATGCAATGGAATTTATTGGCTCACAGTTTCAGAGGCTAGAAGGCTTGCTTCCTTCTGAGGTTGATATCTTCTGGCCAGCTGGCAATCTTTGGGGTTCCTTGATGTTTCCTTTACATGGCAATGTACATCGTGGTGTCTTCTCTTCTTTCTCCTGGGTCCCATTGACTTCAGCTTCTGGGTGCCCCCCGTGGCTTCTTTCCATGTCCAATTTCCTTTGCTTCTCAGGACTTTCACCATATTGGATGAAGGCCCACCCTCATTCATTTTGGGCACACCTTAACGAATAACATCTTCAAAGGTCCTGTTTACAAATGGGCTCACACCCACAGATCAGGGGCTGGGACCTAAATGTGCCTTTGTGGGGACACAATTCAATTTCCAGAAATGAGTTTCTGTGTAGCACTCATTATGTGCCATAGTCTTAGGCGACATGCTGTGCGTAGGTGTGCTCTCAACAATCCTGAGAGGTGAGGACAGCTACTGCCCATTTTACAATTGAGTTCACTGAGTCAGAGAGGGAAGGTGACTCGCCCAAGGTAGACTCTCAGCAAATGGTCTTGCCGAACTAAATCGAAGCTGATGTGGGGATTCAGAGTGAGAGGGCTCAGGCCCCAAAGCCCCCAGGACCTGGGTCAGTGGGGTGGGGGGCACAGGCCAAACCCTCTCTCTGTCCTGGACTAGAGGTGGCTCAGAGCCCCGCTCGTCTGTGAATGCTGTCTGCTCTCCCAGGTCCCAGTGCCCCCTGGAGGCTGGAGCAGAAAGAGGATTAGGAAAAGAAGGGGAAAGAGGAAGCAAGGGTGCAGGGAGGCATGGGGAGCAGTTTAGAGCCCATCTAGTCTTCCTGGTCAAAACAACTTGTGAAAGGAAAGGGAGGGAGAAAGAGGGAGAAAGCTCTAAAAATAAACTTAGCAATAAACCCAGTTGTGCATTAATTACTCTGGAAGCCATAACGGCTTGAAAATCCCATAACTTTAATGGAGGCTATTATAAGCATAGTAGCAAAATTGTGGAGCTAATTACCAGGCGGTTATTAAGCAGAACAGAAAGGGCCCCGAGCCTTGGAGAAAGCCAGCTGGCCAGCAGGGAGCCGGGGCATGGGGAGCTGGGCCCAAGGTGAGGGGACCTGGGGTGGGCAGGGCCCCAGGACGAGAGTCAGGGCTGAGCAGGTGGTACCCCACGCCACTGCTCCCTGGGCGAGCGGGAGGGGTGCTCATTTGGGAAGCAGAGGCTCAGCCCTGCAGGCTCTGTCCCCAAGGGCCAGGCACAAGACACAGCCATACTGAGCCAGTTTCCCCACAGGGAGTTCAGGTGGGGACAGGGTCAGGACAGGCAAGAACAGGTAGGGTGGAGGCAGCCAGGACTGGTGGGAGGGGACATGGAAGGGGCCTCTGTCCAGATGAAAGCTATGCACGTGTGAGAGAGAGTGGGGCAGGGTCTGCAGACATTAGTAAGACCTGTCACTTGGTCTGTGGTATGGCAGATGTGGCAGCCACAAGTAACTTTCCCTCAACAAGCGCAGATGTCAGAGGCCCTTTCGTGCCAGGTGAACTCCCAGGGCCACCATCTAAGAGAAACGGCCAGGTGCATGGCCATTGCAGGAGAGGGCTGAGACACTGGATGGCAGGATGCTGTAGGAATGGGGGTAGGAGGAGCTGGTTAGCATCACTTTCTGGTGTTCTGGCTTCCTTCCCTCCCCCGAGATGTCCTGGCCTCCCTTCCCCTGGGTGTCCTGACCCCACCCTCTGGGGTTCTGGCCCCACCCCCTGGGGGTCCTGGACAAACTAAACCCTTCACACCTCCCCCCTTCATCTTTAAATTATGGAGGTAGGGTTAGATAAGTTCTGAGGAATTTTCAGTTCTACCATTTTAGCAACCACAAGCAAGGCCCATGAGGGTGGTGAGGTAATTGGAGATTCAGGTGTCAGGCAGGTTGTGCAAGACAGCAGCCTGGCAGAGAACGCAGCCGTGGAGGTCGACCCCCCTGGGGAAGACCTGCTTGGAGAACCAGGTGTGAGGGTGCTAGGGTGTCCTGGGATCAGAAGGAGCAGAGGGGCCTCGTACCTTCTTCACCTCTGTCTTTGTGAGCGTGCCCACATGTCCTCTCACATGTGTGCCTAATAAATTTTCTATCTGTTTATTCTGAAAAAGAAAGAAAGAAAAAAGAAGGAAAAGTAGTGGAGTCTGGGATGTAGGAGGGAAGGCTCTGCTGTGCCCAGGGGGCGGGCAGGCAAGTCTGGCTGACAGCTCAGGAGCAACCACTCCCGAGGCAGCAAGTTTGAAGGAGCTGGGCTTGGAGGCTCGTGGTTCCAGGACACCTGGAAAGGGTTCCTCTGAGCCTGCAGGTGTTCAAAGAAACTAACCGTGCTGCAAGGTCCTGAGGATGGGGCTTATTTAATCCCACTCAGCAGATATTAACTGAGCATCTGCACTGGGCCAGGCCCTGCATCAGATTTTTTCTAAACGGGGAAGAGACTCCTGCTGCTGACCCCAAGCAGGGTGGTGTGGGATATGGTGTCTCAGAGAGTGTGTGCTCACACGTGTGCGAGCACATTTGTGTGCACACATGGGTGTGTGTGCAGATGAGTGAAGTGTGTGTGGGTGAGGATGTGTGTCTATGTGTGCGTGTGTGTGCACACGTGTAAGAGCTGTGCATGTAATGCCAAGTTAGGCTACAAATAAGCTAAGAAATTGTAACACTGGGGACAGGAGTTAATTGGTTAATCAAAAATTCCCTCAAAGAGAATTCTATAAAAGTGATACACACACGCATCAAAAGAAACATTTCAACTTAACACACTCATGACTTTCAAACTTTCAAAGAGCCAGCTGCTCAATGGATGATGTTTCCCAAATTCCAGCTGGCCTGCGATCAGTGGCTCTGTTTTGGGGCCTGGCGTTGCAGCCTTTTCCTGGATCTGGGGCGCTGGCCACCTGCGATTTCCAGTCCAGGCTTCTTGAAAGTGATCAAGGGAGGGCACTGGAGACACGCTCTCCGAGCAGGGTCCTCTCAGGACCTTGGGGACTTCCACACCAGCCTTCACCTAATTTGGAGAACGTTTTTGCCGAACACACCTTATGGAGCCTTTTGAGAACATTCAACTTAGTTTTCATAGAAACGACCCACTGGTGGCCTTCACCCCAGACTTCACAGGTGGGTAGGCAGGTGCGAGCTGGCAGTGCAGGCAGACCTGGCGTAAACCGCTCTGGGGCTGAATGTGACTGTCCACGGGAGCACAGACTGCCCAGCTGCCGGCGGCCTCTGCTCTGAGTGTCTAGGACCGAATGGAGATCAGCAGTCCCTTTGCTAAGACCACCAAGCACAGCTTGGGCTGTACATCTGATGGAAATGGCGGGAGCACCCCAGCTTTGGGAACCTCAGCCAGGCCAGGACATGGGGACAGGTGGGCAGCCGGGCGGCTGTGGGAGGCACCCAGCCCACTGGGGTGGGTGTGGAGGTGTGGCCACCAAAAGCGTGCAGCTGCAGTTAGAAGGAGAGGACGTAATGCAGGAAGACAGCAGGGAGCCCCAGGCAAGGGCTGCCAGAGAGGGAGGTGCAGACTTTGTCCCTCAGACCTGCAGGGGCCCTGATGGGATCAAGGAATTACTGTTGATCATGTTGTCACGGCTCATGAAAGCCTGATGCCAGGGCCACATCAGCTCTGGTCAGCCATCCATACTTCATTAACCTGCCTCCCAGACTGGGTCCGCTGGCTCTCACTTCCGGTTCTTTCTGATCAGAAGGGCAGGTGTAGATCCAAGATCTCATTCCACCTTGTTTCCTCTTAACTGGGAAAACCCAGCCAGAGACCCAGGCAGAAGGAAAAGAGTAGGTCAGCCTAGACTTGGCATGAAGAACATTTTCGTACTTTGGTTTTGTTCCAGTCGAATGGCTTCAGAAACTGTAATTCATTGATTTTTGTTTTTTCAAGGTAGATCCTTTGGTTTTTCTTGTAATTTTTCAGAAATAACTTTTGGATTAGAGTTGGATTGTGAGTTCAGAAATGAAAACTGAGAGTTAGTTTGCTGTGGCACTCTGTGAATCAAAGTCTGTTCCAGTTCATTCTGGGTATCACACTACCACTGGGCCCTGTGGATTCTACCCCAGGCCCTGGGACCATGCAGCTGGTGCTCTCCAGACAGCAGTTCTTCCATTCGGCCCCAAGCCCCCCAGGCCAGAATTTCCAAGGCCAAAGGCGGGACCCTCTCAGGGTCCTCCTCTCTGCTGGGGTGTTGGGGGGTGATGCCCAGGGAGGCAGCGGCTGGAGGGCTGGGACCTGAGAAGAATGTGGATACCTGGAGGGTGGTCAGTCAGGCCCTGGACGGCAGGTGGTGCTGCACCCTGGGGGAGAGTCTGCAGATGGCTGTGTGTTCTCGTGGTGTGTCCAAGCCAGCGAACGGTCACAGACTGGTGGGGACAGTGCATGGCTGTGTGGTCCTGGCTGTGTGGGCTGAGGGTGGTAGAGAGGCTCTTGGGCACCTCGGAGGTGGTGGGATGATGGGGTTGCAGCCTGGTCTTTGGCGAGAATGGCACTGTCCAGGTTCTGGCATTTCACTCAGGGCTGGTGCGAGGGGAGAGGAGAGCCACTGCAAGGGGCTCCAAGTAACGCACATGTGTGCTCTCAGAGTTCCTAGGGGGCAGGAGGCCAGGCGTGATCCTGTGGGTTCCTCGGCATCTCAAGCAGCAATCAGTGTTGGCAGGACAGCATTCCCCCTGAAGGCACGATGGTGGGGGATCTGCTGCCAAGCCCAGGCAGGTGGTTGTCAGGATTCAGTGCTTTTGGTGTAGGATTGAAGGCTATGACCTCTTGCAGGCTGTTGTTGGAGGCCACATTAACTCCAGAGGCACCCTCAGCAAATAGGGTACACTCAGTTCCTAGGGTGCCCTTGGCTCCTAGGGTGTCATCTCCTAGGGTGTCCTCGTCTCCTAGGGTGTCCTCGGCTCCTAGAGTGCCCTCGTCTCCTAGGGTGCCCTCGGCTCCTAGGGTGCCCTCGGCTCCTAGGGTGTCCTCGTCTCCTAGAGTGCCCTCGTCTCCTAGGGTGTCCTCGTCTCCTAGGGTGTCCTCGTCTCCTAGGGTGCCCTCGGCTCCTAGGGTGTCCTCGGCTCCTAGGGTGTCCTGATCTCCTAGGGTGCCCTCGTCTCCTAGGGTGTCCTCGTCTCCTAGGGTGTCCTCATCTCCTAGGGTGCCCTCGGCTCCTAGAGTGTCCTCATCTCCTAGGGTGCCCTCGGCTCCTAGAGTGTCCTCGTCTCCTAGGGTGTCCTCGTCTCCTAGAGTGTCCTCAGCTCCTAGGGTGTCCTCGTCTCCTAGGGTGTCCTCGGCTCCTAGGGTGTCCTCGTCTCCTAGGGTGTCCTCGTCTCCTAGAGTGTCCTCAGCTCCTAGGGTGTCCTCGTCTCCTAGGGTGTCCTCATCTCCTAGGGTGCCCTCGGCTCCTAGAGTGTCCTCGTCTCCTAGGGTGTCCTCGTCTCCTAGGGTGTCCTCGTCTCCTAGGGTGCCCTTGGCTCCTAGAGTGTCCTCAGCTCCTAGGGTGTCCTTAGCTCCTAGGGTGTCCTTGGCTCCTAGGGTGCCCTCGGCTCCCAAGGTGTTTTCACTTCTTAAATTGCCCTCAGCTCCTAGGGTTCCCTCAGCCTCCGTTCTCCCTTGGTTCCTATTGTGCCCACAGCTCCTGGGGTGTCTTCAGTTTCTAAGTCGCCCCCCAGCTCCTAGGGTGTCCTTGGCTCTTTGGGTCCCTTCAGGTATTAGGGTACCCTCAGCAACCTGTTTCCTCAGCAATTAGGGTTCCCTCAGTTTCTAGGATTCACTTGCTCCACGTGTTCCCTTAGCATCTATGGTGCCCTCAGCTTCTAGAGGCCACCCTTGGCTCTATGCCACCTGGGATTCTCCAACGTGGCCACTTCCATCTGCAATCCACAGCAGACTTCTATAACATATGCAATCATGGATGAGATCCACTCACCTTTTCCGCATTTTACTGTTTGTAGCAATGCCCAGTTGCCCTCCACACTCAGCAGAGAGGATGACGCAAAGTCATGAGCCCCCGTGATAGGACCATAGGGGCACCCATGGTCTGTCCACCACAAGGCAGGTGCAGCACCTGGCCAGGTTACCTCCTGAGCCTCAGCTCCTCTAACCCGTTTGGCCCCATACCTCTGGAGCATGATAGAGGAGTCTCACCACGGTACGTCCTTCTCTCCCTGAAAAGGGCCTGGCATAGATCTGCTTGGCCCTGCTTCCAACTGGTTGACCTTCTGGCTGCTGGAAGGCAGGGTGGAACTCACAGACCCTGAAGACCCCACTTAGCCCCAGAAAGAAGAGTCAGGCGAGGAGAAGGGGTGGTAGCCAGAGGAAACCGTGTCCTGTCATGAGGCCTAGCCTTGGCTTACCACACGGTTGTCAGACCAGTGACAAGACCTGCTTTCTTTTGGCCTCAGTTTTCCCTTCACTGGTTTGAAGCTGTTGTGCCTCCTTTATTCCCTGGACTGTTTCATTGTCACCTTAAATACACATTGATTAAGATCCATCCCTCATCTTCCCAGATTTCCTTCTTCCTGTCACCGTCTGGGTGCAGTCAGCTCCAGGACAGCCCTTGGTTCCTCCTCCCTCCACTGGCCAGGTACCAGGCCCCCAGTGTCCCCAGGCCTTGGGCTCCATGCTGCAGACTGTGCTCCAGATCAGAGCTTACCTGCAACAGCCTCCAACGTTATCTCCTCCACCCCATCTCTGCTGCTTCAATTTGGAATCTGTCCCATGGCAGATCTGCTTTACTAAACTGCTGGTTCGCTTCTGCGCAAGAACTTTCTGGATCTCATCAGTGACTGCAGCTTGCTTCGCCTGGTGTTCCATGTGGCCAGCCTTCACCTTCCCGACCCTCCCCTTCTCCTTGGCTCTCTTCGCCCCATGACAATCTGTCTCTTTCTTCCCTGGAGCATGTAGGAGGACCTGCCTAGTCGGGGTCTGATGGCGGCTCTCCATTCCCACCTGGGGCCAGGGACTGGGCCAGCCCCAAGGAAAAATGTCTTTAATTTAGTCACGGAACATAGACAACGAGCCAGGACTCACCCCTTATGTGCTGTCTTCCATCTCATTGCCTTCCAGCTGCAAACCTGTTCCCTTACTTTGGCCTCTGAACACTGCCTGCTCATCTTTACCAGAATTTTGCATTGCTTGGCCATGTGCGTGGTGTGTTTGGATCAGAGTGTGTGTATGTGTGGGGGTATTGCACAGTATGGTGGTGTGTTTCCATCAGTGTGTTTTGCGTGTTTCCATCAGTGTGTTTTGCGTGTGCATGTTTGGATCAGTGTGTGTGTGCACATGTATTTCAATCAGCATGTGTGTTTGGATTAGTGTGTGTGTGTTTAGATGAGTGTGTGTGTGTGTGTGTGTGTGTGTGTTTGGGTCAGTATCTGTGTGTGCTTGGGTCAGTGTATGTTTCGTGTTTTTGGTTCAGTGTGTGGGTCAGCGTGTGTTTGTGTCAATGAGTGTGTTTGGATCCGCGTGTTCTGTTTTGGTCAGCGTGTTTGTCTCGGTGTGTGTCACTGTGCAGTGTATGTGTGGATGCGTGTATCTGTGCTGGAGGGGCTGTCATGGGCCGTGTCCCAGGTGGGTCTCAGCATCCCTGTGAGGTCTGTGCCCTCTGCCTGTTATGCTCTGGGATTTGGAAAGACCCTGGCTTGGCCGAGACCTCTGAGCCCCTGCTCCACTCCCTCCCGGGCACGGTGTCTATAACCTGACTTGGGACCGGTGCTCACCGAGGCTGTCCCAGCACAGCAAAGCCCCGTCTGCCTTCCTGGGTGCAGCTACTCCTTTATGTATTTCTGCACACACGTGTGCCCCATCAGGATGCACAATGCAACTGCCTGTGCAGGCACACCTTGGAGACTGCTTCTGAGCCGTGTTGGGAAATCCTGCAATGGACTCTCAGTTCCTATAAAAGGTTTTCTCATGTGCCGTGGGCACCCGCAGCCTCGGATATTAGGAAGGGGTGGCATGGGGAAGCCGAGTCTCTATATCCGTGGGGCTGGGGGTACTGTACAGCCCGCCTGAAAACATCCATCCTCCAACCACCGCTCGGACCGAGGGCCACTCCCCAAACCATTTGCATGGGTTACCTCGTTTTCTCACCAGACCCTTGGCGTGCCAAAGTTTACGTGCTGTTTTACAGGTGAAGAAGGCAAGGCATGTGGAGGTGGGCTGGGAGTCCAGGTCTACTGCCCCAGGTGTGCTGCTGCTCCCTGCTGGGGTGTGGCCTCTGGCCTAGGGCCACTGTGGGTGCCCTTCAGGAGCAGTGGGTGGAGGACTAGCTCCGCCCAGGGGTGCTCCCTCTCCCGGCTAGCCATCCCTCTGCCCTCTGTGCAGCCTAAGTGCCATTTCCTCCGGGACAGCCTGCAGGGCCTGGCATGCCCAGCTGGCATTTGGGGCCACCCTGCCCCTCTGCTCATTAGCGCTAGTGCAGCCGAGGACTTTAGGATCCAAACTAGGACACTCTGTAAAGTGAAATGTGGTGATGAGGTAATTAACAGAGCTAACGGTTCAACCACAGGCATGAACGGGATGTTCTGGGCAGAGTGGGGCACTGGTTGCCCTGAGTGGCCCCTCGGCCACGGGGAGCAGGCTGCCTCTGCTGTGGCTCACCCTAAGCGGAGGTCCTCATGCTTGCAGAGGCTCCCAGACCAAGCAAGGTCCCCTCTACCTGGGGAGCTCTGGGAGCAAAGGGGGGTGCTGCCTTCTGTGGAGCCTCCCTACCGGCCCTGTGCTTGTCAGGCCAGCCCCCTGCACGCGCGGAGCTTGCTGAAGAATCTGGTTGCTGCTGAGGCTGGGAAAACTCCAGCTGGGCACCCTGAGTCGGCCCTGCCATGGGGCCCACCTCGGCTGACCCCAGGAGGAAACAGCCAGGGTCAGTTCTACTGATTGTAATACGAGACCAGGAGCAAGGGCTGACAGCAGAGAGGGCGAATCACCAGCTGCTAAGAGAGCTGGAGCGTCGTGGCCACACGGCTGGTCCCGCTGTCAGCCCTGCGCTCCGCCAGGCAATCAGGCACAAAGACTGAGGGTTGGAGAACTGTCCAGAACTGAGAGATTCCGGCATCCCAGAGTCCTCGATTCTCAGCCCTCACCTGATCCAACCCTCTGCACAGAGGAGGCCCAGACAGGCTGAGCCTGGGCTTTCCCTGCACAGCTTGGGATGAAGCCCTTTTAGCTGTCCAGGGACCAGGGCAGGTGGTCTCAGCAAGGCCTGGGGTGGGGGGTGGCAACCAGACCAGATAATCCAGCGGGGCCAGACCATGGAACTGGGTGTCCAAGGTTGGCTGGGCCAGGACAAGGAGCAGGAGTGCAGAGCTTCTGAGGCCGTGCAGGGGCCTGGGGCTGAGGTGCCTCAGAGTAGCTGCGTGGGTCTGTCCCCGTGCACTGTCCCTTCCACGCCCCGTGACCACAGGCCCTGCCCTGCCTTGGTGTCTGTGTGGATCTCCGTGAGGGTGTCAGCAGGTCACCACCTGAGCTGGGCACCTCTGGACGTCTCCTCACAGGTCAGTTCTCTGAACTGGGCATCTCTGGGACTCTCCCCATACATCACCTCCGCTGAGCTGCACATCTCGGAGCCTCTCCCCAGTCGAAGCCCTGACTATGCTGCTCTCAGCCCCAGCCTTTGAGGTGCCCATGTAACACAGGTGTCAGCAGTAAGCCTCCTGGGCTGTAAGCTCCTGGGGGACCCCGGGCTCATGCACCTCGTGTCCTCACACAGCATGACATTGCACCAACGAAGCTGTACCAACATCTCTGTTTCCTTATCTGTAACTCATATGGGGCTATTTTGGTGATCAAAGCAGGGAATCCATGGGAATCATCTAGAATCAGGCCTGGCACACAATTAGCTCTAAAAGTGTTAGATAATATAAAATGTAAGAGGCATCACAAATAACAACTCCCACCACTCTGTTTTAAATTTCAGCCAGACCCACATGTCTGGGAAAGGGAAGAGGGGAGCACTCAGCTCCTTCCTCAAGGAGCCCTGACTGGCCTCTGGGGGAAGTTTTTCTAGAAGATTCTTCTTCCCAAGGACATAGCTGTGCCCAGGCCTGAGCTCCGTGGGATGGGAAAGGCGTGGGGGTGAGTGGCCGTGGTGGGCAAAGCTCCTGGAGAAGGCAAATTCGGCCCCCCAACCCTGAACTAGAATCTTCGACCCTCATTCTCCCCGCCTTACCCCCTGGTCTCGGGGCCAGCTCAGGCTCCTTTCAAGGGCTATCTCAAGATCTTGAGGCCTTTTCACATGTATTTCCCTGGCAGCCTCAGCACAGCTGTCTCAACTGGACACCGGTTTTGTCATCCTGCTTTTACAGGCTCGTAATGCAAGGCCCTGCTGGGACCTGTACCTGGTGCCCTGACCTCAACATTCGTGCAATACTGCAACCCCAGTGTCTCTGTGGGACCCCCACACCACCCCAGACAGGGCAGAGTTCATCCTATGCCCTGGCCCAGCTCCCTCAGGTGTGCATTTAGGGAGGGCCTGCAGAGTCTGACAGGCCAGGGGCCCCTCCCTGCCATCTTCCCTTCTGCCTCTGCACAGAGCTCTTGTGCCCTTGGGGCTGAGACCCAGCCAGGAGCTCAGGTTCTCCTGGTTCCTGTCATTTCCTGCCTTGGATGCAAGGGCTCGGGTTCCTAGAACCCTTCACTCATCCCTCTCAGCCCAGAGGCTGCTCTGCTCCCTCCAGCCACTCTCCTCCACCACCCGTAACCCCTGGGGACAAGTCAGCTGAACCCATGTCCCAGGTGAGAAGCAGTTAAAGTGAGGTGTAAGGGTGCTGGGTGGGAGGGCCGTGAGAGTCCCGCTCTGCAAGCTCGGCGGGCTGAACGTACTGAATCGGGAGGCCCCTAATTTTCGGTGTGCAGACGGTAGACTGTGCTGACACTATTTATGTGTTTTCCAGGCCGCATGCTACCCAGCCAGCTGCAGGTGGCTATAGATCCCCGCCGCCGAGCTGGGCTGCGTACAGGCCCTTGCTAATGGCAGGTGGACTGGCCCCAGGTCCTCCTTGGGCCCCGCCCTGGAAAGATTCCCGGGGTAACAGACCGATTTCTCTCCCAGGGTCCTGGGGGAGGTGGCAGTGGCCAGGAGGGGGTTGGAGCAGGATGAAGACAGGTCTTTGCCGACCGGCCCTTCTGCCTGAGATATGCTTCCCTGACTATCCCTCCACTTCATGACCTCCAGCTTAGACTTCAAGGTCAAGGTCTTACCCTACAGAGTGTCCCACCCAGTGCTCAGCTCCTGATCGATGCACTGGTTGAATGAATGGATGGAACTAGAAGCTACACTCCCTTGAAAACGGGCTGCCGGCTACGCTGTGCTCCAGCCGCCTGGCACCTAGCTTGACTTCAGGCATAGAGGGCTTCCCCCACACTGGGCACTCCCAGAGGGGAAGGGCAGGTGGGAGAGCTACCATGAATGCAGCCAAGACCCTGTCATCCATGCAATTCAAGGGGCGTGTGCTGCCCCTCCCGCCACACTGCTGCCTGCGGACTGCATGCAAGTCATGTACCACGGCCACGGGCCTGGGGGTGGAGGGCAACCCCGACAGTGCCTGAACGCTTGTTCCCAGAGAGAGATAAATGGGTGGGAAAAGAAGTTAATATTGATGCGTGTGATGAGTTAGGAGAGCAATACTTCAGCTTCAGTTCAGAAACTCTCAGGCTGAAAAAGCAAATTAACTACCACGGGAGAGAACGGACATACCCCAAGCTGGCTGGGATAGAGAGAGGGCCTGCCTGCCTGGGATGGGGTCCCTGGTGGGAGCTCAGGAGTCACTGCAGCCCTGGGGTCTGTGGGAGAAGGGAAGGTGAGGGAGAGGAGAGAGCCCTGATAGGGAGTGGGGGACAACAGCACAAGGGCACTAAGCTGTAGGGGGGGCACTAAATATAGGCCCCAGGGACCACCTATGACCATAGTCTCAAGTCTGGCCCTGACACCCTGGCCGCATGGCTAAATTCATTGTGCCCTTCTGCAGACACATTGCTGGTATCCTTTGGGGGTCTAGACTTATCTCCAAAGATGTTAGGACAGAAACCATGGGGGCAGTGGGCTGAGAGCAACTCCCAAACGTCCTCTGCTCAAGGAGACAGCCCAAGGGGATCCCTGCAGGGTTTCAGGTCTGGACGAGGCCTGGGGTAGCCTCAGACCCCAAGTTTTATGTCACAGAGGTTCCCTGACAGCTCAGCCAGCCAGATTACTTCCAGGCTGACCTTGCTTCTTGGGTCAGTCCGTGCATGGCCATATCATAAATCAGGCTAATGATTCACCCTGATTTAACTGAAGTTCTGTGTGTATTTTTAATTCGTCACTTGGGACCTACAGGATCTGACCTTCCCCAGAGCTTGTCATGGATAGTTTAAGTTGGTTTTCCTGAGCCCTGCTGTCAGAAAGAGAAGGGAGAAGGCCTAGCCCAACCTGGGAGAAAGGGGCCTCCACCTAGGGGGAGAAGCTGCTTCTGCTGCTTCCTGAACATATTTGGCCCCAGAAGAGGAGAAGGGACTTGAGCGAGAGCACAGGACAGGGGAGAGAGATGCAGGCTAGAGTCCAGGCCCAGCACCAACCTGCTGTGTTGTGTCCACCCATTATCTCTCTGATCATCTGTTTCCTTTTCTATAAATTGTATGAAGCAGCCTCAAGCCACAGAACCCCGAATCTGGGAGAAGCCTTGAAAGCCAATGAGTCTGGGGTTCTTGCCTATAGAAGGTGACCACAGATGGCAGATTCTGACCCTTCAGACCCATTTCCTTTCCTCTTCCACCTCCCAGCACCTTAGCTGGAAGGCTCCCCTCCCTCTCTTGCCTCTTGCACCTGGGGCTCTTTGTAGAGAACTTAAAGAGTTAGGTAAACTTTGGGCTGGGAAATGTTACCATGGTCTATTTCCCTCATTTTTGATGAGGAAACCAAGGCCTAAGGCCTTTCCTTCCCACCGTGATTACTGACCTGCCAGGCCTAGACCCTCCCCTGGCGCCTTCCCTCTGCAGGAGCTCAGGACCAGGAAGAGGTGAGCCCAGCTAGGTCCTCTTCCACACCCTCCTCCTTCCCTCCCAGCAAGATGCTGTGGCCCCTAGCTGGGACCCCCTTGGCTCCTTTTATATGAAACAATGGGAGCTCAGGAGATGCTCTTTAAGGGAATAACTCCAGCACAGACCAGCACACATCCCTCTTCCCGTTTTATCTCACTGGGGTGAGCAGCTCAGCGGTCACCATCTGACCATATTCATTCCCTAAAGAGGATCAGAGACATAATGGGGCCACATGCTGGTGACTGACAACCCTAGTGTCAGGCTCAGTGCCTGGCCCAAAGCCGGCTGCTCAACCAGTGTTTATTGGGTGAACTGTTAAATCGATGATTAATAAAAATTGCTAAGCACTCACTGTTGCATGCTGTGAATGACTCATTCACATCTCACAAACATCTATTATTATCTCCATTTGACAGAGGCGAAAATGGAGGCACAGAGAGATTAAGCATTGTCCTAAAACCACACAGCCGGTGAGCGGCAGGGCCGGGATTAGAGTTCTGCCAGTCCGGCTCCAAGAGTCCACACTCCTAGCCTCCTGGCCTCCTGGCCTCATTAAACCATCTGTGTAGCTTAAGGTGCAGCAGAACTCACTGGGATGCTGGAACGTTCTTTGTGCTGTGCAATAGGGTAGCCTTGGTGGAAGCCCTGTGCAGCTGTAGGGCTGACCTTAGAGAGGGAGCACAACCCACCTTGTCCTCTGCCTGGGGCTGAATGGCATTCGTGTCAACAACCCAGAGCCCGGGGCCTGAAAAATTTGGTCCATGGGCTGTGAGGATAGGCCTTGTAGGGAAGGAGGCAGCTGGAAAGCAGGGAAGGAACTCACCTCCCTGAGCCAGTCAGCTGCTGAGGGCCTGGTGGACCCAGTCCCAGGACCAGGCCTTCTGCACTCTGCTCCTCTCCAATCCCATCTATTCTCCCTCCCTCTCCCTCCTCCCAGCAGGGAGCAATGGTGTCCGGCTCAGAGCCCCACGTATAAGACAGAGAACCTGCCCACACTGCCTCCTTTATCCCGGAACCCAGTTGGCTTTCAGTGATGTAGACTTAGATTCTCCACTCTCGGGCTTATTGGGGGGCAAAGCCTTAATCCCTGCCTGGCACTTTCTCAGAGGCCTGCCCGGCTGGCGCTGGCGTGTGCGCCAGGAGCTCAGACTCATTTTGATATTGGCCCCAAAGCTAAACCTTATTAGAAAAGTAAATTTGCTGTAGCTGAAAAAAAAAAAAAAAAAGCCAACCCACATAACCCTTCCAAAGCTAGACAGAAAACAAGGGCTGTGGATTCTCTGATGCTTTCTGTTCCCAGCACCTGGTGCCCAAACTGGAGCACAGCCGGAGCTCCTTCGTATGAGGGAGGGAACTGAGCTCCGAGGGACCCCTTCCCTGCCTTCGGCACGGATAATAAGGTCACAGATCTGAAGTGTCCATGTCAAGAGAATTTTTTAGACAACCATTTGCTGAGGAGACAGGCAGGGATGACATTGACTCCAGTGTGATTGCTTCCAGGCTGGCCTGGCCAGAGAATTTCGCTCCCAATTCTAGTGCATAAAATAATCACGCTGAATTAACATTCACATGACACTTCATCTACAAACCAGCCTGGTGAGATGAGGGTTCCCTCAATTTACAGACCTGCAGGAGGCCAGGGCTTGGAGGGTTGCTGTTTTCCCCAGTGCACTCAGGGAGTCGGGGAGAGCCAGCCTGGACCTGGGGCCTGGCCCCTGCACTTATGGCTCCTACGGACCTGCGGTCTTCATAGGGGCCCCTACGGACCTCCTGCCTGGAAGCCTGGCAGAGGTTATATGAAGACGGTTTTTCTTTTTCCTGTTTCCCCAGATGCCAGCCTTCTTTCCCTACTGTATTCCAGGACGAGGGTTGTAGCAGGGGCTAAAAATGGAAAGAGGAGCCCCCAGCACGGGAGTGGGCATGTGAGAGGGTTCCTGCATGTGGCCATGCATGCTCCCAGTGCCATGTCCTCATACCCACCTGTCTCTGCTTGGGGTTCTCCTGAAACTACCCTGCCCTGCCCGGGGAAATTCTCTTCAGCAGACAGTTGGACCTAGGGGCCTCCAGGCCAGTGCCAATGGCTGCCTGGTGCTGGGGAGGGCAGGCACCAGACCTGCCGAGCCCACCATACTTCCGGACCCTGTCTAGTTGTCTCTCTGTCTTTCTGTAAGTGGGCTGGGCATCTTTGTCTTACTATCTCTCTCTGCCTCCTTCTCTGTCTTTCTCAGACTCTCTTTTCTCCTCCAGATCTCGGTAGAGGGGGCTCTCAGATACTTCTGTGCCATCTCCCTCTCTCCCAGCCAGACTGACCCAATACACCCCTTCCCCTAGACCTGACTCCCCTTTCAGCTTGCCCCCTGCCTCTGCCTCAACATCCTGGGCTTCAAGACCGGGGAGAACATGGCTGATGGGTTCTTCTTGCCCCACAAAGGATGGTGGAGAAGTCTAGGTCTATCAGAGGGCCGTGCAGGAGACTGGGCTAGCCCCTGGCCTGCACCTCTGGAACCTTTGAGTTTATCATCAACTCCAGTCCTACTGCTGTAGCATCCCATCTCAGTGGCTCAAGGTGGAGCCATTGGTACCTGCCCACCCAGAAACACACCTCCTTCAGAGGAGCTTCTGACAGACATGCCGTATATACAGAGGTCCCTGGCACCTAAGGGTCAGGACAAACTGCTGGCTCCAGGGCTGAGCGAGACCCAAATGCACCCCTCTCTGTTCCATCGGTGCTAGCAAGCATTTTTGCTCCCACCAAAAAGGGCAGAGTTTGGAAAAGGTCATCAACTCCAGAATCTTGCAGGGCCAGGTGGAGCGGGCAGTCTCTTTGAGGGCAATCAGGTGGTAGGGAGGGTGTCTTCATTCCATAGCAAGAAAGGAAGAGCTGGATGCTTGGTCCAGGTAAGCCCCAAAATGGTCCCCAGCTAAGCAGCTTCTAGGAGGAAATGTCCCGGTCTCTGTAGTGGCTATTGGCAGAGGTAGGGTGATGAGAGGAGCAGAAGACAAATCCTAAAGAGCCCTAAGGCAAAAGAGACCTGGGAGGATACACACCCTCACAGCCCCAGGAAATTGAGACTGTGTGCTTCTCCTTTCCACAGAATACAAAAACTTCCAGGTGCTCTAGGTAGGACTTCTCCACCCAATCTTTCTGAACAGAGCCTTCCATGCAGCCAAGCTCAGGTTCCCCTCCGCACCCCATCACAGTGTCCCCATGTAGAGCAGCCTCCAACAGCATGGGACCAGTAACTGTCAATGACACCCCCACTCCCATCCCCTGAGGACACTTCCTGATTCCCTCAGCCCCCAGCTTCCTAAAGAAGTCAGCCCAGCTCATGCCCAGCTGACATCAGGCCTGGATGGACCCCAGAAGGGGAGGGGGACAGGAGGGGCAAGGCTGGGTTTATGCACTTGTGTGCATGTGGGGGGGTGGGGGCTGCCTCTTGCTCAGCATCAGGCTGTCACCCCATATCCTAACTGATCCGGTGGCTTCCTTCCTTCTTTCTTTCTGCCTCCCCTCCAAGCTTCATATTTGAAGTTGTAGGCTCTGACTCTGTAGGATTAGGACCTCAGCCTTAGCCCAGGTGGAGTGGCACAGGGGTAGGGGGGACAGACCCCATTCCTCCTCGCTCTCTGTGACCCCGCACGCCTCTCCTGCCTTCCGTATCCCAGGCAGGGCTGCAGAGCTTGAGTCCCTTGAAAACTGTTCACGTGTAGTGGCCGAGGCTGGAAGTGACTGCGGGGGAAGCCGGGTGCTGGGGTCTTGACTTTCTCCTCCAGGCCCCCAGAACCACCTGATGAGGTGGGGAAGGGACCGATGGGCTAAGGGCCTGGGTCGCGCTTGGAGGAGCCGCCGAGCACCTCCCCTGCCCTTAAACCTTGTCTGGGAGGGTAGCTCTTCCCAGGTTTGGCTTCGCGGCGGCTCTGGCGCGGCTTCTCCTCGCCCGGCAGCGCCTGCAGCCCCAGCCGGGTCCCCGGCCCCCTTTCCAGCTCCCCCTCCCCCACTCCCGTCGGGAGGACATGGCCTGGGGACTAGTGGGGACGCATAGAGGGGCTCCATGCGGGAGCGAGGGGCGCGGGGTACTGACCTGCTGCGGCGGCTCCGAATCCTCCCCGGCTCGGTCCATGGCGCGCGGGCGGCCCCTACTCTCCGGCCCCGGCGCCCCGAGGCTGCTGCCCTGGGCCGCGCGGCCGGGCGTGCTCGCCTCCGCTCGTGGGGGCGCTCGGGCTTTGGGCCCCCGGGCGCCCCTTCATAGCCGCGGGGCCCGCCCGCGCGCCCCCGGCCCGGCCCCGCCACCCCGGCCCGGCCCGGCTCCGGCACCTTCTGGGCTCGGCGAGGCGGCGGCCGGAGCCTGGGAAGTGTGGGGGGCGGGGGGAGCCGGGGAGGGGGGAGCGGGGGAGGCGGGCGGGAGGCTGGGGGCGGGGGGAGACGAAAGCAGGCGGTAAGGGGGGCGGGAGGGCAGGAGGCGGGGGGAGGGAGCCGAAGAGGGGGGCGCGGGATGGGGGGGCCGGCCGGGGCGCGCAGCCGAGCCGATCGGAGCCGGCGCGGAGTGCCCTCGGCGGCGGCGGATGCGCGGGGCCGCTGGCAGCTGTGACAGCGCCTCCTCTCCCCGCCTTCCCCCCTTTCCCCCTTCCCCCCTCCTCCGCCCCGGAGCGCGCGCGCTGCCGGCGGGACCCGCACTGCTAATGGTCCGTACCAACCTCGCCAGCTGAGGCGGGGGGCGAGGAGGCAGGCCGGCTAGGAGGCCCCGCCCCAGGAATGGTATCACCACCCCCTCCCCACCCCCGCCCCAGCACACCCCATCACTTCAGCTGGGGCGGCTCCGCTTTAGGTGTCCGAAAAGGAGCTGCGGGGGGTGGAGCGCCAGAGCACCCTGGGGCTCGCCTCTGGAGAGTTAAAGCTCGCCGGGCCCCCGCCCCCTGCACCCCCACCCTACCCCGCCTCCATCCAGGCTGTTCCTGGCGCCCAGCTTGGCCGCTTCTCTCAAAGGGTGATTGTTTCCGGGCTGGACTGTTGGGGGGCGGTTCTCTGGGATTGAGACAGAGCTGGGGAGGGGGAGGGGAGGGGGTGGTGAGCTTCCTTCTTGCCTTCAGGACCGGGAGTGGAAAGTGGCAGGTCGGGGCTGAGGGTCCTTGGCTAGGATACAAGGGTAACTATGTGGCAGGAGAAGGGAGGTCTCCAAGCAGCGGCCAACAGTGTGGCCCCACCTGATGGCCCTGCTGCCTGGTCTAAGGGCATGACGGGCTGCTTGAATGTCAGCCTCAACCTCTCCCCACACCCCACACCCCATTATAGTACCCTGGCTATTCCAAAGAGATGGCTGATGAGGCACTGTGTGGGATGGGGAAGGAGCTAGAAAAGAGCTGGCTCCAAACTTGATAGATTGGAAAGGCCTAGCCGGAGCAAAGGAAGGCAGTGGGCTCTCCAAGAAATTTCCAGGCACTCCTTGGGCAAAAGAGCAACTGCATGTCCTTACTGTGTGTGCTGGAGTCCGCTGGGGGAGCCTCTATGTGTGTGAGCTTGTATGTAGGTATATGTGCTCAGATGTGCATGCATGCACATATACATAGACATGCACATAAGCATGCACGTGTGTCTGTGCTTAGATGTACAGGCACACACGTGTCCCTATGTATGCACCCATGCATGTCCATAAATACATGGATGCACATGTACATGTACCCACATGTCTCACATATATGCACGTGCATGTGCACATGTGTGTATGTTCTGTACACATATGTGCACACACGTGCACAAAATATATGCAAGAGTAGCCATAGCAGTGGCATATAGCCATCTATGGCAATATTTTCAAGTGTGTTTTCATCGAAATGCCAGACTTAGAGTCTATCAATGTACATGTTTTAAAGGTTTACCGCCCCCAGGCTGGGCTTCCTCTTGGACAGCAATAGTTAGGGCTGTACCAGTGTCCTCTTTGCTTTCAGCCCCAGGAGAAGGCCAGCTCAGGTAACCGGGATTCTGTCCCCTCTGGGACTAGAACGGTAATGCTTTTTAGTGGGCCCCATTCTCCCAAAGGGTCTAATGCTTTTCTCTAACCCAGTGACCAGGCGGCCCCTCTTCGAGGTCCTGCTAAATCAAAGCTGAATCCCCAGGCTGTGTGTTTCTGTGTACTTGGGGCTGAGGCAGAGGATCATGGGTCCCCTCCCCCATCACCTTCTCTGCCCTGCCCAGTCCCAAGCCAGACCCTGCTCTTTCCACTGAGCGTGTGTTTGTGGTGGGGCAGGGGAAAGGCTTTACAATCAGCCACTTTGGTGAGATAGACCCCTCCCCATCAATCTACGACATCTCACAGACATTTGAAAATGCAATTAATTGCCACATCTAGGGACAGTTGTTTTCCCTCTCACTCTCTCTTCCATTCTGTGCTCAGCCAGGAAGTTCTTTCAATTCTAACCTGAGTACCTCCTGCTGCAGGGTAGAATCATTTCCTCATTCTCCTAATAGAGCATGAAGCACAGCAAGCCCTGCTCTGTTTTTTCCTTCCCCTTTTGGAATAATGCTTGCTCCTTTAGATTCTGCTAAGATTGCCTTTCCTGAGACCAGGTTTTCCTTCTGCTATTTTCCTTCTGGCCACATTTTGCTTTGCCCCTGACTCTTACTCCAACTGGAGGAAGAGGGATGGGCAGCTGCAGGATAGGGGAGCAACCGAGAGCATTGAGGAGTGGCCAGGCCGTGGGAGTACACGGCCCTCCTCTGCCCAGTCAAAAACTCACCAAATGGCAGGGCAGAAATGACCTTGGTGAGTTTCTAGTTCCTGCCCTTTCGTTTACAAACAAAGAAACTGACCCCCACAGAGGGGAGGTGGTTAGTTCCTGCAGTGAGCCAGGAAAGCTGGCAGGTGAGTTTAGGCATGGGTGGGTATGCATGTGCTGGGGGTCACAACCATTCCTGGGGCAGCTCTCGGAACAGGGCCCAGCCAGGCAGTTAGCTCAGGGAAGATGGGATGGGAGGCAGAGTGAAGAGACCTGCTTCCCGGCCAGTTCTGGAGGCACCAGCTGAGTGAGTGACCGCAGACACCCACCCCCTCCTCGGCCCCAGGTCAGGTAGGGAAACAAGGGGGGTGGGCTTGGCGACCTCCTGGAAGGCTGTGGCTAGCTGGACCCTCTCTATAGGTGTTCTCAGGGATGCTGGGGCTTAGCTAATCAGAGGTTAACCAGCTGGAACAGGAAGAGGGGCAGCTTTATCCCACCGTTCTTACTAGAGAATAGTGATGATCAAATCCCCTCTTTCTGGGGACTTGTCTTGCAATTTAGCCCCAGGTTTCTTTATGGAAATTTTAAAATATTAATTTTTAGAGCCAACTTAAAAAAATAACATGGGATTGTAATTAGTATGATAAATCTCAGTGAAGAGGAAAGGACCTGCTGTAGTTACAGTGGGAAGTTTTAGCCACACCCCCAAATGCACAGAAACATGCAAATGTACAAACAGATATGCATACACAGACATGCATAGAGAGGCATGCCTGCATGCAGACACACAAAATGAACCACACAAATGAACGCTCATATACCCTCACTGCACATTGGTGTGCATACCTGCACACACCTGCCCACATGCAGATAGCATGCACACATACACACTGTCCTGCAATCACCACCAACTTCACTACCATCTTCTCCATCTTCCTATCCCCTTCTTCATCTTCCTGTCAGGCCACCGCAGGTCTACGGAAACTCAGGACCTTTCATATCTGGGTCCAGTTCCTCTTCGGAACATTTGGAGCAGCCTCAGGAAGAATGGCTGACCTGCTTCTCCACCCCTCCCCTGTCAGCAGGGAGCCCCTTTCCTCAGAGGTTCCCAAAGCCTAGCACTAGCCAATATGTTTAGTATGCAGAGCTCGGGTCTGTCCTCAGGGACAAGCTGTTATGTGTTTATTGTGTAGTTAAGCAGGGCTGGAGCCCTGCCCCCAGCTCTGGTCCAGGACCAGGTCCTACACTTGGAATCCCAGAAGGGTCCCATAAAACCATCATCTGCAATGCAAAACCCGCCAAACATATGGGAAAGGCTGTAGGTTTTTTCCTCCTAATCACCTGTGCCCTAATTCAATATGAATAACAATTAGTTTACTCTTATCAGTTAATTATTTCCCTTGTGGGGAAAGCTGCCTCTCTTTCAGCAGCAGTTTTGCCCTGCTCCTGACTTGTAATTATGCTTCCTCTCTGGCCAGTCTTTCCTTTTCAGCTAACCGCCCCAGAGATGGAGCCTCGCCTGGGGCTCGCTAGCCTGTCTGAGCTCTAGCACTAACCTCCGTTGTCTTGCCCTCTCCTTTTAGGGAGGCATCCAGTGCCTTTCCCTCCCAGGAATTCTCAGCAATGATTTTTTGCTGGAATGAGTATGAAGGCCCAGTGGGAAAGCCCCATTTCAGGTGAGTCCATGATGCACGTGAGCACACACCCTGCAGGGGGCATCCATACTGATTGGCACGGAGTGCACACCAGGCCCGCTTCCTCTTCCCGCCCTCCCTCCCCAGCGTTCCGGCCTCTCATCCCCCAGCTCCCTGACACCTGGGGAGTGGGTGGGGATGGGGCTGCAGGGAGACCTGGGAAAGGGAAAGCTGCCACTTGGCTTCTGTGGAGGTGGGTGGTAGTGGGGACTCTTAGGGGACCCTGCTGTGTCTTGTAGCATCTGTCAGGTATGGCCGGGATGCTCCCACAGTGGCTTCTCTCTAGATGTGCCATGTGTTGTTTGGGGTGGTTGAGTTCATGACCTAAGAGAGAAAGGGGTGAGGCCTTTTAACTCTCCCCCTTCACAGTGAGGCTTCTGGTCAGAACATTCTTGTTTCCCCATAGCAAATGGAAAGCCATCATTTGGTTTCAAGAACTCTCAAGACCCCAGCTCTTCTCCCTCCTTCTTCTCCAGCGGTGTCCACCCTGAGCTCAGGCGCCTGCCCACATGGAAGATCAGGTGCATGGCTCTAACACACCTAGGTTAGGTAGTTTGGGTTTGTTTTGTGTTTCCTGTGGATGGAAGAGGCATGGGGGTGACTGGAGTAGAGCCCTGGGCCTCGTGGGAGCATCTCTCCAGGCAACGGGGGCCCTTCTGGGTCCTCTTTGGGAAGTGAGAAAAATCCCAACTGCCCTTTATCCTTCAACCACTCCCTAACTATTCCCTAAAGTCCACCCTTCTCAAGACCCCTGAAGCCCTTGTCACCTGTTCTTGACCCCCACCCAGCCTTCTAGGCTCTGCTCTGAGGCCCCCAGCAAGGGAAGTGCCCTCCTTCGAGCCTGGTATTGCATTCTTGGGGCTACTGTTGAGGTTCTCATTCACGTGTGGCTGCCCCTATTTGTTCCACTAGTATCTTAAGTCCCTATTTTGTGCTAAGCACTGTGCTGGGCACCAAAGAGAGCAGTAGTGAATGGCAACTGGAAAAGTTGTCTTAGATTAGGCCCTTTATAGGTAGATGCCAGTTGATGTTCTAAGTGTGCAGGGTGATAACCAGTTCTAGGGTGGAGGTATTGTTTCTGAGGCATGTTTATGACAAGGATTTGTTATATATTTCCATTTTCTAAGTGAGAAGCTTGCATCAATGTACTGAGGTAACATACTCAAGGTTGTGTGTTTAGTAAGTGGCGGGGTTGGTGTTTCAGTACTAGCTCCAGACTAGATCAGAGCTTGTGGTCTTCATCAGCAATGCCCCTCAGGGGTGTACATGCCTGATATAGTAAACACAGATGATGAATGAGACCCATGAGGGAAATAATCCTGGAAACTCTTGGGTGGGGGCTATCTAGAGGGGAGGAGGAAAAGTCTCTGCTGAAGAAGTGACGTTTAGCCTTTTATATGCAGGATTAAGGAAGCCTGCTAGGGGCAGAGATGCAAGAACAAGGTCCAGGCCAGGGGGACAGCAAGGGGCAGAGATGGAAATTAGGAAAAGGCTTGGTGGGCTTGAAGAACAGGAATGAGCAGGTAAGAGAGAGTATGGTCAGTAAGGAGAGCATGTTATGGAATAAGAACATTCCCTATTCAGATTTGGAGGATTCATGTACATCACTGACCTTCTGCACAATTGTCTTACAGAGAGTAGCTGCTCAATAAAGATGATGGATGGAGTTGTTTAATTTCCTGCCTACTCTCGCCTGCACAGCTGGGAATGCATTGTAGACCTTTGGGCATGAGTGGAGCTTCTGCAGAAGAGACCTTCATCCTAAGCCATGCACCCACTCTTTGCTTTCAGGATTTTGGAAGGCATGCCTCTCCATTTGTGCCCTATCACTGGGTTTTTCTGAAGGCAAGGAAGCTGGGTAAAGCATGGGCCATCTAGGGACAGACCATGACTGGTAGGGGTGGCTGCAGATGATGAAAACCGAAAGGGGGGAGAATCAAGCTGTGAACACTAGCCTCCTAATGCTGTGACCACCCAGGGTATAATAACTCTTTCGGGACGCAGAGGAGGAAGAAGAGACTATAGAAGCTGCAGGTAAATTTCCAACTGCAGAAGTGAATTTTGATCAGGCACATTTTGAAAGAAAAGATTTGGGCTAAAAGGTTTGAAAAACATAACCTGGTATACCTAAAGTGGATCTCACGCCTCTCTTTCAAGGTCCTCAGGTCCACGAATTTCTTTTCCCTGGAGTGAAGAGGATGGCAGAGTGGAGGGGGTGCCTAGAATCAGTTGTACCTGACACTTTGCCAAACAGGAGCTATGTGCTATGCCAGATAGGAAGAGAACTCAGACTCGATATTCCCCGACAAGCGGACCATGGGAAGCCGCACAGGGCTTGAACAGCAACGTCCCTGTTGACTTTGTGAAACAAATAAGAGTTAGGGTTTCTGAGAAGCAAGGGGGAGGAGGTGAGGAAGGGAAAGTGTGTCAAAGGTTGGGGAGAGAGCTTTTCCTCAGACTTTGGGAAGACAACATGGGGGACAAGGCTGTTGAAATCCTGGACAGTGTTCTCTGGAAAGCATGAAGCAGCAAGCCCTTTGAGGAATCCCAGAGGCTGCAGCCCAGGCCTCCAGCCCAAATTGAGCAGCCCCATCCCTCTGTGCCTGCTCACTAGCTACCACACCCTAGAGATGGCTGCCCACCCCCAAGCCTGGAAGTAGGAAAAATGGAATTTTATTTGATGACTACCTCCTGGCTGAAAGCATTCCGAGTCTCTGTGGGGGAGCTGGAGAGCTGTCCTTGCACAGCATAGTGATGGATAAGGATTCTCGGGAATTGAGAAGGGCTCTAATAGGGCCCCCTGGGTTTGAGCACACATTTGACAGTTTTAATTCTCCAGCTCCATTTTCTGCAAATGGATGGTCATTTTGGGCTTTCTGGTCTCTAATCCCTCATTCAGCAAAGCAAACACCCTAAATCCTCAATAATATAAGTTTTACAGTCTCATATATAGATATCTATGTTTCAGCACCAAGGCCAGCACCACTCATGAGAAACATATGTTCTCGCATCTGGGCTTAAACACTATCCCAGCTCTGGAAACCCAACTTTGGCTTGGCAGGGCAGCATTGCAGAGACCAGGCTGACATCCACACAAGCCTACTTTCAGGCCTTGTACTTCTGTTCATTTGAAAAAAAGGCAGGGTCTTCTTTAAAGTGACAGACAGATGAGGCATAGGAGTGGAAAGAAATATTCAGGGGAGGGTTGGAGAAAGTGAAGAGGGCCCAGGTTTCAAATGAGAGGCCCGAGTTAGAGCAGGGATGGCAAATCAATTTCATTTTGCATGTCAGATTCAGTAATTCACAACCAGTAATTGGCTGTGAATGTACAAAGTGCCGTGTGGAGGGTTGTGAAGCTACATCTGTGGTAAGCAGAACAGAGGGCCAAGCCCAGTTAGCGATGTCTGCTTTGAGTGGGCAGTAGGATGGTGAGGACATGTATACATCTATATTGCCACTTCTAGTAACTAGGTGATGTCCAAGTTCCTTTTCAGTGGTAGGACTATATGTCTAAAAATGTGTGTTCTATATATTCTCTTCTTTCCATTCTTTTTTTTCATCCATTTTTCACTCATTCAGCCAACATTTTTCAAGTGCATTCTGCATGTTTGTTACTGGGCAGTACATTTCACTCACCCTCCATGAGCTTATAGTCCAATAGGGAAAAGGGACAACTAAAGAGATCCAATAGAATGGAATAAAGACTGTGTTCTTTGGAACTGATGATATGTTCTCAGGGTAGTGAAAGTGTGAATGAAGTCCTGTGCCAATGGGTTCCACCCTTTCTATATGATGGCAACTCAGTTGGCAGGATGTGAAAACAGCTTTCCAAGAGTTAGCTCTGAGATCCAGAGAAGAGGTCCCAAGCTTTGGGTTATCAATATGCTTACAAATCCATGCAAAACTCTTTAAGGGGTAGTCATCTATTGATTGCAGCCACAGTGATCCCAAAGCCCTCTCATAGGTCCAACCTGACTGTGGTTACCCACGAACCCCTTAATAGAACTCCACAGTTGTTCTACAGAAATCCTAGCATATCTCTGATTTCTTGGGGCTGAAATATCCACATTTGAGATTACGGCTTGAGAAACAATAAGCAATGGGAAAATGGAAATTTTATTTTTGCATCTGGGCACACTGAGGCTTAGAGAGGATATAAAACTTGCCCAAGGTCACACTGCTTGGCTGCCAGTTCTGCTGCCTCCAGTTTCCAGCAGGCCCAAGTGATATTATAATAGTTAAAGAGCTGCCTGAAGCTGAAGGCTAAAACTCTGTCCATCTATCCCAATGGAGGATGGTGGATTTCCCTTCAAGATCCCACAATTAAACAGGCAGAGAAATGTATTTCATAAAATATGCATATTGTTTGCTTCCTACAAAAGCAGTTTAATCTCTCTTAGCTCATAGCTGAGACGAGCAGTGGGAGGAATAATCTTTCTCTGCACATCAAATTCAGGCTCCGGCCAGCAGCATCTTCTGGGGTGAAGGCCCATCATCACCATCACCACCACCACCACCATCATCATCATCACCTTCATCACTCTCACCACAATCATAGTCATCACCACCATTATCATCACCTTCATTTCCATTATTTATTTGGCGGGCGTGTAATTCCACAGGAATTCCATGAAAATAGAGATTGTCTTGTTCATTAATTCAATACTTTCACCCAGCACGGTGTTGGGCACATGCCAGATGCCAAAATAAATATCAGTCATAAATGCTGATTAACTAAATGAATTAATGAATTAGGTGTCACATTCATTATCTTGTGTGTGTGTGTTCTTCAAGATAACCCTGGGAGATGGACAGAACATGTTACTTCCAATTACACACAAGGAGACAGAGACAGAGATAGGTGCATTGCCTTGCTCTGGGCTCACAGAGATATTTTGTCTTTCCTTTCATGGACAGAATCTGATCACTAGCCTCCCTGCTATAACCTGCCTTCTGGCCCTCGACCTAGGTGCTTCTTCTCAGAGCTAAAAGTGGTCCTGACCCAGTTTGGATCTTGTGTTGTATCAGACTAACTTCATTCCCACGGATAATAGTTCCTTGTCAGCATTAGGGCCTGAGGAGCAAATTCTTCATTATTGCATGGAGCTAACGTGCATGAACAATTGGACTAAATTGATTGTATTTTCCAAATCATCACCTAGCTTCTAATTCTATCTGTGAGACGAACTAATTTGAACGAGAATTAGCTTCTAAATTGAGAATCCAGGCTTTTGACCAAGAAGGGAGAAGAGGGTCTTTGTGCAGTCCAGTGGGAAAGAGGTTTATAGGCTGCAAATGACGCAGTGGTTTTTCCAGCAAAGGCTCTAGATGAGGAAGAAATGACATATAATCAGGGATGGGCTGCTATCCCTCTCCTTTGCCCTAGTCTGCGTCTTTCTACTGTTATTCTTACACTTGGTAACACTATCTCAGAATCAGCTTAGCAGGCTTGTGGACTTGTGTCCTGGCTCCCCTGTCCCTTTGGATAGAACTGCAGTAATGGGCAGAGGTAGAATTAAAAGATCTTGTACCTCAGAGTTAGAAGAGAACACAGAGGTCATTTCATTCACCCTCCCCCTACCAAGAATCCTCTATTCTCTTGTACAATATCCAAGAGAAGTGCTTACCCTATTTCTGTTTTAAACCCAATGGCAGAGATCCCTTCTAACACATCCCATTCCTACTTCATTTGGTTCCCCAAATTAGAAAGTTCTGTGCTTTGGAATTGAATTGTGCCTCCCTTTGTTTCTCCTGTGCTGTATCCTCTAGGGCAGTACCTCTCAAACTTTAAAGTACTTATGAATCTCCTGAGGAAATCTTATTAAAATGTAGATCTGGGTGGGCCCCCAGATTCTGCTGTCTCAAATAGTCTCAGATGATGCTGATGCTGCTGGTCCACCAAGTTCCCTTTGAGTAGTGAAGGCTCTAGGAAACAAGACAGAATATAAGTTTGAAGGCAACTATAATGTCCATCTTTTGATAGGACGAAAGTCTTAAACTCCATTAAATTCCTGATGAAAAAATTTCATAAACTCATAGAATGTCGTCTAGAAGTCTGCTCTTTCAAAAAATGATCATGCCCAATATCTTCATTTACAGATGAGGAAACTGAGGCCCGAGAAGGTCCAGGGATTTGTCCAAGATCATTTGGCTGGCAGAACAGAAATAAACTAGAATTAAGGTTTGCTGAGCCAAGAGTTTTTTCTCTTAGAATGAGATCAAGTGTGATTGCCCATCTGCTGTAGGAGAAGGAAGCCTCTCAGTGACTGTTCACAAGATTGGGAATGGTAGGGCTTGGTAGCTACTCCAGAGAAAGGGGATGGAGCAGAAGAGATGTGTAAGAGGGAGGAGACAGCAATCAGGAGCAGTGGGAAAATACCCCTGGAGTATGGAGACAAGAAGAATGGAAGGCTATTAGGGACTGCAGGTGGGTAGGGTGAGAAAATGAAGGGAGCGTGAAGGAAGAAGTAATTGGATTCCTTAACATACACCAGAAAATGGGCACCCATCCTTCCCGTTCCCACAGCACTCTGTCCTTATCCCTGTGTATACTAGGCCTTTGGGGTAATATTTATTGCTGACTAATCTTTCTTCCTAAGCATGATGAGGAAAGGACTTATTCACCACGACAGACCTGTCACCTTGCCCAGGACCTGGCATATGGTAGGCAATTAAAATTACTTTCTGAATGTATGAATGCCCAAATGAGTAATTAGAAGTAGAAAGACAAAATCTAGGACTGTGTAGCCTAATAGTGAAAATCTGATCATTGTAGACTTAAGAAAAATATCTTGATAGAAAAATGTGATAATTAGACCTGGAATTGCAAAGAAGACTTGAAGGGGTTTGGATGTGCTTGATGAAGGAAATTGAGGAATCAAGGGCAGCTTCAAGGTTTTTAATTGAAGGAGTCTGTGATGGGCTAATCATGAGTTCTTTTTTGACATTAAGTTTAAGATGAATATTAGATATTTCAGGGAGGATTCTAAGTAGACATTTGGATACAGCTGATCTCCTTGGGTCCAGAGAAGCTTCTGGGGACTGCAAGAATGAACTGAGTCCTTCCTCATTTCTGAAACCCAGAAAATGCTACCCCAGCTACCAGGAGGGAGAAAAAGAGTTTCCTCCTAGAGTCCCAATGGAGGATCGGTAGCTTACCATCTGGGCTACAGGAGTCGTGGTTTGCTACTGTTCAAAGAACCTCAGCAGCAGCAAGAGACCCAAGGTAAATATGGGTCAGCAGTGGAAAATTAAAGCACATCTTAAGGGGACACCCCCCATGAGTGGGGGAGGACAACCAGCACACTGAAGGTAGATGGCTTTGCTGGAGAACACAAGAGGAAAACGTTGACAGCAATGCCACAACATGAGAGCAATGAAGCAGTTTACTCTAACATAATGAATCCCGTCTGGGACTAAAAGTCATCTTTTCCAAGTTGAAAAATTCAGTCGCTCAATTAAAGAAGAAGATGGCAACCTCTGAGCTATCAATTAGTGGCTTAGAAGATCAAGTGGAAGGAACATCTTGAATACAGATAAAAATATAAAGAGTTGGAAATTATGAAAAAAGAAAGAAGATATTTGGAGAACAAATTCTGGAGGCTTCACATGTAAATAGTAGGAGTTCCAGAAGGAGAAAAAGGAACAGATGGAGGAGAGGCACTAAATAAATAATATAGGAAATGTTTCTTGGCTTGTCAAAAGACAAGTAAGTTTGCTGGAAAAAGCTCATTGAGTTTTAGGAGAGACTAACAAAATAAAGTCCCACCTAGACATATTTTGGGGAAAGTTAAAAAAAATCATGTCTTTACCAGCTGTACCTCAATCCCAGGGAAATCAGCATCTTTTATCTAAACATCTCTATACTCTTGATTCTGGCCATGAGAGAGCCTTGGGAAAAGTTCAATAACTTCCATTGTTAGCAGGAAGGGGTGATGGGAGAATGGGGGTGGTTTTAGAACTCACCTCTGCTCTACATGTCAGTACTCAGACCTGATTATCCATGGAATCTACCAAAACACACAATGAGCCAAATCCATATGCGCCTTGAAGAGAATATGGGCTGGAAGCCAAGCGTTTAAGCTGAGGCTAGGAGGACTGAGATGGATGGGCATGTCTCAGACATCTGGAATTCCCTTTGGCAAGATGGCACACTCACTTCCAGATGGTGTGCAGAGTCACCGTGTGGCTAGTAGCAGATCACAGGCTACTGGCAAGGAGTGGTTAAGAGAGACCACTGATTTCCTCCACTGGCTCATCCTGACCAATGTATGGGGGCAGAGACACCACAGCATCAGTGTGCGCCTTCTCTGAGATTAAGGGACCAGACAGAGTTCTCCAGAACAAATTACATCAGCGCTACAACAGATCCATCAGACAGTACAGGTCTTTACCGAAAGTGCTGGAGCTTTGGACAGCTGAGAGTGATATACTTGCTGACCAGTCAGGATACATACCTCCTACAGCTCAGAATGACTAAAACAGGAGCAGGGATGTCATGTGGCTGGACAGATGAGTCACGAATACTCAGAAGGTTGGAGTTATGTGCTGGGGCAGAAAGATCTGGAGCAACAAGGCTCCATTGGTTGGGGTATTCAGAGCTTTCCTTGTGGTCTCTCTAGCAGGAAAACTTGGCTTTATCAAAGGGTGGCATCCTCTTGGGCTCTTTGCTGTGAGAGCATGACAGCAGGCAGAGTGAGTGAGTGAATGCACATATGTAGCAGGGGACAAAGTAGTTCAGGGTACAAATTTGGAGAACCTGGCAGGATTTAGAGGTTACCAGGTCTACCCACCACTTCCACCCTTCTGGACACTCATTGCAGGAATGAACTTTGTGTTTGCTAATGTGCATATCCCATACAGTTTAGAAATCACTATCAAATACATGATCTCATGACATCCTTATAATAATTCCATGAGATAGGTCGGTAGGGGAATGCACTACTATGTGCCCATTTTACAGATAAGTGAACTGAGGACCAAGGATCTTTGATAGAGGAAGAAAATAAGAAGCTGTGAGGATCAGTAGGGTTGATTGTGCTATTGACCCCGATTCTTCACACCTCCCTGAATCTGTACCCTTTTCTAGTCTTATTGTAGGCAGCTAGTGGTTTCTTACTCTTTGACTCCTGGCCATTAGAATGGGCAGAAGTGAGCCTGTTCTGGGGCTAGGACCCAAGAAAGCTCGATTCCACTTTGTCTTCTTCTGCCTCTGCCATGGGGATGAGAAGAATGGTTCCTGAGAAGCTATTGCTCCTTAGCTGGGTCCAGAATAAATGCGCGTGGAAGAGAGTCACCCACTCTGCCCCCACTCACGACAGTTTGAAGCTGAGCTGCCCCCATGGACTGGCCGATCTGTGAGAATAAAAGGCTGTTGTTGAAGCCACTGAAAATTTTATGGGTTTATTTTTATCATGCAGAGTTACTGTAGCAATAGCTAACTCCTAGAGACAGAAAGTCCTTGTGTACTAGTGAGTATTTCTTTAGCTTTTGTTTGCAAAAGAATCATCTGAGGTTCTTGTTCAACTCCAGACTTTTAGGATCTTAGGAGCTTCTGATCTAGGAAGTCTGGGGAGGGGCTCAGGCAATTCCATTTAAATCGGTGCCCATGGTTCCTTGTCAGGCTGCCTGCCTCCTCCACAGTGAAAGGGAAAAGCTATGTTAAGTGACTTGTCCCAACTCACTGGTGGCTGGTGGGTGAGAGCATGCAGTGCATTTTCAAACTGGGGACTTTCGGCTCTCAAAGGCTTATGTTTCTGCCCACAGCCCGGTTACAACAGATGGAGTCTGTGAGAGTCTGTGTGAGTGTGTAGATGGGTGTGCATGAGAGTGTGAGCCTGTTGTGTCTGTGAGTGTGTGAGCATGTGAGTCTTGTGAGTGTGTGTGTGTGTGTCTGTGAGTGTATGTATGTGGGTGCAGTCTAAAAGTGTTTTGACTTAGGATCCACGTCTCTGTTCTTTGAGCAGCGTAGTTCTAATCTAGCAAATTGTTCTAGGAACTCGGTTAATGCTGTGCTCTGAACTGCTCACAGCTGCATCTCCTTGAAGCGCATCACCCCTCCCTGCACACACACACGCACACACAAGATGCCACTTTTCTTTCTGCAAAGATCAAATTGGCCTCCTCATTGCCGGCTCAAAGCAGCTGTTTATTTGTTGTTTCCGTGTTTTCAACTGTTATGATGAGATCTGCTTCCTTCCCTTGTAACTGAATTACGTGTCATTTAGCTCTTCAGTACAAACTGTGGATTGAGCTGGGCCCTCTCTCATGGGGCTTCCAAGCCTCCTGTGGCCCACCACCCAGATAGGCCCACCCGGGAATGAAGTGCCAGACCACGAGGCCCTCTCAAGGGAAAGGCTGGAAATGCAAGGTGCTCCCTTGGCCATGCCTGCTGGGATCCTCCTTATCCACAATCCTGGGAGCCCAGCTCTGAAGCAGCAATTGCCAGGATGAATAATCCTCTTTTCCAAACTTGTCCTCATACCTAAGTTCTCTGAGCATCCAGGAATTCAAGAACTGGGATCTGGCTTGCTTTATTTTATGGATCCACCGGCGACATTTAGCTGGCCTGTGCTACTGAGTCAAAGAGCAGATGGGAAAACAAATGCAAAGGTGTTTGAAGGAAAGGCTGTGAGGATACAGAGGCAGCAGGATGGACCGAGCAAGGCACTCCAGAACCTTCCTTTATCTCTTGGGGCCAGTGTTCCATCACCTCTGATCTCGAGGCCTAAGAAACTCAATTTTAGCTGAACTTGCCTTTCATTTTCCTGCTGCAGAGCCTTGGCCCCTGCCCCCACCGAGACTGTCTGATCTTTTGTCTCAGAACAGAGCCATCTCCACCATTCTGTTGTTGTCATGGGGAATCCTTATCACCTATAAAGCGATTGGTTCACAGTGTGACCAGTGGCAATCACTGCTCTCTCTGGACTTGAGTCTTAGCCCCAGAATGAGGTGGGTGGGCCAAATGGGCTAGGTCTAAGATTCTGCCTAACTGCATGTCTGTGATTTGCATGCATGGCTAAACTTAGCTACGGTTGCTGGGAATTAGTTTGGCATTGTCATTTTAGCATCAGTTAGGCATGTTTATGGGTTTGATGCCATTCAAATGGAACCAGGCAATCTCTTAGAACTGATATCTCTTAACTGAGGTTTACGTGGTAGAAGGTAAGCCTGGGAAAAGAGATTTTAGGAGAGTTTAGGCAGCCCAGGGCACGTTTTAGCAGCAGGAAAACCAGCCAGTGAGTTGGGTAGTTTATGCCCTTGTTTTTTTTCCCAAGCAAAAAATTGTGTGGCAGACTCCAGTATTTACAAACAGGTGAAGGAGGGGCAGTGAGGGTGCTGTGGAGCGGGCAGATGTGGGGCTTGAGGACACCCGGCCACTGTGGTTTCCCAAGGTCCTCAGGGGGACTCCTGTCCTCATCAGTGCACTTTGGAAATCCACCCTGGGGCCAAATGCTTTTGTTTTATGGATGAAGAAAGGAGATCCAAGGTGATTTGCCCAAGAAGACAGGATATCCTGAGAGTGTGGACCAGCACCCAGCCTCCTGGTTCCCGCCCCATCCTTTAGTGGGTCACAGAAATCCTCTGGCCCACCTAGATGGGATGGAGGAAAAGGAAGCAACTTCTCTCTGCAGAGCCCCTGGGGCATGGGGAAGGGTAAGGGGTCTCTGCAGCCTGTCCTGGCCACTGCTGCTCGAGGGTCAGGACCCAAGGGCCCTTCCTGGGGCAGGCTGCCCTCTTCCCGCACCACTGTTGCATCCTGAGGCCCCTCTGCAGCTGCTCTGAGCTGCAAAGCCTTTTGTTCATGCAGAAGTTCTCTCCCATGTACTTATACGTGCTGGGTCCCTTAACTCTCTGTTGGTGTCTCAGGGTTGTCTTCATTTCAATGAAATTGATTTCTTAGTTGGACTGCCACATGCTATTTAACTTTTATTGCCATTGTCCAGTTTTTGGATACTATACTCAAGGTAGAGAAATTAAAAATTTGGGGAAACTCCTAGCAAGCTTGGGATGTCATACTCCAGCCAGGGGCAGCACTTCAAGTCAGATAGACGGGCTTGGTTTGGTAACCACCTACTTTCCCCCTCAGTCTTCACCTCCTTCTAGCTGTTCTCCACATCCCCCGAAGTTAGCCTTGCACTTGTTCAGGTCCACACACTTTGTACTGGTAGCCCAGTGCCCATTATGCACCAGGCTTTGGAGATACAGAAATGGACAGGGTGAATTCCTTCAAGGAGTTACCTTTGTTGGGGGACGATGGCATGTAAATGGAGAAAGCCCCTGTAAGGTGGCAAATTTGGGGGAGGAGGGCTGTTAGGCCTGGAATTGAGTCCTACCCTTGAGGCCTTCACCTAACCAGGAAATCATATTACTGTTGATGAAGACTATGATAAAAAGCTCAGGACTAAGGCAGCCCTCTGTGAGGTCATTCTCTGAGATGTGGGTGGTCAGGGAAGGCTTCCTGGAAGAAAGGTCATCTAAGTTGAGACATCACAGATAAGGAGGGGTTGGCCAAGTGAAGAGATCAAAATGGAAAAGTGCTTCAACAGCATAGGAAAATGCTTATGATCCAATGTTCGGTAAAAATGTGGTGTTTCTGTTGCTAACATTGCCTAAATACAAAGTACCAGAAATGGATTGGCTTTTACAAAGTGGATTTATTAAGTTACAAGTTACAATTCTAAGGCTGTGAAAATGTTCAAATTGAAGCAACAAGAGGATACCTTCTCAGAGGAAAGGCTGCTAGCATCTGGGTTTCTCTGTCACATGGGAAGGCACATGACACATCTGCTGGCCCTTCTCTCCTAGGTTGGTGTCAAAGTGTCTCTCTCAGCTCCTGTGGGCCCTTCTGGCTTCTCCTGAGGCATTTTCATTCTAAGTTCTCTCTGAGCTGTCTTAAAGGAACACATAAAGGATTAAGAACCTCCTCGAATTGGGTGGGTCACTTCTCCCTGGAAACCACCTGATCAAAAGGTCCCACCCAACAATGAGCCTGCTCCCGCAAGACTGGAGGATTGAAAGAATATGGCTATTCTGGGGTACATAATAGATTCAGACCAGCACAGGTGCAATACACAACTGTCCGTATAACATAATATCGATGGTATATCAAATTACAAAAGCATACTGAGAGGAAACGCCTGAAATGGTGGGGCTGGTTGTAGGATTTAAATGTGATCTTTCGCCTCTACTTTGTCACTCTGGAAGTGAGGCCACGGCTCTTTTAGACACTGCTCCTGCTTCTTGTCTCCCACGGCTCCTGCCAGTCCCCTTTGGGTGCAGCCACGGGGCAGTTGTGGGGACCAACCCAGAGCACGAGACCGTGTCAGCTGACACAGCAGATGGCCACAGATATCAGTTAGGAAGGTGCTCAGAGTGCTGAAGGAAGGAGGCAGTCCTCACTACCTATGTGGAGAGAGCAGAAAATTGTATTTTCAAGATAAGCTGTGCTCAGGAGCCCTTGGTGTTTTCATATTGGATTTGATAGAAAAATCTCCCTCTGAATAAGGAGAAGGAAGCTCCCTGCCACAATGTGTGCATGGCCTTGGGGGAACCATGCAAGGCAGGACAGCTGTCTCAGTCACCTCTGGGGTTCTGGTCCCTTAAGTCCCTTACTCGCCAACTGAACTGTTCCCAGACATTTTACCTGCCAGGTCTGAGAACTTCTCTTTCCAGTTGGGGAAAACACGGCTCTCTTAAAGCTGCTCCTTTGGTCCTAACATTTCAAGGCTACCTATTTCCAAGAATAAACACCTAACCCTGTGGCTAAGGAGGCAAGATGTAAATTTGGCCCTGATTTACCTTGTCCTTCATCTGGAATGCATTTCCCTTCCTACAGCTGCATGTTAAAGAGCTCAGCTCCTCTGAGTAGCCTTTCCCCACCAACCCCAATTCAAACAACCCTTTTTCTTTTAACGCATCTGGCATTTACTGTCAGAAATACTCATTTGACATTTATCACCTCTTGCTCTTTATTGCAGCTATTTGTTTCTGTGTTTGCAACTCTGTTCCCCAATGCGGACCATAATATTCTTTACTTAGAATGTTTTCCTCTCCCTTTTCCATCACCTCAACTCCTACGACGCACCCAAGCCCAGCTTGGCTTTTTGTGAATCATAATTCACCTTAACCCAGCAGAATGTAATCCCTGTAAGAACAGAAACTATATCTGATTGAGCATCTTCCAAGGTGGCTCTTTCAGCTCTGGGACCTCGTGAGTGATTCAATTAAATGTGGACTCAATGAATCCATGATCAAAAGCCTTCTGAGGCCTCTTTTTATGTATATTGGTTTGCTGTGTTAAACTCATTTTTTTTTCCACGTTGCATAGAATACTGTGCACATAGCAAGTTCTTAAGAAATACGAATTGCTTTGTTAATTGTGACGCATGAAACAACATTAGCCTTAGCATTATTTTTCAATACTGCCATCCCTCTTGACAGATTGCCCTGTAGTTTTACGGAACTTCTTCCTGGGGTCATCCCTGGTTACAGAGGGAGACTCTCGGGTTAGGAAGCAAGGCAGTGGAGTTTGGAAGCAGCCCTTGTCTGACCTGGGGGCTATTAACCTTCACATCTCCAAAGGTCCTATACACAGGGCTCCGCACCCACACGAATGCAGAGGAAGACTTGAACATGTTCTCTGTGGGGAATAGGGGCCAGCCCCCAACAAGGCGGATGTTCACCTGTTATGAAGGGTTCTGAATTTTGGGCTGGTATATCTGACTCTTTCAGCGGGAACTGGCAGCCTCCTCCCTCCCTTGTCTTCAGGAGCATCTTGCTGAGAGGAGCAAGTAAACATCTTAGCAAGGAGACAAGAAAATAAAATAAAATAAAAGAGAAAATAAAAGAAAAGAAAGGAAAAAGAACTCAGAAAACTCCAGCTCAGCAGAGCTACGGTGTCGAACTGGCTGTATTTATCCTGACAATTTCTGTCCCTTGTTTTTTTCCCCCTGAGTAAAGCTGTTCTTTTGATCCCAACAACTATCAGACAGAAACATGGCGCTGAGATAATTATTTTTTAAAGTTGCTGAGGCATCAGAGCCTCAGCCAGCCCTGCCTTGCCTCTCTGAGAATGGATTGCTATCGGTTTTTTATTTGCTAATCCCACTTCATCACTTGGTAGCCTGTATTCTAGATTCTGACTGTAAGACTTTGTTTATACTAATACCATACAGTATTTGTTCTTTTGTGTCTGGCTTATTTCACTCAACATGACTTCAGGGTTTATCCATATTCTCACATGCATCAGGATTTCATTTCTTTTTAGTGCTGAATAATATTCCATCGTATGTATATAGCACATTTTGTTTTTCCATTCATTGGTTGATGGACACTTGAGTTGCTTCCTTCTTTTGGCAATTGTGAATAATTGGTGTGCAAATGTCTGTTCAAGCCCTGCTTTTGATTCTTTGGGTGTATATACCTAGAAGTGGGATTGCTGGGTCATATGATAATTCTATACTTGACTTTCTGAGGAACAGCCAAACTGTCTTCCACAGTGGCTTCATCATTTTACATTCCCACCAGCAGTGAATGGGTGCTTCTATTTCTCTCCAACACTTGTAATTTTCTGTTCTTTTAATAATAGCCATTCTAGTAGGTGTGAAATGGTATCTCATTGTGGTTTAGATTTGCATTTCCCTAATGGCTGATGATATTGCACATCTTTTCATGTGCTGTTTGGCCATTGGTGTCCTTTCTTTGGAGAAATGTCTATTCAAGTCTTTAGCCTTTAAAAAAATCTGGATTGTTTATCTTTTTGTTGTTGGGTTGGGATTTCCTTATATATTCTGGATATTAAAGCCTTGTCAGGTTTGTGGTCTACAATTTTTTCTGAGAGTGGGTTTTGCTGAGCTGCTCCCAGGCTTTCTCCTGTACCCTCAGCAAATTGGGTCTCGGCTCGTGTACCTGGTCATAAGGCAGGTAAGGTGTGTAGCGGGTATCCCTGGGTCCCCAGGCTGCAACTCAGACCAGCCCATCCTGACTCTGGGGAAAGCCCTGGCCCCCTGGGCCTGGATCCTGCTGTATTGGAAGGAAAATTTGTTTGGGTAAATGAGTTGTGAAAAGACCTTTGGGTAGATCCAGGAGAAAGGGGCTCATGGGAATAGACTAGAGTAAGGAATGAGCAGGGTAGAGGAGGAGAGGGGAGAGTGCACGATAGAGGGAAGTGTTAAATGCCTCTGTTCCATCCAAATAGACTGGAAAGGGATTGGGTGGACTGACAGCTCCTTCATATGGGAAATCTACCATCCCAAGCATGAAATGGGCCACACAACGTCCATTTTGGACCAGGTCAGATTCTGGGAAGCTTCAATGCCACAGGGACCCCTGTTCCTTCATGGGCATGCCGGGTTGGTTCTGGAGCTGGGTTTGTGATCAGGGTTGCTGCCCCTTCTTTGACCTTGTTGGGGACCTGGTTGAGCTGGCTGGATCCAGCAGCCATACCATGCTTCTGAGCTAATGTCCACTTTCCTGGATTCCTGTGGCTGAGCTCCCCACATCCCCTGCCCCTTATTTCCAAGTCCTGTCTCCTTTCTGCACAGGCTTTGGGTCAGACAGGTTTGGAGGAGAGCACAGGCTTTTCTGGGCAACTCCCTTAAACTCTCAGAGTTTCTATTTCCTTACCTACGAGGATCCAGTTGGGTCACTTCGGCAAAGACCCCCCCAGTCTTCTTTCCCTGGCGGGTTGCCCTGCCCTGATTGATGAGTGCACTGGGTCAGACTCCCCGACTCTTCCCCCAGGACTGGGTCGTTGGCTGGTCCCCTGCCACCTGTCATTTGGCATGGTGTACCTGGCTCCAGGTAAGCACAGGTGGCCACTGAAGTGACATTTCCATCTGGTCTTACTGAATCACTTCTGTGATTCTGAGAGAGGACACAGTTCCCAGCCTTGCTATAGGTGATCAGGGTGGGGACAGGCACTGGCTTGTGAGAGCAAGGGGGCAGCAGAGGCTGTGGTGGGGGTCAGATTCTGCTCCATGCTCAGGGGCTTCGCAGGTTAAGCTTGGGTCAGGAGACCCAGATCTACGTCCCAGGGGTTTATAACCAGGACTGCAAGCCAGCCTCTCTGGTACCAGCCGGCTTCTCAAATAGCCCAGAGATAAGAAAGCCTCCGTCTAATTCCTCTTTGAATTTTCCCTGAGGCTTTGATTGTAGCACCTAAGCTCCTTTATAAATGGGCTGTGTCTTCAGAGGTCTGCTTGCTAATGGAGACATTTACTGGGTGGAGGTTGCCTCTTAGAAGCGTCTGGAGAAGTCTGGATGGGTTCATCTGTGCAACCTGCTGCAGTCTGCCCCCACAGATGAGGCAGCTCACAACCATGAGCAAAGAACCCAGAGAGATGTACAGCTTCCTCTGTGGGTCACAGCAGCCACCCTTTCTGTTCTGTGTCCCCACAAATACAGAGGAGCCCCAGGATCTGACTCAGTGTGCCAGTGAGGACACATTTAAGCCCTCATTGGTCAGAAAGAGGGCACGGTCTGCAGGCTGCATGCCACCTCCACCAGCCCCTGCCCCAGCTCACCTGGCTCTGGGCTGCTTCCTTCTTCTAGCTTCCCTGTCCTTTACCTCCAGATCTGACCTTTACTTCCCTCTCTAAGCAGTGTGAAGGGGTGGCAGAGGACTCTTCTGCCCTGAAGGGGAATGTAAGGAGAGAATGAGAGAGAAATGGAGATGTAAAATGTCCCTGATGGGCAGATCCCATGGGAGTCCAGCGACAATAAAGATACCTGAGGGAAGCACCAGCCCCGAGCATCCCTACCGGGAAATAGGGGGCCGAAGAAGCTGAAGGAAGAATGAGTTGAAAATTTTCACTTGTCTTAAAAGGATGTTTTCCATTTTTATCTCGAAACCTGTGTCAACTTCTGCAAAACCTGGTGGCTTGGGCGGGCAGGCTCTGTCCATGGCGTGGAAGGGCAGTGCAGGGCTGGAGCTGGCAGCACGCAGTGGCCTGGCTTGCACTGGCTCCCTTTCCTTCCCACCTTCCAGGCATCGGTAGCTTCTCCCCGCTTCCTTTCCTCCCCTGTCCCTTGGCCCCACCTCCGGCTCTGTGCATGCGTCCGGCCTCTCCCTGAAGATGGCTGCCAGATTGATCGTCCCACGGCTCTGCTTTGATGGTATCATTTTATAGACACATAAAAAGAAGCATTTAGGCAGTCGGTCATGCTAAATCTTAACCATCTTTATGGATTTTTTTTTTTTTAGTGCAGCCCATCAAAATGGTCTCCAACCCTGAGGAGGCTACCTTTGCAGTCTTCACGTGGTTTCCTCCCTTCACAGAAGGGAGCGGGTGCCAGGAAATGGAGTGCACAGAGCTGTCACGGTGTCCAGGAAGGTGCCACGTCCTGGGTCTGAGCTGTCCAGCCCCTGCTAGCTCTGGCTTATCCCTGAGTCCATTTTCTCCTGGGCAGCCCTTGGGCCCTGGGCTCGCCTCCTGCTTATTCCATTCAACAGGAATAAGAATTTGTTCCTCTGGACCTCAGTGTGTGTCTGCAAGAGGTAGTATATCACAGCAGTTAAAAACAGGAGTTGCCACCTATTGATCTTTTACTTGCTGCATGGGGGAGGTCCAACGGGTCTTGAGAAGGTGCAAAATGACCAGGTGTTCAGGTGGGGGCAGCTCCTATTTATCAACCAGAATTGGAGCAATTCTGCCAACTCAGTGATAAAAAATTGTAGTCATGTATGTGCAGTAATAGCTGAAAAGGCAACACTTCTTTAAAAATAAAAATAAAGGCACTGAGAAATTAGAACAATTTTGTAGGCTCTGGGACCAAACTCCCTGAGTTCACAACCAATTCTAAGGCTTAGCTGTGTGGCTTTGACCTAGTCACTTACCCTCTCTGGGCTTCGGTTTTCTCCTTTTACAAATGGCATCCACTTCATGGAAGTTGAATCAGCAGTTGGAATCAGTGGGTCAGGACACGGACAGTGCTTAGAACAGGGCATGGCACACAGAGCAGGTTATGGAACCTTAGATTCTCCTCCTGAACTGCATGCCTGGAACTGGGGAGTTTTGTGTCTGGCCCACTGGGGTTGGAGTGAGGCTATCTAGGCTGGGATGCTGACCAACTGACCTCTAGTTTGTCAGCCAAGAGTCTTGCTTCTCTCCTTGACGTTGCACACCATGCTTTTTGTCTTCACTCAGCCAGTCTTCCTCACTCTCACTGCATTTCCTTTCAAGTCCTTATTAGCCAGCCAGCCTGACCAGCCAGCCGTCTCCCCAGGATGCCTTTCTCTGACCTCACAGCTCACCATGACCACAGTATCTTCTGGTCTTCAAGTCCTTGCTCTTTGACCCTAGAGTTTAGCACGTTGCCTACTACTATTGCTTTTGGGTAAATTCATATGGGCCGCTAGTTTGTAAGCCCTTTGTTCTAGTTTGCTAGCTGCCAGAATGCAACACATCAGAGACAGATTGGCTTTTAATAAAATAATTTTTTAACAAAAATTTATTTTGTGAGTTCTTCAGAGGAGGTTCTTTCTTAGGCAGGAAGGCACAGGGTGATCTCTGCTGGCCTTCTCTCAAGGCCTCTGGGTTTCAACAACTTTCCCTGGGGCGATTTCTTTCTGCATCTCCAAAGGCCTGGGCTGAGCTGTGAGTGCAGAGATGAGATATGCTGAACTGCTTTGGCTGTGCTACGTTGAGCTCTCTCATTTAAGCCCCAGCCAATTAAATCAAACACCATTCATTGCAGCAGGCATGCCTCCTAGCCAACTGCAGATGTAATCTGCAACAGATGAGCTTCACATGCCACTGGTTTATGCCCACAGTAACAGAACTAGGCACCTTCGCCTGGCCAAGTTGACACCTGAATTTAACTACCACACCCTTGAATGCATGTACTTGATTTAAATTCTTTCTGGGTCTTGCAGCGTGAGGCACACTTGAAGGTCCTTGGGAATTTCTTCTGTAGCCAGCAGTCTATGTACTGGCATGGTCTTGTCTGTGTCCCCTTTGGTGACCGGTGAGAACTGGAGTTGAGAGATGTGCCACCTTGGGCACCAACCCAAGCTTGGTGGTTTTCTGTCCGTCTTTCCAAAAGTTATCCATTATGGCAGAATCTGAAAGCAGAGTCCATCAGGGATCCCCGCCTCTTGCCCTCCTGCATTAATTTGCCTGTCACAGTGGACAAAGATGCCCTGACCAGCCCACATATTGGGGAACTAATGGCCAGTGCATCCAGGCAGCAACGCCACCCCTTCTGGATGGTGTTGCAGAAGGAGCTGCATCTCTACAGGCAGCTGGGGCCTCTGCACTTCCACTCCATGCTTTGAAATGTGGTTGAGTGTGGCTATTTCTGCTGATCTCTATAGCCACAGCTCCAGCAGGCAGCCTGCACTTATCTGCCATTGAACAACTAATTTGGTGCTACCCAGAGAAAAGGTATGTGGATCTTAGTTAAAGTTTCAGTTAATTGCTTTCATTTCAGCTGTGTTCTGCATCTCCAGGATGACATAAGTGTGAGGGAGAGTGGGTTTGCAAGCCACACTGAGAGACACACTCATGCAAAGTGACAGATGGTCTCTTATGATCCAATTGGGCCTGTTTGGCATAGGACTGTGGTGGGTGGTGGCTGCCGCCCAGTCTCCAGAATGAGCAGACCAGGCTTGGTCTCCTTCCTTTGGCTCCTGGTAAGCTGGGGCAGGGGACGAGTGGTCCAGCTCCTGGGTAATGGGTGATCCTGTCTGGGGAGGCAGCAGCAGCGCTGGGTTGCTGGAGAATTCCTGATGCCATGGCACGACTGCTTCTGGAACTTCTGGGGGAGGCTGAAGACGTTGGTGGCCTCAGAAGATAATGAGGTGAAGCATGCTGCCCCCCATGCCTCTTGTGACCTTCTGCACCTGGGTGACTCATGACTGTCTCCCCACCCAGCAATCATTTGGTTTTGCATCAGCCTCCTCCACTAGGCGTCCTGTTCCTTCAGGGCAGAAACTGTCCTTCACCTCGTGGTTTCCCACCTGGAGCGCAGTGCTGGTCACAAGGCAGGCAGGGTCTCTGCCACCCAGATGGGCTGGTCCCAAACCATCATGTGGCTGGTTGTACCTGGAGTTGTGCAGTGCAGAGACCCCAAGGGAGGTGCTTGAAGAGGATTTTGAATGAACAGGTGTTTATTGAGTTTTAGATTTTAGGTCCTAAATCGGTGCTGAGATTACAGTAAGACTAAGACTGGCAAAAATCCATGCTTCATGAAGCCAACATTTTAGCGAAGGGATGTGGGCTGTAAACAGACAAAAACTGGAAGTCAGTAGCATCCAGATTATGAGAAGTGTGCTGAAGAAAGAATAGCAGGGGGGTCAGAAATGCTAGGTTGGGGGCAGGGGGGAGTTACACCTTTAGGGATGGTGTTCAGGGAAGTGCTTTCTGAGGAGGTGTCTCCAAGCAGAGTCGAAGGAGGAGAGGGAGTCACCACAGATGCCTGTGAGCTTTCCAGGGAGTGGGAGCAGCCAGGGAAAGCCAGGAGCTGGGCTCAGGCCTGGCAAGACTGGTGGCAGAGTGGAGGACACTGCAGTTGGATGTGCACGGGGAAGGGTTGACGCTGAGATTAAAGAGGTAATGGGGTCAGGTCGTGTTGATCCTTGTCAGTTTTGTTTAGCTTTTACTCTGAGATACAAGACATTGAGGGTACTGGGGAGTGCTATGTTGTAGTTGGCAGAATAATGGACCCTGTTCACATCCCAGTCCTGGTCCCTACGCTGTCACCTTATATGATAAAGAGACTTTGTAGATGTGATTAAATTACAAATTTCATGATGACATTATCCTGGATTATCCAGGTGGGCCCAATGCCATCCCAGAGGTCTGTACCCGAGGGAAGCAGAAGGGTCAGTGCAAGAGAAAATGTGACAATGGAAGCAGAGATTAGGGACTCAGAGAGAGAGAGACTGGAAAATGTTATGGAGTTGACTTTAAAGATGGAAGAGTAGGGCCATGAGCTGCTTCTAGAAGCTGGAAAAGACGAGGGAATGGACTCTGCCCTAGAGCCCACAGTAGGAATGCAGCCCGCTTGACCGACCCACATTGGACTTCTGATGTCTAGATCTGTAAAACAATGTTCCTACTGTTTTAAGCCACTATGTTTGTTCATTAAAGCAGCAGCAGAACAAATACAGTGTCCTGAAGGGATTCCATAGCTTTGGTGGTGGGTGAGTTCACTGGAATTTCAGAGCCAGGTGTTGGGAAGCCTCCTCTACTCAATGGAGGTGAGGTCACCAGGTGAGCTCTAAGTGATTGACCTAGGGCCAGGGTTCCACCCTGGAGAGGGAAGGACAACTGAGCTACCCTGACCAGGTTGCCTGTAGAGGAAGCCCCTTCCATGCCCTACGTGGGCAGACATGTCTGAGGAGTGGATGACTCCACTAGACAACCATCATTCTTAAGGATTTCCTGGACCAGCTCAGGCTGATAGTAGAGAACGTGACCCAGGAGTAAGGTTACCTGTTAGAGATGGGAAGCAGCACACATGAACATTTCACACAGCCTCCAGTGCTGATCTTAGATAGAGAATGCTGGTTGGGCTGAGGTGCTCCTCAAGCTTTCACTGGGATTTTGGGCTCAGAGGACAACCAAAGAGAGGCACCAAGGGCTGGAGTGTTGGGGCCACTGGTCAAGTTGAAAAAACTGCTTCTCCTCATGGCCTCCTCCACCCCACCCCCAAGCCTTGGATGTACCTGCACAAGAACCATTTTTAATAGTCCCAATCCTACTTCTAATTGCTTCTTTAACGTGTACCATATGCTCTTTTCTGCTACCCAGGCACTGAGGTTCATCCTTTAATTGTGGAAATCGTCCCTGCTAGAAGTCTTCCAGGGTTGGTCAAGAGAGAATCAATAGCTCCCCTGGCCCTGTTGTCTGTGAATTCTGATAGCTGTGTGTCCAAAACCCTCCACACCCAGAGCCCTTCCCCAAGGTGGTTTGGATATTCGGTGTGCCTCTGTCAAGTTACTGTTGCTCCTCCGTGGTCTAACAACCAATGGCTTGTTGCATTTTCTTTTCTTTTTTTTTTCACTGAGCTTTACAAAGTCATTAATAGAACCTGTGACATCACCAAATTTCTAGAAGGAATAGGCATCCATCCATCCAACCAATACATATTTATTGAGTATATGCCAGGAAATATTCTCATCCCTGGGGAATTATTTACTACTGTAAATAATACAACATCCCTGTCCTCAGAGAATTACATTCTAGTGTTTTTTAAATTGTATTTTTTTAAAAACATTTTTATTGACAAAACATTACATACAAACATAAACATTCTTAACATACGAACGGTCCATTTTTGTTATATAATTAATGACTCACAATATCATCACATAGTTGTGTATTCATCATTTCTTGGAACATTTGTATCACTGCAGAAAAAGAAATAAAAAGAAAGAAATCATACATAATGTACCCCTTACCCCTTCCACTCATTGACTGCTAGTATTTCCATCTACTCAACAAATGTTAACCTTTGTTCCCCTATTTTTTTCTATACCCTTTACCACTCCCTTTCATTGATCACTAACATTTCAATCTACTCAACTTATTTTAACAATTGTTCCCCCTATTATTTATTTATTTTGAATCCATACATTTTACTCATCCGTCCATACCGTAGATAAAAGGAGCATCAGACACAAGGTTTTCACAATCACACAGTCACATTGCAAAAGCTATATCATTATCCAATCATCTTCAAGAAACATGGCTACTGGAACACAGCTCTACAGTTTCAGGCACTTCCCTCTAGCCTCTCTAATACACCTTAAACTGAAAATGGGATATTTATATAATGCGTAAGAATTACCTCCAGGATAACCTCTCGACTCTGGAATCTCTCAGACACTTTATTTTGTGTCATTTTCCTCTTACCCCTTTTGGTCGAGAAGATTTTCTCAATCCCTTGATGCTGAGTCCCAGCTCATTCCAGGATTTTTGTCCAACGTTCCAGGGAGGATTACACCCCGGGGAGTCATGTCTCACATAGAAAGGGGGAGGGCAGTGAGTTTGCTTGCCGTGTTGGCTGATAGAGAGATAGGTCACATCTGAACAACAAAAAAGAGGTGCTCTGGGGGTGACTCTTAGTCTTAATTTTATGTTGGCTTAGACTATCCTTTGTGGGGATGAGTTTCATATGAACTAACCCCAAGATTGAGGACTTGGTCTATTTATTTCATTGTTCCCACTGCTTGTGGAATATCAGGAATTCTCCAAATGGGGGAGTTGAATTTTCCCCCTTTCTCGCCATTCCCCCAAGGGGATTTTGCAAATACTTCTTTATTCACTGTTCAAATCACTCTAGGATTTATCAAGAGATCACACTGGACAAACCTACAAAATCTCATGCCCTACTCAAGGTTCCATGTACTTATGGTGTTCAATTAAACTGTCCACATAAGTTATATTAGAAAATGCACTAATCAAATTATAAATTTTGTACCAAATAAATATTTTTTGCTTTAGTCTTACACATAAGTTAAAGTTTTAAAATATGAATTGCCATGTGTTTTCAGCACCCTGCAATACTGACATTCCTTTGTTCTTCCTCACACAAAAACGTTTTTAATTTGTACGTTTAGTCATTATCATTGTACACTCTAGGCATTCCTAGATTATACCATCTCAGTCTTTATTGTCTATCTTTCCTTCTGGTTTCATATGTGCCCCCAGCCCTCTCTCTCTATCATTCTGACATTCAGCTTCATTCAGTGTACTTACGTTATTGTGCTACAATCAGGTAGCCTTGTGCTATCAATTTCTGAATTTTTATAATCAGTTCTGTTGCACAATCTGTATCCCTTCAGCTCCAATTACCCAATATCTACCCTATTTCCATCTCCTGATGACCTCTGTTCTTAACTGAAATTTTCCAAGTTCATTCATTAATGTTAGTTCATACGGTGAGACCATACAGTATTTGTCCTTAAGTTTTTGGCTATTGTTACTCGCATAATGTCCTCAAGGTCCATACACGTTTTTGCATGCTTCATGACTTTATTCTGTCTTACAGTTGCATAATATTCCATCGTATGTATATACCACAGCTTGTTTAGCCACTCGTCTGTTGATGGACATTTGGGCTGTTTCCGTTTCTTGGCAATTGTAAATAATGCTGCTGTAAATACTGGAGTGCAAATGTCTGTTTGTGTCCTTGGCCTCAGTTCCTCTCAATAGATATGTAGCAATGGTATGGCTGGGTCATATGTCAATTCTATACTTAGCTTTCTGAGGAATTGCCAAACTGCCTTCCATAGCGGTTTTACCATTTTACATTCCCACCAACAGTGGGAATGTAAAATGATAAGCCTCTTTCTCTACATCCTCTCCAGCACTTGTCATTTTCTGTTTTATTGATAATGGCCATTCTGGTGGGTATGAGATGATATTTCGTTGTGGTTTTGATTTGCATTTCCCTAATAGCTAGAGAAGTTGAGCATTTTTTTATGTGCCTTTTAGTCATTTGTTAAATTGTAGTTTTAATACTATAGAAATTGTTGGTTTATAAAAAAACCATACAGAAAATAAAGAGTCCTATATACGCTGACTCTTACTTTATTAACACTTTGCATTAGTGTGGTAGATTTGCTAAACTTAATAAAACAATATTATTATTATGATATTAACTATAGTCCATAGTTTACAGTATGGTTCACTGTTTTATAGTCTTACGTTTTTAAAGAAAAGTTTATTCTAGTAACATATATATGACTTAAGATTTCCTCCTTAACCACATTTAAATAAATAACTCAGTGCTGTTAGTTATGCTCACAATGTTGTGCTACCATTATCCCCATTTGTTACCAAAATATTTTCATTATTCCAAATAGGACCCTTATACATTTTAAGCCTTGACTTCCCATTCCGTTACACACCGTAATGCTCATTCTAATTATTTCATATCAGTGAGATCATACGATATTTGTTATTGTGTCTGGCTTATGTTACTCAACATGATTCCTTCGAGGTTCATTCATGTTGTCACATGCATCAGAACCTCATCCCTTTTTTACAGGTGGATGATTTTCCATTAAGTATATATACCATATTTGGTTTATCCATTCATCTATTGATGGACACTTAGTTTGCTTTCATCTTTTGTCAATTGTGAATAATGGTGCTGTGAGCATTGGTGTGCAAATGTCTTTTCAAGTGCCTGCTTTCAATTTTTCTGGGTTTATACTGAGTCTTATGGTAGTTACATACTTAGCTTTTGGAGGAACTGCTAAAATGTTTTCCATAGAGGCGACACCATTTTACAGTCCCACCAACAATGAATGAATGTTCTTATTTCTCCACATCCTCTCCAAAATATGTTATTTTCCATTTTTTTAATAGTAGCCACTCTAGCCTGTGTGAAATGAGAGCTCTATGTGATTTTGATTTGCAGTTATCAATGGCTAATGTTTTTAAAATTTTTATGTTTTTCATGTGTTATGTTTTTCTATTCAAGTCTTTTGCCCATTTTCTAATTGGATTGTTTTTTGTTGTTGAATTGTAGGATTTCTTTATATATTCTGGATATTAAACCTTTATTGAATATGTGGTTTCCAAATATTTCACCCATTGTGTAGGTTGCATTTGTACATTCATAATAAAGTCCTTTGATGCACAAAAGTTTAAATTTGAAGCCCCATTATCTATTTTTCTCTTGTTGCTTCTGCCTTTGGCATAAAGTCTAAGAAACCATCACCTTACATGAGCTCCCTTTAAGATGCTTCCCTACATTTTTTTTTAGGAGTTTTATAGTTTTGTTTCCTTTATTTAGGTCTTTGTTCCATTTTGAGGTAACTTTTGTGTATGGTGTGAGGTAGAGGTCCATTTTCATTCTTTTACATAAGGATACCCAGTTTTCCCAGCACTATTATTTGAAGAGATTATAAGTGGACTTGTCAAAATCAATTAGCCATAGACATCAGAGTCTTTATCTGAGCTCTCAGTTAAATTCCATTGGTCTATGTGTCATCCTTGTGCAAGTATTATACTGTTTTGATTATGTAGCTTTGTAATAAAATTTAAAATTGGGAAGCATAAGTCCTCCAACTTCATTCTTCTTTTTTTCAGGATATTTTTGGCAATTTTGGGCCCTTACCCTTCAATATGAATTTGATGATTTCTGCAAAGAATGCTGTTGGAATTTTGATTGTGATTATGTTTAATTTGTTATGCACTTTGTTAGAATTGATATCTTAACAATGTTTAGTCTTCCAGTCTGTGAACATGGAATGTCTTTCCATTTATTTAGATCTTCACTGATTTATTTTAGCAATGATTTATAGTTTACAATGTGTAAGTCCTTTATATCATTGGTTAAATTTGTTCTTAGATCTTTGATTTTCTTAGCTGCTACTGCAAATGAAAATTTTCCTTGACTCCCTTTTCATTTTGTTTATTACTGGTGTATAGAAACACTACTGATATTTTCATATTAGTAGTTAGTTAATTTTCATATCGATTTTATACCCTGCCACTTTTCTGAGTTCATTTGTTGGCTCTAATAATTTTGTTGTGGATTTTTCAGGATTTTCTGTATGTAGGATCATGTCATCTGCAAGTAAGAAAAGTTTTACTTCTTGCTTTACAATGTGCATGCCTTTTATTTCTTCTTCTTGCCTAATTGTTTTGGCTAGAATGTTGAAAAATGTTGAATACCGATGGTGACAGTGGAAATCCTTATCTTATTCCTGATCTTAGAGGGAAGACTTTCAGTCTTTCACCATCGAGAATGCCTTTGGCTGGGCTTTGTCATATATGCCCATTATTATGTAGAAGAAGTTTTCTTCTATACTTAGTTGTCTAAGTGTTTTTTTTTTTGTTAAGAATGGTCTCTGGAACATCGAAATATGGTATTTGCACAAGGATAAATATGTTGACCAATGGAATCAAATGGACCCTAACAGCTATAGCCAATTGATTTTTGACAAGGCTGTCAAGTCCACTCAACAGGGAAAGAACAGTCTCTTAAAAAAAAATGGTGCTAGGAAAACAGGATCTACATATGCAAAGGAATGAAAGAAGACCACTGGGCTGGCTTGTAACTGTTAGGTACCTCGTGAAAGCTATGTTCTTCTAATCCAATCTTGTAGGGGCAGACCTATTTTTGGATAAGACCTTTGGATTAGGTTGTTTCCATGAAGCTGCAACCCACCCAATTGTGAGTAGGAAGTTTTGATTAGGTGGAGATGAAACCCAGTGTCTACTGTGGAGAAGGTAAGTGAGGAACCACTGATGCTTAGAGTGAAAGCCACCTGGAAACAGGAGCTGAGAGAGCTGTTTGAAACCAGGAGCCAGCCTTTCTTAAGTAAAGGTATCCTCTTGTTGATGACTGACTTTGGACATTTTAATGACCATAGAATTGTAAATTTGTAACCTAATAAATCCCCTTTGTAAAAGCTAATTCATTTCTGGTATATTGTGTTCTGGCAGGATTAGCAAACCAACACAACCCCTATTTCACAGCATATACAAAAATTAACTAAAAATGGATCAAAGACCTAAATATAAGAACCAGTACTATAAAACTACTAGAAGAAATTGTAGGGAAGCATCTATGGATCTTGTGTTAGGCAATGGTTTCTTATATTCAAAACACGAGCAACAAAAGGAAAAGTAGACAAATGGGACCTCATCAAAATAAAAAACTTTTGTGTAACAAAAGCCTTTGTCATATAAATGAAAAGTCAACCTACTCAATGGGAGAAAATATTTGGAAACCATATGTTCTAGTTTGCTAGCTGCTGGAATGTGATATACCAGAAATGGAATGGCTTTTAAGAAGAGGAATTTATTTAAGTTGCAAGTTTACAGTTCTAAGACCATGAAAATGTCCCAATTAAAGCAAGTTTATAAAAATGTCCACATTAAGGCACCAACAAAAGGTTACCTTTACTCAAAAAAGGCCGATGAAGTTCAGGGTTTCTCTCTCAACTGGAAAGGCACATGGCAAACACGGCAATGTCTGCTAGCTTCCTCTCCAGTCTTCTTCTTTCACGAAGCTCCTGCAGGGGCATATTCCTTCTTCATCTCAAAAGGTCTGTAGCTGTGTGGGCTCTGTGGTTTTGTGGCTCTTTTGCTCTTTCCAAAATGCTTTCTCTTTTTAAGGATTCCAGTAAACTAATCAAGACCCACCTGGAATGGGTGGAGTCACAGCTGCCTCTCATCAAAGGTTAATACCTACAATTGGCTGTGTCACATCACTGTGGAGATAATTTAATCAAGTTTCCAATCTATAGTATTGAACAGGGGTGAAAAGAAATGGCAGCCTCCACAAGTGTATCAGGATCAAAACAGTTTTGCCAAGGTACATAATCCTATCATACTGGTACACCGTATATCCAATAAGGGTTTGATATCCAGGATATATAAAGAAATTCTGAAATTCAACAATAAAAAGACAAACAACCCAATTTAAAAATGGACAAAAGACTTGTATAGACATCTCTCCAAATAGTATATACAAATGACTAAAAAGCACTTGAAAAATGCTCAACATCAGTAGCTATTGGGGAAATGCTAATCAAAATGACAATGAGATGTCATTTTCAGTCACTAGAATGGCTATAAAAAAACAACAGAACATTACAAGTGTTTGCGGGAGATGTGGAGAAATATGAATACTCATTCTTGGCTGGTGGGAATGCAAAATTGTGCAGCCCCTGTGGAAGATGGTTTGTCAGCTACTCAGGAAGAAAAGCATAGAACTACCATATGACCCAGCGATTCCACACTAGGTATATACCCAGAAAAAATGAAAGCTGGAACTCAAATAGGTATTTGCCCACCAATTTTTCAGAGTGGCATTATTCACAATTGTCAAAAGATGGGAGCAACCCAAGTGTCCGTCAACTGATGAATGGATAAATAAAGTGTAGTATTTATATACAATAAAATATTATTCAGCTGTGAAAAGGAATGAAGATCTGATGCATGCAACAACATGGTTGAAAACTGAGAACATTATTCTGAGTGAAATAATCCAGACATGACAGGACAAATATTAGATAATATAATTGACTTGAACTAATTATAATAAGCAAATTCATAGAGTTAGAATCCAGAATCTAGGTTACCAGAGGATATGTTGGGGTTGAAGAATGGGGGATTGATACTTAATTTGTACAGAATTTTTATTTTGGTTGATTGTAAAGGTTTGGAAATGGATAGTGGTGATGGTAGCACATTGCTTGAATGTAATTAACAGTGGTGAGTTATGTAGGGAAATGTGGTTAAAAGAGGGCACCTTAGAGCATATATGTTAGTGGAACAAACATTAAAAGATGAATGTAGGACTGTTCAACATAGTGAACCTGTTGTAGGTAATGGACTATAGTTAATAGTGCAAGTATAGGAATGTTATTTCATAAATTACAGCAAATGTATGACACTAATACATGATGGTAATAATACAGTGGTATATGATAAAAATATACCTAATATAAACTAATTTGTAACATAGGTAATTACTGTTAAAAATAGCACAATTACAAAAAAAGTGCTATCATCAATTGTAACAAGTGTTCCACACCAGTGCAAGTGGTGGTGGGTTAGTGTATGGGAATCTTGTATTTTTTGCATGATTGTTTTGTAAACTCACAACTTCTCTAATAAAAACAATTAAAAAACGGGTGCTGTATTTTGTCAAATGCCTTTTCATGTGGTTTTTACACTTTGTTTTGTTAATGTGGTATATTACATTAATTGATTTTCTTATGTTGAACCATTCTTGCATACCTGGGATAAATCCTATTTATAATTATTTTATTATGCTTTTGGATTCAATTTTCTAGAATTTTGTGGAGGACTTTTGCATTTTAGTTCATATGGGGATATTAGTCTCTATTTTGTTTCTTTTGGTATTAGGGTGATGTTGGGCACATTGAATGAGTTAGGAAGTGTTCCTTTCTTCAATTTGTTTTGGAAGAGTTTGAGCATGATTGGTGCTAATTCTTCTTGGAGTGTTTGATAAAATTCCCCTGTGATGCCATCTGGTCCTGGGCTTTCTTTGTTGGGAAGTTTTTGATCACCAATTAAATCTCTTTACTTGTTTTTGGTCTGATGAATCTTCAATTTTTTCTTGTGTCAGTAGTTTGTGTATTTCTAGGCATAGAAATATGCCTACCTACAATTTATCCCTTCCATCCAGTTATCTAATTTATTGACATACAATTGTTCATAGTATCTTTTTATCATTCATTTATTTATGTAAGATTGGTAATATTGCCCACTCCTTTCATTTCTCATTTGTTATTTGTGTCCTCTTTTTTTTTTTTTTTTGTCCTGTCTGTCTAGCTAAAGGTTTGTTGATTTTATCTTTTCTAAGAACCAACTTTGTGGATTCTCCCAAGCTGTTTTGATTATTCTGTATTTCATTTATCTCTGCCCTAATTTTGATTATTTCCTTTCTTCTGTTTATTTTGAGTTCATTTGCATTTCTTTTACTAATCCTCCAGTGGTGAGCTTAGGTCTCTGATTTGAACTATTTCTTATTTTTTAATGTGAGCATTGTAGGTCATTACCTTTGCTGCATTCATAAGTTTTGGTATGTTATTTTTCATTTTTATTTGTCTGTAGATATTTCCTAATTTCCCTTGTGATTTCTTTACTGACCCATTTTTTGTTTGAGTGCATTTTAAATTTCCACAAATTTGATAAATTTTCTGCTATCCCTGTATTTTTTATTTATTCCTTCATTCCATATGGCTAGAGAAGATACAGTGTACAGTTTCAATGTTTTTTAATTTATTGAGACTTCTTTTGTAACTGAGCATTGGTCTATACTGGAGAATGATCCTTGCCCACTAGAGAAGAATGTACATTCTGCTTCTGTTGGGAGGATTGTCCTATATATGTTTGTTATGTCTAGTTGGCTTATAGTATCATTCAAATCTTCTATTTCCTCCCTGATTTTCTTTCCAGATATTCTCTCCATAATTAAAAATGCTGTATTGCAGTCTCCTGCTACTAATGTAGAAGTATCTATGTCTCCCTTCAAATCTGTCAATATACACGTAATACATTTTGAGAACTTGACTTTGGGTACATGGATATTCACACTGTTATACCTTCTTTTTGAATTGGCCCTTTGTCAGTTTATAGTGTCCTTCTTTGTCCTGTGAAACAGTATTTGATTTAGAGTCTATTTGAACTGATACTGGTATAGCTACCTCAGCTCTCTGGTTATTATTTGTTTGGTATATATTTTTCATCATTTCACTTTTGATCTACTTGTGTTTTTGAATTTAATGTGCATCTCTAGTAAACAGTGGGTAGTTAGGTCATGTTTTTTTATTCAATATGTCAAAGTCTGCCACTAATTAGCTACTGATAATGCAGAATTTTATTCATTCAATTTGCTATTTGTTCTTGTAAATCTTATACCTTTTGTGTCTCTCAATTCTTTAGTTAATGCCTACTTTTATATTTAATTGATTTTTGAGTCCCTTATTTTTCTCCATATGTCATTCACATATGTTTTACTTTGTGGTTAAATTTAATATCCTAAATCTGTAACAATCGTGTTTGATTTCATACCAGCTTACTTCAATGGCATACACACACAATGTTCCTATATCCCACTTACCTCCACCTTTTTCTTATACTTGCTACAAATTATATATATTTTATGTCCCAATACATAGATTTACCATTAATTTTTATGTATTTCCATTCTAGAAAATGGAAAAAGTGAAAAGTGGAGTTAACATACTAAAAAGAATAGTACTGGCATTTATGATTACTCATATAGTTATCCTTATTGAGGTTTTTGTTTATTTTTGCCACTTCAATCCACTGTTGTTGTCTTTTCCTTTCAGTCTGAAGAACTCCTTGGTCACTGCTTATAAGGTGGGTCTATTGGTGATAAACTCCCTCAGCTTTTGTTTATCCTGAAATATCTTAATCTCTCCCAAAGATTAAGATATTTTTCAAAGAGTGTCACTGCATATATAATTCTTTGTTGGAAGTTAAGATATTTTCTCTGCACTTTAAATATTTCTTCCCATTGCTTTCTTGCCTCCATGGTTTCTGATGAGAAATCAGCACTTAATTTACTGGGAATCCTTTGTCCATAACATTTCGCTTTTCTCCTGCATCTTTCAAAATGCTCTTTTTATGGCACTTGATAGATTGACTATCATGTGTCTGAGTGTGATTCTCTTTAAGTTTATCAAGCTTGGGTTCTTTTGGGCTTCTCGAATGTACATAACCATGTCTTTCTTTAATTGCAAGAGTTTTATGCCACTGTGTCTCTGAATATTCCCTCTGCCCCTTTCTCTCTTTCTTCTTCTGGGCTTCCCATAATGTATATATTGTTATGCTTGAAGGTGTTTCACAGATCTTTTCATTCTCTTTTTTTTCTTCTCTTCAGCATGAATCATTTCAATCACATTGTGTTTGAGGTCACTGGTTCTTTATTTTATCAGATCCAGTCCTCCCTAGATGCCTCCAAATCTAGAATCTGTTCCCAGTTCATGTAGGGAATTTTTCATTTCATTTATTGTGGTTTCAACAGAAATACAAACAGTATTTCTGTTTGGTTCCTTTTGAAATCTCTGTTTATTGAGATTCTCATATTGTTCATTCATCATTTTTCTGATATCTTATAGTTCTTTCTCTGTGTTTTCCTTTATCTCTTTGAGCATATTGAGGATCATATTTTTTTAAAGGTTTTGTCTAGTGTATCAAAAATATGATCCTCTTCATGGATGATGTCTAGGTTTTTATTTTCATTTCCTGTTTCTTTATTTTTCTTGTAGTCATTTTTTTGGACACTCTGCCCTTTAAGATTTTGTAGTTAACTCTGTGACTTACTCCCTGAGCTGTCTATTCCTAAGTTCATATCCAGCTAGTGACATTACAGAGATTTTTCTGAGTTCCAGGAGCTAACAAAAACAAATAAAATCATGAAGAAACACCTTTCACAGTCTTTGAAAATTGGCTCTGCATTGTCTTATGCTCTATTTTGGAGTTTACCCCTCCTGAAAAGAAGATAAGCCTGAGCTGAATGTGAAGTGCAGGGTCCTCGCCATCTTCTCTGATCTTGCTTCTTGTTCTGTCTGGGCTTATGCTTTATAATGGCTTTAGGAATTCCCCATGTACAAGAATTTGAATGCCCCCTCTATTCCTTATGAATTGGACCTTCTACCCCTCCCTGGTGCTCTATCATCTGACTTAAAGCAGGTAATTCTTTGCCCCATGCCACTGTGACTTAACTGTTTCCTATATGCTTTAGTTGTCTGAAATCTGCTTTTTCCTGCAGGGCAAGATCTGGAAGGGCAAGCTAAAGAGTGGTTCTGTGTCTCAGTCTTTTAGGCTGCCACCAGATAGACTGGCACCAACATACAGGCACACCACAGATGCCTACGGAACAGGACCAGGGTACCACATTGTGAACACAGTCTGGCACCACACCAGACCATGTTGGAACTGTGGGAGGGGACAGCGTGGGCACCACAATCTTCTCTTACCATTGTCTAAAGCTGTGTTTTCTTGATTTGGCATTTGTTCAGTTACCGCACCCTTTAACTTTCTGAAGTTTTGAGGGAGATTGCTCTGCCAGGTTTTGCCAGTTGTTCAGAGATTCTGAGGAGGAATTGCACACTGGAGTGTCTTACAGCACCATCTTGGTCAACCAGAAGTTCTATTCTAGTGTCTCAGAACTTGAGTTCTTTCTTTCACAGGTATAAACTGACATTGGTTAATGCTTTTGGATGTTGGTTACCTCTGAGATGGAAAATGTCAGCTGGTAGGGACCTTAAAAACCATTTACATCCTCTCCCTTTACAAATGAGGAATCTGAGGTCAGAAAAGAAATATGGCCAGCTAGAGGTCCCTTGGGCCGGTGGCTGAAACAGGATGGGGCCTGTATCTGTGCAGGGTAGTCACCATGGCGTGGTCCCCGCCTACCCCCACCCCCACCAGGGTATCTGTGAATGGAGATGCATGTACATTATAGTTGCAATGGGAACAGGAATGCAGCAGCATAGCAGATGGTTGAAATTTGAGATAAGAGGGAGAGCTTCTGAAATGGAAACTCTTCACATATATGAGAAACATGGTAATGTCTCAGGCAGGATGTCTTTGCCAATACCTGGGAAGACTGCCTAGATGGGGAAAGAGGACATGGGTAAATGCTGTATTCACCTGGGTTGGATCTGAACTCCACATGTAAGCTCCCAGGTAGGGTGAACTAACTCCTACTACCCTTACCTAACCAGCCCGGCTTCTTTGGACAGCCACCTCAATGCCTTTTTGTCCCTTCCAGCCTGTTGCTGAGTCACCACGTGGTTCTCATCTGAACCAACCAGACTGGGTTCTGCTCCTCTGACACAGAGCTTTGCTGGGAAGGTGCTGCATGGTGGTGGCCTGGCCCACTATATCTGCATCATCTCTTTCTTTCTTTGATTCTTTCCATGCTGCTTCTTGACCTTGTTTATGTTTCATTTCATGGTGCACACAGAAAATCATGTTTGGATGGAGCACTGGGAGCAAACTGAAAGGGAATTGGGGGTATATATATATATACACATATATATATGGCACTTGGTTAAAATATTTATTATACATTGTTATATTTCTTAAGGTTGATGAGAATGATAAAACACAATTTTAAAGAGGTTATTAAATATTACATTGCTCAAGAGTTCTAGGAAACCATATAGTTTTTTACATGAGAAGACTGAGCTTGCTTCTAGGAACATTTTTTTTAATATATATAATTTCTGATGCTCAAAATAACTGCAATGCAATGTATACCTCACACTTGGTGGTAATTTGTTCAAATTCCTGATGGGCATCACTGACTGGAATCTTTGTTCATATAGGTAGGCGATAAAAATTTAAAAACCAGTTTTATGCAACCATTCTGAAATTTACAACAGTTGAAATTGTATTTAAAGAATCAAAAATATTGTTGAAATTTCTTGTAATAGTACAAATGGATTTCTTATTGGGCTTCTTCATTTCAGTGTTTCCGTATAACGAGTGTGTGTGCCCTTGTTGGAGCCGACCCCATGAAGAGCATCTGAGTTCCAAGTGGACGCTTACGTCCATGTGTGATTGGATGTGGGTATCTGGGCCTTGGACCTCCAGTGACACTTCCTGAAGCCCTTGCCCAGTCCCTGCTCCCCGGCAGGTGGCTGCCGCTGGGCTGTGGGTGGTGCCCTTGGGCACAGACACACACCCCTGCATGCCAGGGCCCTGGTACAGTGGCTGCTGGAGACGATGGGTGCGTGAGGGCTGCCTGGGAGCCATGCTAAGGGCCTCACCCTGGGCAGCAGTTGCCAAACGTCACAAGCCAAGCCGGTGGCCCCAGCTCCACTTGAGCTGCCTTTGAGAAGGCCCAGCTTGTGGTGTGGAGCCTGCGGGGCAGGAGCTGCAGTGCACCCACCTGCTGTGGCCTGGGAGGGGGAGCGTTGCCGGAGCATATTGCTCATGATGGTATTTCCAATCTTCCCCACAATGCTTAACCCTCCAGTTCTTCCCCGTCTGTCTTGTTTTGAGCAGAAGGTTTTTGTCTTCTGCTCTGAGAAAGCTGAGCTTATTTGGTGGGAACCCGGTGTTGTTCTTCTGGTTTGCAAATTCTCCATTCCTCCTTCCTGCCCTCTTCTCCTCCTGTTTTCATTGGCACATAATTGGGACTGGCCCAGTTGATGCTGGGCACAGCACTGTCAGGTGGTGGGAAGGATGAGGTGTAAATGAGGGACAACAGCCATGTCCCTGGGCAGGGGGCTGCCTGCCTAGTGGGCTCTTCCAGGTTTGCCCTTCCTTCAGCACCTTCCACCTCCCTACTTTTATCTGTACTGCCAGCACACCTCCAAGCCCTCTTACCTGCAGAGCCCCTGCTGCCCCTCTCCTCACCTTGCAGTGACCCTCTTAGGTGCCACCCTGCTTGTCTCTGATGGACTGTGCTGCTCTTCTAGTTCTCCCTGCCAGTGCCATCTTCAACCTCACACTGTCTGGTCCAGCACTGTCCTCTACAGAAAAGGCTTCCTTGAAGGTCACCTCACCAACAGGCAGAGTCCCATGGCATGTCCTTGGCCCTCCCTTGGCCTTTTTGGGGACCCCGAGTGGTCGGCTGCCCCTTCCTTTCTACAGCTCCCTCTTTTCATGACCTGCTTTGCTGTGGTCCCCATTTCCATCCTTTTTATCAAGACCACTGTGGTGGGAGAGCAGAATGGTGGCCCGAGTGGACAAGACTCTCATAGGTCCACAGGACACAGGGCTTCTGTCTAGTTGGCTTCGTGGGTTTGGTTTCCCCTTTGGCTGTCACTGGTGGTGAACCCCCTCAGGCAGCAGAATTTGCTTTGTGTTTGTTTGAGGGACAAGAGGGAATAGGTTAGTGACTTGTTCAGCAATTTGGGTCAAATGTGAATCCTCAAAAGTTTGTAGCCCGGGTTCTCACTAGAGCCATGGAGGAAGAGAAACCACGACGAAGGTTTGGGCGGCCAAAGGCCCTGCCCCTGCCCCTTGGTAGAAGTGTTTGCTGACACTGTCAGGATGTGGCTAGCCTTCCTTCTACTGCCCCCTAAACAAAGGCTTCGTGAATTTGTGCAGAGCCTCTTGCTTCTACTCACTCTCTTTAGATCCCTCTCTCTGACATCTCAGAATCCCACCGGCTGAAACCTGCACTTGTCTGCGGTTGAAGTCCAACTTCATGGTACTAAAAGCATGCATTAACCTAGTTTTCCCCCAAAACAGGGCTTGGTTCAGCTTATCTGAGAACCCAAGGAGCTGGAATGAGGGCCTGGGGCAAGTACAGTTGGCCAGGGGGATGACCTTCCAGGGGAGCCTGGCTGAGCAAGGAGGCATCAGGACTGTCACTCAAGGAATGGAGGAGGAGTGAGGTGGAGGTAAGATGCTCGCAGGGCTGAAAGGTTTGGGGCAGGCATGGGACCATGCCCCTGCCCCATGTCACCAGCTTCTCTGTGCTGTGTCTCTTCACATGTCCTCTGGCCACCTGCAGACCCACTCCAAACCCTGTGGTTGGGGAATGAGAAATAGTGCAGGAACCATTTGTCCCAGGGCTCACACCTGCAAGCGACTTCAAATACAACTTCTGATGAACTTGTGCATGCGTACACATATCAGAGGGTTAATTTGTTGCATGCAAATATTTAAACAGTGCCAGTTTTCAACAATACTTTTTTTAAACTTGCTCATATTTTGATATATCAGAAGCAGGAGCATCAGAATCAGAAGTTGTCTGGGCTGCTCTTTGTTTCCAAGAAACCATTTCCTATGGGCCAGTGGTTGGACAAGCTCAGTCCTCATGCTGGAAAGTTTTAGCTCTCCTGAAGTTATGGAGACCCAGAATGCTGTGATTCTGAACTTCAATCCTTGTAGCCTGGGTTCTCGCTAGAGCCATGGAGGAAGAGAAACCGCAATGAAGGGTCAGGCGGCCAAAGGCCACTGGTTGAATTCACCCATGCTCGATCCCATTGCACATGACCTTAGCTCCTACACAACGTGGGCTGAAACCCTCATGTCCCAAAGGCAGGAGACTCTCTGCCCAGCTTCAGTGTTGGAGGCTTGACCGTGCTGTAGAATGGGCTTGGCAATGTGAGCAGTTCCCGAGCCCCAGTACTTATCGCAGTGACCAGCTCTGCCTTCCTCGGGCGAGGAAGATGAAGATGATGAAGGCTCTGCCCTTGGTCCTCTTGAGTGCCATGATGAAGATGCCGAGGGCAGGACATGCTTGCTACCCTGATTTCAAAGACGATAATGCTGAAGCTTTAGAATCGAAACGCCTTGCCCAAGGTCTCTTGCTGCCCAAGGTCAAATCTGGGTTGTCTGCTCCTGTTCTTGGAATCACTAGATCAGCTAGGGCTAAGAAGTTGGAAAAGGTGGTAGTGGTGACTGGGGGAGGCTCAGGCATGCTGTGTGGAAGGACGTAAGTTGCAACCTTGACAGGCAACAGGAAGATGGCCAAGTCTTCAGTGGGCATTGATTGATAAAGCCTTGGTACTTATGGGTGTGCTCTGAGTCTGTGCCCAGTGAGGACAGGGAAGGGGTGGTCAGCTCAGCCCAACACAGATTGCTGTGTCCCTGGAGGGCCCCAGGTAGATCGCAGGCTGCTCTGCCAAACACAGAGTGATCAGGATCTTTGGTGAGGATAAAGGAGACATTCTACAGTGTCATCTTAGGGAATAAGGAAGAACAGGAGGCCAACTCCAGATACCATGGTGGGTCTCTAAGGTTGCCCAGTGTAACCCAGAGAGGGCTTTTGAGTCTTCTCAATAAATAATTTCACTGTCTTCCTAAGTCCTGTGTTGAACAACCCCCTAGATCTTATTGGGCATGAAAACCTGGTCTGGGACAACCTACCTGATTACGAATCAATGGTCAGGGGTGAAAAAAGATCTCAGAATTTTAAGGACAACTTTGTCATTGGTAGAAAGGAGAAGAGGTGTGCTACCAGGCAGGGTGGGGGCACTGCATGCCAGGTTGTTAACACATTAACATTACAGGTGCCCTTTCACAGAAAAGTTCAATCTGAGACCCTACAAAGGATGACCTTGCGGCCAGCTGTGGCGGATGGGCCCAGGACAGTCAGGTAGGAGGATAGAGACCTTGTAATACTCAGCAGGGGAGAGGAAGATAAACATTGTGTCATGTCAGCAAACTTTTAAAGGCCACTTGAAAGACTTTGAGAGATATAATATTTGTCCAGTAACATTAAAGTTTGGTTTCATAGTGTTTATGCAGGTACTAAAACATGAATGATCGCTCCGTTAGTTGAGATTTTGATTTTCTTTGTGACTGCTGACAGGAAGAGCTGTCTCTTTTGGGGTGGGAAGCTAACCTCATAAAAAGATTCCTGTGTTTGGAGAAGGAAGAGTCAGATACTCAGCTCCCAGAACTGGGTGCATGCTATAATAGTGCAGCTCGTCTTAGCTGCTATGCCAGCCTTGCTCTGTCCCATACACTCCCTGTTGACCTTATAACAACAAGCTAGACCATCTGAGGTCTGGCACAAAAGAACAGGTGGAGATACCAGTAGTGATGGGACATCATTCCCCTCAAATCAGCTCCTCAAGTGTGGGGCCCCACCGTTGGCAGTTGCTGTTAGGTCTTCAATCTAGTGGTGTCCCCAACTCCTAGAAGTCCTCATCTCAAAGCATCCTCATATCACAACACCCCACCTCACAGCTCCCCTTCCCACATCACCCCCAAATCACAGCGTTCCTACCTCATGGCATCCTCATTATGTAAATCAGTTACTTGACAGAAAACGTTATTAAATTAAGCCAAAATCTCATTGCATTAATATAAAATCAAAATCATAAGTTATAGAAATGCCTGTATGTGAACTCAGCAGTGATTTCTTCTTAAGAAGTGGTACATAAAATAATGGAAACAATATAATCATTAGTGTCTTAGATTCAATGCCATGCAATCTTTGAGTCCCAGTATCTTTGGTTCTGTTTAGGTATTGCTCCTATGATGTGGTCACTGACTGCATTCTCACTGTGCATGAGGTCGGGTTGCCTTCCCAATTTTCTTTTAAAATATGCTGGCTGGAGTGGAGCACGGTCTTGTAGGTGTCAAGGTACGAAGGCTTCTAGAGCCATGTGCAGAGATAGCTCACTTTTCTGACTATGGGCTACATTTGAGTTTCAGGTGGCTGGTCAGCCCCTCCTGAGTGGCCATCACTGTGAACCCCACATCCTCCCTGGGTTCATGCAATTGCTTTTGGCAGACTTACATGTAGGGCCTGTGCTTGCCTCAGCCGAGTCATTTCCATTTTGCTCCCTGGGCCACCACTTCTGGCTGCAGGACCTCTTCCACTGCGCAGTGGACATTGTTTGAAATCATTCTCTGGTGTCCTGCAGCTGTGGGAACTGGAGGACCAATGTCTGTGCCCATTGCAGGTGCAGGGGGTTAGAACTAATCACCTCCTAATTGTTGACCAGGAAAGACCATGAAGGGCCTTCTCGCTTGCAGCTCAGCCTCTCCAGAGCCAGTTTCTCTGGGCTTGGGCTGCCCATGGGCAGAACTGAATGATCTGTATTAATAGGTTCCCAGCATAATCCATCATCCCCTCAACAATGCACTTCTGACAGTTAATTAGAATCCCCACAGTGGAATAACGAATACCGTGTTTAGAATTACAATCTATTGCTGAAACATCAGATCAGACAGTCTCTCGCAGTGACCTGGGAGGCCTTGAGTGTTTGCTTCTCCATGCCAGCTTGATTTAGCCCTCTTTAGACCATATTTCTGTGAATGGTTTCAAATGGCTTCATCTCACCAAGGGACTGGGGCCTCGACTCGTCCATGGGTTGATGTAAAAGGAGGGAGTGTTGCAGCTCACCATTTGTAGGCAGCAAAAGCTAGGTTCAGTCCCATGGACAGAGGCTCCCAAAGCCTAAACTACAGTGGCGTGGAAGTAGGGATCTGAGCAGCATATTCTGACTTAGATGGGACTTCTGAGACATCTAAGTCAATCCCTTCCTCACTCAGAAGTGGGGACTGGCGCCTGCTGCCTCCTAGCCTGGGGTGCTTCTTTTGTCTCCCCACACATTAAAGCCCTAGGTGGTCTGTGTTGTTGGACTGGAGGTAGGCGGTGTGCTCTGGAGCCTCAGCTCCTTGCTCCACTGGACACAAGAGAATGCTCTGATTACTTTGCTGGCTGCAGAGAAATACTATGTCTTCATGGAAGGAAGCCAGCCACTGGGCTGGGGAGAGTGTCCAGATGGCTGGGCCCAAGGAGGTAGTGGCTGGAGGCAGGACTCCCAGCTAGAAGCACCGGGCTCTGACTTGGTGGGGCTCTGCTTTTTTCCTTCTGTTGTACACTTGTGGGGACATCTCAGGGACAAAGAGAACAGTGTGTGTGTGTGTGTGTGTGTGTGTGTGTGTGTGTGTGTGTGTGTGTGTTCTGTTCTTGAAGACCATTGTTTTCTGTGGCTTTCTACACACTGACAAGCCCTCAGGTACTTTTGGACCTGCCAATGGCGATGTCTGGGGAGTCCCCAGAGGTTTGGACCTGGCTGCACAAGATCAGAAAATCTTGCTCTTACCACTTATGGAAGAAGTGTCTTCATAAAAAGGGGATGAAAACAGGATCTATTTCTTATATTGTTAAAAGGAATATAAAGGTGATCATGCAAAGTATTTAGCATCATGCTTAACATGTAGTGAGTACTCAATAAATGTCTCTGTGTGTGACAGAAGGGGGAGAGAGAGATGGAGAAGAGGAGATGGAGAGAAGGAGAGGTAGAGATGGAAATAGAGAGAAAGAAGGAGGAGGAGGAGGAGGAGAAAAGAGGAGAGGGAAGAAATGAGGGAAAGAGGGAGAGGGAAGGAGAGAGGGGAAGAAAAGGAAAGAAAAACAGAGATAGGGAGACAGAAACAGAGAACCTGACAGGTAGAGAGACAGAGAGACACAGTGTCAATTCACATTTGTGATCCTCATATTGACTTGGTTCTCGTGACACGTTAGCTGCAAACTTGGGAGAAGTAGCGCCTTCTCTTTCTTAGGAGGTGGATGGTTTGCATTTCCAGAACTCTTCTTTCTTAACTAGAACCCTATGGTGGTCTGGAGCTGTATTATGTCCTAGAAAAAGATGTTCTTAAATTTAACTCATGTCTGTGAGTGTGAACCGATTTTAAGTAGAACCTTTTGATAAGGTTACTTCAGTTAAGGTGTGACCCAACTCAGTAAGTTTGGATCTTAACCCTATTACTGGTGTCCTTTATAAGTGGAGTGAAATTCAGAAGTAAGAGAGAGTGAGAAAGTCACAGGAAGCAAGAAGTAGATATTGACAGAGTCCGGAAGAGAAGGGAGAGATTCGGAGATGTCACCATGTGCCTTGCCATGTGATAGAGGGGCCAAGGATCGCTGGCAGCCAGCCCCAAAACACTGTGTTTTGGGAAGAAAGCATTGCCTTGGTGACACCTTGATTTGGACTTTTCCCCAGCCTTGAACCATAAGTGAATAAATTTCCATTGTTTAACCTGACCCATTTCATGGTATTTGTTTGAGCAAATCTGGAAACTAAAGCCCTTTGATAGCCTTAGGACACCAAGTGACTGAATCAGCTTAAAAATTGGTTAGAGGTGGTCAGAATTCATTTTATTATAACCATTCTGGACAGGAGTTGGTGTGGGGTAGGTGTGCTGGTCTTAGTGTTTGCTGCTTTCCTATGTGCAGGTGCTTCTCTTTGGCCATCAGCATGAGTTGCTGACTTGAGTTGGCACCCGATACAACCAGTGGGGTGCATATCAACTGGGATTTATACCCCTTGAATGCCCCCTCTCAAGCCATCCTAGTCCGTTGGACCTTAGGAAGCTGAGTGTGGCTCTTCCTCTGTTTGCCTCGATTTCCCCTATTGGACCCTAAAGAGCTGAGTGTGGCTCTCCCTCTGCCTGCCTCAGTATCCCCTATTATCTGAGCACCTGACCCAGGGCTGTGACCTGCATGGCTTCTTCTTGGTACCCCTTCTCAGTGGTGCTCTATCCCCTTTATCGCTGCGTTCCCACCTCCCACCTTTTCTATCCGCGGGCAGGCATGGCATAGGCGTCTCATGAATGCTGGTTTAATGACAGACGATTCAGTCATGGGTCACACGTGATGGAAACAGCAGGAAAATTAAAGAGCCTGCGGAGCCTGCCTTGGCCCCCATTCGGTTCCTGTTTATATGGGTCTTCGGCTTTCCTTTTAGGGCCTCCCTTTACTGCCGCATGTTCTCCTCGTCCACGTATGTCAGTGCTGAGTGAACCCAGAGCCTCTGCGTTCATGACAAGCTGCGTCCGTCCAAGGTAGGCTCTGCCACTTGCTCCACCCTCCCCATTTGCTGGAGGCTGGACTCGCTGTACCCTCTTCCTACTTCACCAAACCAGAGCCAGGGCCAGAACTGCCTCCTGAGTGGAGGGGGCTCCATCCCGGCTGGCCTGTTTGGCGAGGCGGGAGGAAGGCACCCTGGAATCACTTACAGCTGCAATGCCTTGCTACGCCTTCATGAATAAATCGGGTGCCTTGAGGAAAGCTCACTGTATCTCGCTGCAAATCCCCACAAGACAATAAATATAGATTCCTTTGTCGTAATCACAGCGGCATCTTGATCCGCCTGCGGTGATTAAAGTGTAACCAAACTGCCGTTTAATTTCATTCCAGCCCATTTCCAAATTGTGTTGTGCAAAGACATCTTGATAGAGAAATGCTCCCTGCAGCCCAGACCCTGTTGTGCGAAACCACGGTTTTGGAGAGGGAGGAGTGAAGGGCAAGGAATGAGCTCGTCAGTGGTGGTTGAGGGAACATCAACCCCCGATCCCTCCTTCTGTCTCTCTCTGTAGAGGCCATTTTTCTTCTGCACTTTGAAAGCCTCCTCTCCAGCCTCCTGTCTACTGATGGGGAAAATCAACCTGCAGCTCAGAAAAGCTGAGCCCCTGGCCAGGCTCACTCAGTGAGTCCTGGTAGAGACCATTTATCAGAGAGGTGCCTCGCACCCCACTGTCTCTGGGGGCCAGTTGTGCCCTGCCTTCTCTGCTGCCCCTAAGAAAACAGCACCTCCTGGGGGCTTCCACTGTGTCTGTGGAAACCACTTGAGGGCCACGGGTTTCACCTGAGCCAGAGGGGAAAAGGCAAGAGAGATTACAGAGGGGCTTTCAGACTTGAGCTGGAAGAGGGGAAGAAAGGAAGGAGGGGGAGGCTGAGGGAAGCAGGCTGATGGGGATGAACTGGTGATCTATTACAGCCAAATTGGCCAGACTGGCCTTGTGAGCTCCATTACAGATGCTGCTGCAGCCAAACACCTATTTTTTTTATCTGATTTCCCTGCAGTGATTCCTCCAAACCCACAAGAGACCACCTGCATGGCTGTCTCTGTTCAGCGCTGTGCCTAGGGAGGAATTGGAGGGTGGGGTCCCTGTGTATGGGTGTACATAGGTTGACTCAATAAAATCAGTAGAGAATCTCCAGGGACAGTCTTCCACCCTCTCAACACAAGCAAGATAAAGAAACGTGAATTTACTCCATGGAATGGGAAAGCTCATTTGGCTGTGGACTCAAGTTGGGAGCTAATATCCTTCTGAACTTCTCTTTGCTCATTCGTTGAAGAAAGGTGTTGCTTTAGATCATACAAGGTCCTTTATGAATCTGTGATCCTGCTAATTTTTAAGCATGAGCCTTGGGGGTTGCAAAATAGTGAGCACTGGAAGAGGTTGGTGAATAAACAGGGAGACACTTCCATTGAAATTTCTATGATTTTATAGGAGAGACAATGTCCCTGCTCTGGCGTGTGTGTGTGTGTGTGTGTGTGTGTGTGTGTGTGGAGTGTGCTCACCTGGAGGTGGAGAGAGCAGACAGAGAAGCATCTGATGGTCCAGACCTAGGATTCCATTGGGGAACTGCAGCCCTGCAGCAGAAGGAAGGGTCTTGGGGAGATTCTAGGCGTATTATCTGTGGAGCTACATAAGCCTCTCCTCTCCCTAATTGCCTTCTCTCTGAGCTAGCTAGCAAGGCCAGGATTATACTGAGGCCAGGCTGGCCTGAGGAAGGGGGCAGAAAGGGTCCTGGACCAGGGCATGCCAGGATCTGATAGCAGAGGGCCCAGATCCACAAAAACTGCCATTGGAGGTTAGCTTGGTGGGAGAGAGCAGAGTCCAAAGGCTGAGTTTACTATTAGCCAGGGGATGCCATGAGGGACTGTGTCTTTTCTCTCTTCTGATGACCAAGCACAGTGGCTGAATGGACAGATTTTCCAACCATGGGCCAGAAACATATGGAATTGAAACCTGAATTTATTGTTATCCCAACCCTGCTCCCCATCTCTTGGCAAATGGCCCTGCTATATATCCAGTCACCAAAGACATCCTTTTTTAACCCCTCCCTCCACACCCGATACCTCTCCAGTGCCCAGTGATTTTACATCCTTAATATCCCCTTGACTCAGTCACTTCTTTCCATCTCCAGTCTCTTCACTTTGACTCTGGCCACCATAACCTCTGCCCTATCACATGGCGAAAGCCTCCTAACTGATCTTCTAGCCCTCTGATGCACCATCCCTGCACATTTTCTTTACTTTAAGTTTGTGTATGTGTCCCTAACGTGGTGCTCCTTTAAATCCTTCAATGCCTTGACAGTGCCTGCCTGGTAGAGTCCAAGGCAAATTCCTTAGCCTTCAGGGCTGAACTTTACTTACTTCTCCAAGATCCTTTCCTTATCCTCTCACTGCACAGGGCTGCAGCCCAGCGGACATTCTCAGAGTTCCTGCAAAGACCACTCCCTCCTCTGTCCTTGGATCCTGGCATAGCCTGTTCCATGTACCAGCAAACCCCTTGTCCCCTCCCGTTGGCCAACTCTTGACCTTAGGGTTGGCTTAAATGTTCACTTCCCCTGACACCCCACATCTGGTGCCGGTCTCTGCTGGGGGCTCCGGGAGACCTTCCTAGACCCTCCACACTGCTCTTAACTAGTCTCCTCACTTGCTGTCTGTGCTGATTTGAAACGATGTATGTACCCTAGAAAAGCCTTGTTTTAATCCTAATCCCATTTTGTAAAGGCAGCCGTTTCTTTTAATCCCTATTCAGTACTGTGTGTTTGAAACTTTAATCAGATCATCTCCCTGGAGATGTGATTTAATCAAGAGTGGTTATTAAACTGGATTAGGTAGAGGCATGTCTCCACCCATTTGGGTGGGTCTTGATTAGTTTCTGGAGTCCTATAAAAGAGGAAACATTTTGGAAAATGAAGAGATTCGGAGAGAGCAGAATGAAAAAGCCATGAGAAGCAGAGAGTCCATCATCAGCCAGCAGCTTTTGGAAATGAAGAAGGAAAATGCCTGCTGAGGAGCTTCATGAAACAGGAAGCCAGGAGAAAAAGCTAGCAGATAACACCATGTTCACCACTTGCCTTTCCAGATGATAGAATAACCCTGACCGTGTTTGCCATGTGACTTCTCACTTGAGAGAGAAACCTTGAACTTCATTGGCCTTCTTGAAACAAGGTATCTTTCCCTGGATACCTTTGTTAGAACATTTCTGTAGACTTGCTTTAATTGGGACATTATCTCAGTCTTAGAAGTGTAAACTAGCAACTTACTAAATTCCCCTTTTTAAAAGCCATTCTGGTATATTGCATTCTGGCAGTTAGCAAACTAGAACACTGTCTCTACCACTGGCCTGTGAGCTCCTGGAGGGTAAGGACCACAGCTGGTACCAGTGCCCAGTCCAGTGCCTTGCCCAGAGTAGATCCTCAAACCTGTGCTGTGTTTTCTTGAGTCTAAAGGCGTTCTATCATGTAAGACATACCACCGACCTAACTGCATTTTGGGAAGAAATGGAAGTGCCACATTAAATGCACTCCAAATTATTTTTTACTAATAAAATAGTATGCATTTTTTCTTCAGTAAGGATAAGCATTTAACATTTGGATCTGATTTCTTCACCTCTGGATTTGGAATATCCTGGCCCACCTTGAGAATTGCATCCTGGTGCCATGGAACCTTCCGATGGCTGTGGCATTCCTTGGGTCACACTCCATGTGGACCTCAGGGGGCACATTAGGATCAATGCTATCATTTCAAGTGTAGTGAAAAATGCTGTGACTGTTTCTGCTTTTGCTGTTTGATTAAACTCCTCCCTTCCCCCCATATTGACATATATTGCTAGAAGCAAAACAGACTGTCTTGAGAATCCATCTGATGCGTTTGACAGATGGCTTTTCTGTGCCTGAGTGATAGACCCTCAAGACATGTGCAGCGGTCCCACCCCCAGCCCTAGCTTTGAAGCTCTGGTTTCTATGTCTGGAGGTTTGGCGGCTTTGGTCACCTTTAATTGCATTGCTGATAAGTGAATGGCTATCTCCAGAATCCATGATAGCTTTTCGCTCCAGTGCTCTGTCAGTCTTTCTAAAAGTGAAAGCTGGGATTCTCATTTAAGGGAAAACTCAACGTATGTGATGTGACCAAGGCAAATAATGAATTGAAGTTCTTTTTTCCTGTCCTACACATGCTGGCAAAGACGACCTTGCCCAGACTTACTTTTCCACCTGCTGTTTGGCAGGTTGCCCTGGATCTCCATTGTAAGACACTTTTGTTGTCATAAATGTTAGAGTCAGGAAGATAAGGCGTGCATTGGATGAGGAGAGGGGAGCTCAGGAAACAGAAAGGGCAGGGAGCTCAGATTTCAGCCTATAGGTAAGTGTGGTATAGGAACAGCAGGATTGTGTGTGTGGATGCCATTAAGAGAACCTCCCCCCCCCCATTCTTTTTGCCCCTCTCTGTTTTGAAACCTGGATAGCATTACCAGTTTTTCTTAGTTTAGAACTTTGCCTTGTTCTTGCTTAGGCTTCTCCCTGATGGAAAGGCTGCTGCCTGGCAAGGGGGTAAAGTGGGCCTATTCTGGGAGAAGATGAGGTGCAAGGCAAGATTTCAGATAGATTTTGGAGTGAGTGCCCAAGGTAGACCACTAAACCCATTGCAGGGGGATACTAGAAGAGTTCAGGGTATGGAGCTCAGGTCCAAGCCAATGCCACAGAGGAGTGGTGCCAGGCCTGGGTTGTCAGTGAGACACTTGCCCAGGCCCACTTGGGTTCCCCAATGCCATGGAGCAGGTCTGCATCTTTGGACAGTTGCACCAGGAAGTGGCATCCTTATCGATCCCAGCAATCGGATTGATTGTTCAGAGACTAGAAACTGTGCCTTGGTCAGAAGGTCTGATTTAATTGGGTTTAAATTGGCTTATGAACTGGGGCATTAGTGAAGTTCCCCAGATGTAATTGTGTAAGGGCAGGGCTGGTGAAGGAAGTCGAAGCTGCCTTACTTCTTCTGACTAAAGTGTGGCAGTGTCCACTAGACAACCGAACGTATAATTGATTGTCCCTCTTGGTGTTGTCCTTTGCACACATACCCAAGATAAACAGGGCTCCCCAAGAGATGGGGCTGTGATTCTCCCCTACATTAACCCCTGTCCAGCTGTGCTCCCGTTGGCTGCTGGAAGGAGCAGGTGTCCCCTCCCGGCTCTTGGAGGACTGCATGTTCCCACTTTAAGGAAAGAGCTCTGTTGTCTGCATCACGAAGACTATGCTATGGGCTGGCACTGAAGAACCACACACTAGGAACATGTGCTACGGTCTGGGTTTTCCTGGCTTGATGCTCCACCAGCTTCCCAGGATTAAGAAATAACCCCATGCTCCAGCTTACTTCCTTCACATCACACCAGGAATTCTTCCATTTACTTATGTTTTCTTACTTTGCAATATCCTCTCATACAGACATGAAGGGGCTTTAGAAGGCCATACCAGTAGAAAGGAGGGGTGAGGAGGTCATGTCCTTTCTGTCCACATATGGGGCATGGCCTTCCTCGTAATGTGGAAGTCTCCTGTAGTCCTTGGGTCAAAATCTTCTCTCTCCTCCACCACGATCAAGGTAGTAGCTGATTAATGACCATGCTAATATTTCCCTCATGTTCCTCTTCTTCAGAGTGAAGTTTATCCCTTTTCCAGGTATCCCTAGCCATAAAGGGGGCCTCAGTGAGTGATGATGTCCAGGTTAGGGACTATAACTTGAAGGGCAGAGAAATCATTCAGGTAGTAACCTTCTTGGCAAATAAAACTGAGCCAAACAAACTGAACCAAACCTAATCAAACTGAACTGAACCAAACAATCCAAACCAAACAGAGCTAAATCAGCCCCAAACAAACTAAACTGAACAAATCAAACAAACTGAATCAAACCAAAAAAATCAAGCCCAAAGAAACTAGACCAACTGAAACCAATCCAAACAAACCTAAACCAACCAAACCAAACCCAAACAGACTGAACCAAACCAAACCAAACCAAACCATACGGAACTGAACCAAACCATCCACACCAAACCAAACCAAATCAAACCAAAACAAACTAGACCAAACTGAGGCCAGCAAAACTGAGCCAAAGTAAACCAAAGTGAACTAAACCAAACTAACCCAAATTGAACTGAATTGAACCAAATCAAACCATCCAAATCAAACCAAACTGAGTGAACTGAACTGAACTGAACCAAATAAAACCAATCCTAACCTAATCAAACCAAACCAAACCAAACCAACCAAACCAAGCCAAGTCAAGCCAAACCAAACCAAACCAAACCAACACAAAACAAACCAAGACAAGCTAAATTGTGCCAAACCAAACCAAAGTGAACCAAACCAAACCAAGCCAAATTGAATTGAACCAAACCAAACTAAACATAACCAAACCAAAATAAACCTTTCAAACTAAACCAAAACAAACAAATCAAACTGAACCAAACCAAACCAAATCAAAGCTAGCCAAACCAAACCAAACAACATGTACTGAGTGGAAATAAACTAAGCCAAGGCCAAATCGAGTGGAAATGAACCAAAAAGAAATAAGCCAAACCAAATCAAACAAAGCAAACCAAATCAGAACAAACCAAAACAAAAGGCACTGCTTCAGGGTGACTCCACTGTGGGTTTCAGGAGGCCCTTTCCAGGATAAGGGCTCTCCACAGCTGTGCTCTCATACTATCCTTGTCACCAGAGAGCACAGAGAGGAGAGAGGCGGTCATGACAGATCTGGTGGTCATCTTCATTTGTGTAAATTTCAAATTGCAAAGCACTTATGCTCAATATGTCACAGTGGCTCTACCCATCAACCCTGTGAGACAGGCAAAGGATTTACCATAATTCTCTTTTCTACAGCTCTGGATGAGGAGGTAAGTTAAGTTTATTCATCCATTTGTTTATGTATCGATTCATCCCTTTGAGATACACTCACTGAGTATACAATATGGACATATTACCGAGCTACATTTTGCAAAGAACTGCATTTATGAGTGCATAACCCAGTGGGGAAAATGTAATACAATAACATAAAAATACAAACTGTAAAATTACAGAATAAGACTATAAAATATAAAAATAACATAACCTAAGAGGGCTTTAAGTTCAGAGGTACAAAGTGCCATGGGAAACCACTCCAAAACTAAAAGCTGCTGGGCATCCTATATCTTGTGAACTGGGACAAGAGATGGCCAGGTGGCCAGTGTCCAGGGTGTGGAAGGGACAGAGGATGAAATGAGGCCAAATGTTCCTTGGGGAACAGAGAGATGTGGTGGGTTTGAAATGCCAGACTAAAAAGATTGTTCTTTATTTGGTGCAGTGAGGAGCCATGGAAATGGTTGAGAAGACAAAAGAGACATGACCCTTTCTGTGCTTTAGAAGACCAGCTGGTAGGAGAGGAGCAGTAGGAGGACAGAGGAGGCTAGGGTGAGAAGGAAAACTGCCCAAAGCCCTGATTTGTAGGGCATGAGGCTGACACCAATACCTAAAGGCTGCAATTCTCTCCCCTTTCAGTCTTAGAAAATATCCCCACTTTTTAAGAGGAAGAAGTGGAGGCCTGGAGAAGCTGAGCGAATTTGCAAAATCTTCTGGGCTCAGTGCCAGTGAGAGGGAGTGGCCAGCTCTCCTGGAGTTTTACTCCAAGAGGCAGAACCCTGTCTTGTTCCTCTCCATTTCCCTGTGGTCATTCCATGCTGACACCCAGCAAACACTCACTGCAGAGGAGATTGAACAAGTGAGCAGGAGTGGGTCTCTCCTTGTCTGCCTGACCCTGTCTAGCATTTCTGGGTCTCCTGGTAGAATCCCCTCCTGCAGCAGCCTGGAAGACAGCTGATGAGCAAAGAGCTTTCCTGCTGCCTGATCCAGCCCACAGTCTGGACCAGGGTCCATGCAGCTCTGCAGAGCCTGGTCTGCTTCATGTGGCAGGAGCAGGAAGACATGAGGGTATCCTGGAAGGGCTCAACCTTTTCCTGCATTGGGGGAGGGAGGGAGCCCTCAGGTGCTCAGCTCTGGAGCACCTGCCCTGTGGAAAGCTGGTTGTTATCACCTCTTGTCAGGTCTGGTTCCTCCCAGGTGACAGATCTGACTTCAGCTGTCCTGCTTTAATTGAGTCATTGTCACTTGAAGGATGGTAATTTACACATCCGATAACTTAGCAAGCACCATGATGGAAAGAGACATGAACACAAATGACCAGAATGGACACTGCGCGGGAGGTTGTCAGAATGCTTCCCCAGCTCTGAGATCAGGATCACAGACCTTTGGCTCCACCGCACCTGTGCCTCCAGCCTCCTGTGCCCAGCACCCACCCAGAGGGGTGATGGACTAGGCTGGGAGGCAGCAAAGGCTGCCAACACAGGTGGAGTCTCCCGCTCTCCCTAACTCCCTGTCCCTGTCTCTTTATTTCTCCTTCAGTCTCTGCTTGTCTCACTATCTCTCCTTCTGTGTCTGCCCCTGTTTCTCATCTCTCTCTCTCTTCCTCATTATTCTGGCTTCTTTTTCATTTGCTCATTCACCCAATATTTATGGGACTTGTCTCTGTGGAAATGAAATGATGAGCTGAACACAGATTCTGTCCTTGTCCTCATGGAACACATTGATGAGTGGGGAAAAGATAACCATGAATCAAATGAGCACCGGAGTAAATATTGAGGACCCATTCCCAAAAGGATGCAGGGGGCTGTGTGGGTGTCAGCTGTGAGGTTGACCAGGAGGATGCAGTGAGCTCTGCTCAGGAAGGTACAGGAGCTGAGTGGGTGTCCAGCGGAGTGCAGGGAGCTGTACCTAGGAGGATGCAGTGAGTTGTGCCCAGGAGAATGCAGGGATCTGTGCCCAGGGGAATGCATGGAGCCGTTTGGGTGCATAGGAGGGTGCAGGGAGCTTTTGGTTGCCAGGAGGGTGCCAGGAGCTATAGAGGTGCCTGTCTTTGTCATGTTGCATCTTTTTGGCCCTATTCAGGAGGTAAGTACCAGCACAGCTGTCTTGGGTGTGAGAACACAAGAAGTTTCCACATAAGGGCCTCCATCCTGCCCACTCCCCTGGGACCAGCCCGTTCTTCCCCCAACTCCAGGCCCTAGGAGGCTGTTCCATGTGCCACAGCTGACATCCACAATGTCCGGGCCCATGGGTTGGCACTGGGGCCACACAATGGTCCAAGCAGTTTGAATTCCATCCTATCCTTAACATGATACCACTGAATGCTTATTCTATGCCAGGGATTATGATTTACTCCCTCATGTGACCCTCCCAGCCCCTCTAGGAAGTATGTTCTGCCATCCCAGGACATGGATGAAGAAGCAAAGGCATGTAGAGGCCAACACAGATTGAAAGGAATGCAAAGAGTGGAGGCAGGTTGGATCCAGGCAGTCTCATCTTGGAGTTGATACGCTTAAACGTCATGGAAGATTGCCTTTTCCAAAGCAACTGGGAAAGAACTAGAGTGACCCAGAGTGAAAATGGGTGAAGGATTTGAACAGGGACTCACACAAACATAAAAGAGATACAGATGCACCATAAACCTATGCAAAGATTTTAACCCACTAAAAATAGAAGACATGAACATAAAAAAATGAGATTTTTTCTATTAATGTACTGGAAAAACATTGAGGCAATAGTGTTAGTGATACTAGAGGACTGGGCTATTTCAACCTTAAGTACTGTTAAGTTGTCATAACATTTTGGAGGACAATTTGGTAATATGCAACAAATATGAATATATTTATATTTTGAGTCAATAAGTTCACCTCCAGGATGACCAGAGGAGAAAATTACACCCTTTGAAAAAAATATACATCTTCAAGGAAGTTTGTAGAAATATGGTTTATAATGGCAAAAACAATAGAAACAATCAGATTGCCCATCCAGTGTGCATTGGTAGAGCAAATGATGGCCAAACCTTACCATAAAACACTGTAATCCTTAAAAGTGGTGACTGAAGAGGAAAGACAGGTAGGATATTTACAGTTTGAAGAAAATTTATGCATATAGATGAGTATATAAGTGACAGGATATTCCAGAAGTGGGGTCATGAAAAAGCAAATGCTAGGGTATCTCCAGGTGTGGGAGATATTTTCTACTGTTTTTGGAAAATTTTATATAGTTTGAATTTTACACTGTACTGGTATTATTTTTAACAATAGTAAAGTCATTTAATTAAAGACAAGCCCTCACTCAGATATTGGCTATGGTTTCTATTTATTCTTCTGGAAGCCTTCACACTACTTGAGAGCAGGCTTCTCAAGTTGCAGGCTCAAATCCAATTCCTGGATGTGAAATAAATTTAGTAGGTTATCGACAGAACTGAACAGCAAAAACCAAACGTGAGGTTGAGTATTATTTTGGGAAACAATTTCATAAGTATTGTGTGATTACCAGGTTGTAAGGTGAAATACTATATCTTTCTATAATCAAAAACACAGCTTTAGAGTGAGCTAAATTCTTGAGATTCCATAGGCTGAGGAAGCTTTTGTTCTCCTCTTGGAGCATAGAAAATAAAGGCCCCAAAGAGCAGTGGGCTGGTTCTCTATCACCTGCACATCCAAACGTGTCCCATGCTCTCCTTCCCATCTTCTCCTTTCTCTCTGCTCCTTCCAAGCTATTAAATATACTTATGGGGTGGTTGAAAGTATGTTTCTTCTCAGCATCCACAAATAATAGTTTAATGCTGCCTCTAGACTGACGTACACATGACCTTGATCATGACTCAAAAGAAGGCTATAGACAGAAAGACTGTGTAGGAATCATTATAACAATGCTGCTGCTTATCCTACCACTAATAAAGCATTTTATAGTTCATATGAATGCAAATATAACCCAAAGATCAAATACAACACAAGCCATCGCAAAGGGTCCATTGGCTCCAAGTGATATCAGCCCTCCATAGTTTCAGATTATTCTGAAACATCAATAGTATACCCAAGCCATGGAGGGTTATATGGTCTGTTTGCTGATAGATTTAAGACAGCAGAGAACTTGTTCTCTAGGGTGCATAACCTTTAAAATCCATCAGAAAAAAAGCCCAGGGATTGGTACAGTTGCCATTGGGATGATTCCTGTGGAAGTCAGCTCACAGGTTCTGGGTGAAGATGCTTTTCTACACTGTGTATTTGCAGCAGCACCCATCAGCACCCTGGGGACAAGGGAGGGAGTGACCCTGTCTGTGATGCACCAACAATTGGACCAACTACCCTCCAGACTCTTCTCGAAGGTCCTTTGCCAAAGGTTTTAAGTCATCTGTGATCACAGTGAACATAAATCTAAGACTGTCCTCTCTTGTTCTCATAAAACCTTCTCCATTTCCTTGTAAAGAGGGTGGTGAAAAACCTTTCTGGACTGCTCACACCAGGGAGATTCTATGTGGGAAACATTTGTACTGTTAGAACAATCCGGTAACAGCAAATTGTCCACAGACCTCTCAAGCTCCCAGGAGCTCTCTAGGGGTGTCCAGAATCATTTCTTCTGACTCTGACAAGATTGGATTCTACCAGCTCACTCACAAAAGAATACATGCTCTAAATGAACCAGAGCGAAGTGCTTAAACCTCAAAGCAAGAAAGATATTCTCCAAGCTTTCCCATAGACCTGGAGAATGGCCCTAGTGGCTCACACAGGGGGCATTTCGTGAAGAGCACAATTCTTCTGTGTTACCTCTTCTGTTTTGAAATCGTGCTGTAAGTCAGCCATCTGCTGGACCTGCTGGGGCACGAGGGAGGGTGGTGTTAATGGTGAGAGGTATTTGCAGTGTAAGACACTGTGCCTAGCAATAGAACTTTTCTAGACCCTGACTCCTGAATTTTGGAGAGGCAGCACATGGCATCACAGGAGGAGAAGGATGGCTTTGGGGAAGAATGCAACTGTCCCAGGAAACAAAGGACCTGGTGCTTCTCTTTCCCCACAGCAGGAATTCACAGCCTGTTGGTGACAGTTCTCAGGGCAAGGGTTTGTTCCCTCCATCAATCCTCACAATAAGACTGGGAGTTTCCAGTAATACCATTTAAAAAATTTTTTTTAACTTTTTTTATTGTATAGTATAACACATATACAAAGTAAAGAAATAAAAAAGCAATAGTTTTCAAAGCACTCTTCAATAAGAAGTTACAGGACAGATTCCAGAGTTTATCATGGGCTACCATACGATCCTCTCACATTTTTCCTTCTAGTTACTCCAGAATACAGGAGGCTAGAGGGCTTAAATATTTTGTTATCATCACAATAGATTTTTTTCCTTCTTTTTTTGTGAAAAAGAACATATATATATATAAATAACATGTATATACATTTCAAAGCACAGCACCACAATTAGTTGTAGAACATATTTCAGAGTTTGACTCGGGTTATAATTTCACAATTTTAGGTTTTTACTTCAAGCTGCTCTAAAATACTGGAGACTAAAAAAGAAAAATTTAATGATTCAGCATTCATGTTCATTTGTTATATCCTATCTTCTCTGTATAACTCCACCATCACCTTTGATCTTTCTATCTCTTTCTTTAAGGATGTTTGGGCTATGGCTAGTCTAAAATTTTCATATTGGAAGGGTCTGTCACTAATGTGGGGTAGGGAGATGGAACTAACTGATGTTCTGGGGAGGCTGGGCTACGTGTCAGGACTTACCTGGACCAGGAACCCATCTGGAGGTTGTAGGTTTCTGAAAAGTTACTCTAGTGTATGGAACGCTTGTGGAATCTTATAAATTGCCCTAGGTGTTCTCCAACAATTCCATTTTGTGGGCATGGAGGCTGAGGTAACAGATTGTAAGCGTCAGAACAGTCTGATCCTGGGTCTGTCCGATACCAAAGCCTGGGCTGCTGTCTCCAACCACAGGAGAAGTCAAGGGTGAGACCCCACATTCCTGACACAATTTCATTTCAAATCTTTTCTTTCCCCAAAGGTGGCCACACCTGGCCCAGCCTCTTCGTTGACTGCCTGAAAAGGCCATGTGGCTTTAGAATCACTGGTGTTGAGATGTTCTCAGCACTTGACCTCTGAGGTTTTGTAAGTTTCTGTAAAAAGCATAAAGCCATGGTCCTTGACTGAATGTTTCACCTCCCACTGCAGGCTGGTGCTGCCCTGAGCCATAGGTGGCCCAGTGGTCTTGGGGCCCAGGCTGCCCAATCCCTCAGAAAAGACTCTGTCTCTTGTGTATGGAAAGTAAAGAGCTCCTTATCATGCCCCTGTTCCTCACTTGGGGTGTTTGCTTTTCCCTTACTGGATGGCCACAGGCCTCCTGGGAATGTTTGGCTGCACTCTGGAAAAGCCGTGGGAAGATGGGGCTGGGGGATGCAGGTGGAGCAGGTGGCTGGTGGGGGGTGGTGACTGTGGTTGAGTGGAGAGAGCGTGAGGTCTGGACTCATACCTGGGGTGGGGGTTGCACCCCACCCTTCTACTGGGATACTGTTTCCAGTACTTCACTTAGCCTCCTGTGACTCTGATCCCTCATCTGTAAAATAATGGAGATCATTGCATTCTCAAAGTGTTGTTGCAAAAGTTAAAGGAGATTCAATAGGCAATTCTCTTAAAGCTCAAGTTAGGGTTTCAATAAATGTTAGCTATTATCACTTTTCCTCCTTCTCCAACCCCTTTCCTCCTCCCCCCTCATTCCTTCTTTTCTTCCTTTCTTCTCTCCCCCATTTCTGTTTATCTCCCTTCCCTAGCCCCACGGCTCAGCTTCTGGAACCAGAATGCTGTTTGGTGGGTTTAGGATCAGAAGTAGAAAAGCCAATCCCCTTCGGCTGCACAAATGCCAGATGCAGGACCAAGGCACTGATGATGACTCTCACTCCAATTTGCAGAAAGCAGAAAGGACAGAGGTAGAAGGGCTACATGAAAGGATCACCTGAGTGTCCTCTCTCCCCTTCTAATAAAAATGAAATTTCTAGAATTAGAAAGCAATGCGCACCCGACCAAAGAAGACAATTAAAAATTACTTTTGCTGCACTGTAATTAAGGGGAAAATAACCCTCGACATCAGGAAATGACACCATGCTTTCCCCTTCACATTTGAAACCAGACACCCTTAATGCTGCCTCGCTTGGTCATCCCAAGCATTAGTTTTCTATTACGAATAAAATTAATGAATTCAGCCAATTTTGGGTGCTCATAAAATTGTGCTTTTCATTACCGAGATTAAGAGCCTGCCAGAGACAGGGCCTCATGGTGGGCGCCCATGGGAAGCTGAGCCGGGTACATGCTGCTGGCTTTGAGGGCCACTTCGATAACTTCTTCTCTTTCCTCACACCCAGCCCTGCCCCCTTCCTTATCCCACCTCCGGTTTAGAACTTACGTCTCCCAGGAGTCCTGCCTGGACACAATGATCTTGACATGAGGTATTCTGTCAGCACTGAAGCCAGAATCCGTGAGAAGCAGGCAGCTAAGTGACAAGTGATGGGCAGTTCCAGAGTGCGGCCAAATCTGACCCACTGGCTGTTTTTGTAAATAAAACTTTTATTGGCACATACCATGATCATTCATTTACATACTCTCAAAGGCTAACTTGGCAGAATCAAGTAGTTGCAATTGAGACCGGATGGCCCGCAAAGCTACAAATATTTACCGTATAGATCGATAGGGAAAAAGTTGCTGATCCAGTTCTAGGAAGTTTTCTGCAGCTTGCTAAACACCTTCCTGAAACATGGCCTCCAACAAAATGCTCCTCTCCTCTTTTTCAGTGCTTTGAGTCTATCCGCAATTAATTTTAAGATGTTAAGAATTAGAAAGTTTATAAGATGCAAAAGCAAATGTCAGAAGGCCTGTGTCTGTATCTGGGCTCAAACTGGCTGCTGGTGATTGTCATTATAATAGCAGATGCAAGGGCAGTTGTCATTTATTGAGTAAAGGTCTTGATGTTAGATTTGGGACCAGGCTCTTTTTATCTATTATTTCATTCAAAATCTCACACAAAAAATCTAGAAGGCAGGTATTTAATTACCCCATTTTATAGACGCTGAAACCAAGGCTCAAGAGAGATCAGTGACAAGCGTGAAACAGTTGAGAATTATGTTTAGCATCTTGTAAAAGAGGATATAAAAACCAATGGCTTAAATAAAATAAAAGATTTTTTCTCCCTGTAGTAGAAATCTGGGGACCAGTCATCCTAGCAGACTGGTATGGTATCTCCATACCCATGTTTATGTCTGCTGTTCCTATCTCATACTGGTCTCCTCAGGGACCAAAACGGTGGCTGTGACTCCAGCCACCACATCAACATCTTACTCAGGAAACGTGAAGAAAAGGGAAAATGGCTGAAAAGGCATTTTCCTACAAAGATCACCCCAAATCTCCTTTTATCTCATTAGTCAGATTTAGTCACATGGCCATAATCACCTGCAAGGGATGCTGGGAAGCACAATTTTTGATTGGGCACCTGGCTGCCCTGAGTAAAATAGGGGTGGCCTAAAACTGCCAGCAGTGCCAGCTGCATTTGCTGTATTGGTGCCCCACCTCCCCCTGACACTGTTCTTCATGCACAGAACATCCTCTCCCTCCCAATCCCCAAATGCAGCATCCCAAAGTCTCATCCAGTTCATAGCATCCAGCTAAGGCCAAGGATGTCTGGATGATGTGCACTGTGCTCCAATTTTAAATACAAATTTTTAAAAATCAGCCTTTCATCCAGGAAAAGGGAAAGGGAGGCAGAGATGACTGGTCTGTGACAATTGTCAAATCCTGCTGGTCAGGGACAAAAAGGACCCCTGCCCTTGGCTCCTTGGCTACCTTCTAGATGCTCCTCTGCAGCTCTCTGGAAGGAGCTTCTTGGTCCATTATCCTCCATGCCCACACTGAGGTGGGCACTGGAGAGCTGACCCTTCTGGTAGAGTGCACCCTGCTGGGGTAGGCCCTGGGAAATGAGGAGCATTTAGAGTGCTTGAAGTCACAGGTTTTTGCAGGCTGGGTTTGGGGTTGTTTAGAAATACAACTCCCTCAAACTTAAGTTGGCATATAGTGCATTTGCTTCTAATTGTTCTAATGTGCACATAACCATAGCAAAATTTCTTCTTGACTAGACACAATTTTTATGCCAGAATATCTTTCTGTTTTACACACTGTCTCAATAGATATCCATCTTCTTGACCCTTAAATTAATGGTGACTACTTAAAAAGCCTTGGAAACCAGGTGGTTCAGGTGGAATGATAACACTCTTAATCTGATCTTAACTCCCATTGTCTGGCAGAGAACCTAGCAAAGGCAATTGATAAAAGCCTGGGGTCAAAGTTTTATCTTCCACTCAAGCTCCGACTTCATAGCTCCCATTTATAACTGCTTCTGTTGGGAGTAGAGTAGAACTTGACTTTTTTTTTTTCAGCTGTGTAAAAATTCTCATTCAACTAATGCAAGGTATAGGCTAGAGAATGTAGTACTTTCCTCTACTCTGCTTCTGTGCCAGGTAGCTCTAGTTGAATTCCATGTTTTGCAGGATTTTGTTGTGATTTTATTTGGATGTGAATGAGTCAAACTACACCAAAATTCTATTTTATTTCTACCATTTCCCCGGTGTTACAGCCCCAGTTGGAACATGATCTAACTTCCCAAGCACAGCAGACCATGGTTAACTAGTACTCCGCACTGTAAATAAGTGTTGCCAGCTTTCCAGTTGCAATGATGCTACCCGGCTGACCATTCCTGCATTCCTCTCCACAGAGTTCTTGGTACAGCCTAAATTTTTGTTCATTCAGCACTCCATATCTGACAGCAAATTCTGTATGTGGTAGATTAATGGAGGCTGTTAATAGAGAACTGACCTCAGTGATCCAAACCTTTAAGAGTCTAGTAGAGTCAAGGTTCAAACCCAGGTCTGCCTAACTCCGATATCTGTGCATGTAAGCAGACTGTATGGTCTCCATTCTTTGAGTTTAGTTTATCTGCAGAAGAGGTGTGATCATTTGCCCACCCTACGGGTCCACTTTGAGTATAAAGAGTTACACGAACATTTGACGTGACTATCAATGTGTTTTCCTTTCTGGAATATTGATCTTACATTTTAAGCAGAACTGTCAGTATCTGGACCAAGGGGAGTGATATTAATGGGGAAATTCCAGGCAGCACACAGGGAAGTATGAGGAAGGTTAGAGAATACAGACAATGGCTCGCTGCTCCTTCCTCGTCATCCTTTATACTTTCCTCATCCTCAGGCTCCTTTTCCCTTCTGTCTTCTTTTCCTCAGCCTCTGTCCTCTGATAGGGTATCCTCAGATGCAGTCCCACTTTGAGATGAGCTGGAAGGTTAAAAAGGAATCCACAGACCTGGCTGTGTCTCAGGAACTAGGGGGCTCTCTCATGGAAGTTGTTACAAAACTGTGGGGTGCTTCCTTGGGAGAAGCACAATGGTTGCACCCCCATAGTACAGCGCTGGGGATCCAGGGCTCCTCACAGGCCTTTCCCTCCAATCCCACAGAAAAAACCAGGCAGTAGTTGCGGAGGACATACATCCCCTCTTGCAGGGCTCTGGTGACTTGGCTGGCTGCAGAAAGGATCCCGAGTAATCCGCCATTCTGGTTGTGGCAGAGTAGGAAACTGGAGGTCTTTAAGGTTATAGGGGAGCTTTGGATGCAGGGACTAAGAGAAGACCCCGTCCTAGTGCATCTCCCATCTTGTCCTCAATGGGCCTAGGGTAGGGGGCTTTCAGTCAAGCAAGAAGCCTATATCAAGGAAAATGTTTCCTGGGTAAAAGGAGTTTAAATAAACCTGCACGCACTCTTCAGGAAGAGCAGTGTAACTTTCTGTGTAAATCTTTTCTTTTCCCAAATGATTATAAAAAGGTTCACAGAAGAAAATAAAAATCACCCTGATCTGTTGCTGAAAGATAACCACATATGATCAAGATATGCAGCCTTTCTGACATCTCCCTCTAAGTGTATGTATGGAGGGATGCATGGATAACTTTGTATCAATGGTTCAATATTCTGCTTTCCTCCTTTCTTGGCATTAAGTTGGGATGTCTGCCCATGTCAACAAACATAGATCATGCAGATGTCCAGTTCTGAAATCTACTTCAGTAAACAGGATAGATTTTGTAGGGGAAGTGGAGTTGTTGTGCTGTGCAGGGCCAGTTTGGACAAGGTCACCCACAAGGTACCCTTGGTATAACCGACAACATCCTGAGAGTTCCAGACCCAGGAAGAATATGGTCTGTAAACACAGACAGGCAATCTTTGGAAGAAGGACCGCAGGTCTGCCATGCCTGGGAAGGGCTGGAGAAGGTGGTAGGGTGAACATAGTGGGTGAGATATCTGGTCAACCATCCAACTCTGTCAGCATTTATGGAGCACAGTAACTGCCTGTTAAGCAGCATCCTCTGTGCATGTGGGAAACCCCTTTGGGCCAGTAGGAGCTCCATCAGGAGAATCTAGAGGGGGTAAGGAGATTGCTTTTTCCCTTATCTGGATTGCAGCCACCCACAGCCACTGCATGTCATGGGCCAAAACTAGGAACATCAGGCTGAAGCCAGCACTTTTGTTTTATTTGTCTCTGCCATTCACCATCCTGATATGTTCCAATGTGGCCCTGCACCCCCAATCAATGAACAATTCATCCTCCATTTATTGCCAAAGTAATTAAGCTAAAATGCAGGTCTGAATGCAGTCACTTGCTTGCTTAAAATCTTTCCTATTGCCTAAAGAAAGGTCATGGGCTGGAAGGGTGTTGGCATGGCCCTTTGTAGCTTGGCTGCTCAACCTCACTGGACTTGCTGCCTCCTCAGACACATTCTCCCACCTCAAAGATCCATCTGGATGGCCTTCCTACCCCTATGCAGGCCACTTCTCACTTCCCTGCTGATGTCTCTGCTTGAGTACCCTTCTCTCTCTCTGCTCGTGAACTCCTGGTCATCATGAAGACTTTGCTTGAGTGTTACCCCATCTGGAAGTCTTCCCTAACCTCCACCTTCACTCCAGGTCTCAGCCGAATTTCCGCAGTTGTCCCCAGCACATCAGTGTCTGGGTATGTATGTGTCTCCCCAAAGGACCTGAGGTCTTACTTTGCATTTCTGCACTTTCATGTGAGCTATTGGTGTTGCTGGTACACTTTTGTTGAATGAGTGGGTGGATGAGAGATGGACCATAATTTTCTCTAACCTCTGCCTGAGAGGAGGTGGTATAAATGTCCTCATGGAGGGGAGGTAGGGTAGGGATGGAGTTTAGTTGTCAAGGGGATGTGGGTCCTGGTATATTCATCTGCCACTTGCCATCAAGTAGCTTTTCCAGACTGATAGCTTTGGAGCCTTGGGAAGTTGGGCCAGTGCCAAGTCAGGCTACCTTGGTGTAATGGGGTTGTGCTGCAGAGAGCCTCACCTGGAGTCCAAAGGCTGTGAGTTCATGGCTCTGGAGGCCTGAACTTACAGGCATGGAGCGTACAGGCCCAGAGTCCATAGACCTGGAACCACAGGCCCTGCATCCTCAGGCCTAGAGTCTATAGGTTCTGAGGCAATGGACTCTGCACCCAGAGGCCCTGAACCCACAGACCCCGAACCCAAAGGCACAAGACCCAAAGGCCTTGAACTCACAGCCCCCAAGTCCACAAACCTGGAGTCACTGGTCTGGCTGCACTCCAGCTTGGGCTCCACCTTCTCTGCATGACCTTCTGCATTTCACTTCACTTTGCTGAGTCTCAGTCCTCCTACCTTACAATGAGCAGGAAGGCCCTCGTGTTCCTATGGCACTTTGCAGCTCTGGTGTTCTGCGGCTCTGAAAACTACCCTTGAAGCTGAGGGCTAGAGAAGGAAACCCCTCAGGGGCCCCTAGAAACAACCCCAGGTAATGAGGGATTCACCAGCTTGGGTCAATCTCTCTCTCACTTCCCTGTCACAAGCCCTGTCTCCTGCTGCCTCTGCCTGCCCTGGAGGACAGGACTAACAATCTGGGCTCCTCACCGCTCCTTCCCTATTTCTTCTTCTCTCCATACCATGCCTGAGCTTGCCAGGAAAAGAAGTGGGCGCTCCCTTAGAGCTCCCTGACCCTGGGTTTCAGACCTCTTGGGATCTATAAAAAAAGTAACAGAAATTCTGAGGTCTCTTTCCAGTATTTCAAAGGAAGTCAGATAGAAATCATGCCTGGTCCAAGTGGAGACTGCAAAGGCTAACTGAAATGTCAGTCTTTAAATTTGGCTTTAATTTCAGCAGCTTGGTGAAGTTGTCTCATACTGAGCAGCAGCTCCAATGGCACCTGTAATCTCTTTTGACTTATTTTAAAAAGGGGAGGAGAAGTAATGAATAGAGTCCAGGAAGCTTTCAAACTTAAAGTAGATGAAGAGAAGCTGTTGGTTCAATGTGGAAATGGTGTGCTTTTCTGACTCAAGGGATGCTACGAGCTCCATCCTCTTGAGCAAGAGGAGGCATTTGGGCTGACCTTTAACCCTTGCCAAAGTCCAAGCACAGGTTGGTAAGAATGGCTTGACGCTGTCCTGGAGCAAACCTCACTGAAAGGCCATTCCATCCTGCCAACCCTCCACGTTCCCCTGTGGAGCTCACAGTCTGTTGTTTCAACAAGCAGGTGGGAGAGCAGGACTGGGGGCCCTGAGTCCCCAAAGACCATGAGGAACTAAGGTTGGGGAAATCCATCCATTCACTGATCCCTCATGTGCAATGGGCACCGTGCAGAGAGAGGGCACGCAGAAGTGGGTAAGATATGCCAGGGGCCTTGTGGGAGCCAGGGAGCCTAAGAAAGGATGCCTGCCCAGCTAAAATAGCACCTAGCCCCAGGGAAGGACATGGAAGGTAGTTTCGGCTGAGTAAAGCAGCTCCTGCAAATGAGTGTTATATTGACTGTGTAGGCAGAGTTTGGAGGGTCCAGAAAAGTACCGTCATTGCTGACTGGGGATCAGGGAGGGCAGAGGAGCCTGGAAACCAAGCACAAGAATCATAGATGGTGGAGAATCTGAGAAGGGCCTCTGGGGGTGCAGGTGGGGTGCAGCCTGAGCAGACTCAGAGGAGAGAAAGAGCATGAGAGGTTTGGCCCAAGAGTAGTGTGTGAGGCTGTGGGATGGAGTGAGGTGGGTGTGTGGATGAGAAATGAAGTTCGGGACCAGATTGTGTGTGGGTGTGTGTGTGTGGGGGGGCAGGCAGTTAGACCTAGACCTTAAGAGGTATAGAGTCACTCAGATCTCTGCCAAGAGAGGGGACCAGAAAGGAAAACAGGTTGTCCCCTACCCTTGATCGCTCCCGTACCTGCTTAGGTGAAATGGCAGATTCAGGGAATCAGGGATCAGATGGGACTTAGCCCTCCCTTGCTTCAGCCTCTGAGGCAGCAGGACAATGTGGGGACTGTTTGGTTGAGCAGGAAGCTATTGAGGTGCCGAGAACTTAGCCTCAGCCTGGCTCTGTTAGCTTGGGTCAGGGAAGTCTGTCCGGGAAGTGCTCCTTGGGGGCTTATTTGTAGTGAGCTTCAGGGCTGGAGGCCTATGCTTGCCAGCTGGGAAATAACCATGGTGCAGAAGATGCCTCAACTGAGGAGGGCAGGGAGCTAACATTGTCCACAGTACACTTGGAGCCAGCCACAGAGCTGAGCAGTTTCAAATAGACATCTATTTTTTTAAAAAAAAATTTATTAATTTAAAATTAAAAAAAATATGACAACAAAGAAAGACAAATATTCTTAACATATAATCATTCCATTCTACATATATAATCAGTAATTCATAATATCATCACATAGTTGCATGTTCATCATCATAATCATTTCTTAGAACATTTGCATCAATTCAGAAAAAGAAATAAAATGAAAACAGAAAAAACAATTATATATACCATACCCCTTACCCTTCTCTTTCATTGATCACCAGCATTTCAAACGAAATTTATTTTAACATTTGTTTCCCCTATTATTTATTTTTATTCTATATGTTCTGCTCTTCTGTTGACAAGGTAGATAAAAGGAGCATCAGACACAAGGTTTTCACAATCATACAGTCACATTGTGAAAGCTATATCATTATACAATCAACATCAAGAAACATGCCTACTGGGACACAGCTCTACATTTTCAGGCAGTTCCCTCCAGCCTCTCCATTACATCTTGAATAACAAGGTGATATCTACTTAATGCATAAGAATAACTTCCAGGATAACCTCTCGACTCTGTTTGGAATCTCTCAGTCATTGACACTTTGTCTCATTTCACTCTTTCCCCCTTTTGGTGGAAAAGGTTTTCTCAATCCCTTGATGCTGAGTCTCAGCTCATTCTAGGGTTTTTCTCAATCCCTTGATGCTGAGTTTCAGCTCATTCTAGGATTTCTGTCCCACATTGCCAGGAAGGTCCACACTCCTGGGAGTCACGTCCCACATAGAAAGGGGGAGGGTGGTGAGTTTGCTTGTTGTGTTGGCTGGAAAGAGAGGCCACATCGAGCAACAAAAGAGGCTCTCTTGGGGGTGACTCTTAGGCCTAATTTTAAGTAGGCTTGACCTATCCTTTGTGGGGTTAAATTTCATATGAACAAACCCCAAGACTGGGGGCTCAGCTTATAGCTTTGGTTGTCCACACTGCTTATGAGAAAATCAAAAATTCAACTTGGGGAGGTTGAATTTTCCCCTGTTCTCACCATTCCCCCAAGGGGACTTTGCAAATACTTTTCCACTCACTGATCAAATCACTCTGGGATGCATCGGGGCATCACTCTGCACAAACCAACAAAATCTCATGTCCTACCCAAGGTTCCATGTACTTATGGTGTTCAACCAAGCTATCTACATAAGTTATATTAGGAAATGCACTAGTCAAAATATAAATTTTGTACCAAATAAACATTTTTTGCTTTAGTCTCACACATAAGTTGAAATTTTAGAATATTAATTACCATCTATTTTCAGCACCCTGCACTAATGACATTCTTTTGTTCTTCCTCACACAAAAACATTTTTAAAATTTGTACATTTAGTCACTATCATTATACACTCTAGGCATTAAACCATCTCAATCTTTATCGTCTATCTTTCTTTCTAATTTCATTTATGCCCCCAGCCATTTAATGCTTTCAGTACGCTCTGTGGTTTTCCCTGTTTCACTGATGTGGTAACGGAGGCTCAGAAAGGGTAAGCAACATGTTCCAAATTATACTGTTACGTGATGGAGCTGGGGTTTGAACTCAGTTATCTGCCTCTAGGCTCAGTGCGTGTTTTACTCTGCCTCCCTCTCCCTTCTGTCCTACTGCCCTCTGCCCTGTTCCACCCTTTTCTTGACCATTTTAGCTTGAGACCTTCTTGTAGATCCTCTTTGAAGCACGTGCAACCTCAGAAGTTTTCCACGTTACAATGACAGTTTTGCCCTTCCCTTCTACTCTAACCTCCACGGCTTGCTTGTTCCTTTTGCAGTAGCTAGAATGCACCGAGAAACAAACTAAGCTGCAAGGTAACAAAGGCATTTATTTAGGGTCTGAGAATTGCAATTCATGGAGCACAGATTCAGGTAGCAAGCCAAACTGTGTCCTATCTTGGCACTTTTAGCAAGGGATTTTAAAGGAAAAGATTACATAAGTTGTTTGTGATTGGTAGATATTTGGGGAGCTCCCAAAGTCCTTCAGTTTAGACAGTTTTCTGAGTATTTTATCTTGTGGTTTGTTTCTGGTGTCCAGATGCCCTTAGGGTTTTGAGGAACATTGGTGCTTGCAGCTTTGCATACTTTGGCAGTTTGTGGCAGAGATTTGAATAAGAGGTTTGACGTTCAGAATGACCGCCAACTCCTTTTAGCTCTCTTAGCCATAGTAAACTGTATTTTGTTTTATTTCTTTCTGTAATTACTACTTACCAGATTGCCTAGTTTAGGCCAGTGCTAATGCTCTTTGTTCCTTCTCTCAACTACCAAGCTTCAGGTGGCTTCTCCAGCAGACTCAGGGTGACCCTCCCTTGTCCTGTGAAGCTTGACTTGTCCTTTTTTCAACCCAGGATTGACACCGATTATTGACAGGAGTTTTAGACAACAGAAATAGAAGATGTAGCAACTATAGGATTGAGGGGGCCAGAAAGAGAGCACTTCAAACTAGGCTTGGGACTGCGTGACAACATTGTCCTGTGTGGCCCTAGCATTGGGGCTAATTTTGACTTTTCTCTAAGCTAAAAATCATGGATTTTGGACTGAATGATGTCTAATGATTTCACTAGTTCCGAAATTCTGGGTCCTAGAAGTCTTCAGAGAAATGGGATTTGCTTCTCTTCAGTACTTTTGATCTTTGATCTTTGAACTTTTTTGGTTGGGAGAGATTACAGGTAGAGAAGAACCCGTTTAGTGAAAAAGCTGAAAGGTTGTGGACATTTGAGTTACGTTGACCCACTTTGATCCCAAGGAGCTGAGGAGACTTCATTTCTGTGTTTTTGCAGAGTGAGGATCTGCTGTGGCTATGCACTTCCAAGGGATTAAGCCCAACCACGAAATTGGCAAGAGGGGTGGGGAGCTGTCCAGCAGAGAAAGCTTCTGAAAGCCATCAGGGAACAGTCAATCCAACCGGGATTTGGTGTCACATTGTGCTTGGCAGTGGGCCACACACAAGAAAGAACATGAGGCAAGGAAGACCTTGCCCTTGGGGAGCTTTAACTCCGCTTGGGGAGGTTGGATATAAGTGTTGGGATTTCTAGTACTCTGCCATCAAGAGACTGTAAAGAACAAAGCAATTCAGAAGCAGAGAAAGAAGTAAACCTGAGAGAAGCTGGAATTTTAAGTCTGATTATGAGTGGATAAAATTTAGTGGTGTATTGGTGACATTTCAAACAGAGGGGATGACTGGGCAGAGAGAGGCTTGTAAACTTTGCAAAGAGAAGGGGAACGAGTGGGGAGGGGTAAGGACAAAGAAACGAGGAGAAGGGGGAAGAACTTGAGAAAGGAAGGGGAGACAGAGACTCTGAAAACAAGTGATAGAAAGACCACATGCTTCTCTGGCTCCACTCCAAGCTGTGGGTTTGGAATTTAGTCTGGGAGGAAAGAACTGAATATAGGTGGGGAAACTAGGAATGAAGAAAGGAGGAGAGAGAAGGCACTTCATGCAGAGAAGGGGGAAAAGCCCCTAATTAAGCAAAGGCACTGAATGCTCTCTGATTCCTCCTGCTCACAGGAGGTGGTACTGAGATGTCTCAGCCGTGTTTCTCATTGAGCCCAGGGTGCCAGTTGCAGAAGGCTGAGCCAGCAGGAACAGCTGAGGCTGTGTTGTGCTTGTTTTCCCTCTTCCCTGTTGAATCCTTCCCTGGGACTGTCTTTTCCGTACTTGATTACTTACACCTGGTATAAATCTTCCTCCTCATGGCCATGCCCACTGATGGTAGAACAAGAGCGTGTATGACCTTTTGTTGGGGGTGTCTACTCATCAGCACCTTTACTGTTAGGTCCTTACTCCACAGCCTGAGTTTCCTTGCCTGCGTTTCAGGCATAGATCTCTTCTCTACTTCCCTCTAAGGGACTTCCTTAGAGCTCACCTTGTTCCAGGAAGCATTGTTGCCTACATTTCCCTGCTGGCAACATCTCTAATCAAAGCCAAGCCATGGAACTGTTTATTCTATTCTTTAGAGCTGACTTGTTTCCTTATTTCCTAACCCCTTTAACGGGGCACACATCTACACCTGTTCAGCTGCCCCCTCTCACCCTTAGGCAGGCTTGGGGGAGGACTTTGTGCTAGAATGAGATCTTGTTAATATCCCTGCCTTAAAATGCATTAGGCTATTTCTGTGACAATGAGCTCCTTATTCCCCTCCCACCTAGGAATTCAGAGAGGCAATGGGGTGGGAGATAGAGCTTTTAGAAAGATATTTTCTAGATAAGACAAAGGTCCCTTATGCCAGTGAAGGCTATAAGAATTGTTTCCTTTTGTTATTTATTGCTGAGGCACTTACATAGGAGTTCAGCCCACGCTTTCAAATCTTCAGTATTAAATAACAGTTGGGACCCAATCCCTCCTGCTAAAATGCAAGAATAATAATCAGTTATAACAGGAGAGATTTAGGTTATATTCCAAAAGAAATCCCCAAGCACCAAGACTTGCTTCCCACGGTGCATTTCATAGAGGCGGTAGGGTGGATTCCAAGTGGTCCTAAAGGAAGAAGGATGGTGACCTGTCTACAAGAAATTAAGGGCAATACAGGTGGAAGGCAGTGGCCTGCACTAAATGACCACTTAAACTATGATTTTATAACATTTCTAGTCTCTGGCTGAGTACAAACCACTCCTCCCATTATGCTGCCCTGGGAATCTGGGCTATTTTCTGTTCTCTGAAAGAGGATGGAAACATCCATTATGAAAACCAATTGATGTAATTTGGACCTGTATGCAATTAAAAACTAAATTAAGCAGGTTCATAAAATCTAACCCGGTTTAACACTCTTGATTCTGGAAGTGGCCACTCAGACCCTGGCTTTGGTGTGAGGGTGGAGAGGTGGAGCATAAGGAGAAGAAATCCTGTATTCTCTGCCATTTCCATCCAGATTGGCCCAGTCATCTGTGTCCTCTGCAGGGTGGGTGTGAGGAGGGGCATGGTGCCTCCAGAAGAGCTTCCGCCACACCTGGAAACAGGTTGCTGCAGGCTCACTGGGTGCCCTATCTCTGGGTTCTGATGCATGGGTTGGGAAGGTGTTGGGATACAACTACAGCAGACCCAACTTTGCGTTTCTAAGCCAAGTGACCCACCTACCTAATCCCACCCTGTCTCACAGTCCACTGCCCACCCCAGTCCCAGAGCAAGAGAGAACGATTACAGGGATGTTATGATGGCACAAGTTGTTGAGTAAAGTAAGATGGCCACTTGCATTGGGAATTGCCAGGAGGAAACTTTCTGAGAAGCGTTTTTTTTCAGAAGATGAAAAAATTGACTGCAGGAGGTTTCTGAGAAAATGAAATGTACCCTACAGAACTGCAGATATGTAATACCTGATGATCAAGCCAGTTTGGATCCATAGAGAGAGTTTATCAGCATGGACAAGTATACCATACTAATCAATGCATATCTGTTCCCCACTGTGTAAAACACCCCGAAAGAACGTCAACCAATCAAAACATTTCCTTACTTGCTGCCCCATTTGTTCAATATGAGCTTTCCATCTACATTCCGTGGATGGAGCTCCCTTCTACTTTCAGAATAGGATGCTGCCCAATTCATGAACTGCTCAGTGAAGCTCTGAGATCCTAAATTGCATGAAAGTTTCTCTTTTATCACACCTAAATTATAGGCTGTGCTCTTCTTGCCTAGGAATCTGGAAGAAAAAGAAAACAATGTAACCTCCCTTGACTTCTTAGGGAGTCAGATGGGTTCGAGGGGCAAGAAATATTAGAATATGCATTTTAAATATACATTTTAAAATTAAAATGAGCCCATGTCAAAAGATTTGAGGAAGCCAGCAGAATGGAGCTGAGAGAAGATGATCCTCAGCTATGAGGAAAGTTTCCGTTTGGATGCTTATCACTAAGCAAACCCAGAGTGGCATAAGAGTCAGAGGAACTGGCAAAGCTGTGTATGTCTTTAATTAAGGTAAAAGAAAACCAGCCCCAAGGAATTTGATGGAGATCTGGCTGAATTCGGAGAGCAAGCACTGCAGTAGGGACTAGCCAAATGAAATACATGCCAATAAAGATTTCCGATGAATTATAAAGGAAGGTTATTTGCAGTTCTGTAAATGGAATCTCAGTTAACATACCGCAAAGGGCCAAAGTTGAAAATCAGTATGTCAGCTGTGAAAAAGAATGAAGTTCTGATACATGCTACAACATGGATGGACCTTGACGACCTTATACTGAAGGAACTAAGCCAGACAGAAAAGGACAAATATTGTATGACGTATGAAATAATTAGAATAAGCAATTGCATAGACAGAAAACAGATTAGCGGTTACAGGGTCAGGGGGCGGGAGAATGGGGGCAACTGCATAATAGGTATGATGTTTCTGTTTAGGATGATGACAAAGGTTTGGTAATGGATGGTGATGGCAATACAACCTTGTAAAAGCCACAGGGTTGTACACTTAAATATGGCTAAACTGGCAAATTTCATGTTACATATGTGTTACTACAATAATAAGAAAATTAAAGTACTGTTGTTAAGCAATAAAAAATGGAGAAAATAGACATTTAAATGTACTCATGTGCTTCTGCTTTTTTTTTTTAATTCTCTGAACTGTATATCTTATGTAAGTATAGCACTCTTTAATTGTTTTTAACTAAGTTAACTGCCCAGCTCCCTGACCCTCTTTCTGTACTGGTCTGGGTGTCTGCACAGTCTTGTGTTTCCAGGAAAGCTGACACACGTCCAGGTGAGCCACCTATGTGCTCACGTCCCTAGCCGGTTGTGTTTTACGTGAGGGAGAGTGAGGACATGTACACAATGCTGGCCAATGAATGCAGGGGAGATGAGCTGAGAAGCATGTGGAGAAGTTTTCTTGAAAAGAGACCTGAAGTGGAAGTTGCTTCTCTGCCTTGGATGAGTTGTTCGCAGACACACACCAGAACTATCACAGCGTTCCTGGGCGCTCAGGGATCTGAACGTGAGGACAGATCCAGTGGAATAAAGGTGGCCGGGTGAAAAGATGGGAGGAACTATGTTTTTGAGGACATTTTTGAGTTATTTAAAAAAGCTGGATTTCCCTCCCTAAGCACAGTTTATTTTGTGGAATAAAAAATTGCCTTATTATTGAGGTAGGCTGGTTAGAGGGGATTTTTTCATCTGAAGGTATCCTTGAATTTTTTTTCTTAAACCAACAATTTCATGAAGTAGCCATCACTACCATATTCATTTCATACTCACTATCATGTTCATTTGTCAATGAATAAGTTAATGCTCAGAGTGGTTAAGGAAGTTACTCAAGACCACACAGCCAGAGGTGAGCCATTGCTTCTGGGTACATCTCTCAGAAAAGGTGCAGAGGACCACTTACATGGGGATTAAGCCCTGAGGACAAGCCCCTGGCATGCCAGACAGACAAACTGGAACCTGCCAGGGGTGCATCTCCTCATAACAGCAGCCAGGCACTGCCTGCCCCCCGCCCCAACCAGAGGATAATTGCAGCAGCCACAGAATCTTTGATTGCAAAGGGTGATGATTTTTATCTCTCATTTCATCACACTAGCTGTCAGCAGATGGCCAGGTTCTAAAAATCAATTCCACACCAACCCAATGCCCAGCAGAGAAGGACGTAATCACAGAAACCTCCTCAACTGCAGGGTGGACTGAGGCAATGAGTCCTTGCAGGCCTGGGATCTGTGCCCCTTCACCGTGGCTTAAACAGGCTGTCCTGGCTTCCAGGCGGCCTGGGCTCCCACGGCCTCGCTGATTGCTTGATTCCATCCGGACCCGGCGGTAATTGGGACACAGCTGGCTTATGGATCACGTTGTCAAAATGTTCCACCCTCAGGTGTCTCCATCCCTGCTGCTGAGAGAACACTGCCATGGAAAGGGCAGTGGGCAGTGGCAGCTTCCAGGATTCAGGAATAGAAACACCTTAAAGAAGGCGCAGGAGGCGGAGCGAACAGACAGGCGGGGGGCTCAGGGGGGATAAGGAAGGCTTTTAGGCCCAGGAAGATGAGAGGTTGGCTCAGGAAGGGCAGCATTGACAATGGCTGCTTGCACCTGTGCTCTCTGTTCTCTGAGCACTAATTGGAGCCACCCAAAGACCCGTGCATGACATTTGGCAGAGAACAAGAACAATAGTGAACATGTTTCAAGTCCTTACTTTCTGCCGCTATTTTACTCGTTGCTTTACATGGATAGCTCAATCCTCATAAAAACCCTATGCAGTAGATACTGTCATTTTTTGCCCATTATATATGGGGAAACTGAGATCTAGAGGGGTTAAGTGAGTTTTCCAAGGTCATATAACTTGAAAGTGTCAGAGCCTCAGATAAAACCTAGGTCCCAAATACAACAGTCTCCCTGCTAGCCCAGGGGATGGCCTAGTGCCTGAACCTTTAGCTGGGTTAGAATGAATTCACCTCTCAGACCCAGAAACTTGTAGAAATGCTAAGGAGTTGCACCTTTCATCAGGAAATAGAGACGAATCTAGCAGGAGTTGCTTGTGGAGCTGTTTATTAACTCTCTGGGCATTTTGCTGATGGCGCAATTTGCAGAGCTGTTCATCATAATGAAACCCTGGAGAATGCCAAGAGACAAAAAGTGAGAAGCGAGGGGAGGGTGCCGGCTACCCAAGCTGCCCTTTCCTTGGATTCGTGATTCTTGTGCGTGTGGCTAGTTTCAACAGCTCTCCGAAATTTGAGCGGCTGCCAAGACTGTCCTGTGAGCTCACCCACCTCTCTCCCTTCCTGCCCATGCTGGTCAGAGGAGGACGAAGTGCTGGAAAGTGAGACCTTCCCTTCCCTTCCATATTTGAGTGTGGGGCTCTGAAAGCAGTTCAGCCACAGGTTTTGTAACTCTGGAACTAACTTTGAATCCAGTTGCTGGACCTCTAACGCCATGTTTTAAGGGCCCATGTTACTTTCCAGACTGTTTTAGTCTGCCAAAGCTGCCAGAATGCAACCAGAGATGGATTGGCTTTTAATAAAAGGAGATTTATTTAGTTAAAAATGTATAGTTCTTCAGAGGAAAGGCAGTGTGGCAATTAGATTCAGTTGTCAACTTGGCCAGGTGAAGGACTCTGCCTCACCTTGGCACAGCTTAGATGTATGTAACTAGCACAGGCAAGAGAAAAAGCTGACAAAGATGTTCTCAACTTACAACTCCAAGGGCTGGAGTCCTTCAGTTGTCATTCACTCGATGGTCTCTGAGCACTTTTTATAATTCAGTTGCTCTTCTTGGTTTGAGGGAAAGCAATGTTTAAGTTATAGGACCAGCCTACAAGAGCTGTCTGGTGGTATAGGAAGGCACAGAAATAAATCACACTTAAGGATGTAAAGACCATGGCAGACACCTCTAGAGAGCCCCGTAGAGGCAAAATAAGATAGTTAGGAACTCCACCCAGAGAAGGCTGAGAAGCCTCCACAGAGGAGGTGGGGTTGGGTTGGGTGAGGCAGGCAAATCCTAAGCAGAGAAGTGGGGAAGGACAGGTTACACAGTAGAAAGAAAACGGGTTTTCATTGAAGGAGCTGATGCGCAAATCTTGGCTCTGACAGTTCCTTGCAGTGAGACCTTGGTCATGCTAATTCACCTCTCTAAGCCTCAGTTTTCTCATCTGTGAATTAAATAATGATATATATTTTACATAATTGTCCTCAGGATAATGTGAATGATGAATTAGTAGACAGGAGATTATTTCCATGAATGTTGGTTTCTTCCCTAAATTCCAGGAATTGCAAAATTTGCAGGGCATATTTGGAAAAGGTAGGGAAAAGTTGTGAAAAGTTTCTATCCAGGCAAAAGCATGTACTGAGTGAATCCAGGACTTGTGGCTGGGGGTAGGTCACACTTCATCCATTTTCCCCAAAAAGGACTCTTTTTCGCATCTAAGTCTGGGAGACTATAGAGTTGAAATTTTATCAATTCAAGAATCTCCAGAGAAGGCAAAATACAGAAACTACCTTACCCCCCATCCCCCCCAAAAAAGCACACGCCCAAAGATTATTGCACAAAACATTAGCAAGTGTTGGGGTCTCTAGGTCTCTGAGGATGCGGAATTGACTCCAGGTGCTTAGTGTATATAGGGCAGCTCAATATATGAGCTGGCTGTCCACCGACATTCTTAGATTCCAATGTATTTTTGTTGCTCTTTACACATAGAAGAAATTGAGATGCAGAGAAATTAAACAACTTGCCTAATGCCCAGAAGCTAAAGAAGCAGGGTCAAGCCTGTATCTGGCTAGCTGCAAACAAAATAATATTTGTTGACATTTACTGATAAACACATGAGGTGATAGACAAGGTTATAAGCACTTTATATGGATTATCATTTAGAGTTTTCATTTAATCCTTATGAGGGAAGTATGATTAACCCATTTTATTTTTGTTATTAGCCCATTTTAGTTGATAAAAGTGAAATTAAAACAAGGCAAAGTTGTCCCAGAGTAGAAGAGCCTAAATTTATTTGGATTCAGTTAGTCTGAGCCCAGAGTCTTATACTGAAGCACTGCACCATCCAAAGCTTGCTTGCTTTCTCTCTCATCCCTCTTCCTTTTCTTCTTCTTTCCTTCATCCCACTTTTCCCTCATTCTTCCTTTCCTCCCTCCCTCCTTCTCTTCCTTCCTCCAGACATAATTAAAGATGGTTTTGGCAGCTATTTGCAGTGTGTGTGTTGGGGTGTGATGTGGGGAAGAACAGCTCGAGGGATCCTGACACTGGCAGTGTTTGTGATTCCCAATGGATGGAGGAGACCTAAGGGTACAACAACTGAGGAAAGGAAGGGGAGCTACGGTACATACATACAATGGACTACTGAGAGGCTGCAAGAAGGAATGAAGTTGTGAGGCGTGCGATTAGGTGAGTGAAACTTAAGGACAGAATGTTGAAAGAAATGTCAGAAACAAAAATACAAATATTATCATGCCTCATTCATATGGGTTCACTATAATATACAAGCTCAAAGAATCGAAGTTGAGAGCACGGGTTATCAGGCTGGGGCCTATTGTTAAGGTTCCTAGACTGTAAACTCTTACAGCAGTCACAAATATTCAGGAGCTGTAATAGATATTTCTAAATTCTGAGATACTGAATATATTTGTATATAACCTGGTTGTTCCCTAAAACTTCTGGTATTTATGTGACACCTGAGACTCAGGATTAGAGCACTGAAGCTATGAAAGTCAGCATCACCCCATTCAGCAACTGTTAAAAAAACTGAAAAAGTGATTAGATTTTATCTAGAGATATGAATGAAGCTGATCTGGATAGGACTAAGGTAAATCAGTGTACTGGGTAAAGAATGATAAAAGCCCATATCTTCAATCTTCAACCTCTATGTGAGACCAAAGAGAGATGCTTATTTGGTGCAAAATTTGTATTTTGGGTAGCACATTATCTAATTTAACTTGTATGTTCAGTTTACTTGAACACCATAAGTTCATGGAATCTTGATTAAGGCATGAAGTCTTGTTGGTTTGTACAGGTCAGTGTACAAATACCAGAGTAATTTGGGCAGAGAATAAAAAAGTATTTTCAAAGTCACCTTGGGGGGCTGGGGTGAAAGAAGGAATATTCAACTTCCCTACCTGGAGACTTAGCAAACAATGGGGACCACCAGTTCAATAGGCTGAGCCCTCAGTCTTGGGGCTCCTCCTATGAAGCTTATTCCTGCAAAGAAGAAGCTAAGCCTACTGCTAATTATGCCTAAACATCACCCCCAGAGAACCTCTTTTGTTGCTCAGATGTGGCCTCTTTCTCCATCTACACCAACTCAGCACGTGAACTCACTGTACTTCCCCACTATGTGGGACATGACTCCCAGGGATGTAAATCTCCCTGGCAACGTGGGACAGAAATCCTGGGGATGAGCCACAACTCAGCATCATGGGATTGAGAAAGACTTCTTGATCAAAAGGGGGAAGAGAGAAAAGAGGTAAAATAAAGTGTCAGTGGCTGACAGATTTCAAACAGAGTCGAGAGGTTTCCTGGAGGTAATTCTTATGCATTACATAGATATCCACTTTTTAGTTTATGGCATATTGGAGTGGCTGGAGGGAAGTACCTGACACTGTAGAGCTGTGTTCCAGTAGCCTTGTTTCTTGAAGATGATTGTATAATAATATAGTTTTTACAATGTGACTGTGTGATTGTGAAAACTTTGTGTCTGGTGCTACTTTTAGCCAGAATATGGAGGGGTAAGTAAAACAAAAATAAGGATAAAAGTAAATGAATAATAGGGAGAGATAAAGGGTAAAAATTGGATAAATTGAAATTCTGGTGGTCAATGAAATGGAGGGGTAAATGGTATGGGATGTATGAGTTCTTTGTTTTCTTTTTCTGGAGTGATGCAAATGTTCTAAAAATGATCATGGTGAAGAACACACAACCATGTGATGGTATTGTGAGCCATTGATTGCATAATATGGTGGACTATATGTATGTGGCTCTTTCTCAATAAAAATATTTTTAAAAAAACGTGATTCTGAGTCCTGGGCCCTAACCCCTGAAGGACTCAGGGACACTTGGAAGGTAAGCAGGCCTGAGCGGTAACGTGGGGAAGCATGAAGCCAGGCTGAGACCCTACTGAGTCCAATTCAATAGCTTGCCCAGTGCCAAGTCAGAAGTCTGAGGCAGTGGGAGGCCATGGAGTCCTTTGGAGGGCTGGGAGGAAGAGAGATTAAATGAGAGAGAAGCCCTAAGCCACAGACACAGAGAGCCAAAGACCAGTCTCACCTGCTTTCTATATTCTGAAAGCTGGAAATTGAGATCCAGAAGTGGGAGGCATCGTCCAAGGCTTAAGAGATGGAAAACCTCTTCTTGTTCTGGATAATGGGAGAAATTCCAGAACCAATAATAGGACAGGCATGGGTCTGCATGAATTCACTCCTTGTGCCCAGGAAATATGGGGCTTCATTCTGAAGCCTCCCTAAGGCTCACCCCAGGAAAGAGAAGATGATACGTTTCTATGTGCTACCATCTGAACTGTACCCTGTGGCCACTTGCTTGTGTTTCTGTGTCCCAGCCAGAATCAGAGCCTCTCACGGGAGGAGGGATGGGGAATGTATCAGAATGGGTTTGTCTCCTTAATTTGATGGGTCTAGTGTTGTCCCTAGCCCTTAGACAGTGTTCAGGAAATTTTTATGGAAAGAAATGAGTGGAGGGAGGGATAGAGAGGGAGGAAGGAAAGAAGGGGAGGGAGGAGAGAAAATGAAGAAGTAGGAGAAGGAGGAGAAGGGTAAAGGGATAGAGGTAGGGAGAGGGAGAATGGAAAAGAAGGACAGAAAGAAGGAGGTAGGGAAGGACAGAAGGAAAAAAGAATATTCTTGCCCAGTTCCTGGCACAGAAGGAAGAATGGTTGGGCCCTTAGCTCTGTCCAGCTACAAGTTTACTGTGTGTCCTTGAACATGGAACTCCTGAGCCCTGGAATGTCAGGGGCAGGGGCATGTGCACAGGCTGCCTTCAATGACCTGCAGGCACCACCCAGAACAGCAGTGAGCAAGAGCACGTTCCGTGTTATTAGCCTCCTGTTATCTTGCACTTTGCTCCCTTGCCTCGCACACCTGGGCTTGCGTTTCTGAGGCTGGGAACTTGGGTGTTTGGGCCCAACAACTCAATTGCAGTCCACATGGCCTTTGCAGAGTCCTCTTTGCCTCCTGCCATCCTGTCCTCTGACTGCAGGGTCTCGCTGCTGCACTCTCTTTCCTGTCCCTTGCAGTGGGCCTGAAGAGCGACAGGCTGGCAAGCTTGGGACTGGGGAGCTCCAAACTTTTTAGGAGATCTGCCAGGGCTGTGGAGAGGAAATGCATTGTACCTCCCCCACTTTGTCAGCTTGAGGCTTTTCTGGAGGAAATTCTGCCTCTTACAGAGCCAATACCAGGAAGAAGTGGTCCCTAGATTTCCCAGGAGCCTGGGTCTGCCATGCATCCATGGCTTTTGAGGCTCCCAAAGGGTCAGACCTGGTGGCTCATCCTCTGGCTCCACTCACCTGGTGGAGGCCCCAGATTCCACCCCCTGCTCAGGAAGTGGGACCTAAACCTGAGCTCCTACTCCTGGTCCAGACCTGCTTCCTCTGCTGTTTTTTCCCATTTGGTATTTGACAATTGCATCCTTCCCGCTGCTCAGTTCAAAAGACAATGGAGCCACCTTTGTTCATCTTTCCCACTCACCCCCCACCAGCCAATCCTGCCAGTTCTACCTTTGAAATACTCCCAGAATCCAATTCCCTCCCTCCATGCTCTCCCCCGGGTCCAAATCATACAGTCTCTCACCTGGGTTATTGCAATAGCCTCCTAGCTGTTTCCGCTCTTACCTATGTCCTTTGCCATCTGTCCAGAGACCAGAGGGATCTTTTGGAAGTAGCTGGTCAGTCCTTGCATCTCTGTTCACACTCCCCAGTAGCTTCCCAGTCACCCAGAGATCTTGCCTGGCCTGGTCCCAAAGCTGCAGAGCATTTCTCCCTTTGTCTGCTTGGCCACAGTCACAGGGCTTATCTATTTCCTTGACCATACCAACCTGTTCCTGCCCCAGCACCTTTGTCCTTTCTGCCCCTTCTGACTACCCCATGTGTTTCTGTGGCTGGGTCCTCACTTCCTTCAGGGTTGCATCTGTCAGGATGGGCTCAGTAACAAGCACGCCTGACATGTAGTTACTTAACACCACAAGGTGTCTCTCCTCCTTAACCTACAGGGCCAGCTCAGATCCAGCTCAGGCCAGGAGGGTTTCTCCGTATAACTCTTGTGCTGGAGGCTGGTTGGACTGGGATCACCATCTAAACCATTCCAGGACCCAAGGGAGAATGGCAAGTGTGAGCATGGCATCTTCTCTTACAGCCCCTCTTGGTCCTCTCTTCCAGCGCTGTCCCATAGTACTTGTCATTCCCTGACACCCATTCACTTCTGCGTGCTTGCAGACTGGAACTTCCTGATTGGAATGAGGTTTTCATGAGGGTATAAGCTGGGTCTTCTTGTGCTCCCGAAGCAGAGACGACATGGGATAGGCATTTGTTGAACAATGATAATATGGGGGGTGGCAGAGCAGCGGGGCTATGTGCAGGGCGCCCAAGGTGGGGCTCTGGACGGGACACCCAGGCTGGGGGCTGACTGCCCAGGGCAGCCTGGGGGCATCAGTAGGAGCAGGCCCCAAGTGGGGATGAGTGGACAAGGAGCAGAGGGGCCAGACCAGAAAGTGCCTGAGGGCAAGAGGGCTATGGACAGACCATGGAGGGCCTCTCAGTCAGGGGGAAAATTGGGGCTTCATTGAGGAGCCCCTGAAGATTGTGAGGGGGCTCCATACACTGCTCTGAATTTTCAAACCCAGGCCGGCGTGCGTGTGTAAGGGCTTTAAAGAGGCAATGCTGCAAGCTCTGTGATGGCTTTTTCACATCCTCACACCCAGCCTCTGCTCAAGGCCTGAGCTGAGTGGGTGCTCAGCATGAAGGTGTGTGCATGTGTCTGTGCATATGTGAGTGTGAGTATTCTGTGAGAGTATGTGTGAACATGAGCGTGCAGTATGTGAGTGTGAGCGTGGGTCATGGGAGTGCATGTGTAGTGTGGATGTGAGTGTGAGTCTGAGATGAGTGTGCGTGTATGTGAATGATGTGTGCATGTGCAAATGTGTGTGGTGTACACCTGTGAGTGTTTGTAAATGTGAGAGCTCCGTGTGTGTTTGGATATGAGTGCATAGGGGGAGTGTGAGTGTGTGAGAGTGTGACTTGAGTGCACGCGAGTCTGTGTGTGTGTACATATGCAAGTGTGTGGGGTGTACATGTGCGTGTGTGATTATATGTGAGTGCATGTGAATGTGAGGGTTCTGTGCAAGTATGTGTAAATGTGTATGGTGAGTGTGACTGTGAGCATGTGAGTGTGACTGTGTGTGGTGTGTGAGTGTACAAGCATGATCCATTAACTGAAATGGACTGAGGGGTCTCTGTGTTTTAGGTGGCAGAGGCTCAACCCAGGAAAATGAGTTGTCTCATTTTCCTGGGTTCAGCAGGAGGCAGTTTGTTCTGTCCCTGGACTCAGCTTGGAGCTCAGGGATGTGGGGAAGGGTTGCAGTCCCAGATGGACCCCAGGACAGGCACAGCCACAGGGGCTGTCCCTCAGGGGTCCCGCTTCAGGTCTGTGACATGCCACCCTTCTCCCTTGACCCCAGCCTCCCCTGCCGTCTCTGCGGAAGCATGTGGTGTTTGGCCAAGCTCAGGGCTGGGCCTATGGCCATGACTGGTGGCCCTGCCTAAGGACCCATGGGCTGGGGCACCAGCCAGCAGGGGCTTGAGCCCATGGTCTCAGCCATCTATGGTCACCCTCCCCCAGCGGCCAGGACTATGTCGATGTGGAGAAGGGGCTTGGGTGCATTTCAGGTCCTGGACTGGTCTGAGCTGGCGGTTCCCTAGAGCAGTCACATTCAGGTCTCTCCTAGGGCGAGGTTTGGGGACCTCAGAGAACTCTGCACCTGCACGAGCCTAGCACTGACCACAGAGGCCACCCCAGCTGGACAGAGCTTCCTCACTGCTGCCTACTGACAGCCATCTGTGCCATGCCGTCAGGTCTGCAGCTGGCACTTTGCCCCCCACAAGTCCTCTCCAGAGCTCATCCCAGGTGGTGGATGTGGAAACTGCACATTCAGCTTGGGACATGCTTTCTAGCAGCCTGAGGCTGCCCCGGAGCTTAGCAGGAGGCCACCTCATTTTCTGAGCAGGAAGTAGCCGCAAGGCAGGCCCTTGTCCACGCAGATGTGCTCATTTATGTGTGGTACAGGTGGACGTGCAAGTGCAGCCATGGGCGTGCTCACACAGACACGATCGTGGCTGTTCCACAAGGTGCCATGCATGTGAGTGTGCGCACACATCTACCAGTGGGCGTGGCTGGACTTCCTTTGTCCTTGTGACCCTCTCCTTCTAGTGGGGAGACAAATAAGAATCAATCAGTAAAAACACGCACATCATTATAAGTGTGACATGTTCTGCCTACAGGTTTCCATGCACCCCTGGGGTTCAGTCCCAGGGGTGCCCCTGCAGACCTGGGGGAGAATGCAGCATGTGGCTATGCTCTGACCCCTTTTCTTGGGTAAGAGCCACCCTTCAGCAATCTGCCCCGCCACTGCCTTGAGAAGTTACCATGTCTCTCAGTGAGCCCCACTTCTACCCCTGCCAGGGACAGGATTGAAACAGGGAGTGCTGGCTGCTTTCTCACCTGGGTAGGTTGACTGTGTTTGCCACTTGAGTCCAGCACCCCGATTTGCTGATCCAAAACTGCAGTCAGTTCCTGGCCATGCCTCCAACCCCCATTCTTAGGAAAGAGGGCTTCTATTTCCAGCCAGGGTGTGGCTCCTGAGGCTGCTGGCCATGCCAGTGGAGAGTAGGCACCAGCCTCTGCAGGGTGGAGAGATCTGCTAGCAGGACTTCACTGCCCTTTATCAGGCTCTTCCTTCCACTCTTCCCTAAGTAGTCTCTGGTGTTTTTCTGGAATCCTGAGCTCCTTATACTGCCATTTCTTTAGAGTTTTGAAGACCTGCACTCTTGGCACAACAGTCTGTAGGTCACAGCTAAAGCCTAGAAAGCCAGTTATGCATCCAAAGTCCCCAGCTGGTATCTAGAGCTGATGCCTTGTACATTCTCTGTTTCATGGGCCTGCATTTGCATTTATTTTGGAGATGTTTTAGAGATGCGCTCCTTTTCCAGTTGTTAGATCACTTTTTCCTTCCTAAACAGAGGGAAATCAGGAAAGTAAACTGATATGTATTAGGTACTTATATGTACTGATAAAAACTTTGGGTTTAGGGATAGGATTTAACAATAGTGACTTCCTTTGTCCTCAACACATTGACACAGGAAAGAAGATCCTTAAGAATGGAGTTTTAGGCACTCAGGACAACTTGATGGGGGAGACATTTGGGGCAGGCTGGGGAAAGAGGAGTTTCCTGGGGTCCTGGAAACTTGAGCTTCCCAGAATTCACATTTTTGCAAGTAACATAACATAGAGTGGACATGCCAAAGGCCACTCACCTGAGCCCTGAGTTTTACTTCTCCATTCTGGAGAGTAAGGCCGTGCCCCCATCCCCAGCCCTGGGATGGTCTTGTGCTATATGTAAGCTGAGATAGCATTGTTCTCTCCTATATGTTGTTCCTTCTATTCCAGGGAGCTTTCAGTAGGGGAGTAGGGCTGCTGCTTTTCTGGCTATACCTATGAAGAGCTGATTTTTCCTATAGAATAAGACTTTAACATGGAGCTGTTTTAAGCTCCCTCATAGCATGTTTTAACAGCTTGTTGCAGGAAATCATTCACTTGAGTGGTTTGCAATCCAGGCCAAAGCTGTGCCATTCACTCCAATCACATTTCCCTTTCTCTCAACTGTCCACTACTCCACCCCAAATCTAGTGTCGCTCCTTGTCCTGCAACGTGGCCAGAGTCTTCTCACCTGAGAGTATGGACAAGAGTCACAGCCATGTCTCCCAAAGGAGCGAACCAGGTCTGGGACTGTGGCTTGTGGGTGGGGATGAGAGAAGCAGATGCAACCCTAGGTAGGAGGCCAGGGCGACCTGGGAGCCTTGTGGGTGGGGAGAGGGGCAGGGGCAGGGGCAGGAGGTATTGACTTTGTTCCTGAGCATCTCAGCTCAGACTGCAGAGGTCACTATCCAAGGACAGCCAGACTCCAGAAGCAGAAACAGACCCACAGTTTTGGCAGGCCATCTCTTCTCAACTTTGCTTCTGATCTAAATGCATAGATCTTAAAACGGAACAGACCTGTGTTCCAATCTCTGCTATGCTGCTTATTAAATGTGTAGTCCAAAGTAAGTTGTTTTCCCCACCTGTGCCTCACTTCTTTTTCATTACCTGTGGAAAGGGATTACTTGCAGGACCTCTTTTGGGGCTTGTTGGGAGCATGAGATGGTCACACATACACCCAGGGCTGAGCACAGCTGCGGTGTTGACTGTGCCCACTCAGGTGTGTGGCCTGGGGCACAGTGATGTAGCCTCCGGCAGGTGGGGCTTGCTCAGGTGGTGGAGAGCAAAGTGGAGCATCAACCTCCTCATCCCTGCTGCCCCCCACCCTGTCCAGGTGTCCCTGAGGAGATGCAGTTCTCCCCTTCACTTCCTGCTGGCTCCCTCTTTCTGCTAGTTAAACTGTTTGCCCACTTCTTCTCCAAACAGCCCCCACGGCTCCATGACCCTGATCTTGCCTTCCTCCTCCTGAGTCCTCAGCCCTGGAACCTCACTTATTTCATCCAGAACCCAAACAGCATTTCCCTCACATTCATTCCAGACCCCAGCCCATTTGCCCCACCCATGCTTTCCTCAAAGGAAACAATTTAAGAGAAAGGAAGTGGTTTGAAATATAAATGGTCAGGGCACAGCAGGACCTTATTAAAATACAGAAAGATTAACAAGGTCCCATTCCCCTCAATTATTAACAATGTACTTGTTCTTCAGAAAAGTACCCATGAAAATTTAAAACAGATGAAAATGGTTGTTCATTTAAAACTGCTCAGTTAATCTGTGAATAATGTTTTATTCAGAGGCATTAAATGAACACTGCTGGGCTGGACACCTGGTGATCCTTCACGCCAGGCCTCCAGAGAGACAGCAAAGGGACAGGAGCATGGCACTGCCAAGGGCCAGAGAGGTGGAGAGTTGCCTGCTCAATTCATTGTCTGGCCCCAAATTAATGGGCCGATAGGGAGCCACCAACTCACCAGGGAAGTTGGGGGGTCTGGTCACAGACATCTGCCTGCTTGCTGCCCGGTGCTGGGAAAGGAAACAGGGTGGGGGCTGGTCCTGCTCTTTACCTTATCTTGTGGCTTTCCACACACCTATGGGGGGCTGCATTCTCACCTTCATCATTGTGACTCACCATCATCATCTTCATGGACTCGAGAGGGAGGTGCAGAGGTTCACACCCAGCCTCCAGCCATGGAGAGGGGAAGCAGGGAACCAAGCTTTACAGTCTTCCAGAGAGCAGAGGAAATGGGCTGGCCCTGGGATAGGTGGGACTGTGCAGAGGGCGGAGACACAAGAAGGGCTGGGCAGTGTGGGATGATGAACCACTGTGCTCCCAGAGGGGAACCTTAGATGGGAATGCCCAGGTTGGTGGAGGTTCTTGGGGCATGGTGTCCTCTTACCCTCTCCCCGGCATGGACCACAGAGGTCAATAAGTATCAGTCCCACCCGCCTTTGGGGCATCAGGGGGTTCTGGTGGGCACCTCTGGAGTCCCGTAGTGATTCAATGCCAAGGCAGCTAGAGAGGCCCCATCCTGCAAATGCAGAGAGTGGGGAAGTGCTGTTGAGTCTTGGAACTAAGCCCCTGTCGGTACAGAAGTCTCCACCACCTTCAGCTCAGCCAGCGTCTCTGGATGCCCCACTGTGGTGCTGAGGACTGTGGGTTTTCTGCACAGCCTGTGCCATTTCTCTGAATATGTCCCTTATAATCAAGATCAGTGATGGGGAACTTGGGTGGGTGAAGTTTGCGGGGAGCATGGCTTGGGTGTGGGGGCCGCCAGCTCTGAGGTTCAACTATTGTGTGTGATCCATGATAACGAGGTGAAGGTGGTTATCAGGAGGATGGGGAGAGGGGCTTGGGCTGTCTTCCAAAGCTTAGCAGTGAGGATGTAACTAAGGAGGAGGACGTGACTGAGGAAGATGAGAGATTCCTTGGGGCTTTCTAAGGGAGGATGAGCCATCAGGGGCTTGTCAATATGGAATCACTGGGCTTCGGAGCTTGCAGGAATGATTAGATTTATGGAGACTGCTCAGCCACCCAAACATTCATCAAAGCCTGCCACCCATGAGTTAATGTATCTGTGCCAATTTGAATCTGTTGTGCACCCCAGAAAAGCCATGCCTTTAATCCTCATTTGATATTGCTGGGTGGGACCTTTTTATTATTTCCATGGAGATGTGACCCACCCAATTGTGAGTGGGACCTTCTGATTAGGTGGTTTCCGTGGAGACGTGTTTCCACCCATTCAAGGTGGGGTTGCTTACTGAAGCCCTTTAGGAGGGAACCATTTTGGAAAAAGCTTTAGAGCCACCAGAACCAACAGAGCTAACAGGATGGACAGAGTCCCAGGGAAGCTGTTGAAGAAGCCTGGATAGAAAGCTAGCAGATGTCGCCATGGGCCTTTCCAACTAAGAAAGAAACCTTGAAATCATTAGCCTTCTTGAATCAAGGTATCTTTCCCTGGATGCCTTAATTTGGACATTTTTTATAGAATTGCCTTAGTTTGGACACTGTCATGGCCTTAGAACTGTAAAGTTGCAACTTAATAAATTCCCCTTTTTAAAAGCCATTCTATTTCTGGTATATCACAATCCAGCAGCTTGCAAACTAAAACAGATTTAGGTACCAAAGAAGCGGGGTACTGCTGTAGTTTGCACATACCAAACATGTTGGAAGGGCTTGTTGAACGTATAAGGGGAAGATTCTGGTGGAGTTGGGATGGACTTGATAGAGAGGGCTTAGAATGCTTTGAAGAGACTGTGGTAGAAATGTGGACACTAAAGATACCTCTGATGAGGCTTTAGCCAGAAATGATGAATGTGTCCTTTCAAACTGGAAGGGAGGCATTATTTGTAGAAGGAAGAAAGAATTTGAGAGTGATGAACATGGATATTTAGCAGAAGAAATTTCCAAACTAAATATGGAAAATGCAGTCTGGCTGCTCCTTGAAGCTTACAGTAAAATGCAAGAGGAAAGAAATAAGTTGAGAACTGAATTCTTGGGTACAAAGAAAACAGAAATTGGTGTTCTGGAAAATTCTGGGCTTCCAGAAAGTGCAACCCCAGTGAATATGGCGCCATGTGAGGATTTGACCAAACATGGAAGCAGTCAGCCATTACAGGACAAGCCAGCATTGGAGTCAGAGTTATCCAGGAAGGGTTTGGAAAACTCCTTGTCTGATGCGCCTGATCCCAGCCTACTGCATTGAAAGCCAACGAGTGTTGTGGGATCTGTATAAATGGAACCACTGCTAGTCTGGACTAAAAGGGAGAGGAAAGGGACAAATTGAAGAAAAAAATAACTTCAGAGGGAGAACCATAGAAACTAAGGTCTGAAGTCAAGAAAACTCAGGCCAGGAGAGTGGACCCACCCAAGCACTTGGAGGGGGTGAGTTTGCCTGGAAGTCGGAGGACGGGCCTCCCACCTCATTGCAGTGGAATAGTCAGGTTGCCTCAGGCCTTGGAGAGGGTGCAGCATATTCCTCGGGGTTTGGGAAGAGCCTGGCTGTTACCATGTAGAGGGGTTATGTGCCACAGAGATGGCAGAGAGCCCGATACAGCCCCGATCTTTGGAGAGGTGGAGCAAAGAAAAAGGTGGTCTTCTCAGTGTCCCCCAAGGTTGCACTCAGAGGGACACAGGCTGCTGCATAGGCCCTGGAAAGGGTGGGACTGCTGCTTTCTAAAGCCCCTTGGACAAATGACTCTCAAACCTTGAAATTTAATGGAGTTTCCTTTCAGGTTTTAGGAATAGTATGGGTCAGTGACCCTGGGTTCCTTCCAATTCCTCCCTATGGAAATGGGTATATGCATCCAATGACTGCCCCTTCTTTGTACATTGGCAGCAGATAACTTGTTCTGAGTTTTACAGGTCCAGAGTCAGAGGAGAAATTGGCCTTTGTACAGACCATGCCTGTAGCTGACTTTGGGATTTTATACTGTTTCTGAGTTTGTATTGTATTTGTATTGTTACTGAAATGGTTTAAACCTTCTGACACTGTTATAGAATGAATGTTTTTTTTTAACGTATAGTATAACATATATACAAATCAAAGAAATAAAAAGGCAATAGTTTTCAAAGTACTCTTCAACAAGTAGTTAGAGGACAGATCTCAAAGTCTGCCATGGGTTACCATATGATCCTCTCATGCTTTTCTTTCTGGGTGGTCCAGAATATAGGAGGCTAGAGGGCTTAAATATTTTTTTATCATTATAATTGACTTTTTTTCTTCTTTTATTTGTGAAAAATAACATATATACAAAAAAAACTATAAATTTCAAAGCACAGCACCACAATTAGTTATAGAACATATTTCAGAGTTTGACATGGGTTACAATTTCACAGTTTTAGGTTTTTACTTCTAGCTGCACTAAAATACTGGAGACTAAAAGCGATTTCAATTTAACAATTCAGCATTCACATTCATTTTTTAAATCCTATCTTTTCTGTATAACTCCACCATACCCTTTGATTTTCCATCCCTCTCTTTAGGGGTGTTTGGGCTATGGCAATTCTAAATTTTTCATATTGGAAGAGTCTGTCACTAATATGGGGTAGGGAGATGAAGCTATCTGATGTTCTGGAGAGGCTGGGCTTGGTGTCAGGACTTATCTGGGCCAGAGACCCATTCGGAGGTTGTAAGTTTCTGGAAAGTTACCCTAGTGCATGGAACCCTTATGGAATCTTATATATTGCCCTAGGTGTTCTTTAGGATTGGCTGGAATGGTCCTAGTTGGGGATTGGCAAGTTATGATAGGTAGCAAGGTCTATCTAAAGCTTGCATAAGAGCAACATTTGGAGTAACCTCTCAACTCTATTTGAACTCTCTCTGTCACAGATACTTGAGTAGTTACACTTATTTTCCCCCTTTTGGTCAAGATGGAATTGTTGATCCCATGGTGCCAGGGCTAGATTCATCTCTGGGAGTCATCTCCCACATCACCAGGGAGACTTTCACCCCTGGATGTCATGTCCCATGTAGTGGGGAGGACAATGATTTCACTTGCAGAGTTAGGCTTAGAGAGACTGAGGCTACATCTAAGCAACAAAAGAGGTTCCCCAGAAGTAGCTCTTAGGCATGCCTATTGGTAGTCTAAGCTTCTCTGCTACCTACATAAGCTTCAGAAGAGTAAGCCTCCTGATCGAGGGCATGGCCTATTGATTTGTGTGTCTCTAAAATTTGACACAGTACAGTGGATTCCTTGGTGATAAGGTTTAATAGTTCCATATTTTTCTCCCATCCCTCAGTGGACTTTGCCAATACTTTTTGATTATTTGTTTAATATACTCTAGGATGTATCCAGGCATTACAATAATCTATACAGGATTAAAAGACCTCTTTCTCATTCTGTGCTCTCTGTGTTTCAGTTCTTCAAATGAGCTATACACATAGGCTGAAGTAGAGTATGCACTACAGAAAATTTCAGTCCCAGGTCAAATAAACCTTTCTTCCATTGGTCTCAAAGAGTATGTGTGGTTCTAAAGTATAGACACCGTCTTCCTTACCCCTATGTTCTGAATTACTTTAACCCCAACCTGTTTGGCTTCATTCTTATCTCTAAATATCAGGTTATCTACATAAAACAGTCTCTCAAAATCCAGAAATAACCATCACCACTCAGGACTTAATGTGTCTGCTCTAAAAGCTCACAATCTAGGCCCCTGCTTTCTTATAAGCATTTTCTAAAGGTGACCCTACCTTTCTTGCTCTTTTGTTTCTGACTTATTTTGTCTCACTGAATGTCACACATGTTCATTCACTTCGTTGCATGACTCATGACTTTGTTCCTTATTGTGTTAGCACAATCTTTGTTCATAAGTATACACCATCTTTCACCAATCTACTTCTCCATCAGTGCATCCTTCAGTCACCTACATTCATCAGGCATCATGTAGAGGGCCCAAAGTCCACAGTCCATCAACATTCTCAATTTTAGATAATTTCATTGTTCCCAAGAGAAAGAAAACCAATAAACACACCCTCACCAAATAGGAAATCTAAACCTCCTCTTAACTCTTGTCCCTCCCCTAATTATTTACCTCTGAGGTTGCTGTGGTAGTGCTGATGGTTTCCTTTTGAGCATAACTCATAGCATGCAATAGCAGTCTTTCCCCTGTACCCTGGACTTAAGCAGTCTTTATACAAGAATCATATCTTTGAAGTAATTCTTGTGAGAACTAATTCATATTTCTAGTGTTAATCAGTGAGGCATGTAAGTCTATACAACCCCTTTCAGTCTTGTTCATATTCCATATGGTAAAATTACAGACACACTAGAGAACCACCTTCACTCCTATCTATTCCCTTACATTGGAGTTCAGCCCCATTAGCTACCCACTGGTTGTTTAAGAGTATGTTATTTAATCTCCATGTATTTGTGAATGTTGTCATTCTTTGGTGGTTATTGAGATCCAGCTTCATCTCATTGTGATCAGAGAAAGTGCTTTGAATAATTTCAACATTTTTAAATTTATAAAGACCTGTTTTGTGCCCCAGCATATGATCTATCCTGGAGAATGTTCCATGAGCACTAGAGAAGAATGTGTATATATCCCTGTGTTTAAGGTGCAATGACCTATATATAGCTATTAGGCCTAGTTTATTTATCAAGTTATTTAACGTCTCTATTTCCTTGTTAATCTTCTGTCTGGTTTTTCTATCTATAGAGGAGAGTGGCATATTGAAGTCTCCTGCTATTATTGTTGAAACATCTATCATTCCCTTCAGTTTTGCCAATGTCTGTCTCATGTACTTTGGACCTCTTTGATTGGGAGCATAAACATTTATGATTGTTACATCTTCTTGATGAATTGACCCTTTAATTAGTGTATAGTGTCCTTCTTTGTCTCTTATTATGTCTTTACATTGAAAGTCTACTTTGTCTGATGTTAGTATAGCAACTCCTGCTTTCTTTTGGTTATAAGTTGCATGGAAAATCTTTTCCTATCCTTTCACTTTTAATCTATTTGTATCCTTGGACCTAAAATAAGTCTCTTAAAGCAGCATATGGCTGGATTATATTTCTTAATCCATTCTGCCAATCTGTATCTTTTAATTCGTAAATTTAGTCTGTTAACATTCAAAGTTATTACTGAAAATGCGTTTCTTGATTCCACCATCTTATCTTTTTTATTTTATTTTTCAGATCTATATATTCTTTTCCCTCTTTCTTTTTATATTCTTTAAATTACCCTTAGTGGTACTCTTCAATTCTGTGCCCTCCTCCAGACCTCCTCTCCTGTCTTTTTTCTTTCAGCTGGCAGAACTCCTTTTAGTGTTTCTTATAAGGCCAGTCTCTTGTTATCAAATTCTTTCAGGACTTCTTTGTCTGTGAAAACTTTAATCTTTCCCTCACTTTTGAAGGACAATTTGTCTGGGTACAGAATTCTTGGCTGGAAGTCTCTTTCAGGATCTTGAATATATCATACCACTGCCTTCTCACCTCCAGGTTGCTAGTTGAGTAGTCTGAACTCAATTTTATTTGGTTTCCCTTGTATGTAGTAGATTGTTTTTCTCTTGCCGCTTTCAGGATTTTCTGCTTCTCTACAACATTTGACAGACTGATTAGTATGTGCCTTGGGGAAGGCCTATTTGGATTTATTCTATGTGGAGTTCACTGGGCTTCCTTGACTTTCATTTGTTATCCCACTTATTTTATTAAGTAGAGTTGTATGAGCATCTTTAATTGGCTGTTTCAGCTTCCGTATTTCTTCTGGTGCTTTAATTTGGTCACTATGCAGGGCTGTATCTGTCTTCATTGTGATATGCTTTGTGTTCTTCTGCTGTCTTGGGGGCATGTAAATATCTTGATTGGTTTACTTTGGGAGTTGATTTTTTTCAGTAGTCTAAGGCCTTGTGTTTGTGGGATGGTTGTGCAGCAGTGAGCAGGGCATAGGGTGGGGCACCCAGTGCAGTGATTATTGCAGGGCAGGCCTGGGCGCAGGTTGGGGATGTTATGCTGATGCTTGTGAACGTGGGTGCCCAGCGGCCAGGAAGGAGGTAACTCTGTGGGTGCCGTGGTCTGGGGGGCATAACTCAGGTGTGTGCTGGTGTAAGGCATGGGGCCCTTTGTGAACATGCATAGAGCTGTGTCAGCAGGTTGGCATTATGCCTTTGTGGACTGGGGGCAGATGTGACCTGACTGAGCGGGTTGGCACGTTCTCAGAGCTGGGAAATGATGCTGAGGACTGTGCACACGCACAGTTCTAGGACTGCTGTAAAGTGCGATTCCCAGAGCTGACGTGATTGGGGGCCTGTGTGCATGTGTGGGCCTGGGAGTGTCGTAAACAATGTACAGAGCTCAGCAGGGGGTGGAGTGAGGCTGTGAACACTATGGGTGGGGTGGGGGGCAGGGGTATCTCAGCCCTTATTAGTGCCCACAGCCTTTATGCACTGGCAATAACCTGCAGGGAACAGGGAGGGGGAGGTAGTGCTCAGGAAGGGTGCAAGAGAGGTGGGTTGGGCTGCACTTGGGGTAGGGGTGTGAGGCAGGTACATGCACTGGGGGCTGGTGGAGTGGGGGCACCCGGAGCGGGGGGAATGGGAGTGGGTGTTGGGGTTCAGGTGTGTGGGGTGTGGGGTGAATCACTGGTCATGGGGCTGTGCTGGTGAAGGCAGTGTACCCAAGGAACGCGGCCTGGCTTATTTCCTAATCCCAGGATCCTGTCTGTGCACTCCTGCAGACTCTGCAGCTCCACACCAGGCTACAGCTTTCTGCCTCTCAGTTCTTTGGCCTCTGCAACCCAGGCTGCCCCATGTGGTGCAGAAGGCTTTTCCAGGTCAGCCGCACTCCTGAATTGCCACGTCAGTAGCCCTTCTGTCCCTTCTCTAACTTTTCCATGGAGCAGGGCTAATCGCAAGCTGCTGTCAGCATGAATGTATTTTGCACTTGGAAATAACGTCTTTTTCAGGTCCAAAGGGTGGAATGCACCATTTGAATCTATCATGTGCCCCAGAAAAGCCATGTCCTTTAATACTCATTCAATATTCCTGGATGACCTTTTTGATTGTTTCCATGGAGATGTGACCCACTCAGTTGTGGGTGGTAAACTTTGATGAGATGATTTCCGTGGAGATGCATCTTCACCCATTCAAGGTGGGGCTGTTTACTGGAGCCTTTTAAAAGGGAACTATTTTGAAAAAAAGCTTTAGTACCACCAGAACCAACAGAGCCCACTCAACCAGAGACCTATGGAGCAGAAGGAAAATGCCCCCGGTGAAGTCTTATGAAATGAGGAGAGAAAAATAACAGATGTTGCCATGTGCCCTCTCAGCTGAGAGAGAAATCCAAAACTTCATTCCCTCTTTCTTTGGAATTAAGGTATCTTTCTCTCAATGCCTTAATCTGGACATTGTCATGGCGTTAGAACTACATTTTCCACGTAATAAATTCCCCTGTTTAAAAGCCATTCTGTTTCTGATATACCACATTCTGGCAGCTTACAAACTAGAATGGTTTTGGTGGGCATAGGAGTCAGTAGTGGATGACTCAAAGTTACAATTTTAGAAGGTAATACAATTTAGGGGAAGAAAGTAAAGCAAGGTAGGAAATGAACAGTATACTATTGAGAAGGGATCTGAGACGATTTTGTGTTGAGAATAAAATAGAGCAAGCCTGAGAGCCCATGGGCACCGAAGGGATGGCTAACATTTTGAGAAGAGGGAGGGGCAGGTGCAAAGACCAGGGTGAGAGAGGAGCCAGGAGTTGCAGGTGCAAGGGTGAGATGAGTGGGAGATGGTGGGAGATGAGTCAGAGGCAGCAGGCCAACTCTCATGAAGGCTATGAGGACTCGGGGATGACCAGGCTTCCCGGCTTCCGGGTTAGAGGTGCAGGAAAGCCATGGTGTGTGACTTTGAGCAGATAACAAATGTGATCTTATTTATGGTTTGAAAGAGGAAAAAACAAAACATACCATGAGCTCTAGGAAGAACAGACATAGGAGTGGGAAGTCAATGTAGGGAAAGGCATAAGAAGCAGCCTGGGAAGGGGCAGTGGTGATGGGGCAGCTAATAAGAACTTGTCAGGCTGGGCTGGTGTTGAAGATGGAGATGACAGGTGCTGACCAGGTACTGGGTAGGAGGGAAGGAGGAGCTGAGGATGTTGTCAAGGTTTGGTTTTCTTTCTCCAAAGTAACTCCATGAATGAAGATGCCATTTAAAGACATGAGAGACTCTATTTATCCAGGTTTTGTTCCAAGAGGAGATTCATGAGCATGGGGTTTAGGGAAGCATACAAGGCTGAATAAATTGTTGACAGAGCTATTGATGTACACTTCATGTAGTAACATCCGCCCTTTTAGGTAGACATCTCTAAATTTGCCTTATGTTTGAATTTTACCAAATGTATACAGACAGGTAACCAGCCTTACAATCATGATAGAGAATATTTTCATCACCCTCCAAAAATGTTCCCTCATGACCCTTTTTTGTCAATCCCCTTTTCCTACCCCCAGCTCCTGGAAATGACTGCCCTGCTTTCTTTCCCCATAGTTTTGCCTTTTCTAGAATGTTATAAAAATGGGATCATACAGATGGAATCAGGCAGTATGTGGTCCTTTGAGTTTGGCTTCTTTCATCTTGCACAATGCATTTGAAATTTGCCCATGTTGTTTGTATCCATAGTCTGTTCCTTTTTATTGCTAAATAGTATTCTATCATATGGATGTGCCACAATTTGTCCATTCACCTGTTGATGTACATTTGCAAGTTTTTCTCCAGTGCCAGGAAATAATGACTAAAGCAGCTATAAACACGCACCCACAGATTTCAAGTATACACATTCTCTTGAGTAAACTCTTATAAGGGAGATTTTTGGGGCATAGGGTAAGCACATGTTTAACTTTACAAGAAACTGACAAGCTAAAGAAATTATTTTAAGAAAGAGGGAGTGATCTACTGGTCAAATGTTGCTGATTACCTGCAGAGACAGAGTGAAAGATACAGTGTGTTTTTGATGACTTTGATGAAAGTATTGTTGATGACCTTGATGAGACTCAAGTAAGAGTGAGTTAAAGAGGTATTTGAACAAAATGACAAGCATCCCATATTACAGGATGGTCTAAGGATAAGAGAGACAATTTATAGTAAAGATAGTACAAAGAGTCTGTGGGATGCTTCTCTAGTGTCTGCCTCCTTTTATAGCAATAGAACTCTAATTTTATTTGGAATGCAGCTTGCCCAGCTGGAAAGACTACATTTTCCAGCCCTCTTATAGCTAGACTTGTTAGTCATGCTTGTTGAGTGAACTTTCAAGAAAGCCCCTTAAAAGGGGGATGGAGCAGAGAATTGGCAAATGTTCATTTCGCCTTTCTGCATCTTCCTTCCTGGAATAGGGACTGACAGCAGCTCCAGCTGCCACCATGTAACCTTTAGCTAATACGACTTGGAGGATGGATGCCAGCGCTAAGGATGGTAGAGAAGAAAGGCAAGTAATTTCAATCCCAGATGGTTTCATTGAGCTGCCAAATTAGCTCAGACTGCCTACCTCCAGACAGCTTTTCCATGAACCCCTATTTGGTAAGCTAATGTATTTAAGTCTATTAGTAGTTGAGCATATTTTTCAAATACTACAGATAGTAAACTTCATTTCTCCCTAATTGATCTATAAATTCAATTTGATCCTCAAATAAATAATTAAATAATTTGTTTGGGAATTTGATATGCTGATGCTAAAACTCACACAGAAAAATAAACGTGTAAGGATAGCCCAGAAAATTCCAAATCAGATGTAACAGGGGAAACTAGTGCTATAGTTATATTTTAAAGCTATGATAAGCAAAGCATAGAGGTGCTGGTACCTAAAGAGATCATTAGGTCAATGGAACAGAATATATAGCCCAAAAGTAGAACCAGAGAAGGAAATTGGAGTAGCATAAAGGCACTTTTTCAGATATTCTCAATTTAGTGGAAAAAATGGGTTATTTAATAAGTGTTGTGGGAACAACCAAGTTGGGAAAACTGTTGAATCCATTATTAGGGTTTGAATGGGCATAATAAACTAGGATATACTCCAAATACATCAAAGATTTAAAGGTAAAATACAAAGGCACACAATTAATAGAAACTTAAAACTGGAGAAATTATTTCATAGCCTGAGAGTGGAAAAGATCTTCCTAATTATGACAGAAAGAAACACACACACACACACACACACACTCACACCCAGAAACCATGAAATAAAAGCTTGATAAATTTGAATACATAAGAAATAAAAAATGCTTACATGGCAAAACCCACCATAAGCAGAGCCAAATAACAAACATAAATTGGGGGAAGTATTTGCAAAGGTCAGTTTCTCTAATGCGTAAAGAGCTCCTACAAAATAAGACTAAAAACTTAATAGAAATATGGACCAAGGATTTGAAGAGGTAATTTACAGTTAAAGAAATACAAATCACTGCTAAATGTGAAAAGATGCTCATCTTTGCTTAAAATAAGAGTCATGCAAATTAAAACTACCCTGAGGTATCATCTTTCACCTAACATACTGTTAAAGATCAAAAATTGGATGAGGTTGCTGGCAAAGGTCTGAGGAAGCAGGCGTTCTCACACTGAGCTGAGTGCAAGCTTAAAAAGAAGCATCCCCTGACTCTACAGTGTGCTAACCACATTCTCATTGATTGATTGCTTATCTGATCCTCATATTTGCCCAGAGGGACAGGTACTCTATCTTTATTTGCCAGAGGGAGAAGTTGACGCTCACAGAAGTTGTTTCCCTGACAGCCATTGTCAGATGACAAGACAGGAATAGAACTCAAGCCTTGATATCCACAAAAATGTGTTTCTTCTGCTAAACCAGCGTCCTACCTCTCCCCTTCCCCATCCTCTCTCTCTGCTCCTTCCCTTTGTCCTCCTTCATTTCTCCCTTCCCTCCCTCCCCCATCCTCCCTCTCCCTCTCCCTTACTGTCTTTCCCTTCCTTTTTGTCTTCCCATCCTTTATCCTCTTTCCCTCCTCCCTCTTTCATTCCTCTTTCACCATTCTTCCCTCTGCAAGTAGTCACTGAGTCCCTCTTCTGTGCATAGAGGAGTTTTCTTACAGATCTGAAAACAGAAAGACCAGGCTAGTTTCAACTCGGATTCCTTTGACTAGGAATGCAGTAAGAACCCCTTGGTGTTTTCTGCTGCTCTTTCCTTGTTTCCCAGCTAGCAGACTCATAAACTGGCAACATCTAGAAGACCCTGGAACCCGAGAGGTCCACCCGTAGACCTCTTCTTGAAACACACTCCTTCTCCACTCTGGCCCCAGGGATTCTAAGGAAGACAGGTTTGCTCTCCAAGAGGGTGACTGAATAAATTGTTCTGTGAGAACAAAACCACAGCTTGACAGCCAGGGACCTAAGAGTCTTCTCATCAGGTCCTGGGGGAGAACTAGGGGAACGTGCGTGTGAGCATGTGTGTGAGTGTGTGTGCACTCATGTTGTTTTAGTTTGCTGAGGCTGCCCAAATGCAATACACCAAAGATGGACTGGCTTTTTATAAAGCACCAGAGCACTTCCTAGAACATCAAGGCAGAAGACCTGCCCTCTGACTCCAGGGAAAACTCACCACCTCCACATGCACAGGTAGATCCACTCTCCTGGTCCCAGTTTTGTTGGTTTCAGACATTAGCTTTCAATACAAATACAATACCAACTCAACTTTATTTACTTACAAATTTACAGTTCCTTGGAGGAAAGGCAGCTAGTTTTCATTTGGGCTTTTCTGTCACATGGGAGGCACAACAATGTCGGCTCTCCCTCTCTCCAGGCTTCTGGGTTCAAACTGCTTTCCCTGGGTGGTATTCTCTGTCCTACTCCAAACATCTGGGTCTATGTTGCTGTGAGAGTTGAGCTGAGGTATGCTGAGCTGGGCTGCACTGAGTTGCTTCTCGCTCTTCTGCCCTCTCCTTTTAAGCCTCCACCTAATCAAATTAAAACGTCGCTCATTGCAGAAGACACTTCCCTTAGCCGACCACAGATGTAACCAGTCATAGATGAATTTCACATGCTGATGATTTAAGTCCACAGCAACAGAACAACTGGACACCATCACCTGACCAAGTTGACACCTGAACCTAATAACTACAGTGTCCACCCATTGTCAACTTCACACATTACCTTAAGCCATATATAATCTCTAAATAGAAACAATAACTGACATAGCTTTTCAGCTAACAATGCTAATCTGCCCTGCATACAATACACTAAATCTTTCCACATAATAAACTGCATTCATTTCATCACAATATCACAAAAGCCATAAACTATTTCAGTAACAGTACAAATGCAATACCAACTCAAAAATAGCACAAAATCTCATCAAAGTCAGTTACAGGCATGGTCTATCCTAAAGCAAAATTCTCCTCTGGCTGTAGACCTGTGAACTAAAAGCAAGTTATCTGCTTCCAATATACAAAGAAGGAATAGTCAGGATAAATGATCCCCTTGCCATAGGGAGAAAGTGGAATGAAAACAGGGGTCACCGTACTTAAACAGTTCTGAAAACCTCAGGACAAACTCCACTAGATTTCAAAGTCCAAGAGTCATTCATCCTTACGGCCTTAGAAAGCAGCACTCCCGCTTTTCAAAGGACTTATGCAGTGGCCCTGTTCTCTCCAAACACTGGGATTAGAGTTACAACATTGGGGAAATTGGGGAAACCAACTTTTTCCTGGCCCCAGCCTCCTCCAGCATCTGGCCAGATTCTCTGCTATCTCTGGGGCACACTCTCAACCTGTTCAGAACCTGTGGCAGATAGGCTAATGCAGACCACCTTCTCTGAGGCCTGGGGCACCAGGACTCTTCCTGAAAATTGAGGAGGAAGACTCACCCTCTGGCTCGAGGGAAAACCCACTTCCTCTGCACACACAGGAGGATTCACAATCCTGGCCCAAGGTTTCTTGATTTTAGACCTTAGCTTCCATGATTCTGCCTCTGTGGTTATTCTTCATCCTATCTGTCCATTTTCTGTCCCTGTTAGCCCAGACTGGCAGTGGTTCCTTTTTACAGATCTCACGAAAAATTTGTTGACTTGGCATGTAGCACAGAGGAATTAAAGCCTTCGGAGAATAGGACCTCCCACATACCCTTTCTGGATAACTCCACCTCCAATCCTTGCTTGCTATGTAGTGATTGACTGACTTCATGTTTGGTTAAATCCTCACATGGGGCAATAGTCTCCGGGGTCTCACTTTCTGGAAGCCCAGAATTTTTGAACAGTTTCTGGTTTCTTTATAGTCAAAAATTCAGGTCTTAGCTTATCCCTTTCTTGTCGCATTTTACTATAAGCTGCTAGGAGAAACCAGGCTGCATCTTCCACACTCAGTTTGGAAATCACCCCAGCCAAGTATCCCAGATTGTTGCATTTACAGTCTCCCTTCCATCTAGCACCAGGAATCTACTGAATTGGCCAAATTTTATGACACTTCAAAAAAGGGTTACCTTCCTTTATATGTTAGTGCATGCTTGCATATGACCAAGACGGTGTACACATGTGTGTAAGTGTGTGATGGTGTGTACACATGTGCATTGTGTGAGTGTGTGATTGCATGTACATGTGTGTAATTGTGTGTAAATGTGTTTGCTCACATCTTGATGCACAGGCATGTGCTCACATGTGCATGTGTAGTGTGCTCTCACAGGTCATGAGGCATGTACTCCCATGTTTGTATCCATTCATGTGTGTCTGCACACGTGAGTGTGCCTTCACAGTGCATATGTGTGCACTCACATCTGTGTGCACTTGCAAATGTGTGTCAGTGTGCACTTGCATGCATTTCTGTGTATAAGAATGCACTCTCACGTGTGTAGGTATGGTGAGAGGTGAAGCCTCAGCGTGCAAACACAAATAGGTTGCATTTATCAATCACTTCACAAGTGCTGAGTCCTGTCATAGGTATTTTCCATTCTCCACTGAGTAAAACCTGAGCTTCCCTCAGCTTTTCCTAGTTTCAGAAATACCTGAAGTCCCTTCCCACTGCGTAGCAGGATACTTCGGAGGGCTTGGGTGGGGGGGGTCATCTATTAAACCAGGCACTGGTCAGATTTCCAGGGCTGAGAGCTCTACTTCTTCTCCTCTGAGCGAAGCTCCTTAGAAAAATGTAATAACTTTCTTGCTTATTAATCAGGACATTTGCAAATATTTATCTATGCAAGTGTTTGTCTTTGTGTGTGTCTGTGTGTATGTGTGTGTGTGGGGGGGTTGGTGGGCTTGAGGGAGTGGGTGAAAGATGCATTCCACTCTGAAGGAACTCCAGGCCCCTTGGAGAGGCAAAATGCTTGCACAAATCATTCTAATCCAGGAATTAAAAGGGCAGCCTCAGAGGCCCAGAGAAGTGCTTCTGGGTGGGGAGGAGGCAGTGGAGTCCTCTGCATCAGCGTCTCATTTTCTATCAGGGGAGCTGCTCAAGCTCTATGTCTCCCAGATGCCAAGAGTTATAAATGGCCAAGATTCTCCTTGCACTCCAATCCAGGATCCACAGCTAGGTGTTCAGGAGCTAACCCAGCAGCTGGTGCTGTGCTGGCCTGGCTTTTCCTGCCCTCACCTGCAATGCTCCCTTCACCTAGGCCAGAGACTCACACTGAGTGCAAGAAGACCCTCGTGCTCTGCACTGGGGATGGAGGGTCCTTGCAAGCTCCCATCCTGTTGCCCCTCTGCTACATGCTTGACAACTTGCATGGAGTCATCCTCCTGAGCCATTTGCTCTTGCTCTCTCCTCAGTTGCTGCGAGTCTGTCATCTCTCCTCAGCTTTATTACAAGCTCCTAGAGGTCAAGGGCTCTGACTAGGCTGCTTCTGGGCACTGAAGAGTCTTAGAACTAACTGAGGGACCAGAGGTGAGGTAGGGCCACCCCATCTGAGCAAAGACCACCTGAGAACTGAAGTCTAAGAAGCCTAGCCACATTTTGGTCACCTGGAGCTAAGAGATTCCTGGTGCAGCCTCCTCTCTGCACCTTCCCTTCCCGTCTGTATCCTCCCCCTCCCTTTTGTGGCCTCAGCCTCCAGTCTATATCATCACCCTCCCTTCCATGTTCTCAGCCTCCATTCTGCACACTTAGCCTCCCCTCCGTGTCTTTACTCTCCCTTCTGCATCCTCAGCCTCCCCTCTGCATACTCCCTTTCTCTCCATGTCTTCAGCCTCCTTTCTCCACCCTCAGCATCTTTTCTGCATCCTCAGCCTCCCCTTTGCATCCTCTGTCTCTTCTCTGTGGCCTCAGCCTCCTCTCTGTGCTCTCACTCTCCCCTCTGCGGCCTCAGACTCCGCTATGCATCCTCATCTTTCCCTCTGGTCATCAGCTTCCCTCCTCTGTCCTCAGTCTCCCTCCTGCATTCACAGCATCCTACATCCATCCTAAGACTCCCTCCTGCATCCTCAGTCTCACTTCTCCAGCCTCAGCCTGCTTTCTCCAGCATTAGCATTCTTGGCTGTGATCCTCAACCTCTGCCTAAACACTTCAGCGACAGTTTCTCACTCTCCTGGGAAAGCAGATTCTAATTTCAATGTGAGAACATGCCTCTGTTTAATGAGTCAATAACTGTCTCCCTGAATCTTCCATGTATTGGCTCTTGTTCTGTCTTCTGGAGTCTCAAAGGAAAAACTCAACTCCTTTCCCCATGGTGTCCCATGTTCGGATTTCACAGAAACTTCAAGGCCTGACTCTTGTTCCTTCTTTTCCTTGGACTTAAGTAAAGGAACTCCCTGCTTTCTTTCCCCAGACCCTTTCTCTCAGACCTGCAAGTGGGCTGGTGGTCAGGGGGATTTGAGGGCAAACTCTTCGGGTAGCTGAAAAGACTCTTGGTTGGGGACCCTCTGAGATTCTGCAGGAAGTTCTTTTGGCTCATTTATCCCTTTGACTAACAGATATGAATCTCATCATGTGGGATTCTGATTAAAGAACTGTTCTCAAGGAGGCAGCTCATGGAGAAGCAAGTGAGCCAAGAAACCCTGCAAGCATATGGCGCCTCCTCCACCCCTTCTGTACCAGCTCGCTGGGCGGCTGGAAAGGGAGGGACATTCTGGCCCCCTCACCCGCAGCTCTCCCACCTCTGTCTTACTAGGAGCTTAGCATCGCAGAGTCAGGGAGTTTGAGGCTTGGCTCAGGGGTGTCTGCTGATGGCTGTCATATGGGGGGGGGCAGAGGCGTAGAGCAGAGCTGCTGTTCGAAATGATGTCTTACGGTTAGGGCAGGGCTGGCACTCCCCCATGCTCTCCTTTCAGGAGGCAGACAAGGCTGCCCTCTTCACAAGTACTGTTGGGAAGGAGGAGAAAAGAGAGTTAGCCAAATGGCCTGGAGATCCTGGGCAGGGAGGGAGCTCCCTATGCAAGAGCCTGCCAGGAATCTCACACATGCCTCCACCTGCTCCTCTGAGATGCCAGCTACCCCTTCCCCATGTCCCCTCTGCATCCTACCTCAGCCCCCATCCTCCACAGGCCAGAAAAGAGGTGATGTCACAGAGCTGAATGCATATTCATATTGAAGAGATGCTATGGCAACCAAGAGGCAACAGAAATAGTCTCATGGCAGATACTCTGTGAAGCACCCCTCCTTCTGGGAATGTATGAGCCATGGAGCCGGGGGCCTAGCTGAGCCTTGAACCTAGACCAGGTGAGGCAGGGAACCAGGTGAGGCAGAGTTGGTGGGGGCCCTAATCTGGGTAAACCAAGACAGAGCTTGATCAACACAGAACCAGCAGTACTAGCAGATTTAAACCCTTTCATGCTAATCCTCCTTCCAAGTTGTGTGCCCTTAGGAAAAGTCCTCTGTGTTCAAAAAGCAAGGAGGGGTGGGCCACGGTGGCTTAGCAGGTAAAGTTTTCTCCTGCCATGCCGGAGACCCGGGTTCAATCCCCAGTGCCTGCCCATGCAAAAAATAAAAATAAAAAATCAGGGAGGGTGCTAGCTCTTGGATGTAAGATTTGCTATAGGCTTTGAATTCCTCATGGACATTCTGGAAGCAACTTGAATGGTGGCTTTGGGGTCTGAGATCAATGATCCTGGTGGGTGTTTTTAGGGACTGGAACTCTGGTTTAGGAGTGTAGAGGTGCAGGTTTTTGATCTAACTTCATTCCAGAGAGTGAAGGAGTGAAAGTCATGCACTTATTTCAGACAGCTTTGAGATCGCATCCTCCTGCTGGGACTGTTGCCCTCTACCATCTCCAGGCCCTTGAATGCTAGATAAAAGCTCCTGTCTTAGGAGTTTGGACAGGGACCAGCTAACTCAGGGCACAGGCTCTAGGTTCTGACACACTGAGCTCCTAAAAGACACGCCCTCTTATTTATTAGTGGTGCTGTCTAGGGCAAAGGAACTTTGTCTCCATCTCCCTGTGCTTTGTTCCCTCTTCTTAAAGATGAAGGTCATGGTAGCACATACCTCAGTGCACAGTTGTGAGGGTGAAATGAGGTTTTACAGGTAAAGGGCTCAGAATAGAGCCAGGTCTATGTATATGTTTGATAAATTCCAGTTATTATGAATGGCTTGAAGGGTAGGTAGTATAATGAATGCTGTCCCCCACAGACATACTCATGCCCTAAACACCAGTCCTATGTGCGTAGCCTCATGTGTAGATGGAATCTTGTAGATTCTACTAAGAAGAGGCCAAACTGTTTGTAAGGACCCTATATGGCTGCAGTCTTTATAAGCAGAGGAAACTTGGACCTAGGAGTAAAAGCTTCAGGAGGAGACAGAAGGACAGGTGGCCACTAGGTGTATTGCCAGCAAGCCAACACCAGCACGCTACAGACATGGAGACCTGCCAAAACCTTGATTTGGGAACTTGAATCTCCCAAACTGTGAAGCAATACCTGTTGTTTAAACCAACTGTTCTGGGATGTTTGAGCAAAGCAGCCTTTCCAAACTCAGGTCACATGCGGTTAAAAGATTATTGCAAATATATGTGCACATATGTGCATGCACACATGCTCTAGAACATAAAAAACACTCAATAGCCACTGACGGTTATTGGTGGTGATAAGACCACAGGAAAAAAACTCTATGCCTTGCATGCCTCACCTAAAAAATGGGGATAGGGTCTCCCATACTTCCTTGAGCTCTCCAGAACAACTTAAAGGTATTTCCTTCCAAAATGTGTACACAGCTTTGGGGAGCATAAACCCAGAAAGACAAGACATTGCCAGAAATATAGAATCTGTCCCCTCACCCCTAAACTCCACCTTGAATCTTTCAGACCTGTTTAAATTAGATGGTCTTTTCACGGTCCCCATCAGAGGATTGTGGAAAGGAAGGAAGCGTGAGATAGTTCTCATTTTTATGCGAGCATTCACCACCTGGAAGGTGTGGGACGTTAATTAAGAACAAGGAAACAAGGGTGAGACTGGGATACAGGTGGAGTGAACCCTTGGGGCCCCCGGGGTTGCTGAGCTCTGGTCGTTACTGAGGTGCTAAGCCTTCTTCTACAGAAACATCCTCTTTCTAGGTAAGGAGGAGAAGATCCTGGAGACATGGGGGCCTGCAAGCAGTCCCTGAGCACCCCAAAGATTTCCAAAACTTCATCAAATGACCATCTGTCCCCTCCTGGGTTCCTGAGCACCAGAACATACTGTCTACAGTGGTATTCTCAGAGTGTGGTCCTCCGACTAGCAGCACCAGCACCATTTGGGTACTTGTTAAAAATGCATCTCCTTGGCGCGGATCCAGATCTAGTGAAGGAGAAGCTGGGGGTGAGGCCTGGCAAGCTGTGCTTAAACAAACCCTCCCTGGAATTCACTGGAAGTTTAAGATCATTTAAATCTTCTAAATTGTAAAGTGGGGGCAACATTTTAAACCAAAACATCATGTTCTTAATCTTAATCCACTCCCGTGGGTGTGAACCCATTGTAAATAGGATTTTGATGGGGTTAATGGGTCTTAATTCTATTACTGGGGACTTTTACAGAAGGTCACAGAGAGAGAAGCCGCAGGAAGCAGCCGAAGGTGGAAGTCAACAGAACCCAGAAGAGAAAGGAGACGTTGCCATGTACATTGCCATGTGATGGAAAAGCCAAGGAACCCCAAAGATTGCTGACCAGCCAGAAGAAACCAATCTCGGGAGGAAATAAGCTTTCTAATCCCTGAAAACATGAGGCAATAAATTCCTGTTAAACCAACCTATTGTATAATATCATTTCAGCAGCAGTTGGACAAGTAAAACAACCAGCACCCAGATTCCTGCATCTCAATGTACTTGAGTTTTGGTGCTAGACAGTTCTGAACTCAAATCCCATTTAGCTTCTAACTAATTTGGTGGTTCCTCTGTTTTGTAATCTCTAAAACGAGTTCAATAATACCTATCTTGAGAATTTTGTGAAGATTGGAAGTAATGCAAGTAAGATACTTGGGAGGTGGTAGTTGCTCTTTAAGGAGTAGCTTAACGAGTTGCTTTATTATCAAATGAAAAAACACTTAAGAAGACTTCCTCCATCATCCCCACCTTCTCCACCTCCCATTTTTGGCCCATAACTTAGGGCAAAATATTATCATATAACAATAAATTGTGTTAAAGAAGTTTGAATCATATCACTTACATCATCTGCAACTCATTCCAATGGATCACTCCATGTCTTGTTCACTTAGCTCAGCAGACACTGAGCATGGAGCTAAGCTCAGGTAGATGTGTAGACCAGGCTTTGGTAAACAAGAACCTAGAACAAATTCTAAGGTATTATAGCCTTTCTGCCCGGTTTCATTTCCATATCTGAATACTGATTTGCCAAAAAACATCCAATGCCCCTCCAAAAATCCATTTCCCTTCTCTTCTTTCAATCCAGCTAGCTCCACCACCAAAATACATAGCTGCATACACCTGCACAAGCATCCATGCATGCATGTACACACATACACACATGTGCACACACATACATATACACATAAACACACATACATTATATGTGCACACATGAATGCATGCACACACATATGTAGTAGAAAATCACCCAATCCTCTCTCTGAACCTGCAAAGCTTTCTCCAGAAGGAAAGGAAAGGAAAAGAAAAGTCCTCTGGACATCCTGCCCTAGGGACATGAGGGCGATGGCCAGTGCTTACGTCGCACATCCTGCCTGCACAGAACCACAGGGCAGTTGGTGAGAAGAGTGAGGGCATCTTGATTCGTGCTATCAGCGCCACATGGGGCACAAAACACCAAGTGGACAAAACCCATCAGTACGTGCCAAGCTGTGAAGGAAAATGCAGCTCACTTAACAGCCTCAACATCGATCTCCACCTGCTTTTCCTGATGAAGCTGCATTCATAAGTACTGGTAAATCCATTAGACAAATGTGACACTCTATTACTCACCGCATCGACTGGGACCAGCCATGCGGTCTGGAAGGGGCTGATACGACAGGGGCAAGGTGGGAGGAGGCTCTACTGGAGCTGGTGGGCTCTGCAGAACGGGCGGGTGGATAAATGGATGGACAAGTGGAGAGATCCCCGCCCTGGACTGGCTGGTGGTGGGGAGAAGTGAAGGCCCGGGGCTGCCTGTGACCCCATGTTGTACTTACTTGGTATGGCTAGGCAGATCTTGTTTCACATCTGAATTCTACCTCACCCTGTGAACTTGGACCAGATACTTAGCCCTTTGGAGGGCCCCCCTGCCTTGGAGGGCTTGGAGACGATGGGCATAGATAGTCAGGAACATAGGGTGGGTTTCTTTTTCATCATCTTACCCCCTCCTTAGAGTACCCCACGAGGTTGCAGGATGGTGGAGGTAGGCCCTACCCCCACTGTACAGGCAAGGAGTCTGGTACTCAGAGATATTGAGTGACTTGCCTCAGGTCAAGTCAGTACAAGGCCCCCCAAATGTAGGTTTTTGATTCCAGTTCTAGGACCTGATCAGCTTTGGGGTCATGACCTTGGGTTGTGAGAATGATGATGTCATTTCATCATAATTAAGAGAAGCATGGGGACCTTCAGGGCCACCCCGGGAAGGAGACTTTTGGCCCTTGGCATTTACCCTCAGAGTATCTCGTCCCTTGCAGATGGGTCTAGACGTCTGAAAGGCACTCTGAGGTGGTGGCAGGCAACCAGAGAAGGAGGCCCTGCACAGAGGTGGGAAACTGGCATGGCTGAGAGAAGGAGCAGGCCAGGCGGGGAGTGACACTACCTCAGGCACCTCGTCAGGACTGCAAGGGTGCCGGATGGGGGTCACCCTGTCCTCACAGCACCCCCACACCCTGAGCACGAGGAGCATGAGCTCAGAGCTGGAAGAGGCAACCCCACAACACAGCCATCTCTGGGGAGCTAGAATAGAGTGCCTGCCCAGGACTCCTGGGCTCCCAGCCCCTCCCCCCACCCCCCAGCTCCCTCCCCCTCCTGGCTACTAACCACCCCCCCACCCCTCCCACCCCCACTTCCCTGCCTGCCCCTCCGCCTCTTGGCTCTCTGCCCCTCAGGGAGCAGGACCCTGGGCCCCCTCCCAGTAGGTGTTTCTATGCTCTCACATTGCGCCTTGGTGATGTAGAGCACCCAGAGAGGCTTGTGGGTGGACACAGCCCCATGGGTGGACACAGAGCCAGGTTGATGTGTGCTCCTAGTGAGGTCTTGGAGGGGAGACTTGGGGACCCCATGGGAAGGAAAGGGGCTGCTCCGGAGCTCGGATGCAGCACCTGGGGGTCAGCCTCTAGCCTCCGGGGTATCAGCCTGCTCTTGTGAACTTTCTGCCCTTGACCTTTCTCCTCAGCCAGAGGGGTAGTCCTGCAGGGCAGAGTCCTCTGTGCTTCGTCTTCTTAACTCTAATGGAAATTGCACACAGGGACCCCACAGACAGGGGAGCAGCCAGGGTGGGTGTCGGCCCGTTCATTGGACTTCCCAGACCCTTAGCACTCACCCAGCTGGATGAGCACACTGGGCTCACCCATGGTCTGCTCTTCTTTCCTTCCTAAGCACACAGGGCCAATGCCTTCCCTGACTCCCATCCATTCCTTCAGGCCAGTGAAAGGTTAGCAGAAGTGAGGTGGGCATTTTAGATTGAGGCAGAGAATAACCTCAGCTCTGCCCACCTGCGTGCTCTCCACAGCGCACGTGGGGCTTAGCCTAGAGACACAGAACCCCCATGCCTGACGTAGGCTGGAGTGCAGACCCCGATGTGGGTCAGCAGGCCCTGTGTGAGTGGGAAATGCATTCTGGGTGCCCTCAAGCTCTCAGAGTTAGGAGCTGCTTGTACTGGGAGCATTGCTTAGCCTACTGGCACAGAGCCCAGCAAACTGAAACTCCGTGAAGCCGAGGGATCATCCAAGGTCGAAGGGCTCAGGAATGAAAGCCCCTAGAGGGAAGCTTCTCACTCAGGCCTGGTGCCTCTCCCACTACCTTGAACCTGATCCCTGACTGGCTTCACAGGACCTGCAACTCAGGCTGTTTGCACTGGCTGGATCTGGTAAGTTCTTGGCATGGCCCTCCACGGCCATTTAGGGCCCTCTTGCTGGGGGGTGGCAGTGCAGGGCAAACTCTTCAACCCCAGCCCAGAGCCCTGTGGATCACAGGGGCTGAGAAGGGCCCCCTGAAGCTGGTGGTCTCTCTAGCACTCAGGCTCTGGCCCAGCCTCTCACTTCTCACTTCCCGGCAACACCTAGGCAGAGGTTCCCTGCCCAGGCCTTCATTTATGGGAGGGATGACACCCTCAGAAGCTCCTGTCTTAATTGTTTCTGCTGTTTCTGGATGCTGCCTCCTCTGTATCTGTCCTCCTGCTGCAGAAAGAAATAACCCGGCTCTGGCTGGAAATGATCATGGAACACAACATCAGCAGGTATTCAGCAGCGAGATGCCGGCTTATGCCCAGGGCTCATGGGAAGGTCGGGGGCACCCAGGAGCCCCACAAACCTTGCCCCTTGGGGAGTGCTCCTGTTTGTTCTTTAGAGTGAGGTTGACCGGGGACATAACTTGGTGGCAGAGAAGAGGGCCCAAACAGCCACTTGTGTCTAGATCTGGTTTCCTTGAGCCAGTAGCTTCAATTGTGACTTTGTCTCAGTTGGTCTCTAGTATCTTTGGAGAAGATGTGGAAAAGGCCAGAATATTCTGGTTAATATTTGCAGATATTTTTTTTAAATTTTAGGAATGAATGGATGACTGCACTCAGAAGTGACTGGGCTCAGAAGAAGGTGGTGGTCCTGGCAGGCTTCCTGGAGGAGGAAGCCTGAGCTGGCTTTGAAGGATGGAGTTCAGGACAGCTCGGTTTTATCTCCTACAAGAGCTGGCTCTGCAGACTGAGCAACTTATAGCTTTGGGTTGGACAAGTTTGGGATAACAGTACTGCTTGTACCTAGCAGGCAGTATTTCTGGGCAGGCACAGACTCTGTCCCTTTCTCACCTTTCCCCTTTGCACTGTGGAGCCTTCACTCTATCAGTGAGAACTGATTAAAATGGATAAAAGGCTCCCCTGGCTGCCCAGGCCTGAGGTCTTTGCTCAATGAAGGAGAGCTATTTCTTGGTATCTCTGAGTTTGACCCCTTCCCCAACCTCACTATTTAGCCCCTTCCTGATGCCCAAGGTCTGGGCATGTATATGTGACTTTCATTGCACAAAGGGTGACTCAGTAAATCAGTGTCCTTTCTCTTAGAGGCAGTGGATGCTTAGCTTGGTGTTTAATAGCATCCCAGGTCTGTGCATTTCTAGGACTTCCTATCCTTTCCTGCTTTCTGCTTTACTCTATGGGCAGCTGCTTTGTATGCGCTCCTGCTTCCCAGGTAGGGAGTGGGCACCTCAAAAGCTGAGTCCTCATGTCATATGTCTCTGCATCTCCACAGCCTGGTGCGATATTGGGAAATGTGGCCCATGAACCCCTGTGCCGGGGCTCCCCAAGGCCGGCATCCATTCTTTCACGATAGGGGAATTGAGTCTGCAGAGACGGGGTAGCGATTTCAATGAGATATAAAAACTCAGGGCACAATGGGACCCAGAGAAAGGAAAGCCATTCCTCTAGGGGATATGGGGGTGAGAATGGTGTTTTAGTTTCCTAGCTGCCAGAGGAGAGGCCATGCAATGGGCTGCCTTAAATAATGGGGACGTATAGGCTTGTGATTTTGAAGCTAGGGGAAGTCCAAAATTGAAGCATCACCAAGGCACTGTTTTCCCCCAGAAGACTGTGATGTTCTGGGGTGGCTGCTGGCTACCCTTGGTCCCTGGCTTTTCTGTCATATGGCAATGGAAATGACAGCCTCTCCTGGCTTCTCCTTTCTCTCCTGGGTTCCTTTGACTTCCCGCTTCTGGCTCCCCATTTCACTTTCTTTCTCTGTGACTTCCCTAATAGGCCTGCAGTAATAGAATTAAGACCCATCTTGAGTCAGTTGGGTTACACCTATTAATAAGAGTTTGCAATTCACAGGAATGAATTAGGATTAAGAATATGTTTTTGTAGGGAATTGGGACCCTACACGTAACTCCAAGGGACCGTACCAGGTCAGGTTGAGACAGAACAGCCTTCAAGCGAGCTGAGGGAGGGGAGAGCTCCATCAGCTCCCACACTTGGCAGGTGGGGGAATTGGGGCCTTGGAGGAATGGATACTTAGCTCAGGACTCCCTGCCCCGGGGGCTGCCAGAGCCCATCTATGATCTAGGGTTTCCCCTGTAGGCCAGCACCCATCCCTTTGCCTGTCTTGGGTCATGAAAGGTGCTGTCAACATGGGAAAAAGGATGCCTGTGAGGAGCTCATATGGCATCAGGCTCCAGCGGTAGAGAGGGGCCCAATAGCAGCCTGCTCAGCCCTGGGTTCCGACTCACGCAGTGCCAGGTCTGAGTTCCACAGCACCGGCTTCTAACTTGCACAGCGCTGAGGTCCCAGATGCCTGGATTTACATGTTTCTTTTGGTCCTTTCAATTTCTTTGAGGTGGTGACAGGAGGGGCACCAGTGGTTCTGCTCAGTGTCCCACCCTCCACTTCTCTGCCCCATCGACCTGCTGAACTCAGATGCAGACACTCAGCGTAGCCAGTGGCTGATGTTGGTGCCCGCAGGGACCACATTTACCTTTAGGAAATCCAGTGCAGGACCTGAGTTCTCTTCCAGTCCTTTCCCCCAGTCATCATCATCATCATCTTCTTTTTTTATTGTGTGGGCAGGCACCGGGAATCAAACTCGGGTTTCCAGCACGGCAGAGGAGAATTCTGCCACTAAGCCACCGTCGCACAGCCCTTCTTTTTTAAATTAAAAAAAAATTTAATTAAAGAAGGTGTAGGTTTACAGAAAAATCACGTAAAAAAATACCCACATACCTTCCTATTATTAGCACTTTGCATTAGTGTGCTACCTTTGTTACAATTGATGAAAGAATATTGTAATTGTATTATGAACGAGAGTCCGTAGTTTACCTTAGGGTGTAGTTTTCCCCATATCATCGCCTTCTTTTAAGAGTCTTGAAGCAAAAGTTGGAGGCCAGGTGAGAACAGGGAGCTGGCAGAGAGTCTTCTCACAGTGCAGTAGGGCTCTCAGCCTACACCCCTCAGCCTCCATCCATGTCGGGGCCCCCCACTAGAAGGAGTCACTGCATGTTTGTCCCCATCTGAGAGCAAAACAGAATAGAAGAACCAGTCTGCCCTCCTCTCCTCTGCTGGGCTCACTTTGCCCTTTGGAACCTGCAGCCGCTGCCTCCAAGACTTAAATCAGATCCAAGACTGCTGGTTCTGGAGCTAGGAAAAGGATGAGGCATTTTTCTTCCTGGGAAGACAGTAATTGCCAATTTGTCACCAGCAGTGACATGGTGGTGGTGAGTGGTTAATTCTGGGGATCCCCTGCCCATCACCACATGTGGATCCTCCCCTGAGCAAGCAGCCCCCTCAATATACTTTGAAGGCTCACAGGCCCCCCCAGCTGATTTGTTGTAGACGCTGCGCCCTGGGGGTGCAGTGGCTCCTGCAGCTGAGGGTAAGCATGGCAAGGGTGTGAGTGTGAAGCCGTTGCTGTGTGAGGGGAGGAGAGGGCTGTGGAGCACACTAGCATTGGCTGACACTCATGGGGTGCTCCAGACATGCTTCCCAATGCGTGTGTATTTCACTCAGTCCTCACAGCCACCTCTGTGGCTGGTGCTAGGATGATTCTCATTTTACTGAGGGGAAAATGAGGCACAGAAAGACCCTGCTTGGGAGTTCCTGTTCTTAACCCAGTCTCACTACCTGGGGTCTGGGCAGGTGTGGCTTATAGGCCCCAAAGAGCAATAGGGGTGCAAGTTGCAATCAGAGAAAAGGGCTCAAAGCCCAGCTCACCCCACCTTCTGCATGTCCTCGGGAACGTTTCTTATTTGTCTTTTTTGAGCCTCAGTTTTGTTATCCCTGAAATAAGGACCGCAGTGCCTGCCCCACAGGCTGCAGTGAAGGCTAATGGCAGGTCACCCCGTGATTCGCCTTGACCCCCAACTCGCCTTGCTCTCCTGGACCCCTTTGTGGACAAGGAAAGCAGCCCAGTGACTTTCCCAGCTCCTCATTTGGCATTAGCTGTGTATTAAATTGTCAAGACTGGTGCTGATTTCTAACGCCAAAGGTCTAGAACCCAACTTAGTGATTCCAAGCCCAATTTGTGATCACATCATTGGTAGCAGGAACGATGCTCACGCTGGGAGCCCCGCATCTCCTGGGTCTGCATCCTGCTGGAGGTCTCAATGTTTGAGGGCTCGGAAAGAGGGGTCCAGGGCAGAATGGAGGTGGGAGGGTCCATAACCTGCAATGGCCTGCAGGGAGTAAGGGCGAGAAGATTATCCTTTTTGTGCTGGATTTGACGAGATTAACTTACTAGAGTCAGTTACAAGTCCTGGCCCTAAGAGCCCAGGACCCATGGAGGACAACGGAGGGCAGGGAAGAGAAGCAGTGAGGGGCCTGGCCTGTGTGCCAATAGCTTCTGGTACCCGTAAGTCACCACCCCAATCTGGCCTTGGCTTCTCTGGCTTCTGATGCTAGGATTTTCAGTTCCTTCTGGATCTGAGATCTTTTATTTTCTATAACCTCCACTGAGGTTTAAGAGCACAGTATGCTCTTCTGGACCTTCGAAAGCCTGCATCCTGCTCCAGCAGAGCCTGGGAGTTGGCACTGGCATTCCCTGGTCTGGAGGGCATGTCCCCCCTCCTTCCCCGATGGCCTGGACAAGAACACAGCAGCACTTGCTGCTCCAAAGCTGGCTTCTTCCTCTCACGCCCATCTCTGAGGGGCTTCTTTGGGAAACTTAGTCAAAACTTCCAGCATAAGCATTGTTCCAGCTTCTAATGTGACCACAAATTGGGTTTGGGACCGCTAATTTGGGTTCTGGACATCTGACCTTTGACCTTAGAAATCAGCACCAGTCTTGATAATTTAATACATAGCAATTGCCAAGAGAGTCAAGAGAGGCGGGCTGAGAGATAGTTCCCAGGAGAAGTTATTTGATACACGCCCTGGAGTCTGTTGTGGCAAGAGCAACCAGCTCTCCCGAAAGTGGAAGAACATTCTCTGCAGAGCTGGGAGGCGATTTGAGATTGAAAAGGAAATGTGATTTTGAAGGAGGAACATCATTTTGGTGAAGGATGCTGGCCCCAGCCTGGGAGAACTGGTACCCTTCTCATCCTTGAGTACTTGGCTTTGTTCAGCTAAAAGCCTCTTCCAGCAGTGGGCATGTGGGATGGAGGTCTCTGTAGGGTGCTGGGTTCAGTTAGCAGGATGGAAAGAGGAGGGAGGGTGGAGGGACTGGGTCAGTATGATGCTTGCATCATTTTCCCATCGTCTGTCGACCTCCATTTCCATCCAGGATGGGAGGGGTGCAAGTTACTTACTCCCCTGTGCCTCAGCTTCCCCATTTGAGAAGTGGAATAATCAAGCTTGGGAGGGTTAATGTGATGGGACAGGCCGATGGCCAGCACAGTGATGCTTGCTGCCTTCCACACAAGTGAGACTGGTCAACCAGCCTCCTGGCTCCTGCTACCAGCACCCACCATCATGGTCTATTCATGTCCAATGTTCAAGAGTTATTCTTCATGCCTAGTTTTCTTTCCATTATACATTTCTCCACTCCTTTCTACTCATTTTATAATTCCTTTGTTTAACTATTTTTTCTCATCAAGATACCTAGTCTCTTAAATCAATCCCTTCATCCATCTATTTACATCTATCACCTATCTATCATCTATCTATATCTATCTATCTATCTATCTATCTATCTATCTATCTATCTATCTATCTATCTATCTATCTATCTATCTATCATCTCTCTCTATCATTTCAATGTATCTTTCTATCTTCAACTATATCTATTAAAATCTGCCTCATTTGCAGATGGACACACATATTTTCAGGTTGTTCCTCCATACCCGCCCACATGTTGTTTAAACATCATTTTCCACAGAATATTTTAATTGTGCTAATGACATAAGGCCAACAAGCCAGCAATAACAGTACTCCCCAGGTACTGGGGAGCCATTCAGGGTTGCAGAGGTAGGCATTTTGTGTGAGAAAGACACAGCAAAGTGCAGAGCCTTTGGCAGGGTGGGACACCCTGTTCCTCTGACACCGAGACCAACCGATCTGAGGGCTTTGGCTGGTGAAAGACAGTCCTTGCACCATGTAGTGCAAGTCTTCTGCACACATCTGCGTGCTTGTGTGTACACACGTATCTGCCCCCCTCCTTATCCCTTTGATTCTGACAGTGCTGCCAGAGTGGGAGCTGACTGAGGGCTATGCACGTTGAGCGTGTTTATTCCTGATGGGGACAAGCAGGCTGGGAACACATAGTGACAGCCCTTTCCTCCGACAAGACAAGTAATGCTCTCCTAGCCAGCAACTCAAGTCTGCGCCATGGCGCCTGCCGGCTGCCGGTTTGGTTTTATTGGGGCACCTCCTCATTTCACGCTTACTTTTCCCTCTCTTTTTAAATTAAAGACTTCCACCCACCTTTCCTGCCTTCACCTGACTCACTGCGTGACCTCCCAGCCCTGTGTTGTGGGCTGGCATTTTATTCTCTGGGAGACGGTGCCTTCTCCCTGGTGTTCTCGGGGCCTGCCTCTGTAGGTCCTCACTTGGCTGGGTAGGGTTTGCAGATCCCCTTCCTCCTCTCTCCCTGGCTGCCCCTTTGCTCCTCCCCTTCCTGCTGGAGATCGCTGCCAGGACCCCTTCCCATTCGGCTTTTTTCCCAATTCTTCCACTTCATTTACTGGGGGATCGATTTTCCCTTTGAGAACACCCGCTGCATCTCTCCCCTTCTGTCTGCGACGATGACTTGGTCCAGTTCTTTTCAACACTAATGAGCCCCTGTGTCCACTTCCCCGCTTTGCTGTCACTGTGGGCCCAGAGCCAGGGCAGAGGCGCGGAAGGCGGGACCACCTCAGTGCAGGAGGAGGAGAGGGCCAGGGAGGAGGCACGGGGAGGAGGCACGGGGAGGGAGCTGAGACCAGCAGGAGCCCAGGCATCCAGCTCCCTACCTGCCCTGCGCTCGCTGGTTATGGAGCCTGGCTCTGATCTTCAGTTCCCTTATCTGTCAAATGCCTGGTTTGGACTAAATCGACTCTAGGGCGTAGGGTTCAGATTTCTGTCTGCATGAACAGGCGATGTCTAGATTAGCACCAGGAAGAAACAGAATAGGGTGACATGTAACAGGGAGACAGCGAACACACACAGATATGCTCGCATAAACCCATGTGTACTCATATGCACACATGTACACAGCCATACACAGGTACATTTACACACAATCACACACAGATATGCTCACACGCACACATATGCTCACATGCACATTCTCAAATGCATATACTCTCACACATGCACACACACGTTCATGCATACTTTCATATGCATACATTCACTCAGATATACTCATACATGCATTCATGCACATTCACACACTCATGCACACACACATAGATGTGCCCACATGGACACTCACACACTGATATACTTGCGCCTTCATACATTCACACACACAGATACACTCTCAGATATATTCACACACAGATGCACTCACACACATGCTCAGGCATGCAAACACACTCACACAGATACAGCTGCACACACAATACACTCACACATGCACACACAGATGTGTACACACTTACATGGATACAGTCACACATACACTCACATGCACACTCATGCACACACCCTCACACACACTCCTTCTCAGTGTAAGCGCTGTCACTCCCACCTGATCAGCATCGCTGGCCTTCAGCTCTTTTATGGACTTGATGGTATTTACTGATATGTCCGAAGAATGACAGCCTGAGGGTATAGGGCATCAGTCTGGATGCTGAGACACTGATGAAGGAGTGTGGGTCCCTGAGACGGGGCATCCTTAGAGCTGTCACTGTAAGAGGTTTATGAATCAGGGGGATGGATGTGGCTTTCCAAAGTGGGATCCGCATGAGCCCGTGCTTCCTGCCCACTTGCCTGTGGAAGCTTGGCCCCTGGGGACAGGTGTTATGAGTCAGGCATGCTGTGAAGCTGTATGTGTGTGTGTGCACGCGCGCATGTGTATGCTTGTGCACGCAAGCGTGCACTCACAGGGCTGACCCTCAGCCTGGCTGCTGCCTCCCCGCTCATGCCTCTGCTCTGCCCTGGGACCTCTCACCCCCTGCTTACATTCATCCCAGCTCTGGCTGCCTTCTACAGACTTCCTTCACACCCAGACCAAACAGGAAGGGGCAAGGGGCTGGGGGCCGGGTGTCTGTCTGCCTCATCCTGGGCCTAGAAAACCCTTGCTTCCACCACCCTGTGATCGGATGAGCTCAAGCCTCAGAGCCCCAAGCTCTGGGAGAGCCCACTTAATGTGTCTACCTGCCTGGAAACTCCCCCAAGTGCTTCAGGCAGATTCAGGAGCTGGAGCCTGGAAGAAAGGAGATTTCACATCTTTATCTTCAATGGGAGAAAGCAGAAGAGGGAACCCAACTGGTCTTTTCAGGGCATTAGTGGTCCCTGGAACACTTTTTTGGTTCTCTACATCCTGCCTCAGCCTGCTCTGGATGCAGCTGAGGCTGGCTTTGGAAGCTCTCAGCTTAGGGTTAAGGACAATTGGCTAAGTCCTAACTATAGAGTCACGACCCACTGACCAGCTCACCACTGGCCAAGACAGGGACTGGGCAGTGCCTTCGTCATGGGATGAGGAAGGTGATTGTGATGCAGGATTTGTTTGCTCTGGATTGTTGAGAGAGAAAGTGTGAGGCAAGGGCAGGGCGATAGCCACCTGGTACTGGAGTCAGAGAATTTGTTCTGGGGGACGCACTGGATAAGCTTGGTTCAACATGTAGGCCAATATAAATCTGGGTTCAAAATCCAGGTGCTGTCACCTATCTGTGTGACTAAGACATGTTTCTTAACCTCCCTGAGCTTTGTCTATTTAAAAAGGCCTGTAAGGCCTGTTGTGAGCATTAAATGAGCCAAAGAATGAGGAAGGGGCTTTACAGATTTCGTGCCGTACAGACCTGGGTCAGTGGGCCACATGAATTACTGTGGTGGACGGAAGAGGTAAGCCAGGTTAGCTCTGCTCAGGAAGGAGCTTTCCAGGGGCACAAGCAGAGCATGGGCAGCCTCCTGTGGAGGGCACAAGGAGGCACTGGTCCCCTGTGAGGAGATGCATTTGAAGGAAGAGGGTAGGAGCTGGGGGGTTGGAGAACTTACCACAAGTGCTGGAAAGGGAGGGTTGCTCATTTGCATCCTTCTTTACCAGGCCCATAGCCTAGTGCTTCTCATGTGCTATCTTTTTTTGTGGAGCTCATCTGTTCCAGAAGAGGACACTGTGGGTCAGAGAGTTTGGGGGAAGGGGCCCCAGAGTAGGGCAGCATGTAACTCATGGAGCCATGAGCAAGTTTCTGAAGAACCTCCCCCTTCCCTGCTTCATTTGGTGTGAGTACCTCTGGGGAAATAGAAGAAGCTTTGTCTAGAGAGTGGGTGAAGGAAGGGAGGGTGGTCCCCTCTTCCCCCATCTCACCTAATCAATGGGTGATGGATGGAGCTGGGGAAAAAGCAGATTAATTTGGGGACCTCTTAGATAAAACCTCTCACGTCTCCTGAAATTGTGAGAATGAAGAAACACATTCATGGCCAAGAGCTGTGGGACTTTTCATTGGATCAACGGAAGGCTGAACAATCATTCTCTGGTTTGCTGTTCAAGTGAGAGAACCACCCTGTCTGCCCTTGTCCACTCTGGAATGTTCGGGCTCTGCTTGGGTTTGGGGTACAGCCACCGTCCCCCTCAGGAGTCACAGTGGTTCCAGGTACTCTGCCTGGCCTCAGGGCCCCAAACGGAAAGCCCTTCCTTTCCCAACCCTGCCCCCCCACCCCCGCCCTGCTCCTCCCAAACTGCCCACGCCTTCTCTGCTGCTGCTTGCCGCCACCCGCAGGGAGGAGACTATGGAGTCCTTTTAATGGGGGGTTTGGGAAACCTGAGCTTCCCCGTTTGTGGTCTGCACCTCATCTATGAAATGGTGTTCAGGCCTCTCCCGTAGGCTGTGGGAGGAACTAAACTAAATCAGGGGAGAAGTACCTGGTGTTGCGTTACTGTCCCCACCCACCTGCGACGATGCTGTCAGTCCTGTGTCCTCAGCATTTAATCGGTTCCCTCCTTTCTTTCCCACTCCCACATCTTCCTTAAAACCTGCTCTAATGTAGCTCTATTGGATTCCTTTGCCTTCCTTGAGAGCCCCCTAAAGTTTGTTCTCATGGTTAGCCCACGAGAAATAGGATAATTAATCCTATATGCTGGACCCAATTACTGTATGCTCACTGGGTACCAGCCACGTGCCAGATATTTTCTTAAGAATCCCGTGCTGGACATAAGTCCACTGGGGCAGATTCCACCTAATCTCTGTGGCCTGCGCCATCATGCCCCCAGGCGGGGCACTGAGGCAGGCTTGGTAATTACTGCCCGCTGCTGGGAGCGGGTGGCCTCAGGCACCCAGTGGTCCTCTGCAGGAGGGCCGTGATGAGAAGTTGGAGAGAGGAGCCATTTGCCCTAACGTGCAGTGCTTGACCAACTGGAGGTGCTGTGAGGTGTCCTCAACGCATAGTAGGTCTTCAGCCAGTCATACCCAGCCTCTCTGCGCAGGAGGCCCTGGATGGACTTGTGGCCATCCTCTCGTCTGCTGCGAGAAGTACCGTCTCTAACACCTTCCCTGAGCGCCCTGACCCTGGGCTTTCCAAGAAGCAGGCTCCATCCTCACAGAGAAGTCCCCAGACCTCCCAGATCCAACCTAGGGCTGCTAGAGTCATCTGCAGCAGTGTAGAAAGAATCTAATCCCCCTTCCTTGTGGCCCCCTCAGAGGGCCTCAGACCACCGAACCTTCCTCTTGGATCAGGCCAAGGTTTGCTCCCTTTTTCCAAGGTGCCATTGGGAAAGGGCTTCATCCCCGTTGGTGCCCTGACCCCGCCCTGTCCCTCTGAACACACCCATTTGCCAGCCACCCTCTCTCGATGTGGTGGGGGGTGGGCAGAGTGGCTGGGTGAGTCTGCAAGGCAGAGGTGGGTGGCCTCCTTTACCTCATACCCCATTTTCTGTGGATGCAGCCCGAGGAGATGCCACCATTTTTTGGGAAACAATCTCCTGGGCACGCTTAAAACATGTGATTAGATGGAGATGGATATATTTTGCAAATTGAGTACATAATGAGGGCTTACACAGAAGAGGTGGGATTGAATGGAAATGGTAAAATGTCACCAGAGTGTCGAAAGATATAAAGTAATTGCAGCGATCTCATTCAAAGGCAGGAAAGTAAACAAAATACTTTTTGAAAAAGGGCGAGGATGCTTTTGATAATCATGTTTAAAATCTATTGCTTTATTTGCTGAGTGTAAACTATTCAGAAGAAAGGGACTCGTCCCCTTAATAAATCTGGTTGTAAAGGGAAGCACTGTTCAGCGACAGGAAGAAAGGATCAGAGTATATAAAATAGAAGAAAATTCTAAAAGAGGAGGGAAAAACCCTTTTAAAGTGAAGTGCCCCTTGTAAAGAAATAGCAGCTCCAGCCAAGCAGTTCCAGGAGAAGCAGCAGTTTGCGTAGCATGAGAGTTGCCGGAAAAAAACACAACGAACATTCTAGTATAAGCATATCCCACACAGTATTTAGGATATATTTATACTAAAAACATTCATTTTATACCTGACACCCAAATATAACTGGGTGTCCTGTGTTTTTATTCGCTGAATGTGGCAACCTTAGATTGTATAATGTGGGTGTTGTGAGTTGATAACAGTTTTTCCCAGACTGGCAGCTAGAAGAATAAGGACAGACAAGGCCAGAGACAGAAAAGTTTAAGTCACTTGAAGGACTTGTGAGAGTATATGCCCAGTAAGGCAGGATAAATAGCACTTGGGTAAGGCAAGGAACTTCAGTTGTGTTTGGTACTTGCATTTGTCTTAGCCTCTATTCTAGCAGAAGTATTCTGTTGC